>NC_084678.1:17394898-18734898 GCF_028389875.1 Rhea pennata
ACAGAAAATTGTAAGCTGTTCCTGGATAGTTTTGTGCTTTAATGTAGTGTAAGTGTATTTATTCTTCTGAAACATACATTTCCCCTCAGGAACCTGGAGAAAGTGATCGGAAGTGATTAGTAACTCTGTTCTTAGGGACTCTGAAATTCCATTTTTATGAGGAAGCTCATGAGGTGAAGTCAGGTGCTTCTGTGTTGCTGGGACTTCCTTGTGAGAGGGCTCTAGAAGTATCTTCTGAAGTCCTTTAGTCTAGTCCAAGATAGAACTCTGGGTAGTAAAGTCTTGCCATCTGGTTAAACAGGGTATCTGCGGAAGTGCTTCTGAATACGGCTGAACTTGAAAAATGCTTGTGACTCCAATGTCCCTCTTTATGTATCCTACAGGCTCTAGATTACTGCCATAGCATGGGAATCATGCATAGAGATGTCAAACCTCACAACGTCATGATTGACCATGAGCACAGAAAGGTAATGTGGGGCACGCTGGAAGAGAGGCAGGACTCCTACCTTTCTTTTGGCAGACCAGGATTCCTTTTGCGTGCTCCTTTATTGTGATACTAATGGGCATCTTCAAGGGGGGTAGCACTTCCATTATGTGAACAAATTTAAAATGCAATTTTATAAGCTGCTTTTTGTAAGCTTTTACAGGTTATGTGTTTCAACAGGGTTGTTAAGGAGAGAGACTTTATTTAGACCAGATCATGATATGGGGGGAGGGAGGTGTTAGAAACAGGCTTTAAGAGATAAACTCCTTGGATCTGGATTAGAATGTTTCCCCTTAAAAGTTGAGTGATACAAATAGAGCTTCCTTGAAATCAGCAAGTCAGATAAATCCTTCTGGTGCTTCTGGGTAAAGTTGCACCTATAGGAGGTTGTGTCTGAGCTTTTAATGCTTTCATACAGAGTACTCTCTGCTTTTACTTTAAAATTCACTGGGACTAGGAGATGGAGTGCTGTCCATTAGACCTGTGAAAAGAACAGCTTTTAATTACAGAATCACATAATGGTTGAGGTTGGAAGGGACCTCTGGAGATTATCTAGTCCAACCCTCCTGCTCAAGCAGAAGTATGCTAGGAACCGATTTCTTTCTATTTTGCTATATTTTGAGAGAGAAAATGCATTTGTGAGCTTTTCTCTTGGTAAATATTAGAGAATCCTCACAAGAGAAATTCATTCAGAGCTTTTCAGATACCAAAGTCAGTCCTGAAAAAGCAACCAAACTTCTTCAGTTCTGGTACTTACAAAATATACTTTAATAGTTTTTATAGATCAAGGAGAGAATGAAGGAGCATGTGATTAAGATAAATACTCTAACAGAAATAGTCATCAAATTAACCGAAAATAAAAAACTTGTAAATGAAACTTTAAACTAAACTTGTCTGTAATGTGGCTTCAGCAAGTGGAGAATTGGAGTCTCTCTCGAGCCTTTCTTCTTTTTGCTTTCTACCATTTCTAGCTTAGACTAATAGACTGGGGTTTGGCTGAATTCTATCACCCTGGGCAAGAGTACAATGTCAGAGTGGCTTCCCGATATTTCAAAGGACCTGAGCTCCTTGTAGATTATCAGGTAAGAATTACCAGGGCTTGTCATTGGCTTTTATACAAAGTCTGTGCCATTTCAAGGTAATGAAACAAATTCAGGTATCTAGAGATCTGAAACTGAAGACAATCCATTCTAAAATGCAAAAAGCGTTGGCTGCAAAGCCGCTGAATTAAAGAAGCCGATAAGTTATCCCAGGGCCTAAGGAAGATACACAGAACTATCATGGATCTTGGAATGCAAATGTTGAGTATTTTTTAGCAAGGCTGATGTTATAGTAAGGTATGAAAATGCTTTGGGGAATAGCTAGTACTGTATGAGCTTCTAAAATAAGCTGTAAATGCATCTAGTAATCTGATGGCAATTTGCATTATTGAAATACTGTGGGCTGGAAATAGCAGAGTTACTGGTTGGTTACTTTCAGATTGTTTTGATTCTGCGTTAAGGCAGTTCCTCATCTGTCCTTGTTGTACTTGTCTTGATGCTTCCCTTCTCAAGCTAGGTTTTTCAGTGCTTCACAACATCCTGGTCTGTAGTGAAAACAAGAAGAGGCATTGGTCTTCAATGCCTCTATTGCAGAACGATGGAAATAGAATACCTGCTGTTTTGCGAATTGCCATATCCTAGCTTGAGTAACTGGAACACTGATCTGAACAGTGGTCTAGCAGTGAAGATACATAGCATGTTTCAGTCTGTTCCCAGTTAATATGGCCGTATTTGTATAATTGGGGGGGGGGGCTGTTAGTGTTGTGATTTTTTTCTGCTTAATTCATTAAAAGCTGAATTGTGCTTCTGGTTTTGTACAGATGTATGATTACAGTCTGGATATGTGGAGCTTGGGTTGCATGTTGGCTAGTATGATATTCCGAAAGGAGCCATTTTTCCATGGCCATGACAACTATGATCAGGTGAGAGCTGGTCATGCACAATCTCTGTTCATTTAGCACAATGAAGGTCTTCCCCTTACAGTTCTGTCAGAGGAGCTGAAGAATAATTTAAATATTTTTGTAATGGCTTCTTTGCTCAGTTTGAAGCCATGTTCCTTTTCTAAAGCATCTAAGCAATTAAATAGAAATACATTTATAGTGCTTTGTATTCATGAGCTCCTCAGTAGGTATTTGGAAAAGTTATAACAATAGTTACATTAAGGCTGGTGTGTTTTGGTACATAGATCCATAGATCCTGAGGTCATGTCATGTGAAAAGTCCCTGCTCTGCCAGTACTTGTCTTTTTGTTTTCTCTCTTGTCTTCCTCTGTATAGAAACTGTGAATTCAGTGCAGTTTTGTATAGATTCTGAAATCTTTGATATGTTGCCTTTAGGCCAGAATTCTTGGACCTGTAATCTGTGCTCTGTGTCTGAACTAATACTTTCAGATTGAGAGCACTGACCTTCTTTTCTCAAACCTTCATTCTGGAGCCCTGCAGGATGGCGCTTCACCCCTCACAAACAAGTTACAGAACTTCTGTTTTTCTTTTTTTTTTTTTTTTTATGGTTATTCTTACCTTCTTACCCTGTTGGTTTTGAGGGTTTTCTTACTATCAAAGGAATTATGTTGCAAGATTTTAAATTTTATGGAGGTTAGGGTATACAGCTCCTTCCAGGTTTCTCTGGGTTACAAAGTATGAAGTATAAGTGGAGGCATTTTTATAATGCCTGTGATTCTGCATGGCTGGAGGAGTAGGAGCCACAAGACAATGCTGTAGCTGCTGGTTCACAACACTACAACTAGGTTCAGGCTCCCAAGGGATCTTGATACTGCAGTATCTTCATGCTGGCTCCGGCATTGCCGTTCTCTCACAGTAGGGCTTATCTTTTTGTTTGTTCTCAGCTGGTGAGGATAGCCAAGGTACTGGGAACAGAAGATCTGTATGACTACATCGACAAATACAACATTGAACTGGATCCACGTTTCAATGACATCTTGGGCAGGTGAGCCAAGGTCCAGAGAAGCTCAAAAGCTTATGAGCCTTAGGTAGATGAGGACAGGTACTGCTTTGGCAACAGACCTTTAAGTAAAACAATACTTCTGCTTAAGGAAGAAAGCAGTGCTAGGATTCTTGATAACAGTTACTTTGCGGCTTCAGTCCCTTTTACCAGTGCTTTCTGTGGAAGGTCCTTTCTCTGCAGATTCACTTGAGGAAAGATTTTTAAATGCTCTGTTAGTGTTTTAGCAGAGAAACAAGTACCAATGTTTCTGAGAATTACACTACATAAAATCAGTTACTGCTTAAGATGGCATTTACATGAAGTTATCATTTCATGTGACATGTACAAAACTACCAAGACCTAATGTTGGGGGCATGAGAGAAGAGCAGAAGATGGGATTTTAGGCTTGTAAGTTCGTTCTGAACTTCAGTCCTTAGGCTTTTGTGAGCCAGGGCTGCTGTGCCGCCATGCGGTGGCACAGTGTACTGCTGCTTCATGGTCCGATACAGCTCAGCCCCTATTCTGCTGTACCATGCAGCAGCCTGTCTCAGAGGGACAAGAATCTGCTGCAGTCCTTGCTTTTTAAAAATGTGGCATTCATCATTGATGTCCCCAGCTCTGTCTCATCTGTGTGTTTTTTTTTTTCCTGCAGACACTCCCGTAAGCGATGGGAGCGCTTTGTTCACAGTGAGAACCAACATCTGGTAAGTCCAGAAGCTCTGGATTTCTTAGACAAGCTGTTGCGATATGATCACCAGTCACGACTCACAGCAAGAGAAGCCATGGAACACCCCTACTTCTGTAAGTATCAACTCTTACCATGATCTACTGTTTGAACAGTTCTTCCTCTGCCTCTGGCAAATCTCAGTTCCAGGAGTTTATGGAGATGGGAGCTAAGAAAAGCTACATAGTATGCCTTGTCTTTGCAAGTAATTGCATTGGAGCCGAGACTGCTTGTCTCTCTGGTAGATAAAGTAGGCCACTGCCACCTAAAGAAGCTCAAGTTGATATGCCAGTGTCAAGCCAGTGAGTCAGCACCAGGTTAAAGAAGCTTTAGTGTTAGACCCATGCTAATTTCAGCAGATGTTGAGGTACACTGACTCCTGTGTTTTGATAAAACCAGATAACTGATTTCTTGAGTGACCAACCATTTCAACTCATTTTGTTGCTAAATGTGCACCTTAGTGAATACTATCTTCAGTTCTTACGTTTGCAGGCATAATTGAAACTTTCACAGGCAAATGTGTTTAAATGTTTGCTGTCTTTTTCACAAATAAATAAGATTTGAGGTGTACGTTTTTAGGAACTGTTGTAACAATGCAAAATAATCATATTTGCTCAGTTATGTTGTCCTTTTCTTGGTGCTGAACTGATCTGTGCAGCCGGCAAACAGTATAGATCTATATTGTGCCTGTGGCAAGTGATCAAGTGAAATGTTTCACAAGTATGAGCATTTGTAAAGCTGAAAACTTTGAATGTGAGAGTTGGAGGAACAACTAAATTGTGTCCAAATAAAGAAACAAGTTGGGCTGAAGTCAGCATGGAGGGCAAAATTCACAATTCCCTCTTCTGCCACAGTAGGCTTGTGAAGTGGGAAGGGGTTGTTTCTGTTCAGATGGTAGTATTATTTACATGTAGCTGAAAATAAAGAGGTATCAATTAAAATAGGAACATCTTACGGAAGACATCAATTGTCATTGGAATACATTGCAACTCAGAAGCAGCTGTGGGATGCATATAATGTTACTGTAATTTGTGAAAATCTTGCTGCTTGCTACGCAAACCCACTTTACGGTTTACGGCTGCTTTGCATAGAAAGGAGAAGGTCAGCTTCACCTTCATTTCCTTCAGCTTTTACTCTCAAGCAGTACTCCTGAGCTAGAAAGCACGTACTTTGAGCCATTTTTGAATTATCACATTCTCGGTCCCACCAACTTCAGTGGGAAGTATCCAAGAAAGGAAGTTGTGTTCCAGTAGATGAACGTTGGTATTCATTCTAATGTCAGCAGCTTGCCAGGACTAGATGTGCACAGAGGTGGGCAGTGTGCTTCACGTGCTGTCTTCAACGCAGCACCTAAAGCTAGTGTGTTCTTCCTAGATCCCATCGTGAAAGACCAGGCTCGGATGGGCTCATCCAACATGCCAGGTGGCAGCACTCCTGTCAGCAGTGCCAGCATGATGTCAGGTTAGTTCTGCCATTGACTTGGTGCATGGCATTTGAAAGTATTTATAATAGTTGTGTGGATGTGAGGATCCAAGAGAGTGAATTCTACAGGTGGGGTGTTAGGTCATCTCCTGGGGTGGAAGGAGAGCTACAAAGAAGGGGGTGAGAGAGAGTGATAAATAAGGCCTCTCTGCAGCTTGACCTGCTTTTCTAGTCTTTAAAGAAAAGTGATTTGCAATGGATGTTTTGGGAGCAGTTTGAAGGACAGTGATCCCGTCATATATGGCCACATCCTGCCCTTAGGAGACACTTGTATGTATTCAACTCTGAGCTCTCTTCTGAATCTTTAGAGAACGGTAAAATAGCTTAATCTCAGCTTATTTTGGAAGCTGTGGAAATAAAATGCCACTAAACTGGACTGCAGAGAAAACTGTTAATTTAAGTTGAGCTGTCATTGATAGGGATGCACTGGCTTCCCTCTTAACTCTTCTTTAATTGTTTTTGTTTCAGGGATCTCTTCAGTGCCAACACCTTCACCCCTTGGACCCCTAGCAGGCTCACCCGTCATTTCTGCCACCACCACTCTGGGGATGCCAGTTCCAGCTGCTGCAGGAGCTCAGCAGTAGTGATGGGTTTTGTCTCCTGCTGCCTGAGCTGAGTCAGGTGGGGAAGGAAGAGGTTTCCCCTCCACCTCTCCTCAGGACGCAGCTCGTGCCTGGCAGGGGAAGGGAGGGGATGGAACGCTTTGGAGGCACCGTGTCTGAACTGTTGCTTGTGGATTTATAGTAGTTCAGTCATTATATACAAAATTATTATAGGCTGATTTTTCTTTTTTTACTTGAACTTTTCGTAACTCAGGGGATTCCCTGAAAATACCTACAGATGGAATATTTCTCGGACAGTTTCCCCCCCGTCCCCCCCCCAAAAAAAGTACTCTTCATTTAAGAACAAAGATGAATCAACAGCATTTCCAAGCTATTGCATCCTGCTGGAAATATCTTCTCTTCATGTTCCCACCATTACTCCTCCACCAGCCTGCACCTTGGGGGATTGTGCTGTTCTCCAGAGACCACCAAACCAAGTTTTCATGAGGCAGGGGAGCGGGATTCTTAAAGTGCCAGTCACTTTAACCCCATATCCTGCATATGACTCAGCTAGGGTACACTGAGGAGACAATTCCAGTATGGAGAGGTGGTATAAACTTAAAAGAAGTGCAGATAATGTCTAAAACCCTATTTTGATTGAATCATGTCTCCTTAGGAGCCAACCAGAATGCCAACTCACTCCCTTGCATGTAATTTTAGTCTTAACACATAAAGTTACTGATCCAATTGAAGTCCTTGCCATTTCCTGATAAAGGTGCTCCTCTAGAGTAAGCCATACTCTAATTAGTACCTTTTTCATGGAGGGTTCTTCCTGCCATTGCTTGGCTTGGATCTCTGGAATTAGTTTGTTATTGGGTATATTGTTTTTAAATTGTTCATATAGGTTTCAAGCTGGTGGCTACTTAAAGCTGGAAAAATCAGACTGCGCCAAGTCAGATATTACATCTTCACCCACCATCCTCTCCCTCACGTGCCATGTGGTGAGAATACCAGTTACCTCACAGTCTTGTAAATATGCACTGAGAGGAAGGAGTGAGCAGACTTTAACTTAAACTGAAATGGTAGATCAGTAATTGTGGACAAATATCATCATTGACAACAAAAACACCCTTGTTACAGCCCTGCTACCCCTTGCTGTGTATATATACTTTTGTCCTTCATATGTGAAAGATCCAGTGTTGGAATTCTTTGGTGTAAATAAACATTTGGTTTTATTTATCGAGGTTAGATTTAAGTTCCCTGTGTAGAGGTCTCACTGGGTTGGTGTTGCACACTTTTACACAGAAGTGGCCAACAGCCCTGCACGTCCTGGGGAGGCCACTTCCCTATTCACCTGCACCTTGTATGATCTGTTGTAGTCAGCAGTGCAGAAAAGCCTTATAGAAACATCACAAGCCAAAGTATCTCCTGGGATATGGATCTTTTGCCATAAAAACAAAACCCACCCTCCTTTTCTGTCTCAGCCCTGATGGGGTTTGGGCTATTGAAACAGTTCTTGAAACAGTGTGCATTGCTGCTCATTGAAGTCAAATGAGTTACGCTTGTCAGGTGCTCTACTAAAGAGGCTTTTAGCACAATGGCACCCATCACCCCTCAGCGATCACCATCCCTGATGCCACTCCCGCAGTGGCTTGTTCTGAGTATTGAATATTCTCCCAGATCCTGCAACAAGTCCTGCAGCCTTGGCATCCTGCTCCTGCTTGTCTTATGAGCATCCATCACTTGTTTGTTCTTCCTGGCGGGGTTATAACCATGTATTTTCTTGTTACTTTGATTAATTATGCAAGGTAGGAGAGACTGTAGGGGCTGGATTAAACCAACTGAAGACAAATGGGGCATGAGAACATGAAGCATGCCCCCCCTTCTGGGAGGATCACTGGCGTGGGAGACAAGGTTTTCAATGTACACCAGGGTAGCTTTCTCCTTCCTTAATTTCACCCAGTGGAAATATATTGTACTTAATCTTTTTATATCCTAGAATGATGCGAAAGTTGGACCATGTTGACTGTTTCCTTGATGTGCTGTAACTTAAAAGCACTGAGTATGACAAAAATACAACTTGTGGTTGTTTGCACTAGGTTGTGAGCTACGCAGGACATTTAACCAAGGGGTTTTTTTATTATTAGTTTGAGTGAGGGAGGTGTATGAATCAGAGCGCTTGGTGCTCCCTCCTAGCTTAAAAAACGTGGATAAGCTGTGTGAAAGAGGATGAAAGGCTGAAGGCCCTCGTGCCCGTAGGCTTCGCAGAAGGAAGCCCAGCCGCCGGCGCCCAGAGGGACTGCGCGGCGGCGACCAGCCCGGCCGCGGCGCGGGGCGCGGGCGCTGGCGGCGCCGTGCGGGTTAAAGGTATTTTTTCACCCGGTGGGGGCGGCCCTGGGGCGCGAGCCGGCCGCCCCCTCCCTCCCCCCCGGCCCCGGGCCGCCGCCCGCCCCGGACCGTACGCGTTGCGCTGCCGACCGTGCTGGGAAGAGGTTGCGCCACGCAGGGCTCGTGGTGGTTTTTGTTTGTTTGTTTTTAATAAAAACCTTGAAATAAACGTCCCTGCGCAGTGAGCAGTGCCGCGCGCACCGGGGCGGCTCCGGGTCTCACCTGGGCGCCTCCCGGCGGGGGAAGGGGCCGGGGCCGCTCGGGGCCGCTCGGGGCCGCGGCAGACACGTGCCGCCCGCTGCGCATGCGCGCCCGCGCCCCTTCCTCTTCCGCCCCGCGGCTGCGCATGCGCGCTAGGGCAGCGGGCTGTGACGTGTCTCGCCGCGCGCCGCCGCGAGAGGGGCGGGGGCAGGAGGAGGAAGAGGAGGCGGGAGGAGGGGGGGCGGGTGCGAAGCGGGCACCGGACAGCGCCGGCAGCGCGGAGCGCCGGCCCGGTCCTCTCCGGCCCGGGATGCGCCTCAGCGCGCGGAGACCATGTCCCGGCGGAGCCCGCCGCCTAACGGCGTCGGCGCCCACGGTACGGCGGCGGGGAGGCGGGCCGGGCCGGGCCGGGCCGAGCCGGGGCAGGGGGGCGCCGGTTCCTCTCAGGCTGGGCGGGGGCGCGGCGCGGCGCCCCCTGGGGGCCGGGGCAGGCGGCGCCCCCTAGCGGCGCGGCGCGGCGCCCCCCAGAGCAGGCGGCGCCCCCCAGAGCAGGCGGCGCCCCCTAGCGGCGCGGCGCGGCGCCCCCCGGGGCAGGCGGCGCCCCCCAGCGGCGTGGCGCCCCCCGGGGGCCGGGGCAGGCGGCGCCCCCCAGCGGCGCGGCGTGGCACCCCCAGAGCAGGCGGCGCCCCCCAGCGGCGTGGCGCCCCCCGGGGGCCGGGGCAGGCGGCGCCCCCCAGCGGCGCGGCGCGGCGCCCCCCGGCGGGCGGGCGGGAGGCGCCCGGGCTGGTAGCGCCGCCGCTCGGGGGTCGCGGCCTGTGGCTCGGCTCGGCCCTGCCGGCTGGCGCCCGTGTCCGGTGCTTGGGGCGCCGCCTCCGGGAGAGCGGGAGCCGCTGCCGCCGGCCGGCCCCGGGGGCTGAGGGGCGGCGGAAGGGCGCAGCCGCGGCGGGTGTCCGCCCGCTGAGCGTTTCCCGGGGGTCCGGCCCTCTGCGGGCGCCGGCAGCCGGCTGCGACGAAGAGGCGAGCGCAGGGCTGGCGGCTGCGTGTGCGTTCTGCTGCCGCCCTGCTCGAGGCAGGGCCCTAGATCTGCCTGGGCTTCGCTTTTCCTTTACCCGCAGATCACGGGAATAATTGCAGTGGCCTTGTAGGAGTGCTGCGAGGGTGGCGTGGGCTTTGCAGAGTGTTACCTAAGTGTTAGCCCGTGCCTGTACTTTGTTTCTGCTATTAAAAACGCAGGGTTGCCTTCAGCCCTCATCTCTCTTTAGCCCTTCATCACTGATGATCATCACCTTCTGTGCGCAGGTGGTTATTTTGCTCTGATTGCGAGTGAGCACTTTTCCAGGTTCTCTTTTTAGCCGTGCAAGTAAATAAAAGTCCACTTACTGCAGTCAGGTGAGCCTTCCTTTCTGATACGTTTAGAATTACGGTGCTGTGAACCTCTGCTTTGAGCAGTGTATTTCTTTGCCTCTCTCTCAGAGCGTCACTGACAGCTTGCATTAACGTTTTGTGAATGTACAAAAAAGTTTTTGAAACTTGCGTGTTTTAATGCGTGCTGCTTTTGTCTACTGTAGATTTGAATAGCGTAAAGACTGTTTTCTTGTCAGCAGATCTCCGAAGAGGAGCCTGCAATACACGCTCCTCCCTTCTTGGTGCCCTTCGCGTTCTCTGCGTGTGAATAGGAACTCTTCTTTCTCAGGCCTTCCTTGCTCCTTCCTGAGGAATTCAGTATGTGACACTGCAGTGTTTGTTTACAACAAAGCGTGTTGCAGCTGATAGGGAGTGACTAGCTAAGACGAGCTGTTGGCTGTTCGTGAACAAATATATTTGCTCACACAAAAGTTAGGAAAGGAGACGTAAGGAAACTGATCCCTGGGTGAGTTTTAACAGGTTTAATGCTACTAGGATTTTGGTGTTTAGAGGAGAGTTGGAGTTCTGAACTGTTACAGCTTGTTTTTCAATCAAAAAGTACAAAAAAGGATATTTTGAAAAGGGACAGCATCTACCACTTGACCTACTTAGGTTTTGTGTGCATGTGAACAGCCTGCCATCCTGCCCTTTTCTCCCATTCAGACTCTTTAAAAACTAATGCTCTCAGCCAGGCACTTGCAGACAGCTTGACAAAAGCGAGGAAGCAGGCCAGGGCAGTTCAGAAATACCATAAATGTCACGAGGCCAAAGAACTACAACTGGGTAAAGCTGCTGCGGGAAGGGTGGAGTGTTGAGAAATAGTTATTTCTCCAGCAGACTTGTTTTAATCCTCCTACCCCAATCCTATTCAGACAAGTTCTTTAGCAAATGAATACAGTTTGGATCCCAAGAGCAATGTTAGCTTTTCTGATGCTAAACATATCCTGGAAGCTACCCGACGACGGGGATCCGCCAGAAAAAACCTTTATGTGCAGGCAGTGTTCGCGGCCTCATGGGCTGCCCTAGCCCTGCGGCTGCCCAGCAAAACCCGCTGGTATACTGCGGTGGAAACTCCCCAGCACAAGCAATCAGATGGCCCTCAGCTGCCTCTCTGCTTTCTCGCATGAGGCAGTGATGGCAAATGCTGCCACGCAGCGTGGAATACCGCGTCCTTTCTCAGCTCTGCAGGAAGCGCTTTTGTGTCCTGCATTTAAGTCATTTAAAACCGGCGTACGGTGTGCTTTGTATATGTTACTCTCTTCCCTGTGTGCTCTGTAATTAATGTGCTCTGCAAAGCAGCACTGGTGCTCGTTTAATACTGGCCAACCTGCATATATAATAATAGCTGACAAATTTGTGTTTGTTGGGAAAGAAGTAGATATGTTTGTGATAAGCGTAACTCTGATAATAAATACAGCCTTTCCTACAACTCTCATTGGCAGTGGAAGTTTTCAGACCGCTGTATAAGATGGCTCTTCCCAGAAGTCGCTGCTTAGCTGGGAGTCAGTAAGAACATGAAGTCCTGGTCTTAGGAAACAGTTGACACCTGAGCTGGTGGCTGAGTAAGCCTTTTCTGGAGAGCAAACTTGCAAAACGGCGTTGGCCGGTACTCGTGGTCCTGAACGGACCCGTTCTGTTGGCAGGTATTGGAACCGAGGGCAGGTAATCCGCTGGAGCACGGGTGGTGGTCTCTGAGGCACACCAGCGCTCTGTGTCAGCAGAGGAACAGCAGTGTACATCCTGGGAAGGTTTCCTAGGGTAGAGACTAGCAGGGCTGCTAGAGAGTGGCCGCAGGCAGCGAGGAACCCCTTGACGGTTGGTGTGCGGAGGTCCTCAGTGTCAGCTGGTGGATCACCTGCTTGCGTCACCTATAGTCTCGCATGGCGGGGCGTGTGCTGAGTCTCCTCCGTCCTCTCCATTTCGGTATGTGTGACTGCAGACGTCGCAGTAAATGGGTTTTTTTGTACCTGTGGTCTGAGCTGCTGTGTGATTTCCCCCTGCGTGCTGGCATTACCTGTTAGCTTCTTTGTGGTCTTCTTGCAGACTTTGATGCTAAGAAGAAAAGAAAAGTGGCAGAAATTTATCAGGCTCTGAACAGCGATCCCATTGATGTGGCTACGCTCAGGCGGATGGCAATCAGTGAAGGGGGGCTCTTGACAGATGAGATTCGTTGCAAAGTGTGGCCAAAGCTGCTAAGTGTTAATACAGATGACCTGCCTCCTCTTCCAGGTAAGGAACAGTCTAGACTTACTTGGAAGAACAGCTCAGGGATCTCCTCATGCTTGAGGAAGAATGCCAATGCTGAACTGCAGTCTTTTTGACTTGTCTTTTTTGTGTACACTGTGCTTTTCCAACCAAGCCTACATGGGAAGGGGACTTGTGAATGAATGCCGTAACTTCACGTGCTCTGAATATTTCACGGTGTGAATAATAGATTAGGAAATATGTGACTTCCTAAAAACAACATTTCCATTATGCTGTTAGAGCGTTATTGTCTTTAGAGACCCTGGTGGTAGTAAGTTTGCTTTGGATGTGCTTAGTATGGCCCTTGTGCAATTATTTGGCATGTGTAAGTTAACAAGTAACAAAAAGTAGCAAACTTAATTTTTGTTGTTCCTGTGGTGAGGTGGCTTTGCTGAAGCCTGACTTTACCGGGTTACTTCTGGAGGTGTCTCTTCCAGGCATGGATGAAGCAGTTTGTTGCCTGAATTTTGTGTGTTCTTTCATCAGAACAGAAGCATTACCTTCTTGATGAGGTGTGTGCATGATTTTTAAACCTTAGTAATGCAGGAGATGTAAGTCTTGTAGGTTTTACAATCGCTGTTCCCACAGTGAAAGATTTTGTTGATGTTCCTGAATCCAAGTGGTCCTTCAGAAGTGTGCGTCCCCCCACATCGGTCAGGAGCTGGATTGCATTAGCTGATCAGAGTTGCTGGAAGACGACGCTCAATTTCACATGACAGCAGGGGGAGTTTAGTGTGCCAGCAAATTCTTTTCTATTCTGTTTTAACCATCTTAGCTATCTGCTTTTTTGGTTTGTTACTGATTTATTTCTGTTTAATAAACTATTCTTCATGGTTTCTACAGCATATTGTGCCTTGTTGCTGCTGAGTATACTTTGAATTTCATAGCAAAAGTGAGGAACAAGGATGTTTCTAGGAAGACTGGGAGTAGTGTCAATTTGAGCATTCTAAAATATGTTGCTTAAAGAAATAATAGTTTTTTTTCTCATGCTGAAGTGTCATTAGTGTCAGAATGCACAACAGTAAAAGAGAGAGCATGGGGCTTACATGTGACCCGTGAAAAATGAGTTATATGATTGGAGTAATGTGTCTTTGTACTTGAACAGGGTGTTTTCTGGCTCCTTCACCCAGCTTTCCCTCTGGTACCTTTGCACTATTCAGCGTTAATGATATTCCTCTTTTTCTGCTAGGAAAAGAACTGCGAGAGAACAATAAAGATTACCAGCAAGTATTACTGGATGTGCGGCGATCCCTGCGCAGGTTCCCACCAGGTGAGAGAGGATTGCTCTCCTCTCCCCGTCTGCGTGAGGGAAGATCTGCGTATGTGGGGCACTTCCTGACTCAAACCTCCGTGCAGGTTTTCCTCCTCTGGGGGTTGCGATAGATCAGCAGGCATGCTGCTCTGTTGTTCCAGGAGGCTGTCTTCTAGAAAGCCTTTTCCTGCAAGTTTGCAGCACTATTCTTGTCGTGGAGCTTTACTGCAGTTAGCAGCTTCCTTCTGCTCCTGCCTGTTCTGTAGCTGTTGTTTGATGTGGTTCTTCTAACGTTACGTTCTCCCCTTCCCTGCTGAGTCTCTCTGCCAGCAGGCTAGTACTGTTGAACGCTCACAGAACTGAAAAGCCTGGATCCAGCATACCCCGTGGTCCCTAAGGGTGAAACTGAGGGCAAAGTTAAGGCAGAGTGTTTGAGGAATTTACCATTTGCTTCAGTTTATTATAGACTGCAGTCTAATTCAGGGGTGTGGAAGGCAGGTTCCTTAATGGTTAGAACAAATTCTGGCTCTAAATGATCTCAAAATCAATTTTCTCTCAATGGTTCATGCACTAAATTTAAAAGAACTCCTAATGTTTAGAAACAAAAGCTTTTTGCAGTTGTTTAGTTATTGTGGGTGGCTGGTGCCTTGTTGTGCTATTTATAAAACATTTAAGCTAGTAGTTACCTAACTGCAGAGCAGTCGTTATTTCTGGCTAGAGTCTGCTTCCCCTTTTTGCTTCTTTTATTTCACGTAAACAGTTGATTCATTCTGATTCTCTTCTGAGTAAGGATACCATGTACGAGTCTGATTCTTGAAGGGTCCGCTGACTGTTTCATTCTGCCCTTGAATGGCAACTTCCTGCCTATTTTTAGAAGCATCAGTGAGGAAGGGAAAAAGGAGAACTTTGCCATTGCAGGTCTCAGCTGGGACTTTCTCTGCTTGGCCTTTATGCATTTTATCTGTTGACAAGGACTCTGCCAAAAAAAATGGCTGCAGCTGTGCCGAAGAATAATATTTTTTTCTGCAACATCCTGTCCCTAAATACAAGTTGTTAACAGAGGGCCAGTATAAAGGTGTGGTGATAGGGGTTTCACGGTTTGATGTAGTTGGCACAATTTCTGTGAAAATAGGTCCTGTTTAATTTTTTCTAGAACCCCTGGGAAATTAGAAATGATTGAAGTGTCCTCAGCAGTGCTGGGTGTGCAGTGCAATTCGCTCTTTGCAGCGCTGTACAAACGTCAGTGAACCCTACTCCCATCCTCCACGGTGACTTCCTTGTAGAAAGGGGCACTGCAGCTCCAGAGGTTAACAACCTAACAACTTGCCAGCTTCCAGCAGAGTTCCTCATGACAGGATTAGACTCTGGATTTTTCTCTGCTAATTTTACATCCAGCCCCTTGCACCCCGTCCCTCGTGATCAGGCTGGCTGGCGGGCGCTGAGGCTGTGGCTTCCTCGGCCTCGTGCAGCCCCGTAGCCACGACCGCTGTTGCGGTGCATGGCTGGTCGGGGCCCTGTGATGCAGCTTGCCACACCGTCGCACGGTGCTGTCCCCACAGGGATGCCGGATGACCAGCGAGAAGGGCTGCAGGAGGAGCTCATCGATATTATCCTTCACGTCCTCAAGCGTAACCCCCAGCTGCACTACTACCAGGGCTACCATGACATTGTGGTCACCTTTCTCCTGGTGGTAGGCGACAGACTGGCTACGGCGCTGGTGGAAAAGCTCTCGACGCATCATCTCAGGTACCTCGCTGGGCTCGGCCTGAGGAGAGGACGTGTTTGCACGGCCTCATACGGTGGAGAGGCCTGTGCTTGGGGGAGAGCGGGCAGATGGGAATGGCCTGTGCTGGTGCAAGGTGAGGGAGCCTGGAAAGCAGAGCCTTGGGCGAGGGCCGGCTGCCTGTTGTGTCTGCGCCTGGAGGGATGCTGTTAGGGAGCAGTGGGACTATGTGATAGCACATGGCTTTGCAGGGAGTTGTGCTCCAGGGAAGGGATAATTGAGGACTGGTTCATCAAATATCAATTTAATTTGTAGCATCTCTTGAAGCTGAAAAAGCCAATGCACATGTATTATTAATAATTCTCTGGTCCCTTCTTCTGTCAGTGCCTTTTGGGCTCCCGTGGGCTGGCTCAGCACAGTGCCTCCCACTTCCCATATAAAGTCTTGGGCAGTTTAACACTGAAAGTGTGGTCTGCAAAGCCAGTGTCCTTGAGCCCCAGGACGAGTGAATCTTTTATTTGTGCCCTGAAATGAGAACAAGCTTTCAGCCAGGGAGCAATTTGGAGGGGTTCTCCCTCTTCTCCCAGATGGCAGGTTAGATTACAGGTGCTGCAAAAGTATTAGGGTTTGTGCATGCATTGCAGCGAAACCAGAAGAGGTGTCAGCTAACGCTGGCATGACTGTGTGAGCCCAGCTTTTCTGGGTAGATCAGCTCTGTGTCCTCCGATGGGTGGGAAGGAGCTGTCCAAAAGAGCCAAAATTCCTTGGGAGTAGGAGGCCACCCTGGCAGCAAGGCATTTTTTTGCAAGTATGTTTACCCTCTGACTGCCTCCCTGGAGGAGGGCGCAGCTCAGTGACGTCGTCACTTGACAGAGCTTTTGTTTAATCTTTCCTCAGAGATTTTATGGACCCAACGATGGATAATACCAAGCACATTTTAAATTACCTGATGCCCATCATAGACCAGGTGAACCCTGAGGTGCATGACTTCATGCAGAGGTATGCAGATATTTCCTTGGAATGCATTCCTCCTAGCTCTGCCCTGTCAGTCTGACATTGCTGTTCATATTTTCATTTGCATCAGCTGGTTTCACTGGGCAGCATGTTCACAGCACCACAGTGGCTTCCTCAGAATAAGCCAATAGCTGGCCTACAGCTATTGATGTCCTGCCTTGTCTTGAGAGGTTTTAAATGTTGTTCACCTTCACCCTAGCTATCTGCAGTCAGATGAGTAGTACAAGTATTTTGTCTTGGATTTGTTGTCTTTGTATCAGAGGTATGGTTCCTGGTGCTGGATTGAGCTCTGAATGCTCTGTTGATAGTCAGCTGTACATCCCCTTCTAGGAATGGAGGCTGTTGGATAAAGCACGTGCTGGACAGGGATCACCAAGGAGTATTTTAGTACTGTTTCCAGGCTGCTAGCAGCTGTTGACCTAACTGAGCACTTTCTCTTTGTGCAGTGCGGAAGTGGGAACTATCTTTGCGCTCAGCTGGCTGATCACATGGTTTGGGCATGTTTTGTCTGACTTCAGACACGTCGTGCGATTATATGACTTCTTTCTGGCGTGCCATCCACTGATGCCCATTTACTTTGCCGCTGTGGTAGGTATTGGCCAGGATGATACAGGGAATTAATTGAACCAGGGCAAAGTACTGGCAGTTTGGGGCTGTTGAGAGGGGCTGGAAAATATAGTGCTGTTGCTGTCCATTACTGCACCCTGCTTTGCAGGGGCTTTCGTGAGGTCAGTGACGTCCTTCCTGATAGTGGAGGGCAGATAGGATCCAGGAGAGCTTGGAGTGCCTTGAAGCATCCGGTTTTGCAGGCTGTTCGAGTTTGGTGCTGTGGAGGCAGCATGGCAGGGAGTTTTTGTTTGCATTCATGGGCTGGCCCTGCTGCAGAGCGCTTGGATGCTGTTTGCAGCTGGAGGAGCCAGTCTGGCCGAGGAGGAGCTCCGCACTGTGCGTGTATCTGCCCTCTTTCTGAGTGGGGTCCAAACAAATCTGTCTGTCCAAACAAATTTCTGTTCAAAGGGAAGTAGAGGAGTTAAGTCTTACTGAGGTTCTGCCTGTGTCTCGGGCCTGCCAGTATCAGGCTCTTCTCAGAAGATGTAACTACCCAGAAGGGGCTTCGGAGCTTCAGGAAGGGCATGAACATTTCCTTTCCCAGATGAGGAGTGCTTCATTGCAATGTGTCTTGTAGAAGGGCAGGTCTTTCAGGTGGCAAGTGAAATGTTTTCCTCTTCCAGCTCTGAAGTTAGTGAGTGACAAGGAGTGCATCCGCTCTTCCCCAGCTGTTCTCAGTGCTCTCGCTCCTCTCTGTAGATTGTGCTGTATCGGGAGCAGGAAGTTCTGGACTGCGAGTGCGACATGGCCTCTGTCCACCACCTCCTGTCCCAGATCCCACAGGACCTTCCTTACGAGACTCTGATCAGCAGAGCTGGGGACCTTTTTGTCCAGTTTCCACCATCTGAACTTGCCAGGGAGGCAGCTCAGCAGCAGGCTGAACGGTGAGTGCAGGACAGACCGTGTGCCCCCAGCACAGTGCTTGTAACACCTGTACATCTCTGCCTAGGTCAGGTCTCGCTTCCTCAAGATCTTCCTGCGCTGCGGGAGGCTGGTCCCAAAGGCACATCTGAGGCTGCTCTTGACCTTTTTCTTCTCTTGCAGAACTGCTGCTTCCACATTTAAAGACTTTGAGTTGGCATCAGTGCAGCAGAGACCAGACACTGTGTTGAGGCAACGCTTCAGGGAGCGATTCCGAGGGGAGGAGCGGACAAAATCCATCTTGACAAAGCCAAGGACCAACCGTTTTGTCAAGCTGGCAGTTATGGGGCTGACAGTTGCGCTGGGAGCCGCTGCCCTGGCCGTGGTGAAGAGCGCGTTGGAATGGGCACCCAAGTTTGAACTGCAGATTTTCCCCTGAAGCCTGGGGAAGGGCTTTCCCTGTCACCGAGTCCTGCATCCTTCCCTGGTGGGAATGGATGATATTAGATGAAAGGACATGTCTGGAAATAACCTGTCTGAGGAGTTTTCTATTCTTGCTGCGTCCTGTGACACTTCTGGCCTTTGCGACGGAGACTGATGGGAACCAGCCCAGCAGGATTGTTCCCTGTGCCAACACTCACTTTGTTCACACCTCCCTCTGCAGGAGGGAGCACAAACGGGCTCTGCTGCTGTGTCATGAGGGATTGGAGGTATGGACAAGTCTGGCTCATCAGGCTGCGCAGCGGATGCCTGTGCGAGTGGAGAGCTGTGTGTGGGTTGTGCTGAAACGATCTTGCATTCTCTATCGGGGATAATTAGTGGGAGCGAGGGCAGATACTTGCCTGGAGTAGAGCATCACGGCAGGGTTTGGTCTGCATGTGTGGGGTGGGGGGGTTGGTATGCTCCTGAGCCCTCTGGCTCTCCAACACTCCTGTCTGCAGGCTGCCAGAACACCTGGCAGTCTTTATTTAGATTCACCAGTAGTCTGACCCTTTTCTTTTGTTATAGGCAGCCTCTGTGTAGAGCCAAATCTCTAACAAATCCCTGTCAAAATCATGAGATGAGGTTGTCTCCAGTGTACAACACGCCACGACTCTGCTTCCTAATCTTTGCAGTCTGATCTGTTTACAGCAGTGACTGGCAAGGGACAGGAGCATGTCTTTGGGAATTCTTGGGCCTGACGGCGAGAGCTCATGGTCATTGAGCCACCTTCACTGGCAATAGCATGTTCATATCTCAGGTCAGCAAGGGGAGAGATAAGTGCCACTTACCTCACTTGAGGTATGTACTGCTAGGAGCCAGGTCACATCACCACACGTGTTAGTGGAGCCACAAAGCAGCTCCTGTTGCTGACTTTTACACCTCTGAAAACAGGCTCTAAGGTGGAGAACGGCTTCTTCCCTCTTGTGAAATGGTTTGCACAGGACAGAAGTCATTACTGTAGGAAATCTGTCATAATTCTCTCCCATTAACTGATCAGGCTTCGCATCACCCTTCAGAGTAACTCGTGTGAGGGAGTTTCCCAGAAAGCTTACCCCCGTGCCCTGCATAGCCCCTGCCCTCTTTGCCGAGTCTGGTGACAGTCTTACCATTCCCTGCCCTCCCGAAAGCCTAAGCAGCAAATCCTTCTAGATAACTTCATATCTCACTGAAGCAAAGCCAACAGTATATGCCTCTACCTCTCCCCTGAGCTGCTAAACCCTCCCGCAAGTGCCCTTACCCCGTCTCTTACTGGTTCCCACCGTCTTCCCTCTCTGTGCCCAAAGCCATCTGTGCCGGTGTCCAGAGACTGTATACCTGAAAATGAGATGTTGGTTGAAGAGTTGCAGATTTCTGAATATACAAGAAAATTCATACCCTGCAAGGCTTGACACCCTCCTGTCCATAACCGTGTTCATGTAAATCTGTAACCACGTTTGTGTGAAGTCTGGGTTACCCGTGTGTGCCCTCGGTCTCGGAGAGGCCGTGCCTTTCCAACCCTGGTGGCTGGGGTGCCTGGGGTGCAGTCACGTTACCTGACTAGTGTTTCTTTAAAACACTGAGCAGAGAACTTTGCTTTGCTTCTGCAGCCTGAAATCTGTAGTATTTAAATTTGCTTTCAGACAGGTAGGGATGAGAGACCTGTTCCCTCCTGCCTTGTTGGCCCCGGTCCTGGACGCGTTGCTCTGTGGCGGCAGCCGCCGGCTAAGGGCAGCACTGTCTGCGCTGCCTGTGGCAGCTGTAGGCTGGTCGCGGTTCTCTTTCCAGCGCACCTGCAGACAGGCTGCGCGTCTGAAGGACGGTGCGAGTTTGTGCGGGCGACGGGGCCGTCTGGCCGAGGCCCGGGGACGCAGCAGCCTCTGCAGTGCAATAAAGGAGAGGGAGAGGAGAGCTGTGTAACTTAGCACTTTAGAAACGGAACGGAAAGAGGAGAGCGTTTTCCTGCCTGCTTTGTTTCCTTGCCCAAGTCCAAACCTCTGCCAGAGATGCTGCAGATGCCAGTGGGTGGCCACGGGGAGCAAACATATTCCTTCCTGTATGGGAGCCCACAGGACACACACAAGCCTCTTCCAGCGGGGTGGTTTGGGCTGCAGCCATGCCTCAAACCTGCATCACGCAAGGGAAGGGGTTGTCCGTGGAGGAGAGGATTTTCTGAAGCATGCGAGCGTGCTGGGAGCACGAACTGCGTGCCGCTGGCTTGGACAGCCCTGGGAAACGCGCTCGCTGGCCGGCTGCGTAGCGGTGGCCTCGGAGAGCTTGCAGCCCCGACGCCAGGACCCCGTGTGCTGTGCTTTTGGATGAGAAGTCCAGGTCTTGTCTCAGCTACCTGCCTTAGCTGCTCGGTGCACTGCTGGGCGTGCAGAGCTGCTCGTGCCTGCGTGGCAGCCAGCGGGGTGACTAATGCTCAGCGTGTCCCATTCCCATCAGCATCTCCTAGCTCCAACACAACGTGGTTAGGAGGGAGGATCTCTGCGGGGCTGGGACTGGAGCGGGGGTAGCTGCCGTTGCCTTTTTCTGCTCCCCCACGGATATGCGGGGAAGGGTGCGTGTTGCTCTCGCCTCCGAGAGACTCGTGGAGCGGGCAGGGAGCTGATCCCGGCGCGGCGGGTGCCCTCTGCGATGCAGACGGCACCCGTGCAGACGCAGACCCCTCTGCACACCGCGGCCGGGTGCCGCGCACCGTGCCTGGGCAGCGCGAGGAGCGGTCTGCCGCCTCGGTGCCCGCCGCCCCCGGGGAAGGGGTCTGTGGGATTTGGGGCCCTCCCGTCCCGGAGAGGCGCCTGGCACGCTCCCGCAGCGCCCGAGCTCTCTGCCTGCGACGCACTTTAGTTCCTGCGCTGTCACCGAGCAGGCAGGAAGGCTCTGTAAGGAAATGGTCTCTTCAGGTGACTTAGTTACTCTGTATAAAGACTTATACATACCTGTGTAAATGAAGATTTGTACAAACCCTGTAATTGTAAAATAAACAGTTACTAAACACGTTTCCCTGCCCCCGTGTCACCCGGAGCAGGGGCAGCCCCGCAGGACGGGGCTGGGGTGCCAAAGCCGCCCTTGGGGCACCTCCCGCGGCGCGAGCCGGCGCGGTCCCCGCGGCAGCCGTCTGCCTGGCCCGTGGGCATCGCCTGGCGCGGCGCGAACGGGCGCGAGGAGGCACAGAGGCGACGTGCAGCAAGGGTGCAGGAGCAGAGCCAAATGTTGCCTTTGCGTTGTTTGCCGTTGCTGTTCTCTCATTTTTTTTTTTTTTTTTAATCTGCCCACAGTTGGTTAAATGCCAGGACACAAATTCCGTCGGATCTCTCGGAAGTGCCTAACCTCGGAAACGCAGCCCCGGCCTCGCGGGCAAGCGGTGAAGCAGCCTGACCTGGCCGCGCGTCTTGCGCCCCGCGCGGGACGCCTGGCGCTCCGCCGCGGGAGGAGATGGCGGGCGGCCGGGCACGGCGCAGCCAGGTCCTCCCGGCGCCCCGTCCTCGCCCGCAGCTCTCGCCCGTTCCCCTCGCGGCCGCCTGGCCCGGCTTGCGCTCCGCCTTCTCCGGGCCCGGGCATCGTGCTTTCCTCGGCGACGCGAGGCTGGTGGCCGTGTTCTCCGGGTTGGGCCAGCGCTGCTTGCAGCTTGCTGCGACTTCCTGTCAAGGAGCAATTTTCCTCGCAGCGTTTGAAACCGTTTCGTAGGAGCGCGAGGCGGCCCGGGCTGCGTCTCCTCCTGCCTGCCGCGGGCTTTCGGCCCCCGGGTCCGCAGTGTCGGGGCCGGCTGGCCCCCGGCTTTGCCCCCCGCCCCCAGGCGGCTCAGCGATTCCCCGGGGGGCTCTAGGGAGGCCGGTTGGGGGGTGGGGAGGGGGCGGGCGCCTCTGCTGCGGGGGTGCCCAAAGCAGCCCCAGCGCCCGGGCGGGTCTGGCCCGGCAGCGCGGCGGGGACGGAGGCGGCCCGAGGCCGCGCCGGGCGGATGGGGACGGCGGCGAGGGTCCGGCGTGCCCCACAGCCCGCTGTGCGCGGAGGGGCCCTGCTGCAGCCGGCTCTTCCCGATGGACACGGCCGCTCCCGGGCCTTGGGCGCGTGGGGCCGTGCCCCAGGCACCGCACTGTGCCCCCTGCCCGCTGCGCCGCGCCCTGTGCCCCACGGAGGCAGGGGCAGCGGGAGCCGCCCGCGAAACCCGGCGCTCCTGCGGGGCGGATGCTCTCGCGCGGGCGCGATGGCGGAGGCTGGAGCGGGGGGGGGGGGGGGGTCTCCTGGCGGCTCACTGAGCGGGGCAGCGGGGCCGGGCGCGCTTCGGGAGGCGGCGGCACGGCAGCAGCGGCCGCGGGGCGAGGGGCCGCGGGGCACGCGCGTGTGCTCTGCCGGGCGCCGGTCCGGCACCACGCGCCTCCGGCGCGACGGCCCCGGCGGGCAGGAAGAGGGTCCGCGCGGGGCCTTCGGAGCGGCGTGGCCGCTCGCTCCGGCGAGGGGCTCCGCACGGCCCGGGCCCCTGCCCTGCGCCGGCAGGCGAGGGCTCGGGGGGGCTCCCACCTTCCCACCCGGGGAGGGAGCCTGCTGCAGACCGGGGCAGCGGCCCCGACAGCCCCCCCGGCGTCCCCGGCTCTGCCCGCGCCTGCGGGGATGTGCACGGACAGGCCGGGGAGGGAGGGGGAGCAGCCGCGACCCTTTCAGTGCCGCGCTCCTGCGCAGACAAAGCGCTGGCGGAGCCGGCGGCAGCAGCCCCCTCCCTGGTGGGAGCAGCCCCCCCCCCCCGGGCCCACTGCTCCCCCCAGCGCCCACTGCCCCCCAGGCGGCAGCTCAGCGCCGGGCACAGCAGCAGCCGCAACCCCAGCCCACCCCAAGCTGGGGAGGGGGACCCTGCCCTACAGGGATAGGGCACACGCACGCACCATGCACACCGCCTGTGCGTGCACAACGCACGTGTGCGCGCACACACACACACACACACACACACACACACCAGGCATCCACACAGACCGGGTGCTTCTGCACACCCGCTGGGCAACACCCCCACCGCCAGACTGTGCACACGCATACAGTGCACACGCGCACACACATGCATGCTTGCACACACATGCAGGGAGACACAGGTGCACACAAACACACACACACACACACGTGCCAGGGAGCGCCGGCGGCCCGGAGCTCGCACGGGCGCCGGGGCGACGCGGCCAGGAGGCGCGGGAGCCGGCCGGAGGCAGACCAACACACTTTATTCCATAGCTACAACAGTCGGGACAACCATTAGCCGCGGTTCTGCGCGCTGGCTGGGGCCGCTCCGCGCACGCCCCCCCGCTACAAGCCCCTTCGCCGCGCCAGCAGCCGTGGGCACGCCGTCCCTCCCACGACACCGCGCACGGTGCCGCAGCGCGCCGGCGGGCTGCACCGGCGCTGCCCGCCGCGGCCCCGGCAGCTTCTTCCTGAGAGAGGTTTCGGGTTTTATTCTTCTGGTTTTACTCGTTTATTAGCGTCAGTGGGTCTATGGCTAGCGCCGGCAGGACGGGGCGGGCGCCGGGGGTCTCCAGAGCCGGGTCACCGCGCGTCACGCGACATCCCCCGCCGGCACTCCGGCGGGAAGCTCGCGGCCGGGGCGGCGGAGCCCCCCCCATGCCGGCTCCAATCCGGCCCCTCCGGGCGCGATGCTGCTCCCGAGGCGACGCTCAGCCCGGGTGGTGCAGGGGGGCCGCGTGTGGTACACGCCGCCATCACCCCCTCCGGCGGCGCCAGCCCCTCACCGCGGCCTCGGGCCCCAGCGACCCTGCGGCTTTCCCAGGCCGGCAGCCACGGCGGCGGGAAGGCGCCGGGAGGAAAACAGCAAAGGGAAGAGCCAGCCGGAGGAGCTGCGCGCCCTCGGCCCCGCCGCGGCGCCCGCTTCGCGCGGGTTCCCGCGGGCAGCGGCGCCGGCGCCCTCCCGCCCGGGCTCCCAGCGTAGCCCAGCCTCCCGGAGCCACGTGCAAACCACGTGCGGGCAACTTCGCTCTTCCCCAAAGCGAGTTGCAGCGAGCGGGCACAGGCACCTCGGCAAAAGCACCGGGAAGGAGCCGCCGCCGGAGCCGCCGAGCCCGGACCAGGGGCTCTGCACGCACTCCGACGTCCCCGCACGGCGCATCCCGCCTCCGAGCTCCCCCAAGGGCTGCTCGAAGGGGCAGGAGAAAATTGAAGATACGCTTGTAAATGCAGGCAAAGAAAAAAAAAGAAAGGAAAAGGAAAAGCAAAAAAGAAAAGCAAAAATAATTGCCTTTACAGAGGTGCAAAGGGGGAGGTGGGGGGGGCGGATGGGGCATGGAAACCCCGGGCGGCGGGGCGGGTGTCACTGCGAGCACGGGAGCAGCAGGATGAAATAAAATGGGGCCGGAGCGAGCTGGGGAAGGGGAGTGTCTGGAGCAGCCGTGGCCGGCAGCCGCCGCGGCGCGGGAGCGCTGGGGGAAGGGGCCCTCGCACGGACACCCCCTGCGCGGCCCCGGCCAGCCGGACAGACAGCCGGCCGGACAGCCGGGGCGGTGGGCGCGTGCCGATGGGCATGGGGCGAGCCGGGCGCTCTGCCTTCCAGCAGCCTCAAGGCAAAATACCTGATTCTTGCGTGTAAACAGCTGGGTTTCTTTTTTCTGATTTTTTTTTCTTCCTTTCAATAAAACCTGATTGGGGGGCGAGGGGGGCGTTACCTGCAGAGCGCGGGACTCAGTACGTAAAGACCAAGTCGGAGATGCTGGACATGAGCCAGTCGCCCGCGATCATCTCCGTCACCTCGGGCGTGCAATAGTCCGGGAAGTCGAAGTGCGAGGGGCCGCCCCGGGGCGCCGGCTCCAGGTCCCGGTCGAAGACGGACCAGTCCGGGGCCCCGGCCCAGCCGCCCGCCGACCCGGCCCCCCCGCCCGCCGCCGCCTCCTCCTCCAGCTCCTCGTCGGAGGAAGCAGGGGCCGAGGCGGGAGAGGGCGACCCGCTCGCGGGGGGCGCGGGGAAGGCAGCGGCGGTGGCAGGGCCGGGCGGCTCGGCGGGGTGCGGCGCCTCGTGCCGGCCGGCCGCCCCGGCGCCGTCCTCGGCCGGCGCTTCCCGCACGCCCGCCGCCTCGGCAGGCTGCCCGCGGCCGGCCGGCGCGCGGCCCAGCACCGAGGGCTTGATCTTCGCCGGGAGCCGGGGCCGGGGCGCGCCGGGGCCCCCCTTGCCCTTTTTCCGGGGCCGGTACTTGTAGTCGGGGTAGTCGGCCATGTGCTTGAGGCGCAGGCGCTCGGCCTCCTTGACGAAGGGGATCTTCTCGGAGTCGTGCAGCAGCTGCCAGCGGCGGCCCAGGCGCTTGGAGATCTCGGCGTTGTGCATGTCGGGCCACTGGTCCATGATCTTGCGGCGCTCGTGCTGCGACCACACCATGAAGGCGTTCATGGGCCGCTTGATGTGCCCGCTGGGCGTCTTGCACCAGGCGGGCTCGGCCGGCCGGGCAGCCGCCGGGGCGCCGCCGCGCTCCCGCCGCCCCTCGGCGCCGCGGCCCCGCATGGCTCGCTGCACCATGCCGCGGCCCGGCCCGCCTCGCCGCTACGCCCCCATCGCGCCGAGCGGGAGGCGGTGCGGTGCTGCGGGGGGCGCGGTGCGGCGGCGGCGGCGCGGTGCAGGGGGCGCGGTGCAGGGGGTGCACGGGGTGCGGTGCACGGGGTGCGGTGCAGGGTGCGGCGCGCCCGGCAGCCGCGCGCCCCGCGCCGCCCCGGTGCCCCGCTCTTATAGAGGCGGCGGCGGCGGCCCCGCCCCGCCCCCGCGCGGCCGCGGGTAAACACCGCCGCTCCGGTTCTGTCAATGGGAGGCTCCGCCCCCTGCGTCCCCATTGGCCGCCGCCCGGGGGCGGGGAGGGGGGAGAACGTCCGGCTCCGCCAATGGGCGCCCGCCGGAGAGGGGGTTGCTGGAGAGAGCGGCGCGGCGGCACGCGCCGTGCCCGCGCCCCGGGAGCCGCCCCGCGCCGCGCGCGCCCGGCTGCGCACGGCTGCACCGCGCCGAGCACGCCGCCCCCGGCACCGCCACCTCGGTGTGACACTACCTCCAGTGACTCCTCGTGTCCCCACCTGGGCACTCCGGGACCCCCAGTAACAGCCAGTGCCTCCATCTGGGCATCCCAGTTTTGCCCAGTACCCCCGCCTAAACGCCCCAGCAAGCCCGGTACCCCGCAGTACCCTACGGTACCACCCGCAGTACTGCCGAGGGAGCCCAGAGCACATCACCCCGGAGCCACCCCAGGCCCCGCAGCACATCACCCCAGAGCCATCCTGCACGCCCTGGAGCCGCTCCTGGACCTCAGAGCACGTCACCCCGGAGCCACTCCTGGGCCTGGCTCTGCCGTCCCCCGAGGCGGGCGGGAGGCACCGGGCCAGGCCGCACTGGGTGCCTCGTCTCCGATGGAGACAGAACGTACAGGCCGAGAGCGGCCTTTAATTCGCCATGAGCTCGCCCGAGGGCAGCGTGGAGGACACAGAACCTCCAGGCTGGGAATGATGGCTGCCCCCAGACACCCCAGTGCTGCCCCGTTACAGGGGTCAGGACGAGGCCACCCTGCGCTGCCTGGCGCAGGGCACCATCAGGAACAGGCGCCTGCCGGTTCCCCCCCGCCCCGGCTCTCCCCCGGGGCTACGGGCATTCACCTAAATCAGACCAAATCCCACCGCATGACGTGCAGCACCAACTCAGGAAAAGGAAACCCCGTCGCTCACGGAGCTGCGGGTGCCTGGGAGGGAGCCAGGAGGAGGCAGGTGACAGGCCTCAATCTGAGCGAGACCCTGGGACCAGCCCGGCTTCCCGGTACCGACATGGCCTCCCCGGTCCGAGAGAGGCCCCGGCCCGGCCCAGCCTCCAGGTACTGACATGGCCTCCCGGATCTGAGCGAGACCCCGGCCTGGCCCGGCTTCCCGGTGCCAACACGGCCTCCCGGATCCAAGTGAGGCCCCGGCCCGGCCTCCCCAGGCCGGCCTGGCCCCGCGTGGCAGCAGGGCCTGCCCGGGGCCGTCTGCCCACCGGTGCTGGGAAGGGTTAACGGAGCCGCAGGGCAGAGAGCGGGGACACATGGAGACAGGGGCAGCCCCCGCCGCGGCGCCCAATGGCGGCCCGGGCGGCGGCGGCGGCAGCGGGGCCGCCAGCTGCGGCCGCTCTAATCGCCCGCCGCGGGGCCGCGCGCGCGCCCCCGCCGCCGCCGCGCCCTGTTGCCGCGGTGACCGCGGCCTGCCCGCCCGCCCGCGCTGCCCATTGGCTGCCGCCGCGCCCCCGCCGCGGGGCCCGCGCCCATTGGCTGCCCGCGAGCGGCGGGGCCCGCCCGCGCGCCCGCCAGTTGCCGTGGCAACAGGAGCCGGGGCCCGGCTGCGGGGCCGCGCCCGCCGCCCGCGGGGGAGCCCGGCGGGGCCGGCGGGGCCCGATCGCCCCCCGGCCGGGCCCCCCGCCGCTCCGCGGGACGCAGCGGCGAGCCCGTCTGCTGGGAGCGGGCTGTCGGCAGCCCCCGGGGTGCCCGGAGCCGTCGTGGCCCGCCGAGGGGCGAGTCCGGGGCGCGCGGAGAACCCGGCTAGAGCCGGGGCCTGCTGCCGCCGCGGGCCCCGCGGCCGGTCGGGGCAGCCGTGAGGCACCTGCCTGCGCCCGGTCCCGGCCCTCCCCGAGAGCCGTGTGCGCCCGGGCCCGGCCGGCCGGGGCACGCCGAGCAGCGCGGGCTGGAGCCGCGGCCCCTTTTCCCTCTCGCCCCGCTCTTGGGGAGGCTGCAGGAGCCACTGAGCAGAGCTGTAGCCTGGCGCGGCTGCTGGCAGGGACGAGGCCTCCCGTCCCTCCATCCCTTCTCATCCATCGCGTGTGTCCCACCCTGCGCCGGTCCGTCCCGTGCACCTCGTCACACCGCATCCATTGCATCTGTCTCATCACATCCCATTCATAGTATCTCTCCCATCCCACCCCATCCCATCCAATCAATTGCATCTATCCCATGCCATCCACTTCATCTCATCCCGTCCCACCCATCCCATCTGTCCCATCCCATCCCATCCATCACATCTGTCCCATCCCATCCCATTCATCCCATCCCATCCCATCCCATCCCATCCCATCCATCCCGTCTCTCCGCCGCCGCCCCCTGCAGCGCCGGGGCCGAGCCGGCAGGGGGCGCAGCGGCGCCCCCGGCCCCGCCCCGCCCGGCCGCGCTGGCCCCGCCCCGCCCCGCTGCGCTGGCCCCGCCCCTCCCAGCCCCGCCCCGCCCCGCCCCGCCCGGCCGCCGTACCCGCCTCCCGTCGCCCCGGAGACCGCCCGGGGCCGCGCTGCCGGGAGACGCGGACGCGCCGCCCTCAGGGGGCGCCCGGGGCCGCGGGGGCCGGGCCGGGGCCGGGGCCGGCCGGGTAACGGGGGAGCGGCACCGGGGCGGCCTGCGGGTCGGGGCGGCCCCCGTGGAGGGGGGTGGGACAGGGGCCGGGCGGGGGGGCAGAGGGGCGGCCCGTCGGTGGGCAGGGAGGATGAGTGGGGGGGGGGCTCCTCATAGGGGACTGGCGTAGGGGGCTCCCCATGGGGCAGGGAGGATGAGTGGGGGGGGGCTCCTCATAGGGGACTGGCGTAGGGGGCTCCCCATGGGGCAGGGAGGATGAGTGGGGGGGGGGGCGCCTCATAGGGGACTGGCGTAGGGGGCTCCCCATGGGGCAGGGAGGATGAGTGGGGGGGGGGGCTCCTCATAGGGGACTGGCGTAGGGGGCTCCCCATGGGGCAGGGAGGATGAGTGGGGGGGGGCTCCTCATAGGGGACTGGCGTAGGGGGCTCCCCATGGGGCAGGGAGGATGAGTGGGGGGGGGGCGCCTCATAGGGGACTGGCGTAGGGGGCTCCCCATGGGGCAGGGAGGATGAGTGGGGGGGGGTGCCTCATAGGGGACAGGCGTAGGGGGCTCCCCATGGGGCAGGGAGGATGAGTGGGGGGGGCTCCTCATAGGGGACTGGCGTAAGGGGCTCCCCATGGGGCAGGGAGGTTGGGCAGGGGAGCTCCCCACAGGGGAGGGAGGATGGGCAGGGGCCTACCTATGGGGCAAGGAGGATGGGGGGGGGCTCAAACATAGGGGATTGGCATATGAGGCTCCCCAACTCACCATGGGGCAGGGGGGGATGAGCAAGGGGCCTCCCCATGGGGCAGGGGAGGGAGGTGAAGATGAGGAGGGCACTACAGGTACCACAGCAGTGGAGTCTCTGCTTCTCTGACTTTGGACTTGTGGCAGCTTATCCAGGGGAACGGGCTGAGCAAGGGGCTCAGCCTCCTTGCTGGTGTCATCCTCTTTCCTCCCAGAGTCTGCGCATTCAGGATGGATGCGAGGGGCCTGGTCCCAAATGTTATGGGAGACTTTAAGAAAACAGTGAGTCTGTTGTTACAGTGGGGGCGATGGCACTGTGCTAGACTTGCTATCGATAAGGAGCCCAAAGGGACACCGGGGAGCCCAAGGGGAGCTATAGAGAGGAGTCAGAAGTTACAGAGGTCTCTGCTCACAAGCCTCCTCTGATTCCCTGACAGTAATGTCTTGTCTATGCTATGGTTACGTTGAGTTTAGGATTACAGCAAGTGGCAGAGGATAGAAGCAAAGGAGAGGAAATCTCCAGCCTTCAAGTTGACTTTGCCACCGATCACAAGCGAGGGCAAGAAGAAGAAAGGAAAGAAGAACAAGCCAGGTTGGCAGACCTTCCCCTTATATACCACCCTGGTGTCACTTACTCACTGGTGCTGCTTTGGAATTTACCCAGTGCTTTGCTGAGAGACATTCAGCAAAAGCCACAAGAAACTGCCCAAGGGAAAATGCTGAGAATAAAGAGGGAGAGCCTGAGAAGTCCAGGGAATGCTTTGTAGACACAGCTCCTGTGCTATAACTGCAAGCTGCTTTTGCTGGGGATATAGAATATATGAATTAAGTATCACGGTGGTTCTTTATATTTCCCTCAGCTATATATGACGGGAGAGAGTAGATGTAGGCATTGTAATAGGACTGTGTAATAAACACAGGGCTTTTTTGTTTTGCCAGTTACATTTAGGCTGAATAAAAATCCACCCTTGCCTTCAAAGACATTACCATCCCAAGAAAAACATGGAAGTTTTACTCAGAGAAAATCGTCACTCAAGGATGCTGAATTAGCTAAAAACTTGGAAGATATCAGAATTATCAAGGTACATGAGACAAATGTGCTGTGATGTAGGTAGCAAATCCATACAGACTCTGGCATACAGAGAGAATTCTAGCAGTCTGATTCACTCTTGCAAAATGACACATGATTATTTATTAATACACTGAAGGTAATTATGCTCTTCTGTTTAATGCTGGTGAAATCTAAACTTGATATTGTTTGTTAAAAAAAATGAAGAAAAAACAAGAGAGTCCAGACTGTAGCAATAGGAGTGGTGAGATTTAGGAAGAGTGACCTATTAGAAAAGGTTGTCAGAATCAGGTTTGCTTAGTCTAGTAAAGAGAAGTTTGAGGTAGAGGACATGACCACAGCTTTTTACTAGGAAAAGGTGGTTATAAAAGAGACAGTGATCAGTTGTTCTTCATATTTTGGGGAAAGAACAGAAAGAAATTGTCTGGGATTGCGTAAGAAGGATTGTAGATTCTAACTATCAAGGTAGTGAAACACAAAAGGCTACTGTGGATACTTCCTTTTAGCTAGAAGTCTTTAAGAACAAGTTAGGACACCGTGTCTAGGGGCTGGTCTGAGTTGTGATTGCTCCCACCTTCACAGGGTGGGTGGATCTGTGAGTATCCCTTCCTTCCAGCTGCACAACTCACTGACTCTGTGAGAACAGATGCACTCACTGTGCGTCACACACATCACACTGCCTCTGTGCATGCAGTGAGCAGCCGAGGGGCAGGGCAACTCAAGGTCACATCTGAGATTGAAGAGCTGCAGGTTGAACATAGTGAGTCCAGGGTGTGGTGTATGGGGGAAATCAGTGTGTCTTGGCAACGAGACTGAGGTTCTTTGTGTGGTTCATGATGCGAGGATGATCGGGGCCTTGTTGCTGCTGTTACCCTGGGACAGAAATGTTTTGGGGATGGCAGACAGTGGTAAGAAAACTCAGGGCAGGTGGAACTGATGGAATCTGCAGCCCTTTAACCTACAAATTCCTCCAGCATCTGACCAAGTTGAAGACAAATTTCATAGAGGAACTGAAACAGCACAGTGCATACCTGGCAGAGACCAACTGCAGATTGATTGAGGACATTCAGCACACTGATGACCGCACTGCCAAGCAAGCCAGAGACCTGCTGCAGCAATATGAATTATTTGGGGTGAGGCTTTAGCTTTGGCAAATAGAACCAATTCAGTAGAATGTAAAACTGTTGCCATTACACCTGCTTGTACCCAAGAAAGGTCAAACACTGCATGGCCACTGCGCAGTGTGTCTCGAGCTCTGGGGGAGCTGTCTAATGCCCCAAGATCCTGTGAGGTGCTGTTGCTGAGCCATGTTTTAGAGCCACAAGAGCATCCCAAGCGACAGATCTCACCCCCATAACAGCCAAACACTTCCCTCCATAATGCGCTTGGCTTCAGCTGACTCCTGGAAGCACCAAGCCACTGCCAAGAGCAGTTTTAGTACTCCTGTGCACAAGCTGACATTAGCCAGAGCGATGGATTCGTTTTTGCTGTTAATGCAAGCAGTAGCATGTGAGAGAAGCATTAGGAATGCTCTAGCGGGATGTTTCAGAGCTCTGTGGAGTGATCAGTGGCTGAATTTCTCTCTGTGCAGACAGTCAAGGCAACGATGCAGAACTTCACTCAGAACCGGCTGGATGCAGCAAGAGCAGAATTCCAAGAAATGGAGGAAAAAATGGAAAAGAACCTGGGAAGTAAGTTGCTCACGTTAGTACGAAACAGTCTGTATAACCATGTTACCTTTGCTTTCCATCTTGTTAGATAAAAAACATTGCATTGGTGTGATAAATGTCCAACAATTCAATTTCTGAAAAATAATCCGTGATGCTCTATGGGCATGATCTTCCTGTCAGCGATGACTAGGGAAGAATAGAATCCTGTGACACCCATAGCTTGTGCTCAAAGGAGTAAGAAGAATCACCTCCTTGGCAGCTATTTGCATGATTAGATCCTTTTTGGGGCAGGATCTGGTCAAAGTGATCTGACTCAGGGTGGTTGTTCCCAGTTCCCATGTGGTATGTAATCTCTGCAGAGAGAAAGACTCAGCAAGTGCTGGAAAGACTCCTTAGCTCCATAAAGAAGTGAAGCTCTGAAACCCCAGGGTTGAGATTTTCTGCTTTGACTTTTCATCAGAACTACAGCAGCAGCTGGATGAAGCCACTTCAAAGGTACAGGTTCTCCAGGATGAACTTCATGTGCTGCGGAACTACATGGACAAGGAATATCCAGCAAAAGCTGTCCGGATAGCTTTTCTGCTGCACAAGATCCAGAACCTGAAGAAGCAACAGCAGGTGCTGAGTCCTCTCCTTCCCTTCAGCATTGCAAGGGAGGAGGGAAAGTGCAGGGGTGGAAGGGATGCAGTGCTTCTCTTGCTTAATGCTTTTGTTGTTTTTATGCCCGTTCTCCTGACACTCTCAGTATGAGATAGATGAGACAGAAGCACTGGGGAAAGCCTTCTTGGAGGAACTGGAAATGCAACTGCGGGTGGAACAGGAGGAGCTATTAGAGGGAGTGATGGAGGTTGGTGGAGTTCATTTGCTTTCTCAGCAAGAGGGATCAGTTTCTGGGAGTTGAGGGGATTCTAGACTTTGCCCATTAGCAACAGGACAGTGCAGATAGCACTCTAAGAATAACAGAGCATTGTTGCTCCCTTTCTGTTCAGCTGGTACCTGGAGCTGTTTGTCAATCTAGGAAGGTAAAGAGAAGCACATCTGAGTTGCTGCTGTAGTCTGATATGTTGAAATATTCTCAAACTCTCGCCTGAGAGTTTGCTGTGTGGAGTCAAGTGCACTGTGACCCAACATTTACTCTGTTTTTGTGGTCCCTGTTTCCTTACATTATTTAGGTAGCTGCTCACTGCTCAGCTGTGACACTACTCAGCCAGTGCACATACATTTGTAATAAACTCATAAGAAAATTAAATTGTATGCAGCAGTACAGAGCAGGCACTGTTGTCATTCTTCACAAAATAGGAGGAACTCCTTTTGTACAGTTTCTTTTGCATGATGTACCTAGCACTTCTCCTGTGCTCCACAGCTTCGCAGCACTATGCGAATAATAGTTACTAACTTCCTTTGCAGCCTGCACTGGTGCAGAAGGACTGCTGTCCCCTTTTGCAGATGAATTTGTGAGCACAGGCAATATGAGTAATCCAAGCAATGTTAATAAGCCTTTCCTGGGAAACTGAATTGGATCTCTTGATTTCTTCAGTCTTGTTCCATGATCAGTGTAATGTGATCACTGTTCATTTTAGTGCTGGAACCTAAACCTTTTCCCAGCAGAATTCTTTCCTTGAAGAGTAACACATCTGTTTGACTAGATATGGCCAACATTGGCACCTAACGGTGATTTCATGCCAGTAGTTAGGAAGTTTCTTTAGCTGATTTCCTTTTCTTTGCTCATACAGGAGATGTTGCTGAATCATGATGACCTGAAGCAGATGTTTATGAGCAATAACATTCTGCAATGTGAAGTAGAGAGGCAAAGGGAGGTGAGTGGTGCAGGGAAGAACTGGCACAGTGCAGCAGAGCCAGCCCCCCTCAGCCGTGGCCCTGCTTAGTGAGGATTTCATCTGCCACAGTGGGGCACGTTGCTTTCTGTTTCCACTGGGCTGTAAAGAACTGAGGGTGAGCAGCACAATAGGTATTTCAGGAAACCTGTTAGGGATTTTCTTGCATGTGGGATGTTTTCTAGCTCTGCTGTTTGTAAATCTCTAAAATGTTAAGTCCTGCTTCTGTTGCAAAATAAAGAACTTTTCAAAATGTAATTCATTCAGATTGTTAAAGACCTGGCAGAGGAGATAAGCGAGCTGAAAAGAAGCATCCAGACACTTCAGCAGAGCATGGGAGATCCAAGAGAGCTCATCTTTGCTGACATTCTTCTCCGCAGACCCAAGTAAGCCAACGTGCTCCTTGAGAAGAAGTAACGCTGGTCAGTGAGCACACCTGTTTCTGTGACCTTTAGTATCACCAGGCATTTTCCACTTTAGAGTGTTTAGTTTTGAGTACAAATAACCTGTTGTTCACTCGCAGTTTATGTTGGGTTTGGCTTGGGAAGACAGCGGCAGGGTCTGGTGGTCTTTGCCTAGTAACAGCTAGGAACTAGCCATAACTCTGATACTGTCAGTCTTGGCCACATTGTATCTTTCTTCTGTGTTTTGCTTTGTCCACCCTATAATGGGAATAATTAGTGACTGCAGCAGGGAACAGGCAGGAACAGCGGAGCTTTACAAGGCCCATGTGACCACAGCAACTCTTACTTACTATTCTTTTTATTTCATGATTAAGAAACAAAACTGACAGGAGGCAGTGGGCTTTGTAGGAGCATCCCTGTCAAGGCAGGTCCTACCCATCTAGAAACACTTTGGTTATTTGAAATTCTGCTAGCACTCTGTGAGAACAAAGACGGGCAAACATTTCCCTAATATGTAAAAAAAAAAAAAAAAAAAAAAAAAAAAAAAAATGTGTCGGAGACATTGGTTGGTAGTAAAAAGGCAAAACTTTTTTGTCTTTCTCTCTGTTCTCTCCCAGTCCTAGTTCACTGGTAGCTAATTACTTCCAGAATGGAGGTTGTGGGTAATCTCCACTCCTGCTTAACAGTGTGCACTGGGCTGATATTGGATGTAAAAATTATAAAGCACAAGGCGAATTTTCACTTATATGTTGATGTGCAAAAGACTCTGCCAGCTCCTACACAGAAATATCAGGCTCTTGTCTCCAGGGACCCACTGAGACTGGCCAAGTTTGTAGGCTGAAGGCATACCAACAACCAGTTGTGACAAATTATTTTCCACCATACTTATGGCAGGGAGCCTATCCCGCAAAACTGCAGACTGCAGGCACGCACTGCACGTTGTCCCATAGCAATGGGGTACTGCCCAAAGTACAGATGATTCAGAACTGCCTAGGTGCCTTAGCTTTCTGTGCTGTCAGACTGTCTGGGAGTACAAACATGAGCAAAATTTGGTCAAATATGTTTTTAATCTTGAGTATATGGTAATTGGAAACCTGTTGTTTTGTGTGCGACAGCATGAACACCTGCACATTTATTTACAGTAATGGTCTATACAAATAGTTCATGGCTATAGAGATTTCTGTTAATGGAGTTACTCCTTTTTAGCCTATGCTGTCAGTGTAGGTGTAGGCTAGCTCCTCAGATACTCTGCACTTCACATACACAGATTATTCACATAGTATGAAAATACAATCCTTAATGGCAGCAGAAACTCACTCAGCAAACCAGTGGTGGTGGAGACAATAAAAGAGGCTGGATCTCCCCACTCCAAGGCCTGGGTTTTAATTGCAAGCCCGATATGGCTGCAAAACTGTGGAGACATGATCTGAAGCAGAAAGAAAGCCTGGAACATGTCAGGAGACTGTGTGGTGAGACGAACAACTGTGTGATGGATTAATGCAACTTATTTTTTTCAGATAAAAGAATGATAAAAAAGGGAATTAATTAGCTTCGACAGCTGGTGAAGCTGGGGTTACTGAGAGTGGCTGGGAAAAGAGTTAAAAATAGCAGAAAGGCCCAACTGGAAAGTTTCTGTAACATCACAAGTCAGGCATTTGGTGCTTACCCGCCCCTGACAGGCAGGAGTCCGTGCCAGAGCCCTCACCACCATCTCTCAGCCATTTCCCACTGACCTCCCTGCAACTTTTCACACGGCTTCACCAGTCCCTCAGTTTTCTAATTAACTCTTTGGTTCCAGACACTGAATTTGCTTCTTGAAAGAGCAAAGTTGGTCATAAGCTGTGTTCAGCGAGAAGGCTGTCTGGGTATAAGGGAGCATGGTAGTGGGGGGCTCTAGCTGGCTCCACTTGGGTTTACTGTACGCTACTAGCAGGTCATGTGAAGTCCAGAGGAGCTCTGAGCCCCTGCATATCCATTCATATCTGCATTTCCGTTTCCCCTCTTTCAAAATCTGTTGCTTCAAGTGACCTGGGTTGGATTTCCCTAGCAGCTTCAAGCCCTGCATTGGGGGCACTCTGGAAGCCCAGTTCATCCTGGACTGACCCAGAGACCAATGATCACACCTCTGACCAAACTCAGACGGCCACATTTATCTGCTCTTTGCAAAAAAACAGATGTAACTTCTGAGGCTGCTCTGACACTGATTGTCTCCTGTTTCTCTTTTGGGATGGACAGCGAGGGGCAGCCAATCTCATTCCACTTCCCTCATAATTCCATGGGCTGTACATCTGATGGATGTACATCAGTACGTCTGCTACTGCTTCTCTGAAAGAGTCAACAGGCAGTTGGACGGGGCTTTGATTCATGCTGAACAAGAACCCTCATCTGGTTTTAAAGGGCTTCTGTCTGTTGCTCCCCCAGATGCCTGCTTTGTCCTGCCGTCTCACAAAACAAGTGTCAGGTCCAGCCCCAATGGAAACATGTTCTGGAGTCCAGGCATACGGACAAGGGGGGATGCACACTAACACAACACAGGCTTCCTCACCATCTACCTCTTGCTCTCTAATGATGGGGCTGTCGTACAGGAGGTAGAAAACCTCTGAAGGCTGGGTTGGCTACACAGAGCATCTGAGAGGAGTCACCACCTCTTGCTCTGGTTGCACAAGCATTTCTCCTGCTCACCACTGTGCTCCTATGAGCCAGCTGAAGCTCAGCTGTTTATTCCTGGTCTGTGGTTTGCCTTGCCCCTTGTAACTCTCCTCTCTCTGCTCAGGTGCACACCGGATACCGAGGTTGTCCTCAACATCCCTACGGAGGAGACATCTCTCATCTAGTGCCAGGCCAGGCCTCGCTCACAGGACCGTCACCCAACGCATATTGGCCAGGCTTGGATGAGGTGTGCCACAGAGCCCCTCCTTTTCCCCCCATCAGCTCTTCTTCATCACAGCCCTGCTCAGCTTCTTTGAGGACTCACTGGAGTTATGTGGAGTAAGAAGGTAGAATCCTGTAATCTTCATTGCTGACCCACCCTAGCTGCACTCTGTGCTTACAGCAGTCTTATTGGAAGGAATATGCTGCAAGACCTAGGGATATGCTGCAAGACCCATGATGACAGCTCTTGGTGAGGCATTACCAGCTCTTCTTGCACCCACTGCATGAGCAGACCCCTTCCTGCCAGCATGATAACACCAAAGGAGTCGCAGCCAAAGGTGAAACAGGTCTTTCCATCCCTGTGGCCTGACTGCCATGCGAGATCTGCGGACTGGCCTCAGTGCTGCAAGGAGCGTCAGCCAAGCTGAGCACATCCCAGTGCGGGCTGGACTGGCGTCCCAGTGCAGGGGCCTGCGCTCGTGAAGTCTGGTGGCAGCACAAGCGCTGCTGGTGGCCGGCAGCCTTCCCCCGGCAGCACCCTGCGCTCCTGCGCTGTGCTGCTGGAGAGCTTGTGCCTGGGCAACATCTCTGCGCCTGTTGAAGTGTTCAAATAAAAACAACTTAAGTTTTCACCCGTTCAAAATAAGTCCTGAGCCTTGCGCTTTCCGTTACGGTTTCTTGGAGACGGCGTTTGGCGTGTCGTGCAAACAAGGGCAGCGGAGGGCAGGTCCTGGGCAAAGGCAGCGCTGGTGCCGGGGCCGGCCCTGCCTGCGGGGCAGCCCCTCCGCGCCCCCGGCCCCGGCTCGGCTCGGCTCGGCTCGGCTCGGCTCGCTCCTTACTTGGCGAAGCGGCGGCGCCGTGCGCTGCCCGGGGCCACCGCGAGATGGAGCCGGGCCGGGGCGCTGCCCCAGCGGCGCGGAGGGGCCCGGCGCGGGCCGCGCCGTCGGGGCCGCGCCGCTCCCGCACCTGCAGCGGCCGCGGGTCGCAGCTACTCCCGGGCCCGGGGAGGCGGCCGGGCTCCGTGCCCGCGCCGGGACCTCGGGGCCGGCGCTGCCCCCCCGGGCCGGGCTGTGCCGGGGAGGGCCCGGCCCCGGCCCGCCTCCGCTTCCCGGGGCTTAAAGCGCCGCTGCCGCGGGGCCGGCGCCGTCGGAGCGCAGCCGAGGTGAGCGGCGGGCGCTGCGGGCCGGGCTGCGGGGCCGCGCAGGAGGGGGGTCCCGGGGGGGAGCCGCCCCCGCTGCCCCGCGCTCCGCTCTGTGCCGCAGATGACCCTGAACACGCAGCGCGGGGGCCGGAGCCCCGTGCGCAGGAGGGCCAGCACCCCGCTGCCGCTCTCGCCGGGCGCCGCGCCGCGGGCCGAGGCCGGCCGCCCCCAGCTCGGGCAGCCCTCGACCTCCGAGCCGGGCGGCAAGGCCGCGGCGTGCCGCAGCAGCTCGTCCTCCGACTCGTCCGACTCCACCGGCGCCTGGGAGCCCCTGTACCGCGTGGTGCTGCTGGGCGACCCCGGCGTGGGCAAGACCAGCCTGGTCAACCTCTTCGCTGGCATCCAGGAGCGGGACCTGCTGGAGCAGCGTGGAGGTGGGTGCCCCGCGGTCCCACAGGCTCTGGCGGACAGGGAGCCCCGAGCGCCCGGCGGACGGCCCCGGAGCTGGCTCCGGCCCCCCGCAGCCGGGGTCACCCAGCAAGCGGTGCAAAGGGCCTGGGAGAGCTGGTGGAGGAGGCAGCTTGGCTTTGGGCTGGGGGCACCGTGCTTGGAAGAAGCCCTGTAAGAGCCAGCGGAGGGGGCTCCCAGGCCGGGCTGAGCCTGGCGCTGGCTCTAGGCTGCCGGTGTGGCCGTGGCTCGGGGGGGCCTCTGCGCTCCAGCGTACGGAGAGGCCCCGCACCCCTCCAGAGCCGCCGGCGTGTGGGTGAACAGCCGGGGAGCTTCGTGCCCTGCCGCGGGGCGGGGGCCCTGGCCCCTCTGACGTGGGCTCTGCTGCCTTCCGCAGAGGACTCGTATGAGCGCACGCTGTCCGTGGACGGCGAGGAGACCACGCTGCTCGTGATGGACACCTGGGAGCCGGAGAAGCGGGTAGGGCAGCCGGGGGGACCGGTCCGGGGGGGGGTTTCTGGTGCAGCCCCCGCCTTGGGGCCCTGCGAGCTCGGCAAAGGCTCCCTGCAGCTTCCCAGCAGTGCCCGGGGCTCGCCGCAGAGCGGGGCTGCGCCGGGGCCGGGCGAGTGCTGGCCGCGGCCGTGCCCAGCCCCTCCGGCGCGGGATGTGCGGAGGAAGGGGTTTGCTGTCCGCCCGTTGCAAAACGCAGCAGTTTGGAAACGGGGCCGAAGGCGCCGAACTGGCAAAACGCGCGGGAGACGATGCCGCCGGCGAGGACAAATGCTTTAAAAGGCAGCAACGCGAGCGCGGCAGCTCCGGCCGCCCGCCTCCGGGAGCCGGCAGCGAGGCGTTCCCTCTGCCCGGCTCCACGCCGCTCCGGCGCAGCCGAGGCCTCTCTCTGCAGCAAGCTCGGCACGTCCTTCCGGCGGCCTCGGGAAGCCCCATTTATTTATTTCCACTGTTGCTTAATTGCAGCAGTGCAGTTAAGCACTGGGGGGGGCGAGCGGGCGGCTGCGGGTGCCGTAGCGCGGTGCGGAGCCGCGCCGGTGGCGAAAGCGGAGCCCGTAGCGTAGCTTATTGCCGATAGATTGGAAAGGAAACGGTGCCGCGCACCCCTCGGAGCCGCGTCCGCCCCGTCCTCGCTGCTGCGGTGAGCAGCCCGGAGCCGGCGTCCGTGCGGCGCGGTCGGAGCGGCGAGAGGTGCGGCGAGGAGCCGCGCCGCGGGGCCGGGGCAGCAGCCGTTCCGGCGGTGCCGCCGCCGCGCGCGTGCCGGCTCCTTCTCCGTCCCCGTGCAAAGTCGAGCTCGGCCGGCACGCGAGGGCCGCGCGCGGCGGCGGTGCCGGGGCTGCACGGAGCGGGCTCGCGCGCGGTGACGTCCGCTCCGCCGCCGGCGCAGGGCGAGGAGAGCCGCCTCGGCAGCCGGTGCCTGCAGGTGGGGAACGCCTACGTCATCGTCTACTCCGTCACGGACCGCAGCAGCTTCGAGAGCGCCTCCGAGCTGCGCGTCCGGCTGCGCCGCCGCCGGCAGGCCGAGAACATCCCCATCATCCTGGTGGGCAACAAGACCGACCTGGTGCGGTGCCGCGAGGTCTCGGTGGAAGGTGAGCGGCGGGGCCGCGGCGCCAGGGCTCGGCCGGCGCCGCCGGTGCCGCCGGCGCCGTGCCCTCGCCCGTCCCCCCTTGCCTTGCAGAGGGCCGTGCCTGCGCCGTGGTCTTCGACTGCAAGTTCATCGAGACGTCGGCGGCGCTGCAGCACAACGTGGCGGAGCTCTTCGAGGGGGTGGTGCGGCAGATCCGCCTGCGGCGCCGCGGCCCCGGGGGCGGCGAGCCCAAGCGCAGCCTCGGCACCCGAGCCCGGCGCTTCCTCGACAGGCTCGTCGCCAGGAGCAGCAAGAAAGTGGAGCTCAAAGCGCGCTCCAAGTCCTGCCACGACCTGTCCGTGCTCTGAGAGCCGCGGCGGCGGCGGCGGCCCCGTCCCGCCGGGCGCCCCCCGGCCTCGGGGGCTCTCTGCTCCGCTCGCCGGCGGCGGTTTAGCCGGGCCGGCCGCTGCCGGGGGCAGAGGCTGCGCCGGGCCCCGGGGACGGCTCCGAGGCGCTCCAAGAGAGCGGAGCCGCCGGCGGGGCCCGCGCCGGCCCCCGGAGCAGCCCCGGCCGGGGCGCGCGGTGCCGGTCCTCCGCCCCCCGCCCCGGGGTGCTCCCGGCGTTGCTCCTGGGGCTCGGCGCCCACCGTGAGGCCGCGCAGGGAAGCGGGGCTGGAAGGTGCCTCCCTGCGCCAGGAGGGGCACGGCTGGCCCCGCCGGCGGCGGACGTGCCGGGCCGCGGCGGCAGCCCCGGGCGCTGCGCCAGGCTGGCTCCGGCCGCTCCCCCCCCCCCCTTCCCCAGCTCCCCGGGTCGGGTCAGGAGTTTCCACTCGCTTCGCGCGAGCGTGGGGAGCTGCGGGCGGCTCCCCGGCCTCAGAGCCCGGCCGCGGGCGCGCGGGGCATCGCGAAGCCCCATCCGCTCCGGCCCCGCCGCCTCCCGCCGCCGCGGCCGCCCCGCGGCAGGGGCCAGGAGGGCAGCACGGAAAGTTGGCAGGAGGCAGCCGGCGGAGAGGGGAGTGGAAAGAATGAGCTCAAACCCAGAAAAATGCAGCCGCAGCGGAGGCCGGGCCGGGGAGGGGGCGGCGGCGAGGCACTGGGGAAGGGGAGGAAGGGGGGAAGGAGGCGCCGGTGCGGGGCCAGCGCCCCGCGCTCCAGCCCCCGGTGCCGCCCGCGCCGGGGCCGTGCATCCCGGTGCCACCGGCGCTGGTGCGCGACCGCCCGGCTGGCCGCCTGCCCGGGCAGCGGCCGCCGGCACTGCGGGCTCCCGACCGGCCCGCGGCCGCGCGGCGAAGCCGACGCCGAGCTGCCCCCGACGCGCAGAGACACGACCGGTTTTTGCTCTGTTTGCTTAGTGCCCGCGCAGAGGCGTCCCCGAGGCAGGTCCTCCCCTGGCGCGGGCGCGGAGCAGCCTCCCGGCCCGCTGCGCCGGCCCTCGCGGTGCCGGCCCGGAGCTCCCGTCAGACGCCTGCCCTGGGGCCGGCGCCGTTTCCGTCCCCGTTTCCTCCCGGCCGCCGCGGCACCGGCTCCGCGTCGGCAGCCTGCGGGCCGGGCGAGTTAAGCGCTCGCGGAAGCGCGCCGCGGTGCCTCTTCTCGGGGAGCGCGGTGGGAACAGGGCGGGGGGAGGCCGGGCAGCTCCGCAGCTCGGGGGACGTCCGTCCCGCCGCCCCGCGGCTCCGCCGGGATTTCTCCGTGCAGCTTGCGGAGCGCGAGAAGGCGGCAGTGCTCGGGGAGCACGGGGCACCCTGCAGTGCCCGCCGGCACCTCGCGGGGCGGCGGCCGTGGGGCCGGCACCGGGAGAGCGGCGTCGCCCCAGCGGGACCGCGAGCATCTCCCTGCGCTCCGTGGAGCAGCCGTGCCCATGTGCACAGCCATGCCTGTGTGCACAGCCGTGCCCATTTGAACAGCTGTGCCCCATGCACACCTGTGTCCCTGTGCACAGCAGTGCCCGTGTGCCGTTTGCACAGCAGTGCCCATTTGCACAGCAGTGCCCGTGTGCACAGCCGTGCCCGTGTGCCATTTGCACAGCAGTGCCCGTGTGCACAGCCGTGCCCATGTGCACAGCCATGCCTGTGTGCACAGCCGTGCCCGTGTGCCATTTGCACAGCCATGCCCGTGTGCACAGCCGTGCCCGTGTGCCATTTGCACAGCAGTGCCCGTGTGCACAGCCGTGCCCGTGTGCACAGCCATGCCTGTGTGCACAGACGTGCCTGTGTGCCATTTGCACAGCAGTGCCCGTGTGCACAGCCGTGCCCATGTGCACAGCCATGCCCGTGTGCACAGCCATGCCCGTGTGCCATTTGCACAGCAGTGCCCGTGTGCACAGCCGTGCCCATGTGCACAGCCATGCCTGTGTGCACAGACGTGCCCATTTGCACAGCTGTGCCCCATGCACACCTGTGTCCCTGTGCACAGCCGTGCCCATGTGCACAGCCATGCCTGTGTGCACAGCCGTGCCCGTGTGCCATTTGCACAGCAGTGCCCGTGTGCGCAGCCGTGCCCATGTGCACAGCCATGCCTGTGTGCACAGCCGTGCCCATGTGCCATTTGCACAGCAGTGCCCGTGTGCACAGCTGTGCCCGTGTGCCGTTTGCACAGCCGTGCCCGTTTGCACAGCCGTGCCCGTGTGCCGTTTGCACAGCAGTGCCCGTGTGCGCAGCCGTGCCCATGTGCACAGCCATGCCTGTGTGCACAGACGTGCCTGTGTGCCATTTGCACAGCCATGCCCGTGTGCACAGCCGTGCCCATGTGCACAGCCATGCCTGTGTGCACAGCCGTGCCCGTGTGCCATTTGCACAGCAGTGCCCGTGTGCACAGCCGTGCCCATGTGCACAGCCATGCCTGTGTGCACAGCCGTGCCCGTGTGCCATTTGCACAGCAGTGCCCGTGTGCACAGCCGTGCCCATGTGCACAGCCATGCCTGTGTGCACAGCCGTGCCCATGTGCCATTTGCACAGCAGTGCCCGTGTGCACAGCCGTGCCCGTGTGCACAGCCATGCCCGTGTGCACAGCTGTACCCGTGTGCCGTTTGCACAGCCGTGCCCGTTTGCACAGCCGTGCCCGTGTGCCGTTTGCACAGCAGTGCCCGTGTGCACAGCCGTGCCCGTGTGCACAGCCATGCCTGTGTGCACAGCCGTGCCCGTGTGCCATTTGCACAGCAGTGCCCGTGTGCGCAGCCGTGCCCATGTGCACAGCCATGCCTGTGTGCACAGCCGTGCCCGTGTGCCATTTGCACAGCCATGCCCGTGTGCACAGCTGTGCCCGTGTGCCGTTTGCACAGCCGTGCCCGTTTGCACAGCCGTGCCCGTGTGCCGTTTGCACAGCAGTGCCCGTGTGCACAGCCGTGCCCATGTGCACAGCCATGCCTGTGTGCACAGCCGTGCCCGTGTGCCATTTGCACAGCAGTGCCCGTGTGCGCAGCCGTGCCCATGTGCACAGCCATGCCTGTGTGCACAGCCGTGCCCGTGTGCCATTTGCACAGCAGTGCCCGTGTGCACAGCCGTGCCCATGTGCACAGCCATGCCTGTGTGCACAGACGTGCCTGTGTGCCATTTGCACAGCCATGCCCGTGTGCACAGCCGTGCCCATGTGCACAGCCATGCCTGTGTGCACAGCCGTGCCCGTGTGCCATTTGCACAGCCATGCCCGTGTGCACAGCCGTGCCCATGTGCACAGCCATGCCTGTGTGCACAGCCGTGCCCGTGTGCCATTTGCACAGCAGTGCCCGTGTGCACAGCCGTGCCCATGTGCACAGCCATGCCTGTGTGCACAGCCGTGCCCGTGTGCCATTTGCACAGCAGTGCCCGTGTGCACAGCCGTGCCCATGTGCACAGCCATGCCTGTGTGCACAGCCGTGCCCGTGTGCCATTTGCACAGCAGTGCCCGTGTGCACAGCCATGCCCATGTGCACAGCCATGCCTGTGTGCACAGCCGTGCCCGTGTGCCATTTGCACAGCAGTGCCCGTGTGCGCAGCCGTGCCCATGTGCACAGCCATGCCTGTGTGCACAGCCGTGCCCGTGTGCCATTTGCACAGCAGTGCCCGTGTGCGCAGCCGTGCCCACCTGCGGTGGGTTTGCAGATGCGGCTTGAAGGGTCTGCAGTAAAAGGGAGGCTTGTGAATAGCAGAAGCAAAAGCCGTGCGAGGGGTGTTACGTTTCACAGGGAGGCACCGCGGGGAACAAAAAGCAAAGCAAAAAAGCAAAGACTGAGGCTGCCCGAGGAAGCGGAGCCGTGCTGGCGCCTCGGGCAAGCCAGAGAAGGGCGGCGCAGGAAAGCAGTTCCCGTGCGGAGTGCTGGCTCTGATTCGGGGCGGTAGCGGAGCAGGAGCCCGGCGGCCTTGCGGCCGGCCCCGGGGCTGGTGGCGGCACCGTGCCAGCCGGGAAACGTGGGGCACGGGCACGCTGCCGCCGCCGTGCCTGCACAGCCGACCTTGTCCATCTCCTTTGCGGGAGAACCGGTGCCAGCGAGAGGACGGCGTCCTGGGCAGGGGCCAGCCCGGGGACAGGCGCGTCGCGGCTCCCGAGAGGCCTTTTCATCTACCCTCTCCTGAAATATGAAACTATGAATCATCCCAGGTCCTAAAATAGAGGGGTTTTTTAAAAAATGTGGAGGGAAAAAAGAGAAATATTAAAAAAACCACTTTTTTTTTTTCCTCCGCTGTGCTTTCTCGCCCTGCTGGTGGCTCGGATGCACCCGGCGTTCGAGGCGGGAGCCGGAGGCGATGCCGGGGCGCGGGGAGCCTGAACAGCCCATCGCGCTCGCACAGCGCGGCTCAGCGCGGTTGCGTTAGGGCAGGTAAATCCCAACTTCTGCAAGCCGCAGGATGGGAACGATTTCCTTGCGGGCAGCTGGGCTGAAGGGCTGGTGCTGGAATGAAGGGGCCGGCCCCCGGGCCCCTGCTTGCTCCCAAGCAGGCTCCCTCGTGCCAGCAAGGATGGCAAAGGGAGCAGATAAGCAAAGGCGTTTACTGGACAAACGTTTTAGGTCACTTCTCCCACCCTTGTGAGAGAACACGAACGAGCGTGTCATTCGGGGACCGCGCTCGCAAGGGCAACGCCGAGAAGGGCCCTGCACCAGCGGGCTCGGGCTGCGTGACACGCGCAGCGGCTCGGGAGGGGAGGAAACATCCACAAGGAAAACACGCGTTTTGGCCGGTTTTCCAGCAGCGCCCTGGCTCCGGTCCAGCCGCGCGGAAAGGTTGCTTTCGTTTGCAAAGCATTTTTACAGAGGGGTTGTTTGTGAGTGCGGCCACAGGGGGGATGAGCGCAGTCGAGGTGGGAGATCCAGGGCAGCAGAAGGGAGAGGGGGGCACCTCGGAGGGGTGCGGGTTTCCCGCTGAGCCCCTCCTGGAAAGCGGGGCCGTGCAGCGGTGCAGGGGGGCCGCAAAGCACGAGAGGGGCCGGCCGCGCTCGTGGGGAGCCGCTGTCGCGCCCGGCCGTGCCGTTGTAGGGGCGCTGCGCTGGTCTGCGCAGCAGGATGAGTCCCCTCGCCGCCGAACCCGAGTCAGCAGCTCACAGATCAGGGTCCTGTGCCGGGATCCTGGGGGGATCCAGCCCGGGGTCAGGCTCTGAGGGGGGCAGATCCTGGGGGTCCGGCACCAGGACAGGCCCCGGGGGCAGATCCGGGGGGTCCAGCACCAGGACAGGCCCGGGGGGGGCAGATCCGGGGGTCCAGCACCAGGACAGGCCCTGGGGTGGGGGGCAGATCCGAGGATCCGGCACCAGGACAGGCCCGGGGGGGGGCAGATCCAGGGGTCCAGCACCAGGACAGGCCCTGGGGTGGGGGGCAGATCCGGGGATCCGGCACCAGGACAGGCCCTGGGGTGGGGGGCAGATCCGGGGATCCGGCACCAGGACAGGCCCGGGGGGGGCAGATCCAGGGGTCCAGCACCAGGACAGGCCCCGGGGCGGGGGGCAGATCTGGGGGTCCGGCCCCAGGAAAGGCCCTGGGGGGGGGCAGATCCGGGGGTCCAGCACCAGGACAGGCCCTGGGGTGGGGGGCAGATCCGGGGATCCGGCACCAGGACAGGCCCTGGGGTGGGGGGCAGATCCGGGGGTCCAGCACCAGGACAGGCCCTGGGGTGGGGGGCAGATCCGGGGATCCGGCACCAGGACAGGCCCGGGGGGGGCAGATCCAGGGGTCCAGCACCAGGACAGGCCCCGGGGCGGGGGGCAGATCTGGGGGTCCGGCCCCAGGAAAGGCCCTGGGGGGGGCAGATCCGGGGGTCCAGCACCAGGACAGGCCCCGGGGCGGGGGGCAGATCCGGGGGTCCGGCAGCAGGGCAGGCCCGGGGGGGGCAGATCCAGGGGTCCAGCACCAGGACAGGCCCCGGGGCGGGGGGCAGATCTGGGGGTCCGGCCCCAGTAAAGGCCCTGGGGGGGGGCAGATCCGGGGGTCCAGCACCAGGACAGGCCCCGGGGCGGGGGGCAGATCCGCGGGTCCGGCAGCAGGACAGGCCCGGCGGAGGGTGGTCCCGGGGGGCCCATCCCGGGCGCTGCCCCCCGGCGCGGTCCCGGGCAGGCCGCGGGCCCCGGCGCGGTCTCCTAGCAACGCGGTGGGGCGGGTTGCTAGGGGGCGGGTTGCTAGGGGGCGGGGCGCCGGCGCGTGACGCACGTCCGGCCGGTAAGGGAACGTGTCCCTGGGCGCGAGGCGGCGGGCCGGAAGCGCGGGCCGCGGCGGCAGCAGGCAGCCATGGAGCAGGCCGCGGCGCACAACGGCAGCGGCGCCGGGGCCGCCCCGGCCGCCGGGCCTGCGCGGCCGCCCGCCACCCCCGAGGGCATGGCCCTGGCCTACGGCAGCCTCGTCCTCATGGCCCTGCTGCCCATCTTCTTCGGGGCGCTGCGCTCCGTCAGCTGCGCCAAGAGCAAGGTAACCGTGCCGCGGCGGCCGGGCCTCCCCCCGCCGGCGGCGGCGGCACCGGCGCGGCCAGGCCCCCCCCCCCCCCCGCCCTTCCACCGGGAATACTTGGGTTCGCCCCCTACCCCACGGGGCGTAGCGACTGGAGCTCCCTCTTACCGTGGGCACCGGGGTGGCCCTGCCCCTGGGGCACCGGGGCTTCCCCCTCCCCCCCACCGTGGGCACCGGGGCTGCCCGGGGTCCCCCCGCTGGAGCACCGTGGCAGGCAGATCCTCCTTGCCCTCACTGGGGCTCCAGGACCAAGCACCTCCTGGGGTGGCTGCCCCCCTCCCCAGCTGGGGGTTCCAGGGTGCTGGGCCCTGTCTCCCCCACTGGGAGCACTGGAGTTTCCCCCTACTGAGTGCCCTGGCCTTCCCCCTCACTCATGCTCTGCTTGCCAGGGCAGCTGTGGCCTCCTGGGGTTACTGGCCCTGCCTTGCTGTGGGACACCTCCCTCCCAAGGGTTACCAGGGTCTCTGGGCCTTGCTGCCCTCCTGGGGCAGCTGAGGCTCTGGGTCCTTCTTGGGGGTTTAGGTGCCCTTCTGCTCCCTGCTCTGCGTTGGGGCTCCTGGGCCTCCCCTGTCTGTGGCACAGCAGGGTCTCCCCAGGAGCTGCGTGTGCTTGCCTGCTCCCAACCTCACCACCTTGCGATGCCCTCCAGGCTCCTCTTGCTCTGCCCTGGCTCCGTGGCTGCCAGGTGCTGCCCCTCCCTGGAAGGGGAGAGCGCTCTGGGACTTTGTGGCAATGGGAGGCCCCGGGGGAGAGGTTTTGCCTTGCATCTCACTTCCTCCTTGGTTTTCTCTGGCTGGGACCCCACTGTCATGAGAAATCCATGTGCCTGGAAAACTAACAGTTTTTGCACCTGCACAAGTGACAGCACCTGGGAGAGACTCGTGTGTGGCTTTGTTTCCTCATCCTGTGTGTTGGGCTTGATCCTTGGACAGGTGCCGTGCTGCTGTGTGCCACACAGGCAGCCTGCACCCAGGCCCTTTACTCTCCCCGCAAGCCTGTTGTGCTGCTCTTTGCATCTTCCACCTGGCTGCTGGTAGCAGCTGGAAGTTAAATCCTAACTCTTCTTTCTTCTGAAGTTCAGGGGAAGAGACTGTTTTGTAGTTGTCATTTCTTTTTAAAAAAAAAAAAAACATTTTCTGCCCTGATAACTTAAATCAGGGCTTTCAGCTGGTGTTAATGAGGGTCTTAGCCCTGTTAATCAAACCCTAGGGAAGGCCAATACAGCATCTGTGAGCAGGGTCTGGAAGTGGTTTTGTGGGGGATTCCTCTTCCCTTGCACTGCCAAGAGTGAGCAGTTCTTTGGGCGCTTGCTTTGGAGCAGCTGGGTGCTGTGTGGCAGCAGCTGTGCTCTAGATAAGCCATCATTACTTTCGTGTGGCTGCTTGCATAAGGCCTCCCATTAACAGGCACTCTGTCCAGTGTTGGCGGCAGGTGTTGGGCTGATCGAGGTTGAATCTTTTGAGCCCTGAAGTGCTGCATGTGTGGTGTACCCAGGTGGGCTTGGGAGGAGACAGCCCTCATGTCCAGGGGCAGGTCCTGTGGGGAAGACCTCTGCGGGAGAGAGAATAGAGAGGGGAGGGACAGCGGTCCTGGTGAATGTTGAAGGTCTCTTATGGGAAATGGCTCAAAAGGGGTCTGGTCTAGCTTGTTCACAGAAGTTTTAAAAGATTAAAGAGTTTGATAAATCTGATGCTTTGGAGTATGGTGACTGTTTCAGGAACAAAGCGAGGGATAAAAAGGTGATTGGAGAGAAATGTCATTCAGAGGGTGATCGACATATGGTGTGCCCAGATGGGGAGGCTAATGGAGACGTCCAGGCCTGAGCAGCGTGGAGGAGCTGCAGAGTCCAGCTCTCCTCTGGGCAAGAGGAGAAAGGAAAAAAACCTGCTGTATGCACTGGTGTTTTTTTCCTTCAAGAGGAGAGGAAAAAAAGCAGTAAACTGGCAGCTCTTGGAAGGACAAATGTGGGCAGGTTTGCTTTTGCCATCCTGTGCTCTGCCTGTAACGCAGTCCCACCTACCAGGCTGACACAGCCAGCAAGTGCTCTGCTCCTCCGTGAAGCTGCAGTGATGCCCCTGCAGAGCCCTGCAAGATGCTTGTTCTCTCTGTGCTCTCCCTGCTGTTCATGTACAAAGCCAGTGTCCAGCCTAATCCGCACGTGTCCTCTCCTTCCCTCCCCAGAACTCCTCTGAGATGCCAGAGACCATTACCAGCCGAGATGCTGCTCGTTTTCCCATTGTTGCCAGTTGTACCCTTCTGGGACTCTACCTCTTCTTCAAAGTAAGTAAGCACCGTTGGCGGTCCCACAGAAATAAAGACAGCTCCTTCTTTCCTCCCCGCTGCTTAGCCCTGCTGTGTTTGCATCCAAGAACTCCAGAGGTGGGGCTGACTTGCTTTTGGCTTACCCCCTTGGAGCCCATAGCATTGGGACAGAAGGACTTTTAAGACTGTGCAGCTTGAATCTTCAGTGTTACCAGGCAGGATGATGTTAGACCTCTCCTGAATTCTACAGCCCTTGGGTAGTTCGGAGCTTGTTTGTGCATGTTGTTGTTCTGGAGGCAGTTGTAGAGAACTGAGTGTACCCATGAGTTCTGCCTACCTCCTTGGGCTGACCAAAGGTGCACAAACTTAGACCGGAGGGTGCCAGAGGCTTTTGATTTGCAAATGCCTCTGTTATGTTTCTTGCTATACTACTAAAGCCATCTCAGCTGTAGGCCTGGGTAATTGCTAGGTGAAGAAGAGCTTATGGACAAGCCAGTATGTGTTTGGGTGAAGTCTTTGAGACATGTAAATTCAACAAACTGTGTTAAACGACAATTTCCGAGTCTCAAATAAGAGATTTGAGCAGCAGGTGCTTTAGGCTGTGTATATATGGAAAAAGGGTCTTGAAATAAAGCACCTTTGGGCTAGGCCTCTGCATATGCCTAGCATGTGATTAAGCACGAGGAGGGCCTGGAAAAGCTGTAGGATTGCCAGCACTGGGTGGGCCTGTCAGACAGTGCATGTGGATAGTAGGAGACCTTGGCAGCATGCAGACCTCTGTCCTGGACTGCCCGAGAGATGGCACAGTGCTCCTGCCTGCTCAGGAACAGCAGGCACCCTGGCAGTGGGGCAGGAGGTGGAGATCAGGGATTCAAAGGTGGGAATATTTCAGTTTAGTCTCATCTCTCTGCATAGCAGTTAGTGTGCAACAGCTGACTGATGCTGAGACTGGTAAGCTGCTTCAGGCTGCTGTGCTTCACATGAGCTGACACTATGCAGATCTTTACCTGCTGCATGTGTGGGGCTCAGGCCTGCGCGCTGCAGCTGCTGTGTCTGACCTTTCCTAATGGGGGAGGCGAGCATGTGCCGTGGCCTGAGCAGCTGTGGATGGGGTACGGAGGACGCATGGAGAACTTCTGCAGCAGAAGGCAGGGCAGGCTGGGTCATGCTTCCCTAGCAATATGCCCTGCTTTCCCAGTGGTGCAGTTAAGTCTCAGGTTGCCTGTGTGCTCACTGGAGTTGCTGTGGCTCCTCTTTTAGTATAGTGAAGCAGAGCATACATTGGGCACTGTCGATGGTGGGAGCACGCAGCGGCAGCCAGGCCTTTCAGCCTACTGAAATGATCCCTTGGAGCCCGGCCCAGTGGCCCACTTCTCAGGGTACTCTGGGACCTTTGCTGCCTCTTACTCCTTGTTGAGACTGAGACACCAGGAGAAGAAGTACTGAATGTGCAGTGTGACCCAGTTAAAGTTGCTGCATGATATGTGGCTTCTTCCTTTTTAGTATCTGCAACCTGCCATAAGCACTAGTATTCCAGCATCCCTCCTTCTAGGAGGTCAAGAAGGACTGAAGGCCACTTTGGGTATGTCAGAGTGCCTTGCTGTGGCCTCTAGTGCACACTGAATCACGAGGGATGTGTTTGGTGGAAAGGCTGTGTGTGTGCTGTGAAAGGCAGGAGTTCTAATAATACCCTGGTAAACTGGGGCAGGTCGTGTGCTCGGCCCGCCGCAGGAGTGAGGCGGCGGGGAGCTGCTGCCCCTCTCCTGGGACAGCCCGCGAGAGCTGTGTGCTGTTACACTCCGTGCTCAGTCTCACTCCACAAGAGACGCTGGGGAAGCTGTGTCCTCCTTTCTGCAGTGCAGGAGTTATTTTTTTTGACCAAAGCAGCTCGTAGATGTACAACGATTCACAGGCTCCTTGTGCTTGTTCTGCAAGTAAATGGCTATTTCCTATGTATTTAACATCAGTGGTGTTAGAATAGTGCAAGAATTTGGGTTATTTCAGCTTTTCTTCCTGAAGCAGTGATGCAGCAACTGCCAATTACAACATAAAACAGTCTCTCATGCTAGAAACGGGGAGCATTTTGGTAACCCCCTGTCAATTTTGTCTTGCAGATATTCTCACAAGAGTACATCAATCTCCTGCTCTCCATGTATTTCTTTGTGTTGGGTATCCTAGCCCTGTCCCACACCATCAGGTACAGTGGAGTGGTGGGAGGTGTGGCTAGGGCGGGGGTGTCCAAGGCTGGCTGTTCCAGGAGGCAGCAGGGGTTTTTATGGTGGGGTTTTCTAGAACAGTATTGCCTGGCAGCAGAGCCAGATCTCAGCTCTTGGGGTGTTTTTCCTCAGTAGAACTGAAGGACTCTGTAAGGACAGGCAGTACTGTCACTGCTTCACAGCTAGGGAAACGGACCCAGAGGGTACTGTGAGCCCTTCTCAGGGAAACCAGGGTCAGAGGCAAAGTCTTGAGAGTACCAGTGATCCAGTACCCTGCCCAGTGTTGCTGGGAGAGCTCCCAAAGGTGTGGGTGGCCATGGTTAGAGATCAGGACTGGCTGCACCAGGAAGAGCCATGGTGGCAAAGAGCATGGTGCTCTTTGGGGTGGGGAGAGCTGCTCAGCAGCCTTGTTCCCTCTATTGGGACAGCCGAAACAGGCAGCTGGAGCTAGTGATAGTCCTCAGTGTCTTGCACTGGTGTTTAGTGTGGGGTGTTGAAAGCTCAGACCATGTTTCAGTAACTGAAAAAGTAAAACTGGTTTCCTGTTTCCTGAACTCTAGGGGGCTGGGGACCAGATGCATTCCTTAGATCAGAGCTGCAGCTCTGCTTGGGCTTTGCACCCCTGTTCCCAGGTGCAGGAAGGTTACTTTGTAGTGGCCAGCTCTGAGTGACCCAGGAACTGTGCCCGGTGCTGTGGGGCACAGGGTAGGTGTTAAGGTCTGGAATAGGTTCTCCCTTCTCGTTGGTGATGCTCTTTGCTGGCATGTGCCCATTGCCCTAGAGTGTTTTGGGGGGCAGTTACCTACAGGCTGGTCAGATCCCTGGGGAGGACAAGTTCATGTGTGCTGCTTAGTGACTGGGACTAGACCTTGTGCCTGCCCCGATGTGAAACTTAGCATTTCCCTCATCTTGTGAGGGGAGAGGGTGGGGGCTTTATGCTTGCGCTCTGACGCTGTCATGCAGAGGTGCTGGGGTTTCTGTAGAACTGACCTTCTCTACACCTCTTGTTTCAGCCCCATGATGAACAGATTCTTTCCTGCAAATTTCCCCAACAAACAGTACCAGCTTCTCTTTACCCAGGGCTCTGGGGAGACCAAGGAAGGTATGTGAGCTCACCAGTTTCTCTAGGGGCCTGAATGTTTTCTGCCTTTCTATTGTTTCTTGCTCCCTTGGTATTTTGATTTTTCAGCCCTTTGGAAGAATCTTCTCAAAGACTTATCTCTTACTCTGTGCTGTGCTTCTGTAGTCACTGTAAACCTTGTTTGTCCAATGCAGAGCTGGGATTACTCTGTGCCTCCGGGTGTCAGGGAAATCCCAGAAACAAAGTGCTCTGAAAATGGACTTAATGATCAGAATTACATGTGCTACCTTTAATGTAATGCTGAATATTTATTCCCTGTCTTAACTGATTTGATTTAAATCTCTGTACTAGTGAAGGCCCTCTGAGGAGGATCTTGCCCAGTAGCTTTACTGGTAGGAGGTTATATCTTCTAGTAGTACCACCAGGAGTTAACAGAGTAGAGAAGGGAAGAGAAGAACTGGCCCTTCCCTGCCATAAGACAATGTCTGTATCCAATTTCCTTATTGACAGAAGGATCACAGATGCTGTCCATGTGGCAGAGTCTGGCTGAAGGCAAAGACTTTGGCTCGCTGATGCTAGCTGCTTGCATGTGTGCTGAATTTGCATGTGGTTACAGTGGGCACAACCATTTGCCTGGGTAGAATCCCCTCATTTTGGGCCATGAGCACTGTGGCTTTGTGTTCTTCCCCTGCTTGTAACTCACTGGTTGCTGCCTTGCATGGGAAGGGAAGCTGCTCAGGCCAACCAAAATCAGTCTCCTGTGTTGTATTGCAGAAATAGTGAATTATGAATTTGACACCAAGGATCTCGTATGCCTGGCCATGAGCAGTGTTGTTGGGGTCTGGTACCTGCTGAGAAAGGTAAGAGCAGCAGCAGCACTGTGGGGAGGCCAGGGACTGGGCTAGATCAGACTTGCCTTGGTGCCTTTGCCCACCAGGCACCTGCTGTGGGGGGCCACGGCTCTGTGCTGTGCGATCCATCTCTCCTTTTCCTGTCGTTCTCAGCACTGGATTGCAAACAATCTCTTTGGCCTGGCATTTTCCCTCAACGGAGTTGAGCTGTTGCACTTGAACAATGTCAGCACTGGCTGCATCTTGCTTGGAGGCCTCTTCATCTACGACGTCTTCTGGGTAAATGGGAACATTCCCTAGGGGTGGATGCGGGTTGCAGCCGTTCACAGAAGGCGTGTGCAGGGTGTCACGCCTGCTTAGAGGTCACACACACTTGGCAGCCAAGGTTTCCACTTTGTCAGCCCAAAGGGGTGTGGTGGGGATGATGACAGAATTGAACACTGGCAAAACTCTCAGCTCAGCAAATGAATATTCTTTTAATTTCTGGCCTAGTCAAAGAGTCCAGGACTGGCCGGGATCTCCTCAGAGAGCCTTGCTGTCTTAGGCTACGTAGGTGTTCAGCATAGCAGTCTTGGTGTTGGTGACCTCTGTTCCTATATAAGGTCTCCTCAGTGCCTGCCTAGAGCTGTCAGTACTGCTCTCCGCCAGCAACGCCGCCCCGCTTTGGCTACGATGATCTTGCGAGTTCCACAGCGGCATTACACTGGTGGTCGTTTCTGATCAGCTGGTGTGTCAAGTCTTTCTCAGCTTCAGTGGAAGAGTTGCCAGCTCATAGTGAAGGTTCTTGTTAAGTGACCCTGTGTTTATTTTATTTTTTTTTTTTTATTTTTATTTTTTGCCCTTCCTGCTACCTGCACCCACCTAACTGTTCCTGGGATATGCTAATCCTCCTTGTATGGGCTGTGCCTCAGCTCTGCCATCTGCCAGCTTTCTTGGCGTCCTTCTGTTCTTTTGCGCAAACACCAAGTATTGGAATGCCTCCAGTGGTTTCCCTCCAGCCAGTATGGTGCTCTGCCATCTTCATTTTAAGGTTTTCCTTCTCTTTCTGCAGTGGCACTGGGTTCTTCTTCCTCCTTAGTCTTTTGTAATATCTGGATTCCTTGGGCTTTCCTGTTTAACTCCACCTTCTGAATTTTTCTATTTCAAAATGTTTTAAAGCCTTGCATACCTTGAGGTCTGTCCAGCAGCTCTACAGCTGCCTGAGTAATTCTTCCCTCTTTAAGCCTGACTACCGTGTGTTATTTTGTACTCAGCTAGTGCTGCCCATGGTTTCATAGGCTTATTAAGTCCCAGCTATTGGATTCATAATGTCTGTGGGCCAGTCCAGTGCTCTTAGCTGAAGGTGATTCAGCCTTCTGACCAAGCACCAAGTGTGCTTGGGGTGTGACTGCAGTCCCTTCTGCACTCCTCCAATGCCAGAGGCAGTGTGGGGGAGTTCGGGACTGCATAGACTGCATGTCTCTAATTCAGGAGAACGTCTTTATATGTTTTGGAGATAGCAGCAATGTAATCTCTGCCACTGCTTGCCTGCTGTGGTCAATCCAGGCTTCCCCAGCAGAGTGCACTGTTGGGGCACAGTCATCTGTGGCTTTGCAGAAAGGCCTTTCTGAAGTGCAGTTCCTCTTACTGTTCCCATGTGCAGGGACCAATCACTTGGATCTTAGCATGGATTTATTCACACTGAGATCCCAGAAGGATTTCAGGAAAAAAGCGGAGTTAATCATTGAACCGATGATACTGAGCCCTGCACAGTCTTGGGGTGATTTTTTTTTTTTTATGGTGCTTTGTGGTGTTTCCCTAGTCCCAGTTTAGAGTCCTGCCACTCCATAGCAGTTGCTGCATGCTCTACCCTCAGATCAGGATAGCAATGGCCAGACCTTGCTGCACCTTGTAGTAGTTATTCTGATGCCCAATTGCCTGCTTTAAGTTTTCTCTTTAGTCTCCAGCTCTTGGATCTTGCTCACCAGGTGCTAACGAGCTCTTGGTTTGTATGCCTGCTGCTGGTATACTCACAACTGGAAGCTTGAAGGAAAAAAAAATAAATAGAAATCAGGGTTTGACCAGATATGTTTGATATGTTTACAGTCCATCCTAAAAAAGAAGCCAATATTTAAAGCTGATAGTGCAATACAAATAAATTGAGTTGGAGCAAAATGCAACTGAGCTGACAATTGCTACAGTCCCTTTTGGAAGCTTGCAAGCAATAGCTACCTGGCATTGACTGGGATGCTCTCAGCTGAGGTTTTGTATCCTCAGATTGTCCTGCGTGTTATTCAGACTTTGTACTGAATTGGCTAATCAGAGCTGAGCAGAACTCACTCAGTGCTGTTGCCCCTATGTGACCTGTGACACTTTGTGTTGGGCAAGGACGGGGTGGTAGTTGGTGTAGCTTGTGTGAGATAAGCAGTATCCCAGTTGGTGCTCTGAAAACAGGACAGCCTTGATGTACAGCCTTGAGCACTGTCTTATGCCCTCTTCCCTGGGAGGTAGACTCAACTGCTCCAAGCCTCAGAGTTTTGCTGGTGGGACTCATCTGCCCAGAGCTCTGTGGCTCTTTGACTGCTTCCTACCACTGTGGCTGCTCTTGACCCTGGGTCTGAGTGTGTGTGTGTGTGTGTGTGTGTGTGGCCTTGTGCAGCTGTTGTCATCTTGGACTCCTCTGCTTTCCCTTAGGTCTTTGGCACCAACGTGATGGTGACTGTTGCCAAATCATTTGAAGCCCCAATAAAACGTGAGTCCGGGGACACAGGGGCTGTCCTTTTTCTTGCTATTTCTGCCCTGTGTACCCTCTGCATTGCTGACAGCAGATTCTTCTCCTGGAGCTCTGCTCAGAAAGTGGGGTCTGTGTGCGGAAGGATGCTGTTAGAAAGCTCCTTGCTTCTGACATATTGAACTATTGTATAGTGCCATCAAACTCCAGTGAGCCAGGCCAGGTTTCTGGAGAGGGACCATTTACAGAGACCTACGTGGGCTGGGTTAGTCAGCACCCGCGGAGGTGAGGATCTCAGCTGCCTAGTGTGGCCCAAAAGGAAAGAGGTGAATTAGTGCTGTTGTGGAGTATGCAGTGGTTTGAGTGCTGGGAGCTTCAGCTGAGAACAGCACATGGGGCGGGTTCCAAATCCCTCTGTTTCCTATTCCTCTACCTAGAGTTGACCCAGGAGTGAGGGGAGCCACAGAGGAGGAGGTGGCCCAGGGCGTGGGGTAGGGCTGTTGTCCTGCTCAGATCCCTTGTTGCGAGGCCCAGCAATGCAAAGGTCTGCTCAGCGCAGGGATCCTTCCTCCCTCAGTGTGCCTCTTTCTGCTCTTCCTAGTGGTTTTCCCTCAGGACCTGCTGGAGAAGGGTCTAGAGGCTGACAACTTTGCCATGCTGGGTCTGGGAGACATTGTCATTCCAGGTAAGGATGGAAGAGGGGATCCTGTCCAGGGTCACCGGTCTGAATTGGCTGTGGGGAGTTGAGCAAGTGGCTTTGAGTGATCACATTCACGTTGCTCTGGCCCTGCTGGAGCCTTGTGGACCTTCCACTAGCCCTTGGTGCTGGGCAGGGCTGGGTCCTGGAGCCTCACGGGGCTGGATGCTGGAGCTGGCTGCTGTCTCGGTGCCTGATGCCACGAGAGGGCACTGTCAGCCCAAACGTGGCTGCACACAGTTGAGCAGAGGGAGCCTGGCTGCTCCAAGGGCTGCCTTGCTCCCTGCTCAGTCTGCATGCTGGTCTCCATCCTCTCACTGTGTCCTTCTCCCCATAGGGATCTTCATTGCCTTGCTGTTGCGTTTTGACATCAGGTGAGTAGGAGATGGGGAAGGGTCTATAACAGGCTGGATCTTGCAGCATATTTAAATTCTTTTTGTAGAGGAAAAAGAGGGGAAAATGGGGAGCAGAATTGTGTGCTGTCACCTGAGGCTTGGGAATGGGGGTCTTGGGGGGGCTGCTGAAGTGTGGAGATGCAAGAGAAAGCTCTGGGAAGGGCAGGCATGAACAGGAGCAGGTCGAGTTTGTGGGTAAGTCCTGAGTGCTGGAGGTGAATTTTGTGAGTGCAGGAGCACTGCTGTACGTGCACCTGGGAATGCAGAGACTGAGCCTTGCGGGGTGGATCTGGGGCAGCAGCACGGAGCAGCCCTGTAGGGCCTTGTTGGCTCATCCCCCAGCAGAGGAGGGGGCCAGTACCCTTGTGGTAAGGTGGAGGGAGGCATGGGAAGGAGCTGGGTGTTCTGGCTCCTGGGAAGCACTGCTGCTGTGGATGTGAATCAGCATGGCAATGCTGGCTGCGTCCGAGCTGCTGTTCACGCTGGGAAAAGCAGCTCCTTCCTACGCAGAGAAGTTGTACCTACCACCAGGGTGTAGCTTTCAGCAATTGCCCCACACTGAAATTCTGTGGCTCAGATGTTGCTGGGAATGAGCCGCTTCATGCAACTGCGGTGATATAGCCGCGCTCCTGTTGTTGCATAGACCCTCCAGTCTGTGCCAGCTCTTCCAGGTGTTTCCACCCACATTCTGCCTGCACCTGCTGGGAATCCCAGTTCCCCTAGCCTGACCTGCAATAAAACAGCATGCCCTGAGAGAGGGGTGCTGGGGGAAGGCAGCACCTCCCTGGAGAGGGGGAGCCCTCTCTGCTGGCTCTCCAGTACTGCTTCCTACCACTTGTGTAACCCCCCAGCAGCAGCACTGTGCATCTCCTTCACCTCCCGCCACCTCACATCAGTGTTACCCGTCTGGTCCTTGGCACTGCTGCCATGGGACGCCAGGGTGCTGCACTTGTGGCAGTCTCTGTGCTAGCCTGGTAAGCAAGGGCAGAGTGTGGCACCCTGCCCTGGTGAGAGATTTGAGGCAGCTGGGCTGGCTCCCTCTCTGTCCTGGGAGTTTGGCTGCTGGCATCGCAGGCCCCAGGCTGAAGGTAACTTTGCTCTGCCCCGTTTCTGTGTAGCTTAAAGAAGAACACACACACGTATTTCTACACCAGCTTTGTTGCCTACATCTTTGGGCTTGGCCTGACCATATTCATCATGCACATCTTCAAGCATGCCCAGGTAAGCTCAGCTGTGCTGTCTTCACACAGATGCACTCCACTGGCTCTCAGACTGTAGGAAATGCTAGCTTGGCCACAGGATCCTGCCTGCATAGTGCCAGAAAAAAAGTAGATGTTCCCTCTCTTGGTTTTGCTATTCCAGTATCTGTCTCCTGCCCAAAGCTCTGCCTCTGTGTGTGTGGCTGGGGCAATCCCTTTTAGGGAGACTGGCTCAGACCACAGCATTTCCAAGAGCTAAACATCAGTTGCACTGGCTTGTGTTTTCTGGCTCTCCTTAACCGAGCTGCCGTGAAAAAACCATTCTCGATGCAGGAAAGGGGCCCTGAGAGCATGCCTCTGCTGTGGGTGCTGTCACTGGTCTCTGTAGGAGCCCTTGGTGTGTTCATGGCCCTGGTCTGGGGCGCGGGGTGGGGGTGGGGGGGGGGAGTGCAGCCTATAGATACTCTGTTGGATCTGGTAACTCCCAGCAGCTCCTTGGGCCAGAGGAGGTGTCTAGCAAGGCGTTAAAGCGGTGGGTGAGCATGGCAGCCCTTGCTCCTTGCAGCCTGCCTCACTAGGGCATGGCAGTTAGGTGCCATCTATGCCCTCACTAGCCCAAGGCTTGTCTCCTTCCCTGAGTGAACATTCCCTCGGCTCTTACGAAGAGCCTAGTGAATTGCTAAGCAAGAGGTGAGACCTTCTGCAGCTGAAGCCAGTGCCCCAGCCTGCATCTGCCCCTCCCTGGCAGCGTGAATGCTGGGCCTGGGCACTGGGACGTCATGCTGTGGGTTTTGCCCCACTGCAGCAGTAACTTGGCTCTTGAACCCAGCTTTGAGCATTAACCACTGTGTGCAGCACTGTGACAGAAGCTCGGGCTGTGTGTGTGATAGGCCTAGAGGGGACAGGGCCAGCTTGTTTCGTGCTCTTCCTGAGGTGTCCTGTGGTTTGGTTTAACAGTTTTTTTTTTTTCCTGTTCTTTACAGCCAGCTCTTCTATACCTAGTCCCCGCCTGCATTGGATTCCCGCTTCTTGTGGCCTTGGCAAAGGGAGAAGTAACTGAAATGTTCAGGTGAGTGTCAGCTGTGGACAGAGCTGTTTTGCCTGCGGTGTTGGAGTGCATGAAGCGTGCAGATGTTCCCACGCCTGGGCACAGCTGGAAGGACGGTTCATCTGGGCATGCTCTGGGTGTGTGTGTGTGCCTGTGCGTAGGTGGAGGGAGTGGGTCTGTTTGTACATGCTAGCCCTGGCTCTAACCACCTCCTCGTAATTGTGTGGGAGCTTTGGTGCAGTACCAACAGGCAGGCAGCATCTGGTATTGCTTTACACCCCTGTGACAAACTCTTCCCATGAGCTGGCAGGCAGGGGAGGGTGGGACTGCACACCTGGTGCAGAGATACTTGGTCATTGTGTCCCAGGGCCTGTGGGTGGGGGCGAATGGAATTGGATCCAGCTGCGAGAGCAACTGGGGCTGGTTTGAGCACATCCCAGCCTCCCTGCTTGGGAGAAGGATCCTTGTTTGCAGCAGTCTTCCCTGCCCCTGGAACCGCAGACATGGTGGGCAAGGGGGGATGTCTATGCTGTGCTCTTGTCCTCCAGCCCTTTGCCATCCTCCTGCGCTCTGGGCATTAGCAGTGGACTGTCAGCGGGCAGTGTCAGTCTCGCTTGGCATTTCCTGCCTGGGCTTTCCCATCCTCTGAGCCATGCCAAGCATGGCTTGGCCTGTCTGGGAGCTGTTTTGCAGCTGTGCTCAGCAGGCTGTGGAGGACTTTGGTAGAGCTCAAGGCTTTGTGGTAGCCCAATACAGTTTTTTGTTTGAGGATGGCTGAAGCAGAGGTGGGAATGGAACATCCATCGCAAAGCAGAGCTCTGTTTCCTAGAGCACTGCTCAGCCTGGGGGTTAACATGTGGGAGGAGATGTGTGTCAAGGTGCCGGGTGCCCCACAGCCGCCTCACTCTGGGATGCCTGTGGCCCTAGGGGCAGCCTGCCTGAGGCCCCAGCCTGGTCAGAGGGAAACCAGCAGCTGAAGGGGGTGTAGGCTCTTGCAGCTGTGCACCAGGGAGCCAGGCTGACCTTGCTTCCTTCCCCTCCCCTGGGAGATGCAGGTATATGTGTTCTCACCAGAGCTGTCAGCTGGGACTTCTCCCCAGCCCTTCAGCACCTGCCCACTCTTTGATGTTTGCTTCTGACGATCGCTGCTGCAGGCACTGAGTGTCCTGGGATCGTCCTTCCTGTGCACCTGGTATCCTGTAGCCACTCTCCACATGTGCCTGTGAGTCACCAGCTCACAGCAGCACCACCTCCCGTTCCAGGAAATGCATGCTTGGTGAGAGATGAGCTGCAGGTCCGGCCTGTGTGTCGGCAAGGAGCTCATCGAGCCTCACAGCAGGGCACAGAGGGTTAAGGCTTTGGCAGAGCACCCAGCCGTGGGTGCTGAGCGCAGGCTGCTTTGACAGCGGAGCGCTGCCTGTTTGTCCTAGCTGAGCCTTCCAGAGCAAATGCAGGAGGCTGGCACAAGCCGTGGGGGCCTTGAAGGTCCCCAGGGTCAGGCTCCCCCCTTGAAGCCACTCCAGTTGTGGATGGAGGAAACAAGATGTGATAGGACTCATGCCTGGAGGCCAAGAGCCTCCCTCCCCAGGTTTCCCACCAGCTGTAGTGCTCTGATGCGCCCTGTTCCTCCGAGTGCTGGTGGTGCCTTGGAGCCAGTAGCTCTCCTGTGGTCTCCGCTGGCCGCCTGCATGCGGCTGTGGCTGAGCTGCCCTGGGAGGAGGGCTCTGATGCTGAGCTGACTCGGCGTGGCAACAAGGGTCTGACATGGTGGGAGTTGGGACCTGAGGGCCCGTGCAGGCTGGGAGGGCGGCCAGTGCTGCAGGAAGGGTTGGAGCCAGGTGGGCCTGTGCTGCTGACATGGGGAAAGGGGGCAGGTGGCCAGCCAGCACCTGGCTCAGCTGTGGCTTTGAGGCTCCCAGCCTTGCAGAGCCTCCCAAGGCAGGCAATCACCTTTGGGCTCCCTCTGCTTTGAGCTACTCAGCAGCCTTCTGCTGTCAGCAGTGGGAAACCTGATCTGCCACTCACACCTGCTGTAGATCTGCCTGTTGTAGAGCTGCATGAAACGACCTGCCGTGTGTGCTGGTCTGCTGTCTCCAGAGCCCCTGGGCCAGTCTGCCTACTGTGCACATCTGTGGATGAGTGCCCAGGCTTGTTCTCCTGTGGGCTGCAGCTGCCTGGCTTTATGCATGCCGGCAGGAGCTGCCTTTTTCCCAGGCCTCAGTCCTTGTTCTTCCGTGCTGCAGCACTGTCCCATGCCCCAGGGCCTACAGGCAAGGAGAGTTTGGCCAGGAGCCCGTCAGGCCCCCTCTGGCCACTCTAGCCTGGCTAGCAAGTGGTGAAGGAGGAGGAGAAACCGGACTACCTGGCTGTGCAGGGTGGTGGGTTTGCAGCTATCTTGCTCAGAGACTCTACTCCTTTTTCTGTTTCTCTCTTTCCCTTCTGTCCTGTTCTTCCCCTCCCTTTCCTTTCCTGCTTCCTGTCTCTTCTGCAGCTATGAGTCCTCTGCTGAAATCTTGCCACACACACCAAGACTTACCCACTTCCCCACCGTGTCCGGCTCGCCGGCCAGCCTCGCTGATTCCATGCAGCAGAAGCTGTCCTGTCCCCGCCGACGCCGGCAGCAAAGCCCTAGTGCCATGTAGCAATTGCACACGGTGCCCTTTCTCTGTCTGTCGCCCTGGCCAGGTAGGGGCTCTTTCCAGCTCTCCCTGTTCCCCTGACCTGAGAAAAGGCAATAGTTGCCACCTCGCTGCTGTGAGTTGGCTTTCCTGCCCTTCTTTGCAGGAGGACTGTGAAGGGGGCGAAGGCTCGACTTCTCTACCCTAGTGCTCCTTCCCGGCCTGGCCTGGCAAGCTGCGCTCCCCCCTTTCCTCTGTAGCCTTTCGTTAGGGCCCGCAGGTCCAGTGTTGTGGCCATCTGGCAGCCAGAGGAGCGAGTCGCAGGGTTGCTGTGCTTGGTGTCGCTGCGCCTCCCCTTGCTAAACAGCGCTCCAGGCGCTGGCGCCCGGCCAGCCCCGCTCGCAGCAGCGCGGGGGAAGCGTGGCCTTATCCAGGATATCCGACTGTCGTCTCTGGAGCGAGGATCGGCCCTGAAAGGCGGATGCATTCCGAAGCGCAGAAGCGGCCTGGTGCATCCCCCTGCGGGGGCTCGGCGAGGGCTGCTGCAGCCCCTCCGCGTGCTCAAGCCCCTCGCTGAGCACCTCCGGGCGTGTGGGTGGTCTGGGGGGCGTCGCCACGAGGGACGGTGCTCATCTCCCTGTCCCCACTGGGATGGGAGCAGGCCCTGCCTTGCAGGGGACCCGGTGGCCAGAGCGAGCCGCCCCGGGGGCGGCTGCACGCCCGTGCCTTGGCACAACTCCCGCCCTGGCATCCCTGCTCCCAGGAGCCTGGCGGCTGCAGGGGGGCAGCGCGTGCAGCTCGGAGCTGTGCTGCCCTGGCCCTGCTGGGCATCGGCACGTGCCTGTGCCCAAGAAGGGCCAAGTCCCAGTAACCCCTCGCCCTCTTGTGCCTCTTGTCCCCAGCTACGAGGAGAGCTCTGCCCCTAAGGAGGTGCCAGGGGCCTCCAAAGAAGAGACAACAGAAGCTGATAAAAAGGAGAAGTGACCTTGCCTGCGTGGGCCAGGCCTGGTGCTACTGGGCTCGGGCCCCTGCCAGACCCTTCGCAAGTGACAGACGACGAAACAGTTGTGCAAGAGCATCATGTTGTGTGTGTGTCCGGAGCAGCCGCCCAGGTGGGGCGCCGATGTTCGCCACATCTCCCCATCGCCCAGCCCAGCCCGGGGGCTGCCCAGCCACGCTCCCTTTTATTTTATTGTCTCCTTCGTGGGTACAAAGTGGGTGGGGGGCGAACCACAGGCCCGTTTTTAAATTTTGTATTGTGCACTTGCTTTCTCTCATATTAAACCATCTCAAAGGAAGGAGTGCGTTCCGGCTGGGCCTGGGAGCGGGGGTGCTGGCTGCTGCGTGAGCTGCTGCTGCGCCTCGCCGCGCTGCGGGCTGCGCGGGCTCCGTCTGCCCCGGCAGAGCCGCCCTCCGGGCTCCGCGGCAGCGCTCGGTGCCTTGGCAGAGGCCGCGGTTTGCTCTCTGTGCCTAGGGAGCTGCTCTCCCGGCTCTGGTGTTGCAAGCTGCGCTGGCCCTGGGGTTGGCCCCGCAGCCCTGGCGCTCTGTGGTCCGTGGGGCCTCGCAGCTCCCGGGGCCGCCAGGGCTCAGCCCCAGGGCCTGGCTGTGGCCCGTGGGCGCCTGGCTCCATCCAAGTGACCGTCCCCTGCTGTGAGGAGCCTGTGACCGGCCGCCTCCGAGGCCTCTCGCAGCCTCCGTGAAGACGTCAGGCCGTGGCTCCTGTCCCCCTGGTTAAATGGCCTCGGCTGCAGGCGTTGGAGCGTGGCAGGAGACAAGGGAGCGGGGATCCGGCCGCCCTGGGGCGCGCGGCCTCGGCTGGGGCTGAGCCTGGGTGCCTGGGACGGAGAGGAGTCCCGGCGCCTCCGCGGCTGTGGAGACGAAGCCGGCGGGGTGCCGGGGGGTAAGGGCCCGCTCGGGGCGCGAGGTGCCGGCCGGGCACCGGGGGGGCCGGGGCCGGGCAGGCGCACGGAGGAGCCGCGTCTCTCCGGCCGTGCCCACGGCCAGAATAAACAGAGCGTTTGCTGGCTTGGCAGCCCCTCCACAAAAGCCGTATTGAACTATTATTCCCCACGTCGGCTGCGAGCACTAAAAGTGGCGCCTCGCGTTCTGCCATCTAATGACCCTTCGCAGTCTCCTACAGATGTTTTCTATGACTTACAGCTCCTTTTCCAACAGCCCTGTCCTCAAAAACAAGAGGGGCCACTTTAATTCCAATTAAATACCTCCAGCTAAGCAAACACTGTGCAGCAGGGCCTGGGCACGGCGCGGCCGCCAGGCCCGGCCCACAGAGTCGCTGAGTCTAGACTCCAGATGTGAATTCACCAGCCTCGAGTGTCCCATGGAAAACGACGCCGGCCGCGCAGGGCGCTGCGGGCCGCCGGCACGGCCGTGCCGCACCGCTCGGCTGCCAGCGCTCCGGGCTGGCGGCAGCGATGCTCCAGCATCGCCCGCCGTGCCCTGCGGCCGCCGTCGCGCGCTCGCTCCCCGCTCGGCCGCTGCCCCGGCTCCCGCGGGCCCCGGGGCCGCTCGCGGCGAGCCAGGAGCCTTCCAGGGGCTCTGGGCCCCGCTGCGGGGAGCGGGAAGCTCGGGGAGGGCAGAGCGGGGGCACCGCACCCTGGGCGCCCGGCGCGATAAGCTGGGCCGGGGCAGGGCCCGGCGGAAGGAAGCGGCAGGAGCCGCCGGCTCGGGGCTCGCGCGCCCGCGGCCCGCTCGGGCCGGCCGTGCGGCGCCTGGCTCCGCTCCGTCTGGGCGGCTGCTTCCCCCTCGCCGCGGGGTCCCCCCGGCCGCGGCGGCCGAGGAAGCGCGCCGGCTCCGGCCGGAAACCTCTGCCAGGCTCGGCCGGCGGCGCGGGGGCTCCCCCGGCGCACGGGGCCGAGCCGAGGCTTTTCCCCTGCAGCCCCTTCCCGCACGGCCGCGCGTCTGCCCCGGACCCCCCCCCGGCCCTGCTGGTCCCCGGGGCCGCCGGCGGCTCTCGGCCGCGTCTCCGTGCCCCTCGGGCAGGGCGCGGAGCCCCGTCGCATCCCGGGGCCCTGCGGCTCGGCCGGGGCGCGCGGGCGGCTGGGTGCCGGGTGCTGCTGCGAGCGGGCGGAGGAAGCAGCCGCGAGAGCCCCAGCCCGCGCCCGCCGGCAAGGAGGGGCAGGAAGCTGGAATAAATCCCAGGAAGGGCCGCTCGGCTCCAGCTGGTCTGGGCCAGAGCGGATGGAGCCAGGGGACGGGAAGGCAGGAGGAGGGAGGGGAGCGCGCCGAGGCTTTCCCAGGCCGCAGCCCCGCTCCAGCTGCGCGGCAGGAGCCGCTGGCCCCGGCACTCTGCAGCCCCGCTCACCCACCGACGCCGCGGCTCCCGGCCCGCTCCGAGCCCTCCCCGGGCGCCGGGCGGCCCCGCGGGCTCCTGCTGGCTGCCGGGCAACCTCCGCACCGTGCAAAGACGCCGTGGCATGCCGGGCCGGCGGCTCAGCCGCCCGCAAGCGCCCTATGGCCGAGGCCGGCGTTACCGCGCTGTGCGCCCCGTTCCCAGAATTGACATGGAAATGAAGCTCTCCGTCTTGCGGGCCGGCGCTTCCCGCGTGGTGCCGGGCGCCGTCCCCGCGGCCAGCGCATCCCCGCCGGCCCTGCAACCTCCCCTCGGACCACCGCGGCGCCCGGACACGGCGCCGGAGCGGCAGCCCCGCGGGGGCCGAGCACGGCGGCCGCCGGGAGCGGGCCGGCCGGAGCCGGCGGCGGTCCGGGGGCCGGCGTGACCTTTCGGCCCCGGGGCCCCGAGCTTTGACATCTGGCTAATTCGCGCCGAGCGGCCGGCGGGGGATCGGAGGCGGCCGGAGGGCGGCGAGCGGGGCCGGCGCGGCGCATTGTTGGCGGCGCAGCTGCGGGCGCCGGCGGCGCTGAAAGGCATTCCTGCGCACAATGTCGCCGCGCGGCTCCGCGCGCGGGGGCCGCCGCCGCCAGATGGGGGCTAATTAGCGCCTTTGATAGCCTCGGTGGGAACCGGGCAGGCACCAGGCTCTCCGCGGGGCCCTGAATGCAGGGGGCGACCCCAGCGCCGTGCCCACCCTGGGAACCGCTGCCGCCGGCGCGGGGGGCGCAGGGAGGGAGGGGCCGACGGAGGGAGGGATGCAGGGACAGAGGGATGCGGGGACAGATGGGTGCAGGGATGGAGGAATGCAGGAATGGAGGGATGCAGGGACAGATGATGGGTGCAGGGATACTAGGAGAGAGGGACAGAAGGATGGAGGGAAGGAGGCGTTGGAGGGCAGGAGAGAGGAAGGATGCAGGGACATAGGGATGCATAGACAGAAGAATGCAGGATCAGAGGGATGCAAGGAAAGCAGGATGCAGGGATGTGGCTCCCCCAGACAGGCTGGCACAGGCAGAGCCCAGAGGCTGCACGGTTTCTGCAGCCCAGGGGTTAGGCACCCTGTGCTGGGACTCTGCGTACCCCATGCCGGCACCTGCCCTCGCCACGTGCTCCACGGCCAGGCAGGGTGTGAGGCGAGCAGGCTGCCGCCGCCGGCGCGGCCACCCCTGCGGTCGTGGCGAGCGCGGCCCCGTCACCGGGGCGAGCCGAGGGGCCGGGACGTGCAGGGCTGGAGCCGCACTGTCTGGGCGCCCCGGCCCCGCGCTGGCTTTGTTCACCGCAGAGGCCATCGCTGCTTCCTGCTGCCGCCAACAAAGCCGCGGCGCAGCCGGCCCCGCGGCACGGCCCCACGGCCACACGCGGGCAGGGGAAGGGGGGGGCCGCTCCCGCACACCTGGCACATGCATGTGCATGAATGTGTGTGCACATGTACGTGTGCATGTGCATGTGTGTGAATGCATCTGTGCGTATGCACGTGTGTGCATGCATCCATAGATCCGTGCACTTGTGAATGTGCATGAATCTCTATGTGTGTGTGTGTGTGTGTGTGCGTGCATGCATTGGTGTGCGGACATGCATCTGTGTGCATGTACATGCCTCTGTGTGCGTGTATGTGTGTGTAGTAAGCAAAAGGGCTGCAACTTTGCCTGGAGATTTTTCAGTTGCTGCTGCACTGTTTCGTGCTGGTCTCATGGGTGGAGAGAGGCGGTTGGGGCGGGGGGGGGTCTGCTTTTGAAAAGGCTGGAAAGGCTGCACCAGGCGGCCTGGGGGACCTTCGCGGGGCGTTCAGACAGCGCTGAGGGGCTGAGAGCACAGCGAGCCCCCATGGTACGTGAGGCCCCGCAACGTGGGAGCCCCCACAGCGAGCATGGAGCCTGCTGGGACACGGCTGGACACAGCACCCTGGCATGAGGCCATGCCATGGGGGGGGATGGGGACCCCGCGGGTGCTGCTGTGCGACACTCGGCCTGCGAGTCGCAGCTCCCCGGAGCCGGCCTGGGCTGCGATCCGGGGAGCCAGCTGCTCCTGCCGTGGCGCCGTCATGTCATTCTGGTCTAGCCAAGATACTGGAAGAACCACCCTACAGGTGTGAGGATAAGGTAACGATCATTAACGCTAATTAGCACTTGGATCCTTGGATCGGAAGCCCTTTAGGGCAGAGACTGGTTTTCTGTTACGTCTTTGCACTGTGCCTTGCACGAAGGAAGGCTGCAGACGCTGCCTCCTCGCCTCCCGCCGCCATCCCCCTCCCAGCACCGCCTGCCCCGCGAGCGGCTGGGCTGCGTGGTGGCACCGCGGCTCAGCCCGGCCCGCACTGCCACCATCAGCCCCCCCCCCCCCCCCAGAGTTGCCTTTACCGGGGATTTGGCCCCGGCGTCGCAGCTCAGCTGGTGGCACACGGTGGGGCCAGGGCGGCTGGGCACCTCGCTGGCCCAGTGTCCCGTGGGGCCGCCCGCGTGCAGTGGCAGAGCTGTGCCCGAGCGCTGGCAGGGACCCGGGGCCACCGGGGACCCAGGGCCACCGGGGTGGCTCTCGCGCTCTGGGGCAAGGAGACGCCCAGAGCCCGGAGGGCAGCGCCGCCCTGCACCTGCAGCGTGCACCGAGCACGGCACGGCCATGGGCACAGCGCGGCTACGGGCCCGGCCCGGCCACGGGCCCGGCACGGCTGTAGGGCCGGGACGACTAGGGGCACGGCGTGGCCCCGGGCGCAGCACGGCCCGGCCCGGCCGTGCGGGAGCAGCGGCGGCAGCAGCCGCCCTCCCGCCCCGGCTCCGGTTTTGCAGCCGCTGCACAAGCGCGGGCCGGGGCAGCGGGGGCCCCGGCAGCCCGGGCCCCTGCGCGGCCCCGCGGCGGCTCCCGAGCGAGGCGGCGGGCAGCGCGCCCGCGCCGCTGCGGCCGCTCCGGGGCGGCTCCCGGCGCCCCGCGGCCGGCGGCGCCCCGCGCCCCGCCCCCGTCGCCATGGGCACCGCCCGCCAGGCGCCGCGCTGACAGCGCGCGGCGTTTTATGAATGGGTGACGTCACGGCCCTGGCGTCTAACGGTCTGAGCGGGCGGGGGGGCCGCGGGGGGTGAGCTGGGCTGCCGGCCCGGAGGGTGCGGGGGGCCCGGGGCGGATGCAGGGCCATGGGGGTGCAGGGGGGCCCGGGGCGGATGCAGGGCCATGGGGGTGCAGGGGGGTGGGGGTGCGGGGGGGACCCGGGGTGAATGCAGGGCCATGGGGGTGCAGGGGGCTGGGGGTGCGGGGGGGACCCGGGGTGAATGCAGGGCCATGGGGGTGCAGGGGGCCCGAGTTGGATGCAGGGCCATGGGGGTGCAGGGGGGTGGGGGTGCGGGGGGGACCCGGGGTGGATGCAGGGCCATGGGGGTGCAGGGGGCCAGGGTTGGATGCAGGGCCATGGGGGTGCAGGGGGCTGGGGGTGGGGGGGGGACCAGGGGTGAATGCAGGGCCATGGGGGTGCAGGAGGCCCGAGTTGGATGCAGGGCCATGGGGGTGCAGGGGGGTGGGGGTGCGGGGGGGACCCGGGGTGAATGCAGGGCCATGGGGGTGCAGGAGGCCCGGGTTGGATGCAGGGCCATGGGGGTGCAGGGGGCTGGGGGTGCGGGGGGGACCCGGGGTGAATGCAGGGCCATGGGGGTGCAGGGAGGCCCGGGTTGGATGCAGGGCCATGGGGGTGCGGGGGGCTGGGGGTGCAGGGGGCCCGGGTTGGATGCAGGGCCATGGGGGTGCAGGGGGCTGGGGGTGCGGGGGGGACCCGGGGTGAATGCAGGGCCATGGGGGTGCAGGAGGCCCGGGTTGGATGCAGGGCCATGGGGGTGCAGGGGGCTGGGGGTGCGGGGGGGACCCGGGGTGAATGCAGGGCCATGGGGGTGCAGGGAGGCCCGGGTTGGATGCAGGGCCATGGGGGTGCGGGGGGCTGGGGGTGCAGGGGGCCCGGGTTGGATGCAGGGCCATGGGGGTGCAGGGGGCTGGGGGTGCGGGGGGGACCCGGGGTGAATGCAGGGCCATGGGGCTGCAGGGGGCTGGGGGTGCGGGGGGGACCCGGGGTGGATGCAGGACCATGGGGGTGCAGGGGGCCTGGGTTGGATGCAGGGCCATGGGGGTGCAGGGGGCTGGGGGTGCAGGGGGCCCGGGTTGAATGCAGGGCCATGGGGGTGCAGGGGGGTGGGGGTGCGGGGGGGACCCGGGTTGAATGCAGGGCCATGGGGGTGCAGGGGGCCCAAGTTGGATGCAGGGCCATGGGGGTGCAGGGGGCTGGGGGTGCGGGGGGGACCCGGGGTGAATGCAGGGCCATGGGGGTGCAGGAGGCCCGAGTTGGATGCAGGGCCATGGGGGTGCAGGGGGCTGGGGGTGCAGGGGGCCCAGGTTGGATGCAGGACCATGGAGGTGCGGGGGGCCCGAGCTGGATGCAGGGCCATGGGGGTGCAGGGGGGTGGGGGTGCGGGGGGGACCCGGGGTGGATGCAGGGCCATGGGGGTGCGGGGGGCTGGGGGTGCAGGGGGCCCAGGGTGGATGCAGGGCCATGGGGGTGCAGGGGGCTGGGGGTGTGCAGGGCCATGAAGTTGCGCCGGCCGTAGGGTGCAGGGGACACTGGGGCTGGGGAGAGCCATGGGGTGCAGGGACCTGGGGGATGCAGCAGGTCAGGGGTGCAGAGTGTCGAGGGTGCAGGACTCATGGGTGCAGGGGACTGGGGCTGCAGGGGGCCACCGGATCCAGGGACTCAGGGGTGCTTTAGGTCCGGGGGGCACGGTGTTGGGAAAAGCCATGGGCTGCAGAAACTCGGGAGTGCGTGGGCCTGGAGGATGCGGCGGGTCGTGGGGAGCAGGGGCTGGAGGGGAGCCCGGGGGCTTGCAGGGCCCCGGGGGCGGCTGGAGTGGGGTCTCGACGGTCCCCGTGTGCTCACAGCGGGGGTGCTTGGAGGCGCGGGGCAGAGTAACTGCCGGGAGCGCAGAGTAACTCAGCCCCGTTAACGAGGGCCCGCGGCCCGTGGCCAGCTCCGTTCCGGTGCCCCGTGCCCCCCGTCCCCGTCCCGTGCCCCCCCCTCCGCCGCGGCCCGCTCCTCCCCGGGGCGGGGACACTGTCCCTTTAACGCTGTCCCCTTACGGGCGCATGAATGGGGGCGGGCGGGGCCGGTCCCGCCCCTGAGGCGCCGCCATTGGCCGCCCCGCGGCCCCGCCGCCTCGCCATTGGCCGCCCCGCGGCCCCGCCCCCGGCGCGGCGCTCCATAAGTGGCGCGGCGCGGGGCGGCGGGCGCCGTGTCTTGCTCCGCGCTCGTCGCGTCCCGCCGCCCCGCGCCCGCCGCTCCATGAAGGTCGCCAGCGCCGCCCCCTCGCCGCTGCCCGCGGGCGCCGGCGGCCCGCTGAAGGCGATGCGGCCCGGGGAGGCGGCGCGCTGCGGGCCGGGCCCCGGGGTGGCCGCCGCGGCCCCGGGGGCGGCGGAGCAAGCGGCCGCCGCGCTGCTCTACGACATGAAGGGCTGCTACTCGCGGCTGCGGGCGCTGGTGCCCACGCTGCCGCGGCACCGGCGCGTCTCCAAGGTGGAGATCCTGCAGCACGTTATCGACTACATCTGGGACCTGCAGCTGGCGCTGCAGCGGGGCCCCCCCTGCGCCGCCGCCGCCCCCGGCGGGGAACCCCCCGAGGTGAGTATGGCCCCAGTCCGGTCCCTGTGTCGTCCTGGTCCCGTCGCCTTCACGCCCCTCTCGCTCCGGGTCGCCCCCGTGCTTCCCGCCGGGTTGCGCCGGTGCAGCCCCCTTCCACCGCCCCTCAGCTCAGCAGCCCCCAGCCGCGTCCTCTCTGCCCCGCTCCCCCCCCCCCCCCTCCGGGTTCCCCCTTTGCATCCCCGTCTCCCCCGGCGCTCCCGAAGCCCGCACTGACCGGCTCCCTGTCGCCCTTCCCGCAGGCTCCGTGCATGCCCGCTGCGGACCGCATCCTGTGCCGCTGAGACCCGCTCCGGACCTGCGAGGACCCTCCCCGGGCGCCGGAGGGGCAGCAGCTGCCGCCGCCCCATGGTGGGGCTGCGCCGAGGGGCAGCTGGGGCAGCCCCCGCCCGGGACGGCGCGTATCCTTCTCAGATTGCTGAGAGCATTCCCTGTATTGTATATTACAATGATCCTGGAGAATATTGTTCTACAATAGTTGGAGTTTTGTTATTAAACAAGCCCTGATTACGAGGCACGCTGCTGCTTCCAGTCCTGTCTGCGCACGGAGCACAAAACCAGCGGGAGCCTGGCGCTGGCAGCGTGCACGGGGCTGGGTGTGCTGGGGGGGGGGGGCTGGGAAGGGGCCTGGGCCTGGTGGTGGCCCCTGCTTGGAGACCAGCCTGTGCCGCCCCCGGAGTGGGGGACTCCGGGGTTTCTCCTCTTGGCCCCGTGGGCAGTCCTACTCGGCCTGTCGGTGGGGTGGGGATGGGGCTCTCCCCGTCCCGGGCGGCTCTGCACCCTGGGCCTCCCTGCGCCCTGCTCCAGGAGCCCTGTGGTGCTGGTGCAGCCAGGTCCTCGCCTAGGCTGCGTCCCCGTGGGCTGGTGCTGCCCCGTGGCACGTGCCTGGCAGCGTGGGCTCAGCCTTGCACAACTTCCCAGCTGGGCCAGCGCCGCGCCTCCGTGGCTGGCGTGAAGCCATGCGTCGGTCGCTGCATTGGCTGGACAGCCGGGACGCCCGGGGCTGCAGGGGGGGGCCCCCGTGCCGCTCGCTCCCCGGTGAGCGTGGGCCGGGGTGCCGCTCGCCTCGGGAGCGTCACTGCTGCCCCACGCTTCCCCCTTGCCCTTTTGCGGCCCTGGGGATGGGAGCTGCAGCTGGACGGACTTCGCAGGAGCGGGAACTTGCATCAGCAGTGGGTTGTGCAACCCTGCGGCGGGTGCTGTGCTGCGCTGCCCCGTGACTCACGCCGCAGCACCTCGTGGGGCTGAGCGGCCCCCCCGGAGCAGGCGTGAAGGGCCCTTCCTCCAGGAGGGGAGGGCTGGCCGGGGGCTCCTGCTGTGCCAGCCCTGGGGCAGGAGGCTTCTCCCTGCAGCAAGAGCCCAGGGAGGGCCACGCGGTGGGGCAGCGTCGGTGCCCCCGGGCTGCGCGCAGGCCTCGGCCAAGCGCCGTGGACGGGTGCGTTCCCTCTTCCCTGTGCCATGTTTCTTCCCGGAAAGCTGGGCTGCCTCAGCCCTGAGCGTGTCCCTGCAGGCACGGAAGGGGTGACCCAGCCCTGGCCGCAGGTGTGTGCACCTGTGTTTGCACGCTCACCAGGGCTCTCAGGCATGGCTGTAAGCGTGTGTGTGTACGTGTGCATCACATTCACAAGTGTCCATATGTGGGTCAGGCCCTCAGCTCCGTGGATCCCTGCTATCCCTTCCTGGACAGGGCATCCTGAGGCCGGGTAACTCAGGGAGCAGTGACGTCCAGCCCAGCCATCACTGCCCTGGCAGTGACCGGGGAGCGGCGGGGGCCGCGGGTCCTGCTCTCCGCAGCAGGCCCTCCGCCGCACGGGAGCCGCTTTGCTGTCCCGGGTGACCCGGCCTGGGCCTGGAGCCCTTCCTGCGGCGGGGGCAGCCGACAGCATCCCCCCCCCCCCCCCCCACCCCAGCCTCGGCAACTCTGGATCAAAGTAGAAACTGTCCCACATAGTAACACCAAAACGGGCCAAGCTCCTGCCTGTCCCCAGCTCCCTTAGGGGGTTAGTGCCACCACTGCTGGGCTGCAGCTGCTGCTGGGGGGGGACAAGCAGGGCTGGGTGCCCCCTTACCTCCCGGTGGCCTGGGGCAGGCGGAGGAGGGGGCACAGCTGACCCGGGGCCCTGCTTAGCTGCTGGCTGGGGTGAGGGGTGCAGCCTTCCAACCCTGGGGTCCCACCATCCCCCTCCGGGACCATCCCCCCCCCCCAGGACCCTCCATCTGCCCCCTCCCCCAGCACCCTGCCATGCCCTGGGGGCTGCCGACAGCCCCCATCCCCACCAGGCCCCGGTTGTCCCCAGGTCCTGGCCGTGCTGGGCAGCGGGAGCCCGGACCCTGGTCCCGGCCCACGGGGTCCCTCTCCCGGCGCCTGCTCGCACTGCGCGGCGGCTACGTGGGCTCCTGGGGCAGGACGGGGGCTCCTGGGGGGGCGAGCCCATGCAGCCCCGCGGCCCCCGGCCAGGGCTGTGCCAGCGCGGTGGCTCCGGGCGCCGGCAGCCTCTCCGGGGTGCTGGGCCGGGCTCCAGCTCCCGGCAGCCGGCGGACGGGGAAGGCAAACGCCGCCCGCGAGGCCTCGCACGGCCGCAGCTGCTTCGTGTCTCGGTGAAGCCGCGGCGGCTCAGCGAGCTGCGGCGCCCGCGTGTCCCCCGCTCCGAGGCCGCTGCTCCGGCGGGGCCCCGGAGCCCTGCAGGGCTCTGCCCGCCGGGAAGGACGTGGCGGCCCCGTCCCCGCGGCCTGCCCTGGCGTCGGCGGGCAGCAGGAGGGCGAGCGGCGCCGAGCCCACGCCAGGATGTTCACGGCCCCATTGGGACAGGCCAGCTGGTGGCCAGGGCACGCTCGGGGCGCTGGGCCCTCCTCCGTGCCGTGGCAGAGGCCACGTCCGTGCCTCGCTCGCCGGCGGCTTCCTCTCCTCCCCGCTCCAGCAGCTCCTTCGCAGCCGCCCCGCGTCCCTGCTCCGGCCCCGCCGCCACGTGCCGGGATGCCAGACGCGGCCACGCAGGGACCTGCCGGGGAGCCCCAGGGAGCGCCCAGCCCCGACGGGCATCCGCTGCCCAACAGATCCTCGTTCCTGCTGCTGCGACAGGGACTTGACTCATCCCGGAAGGGATTAGGGACACGGGGAGCCGGGTGGCATTCTGGTCTGACCAGCCCGGCTGCCACGGGGATGGACGTCGCCATCGGAGCAGGTCCCTGCCGCTCGCTGCCGCCGGCGGTCCCGGGGGAGATGGCGGAGGTGGGCGCCGCACCGCGACCCGCCTGGCCCCCGGCCTGGGGCGCCGGGCTCGCCTGGCACGGTGAGGCTTGGCGGGGGGCTGCGGCGGCCAGGCAGAGCGGGGCGCGGGCCGGGGCGCTGGGGGCAGCTGGGGTCCCGCGGGGCTGGGCGGTGGGGCTGGCCTTGGGGACGCTGCCGGGCACCGCGGCTGCCCCCGGTGAGCTTTCGAGGGCTCCGGGCAGCGCTTTCCCCGGCGCTGTGATTTCACCGGCGAGGACAGCCGTGGCCCCGGTGGCTCCCTGCGGTGCTGGGATGGGACCTGGCCCCACGGCGGGGTCCCGGGGCCGCAGGGGGGGGTCCTGGCTCGCGCTGAGCTCTGGGTGCCAGCGCAGCCGCGCGGGTGGCCTGTGCCACGTTGGCAGCCTGCGCCGTGCCAGGGCTGGGCCATCCCCGTGCCGGGACCACGGTTCCCGCAGCCCCCTCCCCCAGCCCCCCCACAGCGCCGCCCCCGCGCGGGGGGCTCGCGGCCGGCGTCCCGGTCCTCGACAGCCGGGGCTTCCCAAGGGGATTGCTCGAAACCGGGAAGGCAAATCCCAGCGAGCGGCGACTGGAGCCCCGGCGTGGGACCCCCCCGGCCGCTCCGCTCCCAGGGACGGGGCGACGCGGGAGCCGGCTTCCCCTCTGAGTCACGCGTTGGGCAAGGGCGGGCTTTCGGCGCCCGCCGCGGCCCCGGCACGTGCGGGAAGCGGTGGCGGCTGGCACCCGCCGGGACGACGGCGGGACTGTCCCCGCGGCCTCCCCCGATGTCACCCGCTGCCGCCCGGCCCCCATATAAGTGCGGGCGGCCGGGGCGGCTGCGGGACGGCGCTCAGCCCCCCGCTCTGCCCCAGCCCCCAGGTCCCGCCGCGCTCCCGCCATGCCCTGCCTCTCCCTGCTGCTCCTGCTGGCCGCCGGCCTGGCCGCCGCCGCCAACCCCGGCCTCAAGGGCCGGGTCACCCGGAGCGCCCTGGAGTACGGTGGGTCTCGCGCCCCGGGCCCCGGCGCCGCGTCCTCCCGCCCCGCGCCGCGGCGGGCGCCCGGCGGCCCCGGCCGCGCGCTCACCGTCGCCGCTGCGCCCCAGGCCGGCGGCTGGGGCTGGGAGCGCTGCGGTCGCTGCTGCAGGAGGAGCACGCGCTGAACCTGACGGGCACCTACCGCCTGCCGCTGCTCGGCGAGCTCGCCTTCGCCGTGCCCCGGTAGGAGCCCGCGCGCCCGCCCCGGCCCCGCGGCGCCCGCCAGCACCGCGCGCCCCGGCCGGCGGCGGGCTCAGGCTGCCTCCGCCGCAGGGTCCGCGTCCGGCAGCTGCAGATCGACGACTCCGCCGTGGACTTCTCCGAGGACGTGGGTGTGCGGCTCGCCATCCGGCACGCGCGAGTGGAGCTCAGTGCCGACTGGGACGCCCAGCTCTGGGCCGTGTGAGTGGCGGCGGCGGGGTGGCGGCGGCGGGCCGGCTCCGCCGGGCGCCCCGGGCTCACCCGCTCTGCCCCGCAGCCGCGACGGCGGCGCCGTGGAGGTGCGCGCGGGCGACGTGGCCGTGTCGGCGGTGCTGGCGGTGAGCGCGGGTGCCGGCGGCCGCCTCGCCGTCTGGAGCGCCGGCTGCAACTCCAGCGTCGGCAGCCTGCGCCTGGAGTTTCGCCGCGGGCAGAGGTAACAGCGCGGCCCCACTGCTCCCGCACTGCCCTCGGGACCAGGGCGGTGGCGGCGGCGGCCCGGGGCTCAGGGCGCTGCGCTCTCCCCGCAGCTGGATCTACAACCTGCTGGCGCCGGCGCTGCAAGAGCCGCTGCGGTGGGAGCTCAGCAAGCACGTGAGTGCGTGGACCCCCGAGCGCAGCGGCCCCCCGAGCGCGGCGGCCCCCCGAGCGCGGCGGCCCCGGCGGCCCGTGGCCCCGGCGCCGGGCTCGCTGACGCCTCCTCTCCGCTCCCAGCTCTGCCCCGAGCTCCTCCGAGGCATCCGCAGGCTCGAGGCTGTCCTGGGCAGCATGCAAGGTGGGGAGCGCTGGGGGGGCTGCGGGCAGCGGGGCCGGGCCCCGCCATGGGGCGGCCCGGGGGCTGGCGGCCCGCCTCGGCTCGCCCCGACCGCGCCGCCCCGCAGTGTCCGCCCAGCTCGACCCCTTCGCCGCCATCGACTACTCGCTGCTGCGGAGGCCGGAGATCACGGCGGAGCACGGGGACGTCAGCGTCAAGGTAGGGCCGGCGCCGGCGCGGAGCACAGCGCCCGCCCGCGCCCACCGAGGCAGGGCAGGGCTGGCCCCAGTGCCGCGTCCATCCGTCCGTCCCTCCGTCCGTGCAGGGCGAGTTCCTCGGGGTGGGCTGGCACCGGCAGAGCCCCTTCTCGGCAGCGCCGGTGCTGCTGCCTGCGGCGCGCGAGCCCATGCTGCTCCTGGGCGTCACCGAGTTCGTCGCCAACTCCGCGGCCTTCGTGTACTTCACGGCCGGCGCGCTGCGCTGGACCGTCACCGGCGACATGGTACGGCCCCGCGCCGGCCTCCCGGCGCCGCCGCCCCGTGCCGGCTGCCTTCGCCGCCCCAGCGGCCCCCTCCTCTCCGCCTGCCTTGCAGCTCCCGCGGCGCTTCCCGCTCCGGCTGGGGACCAAGAACCTGGGGCTCTTCTCCCCGCAGGTGAGCAGGGGCAGGGAGCTGCCCCAGCGCCGAGCACGGGGCGCGGGCAGGACAGGACACGGGCAGGGCGGGACACGGGCAGGTTGGGATGCAGCTGGAATGGGATGCGGGCAGGATGGGCTGGGATCGTGCGTGGGATGTAGGAGGGGATGCGGTGCAGGCGGGATGGGATGCAGGCTGGTCGGGATGAAGGAGGGGATGCGGTGCAGGCGGGATGGGATGCAGGCTGGTCGGGATGAAGGAGGGGATGCGGTGCAGGCAGGATGGGATGCAGGCTGGTCGGGATGAAGGAGGGGATGCGGTGCAGGCGGGATGGGATGCAGGCTGGTCAGGATGAAGGAGGGGATGCGGTGCAGGCGGGATGGGATGCAGGCTGGTCGGGATGAAGGAGGGGATGCGGTGCAGGCGGGATGGGATGCAGGCTGGTCAGGATGAAGGAGGGGATGCGGTGCAGGCGGGATGGGATGCAGGCTGGTCGGGATGAAGGAGGGGATGCGGTGCAGGCGGGATGGGATGCAGGCTGGTCGGGATGAAGGAGGGGATGCGGTGCAGGCGGGATGGGATGCAGGCTGGTCGGGACACATCCCCAACCTCCCACGCCCAGGTGAGACAGCGATGGGGTTTTTCTGGCTGGTGGGGGGGGCTGCCTTGGAGCCTGGCCGGTCCCTGTGGAGCTGCTGCGGCTCCGTCCCAGCCCAGCCTTGGCCCTCCCCAGCTGCAGGAGCTCTATCCGGACCAGCCCATGGAGCTGCGCCTCTCGGCCCGCCGGCAGCCCCTGCTCTCCTGCCACCCCGATGGCCTGCGCCTGGCCTTCTTCGGCTCCGTGGAGGCCTTCGTGGTCCTGCCCAACGCCACCCGTGTCTCTGCTTTTCTGCTGAATATTGTGAGTGTCTGGTGCTGCTGGGGGCAAGGGGATCTGGACCCAGGCCCCAAAGAAGGTCACCTGCCCCATACGCCTGGCTGGGATGATGCTAGGTGATACTGGGGACAACCTGGGCCATGCTGGGCCACGCAGGAGCTGGCTGGGCGGGTGCCAGGAGATGCTGGGCCGGGCTGGGGTTGCTGGGTTGCAGGCGCTGCCTCAGTCTTTCCAACATCTCTTCTTGCTGCAGGACGCCAATGTGACGGGGAAGCCAATCCTCACCGCGAGCAGGATCAGGGGCTCCGTGAGCCTGGTGGGGTGAGCGAGTCCCCTGCCTGGGGCCAGGGTGCTGCATCCCTGGGAGCCCCCAGGGACCCTCCCCCTTCTCCACCCCCAGCCTTTCCCCTCCTCGGGGCTGCTCTCGCCTGCCCTGATCGCCTCCTGCCCCAGCCCTGTGCCTGGCGCTTGCACCCTGGCTCGGCAGGCTCCCGCCAGGCCAGTGGGACCCTGCTGCAGATCCCCGCCCTGGGGTCAGCCTGTCCCCGTCCTGGGGAGGGGGTGACCCCGTCCCTGAGCCTGCTCTGACCCCGCTCTCTCCGTCCAGGCTCAGCGTGGCGCAGGTGGAGTCGCACGTGGGGCCGCTGGAGGTGAGCGGGCCGTGATGGGACCTGGGGGGGGAGGGGGGTCGTGCCAGGGCACCCAGCCCCGACGGCCACGGGCTTCGTGCCGGCCCGGGGGCCGTGTGCCGGGGCCGGCCCGCGCCACAGCCCGCAGGCACCCCGGGCGCGGGACGCTGCCGCGGCGCGGTGCCGCACGCTCAGGCGCCCGTCCAGCCGGGGCAGCCCCCGCGCCGGGCGCCCACCCGCGCCCGGGCTCACGGGGCTCCTCGTGTGCCGCAGGTGAAGAACCTGCAGAACCTGCTGAACTTCGGGCTGCGGATGTTCGGGGTGCCCCACGCGAACCGTGAGTGCTGCCCCCTCCCCACCGCCCCCGGGCCGCCCCCGCTGCCCCACTGATGGCTCCGCTTTCCTCGCAGGGAAGCTCCGGGCTGGCTTCCCGCTGCCGGCCGTGCGCCACCTCCGCCTGCTCAACCCCCACGTCACGCTGCAGGAGGTGGGTACCACGTCCCCCGTCCGGCACCCCGTGTCCCGCGCCCGGTGTCCCCTGTCCCGCTCACCCCACTCTCCTCTTAGGGCTTCGCGCTCATCGCCACGGACCTGCAGTACGAGCCCTGAGCTGGCGCCACGCGTGGGTGCGACGAGCCGGGCCACCGGCCCCGCCACGGCCCCCGAGCCCTCCCGCCGGCCCCGGGCCCCCCCCCCAACCCCGGCCGTGGCCAGCGAGGAGCCGGTGGCTTTGCCGCCGCCGTGGGCCCGGGCAGCCCCTCACCTCCCCGCGGCGCCGGCAGTGATTAAACGGGGAAGCATCGCTCGGCCCGGTGTGATGTCTGTGTCCTCTCCGCCCGAGCAGAGACGTCCCCGGCCCCGCGGCCGGGCTGGGGCCCATTCCCTGCCCCGGTCCCGTTTGGAGCCAGGCGTTGTCCCGCCCCCCCACCCCTGCGTGGCACCCAGCGCTGCCGGGACCCGCCGCCCCGGGGCGGCCGCGGCTGCACGGCCGCTTCCTGCGCCGCCCACGCGAGGGTGCTGGTGTCCGCGGGCTCCGCGCCGCCGAGCCCGGCCCCAGGCCCCCCCCCGCCCCGTGCCACCGCGCCAGCAAGCCGGCGCAGCCGAGGAGTGGGCAGAGCCCTCCCAGCCCCATCTCCTGTTCGGGGCTCAGCTCAGTGCGGGAGCTGGGGCGCTGGAGCAGCCCCGTGGGCGCTGCTTCCACCCAGCTGCCGGCACCCGCCGCGGCTGCAGCCCGCCCGGGCAGCGCCCCGGGCCCAGGGCCTGGCAGGGCCACGGTGCCCGAGCAGCTGCGGCTTGGCAAACATGTCACTGTGCAAAATTAAAATGCCCAAGGAGCCCCCTGAGCCGGCCCGGCGGCTCCCCGTTCCCAGCGCCCTGTGGGTGCTGGGCCACGGGGGCCCTCCCCAGCGCCGCACTCGCCGTCGGAGGGGAGGCAGGTGCTGGACACACACGCGAGCCTGGTGCTGGGTGAGCTGAAGGGCCGGGCTGGACCCCTGCCCAGCGCCAGCCCCCCCAGGAGCTGGTTCCTGGGGCAGGATTAACCCCTCTCCCCCTGCTGCCCCCAGCTGTCCCTGGGCACAGGGAAGAGCCGAGCCGCTGTCGGCAGCGCCTGTTCAGACCCCAAAGGGGAGAAATGCCCAGAGCCCCCAGGCTGGGCTCCAGCCAGCCCCCGCCGCGAGGGCACTGGCCCAGCCGAGAGCCGCCCCCCCCCCACCCCCCCCAAGAACCACAGCACCAGCAGCAGCTCCAACGACAGAGTTTATTAGTGGATTCACCTCCACCTGCAAACCTAAGCAGTCGACGGTTGCCCTAGGGCGCGCAGGGAGCGGTTCCTACACGGGGAGAGCGGAGAGTAGGGGCCTTGCTCGGCGCGGTGGAGCGGCCGGCGGCTCTGCGGCCCGGGAGGGCACGGGAAGGGCCCCGGCGCCTGGGCTGCCTCTGCCCCTGCTCTCCCGGCGCGCCGTTAGCAGGGGAGCGAGGCCCCGGCACCCGCCCACCTCGGCCTCCGCGGAGAGCACGGCACCACACATAAATACAGACATACAGATAACAAAAATAGCATTAGAATATTCACAAATGAATAAAAACTACTCAGATATTTACAGCAGAGCGCGGGCGGTATGTACACGGAGACAAGCCCGCGAGGACAGCCTGGGTCTCCTGGTGGTCTCCTACGAACAAGAGGCTGCTGCAGAAGCCAACTTCAGCGTTACGATTTGCAGCGCCTCTGCGGCTCCCAGGCCCCGGCAGCAGCCAGGAGCAGAGCGGGGAGAAGCCAGGCACCCTGCACAGCACGCACCCGTCACAGCCACGCCACGGGGACAGGGCTCCCTTCCGCCCGCGCTATGGGGCCGGGGGAGTCGGGACGGCACGGCCGGCTCGTAGCTAGCAAGAGGTCAGCAGCAATCAGCTTTGCCGGCCCCGAGCGCTGCCCCCCTCGAGAGGCTCCCGGCCCTTCTCGCTGGGCCCGCGGCAGCAGGAGGGAGCTTTCGCCCCCGCACCCGCCCTCGCTCAGCGCCTCCCTTGGAGTCGCGCTCCTGCGGAGCCCGGCCGCGGCGGCGCTGCTCCCGGCCCCGAGGCGTTGCCCTGCCGCGCTGCCCGGGCCCGAGGAGGAGCCGCAGGGAGAGGCCCGGGCCGCGGGGGCAGGCGCAGCCCTTTCCGTGCCCACGCTATTTATTCCCGCCTTTGCTGGAAGCTGCTCAGGACACCGCCAGCCCAGCTCTCCGGGGAGCGCCTCGTGCCACCAGCATGTCCTCCCTTTCCTGCCCCAGAGCCTGTGCTGCCCTCCTCGCCCCGGCTCAGGACTGCGGCTGGGGAAAGCGCCCTCCCCGCCCGCCTGCCTGCAGTCCCAGCCCCAATTCAAGAGCAAAGAGCAGGGCCCCGAGGAGCAGGCGTGGGAGGGCAGGACAGGAGGGAACACGGGAGGCCAGGCACTGCCCCACGGCAATCTACATTCAGAGGAAGATCCCTTCCCACTGGGCACAGCCCTGGGCCTGACACACGTTCCTGGCTACACACCTGAGACTGGGCCTCAGCTCCCAGGAGCTGACGCCAGAGGAGAACAGGCACGAGAACATCACCTAGAAAGGCGTTTTGGGACAGACAGGCCAGTTCAGAGCTTCTTGCCATCAGCTTCTACAGCACTTACCCTTCCTCGCAGCTCCCGGTGGGCATGTGACTTCCCAGCAAGCTGCATGGCAGCGCTGGGAGCAGCTTTGCCCGGAGGACGCCACGGGAAAGGAGTGCTGCAGGGCTGGCAGAGCTCAGCGCCGTCCTCCTCAGCAGCTGGCCTCTTCCTGCACCCCGCTCCGGCTGCTGCCGCAGAGCAGCACCCAGGGGCAGGGCTGGGAGCCGCCGTGCAGGTGCTGAGCCGGCGAGCCGGAGACACAGCACGCGCACAGGAGGGGTCACAGAGTCCGGGCCCTTGCTCTGGGTAGGGAACCTTATATTAGTAAGACATCTACACACACGCACGCACTCACACATGCAAAAATAAGTCTGTTTATTCTCCTCAAAGTGACCTAGAGGACCTGCAGGGCTGGGACACCTTCTAGCCAGTACTCCCCCCAGCTGCCTGGATCTCCCCAGTGCTAGGAGCTGTTGGCTGAAGTGCTGCATTGGTCTCAGCGCCTTTATAACACAACAGAACGGAAAATAAGAGGAGCTACAAGAAAAGGAGCTGGTGGCACTGGGAAGAGAGCTCCATGGAGCAGGGCAGCTGCCCCAGGAGGTGGCGGGGGTCTCCCCCCTGCGATGGTGACGGTGCTGGGGAGCGGAGTGTAGTGGATGTTGCGGTGAAGGCGCAGCTGTCCCGGCGACGGGAGGACTTGGTGTCGGGTCACTTGCGGCTCAGCAGAGATCCCAGAAGGAGCACTCCTGCCACAGTCGCCCCAGTCAGGAGCCATTTGTTGAAGGTCTCCTGGCCCTTCCTTATCTCTGCAGCAGCATCATTCCCGTAGAGGTCCACAAACCGCTCCTGCGAGGGAAGAGAAGCAGCAGTGAGCAGGGGGCCTGGGAGAGCACACAGAGCAGGGCCACTGCCCTGAGCAGCTGGCGGCAGCTGGCTATGGCTCCTCCCAAAGCACTGCTCACACACGGCCTTGCACGTGCTTGGGCCTCGCTTTCTCCCATCAGCTCTCACTAGCAGCACGGGAAGGCTTAAAAACCGGGTGGTGGGAGCAGAGCAGAGGCAGGAAGGATACCCCTGCCAGCAGCAAGACTTAAGACACAGACAAACACTTTTCTGGATCTGGCAGCACTAAAGGATGGCAGAGACCACCCTTTCCCCAAACGCGAACCTGAGAAGCCTCATTCACAAGCGGAGAGGGAGAGATCCTCTGTGCATGTAAAGCAGCTGGCTGTCCTTCTCCAGGCAGGGAAAGGAGCACTTGGTGAGGGTCTCACCCTGGCACGAGGGTGCTCAGGTCTGTGCTTTGCACCATCTACCACGGTGAAGGGCTCCCCTGGCTGCATGGAGGAGGGATCTCTCCCAGGACAAGTAGCTTTAGGCCACCTCCTCCGCAAGGCTGGAGATGGCCGAGAGGCATCCTGCAAGTGCCACCTTGTGGTCACACAGATCTGCAGATGCTCACAGCATCTTTGGGCTGTTGTGGGCCTTCCTCCAGCTGCCTTAGTCTCTCTGGCAGCAGTCTCTCTGCAGCCTTCAGCAGCTTTTGCATTCTCCATGGTTCAGGAGAGGGAGATGCAAGGGGAAGGAGCAGGAAGGCCCAGGGCTGTCACGCTCCTGCAGGCAGGAAAGCAGCAGTGGAGACAGAGCGGATGACAGCAGCCTTGTGCTTCCCTGCTCTGAATCATGCGCACAGGGCGAAGGGGGAAGCACAGGACCAGTCATGAGAGAACTGGATGCCAGAAGGGATTTGTGAGGAGAACACGAGGGCAGGGCAGAAGATGTATCACGTGCTCTAGGCTCTCTAAAATTAGCATCAAAGTGCGATAGAAATCATTGCAGCAGGAAAAAGTTGGGCTTTATTCCACTGCCGAGGTCTGAGGGAGCAGCAGTACAGCTGGTGCCTACGGCTACAGTACGAGCACAGACCACGTCTCCCTGCTGCTTTCAGGTCAAGAGCACGTCCTCCCACCTCCCCTGCCCCTCAGCCAGATCCCAGCACGACAAACACTCCCACAGCCCTGACCGCTCCGGGTTACTTCACAACACGCTCTGGATTTCGCATTTCAGTCTCTCGAGTCATTGCTGCAAAGCCAGCCATTCCGGGTTGAGAAATTCCTGCCTTCCCTAGAGTTTCAGGAGATGGGGCCAAACACAAGGCCCAGCCAGGAATGCAGTCACTCCAGACTTGCCCGTCTGAGCTGACCTCCTCCTCCAGCCCTTCATCTCCAGCACCGGCAAAAAACAGGCAGCTTTCAACAGTGCCACTGCGCAGAAAAGCGTCACAGCCCCTCGCTCCACTGAGGGAGGCAGGGAACACGGCTGTGCTGCTCGAGGAGCAGGCAGAAGGTGCGGGCTTGGACCGAGGGAGAGAAGAGGGCAGGCTGGAGAGCAACAGGCCCCAGGACCGAACCTCTCCTGCACCCCGGAGAGGTGCTCCGAGAGAGCACCTACACCCTCCCAGGGCCCGCGCAACTCTGGTCTCGCTGCCAACCCGTGCCCCCAGGGAGAGGGCAGCGCGCCCCAGCGAGCCTCCCCGCGCCCAAGAGCTCGCGCCTTGACAGCGAGCGCGCAGGCAGCGTGCCGCGGGCTAGCTCGGGCGCAGGCAGGACGCCCCGTGCCAGCCCGCAGCAGTGCAGGCAGGAGACGCCAGAACCAGCGTGGCGTCAAACCCCAGGAAACCTCGGCCGCGGCGCCGAGCCCCCGCCGCAGGGCCTCTCCCACCCCCGGGGCCCCGAGGCACAGGGCCCTTCTCACCGCAGGGAGGCCTCGCGGCCCGAGACCCACTTCGCCAGTGTTTTGTGAGTGCAGCACAATGCTGGCTGCAGGCCATGGGTGGAGAGGGCTGTTTCGCTGCTCAACAGGTTCTTCCAACACACACCGGTGGCCCAGGTGGTTTAAGGCTGGTATTACATAGAAAACTCATGGGAATCGATAGGAACTCTTTCATTTAAACGGTTGCTAAACATTTACATTTGAGTCTGTATAGCTAAGTGGGAAGCCAGAATTCCCGAGACCTAGTTGTCCATCCCAGACCTTGGGCCACCATGAGGTTAAGTGCCCAGGCCCAAGGGCCGCACACTGTTTGCAGTGGAAGGAGGGATCCAAGTTCAACGACCGGGCAGACTACACAAAGGAAAGAACTTTACACCCCAGCGACTCTGAGGTTTATCAGAGCCCAGCAGAACACCAGGGTTACAGAGAGCTGAAGCTGTGTAACTCTGGCCTCAGGGATCGCTTCCAGCTCAGCAGGCCAGAGAGCAGGACAGTTCAGTCTAACTTTTGTTTTCTTTCACTAGGAAAGCAGGCCCTCCTCCCTGCCACCGCACCGAGCACACAGCGAGGAGGAACCAGTAAAGCACAGCGAGAGCCTGCCAGCGCCATGCACCTCCATCCCAAGGGACAGTTGCTCTCCTGAGAGCCCTTGGGAGAAGCTTGCAGCCAGACTCCTGGCTTGGGTCTGCTTTTTCCAGGATCCTAGTTGTGTCGTACTTAGAGCCCATCTTCCCAGTAAGATCCCCTGTTCCCTGAAAATAAACGCAGTTCCAGCAACCCAGCTGCTCTGGGAAAGCAGAGATAAGCCCAGCTGACGCCATACCCATGTCACAGCCTCCCCGGTGGCAGGAGCAGCACCCTCGCCTGGGGCCCGCCCCGGTCCACTGCTCTGCAGGGAGCTGCCTCCCCTCCTGCTCACAGCTCCCACGATGAGCAGTGGCTGCTGCCATGGGATCCACAGGGTCGGTCACTATTGGGACCAAGAGGTTCTTTAGGCAACTGCCTCTCTATTACTATTTGAAAAAGTAGTGCCGGTCCCCTAGTCCCTACAGAATAACCCCTCAGACAGTTCCTGCACTGTCACAGCTTGCAGAGCATCTCCTCACCTTGCCGCAGGTCTGCACGCGCATGCTCACGCACAGCCTTTCACTGCAAGGTGTGCTACAAGCCCGGGTGTCTGGGCTGCATCCCCTTCCTCTGCCACAGACCTTCCCGCTCACAGAGCGGCTCACGAGGCCTGTGACTTCACCCCAACAGCTGGTTGATCATCTCAGAGCGCGGCCTCCTCGCATAGCTTTTACCAGGACAGATACTGACTGGCACCTGGGTAAGCCTCTTACACATGAAGATGTAAAATGATCCCTTTTCTATTGAGGTAAGGAAAATAAGGGATTTGTAAGAGCAAATCTTTCTTGTTCACGCTACACACAAGCAGTCCATGGGCTTTCCAACCCCTGCAGCACCTCCTCCACTACCCAGTTGTCTTAGATCCTCTCAGTGCAGCATCCTTAGTCCCAGAGTTATCAACGCCCACCACAGGGGAACAAGCATTTTAATAACAGTCCGTGGGATCTAGGTATTTCAGCACCTGCCCCTGCCCCATCCATTCTGCTGTCCTTCAAAGCTCTTCTTTGCCTCCTGTGAAGTACTGTCTCCAGTATCTCATGACCTTCCCCGACTGCCTTTCACCCCTCCACCCCCTCACAAAGGCTGCCCTGCTGTAACGAGATACTAGCAGACCCAAGGGATAGGGTACTCTGACAACACGCACTCCTGCTAGCTTGCTGCAGGGCACGTCACTATTACAGCCTTGCTCAAAGTTTCGTTCAGGAGCACGACAACTGTTCCAGTGATTCCCATCACCTACAAAGAGCAGCAGAAGGCCAACAGGTTTCCCATCGGGCCTGCCAGCTGGCGCAGGCTTTGCAGAGGTGTTGTGTTGCATCCCGGCTCCACTGCTGGAGGAGCAGACAGGCCCCGCGTCACACACAAGGGCCACCCCAGGAGAAGGTGAGGGTTCCTGCCCCTTTCCCCACCCTGCCCTGGCGAGGCTCTCTCCCAGGAGGGCCTGGCCAGCACTTGCCTTTGATGAAGCTCCCCCACCTAAGGCACCGCCATTCTGCCAACAGTAAACACCTACGCTTTGGAGAGCTGACAGCGTCACAGCTTCATAGGGCTGTTTAAAATGTCTTAATGGCATCAATTTAAATATAAAGGAGGGTGATTGCAGCTTGCTTCTCAGTCCTTGTCCCTGGAAGAAGGTCAAGGAGCCATAGAATAGCAAGTGATTTACTGCAGGAGATGGGAGCCAATTCCAAATCCAAGGAGGGGATATTTTTAATTACAACACAGGAAATCTTTTTGCTGATACATGGTGACAAGCAGCAGAGCAGTGACAGAACATGACAAGCGACAGCAAGTTGAGAGCAGGCTGGTGAGGACAGAGGACACAGGAAACCTGGAGCATGAGTACATACAGCACAAAACATAGGCTTGTCCAAAATGCCTGGTTTTGGAGTACCTTCACTGCCCAAATTATATCCCACGGTACTGGGGTGTTCGTTCCCTCCCAGAGAAGGTAACGGCCCTTGAGGCAAGTCCCAGCCAGGCACTCAGAGCAACTGGTGCTGCAGCAGCACCACTCAGCCTGCAGGAAGGATGCTGCACAGATCCTAAGTTTCCCAGAGAAGGCTATATTGCTTGGATATTAATTAAGGTCTGCCCCACCAAGCTACATGCCAAATACACCCAACACATCTGCCACCTCTCCTCAGTTTCTCCTGCCACATCCAAGGAGACATCTCCACCTCACTGGAGCGCTGCTCTGGTAGACGGGGCCACACAGCCATTCTGCAGAGCTGCTGCTGACTGCAGCCCAGCACGCTGCTCCCGGGACCGGGCTGCTCGCAGCAGGAGCTGCTTTGCAGGGCAGTACGGAGCAGGGGGAGCCGAGACGAAGGCCAGGCTGGCTGCTCACCACAGCACGGCCAGGGTAGGAGCACCCCCTCGCACTCCTTGCCACCACCTCAGCTCCTGCTCCCAGAATCCAGGTTTTTGCTCCTAGCAGAACCAACCACAAAACTGAGTGTGGGAAGGGGAAGGAGGGTCATCTGGACAATTCTCTTGGTCTGCCTGGGAAACCCACAGAAGGGTAAAATGTATCCCCACTCCTGCCAGACACTGTCCAAGCCCCCATTACCCTTTCCACAGGGCAGAGAGGAGGTGCAGGTGCATGGCAAGGGCTAGGAAGCACATGCCACCATGTTTGCTTGCTCTGCCCAGCTGCACAGATTCTCCTTGCAGAGGGGTTAAGATGCACTTTCCTTGTGGTTCCTCAACCAGCAAAAACCTGCTTAACAAGGGAAGTCAAAAGAAATGGACTCTTCTGCTTGGTACTGCAGCACTAAAGCACCTTCTCCTGCAGTGGCAGAGACAGGCACCAGGAGGGAGCCCCCATAACTAGTGCAGGGGAGGGGGAGGACACACAGCCCCAGTGGGAAGTCAGGGTGGGCTGGCATGTGACCCTCCGTGCTGCCTTTTCAATGGTATGTACCCTGGAGCTTGGGGAAAGCCAGTTCCAAGAAGCATGTTTTGAGGCCCTTAGTTCTCAGAAAAGGAAGTGTTTGCTGAACAAGAGATAAATGGCATACGGCGAACCGAGAGCTATCGGGTGCTACAGGCGGAGAGGAGCACAAGAGCCCGGGGCAGGAAGGAAGGGGACACAACCCCCTCTTCTTCCCCAAGAACAGGGCAGCTGCTGTTGGAGATGCAGGCTGCCCAGGACCAGTTGACATAAGCCTTTCCCCTTCCCTGGGGCAATCATCCCAAGGAGCCATGGATAGTTTAGTGACCGCAGAACCACAAGCACAGATGTGTCCCCTGGGAGCAGCTCAGTGATCCCAGAACAGGGGGAGTGGGAAAACAGGCAAAAGCATCCTCTCTCCCTATCCTGGGAGCAGGCTGAAGGCTAGGGAAAGGCAGCTCGCTCAGTTCCCACACCACCACGGGCCGTGAGGGCTCTGCACCTGAAGCCCAGCATGCTGAGTACTAATTCTGACCTCTCTAGCCCTGTGTTTGGGATCTCAGGCTTGCCCAGACACGTCCAGATATTTCTGGCCTCCCCCAGTCACCTTTATCTGAGAGGAAATATTTGGAATTCCTGAGTTGCTCAAAAGGAGGACTCTGGTAGCAACAGCACGTTACTGTCTCAATCACCCTCTTTGTGTGCCTGTGCGGGCCTTATCCACCCCCGGACAGCACAGGCTGTTCCACCACAGGTTCTGAACACCCGTCACATCCCCTTCCCCACCCCCGGGTGACAGACATATCCGAGAGGAGGATGCTCTAATGCCGGCGATGAGGAAACAGCAAGAGGTTATGCCTACATGAAAGGCAATCCCTAGGTTTCACTTCTCCTCCTCCTCCAGTGCTGATGAAGGACATAACATTTCCCTGCCTGAGCCTACAGCAGCATTTGCTGTGGGCGCTTCCTCCCAGCTACACATGCCAATCTCTGGAGAAACGGCGTACCTAGGGACCCAGGCTCCCCATGCGCGCTCCACTGGCACCTTTTACCATGCAGAACACGGGCAGGTGAGGTTCTGCAATGCTGAAAGCCTCTTACCTGCACACCAGTTGCCCAAAGACTCTCAAAGCACCTAATGCAGTTTAAACAAACACAAACCAAAGCAGACAATCATTTATTCCAATCACTTCAAAATGCAGTTGCCTCCAAGGGCAGATGCAGCAGCTACTTCAGCACTGATCAGTGGTGTTGCCTGACAGTGTAGCAGATAGAAAACAGGATTATGTCTGAGATCACGAAAGTGCTCTGTCTCACGTGGAAGAATAGATTTACCAGATGCAAGGTTTAGCTGGAACGGAGTCCACATCCTGTCCTGAAAACAGCAAGGGGAAGACCCAAGGTTTCAGCCTGTTGCTGGTATCCCTATCAGGGCTTTAGTTGGTTTCATTCACCAGCACCAGCTGAAACACTACCAGCAGCCTGAGCAGGAGGGGTATTAGTTGCTAGATCCTATTCAGGGCAAGTGAAGCAGACCAAGTTCCTCTTTCAAGATAAGCTTTTACATTCAGGGAAAGAGGATTCAGTAAGTAACATTGAACCATGAAGGCAGGTGAAGGAAGCAGATGCAAGCAATTAATCCCCATCTGGTCTGTTCTGAGCCAGGGCAGAGTGGAAAGGGGAGGAAGTTGGCTGCTAGGGGAACGCAGGAGTTTGGACACTCAAGGCCTCCCTTGCATGGAGAAGAGAAGTCTGGAGGTCACTTAGAAACCAGCCTGAAGCTCTCAACACCAGAAAACGAGAGCTGGGCTCTAAGTAGCCTAATAACTGTGAACCAGTGGCACTTAGTCCAACTTCAACACCAAGACTAACCCACTCCTGCAAGAGCTAGAGACCTTCACTATACACTTGATACTGAGGCCAAAAGGGTCCCCACTGCCATCACAGCACCCCTCAAGCAGGCAAAGATGCAGGGTCACTTGGTGCTCAGTGGAGGAGACCAGACCTTTTGCACACAACGCCCCATGGAGAAGAAGCCGGCCCACACTAAGGGTAGCACCTCTCCCCACGCCGTGCAGCGTCCGCACCATTCCTGCTCCACAAGCACTGCCAGCACCAGCTTGTGACAGGGGACGTTTTGAGACAGTATCCGCAGGCCGAGTACCAGCTACACATAACACCTCGCACCCAGGCTCCCCCTGACCAGTGCGTCTGCTTGGGAAACGTGCTTTCACACGAGAGTGCGTCGTACACCTTTTGAGACAGACCCCACAGCAGTCAGCTCAGCGCACACAGAAGACTTCCCGTGCAAGAATCTTACGTGCTTTACAAAAAATTAGTTGGCTCTCCAAAACCTCCTGCAGAGCAAGTCAGTCTTATTCACAGATGGATCAAGAGAGGTGCAAAGAGGTTAAGTGATTTGCCTGGAGTTGCATAAAAATCAGCAGCATGATCCGTAACATCTGACTCCTAGTCCACATGTCCTAGTCATGAGGCAATGTTTCACTTGAAAACAAGCCACTGTTTCTGTTACACCTTAGCAGTAACACAGCTGTAGTTACAGTTAAGAGGTCTAACATCAGCCACTGGCCAGGCAGGGACTCATTTGCATTGCAAACATTTGTTAATGAAATGCTGGGAACAGTTTTGTGCTGAGAGAAGTGAGACAAGCATGGAAAAAGAAAGGCAGCAGCACAGTGCAGACCAAAACAAAGCCCTACACTGACGGTAACCTGTTCCCAGAGCCCCTTCGGGCTGCCAGCTCACCACGTGGGACTGGCATGTACAAACCTGTAGCTGAAACAGTGGGGAAAAGGCAGCTGAGATCTTTCAGAAAAACCAAAACCAGAAATATTCCCAAAGGCTGCTACTAGAATCCTGCAAACACAGTGCAGCACAGCCCAGTGTGACTACTGAAGCACAGGAGACCTCCTGGAGGTCCTCTCTCTACCCTGCTCCACCAGAGGATCCAACCCCCCCAAGCTGCTCTGTGTGCACATGGCCCTAACCTAACCCCAGCCCTGCCTCAAGCCTAGTCCCTAAAGGGGTACAGCAGCGACACCCGAACCCGGCCACGCCAGCCACGCTGCACTGCGGGGAGCACTGGGACTGGCAGGACAACGTGCCCCCCCCCCCCCCCCCCCCTGCCACAGGCACCTCGCCATGCCAAGGAAATCTGCTGCCCAAGGCAGAGGCCCCCTCCGGTTCTGGCACCCGGGTGGGACAGGCCCGCTCGCAGGTGCCAGCGCCCCAGGGACCCAGCTCTAACTGTTATGCAAATAGCGACCTCCAGGAAAGCAGCTGGTTAATCTCAATGACAACGGCAGGGAATGCGGGCTCTGCGGCAGGCCTGCACCAGGGCAGCGTGCGACTTCGAGGGACACAACCACATGCTCCAAAGGGTTAAATAAGCACGTCCCCACCTCTCCTCCCACCCCAAGCAGCCACATGCTAAGCCTGCAAGCTGCTTGCTTTCAGCCGGCACCAGCAACAGCAGAGGCTGCTCCTGTTGCGTTAGCCTGAGTATTGGGGTGGAAGCCTTACAAACAGGACTTCTGTACGTAAGAGAGCCAGAGCCAGCTCTCTTCCAAGCAGAAACAAACCTTCACTAGCACATTCCGGCCTTAATCCTCACCTCGGCAGTGTCCTGTCAAACTGGTTTCATCACCAGCTCCAGAGAACCTGTAACAACCCCGCACCATTCAGCACAATTTCAGCATTTTCCAAATACATGAAAGGGGCTATGATGACAGCTGTAACCCTTTTCCCTATCCCAAGGGACTGCTGTGTACAGCAAGAGACTGGAGAGAAGGGAATTGCTCCATTTCAGAAATCTGCTGAAACATTAATGTGTATTAAAGCAAGAGGTAGTGTGAATGACTAATCTACTCGCATCCATCTTTCATCAGTGATTCTCCTAGAACTAACTGGGTTGCAGACTCCCAAAGGTGCTGAAGCCTAGACCAGCACCGGGCATGCTCAGGAGAGTAGGCAAAAAGCCCTCAATACAAAGGCACAGCGACAACACATAAGCTGAGCCGGATCCACTCAAGAGATTAGCACCTGCTGGGAATGGGATTGTTTTCCAAAGGGCATTAAATGGAATAGTCCAAGGAAAGACGGTCTCTCTGATGCTTCTCCCCACTGGACAGATGGTGTCTGAGCCCCAACAGGCAGAACAGTCTGCCTGCTTTTTGTGCGAGGGGCACGCTCTGGGGGCAGGGAGAAGACTCCTGGTTTAATTTCACAGTCAGGCGAAGCCTGTGCTGCTGGGGAGCCCGAGCGATTCAGCGAGCCTGGTGCGTAACACAAGCACCTCTCCAGGGCCCACCGTGCCTGCGACACTCTGGGAACAAAGCTCAATTTTCACCTCGTCATAACTTTTCCCAAACATTACACAGCTCCTGTGCAATCAGGCCCTTGTGTAACTATGGGGAAACCTGTGCTAAGGAACACTTTGTGCTTACGTGCAGCATGTAAGTGCTGTTACGTGTTACGTGCAGTTCCCTCTTTCTGGGTGATCCTTATAGCTCTCACCAGCTGTTAGCCAGACCATAAGCCTTACTCCAACCCCACTTTTCAGGGAAAGCCAGCACTACTAGACTCTTTCTGAACAAGGCTGGGTGCAGGCACATCTTGATTCTTTTTCCCCAGAGGAGATGGGTCACTGGGGACAGGCAGACTGGTTCTGCTGCCTCAGGAGTCACTTGTTCTCCAGCATCCCTGAGGAACACCAGCCAAATCTCACCACTTCCCACTTCAGCCTAAGAGTCTCACAAGGCTGTTATAATCCTTCCATGCCCTTGAATGAAAAAGGGGAAAGGGTGGAGGTACAGGAAGAGGAAGAAGATGTGCTCATTCCGTTTTCACTTCCTGTTAGTCCATATGAAATCTCAAATGATTCAGCCCGTGAAGTCACTTTTAGCAAAATCCTTGCTGACTTGAAGGGAGGAAGCAGCATGGGGAGCTGATGCAGCAAATGCAAGAGAGAAGGCACAAGAAGGAGCCTGCACTCTGCTCTTGGCTCCTCCAAACATGTTGTTGCATGAAATAATCACAGGAAGCTTCCAAAAGAGGTCAGTTGGTCTAGGAGAAGAAATTAACTCTCCCAACAAGTTCAATACACTTGTGAGCCATACCATTACAAGATGGAAGCACTTACAACACTGGTATGACTGCCTACTTATTGGTAGCAACATCTCATTTTCTTAATGCATAAGTTAGGTCACCCTGAAAATACCCAGGGCCACAAACACACCCAGCTTCCACATCCCGGCCCAAAGTATGAGCCAGCTAGCCACAAGTTACACATACAGTAATGTCACATACTGCCACCAGCCTTTTTTTTCCTGGCATAAGAACATTTGTAGGATCCCCAATCTCTTTCAGCACAAATGACAACAAAAAGCAGAGAGGTGCAAATGGGATCAGAATCATTCCAGAAACAGCAAAGTGCAGACCACTGTCCCACTGCCCACTCCTACCAAGCACAGTATTAGCTACATTCAAACAAAATCCACCTAGGGTTACACAAGAGCCTCTGCCTCTTGCTTTCTGCAGAGCCCTTCACCCTGCCTCAGAAAGGAAAACTCTTCCACTCTCCTTTGAGAAGCAGCTGCCAGGTCAGCAGCGCCAACAGCCCATTCCAGCAGCTCTGTTCTCACAGTCCAACTCCAGCAAACAGGTCCCGGCACAGGCAGCACAACCTGCTTCGACACTGGCAAGGCCCGACAAGACTCTGCTCACCAGCCCCCTTCCACACCTCCCAGCACGGAGCGGCTCCCGTCTGGAAGCCTTCTGCTCTCGCTCAAAACTCCTCAGTGTTGCCAAGTTGTCCTATTTCGGCATATTTGATTTCAGCCTTCAGAGCACCTGGCTGGCAGCAACGCAGGGCAGAGGGAACCTGGCTGCTCTCTGTTCTCGGCCAGAGCGAGCCCCGAGCAGGAGACACCTGCCTTGCTCCCACCCTAACCTCAGGACCGCGGCTGCCCAGCGAAGGGGGCAGCCCTGGACCCGTCCGGGGGCGGGCAGCCTCGGCTGAAATGACTGCCTGAGCTCTCCTCGAGACCGGCCCCTCCTCTGCCGAGAGGCTCTTCATCTCAAGGGCTGATCTCCCGAGCAGGATACCGATGCCAGAAGCTAGCTACTAATTGGATCTACTTAAGTCAGAAGCTACGTCTGCAGACACAGCTGAAACACAAGCTTGAGCAGGAAGAAGGATAATGCAATAAATTCAAGCAGCTCTCCCCAAGGGAATCAAACAGACCCCTGGAACTTCCCTCTTCTCAAATATAGCTTATTACCCTTCCTTGGGCATGCTGTGTTAATGCACGGAGAAACAGCTATCGAAACAGTAACCGGCATAACATCAGCTGAAATGCAGAGAGTTGGTTCCATACCATGCTCATCCAACTCCCTGCTCCCATCAGCAGAAGGGAGAAAGACCAGGACAGCACAACGTTCAGATAATCCCAGTGGCCACAGGAACCTCTCTGGTTAATGCTCTGAATTCTGTCCGCTCCTCCCTCCCTCGCTACCCTCGAGGCAGTCAGCAGCACTGAGTGCACTGGGTTTCCCATTAAAGAGCTCCTGAGAGACAGCACTGGGTTGGTACACGTGAGCACGTGTCCGAGAGAAAACACAGGCGGATGGAGATGCTGGCTGCATGGAAGAGCTGTACTGGGCGTTTCCGCCTGGAGGCAGTCCTTCCCAGTACTGCTCAGCCCTTGTATTTCTTTTTCTTTCCAACTAAATTAAACATGAGGATAAAATAAGCAAAATACCTAAAAATAAAAAATAAAGTGAGCATTTCTACAGCACAACTAGGTCACAGCTCCCTGGCATGCAAGCCGTGGCAGCCCGAGATCTGTCTCTCAAACCTCCTGGGTTCAAAACTGACATCTCTTAAGATGTCCCCTCCTGAAACCCACACCTGCTCCCCGGTAACCCCAGCTGGAGCCATCTGCTAACGGCTTTGCCTCCCGACAGCTCTCAGCACCCTCACTCAGCCTGAGCCGTTTTGCTTGTGTGGCAAAGTGTAACCTTTTTTCCCCCCCACCTGAATGCTGCAGCAGTATACAACACCCTGGAGGGCCAAACCCAGGCTGCCCTAGCGCATCTGCACTTCGCCGTGCTCAGCGTGGGCTTTGGTGGTGAGCTGGCAACGAGGGGAGAGCTCTCACACTCTTTAACTTTAATGTTGAGCATCTCAAGGACATTTAGTAGTTTGACTTTGGAGAGGTTTTGCACCAGCAAATACCACCCTGCATGTCTCGCCAGGCAGGCGGCAGGGAGGCTGGGAAAGAAAAAACTCAGTTTCCCTCTCCAAGGACATGGCAGCAAATCAAGGAGTGCCCTGGCACGGAGGGACACTGTTTCCCTTTCATGCCTCTATTATCAGCGTTAATCTTTAGTCATTCAGAACAATAGTGTTTAAGGGTAACATCCCTCCCGGGAGGGTGGAGGAGCAGAGCTAGTTGCTTCCTGCCACTCAAAGGCAGTGGCCACCCCATGGAGAGAATACCTCAGCGCTGAATCATGCCAGGAGGCATGTGGACATCAGTGGTATTTCCCCACCGCTGCCAGGGTCGCCAGCGGGGAGAAGAGCAGCCCCTCTTCTGCTGCCGTCCCAGGAAGCACCGTTCAGCCTGTCCTCTTGGCTCTGCGCGTCTGCTCCGCTGCCACCGCTGATATCCACCCCTTCCCCCACCTCTCTCCAGCTCCTCCTGGGAATACTCTGGCTTCTCAGTTAGTGGGGAAACAGCTACTAGAGATTCCTTGTAATGGCAGGACGGGGCTATTTTTGCAGCCTTCAACAACTTGGTAAAAATCAAAAGGAGAGAAGCATAAGCAAACGCCTTGAAACATCGCACCACCCTTCAGCCTTTACCACACTAATGCTTGGGGTGGGCTGCGTGCACATCAGCTTTCTTGGAGATAAACCATGCATGCAAAACATACAGGAGCTTCACATAGTTTTCACCCAGAGCCGAGCACTCTGGACATGCAAGAAAACTGCAGCTTCTGCAGCGGAAACAAGAGATCATTGCTCCTTCCCACCCCTTCTGCCAAGGTCTGACAGCTCATCTGAGCCGAGACAGGCAAAGATACTCAGGGCAGTGCTCAGACAGCGCCCTAAACTCCAGTTTCAAACAGGAGCAGGAGACTATCACAAAGACTAACGCTATCAAGAGCGGCTGTGAATACACAACAGTAAAAAACAGTTTGTTAATTACGCAATAAGGTTTTTTCTTTTTGAATGATACTGGGCTGTTTGGATTTTTTAAAAAAACATCTCTTTACAGAAGTACTTGACAAATTGGAGTTCTCACAGCCTCCCCTGGGAGGGAAGGAAATGTTATCCCCTTCTGCTGAAAGGCGCAGGGTTAAGTGGGCTGCACTGAGTCACAGTCCGGCAGTGACAGAACAAGAGCCAGATCAGGAGTTCTGCCTTCCAGGCGCCTGCTCTAATCACAGATCTCAGAAATGTAATCAAACTGCACCACACATTGAGAGGCCGGGAGGAACACTGAGAGGGCCCCAAAACAAGAACTGAGTCAACGGGGTGAAGCATAAAGCTCTGAAAATGTGTCTTTCCCATCTTTCACTTTCTAGTGGCAGGAATGCTGCTGCTGGGCTGGGACAGGAAGCAGCAGTGGAAGTCATTCCAATGGCATTTCCTGGAAAGCACTGCAGAAAAGCCTCCCAGCTCCCAGTCAGCTTGCGAAGCTGCCAGAAAGCTGCACAGAGCAGAAATCTCACACAAGCCCCTCAGTCACAACGCAGCTACCTGCTACTAGCCAGGCTGTCCCGCCCCAGGAGAGAGCCCCAGTTGGGATCCTGCAAAACAAGATCATCATGCAACCAGTTCCCCAGAGCCAGGGGAACGTTCAGTGCTACAGAGGGACACAAGGGACTCTGCTGGCAGGAAGAATATTTTTTTATCACAAGCAGGCGATGACAATGGGGACATCATGTCAGCTGCAAAGGACATGTACCATAAAACCATTACAGAGGATGGAGTAAAAAGCTGTAGCTCAGATAAGCTTTGTGCACCACCAGCTGGGCTTCATCTTTGAGATAGCAAAGAGCATCCTTTGGTTATCTCCACCCACTTCCTAGCACACAGCAGCTTTGCTATGTGCTAGCCAAAACTTGGAACTGATGGCTTTGATCTAGAAGGGGAGCAATGGTTCCTAATGCCCCAGAAACTCAGTGTGTTAATACTCACTCAGGTGGTGCCAAAATGGCAAACCTCTGGAAAACACCATTCTCCCCAGGGGCAGCTCATTTCACACACAGTGCAACAGGCGCCTCTTCAACACATGCCATGGACACCTAGTGCTGGAGTTTCTTTCAATATCTCAGAACACAACAAGAGCAGAATTCAAACTCGCACTGATCTCAGACTGTCCAGAAAGCTTGAACCAGCAAGACCTGAGGTTCACAGAGCAACCAGGATATACTAGATAACGTGGTAGTTGCAGGAGGCAGGATTGTGCAGGATATCTGGACAAGTAGATTTGGGACTCTTCATTTGCATAAATATATGAGGTATTCAATGGAGAGTCTACATTTAAAGTCTAACGTTAGAGTCAAACCTCCAGCAAACATTACATTACAAACTGTTGGCATGGGAGGAAGAGGCTCAGCCTCCCAGAGAAGTTACTTGCAACAAGGTGTAGCAGCCGCAGATGTAGGCACAAGGTCAAAAAGCATTTCTGAAGAGCCAAGAATCGAAGTCTAGCTCTAAACCTGAAACCATTCAGAAGGTTGGAACTAGAATTCAGGATGAAATCCCAGCTGCATGTCTGTCGTATGACACGGTCTGAATCATTTCCTATCATTCAAAGGAAAATTAAAAAAAACTAGAAAACGAGTTTGCTATATTGACATCTTCTAAGGGTTTTCCCCAAACAGAACCACAAGTCGCCATTCCACTGCAGAACAACACAACATGTACAACCCAGCACGCTCAGCCCTGCGTGGCAGGGGACCACCAAGAGCTTGGGATTCACAGGACCAACATAGGAAGTAGCTCCAGCCAGTCCGTTCTCTTTCAGTCCAGTTCATTTTGTCAGGATTCAGATGTTACAGACTGATGACAAAGACACTGGGCGCTTTCAATCCCAGCCTGACACAGACCCTTGATGCTGGTCCCTATCACATGCTCTGCAAACAAAAAAACCTTTGCCACACAGACCTGTCTCCAAGCTCCCAGAGAACACTGTATTTAAACCCCACTCTGAATGTGGATTTTAGCCTTCAAAGAGAGACTGTCATCCCCCAGAAGGTCACAACTGGACAAGACACTTTTGATACGTCTCTGCAAGGCACAGAGCAGAACTACTGCTCAGTTTCCTTTCTCAAACATATTAAGTATGGTCAATACATCCCTGCTTGCCAAGCTCTCCGATGAACCTTGTGTTTCTCCCTCCTGTGTTCCCTCTGACCAGATTTGTTTTCTGCAATTCCTTTGATCGCTACTGGATTTACTGTTTAAAGTTTACAGCTAGTGGAATTTGGTCCTGGTCAAAGTAGTTGCTGTAGGAAAATGTCCTAGTCAGTTTTGACGGCTCCCACAGGCAGCAACTCTTTCCAGTCCAGGGCTGCTTGTTAAATGCCTGCCTCAGGATTTGTTTGTTTGTTTGTTTTCCCAGTGGCAAACTGTGGAAAGGAGAGAAAACAAAGGTATGGCCAGTAAACTGGACAATATATATCCACGTTGATATCAGGTAGCAGGATTTACCATTTTCCAAGAAAATGGTTTATCAAGAAAACTGTTACAACACAGCACACATCAGCTGTAATAGCCCCTCCAAAGCCTAACCTGCACTCCAGTACCATCCTGCACTTTCTTTTGTTCCACCACTCTTCACAGATGGAGAATGAAACAAAGTCTTTGTACGTCAACAGATTCTATGATACTTCCAATGGTACTGCACTCCTTCCCCCCTCAGAAAGGCTTTCCAGGAAGTGAAATGCTGCAACACTCCAGAACGCAAACCACCTGGTCTTTGCCAAGAGTAGGCCTGCCAGAACTTGTATCCTTCTCCTTGGGACTTGCCTGCTGCACCTCTTAGCAAGCTTTGTTTGAATGGACCAGTAAAACAGCTCAGACACACTGAACGGGAGCCGTAACCCTGTGCAAACAGGACTGCAGGAGAGGGACTCTGTTCTAGTGACACTCTTCAAGGGAGAAATAAATGGCATCAGGCCAACACTTCTCTCTGCAGCTGGAATCATGCTAAAACGAAGCAGAGCATCCCCATGTACGCACCACACAAGAGGCACTTAAGAGCTCTCGTAGCACCTGTGTGCTGTTACAGTGCCATCCCTTCACCAAGGGTGGCACAGTTGCCCTCCGAAAAGAAGCATACTGAAACTTGTGTCCAGACAAAAGCTACAGCTGGACAGCTGAGCAGTCAAGAAAGTACCAGTCAGGTTCTGCAACCAGCAGGCAGAAGCCACACTCTTAGCCCTTTCTTGGTGGCCAGTGTGGTGGATCCCCGTCCAGCAGCAGGGCCTCTACCACACTACCTGTCCTCCTTTCAGCTACCAGCACAACCCAGGCAGAGTTAGGAGCCCCATTCAAGGTTACAAGCACAGTGCAAAGCTGCTCCCCAGGGTGGGAAACATGGCTAACAGATCTTCAAAGCAAGAGTTGGTGGGCGGGTCAGATGGAGAGCAGTCCTGACCCTTCTGCAATCTGCTGAACAAATATTTGTTCCAAATAATGAATTTAAAGACAGACACAAAAAAATGAAGAGTCTTAACTGTGATAGTTTGTTGGGGGTGGGGAACACAGGGAGGAGGTGTTTCATTACCCACAAGCAGGGACCAGTGATTTTCCACCAGTGATTTAATCTAAATCCCCTAGAGAGTTCATTTACAAAAAATCAGATTGCATTATCGCCTAGGTCTCCAGGATACAACCCAATCCCTCACTAACAGCAACAGCCACACCAGCACGGAAACCTCAATTTGATCACTCAATTCCAAGACTAATCTGTGGCTTTAAAAGCCAAAGCTGGAGGGAGGGGGGGAAGAACTCAGCATTTGGCCAGGGTTATCTACTGGATGAGAGCGCTAATGGGCCAGACAGAGCCTGCTGAAATGGCCAGCAGACCCTGGGTTATTAATCGAAACCAAGCTCCTCTGCCTGAGCAGCCCCACCCAGGCAGTGCCCCGGGCAGCCACATTCCAGGAATTCCTGCGCCCTGGGTGCACCAACTCCCTCTCCCTGGGTGCATCCACTTGCCCCCTCTCCTGGGTCCCTGGCAGAGCTAGCCAGGCCAAGCAGGCACAAAGAGCTGCTGAGCTCCGAGGGGCTCCCGTGGGTCACCTCTGTCAGAAGGGTGTTCCGCACAGAACTGGGCTTAGAGGTTCCTGTCCCCTTTTCACATCTGTAGGGGTTTTGTGATGGACTGCTGCTGATGAGCTATACTCAGCTTGGCAGTCAAAGACCTTAGCTTACCAACACGCAAAGCAAGCAATTCTCCACCATTTAAATGCTAATAATTCACACAGTGAACTCTTCCCAGTGGGCACTAGTAAAGGTTACATCTGCAGGGAATCACTAAAATCCAGAAGTAGAAGCAAGAAGAAAACTCAAACATCTGTAGGCCATATACCTCCCACTGGCAGAGTCCCACGCAATACTGCACAGACAGACCAGGCATTTCAAGAATGCTTCCTGAAGAAATGCTTATTCATGTTAATACATAACCATTGAAAGCAACCTCAACTTTGCTGCTCTGGGCAGCTGGGAATATTGCTCAAGCCAAGTATGAAGCAGCTGCAGATTTAGCAGCTCCCCAGCAGAGAGGTAGCCACACACCTCAGCTTTGGCTTGCACCACACCAGCTCCAACTGCCCTGAGATGGGCCTGAAAGGGGCTGCTCCCAGCAACCTACTGACAAAGATTCGCAGCAAGATTCACTTCACCAGCGAATATAGCAGAAGGCAAAGTCCTGTCTTTAGAATGAAGAAGTAGCTATTACTCCATGAGACCACAAGGCTGACCCTTAGAAGAGCTGCGTGCTCACAGCAGAGGAAGCTCCACTCCCTACTGCTAAACGACACCAGCAACATGCCCAAGAACAAGAGCTCCCATTTGAAAGACAAGCTTGGATGGCACTTCACTCCCAAAGGCTCTTAGAAAACTGCCTTTTATGTAACATTCAAGAAGGCGGCAAAGAAACAGCGATGAAGGAGGACAAGTCCAGACAAAAATTATTTTTGCCTCATCACAGTGGACTGACCCTCCTGTGGCAAAGCATTGAGAATATAGAGAGCAAGGCCACGTACCAGTTTACCTCCCTGCATGATCTACGACATGTGCTGGTATATACATCACACTGAGCTGCTACCACGCTTTAGTTTGACTAGTACCACTGACAGTCTTGAACAAGTAGGACGCAGGAGAGTGGTTCTTACCCATCCGCCATTCTCTTGGATCCAGGGATCTAGATGGTCGGTCAAGTACGTGGTCATCCAAGATACAATGCGTCCAACCAATACCCGCATCTCCTTGTCAACACTCTCCACACACAATGCCCCTCCGAAGGAGAAGAAAGCCACGATGCGACCCCAGTTCACTCCATCCCGGAAGAGTTCATTCACCACCTGCTCAAAGCTCTGATACGCCGTGCCAGGGGTGATGTGGAGCTGGGAAGTGAGGTCACTGAAAGCTCTCCGGTACCTCAATTCAAATTCATCTCCAGCCTCTCTCAGTGCCTGCCTCACATCAGCCGCTTGAACAATTTCACGCACTTCGAGGCTGCTCCTGTGCACAGCAGCTCCATTCACTATGTGGCTAGCAGGGGGATGCCAAGACGGGCTCCCATTAAGGACACCATCCATTCCAGCCCCTACCGCAAAATCAGTCCTGTTCTCATCCTCTTCCTCGAGCTGACTCCAGCTGTATCCCTTCTGTGAGAGCTTGTAGGAAACAAAGTCAATCACTAAGTCCCGGTTACTGCTGGACATTTTCACACTAGGGAAACTCTCAGTGAGTCCATGGTCCAGAGCACAAGCAGATCAACACACTTAGCAGGTCCTGACTCTGCTCTTCTTCAGGACTGATGAAAACATCTGACCTCTGCACAGACAAATGCCAGAAGAAAGAAAGAAGAGGCAAAGAAATGGTTAACACTCCAGCTTTTTAGGTGCATTCATGCCATTAACATCAATAGCTTATCATTAGACTGAGGTCATCAGGCACCTTTGCAGATGGATTTATGCTGTACAGCAAGCTGACAGCCGTACCCCCTCCTGCAAAACCAAGCCAAACCCCAAAGGGATCTCCAGCTTGCTCCAAGCCACCCCTGGTCCCCCAGCCACCAGCCCCAGGATCTCACCGGATGCAGGCACCGCCAGGCAGGCCAGATGCAGGCGGGCTGAGGCGGCGGCTCTGGCTCTGCCGGGGCAGCGGGCCGGCCCCAGCCACGCTCCGCCAGTCCCGGAGCGCCGCGGAGGCAGCACCGCCCCGCTGCCCGGCCCGCCCGTTAAAGGGCCCGACCCCCCCCCCCCCACCCCTGCCGCGGTATTGCCCAACGGTGACAACAGCCATGCAACCGCCTGCTCGGGCCACCAGCGGAGGGTCCCGGTGGTCAGAGCTGCCCCGAGCTGCGCCGGCAGCTGCCCGTGGAGGGGCCTAGTGAGACATCAAACACAGCGTTTCCGGTCCCTGGGGATTAGCTTGGCTGGGTACCATGGCTCCCAGGTGCACCACGGTGCACAGCTGAATGCAGCTGCCACTACCATCAAATCCCTGCTGCCTCCTGAACAGCCAGAAGCTGTCCCCCACTTTTCTGAAATCCCAGCAAAAAAATAACCTTACTCTCCCGCAGGCAAAATAGGAGAAGTTAAGGGGGGGGGGGAGGGAGGGAGGTTCAAAATATCCTTTAAGAGAAGGTAAAAAAAACCTACATGAAGTCTGTTTAGGACTTCTAGCACTGTGGCTGCAGAAGAAGGAATGCACAGGGTTACAAGTCAATGCCACCCTTTACAGTTTTCAGTATTGCCCTGAAATACTGCATTATGAAAAGCATATCTAGTAATAAAGCAGGGACAGAAACAACCCCAAAGAAAGTCTTCTAAATATATCAGTCTGCCAGGTACTATAGTCAAATGGAACCACCACTGCCTCTAGAATAAAAGGAATTTATAATATTATTTAAACTGTCAGAGATCTCCATAATCAAAAATTTGAATTCATTACTTCTTCCACAAAGCTATATCTCCCACTCCCCAAAGGAGGCACTACGTATTTTAGTCACTGAAGAATCTACATTAATCTCAAGGCTCTTTACTCAATGCACTTTTCTAGTACTCATTTTTACTGGAGTGAGCTTCTCCCAGCTCCATTCCTACTCTGCACTACGGCCTGCAAGGAGAGGCAGATCAAGGTTGCTTCCCTTTAATCTCCCTTTTCATAAGGATCTGTAACAACAGGCAGGATGCACTGGTCCCCCATCAGGACACAGCCTGAAGAGAGAGCACATCTGTGTTTCTGTACTCACCCCCTAGAGAAAAATTGCAGAGAGAAAGCTCTGGGCTGGGAAATCTCAGCTCACTTCGTCTGCTGGACCAGCTGCATTTGAGAGAGTTTGGATTAAAGTAATCTGACACTGAAAGGAGGCAACTCCCCGGCCCTCCCACAACGTTTTCCATCCCGCCCCCTGCCATTCTCGCACCAGCCCCATGCTAGTCATAGCAGCCTTCCCCAGCCTGCAGGGACCAGAGGGTTGCAGGGCGTTCTCATCTCCAGAGCTGAGACTTTTTGCTCGTTCAAATTTTACTTGAGCTTTGTCAGTCACAGCAGCCTTAAAGGGACCAGATTCAGGGATAAGCACCAGAAGAGCCAAGATTTAGTTTGCTTCTTCAAAGACAGATAATCAAGTATAGGAACTATGAAGAAACCAAGAGTCACTGCTCTATTTGAAACAGGAGTGTCCTGAGCTCATGCTGGTTTGCACATTGTACAGATTGCAGTTTACGTGCATCCTTTTTCCCCCCCTCTTTTTGCTAAAAACCTGGACAGTGAGTCAGTGTAGCAGAGGAAAGAATGGGTCATAGGTAACAGCTGAAAAGCAGTATCTAATCTCTCAGTAAATCATCTCTAAGAACGATAGCATCATTCATCAGCTCTGTGATCCGTATCACTAGGAGGGAGGAATGCCATAAAGAGCTCTAGAACCGCACGGCTGTTGACATACCTTCCAGGCGCTCTCACGTATTTGTTGAGGGGCAGAAACATAACACGAGCAAGCCACAGGGACGGACGAGCCTCACCGGGCTCCCCCGCGGCTTACCGGGATGAACGGCACCGCTTTAGCGACGCCCCCGCCTCCAGGTAGGCCCGAGCCGAACAAAGGGCATTCCCGCCCGGCGGGGCGGCGAGCCGCGTCCTCCCGAGCGCCGCCGTCCTGGCGAGCGCGGCCTGCCCGGTGCCCGTGACACCGCGCCGCGAGGACTGCCGGTGCCCAGCCCTGTTTCTTCGCGGCTGGGGGGAGCAATTCCTGGTACTCGCTGCTATTAGCAACGAGCTCCTGCAGCCTCAGCCCGGTACCGAGCGGGCGCCAGCTCGGCCCGGGCAGCAGCACACCCTTGCGCCGCCACCCGCCCCCCCGGCCGCCGTAGCCGCCCCCCCGCCGGCCGCCGTAGCCGGCTGGGCGGGCCGGGCGGCGCGCGGAGCCCGAGCACGAGGACCGCCACGGGACCCGCGAGAACGGGGCCCACGCTACCCGCCCCCGCGCCCGCCAGCCAATCAACCGCCAGGAAAGCCCCGCCGGGCGGGGCCTGGAGGCGGGCGCTCCTATTGGCTGAGCCGTGTGTCACTCACGGCCTGCCCCACTCCGCCCCTCACCTCGGCGGCCGGCGGAGGGCTCGGGCCTTTCCCCTTCGCCGGTCCGGCGGGCCCGGCTGGCAGCACAGCGAGAGGTCGCGGGGAGCCCTGCCGGGCCTGAGCCCGCTCAGCAGTCCCCGGGCTCCTCCTTCATCGCCCGCCAGGCGGCCGCCGCGCTCCTGGGCCGCGCCGGGGGGGCGCGGTAGGGTAGGAGGGGGCAAAGAGGGGGCGGTGCGCATGCGCAGCGCGCCGCGAGCCCGAGCGGGGAGCAGTGCGCATGCGCAGGGGAGGCGGGGCGGGACTGTCCGTTAATACGGCGGGAGCGGAGGCGGTGGCGCGCGGCAGTGCGCATGCGCCGCCCGGCCGCGCGGAGCCGTGGGCTTTGGCGCCCCCTGTGGGCTGCGGCAGGGCGCTAATGGCGGCCGCTGCCCCGAGCCGGCCCCGCGGCCAGCTGGTTTTTTCCCTTTTCTCGTGAGTTACGGTTCCCCAGCTCCAGTCCTGTGGAGTATCGCTCCAATGTCCACTAAAACGTAAGTCACACGAACCTGGGTGGCATGGGCAACACGAGACGGTCACAGCCGGCCCCTTTGCCGGAATCCCAGGCCCTTGTCCCCAGGGCAGGCGTTTCCACTCTGACCGGGTGATGGGTCCGCCGGGCAGGACGAGCTTTTGGTTGGTCTTCCAAGGTTTGCTACATCACGCCCCTGGAGTTTCTCTGGTCCAGGTAGGCCTAGAAAGGAAGCAATTGCAGCAGGTTTTTGGTACTCTCTTAGTTTTTGGAAATCCACAAGGCCTCAGCCTCCAGAGAATAGGTTGGTAATGTGTTGGTGGTTGGTTATGGCTCGTTAATTGAGGGATCCTCAGGTAGACGTTTGACGAGTGGTGGAGCCAGGCCTCTTTTCCAGCTACTTTTACAGCAAAATAAGAGATTAGCAATACTGTATAAGGGCCATCCCATTTTTCATGAAGCTTAGTCTTTCTAGAACATACTTTAATTATGACTTTATCCCCGGGTTGGCTATCCCCAGGTCAAGGATCCTAATACCCACAGGTACTGCCTAAGACCACTGGGCTTGGTTCCAAGCATCATGAAAATGGGTTTGTAAGGCTAGTACATACCTGGTCAAATGTTCATCTCCATCCAAGAGGCTGGCTTTTGCTGGAATAAAAGTTCCTGGTATAGCCAAATGACGCCCAAACAAGACTTCTGCTTGGAGATAATCCTACTGGTTGTCTAACAGATCTTCAGATTTCCCACAGGAGTAAGTTTAAGGCATTAGGCCATCTGAGACCTGTCTGTGTACATAGCCAGGCTAACTTCTTTTTAATAGTTCTGTTCATTCTGTCATCTTTCCCTGAAGACTGGGCATGATAAGGTGTATGTAATTCTCTATGAATTCCTAACATTTGATAATAATTTCCATAAAACTCCTGCTGAAAAGTGAGAACCCTATCTGAAACTAGTTTCTGGTACTCCATACCTAGGGACAATTTCTTTTAACAAGGCTGTAATCGCCACAGCCGAATCTGCTTTGTGGGTAGGAAAGGCTTCCATCCATCCGCTTAGTTGATCAACTTTCACAAGAGATGTTTAAGTCCTGCTGCTGCTGGCATGTCAGCATAGTCAATTTGTAGACACTGGAATGGAAAATAAGCCCATGGGCAGCCTCCTCTGTTAATCTTTGGATGAGTATCATTAAATTTTTGACAAGTTGGACAGGCTGCTGTTATGCATTTTGCAACGACATGCACTCTGGAGCTACTCGAGTTTGTAGAATACAGGAGGCAACAGTCGATGCTCCTCCATGCCCATGATCATGATACCACCTAATCATAGAAAGTAAATATCTAAGGGAAGGATAGGCTTACTGTCAACAGTCCAAATTCCTTTTTCATCTTGAACTGCTTCCCATTTTTTCCAGTTCTCTATCCCCTTCTGTGGCATAGCTTCATACATTTCTGCTGGACTCAATACAGCTGGCCAATCTCATACTGGATATGCAGTGGCTACAAGGAGAGGCTGTCTAGCAGTGGCTTTAGTTGCTGTGTCTGCCAAGTCATTTCCTTTAGGTACATCAGAGGTTTCTCCTGTATAAGCAGGACAGTAAATAACAGCAATTTCTTTGGGGAGCGTCATGACCTTTAATAATTCCCATACTACTTATCCACTATTTGCTTTCCCTGCAGATGCAAGGAGTCCCCTTTCTTTCCACAGCATTCTCATTGCACGACATACTCTGAATGCATATTTAGAGTCAGTATATACATGCACTTGCAGGTTCTTACCTATCTTTGCTGCTTGGGTTAATGCTATTAATTCTGCCCCTTGAGCGCTTAGAGACAGAGATAAGGGATTAGCCTCAAGTACCTCAAAGAGATTGGTGACAGCATAACCTGAATGGCGTCTTTCATCCAAATAATAGGATGATCCATCTATAAACAGAATGAAACCTGGATTTCCCAAGGGTTTGTCTTTAAGATTCTCCCAAGACTTGCTCAGACTGACAACCACCTGTTCACAGGAATGAGGAGCCGCTCTGTCCTCAGGTAGGGGCAATAGCATCACTAGTTTTAAGGTATTGCATCCCTTTAAGGTCACATTATCTGCATGTAGTATCATTACTGTCATCTAGCACCGCCATCTGTGGGTGTGCAGCTGCTTGCAAAGTGGCTGTTAAGTTTGAATATTTGGTACAGCAGCTGTTAGTGGGGCTGTATTAGCCTTCAGGTGCCAATAATCAACTGTCAAATGCCACCTCCCATCTGGTTTCCGTACTGGCTAGGCAAGTGAGGAGCAGGTTCTGGAGATAATCTGTCATTTCTCCAAATCAGCTATGACTTCAGGAATTCCATTTTGTGCCACAGCAGAAATCAGGTAGTGCGGTATGTTAGTAATTTTTGAATCAGGGAGTGTAGGGGCTGCATGAAGTGCATGCACTGTAACCTCCCTATTTCTGCCAGGGTAGGGGTCACTGTTTGAGCTGAAGTGCCAGGTTCATCCATTTAAAACACTGAAACCTAAAATATTTTCATTGTGATCTTTAACTGCAAAGCAAGTAGTTTACATGCACATTTCACCTGGGAGCCATAAATGACCGTGGCAGTTTGGCACATAACACTTGCTTTGTTCACACTGGTAATTTTAACTCTTTGCTGTCCTGGTTGCACACCCAGTTTCTCAGCTTCTTGTGTTAGTATTGAAATCTGTGCTCCCGTATCTATGAAAGACTTTACCATTTGGCCTTGAGGACCATCTGGAATCAAAATATATGGGTCATCATCACTTATCCACTGATAGGCCTCCACTTGCCAGACAGGCAAATGTAATGGCTTTCCAGGCATTACTCACTTCTTTGCTTCGTGCCCTGCAAGTTCTCCTGAAGGGGAAGGAAGGGGTTGCGTCTCTCTCTGGTTGCTGCTGGAGGAGTTGAAGTATGACCCATCCTTTCGACGTTATCTCATTCCTGGAATGCTTCAATCAGCCACAAGTGTTTTAGGAGATGATATATTCACAGTATTTTGAAAGGACTTTTCCCCCCTTTTCTAGACACCTCTTTTTGCCTAGAAAATGCCCAATTGTCCCATACATACCAATAATCCATTTGTCTGGGAAACCTATTCTCCGTATGGGGGACACAGGAAAGTTCTCCCACTTTCAAAGGTTCAAAGGAATTCAAATTTTCATTTGTTACTCCTTGCAGCAGGTGTGATCACTCTCACACTCTCTCTCTGGGAACCGTACTCACACCACCTGAGTCTTTGACTGCTAGGACTGCTGTCCCTTTGCAGTGGGTGGTTTTATCAGCCGACGGGTGCCCCTTTTGGTTCCCAGCTTATACACGCTCACACTAGTCGTGGCACCCGGTACACCCTACGGTGACTGGCCTGCGTACCCCTTACAGTGCACTTTGTTACCAAAACAGAATTTAGGTGGGAATTGAAGATCCACCCATTTGGTGCCTCTCATTGCCAAAAATCCCAGGTGAACTCACCTGATGGTGCCAGATGATCATTTGGAGATTAGAGGCCCTATTGGTGGCCACTCAGGGTCTCATCTGTGTTGACCAAACTGTTAAGTAAAAGTAGGCTCACTGGCCACTATAACAGGCCAAATCAGAGCAAAGTAAGTTTTAATGGCACATGTAGTAATTACAGCTCAAGCTGAGTGCCTCCAAAGCAGGACCCTGTTTGAACAAATCCCTGGGTAATTATACCCTTCCAGCGTCATATCCACCTCATAGTTCTGAACCAATTCTAATATTAGAGCTTTGGGTCTCCCAGCTGGTCCTTTCTATATTTTCCAGATGTTTTCTTACTTTGCTTCTGCCTTGTTGTCTGGCTCTTCTACTTCCTTATCTTGTCCTTCGGAACCAGTCTTGTGGTTCTTTTGTTTCTTTCTTCTGTGTCCTTGGTTAAAGTCCTCCCTGCTGGTGCTCATTAATGCTAAACTGCTTATTTCTCTCCACGCAGTGTTCCTGTATTTCTCCCATGTGGCCTGTACCTCGTGGACTGTTTGTGCCTCACTGTGTTGTCTTTCCAGCAGATCTCAGGGTGGCTGAAGTCCCCCATGAGAATCAGGGCCTGTGATCGTGAGGCTACTTCCAGCTGTCTGTAGAAGGCCTCATTGACTTTCTCTGCCTGATCAGGTGGCCTGTAGTGAACACCCACAACAGTGTCCCCCATGTTAGCCTGCCCTTTAATCTTTACCCATAAGCTCTCGGCTTGCTTGTCATCCACCCCTAGGCAGAGCTCGATACATTCCAGTTGCTCTCTCACATAAAGAGCAACTCCACCACCTCGCCTTCCTGGTCTGGCTTTTCTACAAAGCACGTAGCTATCCATGACAGCATTCCAACCATGCGAGCTATCCCCGCCAAGTCTCTGTAACTGCAATGAGATCATGGCCCTGCAACTGCACGCAGAGCTCCAGTTCCTCCTGTTTATTCCCCATGCTGTATGCATTGGCCTGAAGGCATTTCGGAGAGGCAACCGAGCATGCAGGTTTCCCAGGAGGGCTGCAAGAGGATCCCCTGTGCCATGTCCACATGCACTTCCCAGGCTGCACGCTCTGCTGGAGGCCTCCTGACCTGAGCCGTGTTTTGCCCTGTCTCTAACGCCCCCCTTCCCCGGCAAGCTGAGCAGGAGGCCGTTCCCCTTGCGCCAGCCCGTTGAAGGAGCTGATCCTCTGGTCAGGAGCAAACTGCAACAGGTAGGACGGGAGGAAGTAATGCAGGGCTTTGACCCCGCAGGGAAGGTGCTTGTGTTTGACAGGGAACACACGGTGGCGGCGAGACAGAAACCCCAAAGCGGCCAGCTGGGCGCTGCAGCAGCGGTGACGCTTGGGGCAACAGGACCGGGGTGCCCGCATGCCGCAGCTCCTCCGGCATCAGCGGGGTTGAGACAAACCATCCGAGCTGTCCTCCTGCCAAACCGGCGCTTGCTGACTCACGACCGGTCTCGAGAGCGATAGGGAGCCGCTAGGGACGTTATCTCTGCCCACAGCGCCCCGGCACTACCAGCCAGCGGGCCCGGCGGCTTCTGTCCCCGCCAGACAAGCCGCACGGCAGCGCGGCCGACGCCTCCCCGCAATCCACGCGCCCGCCGCACCCGATAGGCCGCCTCGGATCACGGGACCAAGCCTCGCCCTTCACGATTGGTCGGTCGATTCCTCCCCGCTGTCTTACGGGAGTTGTGGTTTGCCAGCGGCTCGCCTTGCGTTCTGCAGTGCGCGTAGGCACTACGCTTCCCGTCAGCCCCTGCGCCTAGCCGTTGGCTTCCAGGAGCGGCCTTTGTTTATCCGGGCACCTTCGCCTCCCGGCGGGTCGCCCAATCGGCGCGCGAGGAGGTGTCGGTGCGGGCGCTGATTGGTGCGTTCGGATTGGCGAGCCGAGTTTCAAAATTCGTTAACGGCGGCGGCGCTGGCGCTGAGGCGAGCGGGCGGCGGCGCTGAGGTGAGGGGGAGCGGGCGGCCGGCCGGCCGGCGGCGGCGGCGGGGAGGCTCTGCGGGGCACGGGCGGCGCCCCGCTCGGGTCTCTGCCGGCCGCAGGAGCGCGCTAGCCCCGGCAAGCGTCCTCCGGTAACGGCGGGCTCCCGCTCGGGGCGGCGGCCGTCGGGGCTGAGGCCTCTTCCCGGTAGCCCGGGCCGCTGGGGTAGCCGGGCCCGGCCCGGCCCAGCGGCGGGGCCGCCTTGTCTGCTCTCTCGGAGCCGGACGCGGCGCCCTGTGAGGCGCGACCCTTTGCCGGCTGCTCCACGCGGCGCCTCCGAGCCCCCGCTGCGCCGCTGCCGGGGCGCCGCTGGCGCGAGGAGCCGCAGGGCTGTGGGGAGCGGAGCCGGCCGGGGGCAGAGCGACCCAGGGCCGGGCTCCGAGGCTGGCCGGAGCCTTAGCAGCCGCAGGCGACGGAGCTTGAGGCCGCCTCGGAGGACCGTGTGCAGACCGCGGGGGAACCCCGGCTTACTCGGCCCAGACCCCATCCACCTCCTCCCACCCCCGAGATGGGGTCATAGTACTGTGATAAGCCTTTGACTTGGCAGCTGTGTCACGACTGAAACAAACCTCTGCGCTGAGATCTGAGTCTTCAAAATCACCAAATTTGACCCGAAGAAAGCCTTAAGCGAGGCATGTTTCTTTCACCCTGAAATACAGCAAGGTACTATGCTAATGTCAGCATGGGCAAGGCTATGCCACGTGTTGTGTTTATTTGTTAACTGTTCATTCATACTGACCGCTCAAAGCCAGAACTGTGCATCTTTCCTTGGAAATCAAGACAAATGATTTTACTACTTCTCAAGAAAAATCCTGCTTCCTTGGGAAGGAGGGAAGAAAACAGGCAAAATGTAACTTAAGTAGTTAAAAACTATCAAGTTAGCTATTCTTATATAGTGCTTTTTTCAAATCAGAGGAGCTTCAATTTATCTGACAATAAGTTGAGGTTATAGTGGCTAAAAATAACTTGCTGCTCCTTCAAGAGTTATTCTTAGAATGTCCCATCTTCATTTCTTCTAAAACTTGTGGCCTCTCATTTACAGAGTGTGAGATGTCAGAGCTGTTTATTTCGGGCTGTTGTGAGGGGAGGAAGCTCTGGGTAGCTATTACTAGGGCACAGGCTGCTTGTGAGGAAAGCTGCTGTTCTTGTGCCTTACTCTTCCTTTAGCTCTAGGCTAATGACAGCAGGTGAGGGTGGTCTGCAGAGCTCTGTAATCTCTGATATCTTGCCTATGTGGAGTTAAAGCCTATGTCTCACTGTTTGAATTTCAGTATTAAATGTTGGAATAGAAACCATTACTTCTGTTCTGCACCTAGGGTAATGAATTCAGCATTGATTCTGTACTATGGAAAAACATGTTTGAGCATCAAGGGGGAAATATCAGAGAAGAAAAACAGATTATATATTTGTTAGAAGTGTTTCCTTAACCTCACTCAAGAAAAAGATGGAAGGGGGCTTCTGTTATTGGCTACAAGACTAAGAACTCCAGACTGGAAAAAAGTTTGGCAGAGTTTTTAAACAAAGTTGTTAAGAGGAACTTTTAAAACTTTGGTTAAAATCTCTATTGCCTTTTTATTTTTCCATTCTTTAATTATATTCTTCTACACATTCCCCCAGCCCAACAGGCAAGCAAGCCTTTCTCCTCAGTACTTAAATTGTTAGGTGAATGTAGCTTTCTCCTTCTATTTGGCAAGCCTGGAAGTAGCCATTGGAATGGGGAGCAACAGCAGCTCTGGAGGACACCGCATGTGAGACCTGTGGCCTTCTCCCAGCTCTATTTGTGGCCACTTCAGTCATGCTCTTAGCATAGCTGGGCACCCTGTCTCTTCTCCTGGCTGCCTGGGACAGAGAGGGAGTGTGGTGAGGAGGATGGGTGTTTGTAAAACTAGAAAACAAAAGGGTAAATGCTCAACCTGGAAGAATTTTAGTTTAGCTATTTAGCTTTAGCAAAGTGATAATTATGCACTTACCTTAGAGTTTGGGGGAAAAAAGCTATTTGGGGACCACAAAACAGCAGATGGTCAGACAGTATTCCTTGCGTGGCATCATATGAAGGAGTTCACATGGCTGCAGTCTGGTGAGATAGCTTCCTACAAGGTTCTTAGTCTATCTCTGGAGAAGTAGTTTTCAACCCTTTGTAATAGTCCAGTTTATTGAAAAGCATCTGGTATCTTTATGTGGATTATCATTCCAATAAAAGACATAAATGCATTAGCAATTTCAAGCTGGTGAAGCAACAGAGGGAAGGAATGCTTTGTGTTGTGGAATAAAAGATGCCAGCCTGGATTAAGCCAGTTGTCTGGTTAGTCCAGTGTTAAATGTCTAAACAGCAGTCAGTGTTAAATGCTTAAGCAGAAGGTACCAGAATTACCACAGCAAATTGTCATGCAGCATCCTTGGGCTTGAGGAAGCTTTTCTTGCTAACTCCTAATAGTCCATTTTGGATCTGAAGGCATACAAACCACTGGCTTCAGATTTATCTACTGATGTAACTCGAAATATCCTTTTTTTTTGCATCTGGTACTATCTACCCCCCTTTTCCAATCCTGGTAGGATCTTAAAAGTAAATGACATCTGTAGCTTATGAAGCTCCAGTTACATGTTGTGATAAGATGCCTTTTCTCCTGTTGACAAAGGGCTGCCTACAAGTAAACTGCAAGACAGCAAGAAAAAAAAAAAAAAAAAAAAAAAAAAAACCTCTGCACAGCTCCTTTGCCTTGTCCATTGATGCCTCCCCATTTGCTTTTTCTCCATGGGATGTTTAATTTCTTATCTTGGAGCTTTGCTTCCTCACCCTGATACCAAGGGCTTATACAACTAGGGGAACTCTCAGCTTTAGTCAGTTATTACATTGCTTAATGACCATGGGTCTGTGTTGGGTTACTGTCCTAAAATAAGAGTCTCTTTGGATTAAGTCATAATTGTGTAGTGTGAAGTATTCCCTTACAACACGCTTGGTGCTACATTCACGTATTAGAGCTAGGCAACTAGGCCAGCGCCTCATTAGGTCTCCTTGGAGTTGATCCTTTCAAGCCTTCTCTGGCCTACATTTTTACTGGCAAGAAATTAGCAACTACATTTAGACAATGAAGTTGAGCATACCTGTGACTGAATCAAAGAATATATCACCTGAACGCTTGTCTGTGTTTTAAAGCTAATTCAGGTTAGGGTGAGGGGTGAAATTATTCCAAAATACCTATTGCATTTGCTGTTGTGTCAGTTTTATTCTAGGATAGGAATGCTTATTCCAATTTAGCTCAGTTTTTTTTCAAAGCTAACTAATACAAATGTGGCCAGGCACTCTTCTGGAACATGCCAAAGTTCAGTTATTCATAAGAAACTTGATGTGTAGAGAACCCACAGTCTATTCCTCTCTGTAAACTTTTTTTTGTAGGATTATTGTGTTCCCATAACCATGGCCTGGTGCATTGTGCCTGCTAACTAGGTTAAGTACCTGCTAATGAAAAGAAATTTCTGCACCACACTTCCTGTAGGAAAAGTGCTATGGTGGAGGAAAGAGTATTGCCTCCTATCTTTCAGGAAAAAAAATGAGATAACAGTGGTCCTTTCATCAAGATCGTGATCAGATGCCTTAAAAGTGCTTAGTCTGTCCTTGGAGAGGGTGGGCAGCAGGCTTAAACTGTACTTTACTGAACCTATTTCTATTCCAGAAATCTTACAATGGCTGGATCACAGTGATAATCTTTCCTAATCAATGTGTGCTCAGTCCCAAACAGAGCTGATTATGGAGGTTTGAAATGCCTCTCAGTGAACCTCTGCTCCTTAGGAAATCCTATTCTGTGCAAGACTCACAGGATATGTAGGGATTTGAAATGAGGATGCCATGAGTTCATCTGACTGAAATGGATTCACTGGAGTTTAGTCAGAATAACTTTTAGCTCCTTACTGACTCTTTCAAGAAACTTGGCATATGAAACTGTGATATTGATAAACACTTTGTTATAATGATTGGCTATTCATTTGAGTCTAGGGGTGGAGGGAAGGAGAGAGAAAAGGGGGATCAGGATGAAGACACACTCTTCTTTCTCAGACTGCTGACACTGTGAAGGAGCATGGACTTGACACAGTAAGAAGTTGGAAATAATTCGACTTATGTGAACTGTGACAACTCTGCAGCAGTCTAGCAGTGGATACAAGTATCTGTGAAACATGATGCCTGGTGCTCCAATTTGGTGGACTGATTTGGGAGGGGTAGGGGAGAATGCAGATGACGCATTTGACTCTTAAAAAAAAAAAAAAAAAAAAGCAGTGTTGACAGAAACTCTATCTTGATTAAGGATGGTAGGAAAGCGTTCAATTCCAGCCCTCTCTTGAGCTCAGTTACAATTGGTTTTGGCTCTGATTCTTCTGTTTGCCTTCTTTGGGTCTTTACCCTGACAGCTTCATGGTCATGTAGCTGACTCTAACAGCATTCTTCCCCTTAACTCTAGCACCTCTGTCCTGGGGAGCTTAAGGGTTCATGGTGCAGCTATCCTCAGGAGAGGCCTGTGAGTTATGAGCAGTAATGGTGCCTCCTAAATGCTGCTTTCCTTTACTCTTGGATGTATTCTTATGGAATAGAGCATACTGTCTAGGCTGAACTATAGGTGATCTGCCTAGACAGATAGGTTTAGCTCAAAGATGTTGTGGATGAAGAATATACTGCTTTAGAATGGATTGAACTCAAAAAAAGCAAAGTTCTTGTCATCTTTTTGGAGAGTATTTTTGAAACTTATCAGCATGTGCTTTGCCCTGCAGCTGTGTGAGATACCATGAAAGCATGAAAAAACCTTTGCCAGAAGTTGTTGTTACAGCTAAGGATTTATAACTTCATTGCTGGCTTTATTCCTTTTCACTTGAATTTGACATTAGGACTACTTTTGCTGCCAGTGCTCCACTAATTAACTACATAGACTGTTCTTGATTCTGTCATAGTATTTGGTTTGTTTATAGTCTGGACAGGCTTTTGAAGTAGTGCCATGGACTTCTACACTACCTTCTTCATTCCTTTTGCCCAGTAACAATATTCTGCAAAACTCTTTCCATTTTGAAAGTTGATGTGCTCTGTAGAAGAGCATGTTTGTAATAATATTACTTCTTGCCTGTAGCCCTTCAGAGGGAGAAAAAATGAGCTTTGCTGTGCTTTGGAGTCACCCTCGTGATAGGAGGCTGTAGCTTTATAAATCTGTTTCCTGGTAATGGTAAGAACTTACCTTGCTGTATATGGTGAGAGATGCAAGGACAAACCGGACCCTCTCTGGAAAAGCTTTGTAGTTCCATCTTAAAAATACACTTCTAGCTCTTACAGGTACAATGAAAATCTTCAAAACTTGATGTCTTTGATATTTTTGAAACCTACAAGTAACAACAGTGCTAAACTGTTCTTTAACTTTGCCAATCAGCAGTTGAATAAAACTATATTGCTTATAAAGGTTTCTATCTAAAGGCAGTGAGTTTTGAGAGAAGAAAATGTACCAAAGACTGTCCTAGCATCTGTGTCCAGAAACCATGCAGAAGAAGAAAAAGGCAGGGTTGCTTCTTACATCATGTAGGGCTGGGAGGAGATGTGATGTTATTGTTTTCCAGTGTAAGCTCTGGATTCTTCCTGGCATTTGATACTAGAAGGAGTGTTATCTTTACAGGAACCTGGGGCCAGTACTCTAGAGAAACATCCTCTTTCTTAGCTATGGTGAATGTGCTGGGGTGCTGCATTTGAATCACCCCTAATGGAGGTCACCATCCTTAGAGTCTGGAGTAAGACTCTCTCGTGTATTGAAGGACTTCTAGGAAGCCACTGTTACTGCTCCCTGTGGACAGGATGCAGCTGCTGTCCAGCTGAAAGCTTAGAGCTTGGGTCTTGACTAATGCAGCCTGTCAGCTGTCCTAGAGAATGGCTTCTGAGTACCTGATTCCTGTTTTAGGATTTGGCATAACAGGTGATCAATGCTATTTGTCTAAAGGACTGAGACAGTGCAAGAGAAGGACTCTGGGGACAACGTGAAGATGTCTCACCCGGAATCTCGCTATTCCTTTGATGTCCCAAACAATTGCATCAACTTTGGGTCCCTCAGTGATGACGATGTGCTAAATGCAGATGCCTGGTTTGGTAAGTTGTTTTCAACTCGTTGATTTGTCTCCTGTTTGGACGAAGGCTGTTTTGCTGCATATTTTGTACCTGATTTCTGTACTGATAGATTAGTCATGTTATTGACTGCATCATTCATCATGCAGTACTTTTCTTTGTATTTATCTCATCATGATCTGTAACTTGACAGGTGACTTTGCTAACATCCTAGGGATATCAAGTAGTACTGTTAACAATTCTTAACATGGAGTGTATAGTGAAAGTCTCTTTCTTTCCTCCCAGATCGACAAGCCAATCTAGAGAATGTCCCACCTGCAGATAATCTGCCAAGAGTCTTGCAAAATAGCCCTGCTTGTTCAAAGCTTGATAGTCTACTATCTTCTGTCACCTCTCAAGGAGTAATGAGTAAGTTGGCAGGCATGGGGAGGCGAGGATAAAATCTGCTCGTTTTTCACCAGAAAAGTAAAAAGGCCTCAGTCTGGCTTTTGGGGGACCATCTTTATATACTGTTGTCTAGCAAGTTCTCACATGGCTTTGCTTTAGCACTCCTGTACATATAAACTGATCTTTGTTACTGTTCTCAGGTGAAAGCCACAATGCAGAGGACAGTAAAACAGAACATGCACAGGCCAATGTGGTTCCTCCGAATATTGTTGGGTCTCTGACAAGCTGGAGAGCTGCTGTTCCTGCACAGACCTCTCAAAGGTGAAATACTTGCAATCAGTTTGTGAGAAGATTGTTGGCAGTGTAACTAAGCAGATTCTTACTCTCGACATCTTGCAATTCTAGCTGTTCTTGGGTTATCTTGTGGGACTGACGTTTTGCAGTGCAGAGGTCATGTGCTGGGGTGGTTGATCTGCTTGCTAAGCTGGAGGGACAATCTCTAGGGCTGGAAATGTAATGCAGTGTCTCACGTGCTTGTCAAATGAGACCCGGTAGCCCTAGTAGCTTCTAGAATGTGAGAATACCTGAAAATGAGGAGGCTTATAAAGTTTGTTTGTTTGTTTATATCTGTCTGAATTGAGCTGAACTCACTGTTCACAAGAACAGTGTGAGGCTCTGCACTTGCATAAACCAAAGAATAAACTTCTGGGTTGTAAATCTCAAGTCATTCAAACTACTTTTGGATAGTCATATTTAAAACACATCTGATTTATGTAGAGCATGTTGGGGTTTGAGGATGCAATAATGAAAAGTATTATATAGTTTGCAAGTCTGCTTTGGACTGTGAGAAAGCTAACCTCTATTTTCTGTCATTCTGTAGAGCTGGTAGAAGACAGGCTACACAGCAGAGAAAAACACAGCAAAACAAACACCTGGCTAAAGTCAAAGCTGAGAGAAATGCTGTTGCCCTGGTTAATAATGAAGAGGTTCCACCACTGAAAAAAATGAAAATGTATGTCATTGGTCCTTCAGCTTGGGGCTGGGAAGAGGGATACCACTGTTTCTTTTGGAGGTATTTCCAATTGGCTGTGGGGGGTTCTCAGAGAGCAGTGTGGAAGATTAGGGGGAGGTGACAGAGACCTGATTCCTTATACTGGTTTCATAGATGAGAAAAAAATGTCTTTAAGACCTAAAGGAAACACTCTATTTACTTGGAGGTGGAGATGTGAGTGAAATGAGCTGGGGTTTCTTAAGCTTCTTACTCCATACTCTGTGTCTGTTTGCTAGCTTTAAACCTGGCTTAACTGGTCCATCGGGAATGAATCAGACAGTCATTGGCTATGAAAAAGTCATAGCTAGAATATTTCTCAAATTGGCTTAAATACTAAGATACTGTATGGTGATAAACTTAAGGTCAGGAAATCATTACTAAAAAGAAGTGTAATCCTTCAAACACTGCTGTAGCTGAATGAACTACAATATACCTATCTTCTCAGAAAAGCTAAAGTTCTGAAAATTAGTAATTGGTCTTCCTTTCTGCAGCCTTAGAGTACCAGGGAAAAGTAGACTTTTTCTGCCTAGGCCCCTGATGAGGTAAGGCCAGCCCTGGAATATTTTAGAACTTCACCGGGTGCTGGGGGTGTTATGCATGGTGGCGAGAACTGCAGGTGGTCTTTCATTTTGAGCACGATGAGAGTGATTTGCTGTAACAACTTGTTAATTTTAGTTCTAACAGCAGAGAGAAGCTGATGGAAGTATCTGCAAAGAGAGAGCCCTTGCAGAATCCTGACCAGTCCCCAGAAAGAGGGAAAAGCAAATTGACCATGCCCACGACGCCAGCAATGTTGAAGTATGTAGCTTTCCCATAAACAAGGCTTGTCTTTGTTAATCATAATCGATCTATGTGACAGCCATGACTCTAGAGTGTTTTCAACTCAGCACATGATGGTATCACATTTAGTAAACACCAAATTAGACAATAGTATTAGGATGAAATGTACTTCACTAACTCCACTTGTGCAAAGAAAAGCTTTGACTTTTAATTTGGTAGAAAAATGTTCGTGTTAATATTGAAGTGTGTATACAGCAAGTGGGTGTGCGAGGTAGTAGTTAACTACCAGCTTTCTTGAGCAATCAAAATCCCAACAAATTGTTTCTAAAGAATATGCTTTTAGAATGTGACTGTTTGTGAAATGTAGTCAGAGGTAGGTGTGCTCCTTTGCACTGACATCATACTTAATACTCAGTGAAACAGGGAGATGTGTATCACTACCTTAACTCTTAACATGGGTCTGCAGGAGGACAAATCTTTCTGGCAAGCTGAAGAGTACAGAGGAGCAGGAGCTGGAAAAGATGCAGCAATTGCAGCGGGAGGTTATGGAGCTGCGGAAGAAGAATGAGGAGTCTTTGAAAGCAGCTATTGCTGGAGCAGGTGGGCTCTAGCTGAATTTCAGGTTGAAGCTATGCAGGGCTCAGCTGGAGAGTGCAGCATGGAGCTGTACCTTTATTTTTTTATTTTATTTTTTTAAAAAGCTTTCAGATTTTGTACTAAGTATCAGGGTTTAGGTGGCTTCTATATGGATCAGCCTCCCAAAAGCCTGGAAACTTAAAGCCTAAATTCTATTTTTTTTTTCATATTTTGAAAGGTTATAGATGAGTTCCCCCAAATCTGTCCAAGTTATTAGGAATTAAATTCCTTTTTTCAGCCCTCCCCACTGCAGACACATCAAGAAAAGCTTCCCTTAGTCCTTACATGCTCTTCTTCTTTAGGACAACCTGTGAAGAGAACTATTGGTCAAGTAACAAAGCCAATCGACTTTCACTTCTGCACGGAGGAGAGGGTAAAAAAACATGTGGAAAGCCAGCCTGGGCATGAATACAAGGAGGTCGATTTTGCAGCAGTACTGAGGAAGCATCCTCCTTCTCCGGTGAGAGTTAAGAGTATTGCCAGCAAGCCCTTGATTAATTCTTGACACTTTGCTGCTCTTGCAACCTGGCAACCTGTTCAGCTGGCAAATACATAGAAGAAGGCATGTTGTGCATATGTACCCATTAGCTTACTGCATATCTGCACTGGCGCAAGACTTTAAAAGGACTCCCTTGGAATAAATGGTCCATTCATGCCAGGCCTTCCTGTCATTACACTTCAAGCTTTAATCTTCCCCTTAATACAGTCTATGACTGATTTGTGCGTGTTTAGACAGCTAAGTAACTTTTGTCTAATATCAAGTGTTATGCCCTTCTAAATAAAGGGAAGGGAAAGATAATGCATACAGTGGGCAAAGGAAGTGACACTGATGGGTGCTGTTGCTAAATGGCTGTAATGACCGTAGTTCTTGCCTCCAGGTTCGAGTGCCAAAGGGGCCCACTGTCCCCAAGCCTTTCAACCTCTCCCAGGGAAACAAAAGAAAACTTGAAGAAACTACACCAGAGTATGTGTCCCTTGCTCAGCAGGTTGAAGCATTCCAAAAACGCACACCCTCTCGTTACCATTTGAGGAGCAGGAAATCTGATGAAGGTGAGCAGTTTTGGCTATGTCTAGCCTGCAGGCTATCCACAGAGGATGATGGAACAAGAAAGATGCATTAGCTATTGTACTGAGCAAATTGTCTGCACCTATTGCAGGTCTTACTGTTAACTGCTAGCCTTTGACTTGAACTTATAGGCCCAGTTCCAGGAAAGCCACTGAAGACTCGGCTTACGCACCCTAAAACACCTGTGCTTCAAACAAAGCAGCGCTTCAGACCTGCAACTTGCAAAAGTGCAGCAGAGTTGGAAGCTGAGGAAATAGAGAAAATTCAGCAGTAAGTAAAGTTTGGCTTCTTTCTCTTCTTTCTCTGAGAAGTGTACCACACCCTGGAAATCTCCCTTTCACATGCCAAAATACCACTTCTCAGGAACACCTGTTTTGTGTAAAAGAATAAGTAGTCTATAGGCACTGACATTCTTGTGCACAAGGCTGTGGTATTGAACACAGGGATGTAAAAGTAGCCAATTCATTTGAAGGTGCTCTTAGGACAGCTGTTTTTTGGTTAAGTACAATTTATGACTAGTAAAGCTAACCCAGTATAGCAGTACTGCCTGCACACAGTTTGAAACTTTGCTGTAGCCATACTTTGTGAGTTTTCAAGAAAGCAATTGTTGAGGTAGACCTCAGTCTTGCTATTTTTGAAACCAAGAGAATTAGTTAACTATGGTTTCACACTACACGTATGTGACAAAACTGCTTCTGAATCTGACAGTTGCTCTTTTATGCTTTCAGATAAGCTACTTGCCAGAAGCTGTATCTTGTCATGTGCAATGTATAGGTGACTGTCTCTTGTTTTTCCTATGTAGGTACAAATTCAGAGCAAGGGAGCTTGATCCCAAAATCTTAGAGGGTGGACCAATCCTACCTAAGAAACCCCCTGTGAAGGAACTTACACAGCCCATTGGCTTTGAGCTTGAAATAGAAAAAAGGATTCAGGAGCGTGAGAGTAAGAAGCAGCAGGAGGAAGAGCATTTTGAGTTTCATTCACGGCCATGTCCAACTAAAATCTTGGAAGATGTTGTGGTAAGAAGTTCAGTAATACTTCAGACCCTTAGGACTGAGGGGCAGTTAGCTTTGGAATGTCCTGGCTATTTTGCATTAGGTATTTAATAGACCTTACCTTTCACTACATAAGTGTGTATTCATTACAGTCCTTATATCAGGTGTTTTCTCTATAGCTTTTTTGTTTTGGGGTGGCTTTTTTTTTTTTTTTTTTGGATATTAATCTTGGGTGACTTCTTGCTTTTCTGAACAGGGTGTTCCAGAGAAGAAAGCACTTCCTGTTACAGTCCCCAGATCTCCAGCCTTTACCTTGAAAAGCAGAACACGATTGCCTGCCAAAGATGAAGAGAAGGTAACTATCTTGACTACAGTGCTATGGTCTAATTTGGATGCATACAAGAACTAATAGTGTTTTGGAAAGACAAAAAGCTTGTCTGTGGTTTAGGATGCTTATAAAGTGATACTTGGGTTATTCATTTTCTTGTGTTCAGAGTGTTTTCTTGATGCAGTCCGTGACCCTTACTAAAAGAACTGTAGTGTTCATGGCTTTGTGTAGCAGAAGCAGTAGTCTTTCTGCAAAATTCTCAAATGTGGAACATACAAGAATGTCAGATCCTAACACTAATATCCCTTTAGGAAAAGGAGGTGGTACCTGTGATCAAAGCTAACCCTATGCCGCACTATGGAGTGCCCTTCAAACCTAAAATGCCAGAGCAGCGGCATGTGGAAGTTTGCCCATTCTCTTTTGATTCTCGTGACAGAGAGCGGCTACTACAGAAAGAGAAGAAAATAGAAGAATTGCAAAAGGAAGAGGTAAGAACTAATAAATACCTTGGATTCCACTCCTTAAATAAAAAGGGTGTTGCAGGACTTGCCTCTTGCTGTTGCCTGATAAGCTTTCAAAGCTACGTGCCTTTGAGAAAAGGGCAAAAAAATATTTCAAATTGTTTCTTTCAGGTGCCAAAGTTCAAGGCACTGCCTCTGCCTTACTTTGATCATGTCAACCTGCCAGAAAAAAAGGTCAAAAACCCAACTCAGCCAGAGCCCTTCAATCTGCAGACTGATGAACGGGGAGCTGCCAGGCTACAGAATTGGAAACAGCAGGTAGGATAACAGCTATGAACAGACTTAAAGTAGATAAGCAGAGTTGTGCTCAACTTCAGAAAGTGTCCTGCTTGAGCTTAATCAGGGTTTGAGGGCTAGTTTGAACCATGAATTATTCTGTCCTTGGCAAGAGCCTCGTGCTACTGGTTAGTGTTTGGCGATTTGCTGGTATTTCCCCCCGCCCTTTATGGTAAGTGATGGAATTTACCACAGTTGCCTGAACCAGCTATAGGGTACTTTCTAGAGGACAAGTCTGTGTAGCTGGATCCCTCTGATTGTTCCTGTGGTTTGAGATGGGTTGACATACAGATAAGATACGGCTCTTTTCACGGGGAGTCTATGGTGAACACCCGAAAAATATTCTGCTTTGAGAGCTGAAGCTGTTCTTCAGGTCATTTTGGCAAAAGTAGCTCACAGGCAGAGCGAGATCTCTCTTGACTTTAATATCACTTTCTTTGCAAGTGATTTAATCTGAAATCAACCCAGCTTTTCCAGTGTTGGGGGATGGGAGATGGTGTTTTTATGTCTGACATTTGACAGGCTTTCTTCTTATGCAGCTTGAAGAAGACTTGAAAAGGCAGAAAGAGGCAGCGTGTTTTAAAGCTCGTCCCAACACAGTGGTGCACCAGGAGCCTTTTGTGCCCAAGAAAGAAAATAAGCTGCTATCAGGTGGAGTTGCAAGTACTTGTTTTGCAAGCTAGGCTGACAATTCAGAACTGAAGCAATTAAATGATGCTTAAACTGGCTGATGCCTCTTCATTATCAGCACAGCCAATATTGCTGTGTGCTTGATCAGCTAAACTCCTAACAGCCTGTGTCCCCAGGGAACAGGGGAGTTTCCTCTTCGCTGCCTCCCTGTGCCTGTGCACTAACATGGCAGCTGTATTAACAGCTATGCTACAATTGGCAGATGATGGATGTATGCTAGCTTGGGATAAGGGTAAATAGTATGCAAGATGCTCCCTGTAGAGACAGCTGGCATTTCTGCAGCAGCTGTCAGTCTTTCCTTCCCATTTGTAATGAGATGGAGGCATCTGCAGCTTAGTTTGTATGAGCTGGAAACTTCATAGGATATAGAACCAGCCAAAGATTTGTTTGTACTAACAATTGTGTGCTTGCTCCTCACATGACAATACCCGTGACAGATGTAATGTCAGCATTAGTACTTCCCACATTTGGACTTAAGCTCTTCTTTTGTTCAGAACCCCAGTGGGGTCTACTAACAACCCTTGCAATTGAAGTGCTCCAGAGGGAGGCTTCCATGTGACACTAGTATTGTGCTGCTTTACCTGACTGTCTTTGCATCAATGTTACCCTCTATTTCTAAACTTAGAGAGCCTTTCTGGTTCCATAGTTCCTGAAGGCTTTGAGCTGGCAACAGAAAAAAGGGCTAAAGAGCGGCAGGAATTTGAAAAAAGATTGGCGAACCTGGAAGCCAGAAGGGAGATGCTTCGAGAACAGGCCAGACGGCAAGAAGAGGAGCGTGAAAAGGAAGAAGTTGCTAAACTAAGACAAGAACTGGTAAGGGAGCTGTTTCTGAACCAGGATTGTAATGTAACCCAAGGGGATGTGTGAATACACTCAAAAAGATAATGTCAGTTCTGAAATGCATTAGGACTCCCTAGTCCTAAAACAAACAAAACAAAAATAACACAAATCAGCGCTGCTGATGCTGATGATTTTCTCAGCTGTACACATCTAACTATTGCAGTAAAATAACTTGAATGCCCTACAGAAGCCCAAAGTCCTAAAGCACATCTTGCATGTTCCTAGTGGCTCACCCTAGGCAATGTGATAGTCTTATAGACGGATGCCTGATTGCATCCCACTGATGGCTGGGTTGTGTGTTTTAGGTTAAGCATAACTGCTGCCATTTTCTTTTTGTCCTTGATTTTTGCAGGTTCACAAGGCAAACCCAATCCGCAAATATCGCAGCGTAGAAGTACAACCCAGTGACCAGCCACTGACCATGCCGAAGTCTCCCAACTTCTCAGATAGATTCCAGTGCTGATATACATCCATGTGATAGCAGGAGAGGAAGCCTATCTCTCCCAGCCCTCTTGGTGGGCACAGAGAGAACAGTTGTTTTTAATGTGACTCCTCACTCTCAAATCCTACACTTAGCTCCGTTATTCTTCTATCAAGTAGTTTAACTCCACGTGAGGCAGATGGCTGAGGCACAGCATACAGGCTGTGCCATCTAGTCCATGGCTTGCTTTACATCTAGACATTTTATTCTCTAAAGGCTAAACCAGGTTTTGATATTGTATAAAAATAGTGTACCTGAACTAAATAAACATTCTTAATCTGATCAACCTCTCTTGCTAGTGGGCTGAATCCCTTTCCTGCAGAAGACTTTTCAGTAAAGAGCACTCAGCAGACATACAGGGATGTGTGCATCTGGAAGAGCTGCTTTGACTTCCTACATTGAAGCATTGGTTTCAAGTTTGTTTGTTAGCCTTTTAGTATGTATTAAACTCGAATTTCTTACGTAATGTGAGGCTTTCCAAGCCAGCATATTGCAAGTCTGACCTTTCTTACTGATGTTTAGGGGAGTGTTAATATGAATCTTGCTTACTTTTTAAAGTAGTTCCCTGTGTATATGAGAGCATTAAACCTTCTGCTGTTTTATAGCTGAAGTCGTTCTATTTGGGGAACCAGTTAACTGGCAAATAACTCCTGCTGCTAGCTGTGTCCCTTGCTCATGCCAGTGCAGTAATGTTGGCTAAAGATGTATTGTGTTCTCCTAACCAGTCTAGCACAGCTAGAACAACTAAATATAGACCAAGCGCTCTGTGCTGGAGCACAAAACTTCTAGCATCACAAAGTGGTGATCATATTTAGATTAAGGTTTAAGAAGAATGTTTTCTTATCTTACCATTGTGATAGGCTTCTAAGACTGTTTTAGGTTTTTCCATGGTATTCTCTTAAGAATGTTAACTCAGAGTGAGAGCAAAGGGGTGAAGAATGCTACTACTCAAAATGTTGCTCTGAATTTTAGTCATCTGACTTAGGCACCACTGTTGTCCTCTGACATGTCCGTATTGCTGATACTTGTTCCACTAATGTAAGCAATCATGTTGTGGAGCTCTTTCCTTGGTGAAAAAATGGCTTGCATCTCTGATACAGCATATTTAAAGAGTTATACTTAAAGCCCTTGGATGAAAGAATAAAAGCAAGCCTTCTTTTTCAGACTTGGCAGTGTATAACTTTGCTACATTGGCTTGGCTTCTTATGGCTATAATGGTGTTGAAGTTCGACTCGAGTTATGTTTATAGGTCTCTACATTTATCACTTGCTGGAACTGTTGTGAGTTGGGCTACTCATTGGTGTTGTGGAACTGTTTGGAAGAGATTAAAACATGGGAAGCTCTGAATTACTAAATTGTTCTTGCCACTCTTTAGCACTTTTTTCTGTTGCCAGCTCAAAACTTTCTTGTTTGGGGTTTATTGGAAAACATTTCCTCTCATTTTCTCTGTTTGGGTACCTAGATATTGGATATTCTTAGAGTTGTGTGGCCTGTTGTTCTGGGTTTCTTTTGGGTAGAGAAGAGAGGGTGTTCAAACTCCCTCAGAGGGAGGGAGCAATGTGCTAGACCCCTGCCAAGGTGTATGGTCATAGGTACTGTCATTACCCAAGTCAAAGTTTATCAGCAGTTGCTACTGTTTTACTGCTGTTGTTTTCTCTAATTTGAGAGAGATGATAAAGGCAGAAAGTCTTCAGAGATAAAATCAAGATGTTCATTTATTGCGTCTGAAGATGTTTTTGCAGGAATTCTTACTAAGACTACAGTGCTCAAAGGATATCATTACAATGAAAAGCAGCTGTAGTCTACAACCAGCAGCGATCAAGAAATGTGTATTCTGTATGAATGTATTAGGTTTCAGCTTTTCAATAGGCACCAGTCCCTTGAAGTTTCAACTCTGGTTGGATTAAAAGAGAGGAAGTCATCCCCATCTTAAGCCTAAGAAGTCTTGTATTGTGCAGTGGGAGAGTAACTGAGAAACTACAAAAAAAAGGTAGTTTGTGTGAGCCTGTTGGTACTAAAAGACAAATGGACCCTATAATGGCATAGCCTCCTCAAAATGGCAGGCTGAGAGAAAAGACTGTTTCAGGCCTAAGTTTCAGCTTTTTCTTTCCTTCTCTTGAAGATCTTTACAGGAGCAGAATTAAATGACTGTGGCAGAACTGATCCTGAAAGATTGACCAAGTTGTACAAAATGGCTTAAGACGCATTTTTCTAACTTGGCCAACAGCCCCATCTTGCTGAGCTGAGAGTAACTTTCTGAGAGAATATCAACAGCAATAGCCTTACAAAAAAGGCTGTTTGTCACAGCTGACTTTGACAGCCCTACTGAAATACAGTTTACAGGAACAACTGGACCTAGAAAAATGTGTAAGCGTCCTTTTCCTGAAAATTGCTCAGATCTGTGTGAATCTGACCAAAGGCATCCACATGTTTCCTCTGTTTTCCAAAACTTATTGCTATCCCAGTGGAGATATTCCACATGATCTGCTAGAAAGAAAACTCACAGGAGCTTGAGTATGCTGTCAAGGAAAGTACTGTATCTGTTGCAGCCTTGAATGCCAATTCCTGTGGAGCAGAGTGTAGGCGACAGTAGCAGCAAATATTTACGGAGAATCAGGAAAGTCTAAATGATGATGAGCAATCAAAGAATGTAAAGGCAAGCAGGATAACAAGACTGATGAGCTGGGAGCGGATACTGATCTGTGAATGATGGAACAGCTGGATTTCCATGAATGCCTTACATGGCTTCTGCTTCAGACTTGAGGAAGAGTTTGTATGTCTGACAGCTTGTCGGTTTTTTCCAACTATATCATTTGGTCTAATAAAAGACATCACCTCTTCCTGCAAGCACTACCTCTTATATTTCTCATACACTGCAAACTTAGTGAAAGAGTCTCAGGTCCCTGTGCTGCACAGGGATATAAGACACTTGGCAGAGCTGTCAGAAGTCACCCAATAGATTCTCATGAGCTGACAGATGAAGTGTGGTTAGTGTAATCTGCCCTTTTAATTAGCAGGAAAGGGACACAGTGGAAAAACCTGTTCAGTTTAGCAAATGTATGAATAATGTCCTGGAAGAGCTGAATGTCTACAAAGGGAGGGATTCTGTTAAGGCTTCAACAGTGAATAACAAAACAGTGGCAGGTGACTTTCCACTCCCAGTAGAGCAGAAATGGGAGAATCAAGTTGTAGGACTGGAGTAGTGGACTAGGATTTAACCGAAGGCTGCTCTTTTAGCATGTGCCTTGAGAGTTAGGGTAGTTAACAAGCTGATGTAAAACCTATATTCTTCCGGAATGACCCACTGGTAGATTTTGCAACAAAGTTCTATACAAGAACTCAAAACTCATTAACTTTATAAGCATGCCTTGACAGTAAGTAGTACTAGAATTTTATCCAGCCCCAGTTCTCCTCAATTACCTCTAGCTCCAAATTCTTTCTCTGCTGTTTCTTTGGTTCAGTTGTCACCAAAATAATTTGTTGAACTCTAACTAGAACTTGAACTAAAAGGAGCCAATATTTTCCTGGATTTTATCCTGAAAAGTAGCTGAGAATTGGAGGACCTTACAAGCAGATAAATGAAAATTATTAGAAGGCCTGATTATGTTCTCAAGAAACATAGCTTTTGTTCTCACTTGCTTCTCTGCTGGTTTAACTTGCTGACTGTGTAGCATGAGCCTGATGTTACACTAACAAGCAAAGACTGTTAGCAGAGGTACCCTGACCCTCAACTGGCAGCTGGTTATATTGGCTGCTGTGTGTGTGTGCAGAGCAGTTCCAGGATGCATTCCTCCTAATTCCATCTTCCTGATGCTTCAGATCAGCGCTCAATATTTCCTAGTGACGTTGCTGGCAGCAGTGGCGCTGATACTGCGTATTCTTCGTGAGCATAGCTCTTCAATGATTCTGTTATAACTATGTTGGGATTTCCCCCTTTCTTTCTCCATCACCTTGATTAGACCTGTCACAACATGATGATAGCTTGTCCAGGGAAGTCCTTATTGCTGATAGAAGCAGTTAAGCTGTTGACTGCATGTCTGGGTTGGTCCCTACCAGGACAGGCAGGCTGGCTGACTTATGTTACAGGGCCATGGCCAGGATTCAGGTGGGGAGGTTGTTCTCGTCTGGAAGCCACCTGCCTCGCAGCCTGTTATGCTGCTCGATTTAGACAAGGTATAGAGTTTCCTGGAGAATGGACAGGACTTGGCTGTGTAAAGAAGCTTCTTTACCCATGAAAAGCATAAAGGTTAAAGTGTGTGCTGCTTAAGTTGTGACAACCGTGTAGCTAGGGAACTAGCATGCTTGATGCTTTGCCAGATATCCCTGGGACAGTCTGTTTTCCAGTCAGAGCCAATGGCTTAAGTTGCTGAATGGGAAAGGGGGGGACTAAATGATGCACTGCCCAATAAACCGTAGTGGTGCCATGGTGGCAATGCATGCCTGAAGCGTACCTGAAGCGATGGAGAGGTGGTTTCCAGGTGCCTGGCAGTCCTTGCTTGGAGGAAAAGGAGAGAGAATTCCAAACTGTATATTGGCAATGACAGTCAGCGGGCAGAGTCCCTGCTGCCCAAGTCATTCAGTCTCACAAGTTATTCCTGCCATCATGCCTGAAAGCAGCAGCAGCAGTAGCAAAGCCGTACTCTGCTTTTGCTACCTCTTGCCCTCTGGCCTCCAAGTCGGCAGGGCTCCTGCTTGCAGACAAGGAATGATGGCTGTGCTCTGAGAGCGCAACTGAGATTCTGCAATCCCTGAGAGCCGTGGATACCAGCGGTGCTCACACTTCCACATGTATACAACTGTATCAGCACTTCTGTCATGCCGTTTATAGGGTGATTAAAGCAGTGTATTTGCTCCTGTGTGACCCCTATTGGCTCTCAGTTAATTAACAGATCCTGTTTTTAATCTTGTAAGAGGAAAGTTCATCAGCTTGAGATGAGCCAGGCTTGCCAATACTACAGATCTTAGCTGCAAAGAATGGAACAGGAGTGTGTAATGTCTGTTCACATTACCTGCTCTAGAGAAAATGTTGCTCTTTGCTTTGTGGTTATGGTGGTAAATAGCTAAGATGCTTCTGTTACCATACCACTGCTTGAGGATTTGCTAGTTTTGCTTTTGGAACTCCTGAGACTGTTAAGGGAGATATCTCCAGCCACAAATTTAACCTTCTCCTTATCTTAAACTTTGCCTCTTGTTTCTTACACAGTAGGGCTGTGAGCTACTACTAGATGGTTGTAGCAGCTCCTAAAGGTGAGAGTAGTAAGAAAGAAAGGGCAACACCCTTTGTTGCAATGGAGAGAGCATTCTTCAAGCGCGACAAAACATCGCTGGTGTCAACTGTTTCCTGTTGCTTTCCAGCTGGCCATCAGAAGCGAGAGCAGTGACTCTCCCATGTGTGAGATGCGCACTCATCCCAGGGCTCCAGCTCCTGCTCGCAGCCAGAGGCGAAGGTAACTGGTGCGGCTGCTGTGTGCTTGAGTGGAGCTGCCTGTGGGGAACGCGAGGTAATTGCTGTCTCCCTTTCAGAGCCTCTGCATGGCTGTAGTCCCAGCCTTCCAGCAAGCCACTTGCCAGGTCTGTTCTGTCTGTGTCTGCAGCAAATGCTCCTGAGGAAGATGTGTTGAACGGGTCGCTATGGGTGACTGTAGTAAGTACGCTGATGCCTTCTCTTAAAGCTGCTGCGTGAAATGTTTGAGGACTTACTTGCTCTGATAGTGGAAGAAAAATCTTCCCAGTTACCAGTAACCGAGGTATATTAAAAAAGATAAATCTCTATTGCAAAAACACCTTGTCTGGTTTGCATTTGTACTTTTTCCCTAGGGCATGAAGAAAAAGGTCTTGACTGACCTTGGAAGGGACCCTGCCAGGGGCACCCCAGGGCCTAGCCTTCACAGCAGGGTCAATTTAGAGGCATAGGAAAAAACAGTCTTCTAGTTTTAATCCTCCAAATGCCACTTCCTTCAAATGCTGCCAGGGTGATGGCTCTGTGCTGAGCACCTTGCTGTGGTCTTGCAGCTGCTGGAATGGGACAACTTCAATGTGCCATCCAAAACTCAGTCTGCAGCTTTAGAGAAATTCACTTTCCTTCTCCCTTCTTGTGATAAATTGGAGTGGTCCTGACTTGCCAGCTGGTCCCAGGGAGGTAAGAAAGCACTTAACATAGAAACTGTACCTTTTTCCCCCCCCGATATATCAGTTTAGGGTAGGAAGAGGGCACTGGGAGAAACTTCTCTCTTGCTTTACTCACTGGTGGTCTCTTCCACAGAAACAAGAGAAACTGCAGTCCTTTTCTCACGTCTTTCCTGCTGGCTGATGATTCCTGTGTGAAGCTCTGTGGGCCTACATGCTTCCCTCCAGCAACCCAAGGGTGGGCAGAGGCAGAACAGCACCATCCGCAGGAGGTGAGGGATGGCCTTGTCTAGATCCTAGCTTGTCTTGCTCTTAACTGAATGCCACACGTGAACCGTGTCTCATCAGACGAAGCTTGATCCCAGCTCATGACATACAGAAGCTGTTAGGAGCTGGGATTTGACAATGCAATGAAGCACTTCCGCTTGTTTGCTCTGACCTGCATCTCCCAGAGTTTGGACTGCTTGTTTAGGGTAAGCAGATGCCTGTGAGAACCTGGTACTGAGTGCTAACCTATCCTGCCATGCCTTGAGCTTCAAATTTCTCTCCTGGGCTGGGCCCGCTGCAGGAGAGGTTTCTCTAAACATTAGCCTCTTGAGAAGTACAGGGCTTCAGCATGGGGCTGGCCATAGCCTTGGCCCCTTGGGACGTGCAGAGCTTTGGCCTGGGGCTGGCTGGAGCCCTGGTGTCTCCTATATTAAGCGCTGGGGTGTGATGCTGGCTGGCAGTGTTGTAGTCGGAAAGGTCATGCTTCACCTCCCGTTTTCCATTACAGCTGATTAGGACAGAGGATGGTCTAAGTCCTTTTAAAGTTTTCTCTTGGAGCTCTTCCTGTCCAGGTTTGCTTTAAGGCCTGTTTTGGCAGCAGTTTTGTGCCAAGATCAGAAACCTTTGTGCAAATGAGGCCCTCCTTCCCAAGAGGGGTGTTACCAGCCTTTGCCTGTGGGAGGGGAGTGTTTAGCTGAAGCTCTGGTATCTTTGCTTGGGCCCCATCGTTGTCCCGAGCCCTCTCCTGTCCTCCCTGGCGTGTCTCGCCCTGCCTGGACGTAGCTGCGTTCTCCGCAGAGGTGCTCCGCACGAGGTAAGCCCCGCTCCCGGGCACGCCGTTGCGTGTGGCAGCCTCGGCTCGGCAGCGGCGCAAGGTTGTGCCCGTGTCTCTGCCCCTCGGGTCTCCGCTCGGGGAGGTGCTCTGCACAAGAAATGTGCAGGGAGCAGCTGGGACTTGGCGTCGGGCATGACTCAAGGCTTGTGCACTCCAGGCAGCAGCGAGACAGAGACCTTGGGAGGAAGGCCCTGGCCGTGCAGCTGGCAAAGGCCAAGCTGGGGAACCCTGAGTTAATCTCAGCCCTGACTCTGCCCTGCTGGAGGCACCTGGCCAAGCCTGACCCAGGCCTCGGGAAAGCGCCACTGCAGCCGAGCAGGTACCAGTGCTGAGCCTCTTGCTGCCTCGTCTTCCCCTCGCTCTTGGGAGAGCACCCGCTCTGCAGCCCGTGAGAAACTGCCGGTGCCTGCCGCGGAGGAGCGGGGTGATGCTTCCCCACTCCTCGGCTGGGAAGACTGAGACACAGAGTGATTTGGAGAGTGGCCAGGAGCATGACTCGTGCTGGGGTAGCTCTGGGAGCAGATGCCTGACCTGAGGTGGCCTGTGGTGTGTCCTTTCTCTTACTATAAGCTGCTCTCGCTCTTTTTATTGTGCGTCACCAAGCCAAGACCTCCGCTGCCCCCTTTCAAAAGAGCAACAGACGCAGGTGGGGGGCTGAGCCCTTCTTCCATGCGTACAGGCTGTGCTAGCAATCCTGCTGCCAGTATATGGTAAACTGTTCTCAGTTTTTGATGACATGTACTTTTGGAATCCTTTTACCTGGCAGTACTGACAGGGGAGACCTGGCTTCAGTTATCAAGAGGTTCCTACTGTAAGCTTCAGAGAACCACCTCAACCCCCAGCAGAAATCTGAGAAACCAAATTGTTGTCTGCACACCCTTATGAACAGCGCTTTCCTCGCTTTAAGTCCAAATGTCTAGAGTAATCATGGTTCTGCTGGATGTTGGAGAGCAAGGCAGGAACCTGGGATAGCCCTGGGAATAAATCAGCTTCAGACAAGACTGCTGCGCCAGGAGACTGTCCCCTGTCCTGCTTGTTGCCTCAAAGTGACGAGAGCAGGCTGTTTCCTTCCCCTTTATACTCTGCTCAGTTCAGGCTTCTTCAAACCTAGAAAGCAAATCTGGGACTGGGACACTTCTGCCTTTCCCCACGCAGAACTTGCTGGCCAGGGCTCTGCCAGCCGTTGTGCGGAGTGAAAAGGCCCTCGATCGAAGCTGGAGTGGCCAAGTCCTGCCCTCGCTGGCTCTGCTGAGGCTGGACTAGCTCTACTTGCAACCTCTGCAGCTCTCGATGCTGCGGAGCTCCTCATCTCCCTCTCCACCACTGGTTTTCCATGCTCCCGACTGTTGGGGCAGCTCACCCAGCCCGGGATTTCAGCCCTGCTCGGCCTCCGATGGATGGTGCTGTGAGATGCCTAGAATTGACAGCACACAGTGCACCTTTGGCAGGGCTTCTCGATGCCAGCATCCACAGCACCTTTGCACAGCCTGACCTATCCAGCAGAAGCCCTCAATTCTCTTGCCTGTGTCCCTGACCCCGATGCCCCCCCAAAGTTTTTATGGCAAATTAAACCCCTTGAACTTTTTCCCAGGGAAGGCCACAGCAGCCTGGTGGCTGACACGTGCCAGTGCTGGGGTTCCCAACTGGTGCTTCTTTTTGCTTTGGGTGGACGGAAGTGCTGGTTAGAGCTGGCTGTGCCAAGGGGCACTGCTTTGCTCTCACCGAGCGAAGGGCCGTTTGGAAGTGGTGGTCGCCGGACGGGCTGGGGCAGGAGGGCAGAGCTGGCCGCAGCTCCGCAGTGCGGGGCTTTTATCTGTTTCAGAGGGTCCCTGCGCGGTTGGCACCGTAACTGTCTGCTCCAGGACATCCTGTCCTCGTGGGGGCTAGCAGCATCTGCAAGTGCCTTGAAAGCACTTGACTGTTTAGACTATGTCTAGCGAGGTCAGGGCTTTGGCTTGGCTGGGACAGCCCAGCTCCTGTGCGAGCACCACGAGGCGCATTTCTGGGGAGCTCCCTTGCGGACTCGCCTCTTGCCAGCCCTTCCTACCCCTCCGGCCTGCGCTTGGGAGCCGCCAGCGTGGTGTCTGTGCCGGGGGCAGGAGGCGGCTCCGTCATCTGTTTGCCGTTTGTTTGCGTACCCGGCTCCTCCGGGCGGGAGGACGGGGAAGAGTGGAGTGAGTGCCCTTTGAACGGGCTCCAGCAGCAACAGGTGGTGAGAAAGGCGAAGCGGAATGGCTCCTACTGGTGTAAAGGATACTCCTCTCTCCTCGCACTAATCCAGCTCTGTTACACCCAGTATAGAAGGGGCCAGTCTGGCCAGGCGCTTCCACACTGTGGATGCTGCCCTCCCATCAGCTCCGACCACCCTCTGCGACGGGAACCCCAGGTAAGGGGCCGGGGGGCTCTGGCCGCGGGGCCCCGCGGCTGCCTGCTCTGCCTGCGCTCAGGTTCGCAGCACCTCCGTATGGCCGCGGGGTGGGAAAGCCAAGCCCTGAGTCCACGGAGCTGACTGTACCGCGTCTGTCTGCAAGGGCGTTGCTGCCTCCCCAGCTCCGCTGCGCGGGGTCCGCGTGTGGAAGCAGACCTGATCGCCGGCAACCTCCCTCCGCAGCCCTCTGCCCCTCGCTGCAGCCCTTGTCCCAGTAAAACCTGCAGGAGCCTCCCCTGTTACCAGAATGGTTACTGGCGTGTTTTTTTCCTGGGATGGGCTGTCCCTGCCTCGGGGACAGTCACGCAAGCTGGGCAGGGAGTTGTGTTTCAGGACTGTGACTGGTGCTTATTCCTGTCTGGTGGCTGGGCAGGAGGTAGGGCTGCGGGAGCCGGGGAAGGAACAGGAGCGGTGCCGTGAGGCTGGAGCGGACGGCGTGGTGGCTCACGCTGCTGGCCTGGCAGCCTGCACCAGGGTACGGGCGCCAGCGGGTGCTGCATGGGCGCCGACGGGTGCTGCCTGCACCCCTCGGCTAGGGGCAGCCCAGGCAGGAGCTGCAGTGACCTGGCGGTGCACAAGCCCGGCATGCGTGGGGGCACTGGGCTGCTGGGCTGGGGGGGGTCGAAGGCCCCCGAGCAGGCCAGGGCTAGACCTGTGCCCCTGCGGTGGCACGGGGCTCTGCTCCACCGGCAGCTCTTGGGGGACTTACTTCTTCCGGCGCCCATGGGCCAGCCTGGGGCCAGACCCAGCGTCTCCTGCCCTGGTGTGGGGTTGCACCGTGGCCACGCTGCCCGTTTGCACCCCTGGAGGCCCCATGGCAGTGACAGGTGCTGGTGTCAGAGCATTGATCGTCACGGCACAGCAGATAGCGGGGCGCGATGGGGCGACGCAGGGATCAGCCGCTGTGCGGGGCCCAGCTCGATGCCACCAGCGTGGCGGCCAGGAGAGGGGGCATGGCCTGCTGCCAGCCCACGGCTCTTTGGGGGCCGTGGCTCTGGCATGGGGTGCGGGTGCAGAAACGCTGCTCAAAGCCTGATGCACCCCCCTGCACGCAGGTGAGCCGGGCCCCTGCAGAGCCGTGCAGAGGAGCTGTCACCTTCTCTCCTCTCTCCTGCAGAAGCCTTGCTGAAGCCGTGAGCAACGCACCGGAGCGGCAGGGCTCCCTGGAGTCTCCCCATGGAGCAGGATGGCAGGCCAGGCAGCGCTCCGGACGCTGGGGGGGGTGACGGAAAGCCCCCCGCTGAAATGAGGGGCAGTGCAGCCCAGCCTGCCCCAGCAGAGCCTGCAGCGGACAAGGCTCCGGCTACCACAGCAGACAAGGCACCAGCTACCAGAGAGGATCAGGATGGTGGAAAGAAGGAAGAACCCACGAAGGAGAAGGCCTTGGCTGCTGTAGATGGTCAGGATGGGGGGAAGGAAGAACCTGGAAAGAAGGTGGCTTTGGAAAAGCCTGAAGGAGGGAAGACAGAGCCTCCAGGGAAGACAGAGCCTCCAGAGAAGACCTCGCCTGCTGCAGAGGCTCAGGGTGGAGGGAAGGCAGGGCCCGCAGAGGGGATGGCCTTGTCTGCAGCACAGGCTAGGGATGGAGGAAAAGAAGAGCCTACAAAGGAAAAAGCCCCAGCTGCTGCAAAAGTGCAGGATGGAGGGAAGAAAGCTGCAAACGTGGAGAAAGCCCCAGCTACAGCAAAGGCTCAGGATGGAGGAAAGAAAGCAGGAAAGGTGGAGAAAGAGGCTGACAACCAGAAGCAGCCGAAGGACCCCAAGGCAGCGCGCCCCGTTCTGCAGCAAAGCCTGAGCTGCCCAGCTTCCTGCCAAAGGTACCCGTGTGTTGCTCGTCCACCTGGGAACCTGCCTGCCAGAGTGGCTGTGCAGACGGTTGGCATCCTCCTAGGATGGGGTTCCCTCCCCTCACTGCTCCCCCTGTCCTGGTGCCTGGGGTCCCCTGGGCAGAGGTGGGTGCAGGGTGCTGCTCTGGAGTTTGGCTCTGCTGGGCCCAGCCAGGACCTGCTTTACCTTCTCCTTCTGCTTTCAGGGTGCCAGAGGCAGCTGCGATGGAGATGATACCAGAGGAGACAACAGCAGTGGAGGCAAAAGAGACTCCGGCAGCTCCTGCCACGGAGCCTGGCCCTGCCCCGACAGCCCTGGGAAACCTGCAGGCTCCAGAACAGTCCATCCCCGCAGCTGAGCCTGGCGCTGCCCCGGGGAGCACTGGCACCCAGGAGGAGAGGACTTTGCTAGAGCCCGCCAGCACTACAGGACAGCCCCAGGCTGGCTTGGACGCAAGCCCTGCAGGGGCCCCTGCCTCTGCTCCCGGGGGCGCGGAGGAGCCGGGCCCTGAGCCCCAGGGGCAGCTCCCCTCGCCAGAGGCAGAGCCACCACCCAGCCCCTATCTCACCCCTGACTTTGGGAAGGAAGACCCTTTCGAGATACTGGGTAAGGCAATGCCACCTTCTAGAAGCGTGTTCCCTACCTTGCCCTCAGTCTGGCGGGTGCTGGCACCCTGGGATCGGCCGTCTCGCCCGCAGCAGGCTAGCAGCCCCGGGGTCTGGCGCCAGCTCTGCCTGCCTGCCGGCTCTGCTGCCCGCCTGGGACACTGGCTCGTGGTCTTGGCTTGCTGCCCACTGAGCGGCCTTCGAGCTCCTGTTTCACTGTAAACAGGGCTAAATGTGTCGTGTCCACTCCCCAGGCTTCTCCGAGCTAGAGCATGGCACGCTTCTTGATGCTCAGGGCTGCTGGAGAGGAAGAAGAGCCTGTCCCTGTGGCAGCAGGTGTGACAGCCACCACATGGCTGGGTGGCAAGGGACAGCATGTCCTGTTGTCCTGCGCTGTCCTCGCAGGAACAGCCGTGGAGGGCAGGCTGTGCCAAGCTCTCGGGCAAAGGGTGCTCGCGGGGCTCCTGCGAGAGCCGTTTTCCGCTGTCTGTGTGCACAGCGCGTGGGGAAGGGGCGGCCCGGGGCTGGTGCGCAGGGTGCACCTCTCCGGGGCTCTGTCCTTGGGGCTGAGCGCGGCGTGCAGGACAGCAGGGCAGCGCGGAGGGGTTGTGTGATGTGCAGGATGGTGGTACGCTGCCACGCAGGATGGTGGCGCGGAGGGGGCAGGAGGGCCCTGTGAAGGGGGCAGGTGTGATGCACAGGGAGAGGCTGAGCGTGACAGCGGAAGGTGGTGGCCTGGAGAGGGCGAGCACGGCACGCAGCAGGCGGGCAGCGTGGAGCAGGCTGTAGCCATGCAGCAGGATCCCGTGGGTGAGAGCAGAGGAGCTGCTGTCGGGCAAGGGGAGGCCCTGATTTAGGGCCAGGCTTGGTGCCTGGCAGCATCCTGCCCCTGTGGTCCGGGGCTGGGCCTGAGCACTGGCTGGGCCGTGCCGCTAGGTGCCAGCCTTCCTCCGTGCACGGGGCCGAGCTCCGCGCCTGGGGCGTTCCCAGGTGCCCCCTGGGGTCCCCAGCTGTCCTGGCGATCCCAGCCACCCTTCAACTCTGCTCTCTTTCCGCAGATGACGTCCCTCCACCACCTGCCCCCTTTGCACACCGCATCGTCACGCTGCGGTCTGCCAATGTGAGCACCCAGTTCAACCTCAGCACCAAGGACATCCTGGGAGGGTAAGAAGGGAGCCCTGGGGCTGCAGGGAGGGCTGAGGTGCAGGACATCTTAGTTTCCCCCCTGGCCCTGCCACTAAGCTGCCATCAACCTTGGCAGTAGCTCCATGTTCTTGATTCTGGGAAGTAAAAAGGCCCTCGGAGGGTGGGAGAGCCTTCAGAAGCCCTCCTCCACCTGGTTTTGGAGCGATTTTCCTTGCCCCAGTACAAGGCTAGGCTCCCTTGGCACTGAGGATGAGAGTCCTAGCTGGTGGCTAGTGATGACTGGGGCAGATAAGTGGCAGAGCTCTGCCTCTCAGGAGAAGTGCCTTGGGTTGATGGGACTTCTCTAGCTGTGGAGCGAAGGTGATGGAGTCCTCCCCTGCACCCTGGGAAGGATGGCGCTAAGGGAAGTGGAGAATAGCATGTTACGGAAAGTCGGCAGCACACAGGATTAGCTGCCCCAGCCTTTTGTAGGGAGTCGGAACAGTCTGAGGGTCCCTGGGAGCCTGGGCAGCCACCCACGGTATCTGCCTTTCCCTCTCTACAGGGGCAAGTTTGGTGAAGTCCGCACGTGCACAGAGAAACAGACAGGGCTCAAACTGGCTGCCAAAGTCATCCGGAAACAGGGTGCCAAGGACAAGGTGTGACTGAAGTGCAGCGGGAGCGGGTGTCTGAACATGTTCTACCTAGGGGGATTCCTCTTGCCTGCGTTGCCACAGGCTGGCGTGAATGAGGTGGTGTGTGACAGCATCCGGCCCTTGCGTGTGTGCAGTGGCTGGTTTAGCCTCAGGGCTGAGACAGGGCTTGTCCTTGGGCCAGTGGCTTGGCCAAGGTCTGATGTACCTCCTGTGCTGCTGGGGGGCTCGTTCTGCAGGAGATGGTGCTGCTGGAGATCGACGTGATGAACCAGCTGAACCACCGGAACCTGATCCAGCTCTATGATGCCATTGAGACACCCCGGGAAATCATCCTCTTCATGGAGTTGTGAGTGCCAAAGTGGTGGTGGGGTACGGGCTAGGGGCTGGGCCTGATGCTCGCCTGAGGGGGACCATTGTGGAGGCTCTGTGCTGTCTCTGGAGGTAGGTGCAGACCTGCTGGCCCATCTCGCCCAGCAGTAGCACTAAGCCCCAGGGAACATTTCCCCCAGGCCTTGCCTGTCCCTTCTAGGGCTCCTGCCTCATCTTGCTCGCAGGCAGAGGCAGGTCTCTGCCTGTGCTTTGCCCAGGATTGGTATCTCCTGCAGTTATAGCTGTGCTCAGAGCAGGGCATGATTCAGGTCCCTATCTGGCAACCTTCCTGCACAGCTCCTGCTCTCCCTGCCCACTTGCACCTGGTAGGGCTGGGACTGTGCTGCCCAGCTCTGCTCCATGAACCTGGGATGTCCCAAAATGATCCACTCTGTCCCTTCCTCTGGGAAGGGGGTATCCAGCCCCAGCACCCCAGGCACCCCACTTTGGCTGTGCCCGTGCCGGCTCCTGCTTTCTCCTTGAGCCTCTTCACAGCACTGCTGGTTTGGGGGGGGGGAGACTGACCTGCATGGGGCGGAGGGTGGGGAGAGCCCGGGTGACCACGGTCCATCCTCGTGCAGCGTGGAGGGCGGCGAGCTCTTTGAGCGGATCATCGACGATGACTACCACCTGACAGAAGTGGACTGCATGGTGTTTGTGAGGCAGATCTGCGAGGGGATCCGCTTCATGCATCACATGCGCGTCCTCCACCTCGACCTCAAGGTGCGGAGCTGGGGCTGGGCAGCCCTGGGAAGCAGCCACTGCCGCCTTCCTCCAGGGTGCTCGGCACCAGGGCCGAGAGCAGAGGGACGGTCCTGCCTCAGCGGCAGCTGCTCCTGGGCTCCAGGACCTGCTTGCTGGTCCTGGCTGGATGTGGGCATCTGGATGTGTCCTGCAAGAGGGGCTCTGCATGGGGTCCCAGCTTTTCTCAGCAGCCCTGTCTCCAGCCTGGAGAAGGACAGGCCAGTGCAGAAAGGCATTTTGTGTGGTCTGAGTGCAGAGCCTGCAGTCTCTGTGGAGAATTGCCGGGGCTGGCCTCCACCTAAGAGTCTGGGAGAGGAAGGGGGTGCAAAGGTGCAGGCGAGGGAGGCAGCTGTTGTTTGCAGCCACTGAAACAGAGACCGCCTGTGGGCAGCCTGCCCCCCGCTCTGCGTGCTGGCCCGAGGCCTGCAGCACCTGGCCGGCCAGGCTGGGGCAGCATCTCCCTGACACCAGCTAGCCCCAGAGCATTGACCTTGCAGGGAGCTGCGGGAGGGTTTCCTGCAAATCAAGGTTGCTCTGGTTGCGGGTCAGGGACACTTGTCCTGCCCATCAGTTCCTCTACAGGACCCTGTGACACACAGGCCACCAAATCCCTGTGCATCCTCTGTACTGGGGATGTCCCGTCTCCACTGGGCTATAGCAGGTGGGGAGCTGGGCTCTGATGAAGGGGCTCCCTGTCCCTACAGCCTGAAAACATCCTCTGCGTTGCTGCCACTGGGCACATGGTGAAGATCATCGACTTTGGGCTGGCTCGAAGGTATCTGTTCTTGTTTTTCCTCTCTCCTCAGTTTCTCTTTATCCTTCCCCTCCTACTCCCTTTCTTTGCTCTTACTTGCCCTCTCACTGGCATGTGGGACATGGGGCACTGCCCCAGCCCTGCGGGGAAGAAGAAGCCATGGTGGGGCCAGGAGTGCTGGAGACTTCTGTCTGCAAGTGGCTTTGGCTGTCGCACTGCCAGATGGCCTGCGCACCGCAGGGGACAGCGGTTGGGAGCACTGTAATAACAGGCTATCTCTGGCTGACGCAGAAGGGAGCAAGGCCAAGCCAGGAGGGTTGGAGAGGCGTGGAGAGCCTGATGGGAGCAGCCTTGGCCTTTCCCGGAGGGATGGGGGGTAGCTGGTGGGGGCAGCGGTTTAGGGACAGCCTGCTGCCTTCCTGCTGACTTGGCTCCTTGACTTGCAGGTACAACCCCCGGGAAAAGCTGAAAGTGAACTTCGGCACCCCTGAATTCCTGTCCCCTGAGGTGGTGAACTACGAGCAGGTCTCCTATTCCACGGATATGTGGAGCATGGGTGTCATCACTTACATGCTGTACGTGAGGGGGTGTGTGGCGGGGGCCCTTCTGCGGCGCTGGGGCAGAGCTCCGGCTGCTCAGCTGCCCGGCAGGGAGCAAGTCTCCAAACCTCCCTGGGCTGCAGAACACCCTGCAGCTCGGTGGGCTGGCGAAGGGTGCTGGGGGGGCGGTGCTGGGCTGCTCTGTGAGCAGATGGGCATCCAGGGCTGTTTGCTGCGGGGCTGGGAGGCCAGGAGGGGGGCAGCCAGGAGCGGGGCCGGGTGCCGGGGTGCCGGGGTGCGTGCGTGCAGACAGGAAATGGCTCGGCTCTGCCAACCGCGGGTGGGAGTGCAGCAAGGTGCCAGCAGCCAGACACTGTGTCCTTTCTCCTGGTGCCAGCTGCTCTGCCTGGGCAGGGCCCTTGACCCGCAGGCATGAGACAGCCACATCAAGATTTGTTTTGCACAGGAGGAATTTGGAAGGGGCTGAGAAGTCAGGCTGTGTAGCGCCCCAACCCAAAGGCACCTGGCACCTCACCCAGCCCTCTCCTCTCTCCTAGACTCAGTGGCCTCTCCCCCTTCTTGGGTGACAATGACACAGAGACACTCAACAATGTCCTGGCTGCCAGCTGGTACTTTGATGAAGAGACCTTCGAGAGTGTTTCTGAAGAGGCCAAGGACTTCGTCTCAAACCTCATTATCAAAGAAAAAAGGTTTCAGGCTTGCAGAGGTCGTGGTGGGGCTGAGGGCAGGTGTTCTCAGATCTGTGTGCTCACTTCGACCAGCCCATACGTACCAAATACCTGCTGTCTGCACCCATGCTGGGACCAGCAAGGTCCCTCAAACATCTGGGCATGTCTTCTAGGGGTCTGGGCAATGAAAACCGGTTGCCCAGGGTGATCCTGACCACGGGAAGTTTCTGGGGACCTAGAGCTCATGGATAGCTGGAGAAGGGGTTGGTCTAGGGGGAAAGTGGCCCCTGGGGGTGCAGGGCCAGGAGGCTCATCCCAGCTCTCTGTCAGGGCAGCCCCCGTGCCCAGGGCAGGAGCACAGGGTCACCCGCTTTCCTCTTGCCCTCAGTGCCCGAATGAGCGCTGCCAAGTGCCTGCAGCATCCGTGGCTCAACAACCTGGCAGAAAAGGCCAAGCGCTGCAACCGCCGCCTCAAGTCCCAGGTGCTGCTCAAGAAATACGTCATGCGGAGGCGCTGGAAGGTGCGTGGGGGCTCCATGAGTAACTGGCTGAGGGGCAGGAGGACAGCTGAGGACTTCCCCTCTCTGCACCATCTGGGAGAGCTGGTGGAGAGGTGCTGCCAGCCTCTGTGCATCGTGGCAGCAGGGCTGTGTTTGGGGAGCATGGGTCTGTCTTGCTGTCCTGCTGGCAGCTGTGGGGCAAGGGTTTAGGGACATCAGAGGCTGGAGAAACGGCTCCACAGCACCATGGGTCCTGACCTTGCTTGGGTGCTCCAAATGTGGGTTCCCCTTAGACATAGATGCCTTCATGGTTGTCCCCCTCCAAACAAATTCCAATGGCATCTTTTTGAGGCAGAAGTGTGCCAGGACAGAGTGAAGAGGATGCTTCCAGGGCTGTGCCCCTCTGAGCTGGGGGCTGGCTCATCCCTGGCAGTGACCATGTGCCTTCCCACTACCCCACACTTCCTTCCTGCGAGGCAGGGCTGAGCTGGTGCCAGGGTGGCTGTCAGACGTGTGAGGGCTTTATTTCATGTGGTCAAAGCAGCTTCACTAGGTGGAAGAGCTGCCACCTCCACAGCTCAGCTCCTGAACCTGCTCTAAGAATCTGTCTGTTTCTGCCCCAAGATCTGCAGCCTTTGCTGTCAGACTAGCATCTCTTCCTTCCTTTTTACAGAAAAACTTCATCGGTGTATGTGCTGCCAACCGGTTCAAGAAGATCACCAGCTCGGGATCGCTGACAGAACTGGGTGTCTGAGCTCAGCCTCCCCTGGGAGGAGACTGAGCAGCGTGTGAGTCAAGGCCAAAGAGCAACCACTTGGAATAGGGGCTTGCGTGCTGCAGAGCCTGGTCCTGGGACTGTGCAGGAGAGTGACACGTAGTTCTTGCTTCTGGATGGCAGTAGGATCTCTGCTGGGTTTAGACCCTGCCTGCTTCCCACCTTGGGGGTAGGAGTGAGAGGCTGTGGAGAGAGACAGCCTGGTGCCGCGCACATGTGAAGCTCGTGCTGCTGTGAGGTGGCTGCTCTGGACCCCATGCTGCTGTGAGATGCACACTGCACCCCTGCTCTGCACCTCCCACGAAACCACTGCCTTGGGTCTTGCTCTGCTGCATCCTCTCCCTCCTCTGAGACTCTTGCCCTGCCCTGGCTCTGAGCTCCTGCGTGACTGCTTGGGGGCCAGGACCCCGTGGGGTTTCTACCCCAGACCCTACCGCTGCAGAGCTGCTCTGTAGAGATCGTCCCGCCCTGGGGCAGCATTGCTGAGCTGGGATCCCCATTGCTGGCAACACTGGCAGACCCTTCCTGGAGCGCCGGGCCTCGAGGCTGTCCGTGTTTCTGCAAAGCCCGTGCTCCTGTCCGGACTCCCCAGGGCTGGGAGGCCACCGCTTACTGGTAGTTGTAGATCTCGTCTCTGGAACAGCTGCTCTGGATTTCTGGCCCCTTTGTGCCTCCTCCCCACCTGAACGCACTGTGTCTCTGTAAGGTGCAGCTGAATGGTGCTTGGGATCCCCTGTGCCAGTCGCCCAGCACTGCTCTGCGGTTGCTGCTGGGCATCCCCCCTCCTCTGAGGTGCCCGGTCCTGATGCAGGGGTCTGCAAACTCCGCTGTGCTGTAGCATCGCTGCTCCGTTTGCATTTCTTTCCCATGACCTCAGCAGGGAAAGGCCAGTCCAATGATTTGAGCGCTCCTGTCTGGACTGGCTCTACATGCTTGTCACTACTTCGGACCTAAGATTTGTGCGTTCAGCCTGTAACTGCTGCAGCCCTGCCCTGGGGTAGTTTTTGTTGGACCCAGGAGTGCCCGATCTCTCTTGCGTTTGGCTCTGCTTCCAGCCGGAGCGCGATGGGAATGGTCCTACCTGCCAGGCCGGGAGCTGCACCCTGGAAGCGGGATGCCGGAGGGGCAGGTGTGGACCTGCACCCTGGTGAATTAGCGTGTGGGCTGGGGCCAAAGCACCTCCTCCCCCGCCGGGTGAGCCAGGAGCTCAGAAACCGGAGCTGGGCCCGAGTTCCTGCGTGCGCCGGGAGGGCTCCTCGCACAGGAAGGGAGGAAGTGCAGAGCGCGGATTCCAGGAGCGTCCCCAGCTGGGAGCCAGCGAGCAAAGAAGGAGGCTTTGTGTTCCCTCCTAACCTCCCTGCCCTTCTGCTCTGCCAGCAGGGGAAAAAACACAACCTTTGCTTCGCCCGTCCCCCGCGAGATAACGGCGAGAGAGGCGTCCTAATGCAGACCATCTGGGCGCTGCTCCCCCCGCTCCTGGAAGGATTGCTTCAGCGCTGACCACCAACGCACAGGAACTGCCGGCCGGCGGCTGGAGCGGCGGCGGGGCCGCGAGCGGGCGGGGAGCGGCCCGGCACCCGCCGCGGCGCCCGCTCCGTCCCCGCTCGCCCCCCGGCAGCGGGGCTCCCGCGAAGCCCAGCGTCGCTGCGTCCTTGAGCTGGAGCACGGGAGCCCCCAGAGCTTGCCCGGAGCGGGGAGAGGAGGGTTGGCGCAGGGTCCCAGGGTCGCCCCTTCCCTTCAGCTTTGGTTTTTGCTGTGAAGGAGTCCTCAGAGCGGTGATTGCTTGTGTGCCCCGGGGCTGCCTGTGCGCTCTGCGGCTGCCAGCAAAGCCCCGGGCGCTTGGCCCGGTGCAGAGAAGGGAGGAAGCTCGGGGCCGCCCTGCCCACCGGCACCAGGCTCCGGCTCCTCCAGCGCCCCCGGCTCCCTCCCGGGCTGGCGGTGCCCTGCTGCACGCGGGAGAGCTGCCCGGGCTCGCAGCTTCGTGTAAATAAATGTACAGGTCCGACAGTGAGCCCTGCGCCCTGCTGCGCTTCCCGCGCCCTCCTCGCCCGCGCTCCCCGGAGCTGGCGGCAGCTCTGGCCCCGGCCGCGGGCGCCGCCGGCCCCCGCGGGAGCCGCCGAGCGGAAAGGCGAGGCACGGCGAGGGAGCGCTGCCCTCCGGAACGGGGCCAGCGTTTCCAATCGCGCAAACTTCCCAGGCGGGCGGCTGCCTCCCCGGCGCTCGGCCGCGCGCGGCCCGGCCGGGAGCGCTCGGCGGGCGCTGGAGCGGCGCGTGGAAGGGACCAGAGGCTGCTCAGGAGCCGCCTTTCCCGTGGAGGCTCCTTCCTCTCTGCTTTCCAGCCTCGAGAGAGAGCTGGGAAGGAGAGGATCGGGCTCCGGTGCGCTTACTCAAGCGCTTCCTAGGGGCTTTGCTGGCTCTTTGCACCACGCCTGAGCTGGCCACCTGCAAACAGCACTTGCCTGACCTGGCCGAGGGCCTGCGAGTGCCGGCGCTGGGCAGGGCCGGCCGCAGAGGCCGTGCGCGAGGGGCCCCGGGGGGCTGCCGGGATGCGGGGAGCCGCCGGGCCGGGCTGCCTGGCGAGCCTCCGGCGCGGCGCGGTGGGCGCAGCGTGCCGTGGGGGCAAGCGGCTGGCCCTCGGGGCCGAGCTGCCCCTGGCACGGGTGGCTCCGGGGCTGCCGCAGCAGCAGGAGTGGCCGGAGCCCCGGGACGCCGGGCTTGGTGCTGTTCCTGGCCCCGTTGTGGCCTGGCAGTGCTGGCTCGGGGGGCGGTGATCCTCCGTCCCGTGGGCCGCGAGGGGCGAGCGACCGGAGGTCGAGGGCTGCGGGGAAGCGCAGGGAGGGGGCCCGGACGGACAGACGGGGCAGCGCTGGCGGCAGCAGCCTCTGCGCCGGGGCCCCCCGCCCCGTGCGGGGTTCGCCGAGGCGTCGCCGCTGCCCGGCCCAGGGAGTTCCCTCCCGGCCCGTTTCCTGCCGGCAGCCTTTGACCGGTTCCCGTCGGTGACCACCCTGCGGTCCTGGAAAACAGCGCGGCCCCATCTGGTTCGAGTTACGCTCGGCGGCGGTGACGTCTCCTTCCTGCCTGGCCCCGCGGAGCCGAGCGTCTCCGCGGCCGCAGGGTGGCCCGGGCTGCCCTGCGCCGGCCCCTCGTCCCGGCAGCTCCCGGTCCGGCGCTCCGCTCCACCTCGCCGGTTCCCGGCCGCCGCGCTGGCTCCGGGCTAGCGGCAGCCCGGCAGCGAGCCGGGCGCCCCGTTCCCAGCGGCAGCACCGGCCCCGCCGCGGGGACCGGCAGCGCGTGGGGCTCAGCCCCTCGTGCGGCTCCCGGCCCTGCCCGCGCCTCGCTGGCCACGCAGGCGCCCGGCGCCGTCGGGGAGCCAGGGCCGCCTGTCCCCAGCGCCGCCGCCACCTCCACGGGCCGCGGCCGGGCCGCCGGGCCGCACCCGGCTTCTCCTGGCCGGCTGCCCAGTGTCCAGCCGCCCCGGCGGGGCTCTCCGAGGCCGCGGGGACTGCAGCGGGATGAGCCGGCTGCTCGGGGCGGGAGGAAGAGGAGGGTGCGGGAGGAAGGCCAGCGGGACGCTGCGGGAAGGTGTCCCCAGACCATCCCGGGTGGGCCAGGCCGGGCTGGACCGGGGCACCAGGGCAAGCGCGGGTGCCCGGGTCGCCTCGGCCGGGAGCCGCGAGGCCGGGCCCTGCGCTGCATGTGCGGGGTCCGAACGCGGCCGCGTCCCCGGCGGCGCAGGAGTGGGCAGGGGGCCAGGCCACCCACCGCGGGCGCTGGCGAGCACCGCGGGAGGCAGAGGAGCCAGCCCGGGCGGCCGCGCCGCCGGGGCCGGTGCAGGGACGGACGAGCCGGCCACCATCTGCCCCCCACCCCCAGTCCGGGCTCCGGCGGGTTCCCGCGATCCCGAGGGCTGGAGCGAGCCAGGACCGTGCCCGGCGCCCAGCCGGGTGCCACCCCGGGGCCGCGGCGGCAGGGGTGCGCCGTGCCCGGCGCTGCCGGGGCCGCGCGTTCCCAGGCGGAGGCCGGGGCCCGCGCGGGCGCGTGGGAACCAGCCGGCCCCGGGGCCCGGCTCCGCGGCGCTCGCTTCCTCCCGCGCCCCCGGGGACCGCGCGAAGGAGGGGGCCGAGCTCAGACGCTGCAGACGGCTCCGGAGACGCCAGCATGATCTAGGCGCGCAAATATTGTTTTTCGCTGGGGGAGAAAAAAGAAAGGGAGAAAATAAAAGCCGAGGCGGGGCGGGGGGGGGGGGTGAGCAGCCATCTCGGTTCCTCCGATGATGAAGGGCGCCCCTCCCCACCCCACACCGCCCGGCCCCGGGGCTGGCGGGCGGGCGGCCCGCGGGCGGCTGGGCCGGGAGCGGGGCTGACGCGGCCGCGGCGCGGCCGGTCCCCGAGTGACGCCAGCGCCGCCCCACGCCCCGGTGCCAGCGGCCCCGCGGGGCTCCCCAGGGACCGCCCCCCCCCCCGGCTGGGATGCAGCGGGGCTGGCACCTTCCCGCAGCACCGCGGAGGGGTCCCCGGCGTGAGACCCCCCACCCACCCCCCCCGGCTGGCGCCCGGGTGGTTTCTGTCCGGGGGTTGGGGGGGTCCTGGGCACCCGCTTTCCGCTGTCGCTCCAGCCCAGCTCCGGCTGCAAAGCCGATGGCGTAAAGCTGCCGGCCCAGGCGGGGCAGGATGCCGCCCGCGGAGCGTGGGAAAGGACCAGGGCCTGGCCCGGCTCCGCTCCGGCGGTGCCCCAGGCCCCCCCCGGCTCGGCCACGGGCCTCAGCCGGTGCCGGTGCCTCCTCGCCAGCAGCCACCCGGGATGAATCAGGTCCGAGGAATCCTAGAGAGCCGCAGCCCTGGCCCGCGGGGCCGTTCGCAGGGCGGCTGGGCCATGCCGAGCCGTGCCGTGCCGTGCCGGCTGCCCCGCGGGGCCCGGCCCCTGGCATGGCGCGCCCCCCCCCCCCCCGCCCCCGGCGCCCCTCCATGGCTGCCCGAGCAGGGCCACGCGCTGAGACCGCCGCCGTCGTGCCACGTGTGAGCCCGCAGCGCGGGCTGGCAGTGGCAGCCTGGGGTGTCCTGGCCTCGGGGACCCCCCCAGGCCGCACCCCCCGCCGGGGACCCCCCGAGCCGGGCGCAGAGACGACAGCAGGCAGCGCTTGGCACACGAGCTTTATTGGGCGGCCCGGCGGCGGGGGCAGCGCGCGGGCGCCCAGTCCCTCACTCGAAGAAGAACACGCCGGGGCCGCGGTAGAGGCAGGGGGGCAGCCCCAGCGGGTACCCGCCGCCGCCCGGCAGCCCCCCGGCCCCCCCCGGCCAGGGCTCCCGGGGCTCGGCGGTGCCGGGGGGGGCTGGGGCGGGCGCCGCGGCCAGCAGCTGCTCCAGCGCCGCGCCGCACGGCTCGTTCACGCGGAAGCTCAGCGCCTGCAGCCGGCACTGGTAGCTGCCGCCCAGCGCCTCGGGCCCGGCGCAGCCCAGCGCGCCCAGCACCGGCAGCGCCGGCGCCGCGTAGCCCTCGCCGTCGAGGAAGCAGGACGGGGGCGGCTTGCCAGTGCCCAGCAGCGGCGCCGGGAAGGTGGCGGGCGCCAAGGGCTGCGCCGGCCCCAGGGCGGCCGCCGGCGGCCCCTTGCCCGGGGGGGCGGCGGCGGGGGGCGGCGGGGAGGCCGGCGCCGGCTCCCGCGGCTCGGCCGGCAGCAGCGCGGGGCGCGGGGCCGGGCGCGCGCCGGGCAGCGCGTACTGACCTGGCCGGGGCAGCGGCAGCCCCCCGAAAGCAGTCTCGGCGGGCTGGGGGGGCGCCGGCGGCCGGGCGCCCGGGGGCGGCGGGTACAGGCAGGGCGGCCGGGCGCGGGGCGGCAGCTGGCCGGGCCGGGCGCCGCCGGCGAGCTCGTCGGGGCTCAGCAGCCGCCCCGCGGCCGCCGGCGAGGGCTGGCCACCGTCGGCCGGGGCCGGCTCCGGCGGCGGGGCGGCGGGCGGCCCCCGGGAGCGCGGCGCCCGCGGCGCCTTCCCGCGGCCCGCGTCGCCCTCCGGCGCTTCCCGCGGGCCCCGCTTCCTGGTGAAGCGCCGGCGCCGGCGCAAGAAGCTGCCGTTCTCGAACATGTTGTAGCAGTCGGGGTCGAGCGTCCAGTAGTTGCCCTTGCCGGGCTTCTTGTCGCCGCGCGGCACCTTGACGAAGCACTCGTTGAGCGAGAGGTTGTGGCGGATGCTGTTCTGCCAGCCCTGCTTGTTGTCGCGGTAGAAGGCGAAGCGGCCCATGATGTAGCGGTAGATGCCGCTGAGCGTGATGCGCTTCTCCGGCGTGCTCTGGATGGCCATGGTGATGAGGGCGATGTAGCTGTAGGGCGGCTTGGCGGCGTCGCCGGCGGCGGGCGGCTCGGGGCCGCCGCGGGGGCTCGGCGGGCGGGGGGGCGGCGGGCGGCTCAGCGCCGTGCCGCGGGCACGCTCCGGCTCCATCCTGCCTCCCGGCCGGCGCCGGCCCCGCGGCCGCCCCGCTCCGCGTCTGCCGGCCGGCCCCGGCGGCGGCCCGTTAAAGCCCGCCGGCGGCCCGGCCTCCCGCGCGCGCCGGCCGCCGAGGGGGCGGCGGGCCCCTCCTCTCCGCGGCCGCGGGCCGCCCAGGGCGGAGCGGGGCTCCCTCGGCCGCGCCGGGGCCCCGCGGCGCCGCGCCAGCGCCGAGGGGCACGCGGCTGCCCGGCCCCGCGGCCCGGCCTCCCCCCGCCTCCAGCCCCGGCCAGCCAGGCTTCTCCAAACCCGCTTCCCACCTTCCGGGCCCCGCAGTGGGAAAGCGCCCAGTGCTCCAGCTGGGTCTCATCCTGCTCCTGCTTGCGGCGCTCGGCCCTAGGCACCGCTCCCGGCCCACGGCAGTGCTGCGCCGGGGCATCACGGGGTGCTGAGTGGGGTGAAGCTGGCAGGATGGAGGCAGCGGGAGCAGCCGGGGCTGCAGCCCTCCACCTCCTCCCACCCCGGTGCCTCAGCCCCCACCCCGAGGCCGTCTGCGCCGGCTCCTTGCACGGCACCGGGTCCCTGCACCGCACCGGGTCCCTGCACTGCATCGGGTCCCTGCACCGTGCTGGATCCCTGCACCGCACCAGGTCCCTGCACCGCACCAGGTCCCTGCACTGTGCCGGATCCCTGCACTGTGTTGCGTTCCTGCACTGCACCGGGTCCCTGCACCATGCTGGATCCCTGCACCGCACCAGGTCCCTGCACTGCACCAGGTCCCTGCACTGTGCCGGATCCCTGCACTGTGTTGTGTTCCTGCACTGCACCGGGTCCCTGCACCGTGCTGGATCCCTGCACCGCACCAGGTCCCTGCACCGCACCAGGTCCCTGCACTGTGCCGGATCCCTGCACTGTGTTGTGTTCCTGCACTGCATCGGGTCCCTGCACCGTGCTGGGTCCCTGCACTGCACCAGGTCCCTGCACCATGCTGGATCCCCACACCATGCTGGGTCCCCGCACTGTGCTGGATCCCTGCACTGCACTGGGTCCCTGCACCGTGCTGGGTCCCTGCACTGCACTGGATCCCTGCACCGCACCGTGCTGGATCCCCACACCATGCCGGGTCCCTGCACCGTGCCAGCACCCCGCACTGCACTCCGCAGCCTGGTGACATCCCTGCCAAGGGCCACGGGAACCACACCCCAGAAGCCATCTCGCCCCATGGGAAACTGAGGCACGGGGCAGCGAGCGCCTTGGGGACGGGCTGCTGCCTCGCCAGAGGAGCCGACGGGCCCTCGCTGCTGCCGGCACATCCCTGCCCAGGCACGGACACCGGAGCGCGAGACGGTCCCGAGGCAGCGCGGGTGCGACCCAGCCCGGCACCGGCGGTGCCAGATGGTCGGGGCCCTCCCAGACCTCGCTGACAGTCCGGGGCCCCGTAAAGCTGACGCGTGCCGGGGACCTGCCTAAGGCATCGCGCTCGCTGCTGCAACGCGTGACACCATGTGCGTGCCCGGCTGCCGGCGGAGCCCCCAGCGCCCCGCTGCCCGCAGCCTGCGGTACAAAAACACCTTTATTTGTATCGTGCCGGACCAGCGCGTCCCGCGGTGCCCGAGCAGAGCTGCCTCCCCCCACCCACGGCCGCGCGCCGAGACCGCTGCGGCCGGAACGGAGAAGCCCACGGCAAACCGGAGGCCGGGCGGGATCTCCGACAGCTTCCAGGGAATAAATACGGCAGAGCAGGGCCCCGACCCCCCGGGACGCCGCGGCCGGGCAGCGCGTCCTGCCACGGGCTCCGCGCCGCGTCCTGCAGCCGCGGCGCCGCGCGGCCCCAGCTCTCGCCCGCGGCGCGTGCCGCCGCCGCCGCGTCCCTCCTCCCGCGCCGCGCCGGGGCTCAGGGCTGGCAGAGCTGCTTGAGGACGTGGACGATGTGGTTGGAGGCGCCGGGGGCGCAGGGCTGCGAGGCCTCGCGCAGCAGCTGCGGCCCCAGGCGCTGCGCGTGATGGAAGAGCTCCCGCGCGAACACCGGCTCCACCTGCGGAGGCACGGAGCCGCCGGGAGCACCGGCACCGGCGCCGGCGCCAGCGCGCGCCCCGGCCCCCGGCTCAGGCACCCGGAGGAGCCCTGCCCGCCCCCGGCACCTACTCACGTGGGCCATGATGAGCTTCTGGAAGCGGTGGCCGGTGCTGGTGGGGTACTCCTCGCCGAAGCACAGGTTGATCTGGTACTGCGGCGAGGGCTGCCCGTGGCTCAGGTACTCCCGCAGCTCTGCAAGACACCGTCAGCGGGGCCGGAGAACCCCCCCCCCCCCCCCGGCAGCGCGGCCCCCGCGGCGGCAGCACTTACGCTGCAGGAACTGCTGCGTGTCCAGCAGCTTGTAGGTCTTCTCGCGCTCCAGCTTGTTGGGCCAGTCGCTGTGCGGGGCCAGCGGCCCGTTCCAGTACACCCGGCCCTGGCACTGGCGCTTCATGAAGACGCCCTCGGGGGCGACCCAGAGGAGCACGCCGCGGTCCAGGTGCGGCAGCAGCCGCTCCAGCACGTCGGTCATGCCGGCCACCCGGCTGCTGCCGCTCAGCGCCCGCGGCGGGGGGAACTGGATCTGCTCCATGCACGAGGGGCCGTAGAGCCGCTCGCTGTCGGCCGGCACCGCGCGGGAGGTGATGCGGCAGCCTTCGGCCGTGCGTGTCGTCAGCTCCTTCACCAGCACGTCGCAGTAGTAGAGGCGGACGTGGAGCCAGCAGTCTGCGCGAGCGGGGTGTCAGCGCCGGGACGCCCGGCGAAGGAGACGCCGCGGCTCCCGGAGGAGGCTGGGAGCCCGCCGCGGCACCACGTGCCCAACCCTGGCTTCCCTTATAAGAGCCCAAATTTGCTAAACCCCCCCATTTCCTTCAGCAGAGAGAGCAGAGGGGGAAGCAGGAGGAAAGCCCGGTCCCGGCTCCGCACCTGAGGAAGCCCCATCCCGGGGGGTTTCTCGCCGGGCTCGCGGGGAAGGGACGTCCCGCGCGGGGCCGTGCCGGGCGCCACGGCCTCGGCGCCTACCTGAGTGGTTGAAGTCCTCGGCGGGGAGGTAGGACGGGGGGCCCGGGAGGAGGCGGCCGGGGGCCGGGTTCCAGCCGTAGAAGAGGCCCCGCACGTGGTATCCTGGGGCAGGGCAGGCGGCGGCATGGCACAGGGGCCCAGCGGCGGCGCGCCTCCTCGGGGGCTCGCCCGGCGTCCCGCAGCGCTTCCTGCGGCTGCTGCTCCCGACCCCGAGCGCCGCCGCCGTCACCCTCCCTCGCCCCCAGCCCCGTCCGGCTGCTTCCCTTCCCGGGCGCAGGACGAGGGCCCGGAGCGGGAGCCGCCGGCTGGGGCGAAGCCGCCCGGAGCCGCCGGCACGGGAAGCGACCGGCCGAGGGAGGAGGAGGAGGAGGCGCTTCCTTACCCCGCTCCGCCGGGTGCGCAGAGGCCGGGGGCAGCGGCAGCGCCGGCTCCATCGCGCCCGGCCGGCTCTCCTCTTCCAGGTTCACCGCGGCGCTGCCCTGGGGAGGAGAGCGGCGCTGCTGAGGCGGGCCGTGCCGGCAGCCAGGGCCGGAGCCGGGAACCAGGGGCCCTGAGCTGGCTCCTGCCTCTGCCGCGGACCCCCCCGCGCTGGCACATCCCTTGCCCGCCTCCGGCAGCGGCACTCGGGAGCGAGCCGGCTGCCGGGCAGGATGAGCGTGCTGCCATAAGACCCCTGGAGACGCCCCGGATGCTCCCAAATGGGCACAGCCTGGGACAAGCGTGGAGTGGACACAGCAGACTCCCAGCCGTGAGAAATGGATTTCCAGGGAAACCGATGGATGGAAACGTCCTGGGAGAAACCCCGCAGCCCACAGGGAAGCGCGGAGCAGTGGTGGAGCCGGGGCGCAAGCTGCCTGAGGCGGAGCGGACACGAGCGGGACGAGCAGGGACGGAGGGGACAGGCCGTGCGGGGACGCGGTGAAGGAGGAATCGACAAGGGCACGGGAGCGTGCGGGACGGGGGAACGGCCGACGGGCGAGGGGGGACTCGGGGCAGCCGGCTCCCACCTCCTCTGGCCTGCAGCTAACGCCCGCGGAGGACGGCACGGGGGTCGGGGGCTGGCTCACCCGCTGCTCCTTGCTGGCTGGCGACTCCGTGCTGCCATCCCTGTCTGCAAGAGCACGGGGACACCCGCTGATGCCCTGACGGAGAGCAGCCGCGCACCAGCAGCAGGCACGGCCAGGGAACGCGCCTGGCTCCCGGGCCAAGGACAGGGCTCCGCGCCCGCCCTCGGCCGGCATCCCGGGGAAAGCAAACACCGCTCCGACCCACGGCGCGCAGCCAGAGGAGCCGCCCCATGGCTGGATGCCCCCAGGTCGGATCATCTCTTCAAGAGGGAGCGTCGGAGGGGCTTTGCCCCGGTGGGGGACGGGGAGCTACAGGACGAGTGGGGCTGCACGAGGGCGACGTGACCCTCGGCCCAACCATGGCACTGGCAAGGTTTGCTCCGCACGCTGCCTCCCTCCCAACCCAGCTGCTCCCAGCACCGCTGCCTACAGAGCAGCCTGGCCCCAGACCCCAGCCGCAGAGGAAGAGGCCTGGGGAGGAAGGCCCGAGGTGATGACGCCTGTGGGACACGGGGCTCGTACAGGAAGGGCAAAGCCACCGGCCACAACTTTGAAGCAGCCCCGTCCCAGTGGAGGACCCAGGCACCTACCCGCGTCCCGGGCCCCGTCGGACACGATCTGATAGACCTTGTACGGCTCCGAGATGTCCAGCTGGCTCCGCTCAGGTACCTCCTGGAAGTCGGTGCTCTTGTTGAGGGCACAGCGGAGGCGCGTTTTCCAGGTGGACGGGTCTGCCTTGTCCGTGCCTTCGTGGTACTTCCCCTTGTAGATGGCCCAAGCCTGGGGGGCAGAGGGGGCCCTGCGGTCCGGCACTGCTGGGATGCTGCCGGGGTGCAGCTTCGGCCGGCCCGGGGAGGGGCAGGGGGCCCCAAGGGGCTGGGAGACCACTGGGGCTGAGCTGGGGGCAATGGGGAGCCCTGGGGGAGCGCACGGAGCCCTGGGGAGCGCACGGAGCCTCGAGGGTAGCACAAGGAGCCCCGAGGGTAGCACAAGGAGCCCTGGAGCAGTGCATGGAGCCCCGGGACAGTGCACGGAGCCCGGAGCAGTGCATGGAGCCCCGGGGGAGTGCACGGAGCCCCGGGGCAGTGCATGGAGCCCCGGGGGAGCGCACGGAGCCCCGGGGCAGTGCACGGAGCCCCAGGGGAGCGCACGGAGCCCCGGGGGAGCGCACGGAGCCCCGGGGCAGTGCACGGAGCCCCGGAGCAGTGCACGGAGCCCCAGGGGAGCGCACGGAGCCCCGGGGGAGCGCACGGAGCCCCGGGGCAGTGCACGGAGCCCCGGAGAAGTGCACGGAGCCCCAGGGGAGCGCACGGAGCCCCGGGGGAGCGCACGGAGCCCCGGGGGAGCGCATGGAGCCCCGGGGGAGCGCACGGAGCCCCGGGGCAGTGCACGGAGCCCCGGGGCAGTGCACGGAGCCCCGGGGGAGCGCACGGAGCCCCGGGGCAGTGCACGGAGCTCCGGGGCGGTGCACGGAGCCCCGGGGGAGCGCACGGAGCCCGGGGGGAGCCCGGGCCGCCCGGGCGGCGGCGCCGGGCCCGGTACCTTGAAGAGCGCCGCGTCCTCCTGCTGCCGGTAGTCCTGCTTGGCGGCGTGTTTCCAGGGGATGCGGAACAGGGTTTTCTCGCGGTTCTCCCAGCGCAGCCCCGGGTACCGGCCGCTGTCGATCTGGGCGATGAGCCACTCCTTGAGCCGCATGTGCGCCCCCGGCGCCGCCATCGGCGCGGCCCCGCTGCGGCGCGGCGCGGCCCGCGGGACCGCGCGGCGGCGCCGAAAGCGAAAGCGCCGCCGCACTTTCACTTTCCCTTTGCCGCCCGCCGCTTTCGGTTCTGCGCCGCGCCGTGGCCCCGGGGCAGGGGGCGGGGGGCAGGGCACCCCCGCACCGAGGACGGCACATCCTGCACCGGGGACAGGGGACACAGCACCCTGCACCGGGGACAGAGCACCCTGAGACAGGGGACAGGGCACCGAGGACGAGGGGACGCAGCACCCAGACCCCGCGCCCGGGGGGGCGGCCGCTGCCTGCCGGGCCGCTCGGCGCTGTCCTGCGTCCCAGCGTGGCCGGGGCCGGTTCCCGGCCCGCCGGGACGTGGCCTGCGCACGCTGGGCGCGCGTGGCCGAACTCTCCCATCGGGGCGTCGGGGCCTTGGCAGCTGCCGTCCGCCCCCGGGACGCTGCTTCTAGCCAGCGTCTGCCAGGAGCTGTACGAAACAGCCCGGAGTTTCCAGGCTCCGGAGCGACTGGGGCATCGTTTCGCTTGCTGGGTCTCAGCTCCGCTTCAGGCCTCGTGTTTGCCCCCGCGGTGCCCAACAGGCCCAAGAGCTGAGTCGAACAGGGAGCTGGTGGGAAGGGCAGAGATGAGCTGTGCGGGGAGCTGGGCGCCAGCTCCGGAGCAGCCTGACTCATCCCGGCCCTCCTCGCAGCCGGGCCTGGACCTCCCGGAGGCAGGTCGGTGCCCACAGAGGACACGCGCCTTCGGCTGCCCCTGGGCTGCTGTCTGCCACATCTCCCGGCTCGCTGCCCATGCGTCGCTCCGCCGGGGCGGTCAGCGACGTGGCTGCAGGTGAGACAGGGCTCAGCACCGCTCGGGGCCCCCGCAGCCCGGCCCGTGCCCAGCCTGGAGGCCCGGCGCGTGGTCCCAAACCGCCTGTTTGCTCCCGAGCACCCTCCCGTGCTGCCGTTGCCGCCCGGAGGGTTCGTCCTGCGCGGGCGCCGCCTGCTTCCAGGCAGGAGCTGGCCCGGCCCGGCCTTCCGGCCATGGGAAGAGGGTTTTCACCCGCAGGTGAGGAGGGTGCTGCGGGCTGGGCTCATGCTCAGCCAGTCGCACCTTGCCGAGGAGCTTCGCCAAGGGCCGTGCATGCAGCACCGTGGCACGGGGCCCCTTCCGAGCCCTGCTCCGGGAGCCAGCACCCATGGCAGCCAGGGAGGGGGTGTCCGCAGCTGAGCAGGGTTTGCGCCGGCCACAGCTCCCTGGGCCGCCCCGGTGAGAGCCGGTGCTGGGCTGGGGCTGGGGCTGGGGCCGGTGGCGCCAGAGCTGGGTGACAACGAGGCCGGCGGCGGCGGCGCAGGGAAAGCTGCTGCTCTCCCCTCCGCCTGCCTGCCCGTTTCCTTTTCCGTTCTGACTAAGCGAAAGTAGCTGCTCGGCCGGGGGGAGAGATGAGGCTCCCTGGACTCTGCAGGCGGCTCTCGGGGGGAAATCCTCGAAATGAGTGAGCACAGAGGCTGGGCCAGGCGGCAGCCTGCCTCCCGGCCCCGCGCCGGCCCAGTGCCGCGGGCACGCCGGGCGGCCGCGGGGCCTCGCGCCGGGCACAGCCGTTCAGTCCCAGCACCGAACCCTCCTTGCACGACCATGTCTGGCTGGCCTGGAGCAGGGGCTGGGGCAGGGGCACGTGCTCTGGGGCAGGGGCTCAGCTGATGCCGTGATCACTGCAGCTCGGCTCCGGGAGCGGCTGGGGCAGTGCCAGCGTTGCTTGGAGGCCCACGAGCTGCAGGGTTGTGTTTCAGGAAAATACAGAAAAATGGAAAAAAAAAAGACGTTTCAGCAGGAAGAGCCCTTGCTGGCCGCTGGGGCGCGTGCCCCTCATGCCACTGGCACTGGCGCTGCTCCGGCACGGGTTTCGTAGCTGCAGAGTGGGAGCCGGGCGGCGCAGGAAGCCGTGCCGGCTGAGCAGGGGATTTCCACCCGGCCCGGCTCTGACGCAGAGGCTGAAACGCAGCGCTGCCCCGGGCCTGGCCCAGCGTCCGCCCCGGCCCCTTCGCTAGGTCACGCAGCTGCCGCATCCCGGGGAAAGGGCCCGGCTCTGACCGCGGGAGGAGTCGGCTCTCCCCCCGGGGCGTTGCACAGCCCGGCCCCATCGCTCGCGGGGATCCACTGCGGCTCCGGGAGGTGCCGCAGCCCGTCGGCCCGTTTGAGCCTTTTTCAGCTGGGATTTGTTCCCTTCTCACAGCTGAGCCGGTGACGCCAGCACCAAGGGGATCCGATTACCCCAGCATCAGCAGAGATGCTCCGGAGCCCGTTTCCCACTGCGCTGCTCCCTGCACAGGGAAGGTGAAGCTGTTTAACCCTTACGCTTTCATGCTTTTTTGCACTTTGAAAGCAGTCAAACATTAACTCAGAGCTAATCCTGTCCCTACCTGTTTTTTTTTTCAGATCGTATAAACCAGAGCTGCCAAAGCAAATATGTTTTGCTGAGTGCCAGAACCGGGCCCCGGAGGCCTGGGAGCGCTCCGGCCCGGAGCGCCGCAGGGAGCCCGCCAGCACCAGCCCCTGCCCACCGCGGGCACGTGGGGGCCCGGGACAGCGTGTCCATACAGCTGCTTCGGCCACAGCCAGCACGGGGATGGGGAGCAATTACTAGTTATCGGTGGGGATGTCCTGGCCTCTGCGGCCTCCTGAAGGCACCCAGGGCAGAGACAGTCCCTGCTGCACGGGCGCCGGGAAGCCGCGATGCTCCGAGCCGAGTGCCCGGCACTGAGCCAAAGGCAGAGCTGAAAGCTGCCCTGGCGGTTCCTGTACCCGTGGCCCTGCCGGCTCCTGGGGGCTACTCATTTGCTCGGGGAGGAGGAACCAGCGGCAGACGCGGGCCGGATCCTGGGAGCTGCTCCGGCTCCCGGCACGGCGGAGGCCGGGGGCGCAGCGGGGGCCGGGGGCGCAGCTGGGCAGCGCCAGCGTCTCCCCCGCGTGCAGTGGCCGGGGCGAGGGGGCTGGGGTTTTTGAAGCCCGGCTCCGGGCGCCTCCCTGCAGCTTGCCGCAGCGCGGAGCCTGTGTTCCTGGGCCTGGTGCTCTCGGCAGGCTCCGGTTCAAGCTCTCTCGGATGGGATGAGCGAGGAGGCTGCAGCTGAGCTCAGGATCAGCGTGAGCAACCATCTGCTCCTGCAGACCCCCTCGGGGCAGAGCCTTGTTGCCAGTGAGAGCCCACCTGCGGCAGCGGCGCTTCTGGCCCCGTCCCTGCCGCGAGCGAGGGCTGCAGCCAGCAGCCAGCGTCCTTGGACTGCCCCAGCAGCTCCCCTCGGGGCAGCACGGGTGATGCCCCAGCGGCACGGCCAGGCCGGCTGCTCGTGGGGCTCTGTCCCGGGAATCCCACCGTGGATGTGGAGCATGAGTGATGCGCAGCGGGGCTGCTGGGGTGCCGGCTGGGCAGGGAAGGGAAGGGAAGGGCACCCCTTGCCTCCCCACAACCCTCCCGCGAGACGGCAGCCTGTGTCCCCCCGATCCCGCCCCCGGCGTGCCAGCAGCTGCTCTGCACCTCCCCTGCTGCGTGCTGGGGCCGTGGCAGCTCCCTGCAGCCTCCAGGCTCGCCCCGCACCGGGACCCTCCCTGCTGCAGCGTCCCCCTCGGCGACCCGGCTGTCGCAGGCAAGTCAGGCTGCACCTCGCGCTGCAGAGAGATGTTTATTAATGAACGGGGACCTAGCACGTCTTCAAGCAAAATGGCTTAAGGCTCTGCTTTAGTGAGATCTGGCCAGGTTAGACATTTATTTCCTGCCTTTTAAAGATGGTGCCCTGGGTCAGTGGGAATGGGCTGCAACCAGCTCCTAAAGCTGCTGGGCTTGCTTGGGGCGTGTGCTTGGCTGGCTCAGACTGGACCTTCGTGTGGTGGGAACCAGCACGCTGCAGTTAACAGTAATGTGTCTGTGTGTCCCTGCTCTGTGGTCACCTCAGCTCTGGAAACCTACTGCTGGTGGAGAAATTGTACTGTCTAAGGAGAGAGCGAGACCAGTACCTTCAGCCTGTGCAGAAGGTACTGATGTGCTAGCAGCTACTTCAGCAGCCATCTGGGTGCTGATACCATGGCAGGAAAAGCCCCATCTGTTGCACTGCCCAGAGCCCGCAGTAATCCAGCACTGTCCTCTGCCCTTTCACCAGTCCCTTGAATATGCCAGCACTAGCTGATTAAGCCCACAGCAGTCTACAGAGCTCAGCAGCACAAACAAATCCCTCCCACGACAGATGAAAGCCAGAGCAGAAAATGACGTGCTCAAACCCAGAGAGAAGGAAGAAGTGGGCTGAGGATTCGAGTTCCCGGCTCGCGGGTTTGCTGTGGCTCTCCTGGATGGCGCAGCCCCTCCTGATCAGTAGCGTTGCTGCTCCTTAGTCTCTACCAGGCTGTTAGGTGATTCTGGCTACTCTCTCTTCTGCCCTTGGCCGGGATCACTTCAGACAAGCAGGGATGCAGGAGAACATCCTCTTCACCCGCAGCAGAAAAGGAGCTGTGCTCTTTACATCTCTGGCTCTGGGTATCAGTCCCTGCAGAGCTCCCTCTGTTCTGGATGGTCCTCCTCTTTCTGCGGGCAGCAGTGCCTTTATTTCTTCTTCATCATTGAAAGGGATTGCCCCATACCTCTGCTTCAGATGCTTACGGACCTGGGAAAGAAGGGAGGAGCAAACTGATGTGCCTGTCAAAGTGTAAGTCCAAGCCTGAATCTGGGATGCACAAGCATTTATTCTCCTCTCTAAAAGGACTCTCCCAGCCTCCCCCCAACTGTGGTGATAATGACCACATCTCCAGATAGGGAGCCTGAAACTCCACTCAGTCAGTGCTGGACCCTGACTTGCACAAGCTGAGGAAGCCTGGCTCAGCAAATGCAAGGAGCCACCTTGTGCCCCGCTAGCAATATGTCCAGGAGAGCTGGTGCTGGGCGTCTAGGCAAGACTCCACTCACGGAGTGGGCAGCAGCACAAACAAGAGGAGCTGAGAGCAACCTGGTCATCCTTGGGCTCTGCCTTTGCTCCAAGAGGTCTGCGAGCAGGCACCGGCCACTGAGGAAGGGTAAGAGGGCTGCAGGTCCCCCTCGCGTGCCCACCTTCTGGGCTGCACCGCGGCCAAACTCATCCAGCTGCTGTCTGAAGCCAGGGTTGGGGTTGGCAATGGGTCGAACCGTTTTGACGGCCTCGAGCACCTCCTGGCAGCTCAGCTCTGTAACAGCCATAATGTAGGCGACCACGATAGTAGTGCTCCGGGAGATCCCTGCAAGACTGGCAAGCGGAAGAGAGCAAAGCCATTGCCTGTGGTGCACCCTCTGTGCTCTGACCCGCCTCCTACACTCGCCCCTTCCTCCACCACTTCTGCTCCAGCTATTTCAGTTCCTCTTCTCAGAGAACTTGCTCTCTGGGAGGCCAAAGCCCTTCCAAGGTTCTCTTGATCAGTGCCTATAAATACATCCTTCTCCCCAGGGGAAGTGAAAGCATCGGCCACTGGCTGGATCCCTGCCCCTAAACTGTTCCCTTCCCACTCGCTTGGCTGAAGCAAAAAGCTGCCCTGTCTCCACGGCAAATGGTTCTCTGGCCCAAAAAGGAATTCTTAAATCCTGCTCAGTTTGAGGCATGAGCCATGGTCGATCCCCACTGTGGGTCCTGAGTGGACTGATTTACGAGGGGACCCTCTGGGGCATGCGCACTTCGACCAGGGACCTGCAGCCAGAGCAGGGGGGTTCTGCAGGCTCCACCTTTTCTTCGGGCCCTGTTGTGCTGCCCTAGGGAATATGCAGCATTGGGCCCAGGAAAGGAGTTTTACCAGTGCACAAGGCAGTTCCCTCCACGCAGGCGACACTGGTGGATAAAACTGATGCATTCTTTGAAGTGCTTCTTGCTGTCAGGAAAAATAAAACAGAGTAAGGACTGTAGCTTGTGGAACAGGGCTTTTACAATGGGCCATTGGCTGGTGGAGCTCTGAGCACCTGAGGACAAAGCATTAAACTGCCCGCTCCACAACGTCGCCGTGCTGCCACGACCAGCTGCGGAGACTTGAGCAGCTCAGTGCTCCTGCTTCCCGAAGGAAGGCCAATGGCACAGCGTGCTCTGCCGAGGACCAGAGGAGAGAAGCCAAGCAGCTACGGTGAGGGTGGCAAGGGCTGCATGGCTTCCCTGCGAATCTCGCTTAGCTTGCACCGGGGTGGAAGGAGCTGTATGGCCCAGCGAGGGCTCTGCTGCCCACCCTGACAGGGCAGAGCAGCCTGGAGCTGCACACAAAGCAGTCCTGAGCTGACTTGTGCTCCCAGTTCCAGACTGGGGGAGTCCTTCGCAGGGGCCAGTGGTGACCAGGGCACACAGGGAGGGGTTGGTTGCTCCCGTGACTGCCTGCATCAGTGCTCTTGGCTGGCTCCGTCTCTTCTGCCTGCTCTGCTCCTTGCCCTTGGGGCAGCCCCCAGGGTCTCTCAGGTGGGATGCTCCCTCCTGCTTTGGGTCAGTGCTGCGGAGGGGCTGCCTGCGGGCCACTGAGGAGCTGGATGCAGCGTCTCAAGGTCCTGGGAGCACTGCGAGGCTTCTCTGCCCATCACCCTGCAAAGGCCTGCCCCGTGTCCCAAAGCCGTGCAGGGCGCGTGCCAGCCACAGCGGGGTACTCACATGTTGGCCTCAGGTGTGTCTGGCAGAGGGATACGGAGGTAGGTGATTTCCTGAAAGCACAAAAGGAACACGACAAGCTTGGGGTTTGGGAGCCGCGGTCTGGCCATCCTGGTCCCACGGGCCACACACAGCTGGCGAGGCAGCGCTCTCGCTCACGCTCCCTCCCGGCCCCCGGCGCTCCCTCTGGGACCTCGTTCTCACAAATACGACTGCTCTGCACTGAGCAGGCTGGCGGGGTCCAAGGAGACGTCTGCTGTCTCCTTGGCGCATACATCAAGGAGGGCAATAGGTGAACAGATAGCTCGTGTGAGGGGGTGGAAAAACAAGACCAAGCTGGGGCTCTGGAAATTGTTCCTAGCCAGGATTCAAGGCCAGGTTATATTTACAAGGCCAGTTTCCCAGAGCAGAGGGGCTGCCTAGACTGCTAATGGGGGAGCGGGGAGAGGTGGGCACGCTGTGGGGATGCTGGCGAAGGGAGATGTTGCAGAGTGGAAATCTGCACAGTAACGTCAGGGGCAGGGGACCCTACCTGCAGCAAGGGCTGCGGAGATTCATGGATTGAAACAATATGGGTGATCTTGTTCCGGCTGAGCTGCTCCAGGTCTTTGGCATCTAAAGAAGGACGCAACTAGATTTTAGCACATACTTATTTCTTACCCTTCTCTTCCCACCAGTACATCTGCTGCTCTCCTGCAGACAAACAAGCATGCAGAGCTTTGCTCCAGGGGAACAGCTGCATTCTGCGCCACCCCGTGTGCATCTACGCACTTGGTGGTGGAGCAGACACAGGCAGATACACAAACGCATCCTGGAAATCTGGGAACGCCAACCCACATGATACCAAAACAGAGACCTACTCCCTCCAAAGGCACTTGACCTTGCTGCTTGTGCTCAAGATGAAAATTCACATCTGCATAGAAAAACACGCTCATTTGAAGCAGACATGTTTGCACTTGCTTCTTCTTGTTCCGTAGCTTACAAAGGAAATAATACGCTCTCCACCTGCACCTCTCCCGTGCAAATGTAATAAATAGTAATGTGAATAATTGCAGCCTAAATGATTTGCTTCATCTCACGAATCACAGGAGCAGAGCTGCAGTGTTTCACATCAACTCTGAATTTGGTTTAATGTTTGTGTTCCTTTTTAATATCTGGGGGTACCTGCAGAAAACAACTACACTGCGATTTGCTGCACTTCTTTGCATTATCCTCTCTGAAATTGCGTGTATGGAAATCAATTATCACAACTTTCTGGAGAAACAACCTACTTTTCGCTAATGCTTCAGCATCCTCTGGTTGTGATTCTGGTCACTGGTCTAGCACAAAAGTTATTATGCTGGGAGGGGAGTGTGTTCATTTTGCTGGCTAAGCAGCTTTGCAGCAGTTTTCCTTTTATGACATTACCAGCTGATATTGCACAAACTGCGAGAGATGAGTGCTAATATTTTCTCATCTCATAGCTTTGGGTGTCTAAACTTCCAAGTGTATAAAACCTTGGCTTGTGAATCTAAACCACAATGTGCTAATGGCATGATATGAATATTTAATAAAAGTGAGTTTCAAGAGCCACACTTCACATTAGAGTTCACGTATGTGTTTGTCTGTGCAGAGGAGAGAGGAGGCGGCAAGGGGAATCAAAATCCACCCCTTCGTCCATGGACCTGTACATCACCCGTCACCTTTCCACCCATGTTTGACAGGCAGAATGACGGTAATTAGAGTGACATGGTTGTAAAGGCTTACTACAGCTGGGAAGTGCTTTCAGCTGAAGCACATGTCTCTGTGAACTGTCAGAGCTTAATATAGCAGGCCTTAAATCTCTGTCATCACCCTGCTTTTCTTGGTAGACCAATGCTTTCATGGCATTAATCCAAGACCAAATGCACTCGGTTACTTGCAATAACCTTCATGACTAACCTGGGGTCCCTGTGTCCACACTGCCCCTCGTGGAAAGTGCTTCCAACAACAGGAGCAGCTCCCCCAACCCCAACTCAGGAAGAACCCCCTTGGGTGCTAAGGAGCAAGGAGGGTGTTCTGGCCAGGGCTCTCACCAGCTATGGCTATCGACACTATTTTCAATTATATCTTTTTAGCAGTTGATGTCAGTGTTTTTTTTTTTTTTTTTTTTTTTTAAAAAAAAGTTCTCAGCACTTACAGCAAGAATCAAACTGTCAAAGAATTGTTTTGGGAGGCAGGAACATCAGTAAATGCTCTTTTTTCATGGCAGATGCTGGCACAAATTGTCCTTGACAATGAAAACCCATTAAAATAGCGAACTGGCATAAGAAAAGGTGACTCAGAAGCTCTCTCGTAGAACAGAAGGTGTGTGCAGCATCCATCCCGGCTTGCCCAGGTGCTGTCCCATGTGTTTGTTGGCAACTGAACCTGGGCTCGTCACCTCCCAGGCTTGCCTACACTTGCTGCCTTGCTCAGTGGGAGCTTGGACGGCTGTGGTGAGGGCTTCCCGAGCCCGCCAGCAGCTCCTCTGCTTCCGTCACTTGTCACATCAGATACGTGTCCCATTGGGCGCTGCTGAATCCCTTCCTGGCAAGGTTGTGGCCTTGCTCAGCCTCTACCACCTGCATTTCCTGAAATCTCAGGAATTAGGGAAGCCATTAAAAAGAAACAAGACAATCAAAGTGAAGGCAGAGAACTGCTGACTTGTGTTCATGGCTGCTCAGCTGCTCTCCCGCTGTCATCAACACAAACCCTGCCTGGCCGGTGCAGAGGAAGTGTTTTGCGGGAGCTAGTGGGTGCTGCAGCATGTCGGGTGAGCAAACCTCGTCCCGCCTACCACTGTGGGGACAGGCAGGGAAGCTGCAATGCCTTGACAGCATGCCGCACAGTTCGTACCCACGTGGTTTGTGGTATTGGGACATTCAGCCAGGAAAATCAGTCATTGCACTATGTGCAATTAGGAATCCTCCGTTACGGGATGATGTGGACTTATCACTCCCTGAATTAGCACCAAGTCTTTGTTGCTTCCCAACAAATTGCCTAAAGACTCACACCTGCATCTGTTTAGGCCTGGCCTGCTGCTACTTCCTCCTGTGCTGGCTCCCAGCCTCCTTGGGTGCTTCCAGCACTGCCCAGAGGAAGGACAAGGACAGCTGAGCCAGGACAAGGCTGGGGAGGCAGGGGAAGGGTCTCCTGCCGGAGGAGCTGATCCCTCCCTGCCAGCCACAGGGACATCCTGAGTGCTTCTTGAGTGAACCAGGATGACAGAGCTCAAGAGCACTTTTTATCTGTGAACTGACAGAGGAAGAATAATTGCTCCCTAGAAGAGTCCCTGGGACTTCCTGATCTGGCTGGGATGAGCCCTGGAGAAGAAAGGTGCCTGTGGCTGGTCCCTGTGTGCAGCCTGTCTGGAAGCACAGGCAGGGAGAGCGTGGAGGGAGGGGTGGAGAGAGCTCCCTCGCAGCAGGGAACCACACGGTTGGGGCAAACTTAGCTTCCCGTCTGAAGGACTTCTGTCCAGGCAGGTGGCTCTGCTTACCGATGAAGTTTCCAAGGTAAAGACCAGGGAGGATCTGCAGGACACAAAGAGGAGTTTCATTTTGTGAGCAGCCACTTTGTGCACTCACACCCAGTCTGTTCGTACCCCCTCTCCGGAAGCAGCAGCCTGCCAGCGCTTCAGCACGGGGCAGAGCTTCGCAGAGACCAGAATTAAACATACAAAGGAAACCGCTAGCATCTACCGCTCGCTTTTCCTTTCCTGGATGCCGGCGCAGCCTCGCCTGCACGAGCTGGCAGAGCTTTGCTGTGGTAAGTGTCCGCTCCTGGCGCGTGAGCGAGCTGCCCCACCGCATCCTGCGTGCCCCCACACCGGCCTCCAGCACGCGGAGCCACGTAGCCTCGCTGCCTCGGGTGCCCGGGCAGCACGGGCGCTCTGGTACGCCCCAGTGTCACGTGCAAAGCCCAGTAGAGCCTTGGGGGTCCCCTCCAGTGTGAACCCAGCCTTAAGCAGCAAGGTAAAAGTTCTGCCTTCAAAGTGACCTGTCTTAAGTCCCTGAGAGTTGTCCCAGCTCTCGCTGCTGCGAGGCCCCGAGGAGCAGGGGCACTGCCGAACGCGTGTGACCCCAGGGCTGCCGCCGGCAGGGCTCGGCGGCCGCCCGGTCGGGCAGCCCTCGCACCGAGCCGCAGCTGCCCCGCGCTCGGGGCTCCCGCGGCCTGCCGTAACCCCGGCGAGAGCCACGGCAAGTCTGTCACGGCTTTTTTATCGCTCCGCCTGTTTGTTTATTATCGATAACTTGTTTGATTGTACTTTTTATCCAAGCTTTTCAGGCCGAGCATGCCTCAGTGCAGCCTGGGACTACGCCCGTGACCCACGGCAGTACTGCTTTTTAACGGACAGGGAAACAACAGGCGTGGAGAAGGTAAAGGGCTCCACTAGGGACACCCTCAGCTGGAGCGGCAGAAGCCAGGAGGGCACCGAGCCACCCCTTCCTCGCGGCTCGGCCTTACGCTCTCCTCCGTTCTGCTCCGCGTGGAGCCCCCGGAGTTCTGGCAGGCCTGGGGGGGATCATCGTGCACCCTGCACCTTAGCTCTATTCGCTTCCTGGAATTCAGCTTCTCGTGATGAAAACATAGTCGCTTTACAATGTCTTGCCCTGGATAATAGTGCTCTCAATGACAGCAGCAGAATACTTTACATACATTTTTACCCTTAACTGTTTTTGTTTTCCATTTCTCCCATCTTGGATGATGAAAATTAATAGTCTGCTTCACACTTGTTTACAGACAATTTCACTATCGGTTTCTCCCTGCTTTAATGTTTGGCAGGGAATTGTACAAGAAGAAATTATTCTTGCCCTTATCTTACTGCCCACATTTGAAAATATTTCTACTGGTCTAATGATTTTAAGAGCCTTTTTATGACTTTTAAAATTTTAGATCAACTTTGTATTGACAGGGTGCCTTTAATAGAGTAACTTTCAGCTGCTGAACCAGAAATGAGATGCTGCGAGATGTCCACTTAGCTAGGACGGCTCCCAAGAGGAGACTGCGGAGCCGTGGATAATGGCACATTCCCATCACCAGTAACATTCTGGTCTCCCCTTCGCTGGATAAAATGGGGTATTACAGCTCCATCTAAAACATTAGAAAACGCTGGCGAGGAGTGGCTATGCTTGGGAGGGAGTGTTAAAGATCAGGAGATGGAGATCTCTGCAGAAAGAAGCTGCCTCTAGTTGCCCGTGGCCTGTGTCCCCCACCAAGTGATGCTCCGAGCGCCGCGCAGCCCTGGCGAGCTGCGCGTTAGAGGTGGTGGGAAGGTCTCCCGATGCGGACGGCCTCGTTGCGAGCTGTCGTCCTCCTACCCACCGCCCCGGCACGGAGCCCGCGCGCTCCGAGAGGACGGGCCGGAGGCGGCCGCCGGACCGCCGCCAGGACGAGACCCGAGCTCCGGCCTCGCGCGCCTTCTGCGCGGGCTCCCCGCCTGCTTCCCCTCCCGCTGCCCTCGGCCGGCCGGCGAAGGAGCCGCTCGGCTAGAGAAGCTTCGCAGCCGAATCGCGGGCGCGTCTCGGAGCGACGGCGAGCGCCTCTCCTTACCTTGTTCATGCCGTTCCCCATGCCGGTCCCCGCGCTGGACGCCGGGCTCGCGTCGCGCCGGGCTCTGCTCCTGCAGGACCGCTGCCCCACGGAGGCGGGGGCGGCTCTGCCCGGCGGCACCGACGGCGACGTCCGCGCGGCCGCCGTGCCTCTCCCGGCTCGGAGCAAATCCGCGCCGCCGGCAGCTCCTGCCGCAGCCGCCTGCCTCCCGCCGGCGGAGGCTGCTCCGGCGCCGGCCGCCGCCGCCTCGGCCAGAGCGGAGAAACTCCACCTATGAGCGATCATGTGGGAGCGCTGGGGCCGGCGGCGGCGCGAGGCCCAACAAAGCGCCAGTGTGGGGAACAAGCGCCTTTGTGCGGCTCTGCCTCGCCGGGCCGGCGCGGCGGCGGCGGCCCCCCGCGCCGCGGGCAGCCGCCGGCCCGGGCGGCTCCGGCCCACCCTGGCACCCGCGCCGCGGCGAAGCCCGGCTCGCCGCCGGGGCCTCTGCGGCCCCTCGGTGGCCTCGGCTCCGCTCCGCGCGGCCGCGGCCCCCCGCCAAGGGGCCCCCGGCTCTGCCCCGCCGCTCGGGAAGCGCGAGGAGCCGCGTGAGGTGTCGGGGCTTCGCTGCTTCGCCCGGTTCTCCCGTTCCTTTCTGGCTAAGCGAAGGCGCCGCGTCCCCGACTCCCGCCGGCTGGGAAAGGGAGGCAGAGGGATGCGCAAAGGGCCTGGGGGGTGCCATGGGGGGGGGAATGGGGCCGGGTCGGGGGGTGCCACGGGGGGGGAACGGGGCCGGCGGGGCCGGGTCGAGGGGTGTCATGGGGGGGGACCGGACTCGGTGGGGCTGGGTCAGTGGGTGTCATGGGGGGACTGGGCCCAGTGGGGCCGGGTCGGGGGGTGTCATGGGGGCGGACCAGGCCCGGTGGGGCCGGGTCAGGGGGTGTCATGGGGGGGGCCCGGACTCAGTGGGGCCGGGTTGGGGGGTGTCATGGGGAGACCATGCCAGTGGAGCTGGGTCAGGGGGTGTCATGGGGGGGCCGGATCGGGGGGTGTCATGGGGGGGACCGGGGCTGGTGGGGCCGGGTCAGGGGGTGTCATGGGGGGGGGGGACTGGGCCCAGTGGGGCCGGGTCGGGGGGTGTCATGGGAGCGTCACGTGGGGGACTTGGCCAGGAGCGTCGCAGAAGTGACCAGGTCCCATGGGTCAGACGGTGCCATGGGGGGGGGGGGGTCAGGCCCCCGTGGGGCCGGGTCGAGGGCTGTTACGGGGGAGGATCAATGGGAGGAGGATCGGGCCGGGGGTGTCACGGCGCGGGCGGGTGTCACGGGAGGGGCCAGGCCCGGTCGGGCCAGGCAGCGGCCCCTGCCCGCGGGCGCCCCCTGCTGCGCGGCGGCGGCCCCGCCCGATTGGTCGCCATGGGGACGGCGCCCCCCCCCCCCCCCCCGGTTGCCATAGGGACGGCGCGGCCCTCCCCCTTGGTCGCCATGGGGACGTGCCCCCCCCCCCCCCCCCCGGTTGCCATAGGGACGGCGCGGCCTAGCAGCGCCATGGCGAGGCGGCAGGTGAGGGGGGCCTGGCCCGGCGCGGCGCGGCGCGGCGGCAGCCCCCGGCCTCACCGCCCGCCTCCCGCTCCTCTCCCCGCAGAGCACCGGCCCCCGAGCCCCGGCCCGCGGCCCGCAGCCCAGGGAGCGGCGGGCGGCGGCGCAGCGCGGCGCGGCCGGGCCCGGCCCGCCGCCGCCGCCTCCCCGCGGCTGCATCCGCTTCAGGTGCGGCGCGGGCGGCGCCGTCCGCGACGTGCTGAGCCGGCGGCCCGGCTGGCTGCCGGCGCAGGGGTAAGCGCCGGGGAGCGCGGGGCTGTTACCTTCGGAAAGGGCGGGGGACGGCCCCAACGCGGCGGCGGCTCTTCCGCCGCGGCGGGCGCCTTCCTCGCGGCGTGCGCTCTGCCCGCAGCGAGGAGGAGTGGGATTTCCACTGGTGCGACGTCGGCTGGCTGCGGGAGCACTTCGACCACACGTACATGGACGAGCACGTCCGCATCTGCCACTTCCGCAACCACTACGAGGTGGGAGCCGCGGCGAGGGGCTGCGGCGCGCGGCGTGCGCCCGAGCTGGCAGTAAATTTCCAGGGGAAGCGGTTACGGGAAGGGTGGAAATACCTTGTAATGTTTTTCCCTGCCTCCCGGCAGCTCTGCTGAACCCTCCTCTGAATCTGTCAACATCCCTCTGTCTTGGGAGGGAATTTGCTCAGGAACATGACTTTTCACTCTGCTGTGCTCCAGGTTTGGTACATCTCCGTAAGCCCATAACCCCTGCAAATTTGAAAAATGGTTGCATTAAGGGCTCTGGTTAAAACACAGACACTCCCTTCCACGGGTGAAGTTGAGTTTCCTAACATAGCCCAAGCACCATCTCCTGCAAGTCCATTAGAACGGAGGCACTCATTTGCCCCAGAGAAGATAACCTGTACTTTAAATACCTTTGAGGGTGGCTGCATTGCAATAGGTGCCCCAAAATGGCTGTATTTGAGGGAGTTTGACTTGTATTTGTGGCCAGATTTAGTTGTCACTGCTAAAACTCTTACTGTTTCAGGGGTCTGCCCTGATGCTTTCTTGGATGTTGCTTCCCCTATAGTAAGGCACCTGAGCAGGATTCCCTGTGCTTTCATGCTTAACGCTGTTGGCAGAAATCAAGACTGACAATGGAAATGTATCGTCTCCTGAACCACAGTTGCAGTGGTCCAGGGAATGATACGTTTCCAGCGCAGCCATGGGGGTAACAACTTTCAGGGGAGGTCTGACTGCAAACACTTGCTGTCTGTCCTGGAAATTAATATGCTAACTGAACTGAAAGGTTTCCTAAAAGTGGTAAAGCGTGGCTTGTAAGACCTACTCTGTTCTAGCTTCCCTATGTTCATGCTGAGATGAAAAAGAAGAAATTCTCCACAAAGGAAACTAAATAAATAAAAACAGTTCTAAATGGTTTCCATATAAACGTGTGGGTTTTTTTTCCTGATGAACATGAGGTGCAGTTGATTCTTAGATGTCACCAGAAACATCTTAAGGGCGAGTGAGAAGAGGGTGGTGCTTCAGAAGATGTGAGCATCTGCTGAGCCTAACCTTACATTTCTTTTTACTCAGCTGACTCGGAAGAACTATCTAGTGAAGAATCTGAAGAGGTTTCGGAAGCAGTTGGAAAGAGAAGCAGGAAAACTTGAGGCAACAAAATGTGACTTTTTTCCAAAGACCTTTGAAATGCCTTTAGAGTACCACTTGTTTGTGGAAGAATTTCGCAAGAATCCTGGCATCACTTGGATTATGAAACCAGTAAGTATGGTGCTGTCCTAGGGAAAGTGAGACGGAGATGAATGGATGCTTTCAGTCTTTAGAAGGAGAGGAAAATATTCAGGAAATCTGCAGGAAGAATTGCACATAGCAAGGTGGCTAGAAGGAGTGATGCTTCTGGCCAGTTTTCTGGTCAATTTATACTACAAAAACGTTTCATTTCGTGTAACAGTTTATTCTAGCAGTTGAAAACCAGCTCAGTTTGTTTGTTCAGCCAAAGTTAACTTAATGGTGAAGATAGAAAATGCTGAATTTTTCTGTGAAGAAATAGAGTGTGCTCCCAGGGACTCTTGCTGTGGGGTTATGTCCAGATTCATGCTCTGAAATTGTTCGGTTCAGCTGCATGTGTGCAAAAAATGTGTGTATGCAGAACAGCTGTTTAACTGGACTTAATAGTTAAGTAACATGTTTGGGCAGTCCTTAAAGATGGATCTATGAAAACACTTGTTGGTTTTAAAGAAATCCCTCTATATTATATGGTAGCTCTTGCAAGTCCTGCCAACCTACTAAGGATTTTCATCCCAAGAATGTGAAGAGATTACGAGAGACTCCATGAGCAGCCTGAAGTGCAAGTTAGAGTGGATTTCGTTGGCGTTATTTTCTCTGTGCTTTACTGTTAGAGATATCAAGTGTAGCCCCATATTCCAAATCTCATTTGTCCCTCAAAACTTGAATGTGCTGAATGCAGTAAGTTCCACTTCAGCCAGTATCCTGGGAACCAAGGAAAAATTGTGATTCCTTTAGAAATTACAGGAATACTACATGAAGCTGAGAAATGCCTTGCTGCTGCCAGCTGATTCAAGGTGTTTAACATCACAAGTGTTGTGCTCTTGCAGATAATTAAGAATACATCCATCTGTGAGGCCTGCAAGAGGAAAATCTCTTCACTTTGTGCTGTAGGTCTGCCAAAGAGGCTAGGACAGGACAATTTGCCTTACTCTGCAAGTCAGGTCTGTCAGTAAGGGTATGCTTGTGAGAAGTGAATGGGAGGTAATTATGCAGACTAACATGTGAATTATAGCCAGGAGGATAGCAGCTAGTGATTATCCAACCCTACAAATAGGGATGTGTTAACTGGCAATAAAAAAACCTTATATTAAGCTGATTTTGTGCCCACAACCTCAATTAACATTGTAAATAACCAGAACACAGTAAATGAGTAAATGAAAAGACTATGATTACTGAAATTATAACAACAACTTAAATAGTTTGTGACTGACCTCAAAACTCACAGGCAAGTAAAAATAAACTCTGTGTAACTCCCTCTGTCGGTCCATGCTCTTGAGCAGCCCCGTGTCATGATGCCTCAGGTTGCCTTCATCCACATTCTGGCCAGGGAAGGTGCAATGCTGAATCCTAGCACTGAAGGTGGGTGGACTTCTTTAGAAGGTACTCTGTTGGAGTCTTGCCTCTCTGGTGGTTTATCTGAGCCACTCTTCAGCCACTTTAAATGTATAATACAAACTAGGCTGTCTTCAAGATTGTTCTGTTCTTGTTTGTCATTGTTCTCTGGTATCTTTCATGGCTTTCCTGTTTAATTAAGTTCTTTTGTGCATTCACAAACTTAAAATGTAACTTAAATTCTCAACAACGTATGTTGTAATACTGACTTTTCTGCAAGCATGTGACTTCTTCCCCCCACCCCAGCTCCCCAATACTATTGAACTTCCTCATAAGATGTCTGCATGTTCTGCCCATTCCTTCAGGAATACTCCTAGCACTTGTAAGTCTAAGCTGTTTGCAATCAAGAGCTGTTCGTGGATCCTTAATTCCCCCTTTTCCACCTTAACCTTAAAGAAATAAGCTTGGATGCAAGTATATGATGAATCAGGTTATGCAGGTCTTCTATACCGAAATTCTGGGGAATAGCAGGAAAACATAACACTAAAATAAGCAACTTTGCTCTTCTGTGCTGCAGGTTGGCAGGTCACAAGGTAAAGGAATTTTTCTGTTTCGAAAACTCAAAGATATCATTGACTGGAAGAAGGTGAGAACTAATCTCTCTCTCTCCTTTTGGGGGAATGTCCAACTGGCAGTTTGCTCTTTTGCTGTTTCATCCTTTCTTGCTGCTAGTGACTTGTTCTGTCTGCCCATGCCTGTCTTGTGCAGAATTTCTTCACAGTTCTTCAGGGCAGCATCGAAGTTTCTTACGGTGGCTTTTACTGAACAGTTGGATACTTTTTCTGGAATCTGTCTTCTTATATGGACATTGGGCTTCTGGAAAAACTGGGTGTTGGTCACCTTCTTTTCTTATACATCCCTGAAGAGGGAAATTGTGTGTGGTTTCTTTTACAGGATGGCCTCCGCACAGACGATCAGAAAGATGAAACACAAGTAGAGATTTATGTAGCTCAGCGATATATTGAAAATCCATATTTAATAGGAGGTAAGATGTCCACCAAAGTCTATGCTTTTCTGGTATGTGGAAAGCAACATCCTAATAGATGATGTTACTATTGGAAAATAGGATATCATAGATCTGCTTGGTGAATTGTAAGTGACTTATTTTCTCTGAATTGTTTCTGAGCCTAAATGTGACTGAGAATGATATGCAGTCTCAGTATCTATAGTGTGGTAGCTTAGTGGTTTGCTAAGAGAAAGCTTCCAAGAATGTGAAAGTGGTCTGGTGAAGAATCATTAGAACTAGTTCAAGACATAATTGATTATGACATAACACGTTATGTCATGACGGTGGTTGGATACTGGAACAGGTGCCCAGATGAATTTCCATCGTTGGAGATGCTTAATACCCAATTGGCCATGGTCATGGGCAATCTGCACTAGCTGATTCTGCTTTGAGCAGGGGGAGGTTGGACTAGATGATCTCCAGAGGTCCCTTCCAACTTCAACTATTCTGAGATCTTAAAAAACGAACCAACCACTAATCTCTCTTAGATTAATCATCACTTCATTAGTGTGTATGCCCAAGTATTCACCAAAATAATTCAAAGGAATGCTAACTTAAATCTTGCATTATTTTTTCAGAAACATGTCTATAATTCTCAGTTTGGAGTAATGGTCCTACTGGTGTTTTTAAGATTAGATAAATATTCACACAATTCCTCCTAAAGTAACAAAAAGTGTGAATTATAATCCATTTACTTTTGAATGTGTATTTATAGATAAACTTTTCATATTAGATATTTTTAATTTTATTTGGCAATATCAATTCCTCTATTGTATTATATATTTCTGTGTTTCACAGGTCGAAAGTTTGACTTGAGAGTTTACGTTCTAGTGACATCTGTAAGTGCAAAATGCCATTATGTAGTTGCTATGCCAGAACTAGATTTTCTTGTCTTAATGCTTGGTTACTCTCTTCCTTTCTCTCAGTACATCCCACTGAAGGCCTGGTTATACAGAGATGGATTTGCTCGTTTTTCTAATACACGATTTACTCTGAACAGCATAGATGATCATTGTATCCTACCTATCTGTGTGTGCTATAAAGAGGGGTAAGAAAAGGAATATACCATTTTTATGTTTGATATTGGATATATCTTGTCACTTCTGATTCCTCCAAACACCTATAGGATTCTCCTGTCCCGTTCCTACTGCTGTCGTTTGGTCTCTCTCCTATCTTTTCTGTAGAAAGACCAGTCAGCAGATCACTAAAAATGTCAGTGTGAAATATCAGCAAGGGCCAGTGGTGAAATGTCAGTTTTGGTTTTGTTGTTAGTGGTGGAATTCTTGCAGCCTTTCTTCTTGCTTAGTTTCATAGAAGTTAATAACAAAATGATTTATTGGGTAGAACTGTTTGATTTCCTATGTGTCACACTTGCTACTGTATTGAGTTTGATTTTATTTGATTAACATATCCTCCTAAAAGATACTGCACCTTAATTTAACAGCTTAAGAGTCAGGAAAAACCTGTCACTTTTCTCAGTGATAGTTCAGCAGAGTTCATAGTCTGAATGGTCAAGAACCATTCCAGAGTGGTACAACAAATGTTCTTGGATGTAGGCACACTGAGGGTTGGAGGCATACTTTTGTGAAGGGCTTCATGCCGGTCATGAGGGACAGTGTAAGCTCAGGGCAGTCGTATATTCTTTTTTTCTAGATGCTTATTTTTCATTACTTCTGACTTTTGTTCTTTTTTTCTGTGATTTTTTTTTTATGAGATATCATCACATAGTCTTAAACATAAGATTGGGTGGCTGAAGCCTGTGATTAGAGAGGATAATTAATTGGCATTGGGGCAGATAAGAATGATTTAAAGTAAGAATTCAATATTTAGTTGTTCATTGTCTGTTTGTCTTTGATCCTTATCTCCACTTCTTGCCAGATGTTCATCTCACAAATGTTGCTGTGCAAAAGACTGCACCTGATTATGATCCAGAGAAGGTGAGTGGATATGCGCCGTCTGTAGGCTATTCCCTTGATGCCTGCCATTTGGACTCTTTTGGCAGATGCAAGCAAGCTGACCTCATCATGCCAGCTGCCATGCTGTGGATGTGTGCTGCAGCCACTCAAATGTGCTGTCTTGTCTCCAGAGACCCATAAATGTGATCTCATTGATAGAAGCTTTAGGGGAGAGAGAGTGGGCAAGCACTCTGCTTTGACGGTTGCTTTACAGCTGTCAGCTCATCTATAAGGCTGATCTTTTTGACTTCAAACATCATAAGTTTCTGGTTAGTGCTCATCTGAGATTTAGATACCTTATTGCTTAGCTCTGCACTTCTAAGACCGCAGTAGTACAACAAACCTAATATTTCCACATGCAGCTGGCACTGTTAAGCTTCCTGTCTCAAGAGGCAACAGTTGAAAGAGAGGAAAAAAAAACCTTAGATGTCAGATTCTTAGTGATACTGAAACAAAAGTCAACATTTGATAGTAATAAAGGACTATGTTGAACTTTCCATTTTATAGGCTGCTCCCTTCTATAAATCTCCTGTCTATATGGAAAGGAGTGTCTCTGCAATACGCTGATAGTAGATGAGATGATTGCTGGTAGGGAATTTCCGATGGGAACATTAACAATATTTTTTCTAGTGCCACACATTAATCAAGCTCAAAGAGCTTAACTGCACTGTGGGATTAGTGGTCCCTACCCTTTGATGTCTAGCTTTTTACTAAGAATTTTTGCTTGGCTGTAGAGTGGTGATTTTTAGCAGACCGAATGCATCGTCATCTATTCAGAACAGTTTTCTATAATTGCATTTGGATGTCTCAGGGCTGCAAGTGGATGATTCAGCAGCTCAGACAGTACCTGACTGCCAAGCATGGAGCAGAATTGGTGGAAGTTCTCTTTGCGGATATGGACAACATTTTCATCAAGAGCCTTCAGAGTGTTCAGAAAGTGATTATCAGTGACAAACACTGCTTTGAGCTCTATGGATATGACATCTTGATCGATCAGGATCTGAAACCGTAAGGGTGTTAATAAACATATACAAGCGTTTACAATATCAGGCTGGCTACTTTCCCTGGGACATAGAAATGCTTTGGGTGCTTCTGTATTGCGTGGATTGGTGCTCGTAAGCTGGCTTAGAGTCAGCCATCCAGGAACTATAAGTGAAATGTAAAGATACTTGAACTGTTTTATATGAAGGAAGCTAAAATCTAGAAGCAATGTAGCTGGGTTTGCTCCGAGTATCAGGGCTTTTTAGCTGAGTGCAACAACATGTAAATTTGTCCGTACTTCTAGTGCTGTGTTGTGTAAACCTGCTATTTTGGGCATTTTTTTCCCCAGTATCAACATATCACAAGTAGAACAGCAAATACCAGAAATGTGAGGGTTACCATGATCTCTTCTGCTGTTTATGAGTCTAGACACAGTATATTACAGCAGTGTCCCATGAGCATTGATAAATGTCCAGCCACTGCTATTAGGCTGCTAGCACTAGAATATGACTCCTTTTATCTGTGATATGCTGGCCAAAAGGCAGATCAAAACTGAAGTATGTTCTTCTGTTAATAGTGGAGAGAAAATGAGCTCCACAGGAGTGGAGGATTAAAAAACAAACAAACAAACAACAACAAAAAAAAAAAACGGGAAAACTTTTAAGTTTTTTTTTTTAGCCAGGGAGAAAAGCTGTATTTAAAAATGAAAAATATGTATCAATTAAGTTCAGCTGAAAGTCTCAATTTTTCATCCACTATATTTGCAACCCAAGTATTGCAACAGCAGGAATCTGAAAGTGCAACTGACTTGTAATTATCCAAGTTGAAAAAATAGAAACAGCAACTAATACTTAAGAAGTGACAAGCAAATACGATTTTTATTCTTCCAGCCTTAATCGTGTAAAGTGCTATTAGTACTATGGTTAAAGAAATTTCCTTAAGATATGTTTTATGTTGACAGTGTTCTTTTATGAAGTGTCTTCTCCCAACTTTTATTCTTCTTTTCTTTAAAAATATGGAGTAACTGGTATACCTGTTAAAGCTGCATGTCTTGTCAGCATCAGTCCAATATTTCATGCAGTGCCCCTGGAGACAACTTTATTTCAAGTGAGCAAATAAATGCAGCTCAGCTGTGGTCTTGGATGGCCCTAATTCATACAGTCTTGTTTGTTCATAGCCTCAAACCAAATTACCACTTAGACAGTCAGCACATAAAGAAGCGGAGTAACTTTAGTTGTTTAGGAAACAAATCTAACTGTAGTGATTTGGAATGAAAGTCAACGATGTCATTGTAATTCTCAGATATTGTTGTTGCAGTTTGCTGCTTTTACTGGGTTTTTATAGGAGAATTATTTGACTATTTTTGCATTGTCTTAGGAAACTGTTCCCAGGATACATCTGTGTTTCTCCATGAGAAAAGGGTTAATGTTTATTCTGTGAATTATCCCCAGCATTTACTGTTACATCTAGACTTTGTTCTTAACTTGTATACCTTTCTGCGTGCAAGGGGGATTTTTTCTTTATTACTACTGAGAACAGGAATAGAAACTTCGCAATAAGCTCAGAATGTTCTTTGGCTCAGCATACAGGGATGAGATTTGAGGTTAGATTTCCTATTGCTTTACACTCTTATTCCTGCCTGCTAGCAATCTAATGTTGTTTTTGTTTATGGACTTTTCTATTAGATGAACCATTGGCAAACATGCCAATTTCTCCATAATTTACGGCTCATTTTTTCTCCTTAGCTGGCTTCTTGAGGTAAATGCTTCACCTTCCCTTGCTGCCAGTAGCCAGGAAGACTATGAACTCAAATGTCATCTTCTCAAAGATACACTTCATATTGTGGACATGGAAGGCAGGTGGGAAAGATCTTTATCTTCTAATGGTTTTTATTAAAATGCATGAAATAGATGGTCTGGTTCTGTCTTTTCTACGCAGCTGATCATAATACTCTAAGCTTTATAACCCTTACGTAATGATTTTCTAAAACCAGCAAAGTAAGCAAGCATACTTGCATTTCAGAGTGGGAAAACAAAGCAACACAGGGCTGTAAGGGGAATGGAGTTGGTGTTGGAGCTGGGACTTGCACAAGAACTCTTTCAGAGTCCATTCTGTATCGTGCCTCCCACACTTACCTTGCTCTTTGAGCTCTGTGTTCCAAGAAGTGTGCCTTGCGTGACTTTGTGATTGACTTTGCAACTGTGCTTATATATAAAGATATCCACTGCTTTCAGCTGTTCAGCTTTGTCTCTGATTGACTGAAGTTTATTCGTGTGCAGACAGATGATTGCCATTACTCAGGTAATTCAGTATATGCATTTGATGTTGTAGGCTGACAGGGAAGGAGAAGCGTGTTGGAGGCTTTGACCTGATATGGAACGATGGACCTGTCAGCAGAGAAGGAAGCCTGGATACACCACTGAGTGAGAACTTCATGGCAAATACCCATTTAGGTACTTACTCACCTAGAGCTGGCAGAGTGCCCTACTCAGGTTCTTAGGCTATCTGTATGTCAACCAGAAGAGAGCACACACTTCTCACTTGAGAACAAAAGAACAGAGTATGTGTGCTCTTACGTGATTAAGAGTCCGAAAGGAGCAAATGCTTTCCAAAAGTGGATGCAAGTAATCAGACTGCAGGAGCACTGTCGGAAACAAGTGTATAAATGTAGTGGCAACAGTTTTGTTTATAGGCCTGTACTTTAAGCCACTGCAGACTTCTTCACATGACAGCTTTGCTTCAAAAACTGCTCCACAGTCATTGTGGTAACTGTTTATTAGGGACTTTTTTGACATAGTGTATTTTACTGAAGTGAAGTAGTTCTGGGATTCTTAAATCATGCTCCAGTGAAGCTAAGCATGTATCATAGATTTCTTTTACTCAGTGTGCCTATAGTCATCTCTGGCTGTAATTCCAAATGAACAAAGTAGAATACAGCTTTATCTGGAAGTGGGCAATTATCTTATTCCTTTACAGGAAAGAAGAGTACAGTCACATAAAACTCTCCAGTTAATGCTTTCGTTGCAGGCTGCTACAATGACAGGAAGAAACAACTGAAGCAGCTTTTCAGGAGTCTTCGTGCCCAGCAAAAATTGTAATGCTGACCCAAAGCTTGGATGTGAGAAATCATCGTGGAAGAATCTCAAGTCTTTTACTCATATTGTAGTGCAGCAGTTCCCACTTCTTTCTGGCACTTGCTGCCTCAGCACAAGATTGTTGGTCTTGGTTTGTAAGTTTAACTGTTACAGCTCCCAAGCTGGGGAAACCTTAACAAATTAATCCTATATATTATCTAAACCAACAACAGGAGTGAGCTGAGTTTTAACAATGGTACAGTTAAGTATTTTAGTTATGGGGGGTTGTGGCTGGAGCTAACCCTACAGGAAAAGATTACTTGGTGCTGTTCTACACTGCAGGCTGCAGCTGTGGTTTGGTGTGTTGGTTTGGACTAGCAGGAAAGGAATTCCACTTTGTGTGCTAAGTGCAGCTGTGGATGTGCCCTGCAGACAGGAGTAGGACTGAGAGGTTCTTTGGATCAAATATGTTAACTCGTCATTTTAGAACCAAGTGGCTGGAAGAACTTGAATAAAATACTTCATAATGGGTGACACTAGTGATGCTAGCTTCTTAGCCATGAGTGTCCCCCAAAGGACAGCTTACTTTAGTACTCTGTAAGGAAATGAAGAAGCTGAACACGTTCTGCCAAGCAAAACGAAGCTTTTAAGGCAGGCAGGCATCTGATCCTCCTGCTGCTCCTACTATGGAAACATGTCAGCTCATAAAACCTGTTGCTGTGATACTGTAAAAATAATCTTGCCATCACATGTTAGAGACACTGACTGTACTACACAGGTTATGTAAGAATGCAGTTATATACACGGATTGAACAACATACTACTGCTCCTATTTAGAAAAGATGTAACTTTCTGAAAAGCTACAGGCAAAACAGTTCAGTTCACAAGTTGAACTTCTTTTTAAACTGTGTATCTGAAACTTAAGCCTGTAGTGAACATCTTTGCTTCCTGCAAAGCTACAGAATTTTAAAACTTAAGTAAGCCTACCTGGTTTTTATACTTAAAAAAACAGTTTTAAGGAGTCTGAAACAGGATTTTTCTGTCTAAACTCTGCTTAAATTTCATGTACATGTGAAACTGGTCATGGCAATACAGAGTTGTCCAGAAGATTCACATTTAACATAAAACTGGAAGGCTGGATTTGGGAGTTGGGAAAACAGAGGCCTTCTGTTTAAAGTTCTGCACAGCTGTTTAGAAGCTGCAAAAGGGAACTGAGCAAGCAAGAGGTCAGATGCAACTTTGCTTTAAGCATGTAAAGTTTGACAGAACAGGTGAACTAGCTAGAGTGAATGCAACAAGTACAACTCACATGTTTAAACTTCTATAAAGCAATTTTTAATAGAATTTAAGAAGTTCAAATAAGAAAGAGCTCATCAAGACCCAGAAACTTTCCCATATGTAGAAGTAGTCAAACTCACCTTAGTCCATTACTACTTATGTTTAATTTTTCTTAGTCTTATTATAGTTTAACTTGTGTTGGGGTAGCAAATTCAGAGTGGCTAGGGTAGTACAGAAGACAAATTTTAAAACCTTTGAGGAAACAACTATTGGTTAAATCAACTGCCCTTTTACTACAAGATAGGCCAAGGATATGTCTGTTTTTAAACATTTTATCCCTTCGTCTAGTCTTGAAAGCCTTGTTTTCTCTCTTCTCTTGCCTTCCAACTTGACAGTAGTAAATGTTTTCCCATTGAGACTAAAAGGCTACTGCCTTCTTGTATCCCTCCCTACACATATTTAAAAAGATTCCTTGAGTGTTTTTGATGTATAGTTTTACTTTGTTCTAATACCACAGGCTTACACAATCTTCCTTTATGCTTTGGACATACTGTGGATTCACAGTTCCTTCCCTCCTACTCCTGTTCCTGACACTAGAATGAACTAGCACTGAAGCTAAATTACAGAAGATATTACATATTAAAAAAAAACAAAAAAAAAAAAAAAAAAAAACCACACACACAACCAAAACATGCACGCTGTTTGGAATGCCGTTTCTCAGACTTTAATAATCCCACTTCCACCCTAACAATGGCAGTCTGTCAAATGTCTTGAATGAGCCTGTGTTATAACATTTTCCTCTGCATGGTGCCAGCATCCAATCCTTATCCAGCAAGGAGAAGGAACAGTTTATACTCCAAAGAAATTGCAGCATTCTATTTGAGGAGCCAAATGCTTCCCAATGCCTATCAGGTAAATACCACTTGAGAAAGTTTCCAGGAATACAGATGTTTTCCTAAAGAAAAAAAAAAACAGAAACCTTGGAGGCTGGTCACTGATACAGCAATGTGAGTTTCACAAGTGACAGCCTAAATACGCTTTGGTAAGCAACACTATTTGCACATGGTCATGGTGATGCCACCGCCACCTCAGCCTTCCAGTACGCGATTGATTAGTTTCATTTCCTCAGCAGTCATGGGGTTCAGGTGAAATCCTTTCAGCTCAGCTTTACCTGAGAGAAAGCAAGCAGAAAATCAGGGTTGTGCTACAAAAAACATTAAGTAGCCCATGTTAAACACTGCAAGGATTTTATGGAAGACAGTGATAGCCCTGGAAGTTGATATGGAGTCATCCAGAGTAACTTGGAAGCCTGTTCAGTGTGTTAGTGGATGACAGCTTTGCAACAAGAGCTGCACAGTCCCACAGCGCTGCTTGATCAGGGACAGGGTTGGAAAGCGAGTGGAAAGGCAGCTTTAGGAATACACCGAGCTGCTGAGCTGCTCCTGCCACGTAACATCTGCTGAGAGGGTTCAAAAATGAGAATATCTACCTTGAGCTTCAAAGAGGCGGTTGACCTTCGTGCGCAGCTCTTTCCGAAGCTTGTTTATCTCCTCATCCAAATGCTCCTGATCTGAGAAAAGGGAGAGCATGGTAAGAAGCGTTGTGTGCGTTAACACCCAACTACCCCGACTCCTGGCCACTGCTGGGAGACATTCAGGGTTGAAGCCTAAGTGTAGGGTGGCAGGAGAGGACTCCTGTGAGCTGTGTTCTCTTTACAACCTTGAGCACATGGACTCACTGCATGTTCTCTGCTGCCTACAGAAAAAGTTCACTTTCGACCAAAAAGTGCTTCCCTCCGATACTGTGTCCAGGACGGCACAACATGAGGAATGGCAGGAATCTCTGTTTTTATCCACAGTCAGAAGTTCCTGCGTGGTTCAAAACCCGTGGTGGGACAGAGCCTTGAACGTACACGAAGGGCCCTCCAGAAGCCCGTCTCACCTTTCTGCATCATCTCCTCGGTCTTCGATTTCGGCAGCTCGATGAACATGTTTCCGAAGCAGACCATGGCCCTGCCTGAGGGAGGAAGGAACGAGGCCTCTGCGGACAGCGACACGGCCTCCCCGACACGGGCCAGCCCCCCGCGGGACGCGGCTCGGGCCGGGCCGGCGCCCCGGGCCTCACCGTCGGGGTCGGGGTCCCTGTGCAGAGCCCGCAGCGCCTCGCGGTTCCGGTTCCGCTTCGCGTCCAGGTCCACGATCTGCAGCGGGGACGGCAGGGCTGCAGCGGGGGCGCCGCCGGGCCGCGGCCGGGGCCCGCGCCGGGGGAGCGGGGGGCGCCGGGGAGCAGCGGGGCCCCCGGGCCGGGCCGAGCCGAGCCGAGCCGAGCCGGGCCGGGCCGGGCCGGGCCGGGCCGTACCTGCTGCCGCGCCGCCAGCACGTCCTCGGCGAGCTCCTCCACCTCGGCCAGGTAGCGCAGCACGAAGGCCGGGTCCCGCGCCATGGCCGCGCCGCCGCCGGGCCTGGCCCGGGCCGAGCCGAGCCGAGCCGAGCCGAGCCGGGCCGAGCCGGGCCGGGCCGGTCCGCCGCGCTCCCCGCCGGGCGGCAGCCGCGGCCGCGCACGCAGGTTCCGGGCGGGGACAGGCGCCCCCCGCCGGCCCGGCCGCGCACCGCCGCCGGGACCGGGACCGGGACCGGGCCGGGGCCGGGCCGGGGCCGGGGCCGGGGCCAGGGCCGCGGGGCGCGGCGGGGCCCGTGTTCCCGGCCAGGCTCGTGTCCCCCCCCCGCTGCCCCAGCGCCGTCCTCGTCCCCATCCCTGTCCCCATCCTTCTCCCCATCCCATCCTTGTCCCCGTCCCCATCCCCATCCCTGCCTCCATCCCATTCCCCTCACACCTCCTTCCCTATCATCCCTGTCCCCATCCTTGTCCCCGTCCCCATCCTTGTTCCTGTCCCCGTCCCCATCCCTGTCTCCATCCCATTCCCCTCACACCTCCTTCCCTATCATCCCTGTCCCCATCCTTGTCCCCGTCCCCATCCTTGTTCCTGTCCCCGTCCCCATCCCTGTCTCCATCCCATTCCCCTCACACCTCCTTCCCTATCATCCCTGTCCCCATCCTTGTCCCCGTCCCCATCCTTGTTCCTGTCCCCGTCCCCATCCCTGTCTCCATCCCATTCCCCTCACACCTCCTTCCCTATCATCCCTGTCCCCATCCTTGTCCCCGTCCCCATCCTTGTTCCTGTCCCCGTCCCCATCCCTGTCTCCATCCCATTCCCATCACACCTCCTTCCCTATCATCCCTGTCCCCATCCTTGTCCCCATCCCCGTCCCCATCCCTGTCTCCATCCCATTCCCATCACACCTCCTTCCCTATCATCCCTGTCCCCATCCTTGTCCCCATCCCCGTCCCCATCCCTGTCTCCATCCCATTCCCCTCACACCTCCTTCCCTATCATCCCTGTCCCCATCCTTGTCCCCGTCCCCGTCCCTGTTCTTGTTCCCAGCCCATCGGACGCAGCCGTGTCCTTGCTGCCAGGCTCAGGAGCTGCTGGCAGGCGCCAGGGCTGGCAGCAGCGTTGGGCCTTTCGGCAGGGGGACGTGGGGGCCGATCCCTTGCCCAGGCCCCGGATGGGTCACGGTGGCGTCGCCGCCGCACTTCGCTGGGGCTGCGCCCTGCCACGTCTGCAGCGGTGGTCGCTTCGCTCTGAGAAGGGATTTCCCCCGCGGAAGCGCTCGGGATAGCGCCCCGGAGCCAGGCTCAGGGTCAGGGAAGCGAAAGGCTTTGTCAAAGAAACTAACAAGGAAACATTGCAGAATTTGGCTCGTTTTTGCAAATGTTTGCGAAAGGAGATCTGCAGATCAGGGCATTAGGGTGAGGAAAAATAAGCCTAGGAAAGAGCAGTGTGCGAAGGCCAACCGCCTCTTTGAAGCTCGAGGTAGATATTCTCGTTCTTGAGCCCTCTCAGCAAGCACCCGGGAGGAGGCGTTACGTGGCAGAGCGGCTCCGCAGCTCGGTGTGTTCCTAGAGCCGCTTTCCACTCGCTTTCCAACCCCGTCCCTGTTCGAGCAGCGCTGTGGGACTGTGCAGCTCTTGTTGCAAAGCTGTCATGCGCTAGCACACTGAACAGGCTTCCAAGGGTAAGAGCGGTTTATTTGCATAGTGGGGTGATTCCCTTGAGCAGGAACACGTCTCCCAGCAGCTGGAGGACGCAGCGGTGAACGTGAGCAAGGCCGGGAACCGCCTGGGCCGGCGGGCGCCCGCAGGAGCTCAGCCTTCGGCGGCCGCAGCCGCTGGCAATGGCCCTGGCCCGTGCCGCGTTGGAGCTGAACGCGGAGCTCTGCAGTGCTTTCGCCCCTCCCGGGATGAGGGGAAGGGTCACAGCTCATTCACTTGGATTTTCAAGAGCTTTTGGTGAAGTTCATAACAAGATGCTGTTGAAACAAAATAGATTGCTTTAGGGGAAAGAGATAACGTCCCGTTGGGGTTTGAAAGCTAGATAAGCTGTAGGAGACGGAGTCATAATTAGCGACGCTTTGCATACAGAAGAAATGCTTAATCATGAGAAAGTGTGTATGGAATTAATCTTGCATGAGTGTGACGGGTTTGGTGGAGAAGGTGAAAAGTGGAATCCTATTTTGTGATGATTGGGTCCGTTTCGTTCGTGCCAGCACACGAGGGATTGAGAGTGCCCCAGCGTGACCTACAGCAGCGGCTGGAGCCACAGCAGCGCATGACATTGCCCGCGTCCCCCTCTCCTGCACTGGCATCGATTGCAGGGTTTGCTGCCGTCACGCATGAGCACCCAATAGGTTTGTGCATGGACATCTATTTAGTGCACCCCAGAGCTCCCAATGAACTTATGCATGAGCACCCAATTAGCTCACGCATGGGCGCCCAATTAATTTATTCCTGTGCATCCAGCCAGCTCACACCTGAGCACCCGGTTAGTATCACACCGGAGCGGGACACCCCGGAGGCTGGTGGGCCACGGGCACCCCATGCCGGAGCAGGGGCAGTGAGGAGCCTGGAGTGCAGGGGAAACCCAGCGAGAGGCACGGGGCAGCGACAGCACAAGTGTTTTGCCTGCAGCCGCAGCCTCCTGCGCCGCCCTGGCCTCACCGGAGCACCGGGGACGGACCGAGCGCAACCCCAGCGAAAACAAGGCGAGCCGAGGCTAGGAAGGGGGGAGGAGAGGTGAGTGCCTTAATCGGGGGGGGGGGGGCAAAAAGGTGTTTTGCTGTGTGTTTGTTTAATTGTTTCTGCTTTCTTTTTTCTCAATACCCAAATTTGTGATTAGAAGTTTGTATTAATTGGCAAGAAATTAAATTAAGTACAAGCTGCCCCCCCAGTCAGAGTTGCTTTGCCCATAACACACCCCACGTTTAACTCTGAACACCAGGACTGAACTGGGGGGGCTGAAGGAGCAGAGACCATGTGGGAACCTGGTTGGCAACAGCGCCCGTTTCCCTGCGCTTCGGGTGGAGGCAGAGGGGCTGCAAGGTCCACAGGCAAGTCTACAGGGAAAGATTTCCCTTTTTAACTCCTTCAGCTGCCAGGCTGTGAATTTGCCTTGCAGCCAGGAGTAGCAGTTCATTATTTTTAATGGTCGTGGTGGGAAATGGTGGTGGATTTCAGTTATCTCATTGCAAACGGAGCTGGCGGTGCGGAGCGGAGCTGTTCGTCCGAGCGGGTGAGTCGGTCTGCGGGTCCGAAGGCCCCTGGGAAGCCGACCTTGCCAGGCCTCGGCGGCAGGCAGCGGGTGGCCGCGAGCGGGGAGGGAAGCGCCTGCTGCAGCGGCAGCAGTGGCGGCGCCTGCCAGCAGCGGACCCTGGTTCCGGGGCTCGGCCTGGACAACCGTGGAGGTCCCGTCGGCCCCGAAGGCGCCGAGATTCGCGGCCGCGTCTCCAGCCCCTCGGAGGCTCCCGGCCCTGCAGGGCAGAGCCTCTCCCCGCGGCCGAGCTGGCGCTGGTGCACGACGCGTCCGTGCCCGGATCCCCCCTGCGCCGCTCTTGCTCGGGCTCGCAGGTGCTTCGCAGACGAAAGCCCTCTGCTCCTCCGCGTGTCTCTGCGCGTGTGAATAATTTATGCTTTGTCATGAACAATCCCCCTTTCTGCCTCCTCCCCTCCCTGCCGCGTGCCCTTATGTTTGCTTTTCCTTGCTGCTTTCTAACAATATGCCCGTGCCAGGCAGATGGGCTCGTTAATAGCATCAGGTTGCTTTTCTTTTCCTCTTCCCCCCCCGCCCCAGTATGTAATAAAGAGCATTAAAAGCGCAGAGGCGATGAGATCAGATTTCATTTTCTGCAGCTAGGTGGCTCTTCCGGAGCTCAGGCGGCGAGGGCCCGCGGGTCGCGGTGGGGGGAATCGGGTCCGGCAGGGCCGGCTCGGCCTGCCGGAGCCTCCAGCCCTCCCCTCGGACTGTCCCGGGCGCCGCGGGCCGCGGGAGCAGAGCGGGAACCCCGAAGCGAAGCCGCCCAGCCCCAGCGGCGCGGGCCACGCCGGAGGTGTGCCCGGCTCAGGGACGCTCCAGGAGCTGCTCTCTGCACCTTCTTTTCATTTTAAAATTCACCCGACTGCTCGGGCTGGTGTGGCCCCTTGCAGAGGCTGCTGCTCAGCCTCCCCCAGCATTAAAATTCTGCAGGTGACCCAGGGAAGCGCAAAGCAGCTCTGATGCTCTCCCAGGCTCCGGCATCAGCTTCCTGAGCTGCTCCTCGGGCACTGCTGCTCTGAGTGACCCCGTTTGCAGGAAAGGGGAAATGTCTCAAATCAAAATGGCTTTTGGCTGCTTTTCTTCCTCGCCCCTGCGGTTGTGAGCGATACTGTCACGCCGGGATGAAACCTTGTGGCGCTCATACAGGATTCGCACTGTGCGACGCTCCTGCTCCCGGCTTCCTTTGTACGAACTGGGAAAAATCACTGCAAGGTGCTTGAGGGCCGGGGTGCTGGGCTGAGGATAAATACCACAAATCAGCAGAACTCGGTGTCTGACTAGCCCTGATCGGGTGAGAGGCAGGAACACGTCTTGAGGTGGAGTTGGAGGCTGAGGGAAGGAAACAGAGAAACGTGTTGGAGAAAGCCTGAGGGTATCCAGAACCGAGGGCGAGGACAGGCCCTCTTTCACGGGAGCCTGCCGCAGGAGAGGGGTCCTGGCAGAGCCCTGGCCCCACGGACAGCGCAGGTTTTTACACCGGCTGCGTGGAGGAGCCCCCAGCCTGCGCTGGGCTCCCAGGGACGGTGCAGAGGGAGCCCGGGCGACTAACGTGGGGCTCCGCATCCCCGGCCCATGCCCTGAACTCACCTTTCCACCCTCCTCTCGCCTCTCTTGCAGCGCGGCTCCGGCGACCGCGCGCGGGCTGGCGGGAGCGGAGCCGGCCGCGCCGGCCGTGCGGGCAGACGGGCAGAGGGGGCCGGCTCGCTGCGGGTCACCACCCTCCCGCGCGCAAGTAATCCCGCAAGGAAGATTAACCAGATTGGAAGATTACTGGTCCTAATCACATAAGGTCATTTGTTGTGGTTAACTGGAGATATCTGCTCGGTCTGCAGCAACGCGTGCCAAAATGAGAATGCTCCCAGTGAAGCGACTACGCAGTGCGCCGACGGGCAGCGCTCCTGGCCAGCACGGCAGCGAATCGGACTCAGTTTGGACTTTTTCCCAGCATTAACCGAAAGAACCAGCAGGACTGAGGCTAAACACCAAAGCTGAAAAATGCTCCCTTGCTGAGGGGAGCTGCTGACCGGAGATCTAAAGGCTGAATCAGGAGCCAGCGCAGGGCCTCGGTGCTGGCTCCAGCCAGGGCACGTCCCTGCCGCCGCGCGCCCGGGGCTGGGCTTCGGCTTTCTGCCCGGCGCGAGGCGGCATTTGATCCCGATGGCCGTGATGGGATAGGAAGACGAGCCCAATGCTGGATCGGAAGACGTGCCCGATGTTCCTGCCAGGCGCTAGGATCGGAAGCAGAGCTTGAGGTACGTTTACCTCCCAGGGGCACAAATTTTTCAGGCCAGTGACAGAAGGCTCAGTGGGTCTGAAACGCTTGTCCTGCCGCACACAGGTGGATGTAGAGCCTGAAATGGGCTCTCGAAGTGGGGATTTGGCTGCACAGCCCCGAGCCGGGGACAGTGCTCGGGATGCATTGCCTGGCTGCCCACACCATCCCTGGCCGCTTGTGTTGGGGCACCTTTTGCTGCTGTTGGGCGGTGACTGTCCCCCTCCATCGGGCTGGAAACCTCCTCTGGACCCTGGGCCAGCTCCGGGCTGTGAGCTGAGCCCTCGGCCCCTGCGCTGCCCAGCGCGGCGGGGGGGGGAGTGAGCATGTCCGACCCCGTTGCAGGAGGGCTGGGGACGGGGCAGGCTGCAGCTGGCACGCGGTGAAACGAAGGCATTGCCTCGCCAGGGACGCTCAGCCCCGCGGAGAGACGGAGGCAAAACTCAGCGTGCGACTGTGCGGGAAGCAGCAGCTGAGGCTGCTGAGGGCAGGAGGCATCGCAAAACCACCACAAGCACCTGCAAAACCTTTTCGCAGCAGCAAGTGGCCGCTGGGCCCGCGCTCTGCAGGCCTCTTCGCAGCCGAGCTCCGAGCCAGCCACAAACCATCGCGGCGCTGCGGGCAGGCTGTTTGGATCCGGGCTCGGCCCGGACACCAGCGCCCTGTTTGGACCGGCTGCAGGTTTACAGCCCTCCCGGCAAACTGTGCAGGCGGAGTGACCGACCAGCCGCACACTGCCAGCAGCTGGCTTGCATTTCTCTGTATTTTGCTTTGGAAAGAGCAGGTTTTAGTTTCAGCACGTTCCCTTTTCTTCCTTGCAGTGCTTTTATTTACGCAGCTAAAAACCCTGCCAGCCTGCTGACAGCTGCATGGGAAGGCTGCAGGCTTGTTTATAGGGTTTTCTCTCTCTTTTTTTTTTTTTCCATCCCTTTTTCCCTGTGGCTGTTGGGGTTTGTTGTTAAGATAAATCAAGCTTCAAACCACAGGTCATATGTTTCCAGGCTATAGACGTTCAACTCCTCTTCCAGAGGGGCATTTCAGGATCCATGAAGACAGCTGGGTCCCTCTCCCTGGCTTGCCATATTCCCTTTCCCTGCTATCATATCCACTCTCCCTGCAGATGTCCTGGGTGCCCGGCCAGGGCAGCACAGCTCTGCACTGTGGCACAGCCAGGGCAGAGGCAGCTCTGGATTTCCCTCTGGCCTCAGTCAGATCCACAGCTCCTTCCTGACATCGCAGCCGAGCCCTGGGAACCTCCACTTTTCAGTGTCCTTTGCACTATCTGAACAAACCTTCGCAGCCCTGGGCTCGCTCCTGGACAGGGGGCATCAGCAGGCAGCGGTGCCGTGGGGTGGGGGGATTCCCAGGCAGCTGGGGCCAGATGACCCCCAAGCTTCCGGCAGCCCTGGGCCGTGCAGGGGCCGGGGGGTCTCCCTGCGTGGTGGTCTGGGGAGCCACGTTGCAGCCATTTGGGAGACCACTGCAGCAGGAACCCCAGGCTTCTCTTCCCATCCATGGGGATTGGACATGGCCAGGGTGGTGTGAAAGGAGCAGAGGGGTTTGGGGACGTTTTCTTGCTGGTCTGCATAAGGGCTGGCCCATCTGCAGCACCAGAAAAGCCTGATGGAAGCAGCAAGTCCCAGCTCTAGGAGCAGAGAGTGTGGAGCAGCACTTTGTCCCCAGCATCGCCTCCGAGGCCGGGCAGGATGGGGCCTGGACAAGGCCGGGGCTGCGCAGGCAGCGCTGAGATCTCGCAGCGTCCCCCGAGGCACCCGGGGGCTCTGGAGAGGATCCTCTGAAGGAGCCTCGCTCTTGAAAGGCCGGCTGATGAAAGGCTTCTTTCTCCGGGCTCTGGGATGATTGGAGCATCCCCTCCCCCTGGCAGGCTTTTGTCGGAGGGGATCTGTCAGGAGCATCTCAAGGTTAGTATTTAAGTCACATTACCCATGCTAATACGTGCAGCATGGAGGGGCCGACTCTGCTCCCCGGTGCTGACTAACGCCTTCTTCCTCCAGCTCCTTCCCTCGATTTCATGCACCAAGAGCCTGGGCTCGCCCCAGGCTTGAGCTGATCCCCTTGCTGCTGTGCAAGGCAGAGTTGGGAAGTTGGCTGAGTCTTCTGGAATAAAACGTGCCCCTCCTCCCTGCTGCGCACTGTGACATGGACACTGTGGGCCAGGCTCCATCCGCACATTTGGCTTCTCTGCAGGCGGGGACGCCAGGGCGAATCTCAAAGGCTGAACCACAGCGAGCGAGCAGGACTCCATCCATCTGGGCTGGGGGCTAAAGCTGCCCAGGCGTGCTGCTGTGCGTGCGTGCGTGTGTGTGTGTGTGTGTGTGTGCACACGTCCAGTGCGTGTGTGTGCTGAGGAGCAGCTGGTGTGTTGGGACACAGCATGGAGCAGAGCAGCCCAGGTGCTGCCAAGGGAAGCCACATCTGCCGTTCTCCTGGCACCAGCCTCACTCTGCACGGTAGCGTGAGATGTGAGTGCCCTCCCCAGAGAAACCCTGCAAAGGAGCAAAAAGCCCTTTCCCCTCCCAGCAGCAGGTCTCCAGCGGGATGTCGGCACTGTGCTCCTTATGCACAGCGCTTGTCCCAGGTCACGCCAGCCCCTCGCACCGAGAGAGCCAGCCCAAGACAGCCTGACTGTGCTGGACACTGCTCCCAAAATCTGATGTGCAGCAAGTAGGAGAGATGGTGGGGCAGAGCCAAGGAGCTGGGCAGCGCGGGGTGACAGGTGTCTGTGCACACGGGCTCCCTGCAGGGCTATTGCTGCAGGTCCACCCGGAGCCCTCAGCATTGCACAGCTGCCTCCACCTCCCCGCCGGCAGTGACAGCTTGACCTGGCTGTGCGGCTCCTCCCGGACTTTTTCCAAGGCTTCCAGAGTAGAGCTCCACTCTGGTTCTGTGGGTCACCACTGCCAGGGGAGGAACAGCCACAGCAGCTCTCCTGTTCCCTCCCTCAGGGGCTGCCGGGGCAGGAGACCGGCAGCCTGCGCAGGTTGCCTCCAGCCTTCCCATGGCCCCTCCAAACCCTCGAGGCCTCCCCGTGTGAGGAGGCACCTCTGCAGGGGCTGTGCTGCAGAGGTGGAGGATGGTGCCTTGGGCCCCGCTCTGGACCTGCAGCTGGAGGACCTGGTTCTCCATCCGTGCAGACCCATGCCAGGGACTCGCACCGTGACCTGCGCCAGAGCTGGACCCACAAAGAGGGTCTCGCCCGGGCTAGGGGCTCACACCCGGGGCCAGGGGAGCCCGGAGCCGCGCAGGGCGCTGCCTGCTGAGCTCCTGTGCCTGACAGTCTGGCCGGGGGGGGAGGCAGAAATGTGACTGGTGTCGTGGGGCTCCCAGCCAGGATCGCGGCAGGGTGCAGGGAGGTGCCGAGTGTCCCCGTCCCTGGAGGGGGCTCAGTGGCAGCCAGGCGGCCCTTGGTGGCGGGTTACGGGGTGGGTGGGTGGGGGAGCACCCGCCCTTTGCGGAGCGGGCCGGGGGGGTGCGGGGTGCAGCGGGGCCCCGCTGCCCTTCAGGGCGGGCGCCGGCAGGGCCGGTGCGGGCGGGCGGTGGCGGAGCCGGGGCCGAGCGGCGGCGGGGAGGCGGTGCGGGGCGGGCGGGGGGGGGGGGCCGAGACCGGGCGGCGGGTGGTGCCGAGGTGCCGGCGCGGCGGCGCCGGGGCCGGGGCCGGGGCCGGGGCCGGGGCCGGTGCGGCGGGCGCGGGGCGAGGCCGGCGGGGGCGGGCGCTGCCGGGGCGGGCTCGGCGGCGCCGTCCTCCCTCCGGAAGTCTCTCCCGCTCCCTCCTTTCTCCTCCTCTCCCCCGACAACATGGCCGCGAAGTCGGACGGCGGCGGCGGCGGCCCGGCCGTGCGGCTGGAGAGCCCGGGCGGCGGCGGCGGCGGCGGGGGGCGGCGGGCGGCGGCGGGCGGCGGCTCCCCGCCGGCGCGGCGCTACCGGCTGCGGGACGGCTGCTGGGTGCTCTGCGCCCTGCTCGTCTGCTTCGCGGACGGCGCCTCCGACCTGTGGCTCGCGGCCCACTACTACGTGCGGGGGCAGCGCTGGTGGTTCGGGCTGACGCTGCTCTTCGTGCTGCTGCCCTCGCTCGTGGTGCAGCTGCTCAGCTTCAGGTGGTTCGTGTACGACTTCGCCGCCAGCACCAAGGACAGCGCCGGCAGCACCAAGGACAGCGCCCGCGGCCCCCGCGGCTGCTGCCGCCTCTGCGTCTGGCTGCTGCAGGGCCTCATCCACCTGCTGCAGCTGGGGCAGGTCTGGAGGTACGGGCCGGGGGCGCCGCGGGGGCGGAGGGGGTCCGCAACAGGGCACCCGGCCTCGGGGGGTGGAGGGGGGACGGCTGCTGCGGGGCCTCACCCACCTGCTGCAGCTGGGGCAGGTCTGGAGGTGGGGCTGGGTCAGGGACCTAGTCGTGGAGGGGGCGGCGGGTGCAGCAGGGACACGCTTGAGGGTAGCAGTGTGCGCTGGGGACGCTGGTGGGGACGGCTGGGACACAGGTGGGGACAGCGGAGCAGCAGGGACATGTACGGTGATGGCTGGGGCACCGGTGAATGTGGTAAGGTGCAGTGAGGGCCCCAATGGGGATGGTGGGGTGCAGTGGAGACATAAGTGTGGGTGCTGGGGACACAGCCTGAACCCAGGAGAGGGTGATGAGGACCCAGGCAGGGACGGTGGGGCAGAGCAGGGACCCACACAGGGATGGCAGGGAGCAGTGGAGACCGAGGCAGCTGGGGTGGATGGGAACCAACCCCTCTGCAGCTGCAGCAGGAGGGACAAGGGGTGCAAAGCCCCCAGCAGAGCCTGTCTGAGAGTGAAGGTGGGTGTGGTGAAGGTGCCCACAGCCCAGCTGGGTGGTGCAGGCCTGCTCTCCCCGTGACTGGGCAGTGCTGGGCCTGGCAGGGTGATTGCCCGGCCCTGGCCGTGGAGCCAGGCCTGGTGGATGTGGAGTGACTCTGCCAGGCACCAGACAGATTCACCCCCCTGGAGCCTCTCTGTGCTCCTGCTCTTGGAGCCACTTATAGGCAGGGTCACCGGTGAGGAGGTGCAGTTTTCCCCCCAGTTTGTCCGGTATCCCCACTGCGGTGTGTTTCTGTTGTCTGCCCCTTCCTGGCCTGAGGAAAGGCGGTCTGTGGAGGCAGCCTGAGGGCACAGAGCAGCCCCGAGCAGGCTTGAGCCCCACTGCCTGCTTCTCCGTAGCCCCTCCAGAGGTCCGAGCAGTGGTTTATTGGCAGGACTGTTTCCCTTGAAGCTGTCCTTTCTTCCCGTTGCCTTAGAGCCGGCACCGCTCCCTCCCAGCTTGGCAGAGCTCCGTCTGCAGCATGTGCTGGGGAAGAGCCGGGGCTCTGCAACGGATCTGATTCCTGGGGAATGATGCTGGGAGGAGAGCGGAGACAATGGCAAATTCCTGAAACAATGCACTGAGCAAGCAGCGCTTCCGGGAAGTGTTTTGGTGCTGTTTCTCCTCATGAGCTACTGTGGAGCAGAGACTCTTCCAATCTCTGTTGTTTCCTGCATGCATTTGTCTGCTGCTTTTCCTGGGATGCTCCAGGGATCTCCAACTTTGTTTCACAGTGTAAGGTGTGCCTTGCTGGGGAGGTGGTTTTCCCCCACCGCAGACACAGTCACCCGACCCGCCCCTTCCCTGGGGCAATTGCAGGCGCCTGGGTATCTGTGGCTGCAGGATGGGTGTAAACCCTGGTTTTCATGTGCTTGAGGAGCCGGCAAGGGGGAGGGCAGCCACCCTGCAGCCAGGCCAGCCGGCTCCGCAGCTGCCCACGTTGGCCCTTGGCCCCCCCAAGGGCCCTGTGGCCGATTGCTGGGGCCCAGCCTGAGCTGGGGCCACGCCGCCGTCGGGGTTTTGCTCTCGGGTCTGTGAGCAAGCCGTGTCCTGATCTGCTGCAGCGCAGGGGCTCCTAAGCCCATTAAAGCAGTAACTCTCAGCACTGACCTTCCAGGACTTGTTGGTCTCAAGCTGCAGCTGAGGCTCTTTCTAATCTCGGGATTTGCGATTTGCTCGGGTGACCAGTTAAATGCAGTTTACTAAACCCATTAGCGAGGCTGGATCTGGTGCAGGTGGATATGACAGTTTAAGAAGTGTTGAATTATGGCTGAATAAATACTGTGTGTGTGTGTGTGGCAGGGGGGAGGCTTTTCTTTGGCTGGGGGGCTGGGCCCTTGCCCGGGCCCTTGCAGAACACCTCCCCCTTCCCTGATTTATCTGCACGTCCCTGGCCTGAGCAGCCTCACGACTGCCTTGGCATGTCTTGCCCCTGGAAAATCGATTGCTGCACAGCCCTGAGCCCCAGCTGTGATACAGCCAGTCCTACAAAGAAACTGAAATCACAAAAAATACAGCTGCAGGCCTCGGGGGTGTAAAAACATGCTCGCTAAAAGCACTATCTCGGAGATTCTTCCGAATTAAAGCTGCTGCAAGAATCTGATGAAGTTAGTTGCAGTCAGCACTCGCCACGCACACGCGAACACGCTGCCCCGGAGGCCTCCGGAGACGGTGTGGCTGCACGGACGTGTCCTCGGGTAGTCGGCAGCCGCCGGCGGAGCCGCGCGCAGAGCTTGCGCGGGCGCCGGGCCGGGGAGCGGGCGCCGCTGCCGGCTCCGTTCGGATGGTGCCTCTCCACGTGGCTCATGCTGATGCGATTTTGCAGCTCGGGAATTTGTATCCCTTTTGCTTGCAAAAGGTCAACCGCTTTTTCAGCAAATGTGGAAATACCAAAGGGAAGGGCTGCGCAGAGGGGCCTCGCCGTGCTCCCTGCCTCCCGTTGGCAGTGGCGGGAGCCTGCGAGGGGCCGGAGGGGCCCTTTCCCTGCTCTTTCCCTGCTCTTTCCCTTCCCTTTTCCTGCCGGCCCCCATGCCTGGACTCGCGCCGAGGCTTCGCTCTCCCTGCCCGGGGGCTGCAGCCCTCCAAGCCCTCAAATTGGGCGGCTTTTCCCTGGTGGACTTGTCCCCATGCAGGATGCTGGCTCTGAAGTTGGTCCCTTCGCTTGCCCAGCCCTGTGCACAGACCAAGGGGGTTTTTAGGGCCAGATTGAGTGTTTTCCGATGGCCCCAGCTGCTTCAGCCTGCCCCAGGGAGTCACGGTGCGCAGGGAGGTGTGGGCAAGGGGGGACGCTGAGCCCCTAATCACCATGCTGACGTGACACCAGCAAGCACGTGGAGCTCTCCCTAGTTATTTGGCTTTGCAAGATGCATAATGGATTAAAATGGCTGCAAAAGGAAAGCAGTTTTCTCCTTGTTTAAATGAAGGATTATGGAAAGATAGCCCAAATATTACCTTTCAGGAAAATTGTGCTCTTTATCACCTGCTCTTAGACTGGTGGATCCCTCTAGTTTTTTTGATAGGGACTGATGATTAATGAATTTGGTTATAGCCGGGGCCTGGCTTTTCTCCACACACTTATTTTGCCCCAACACTTGAAAATTGGAGCCCATAATTGCGACACCGTAAGGCCGGAGCTGGCTCAGCACCGGAGCGGAGGAGATGCTGGGATTGCTCGGGATTGCTTCCACCGCTCGGAGCGCGGCGAGCAGCGAGGCCCGCGGGCGGCCGTGCAGCTCGCCGAGGGTGAGCCGCCCCGTGGGAACCTGCGTTTCAACAGGTCGGATCAGCAGGAGGAGCCGGGAATGGAGCAAACCGCGCTGCCAGCAGCAAACCGGGCACTGGAAGGGCGCGTGGGGGACGAGCTCCCATCCATCGAAGCCCTTCAGATTCATTCTGCAATGGCTTTCATCGGGTTATTCTTCTTAATACAAAGGAGGTAGTAATTAGCCCTAAGAGCCCGCTCCGTTGGTTTCTGCCTCATCATCAGTTTTTTTAAAATTAAATGATTTTTTTTAAAGTAATTGATTCCGTATTTCTCATGCAGCTGCTGCTGCGTTTGGTTCATAAAAACCTCGCGGTGCTCTGTCAGTGCGCATGAGGATATTTTTCTGGGTTGAAACATAAACTGCATGATCAAATGCATAACAAATAAGAATCAACATTTCATTCTGGCAAGTTGATGGGAGATGAAATCTCGTTTTAATGAGATCTGTGGAAGTGACAGGATGATGGGAGAATAATCGTGCCCCCGCCGGAAGCGGGGGGAGGCGGGCGGTCACCTGTTGAGCTGCCGGCGAGCCGGGGCCCGGGCGCGCAGCACGTGGGGCAGTTTCCCGGCTCCCGCCCCTGCCTCGGCCGCGGCGCTGCGTGTGCGCGGCAGCCGCCGGCCGCGCGGGGCCAAGGCGCTGCTGGCGGATCGGCCCGCGCCGGGCTGCTGCGCGCCGCGGCCAGCGCGATGGTGGCAGCGACGAGCCCGGTTAGTGAGTTAGTGAGCTCGATTGCAGGCAAGGTCGCCGGTGCCCGGGCTTCGTGCGCCGGGGCAGGGGAAGGCAGGATCCTTCCCGGGAGCCGGGCTCTGCCCAGGAATGCGGGGCAGCTCCGCGGGGCCGGCATCGCTGCTAGGAGGCTGTGCATGCCCCAGGTGAAAAACTTTTCACATTTGCTGAAAAAGCAGTTGACCTTTTGCAAGCAAAGGAGATACAAATTCCTGAGCCGCAAAATCGCGTTTTCAGCCTGCAAAGGGCTGCATTCGGATTGCTTCTCCCTTTGCTTTCCCGCGCTGCTCCCTGGGCTGGCAGGTGAGTCCCCCCGGTTGGCTCCGCTGCCTGCGAGGGGGAGCACGTCAGCGCGCAGGTCCCGCGGGGCGAGCGGCCCTGGCAGGGCCGGGGGGGCCGGGAAGGGGCAGCGGGCGCTCGCGGCCGCCCTGGCGCCACGCTGGCAGAGCTGGCCGCGCCGGCCGGGAGCAGATGGTGGCAGCTCCCAGCCCCGGCCGCGAGCGGCACCGAGGGCCGAGCTCGCGTCCTCGCCGCGCGCCGGGGCTGCTCCTGCCGCCGATGCCACCCGGCTGCGCGGGGAGGGCAGGGAGCTTCCCCCGCTTCCCATCCGGATCCCCGAGAGGCAAATCCGCAGCGTGGGAGACGCAAGCCCAGGCGCTGGGGCACCGGGGAGCGCACGGCTTGCCGTGACCCTGCAGCTCTCCCAGCCCCCGTGGAGCCACGGGAGCGTGGGCGCTGCGGGCACCCCGGGCCTGGAGCTCCCTCCCGAGGATGCTCTGGGCATCCCAGGCAGGGCTTGGACACAGGAAGGTCAAACCCAGCTCCTTGCCCTGGGGCCGTGGGGATGGGGGAAACCTCCCATGAGCAGGGCTGAATTTGCTTTTCCAGGCCTTTTCCGGCGCGTTTCAGGGCTGGTGAGCCCCAGCTGCGCGCTGCGCCCGCGGGCAGCGATCTGCTCCCGTGCCTCCCTGCACGCAGGTCGCTCAGCCGGGAAGGCGGGAGCCTGGCAGACGCGGCCTCCCCGTGCTGAGCGGTGAGTTATGGGCTGCAGAAAGCACTAAAATTAGCCGCTCCTTTGGAGCTGCACGTTAAAGCCTCATTTCTGCACTAACGCAAACAAACAAATCGGAGCCCGGGAACCTGGCGCTGGCGGCAGGGTCCCAGGCCGGCACCCGGCGGTAATTGGCACGTAATGAAGCTGGGATGCGGCTATTAAAATCGCATTATCTGCTGACACCGATGCCGTGCGCGGCTGCCAGCGCTCGGAAGGCCTTTCTGTGGCTCCCCGCAGGACGGACGGGCGACACTCACCGAAAGGGAGGGGATGAGGATGGGCTGCTGACGCGGCCGCTGCGGCAGCTCCGGTTGGGCTGCTGGGGAAGGGGCGCGTGGGGAAGGGGCCTCCCGCGTGGGGCGGCCGGGCCGTGGGGGCTCTCAGGGCCGGGGCCACTGTGGCAGAGCACAGGACGCCCGGTCCCACCTGAGTCTCCCGCAGCTGGGCCCGGGGCCCGGCTCTGCCCTCCTCCGGGTGTCCCGCGCCCCGGCACGTGGGGCCCCTGGGCGCTGTGACTCAGCCGGGAGCGTGGCCGAGCTCCGGCGAGCAGATGGCCGGGGCCGGCGCGCAGCCCTGCCAAGAGCCGGGCAGCGGCCGGCACGACCATCCCGCGGGCTCCTGGCGAGGTCTCGGCCACGCCAGCTGGTCCCTCCTTCCTCTCCGCTCCGCGCGGCCGGAGGAGAGGGAAGGAAAGACGGGCGCTGCGCCAGCCGGGACAAAAATATCCCCTTTACGAGCCAGGCAGGTGCCGGTGGGCCAAGACCGGAACCCCTGCGAGGTGCCGGCGGTGCAGAGAGCCTGGCTGCGGGCTGGGATCCCCGGCTGCAGGATGCTGGACCCCGCCGCGCGGGCAGATGGGCGCAGGGGAAACACCGTGACGAGCAGAGGCGCCGGGGAGCGGCACGGCCCCGTCGCCCGCCGCACGGGGTGCTCAGCCGGGCACTCCGCTCCGGTGCTGCTGACGGTGGCTCCCACGTCGGCGCAGCGCCCCGGGGGCAGCGGGGTCCTGGGCCGGGTTTGCAGGAGCTCCCCTGTGCCCACCTCCCAGGGCCATTCGCACACGGGGACCCTCCAAGCTGCCCAGCCTCGGGGTGGGACGTGGTCGCGGCGCTCGGCATCGCCGCCTCGCTCGGCATCGCCGCCAGCCGCTCGTCTCTCAGCTCTCCCTGCCCTCCCTCGCGCAGGTACCTCCGCACCCTGTACCTGGGGCTGCAGAGCCGGTGGCAGACCGAGCATCGCCGCCGCCACTTCTACTGGCGGATGATGTTCGAGAGCGCGGACATCAGCATGCTGCGGCTGCTAGAGACCTTCCTGAAGAGCGCGCCCCAGCTGGTGCTGCAGCTCAGCATCATGGTGCAGCAGAACAGCGTCGAGCCGCTGCAGGGTAAGGGCGGCCGCGCCGCGCGCCCGGCCCCGGGCACGCCGGGCATGCCGAGCCACCGGGCATGGTGGCCAGTTTGGGGCCAGGCTGGCTGGGGAGGGGGACCCCGGGCCGCTCCGGTCCGGCAACGGCTGTCGCAGCCCCCTCGTCCCTCGCCGTTGTCCCCCCAGCCGTCCGCTCCCCCCGCAGCCCCGCTCTCACGGCCGTCTCCGCTTTGTGCCCGCAGGGCTCTCGGCCTCGGCCTCGCTCCTCTCCCTGGCCTGGATGATCGCCTCCTACCAGAAGGTGCTGCGGGACTCGCGGGAGGACAAGATGCCCATGTCCTACAAAGGGGCCATGGTGCAGATCCTGTGGCACCTCTTCACCATCGCTGCTCGCGCCATCGCGTTCGCCCTCTTCGCCTCCGTGTTCCAGCTCTACTTCGGCATCTTCATCGTCACCCACTGGTGCATCATGACCTTCTGGATCATCCAGGGCGAAACGGACTTCTGCATGTCCAAGTGGGAGGAGATCATCTACAACATGGTGGTGGGCATCATCTACATCTTCTGCTGGTTCAACGTCAAGGAGGGACGGAGCCGCTACCGCATGTGCATCTACTACGTCATCACGCTGTCGGAGAATGCCGCCCTCACCGTCCTCTGGTTTCTCTACTACGACCGCAAGACCACGTCCGACTTTGACGCCTTAATCCTCGTCTGCGTGGTCAGCTCCAGCTTCGCCCTCGGCATCTTCTTCATGTTCATCTACTACTGCCTCTTGCACCCCAACGGCCCCATGTTTGGCCCCCCATCCGGGGGCTGCATTTTCCAGGAGCCGCCGGCCCCAGCCCCAGGGCCGCCCGCGGACGTGGTCACCAGCCCCCCGCGCTCGCTGCCGCGGACTACAGGGGGGGAGCGGGAAGGGGCGCCGGGGGACCGGGACAGCTGCGTGCCCGTCTTCCAGGTGCGGCCCTGCGCCCCGCCGCCGCCGGCCGCCCGCGCCCCGCGGACAGAAGGGCCCGTCATCCGCATAGACCTGCCCAGGAAGAAGTACCCGGCCTGGGACGCCCACTTCATCGACAGGCGCCTGCGCAAGACCATCCTGGCGCTGGAGTACGCGTCGCCCACCACGCCGCGCCTGCAGTACCGCACGCCCGGCGCCGCCCAGGAGGTGCTGGAGTACGAGACCACCGTGTAGGGGCGCGGGGGGCCGGGGCCGCGGCGAGCCGGCGGGGGGGCAGTCCCATTCCTTAGCGTTTTGCCTTTTTTTCTGTTCGCCAGCGCTGACGTGCCGCCGGCGGCCCCGCGCGCCCGGAGCCCGCCGGGTCTCTTGGTGCTACCGCCCGCCGTGGGGGGCCCGGGGCTGAGACCTGGGCGCCTCGTCACACGCCGCGGCGGCCCCGGGGCGGGCTGCCCTGCCGGGGGCTGGGTGCCTCCCCCGTGCCTGAGCCTGCGCAGCCCCGCGGCGGTGCAGGATGGGGCCGGGCAGCGCCAGGCGGCCTCGTGCCACGGAGCTGTGATGCGCTGGGGTCTCCAGCGCGGTGCCGGGAGCACGCTGGGGTCCAGCCCTGGTCCCGGGGGGCATCAGTGCAGGGCCTGGGCATGGGGCATGGGCATCCCGGACGGGGAGCGCCTGTGGGTGCTGCCGCTGCCCACGACCCGGCTCCACGCTCGTGCTGGGAGCGGGATGCTGGTGCAGGGCTGCGCTGGGGGCTGCGCGGGGGCTGCCCAGAGCCGGGGCTGGGCAGGGAGCGCCCGGGGTGCTGCTGGCCGTGGGCAGCTCTGCGCGCCCCTCTCGGCCCCGCGGTGCCCCTGGGGAACGGCTTCTCATCGCGTTTTCTTTGTTTTCACCTGATAGGTGACGTTTTATGTGACATTTTCTACCTCGGTTGGCGCTGATGGCACCACGGGGCTGGGGGCACACGGGACCCCCGGTGCCCGTGGGGCACCCGGCCGCTCCCCACTCAGCGGGGACCCCGGGGCAGGATCCCCCGCTGCTCCCCTGCCTGAGCTGGGCATCGCTGTCTGTCTGGGAGAGTTTCCGTCTGTCCCCTGCCATCAGCACCAGCCTCCCTCCCCTTCGCCAGTGTAAAGCTGGGCCGGGATCTGGCCATCCCTCTCCCCTCCCACTGCCCCAGGGAGCTGCCCCCCTCCCCAGGGGCCGGGGTGCACGGCTGCACCGCGTCCGGGTGCGACCGCGTCCCCCTCCTGGGGCTGGGGTGCACGGCTGCACCGCGTCCGGGTGTGACTGCGTCCCCGTCCCGGGGACGGGGTGCACGGCTGCACCGCGTCTGGGTGCGACCGCATCCCTGTCCCGGGGCCGGGGTGCACGGCTGCACCGCGTCCGGGTGCGACCGCGTCCCCCTCCTGGGGCTGGGGTGCACGGCTGCACCGCGTCCGGGTGCGACCGCGTCCCCCTCCTGGGGCTGGGGTGCACGGCTGCACCGCGTCCGGGTGCGACCGCGTCCCCGTCCCGGCACCCTGCCCCTCCCGGCCGCCGGCGCACGGAGGCACCGCGTGCCCCGTGCCCAGAGGGCTCTGCTGAATGTACCCTGCCCCGCGCGGCGCCGTGTGCCTTGTCCGGCCGCCCCGGCCGCAGCCGCCCCGAGGCGCCAGCGTGACTCCCCGGCCCCGGGACCCCGGGTTCCCGCAGCGGTGCACGGTGCCCAGCCAGCACCCCGGCCGGGGCCGCTGCTTGCGGGGGCATCATGTTGCTTTCCCTTCCCGTTTCCCTGTAGCTCGGAGGCCCGGGATGGCGGCAGGCTGGGATGGTCATCGCTCGGGTCACCGATGCTAACTGGTGCTAACTGGACGCCTTGGAAAACCCTTTTGGAGGAGGCTGTGGAGCGTCGCGGGGCCAGGGCCGCGGGCTGGCCCGTCGCCACGATTCGGGGGCCAAACCCGGCTCGGCGCAGCCTCGCTGCCTGGGCAGCCGCGGCCCGGCGGCTCCGCATGCCCGGGGGCTCCACGTGCTCCGGCGGCTCCGGGCGCCCGGGACGCGGCAGCTGCCTGGCGGCTGGGCCCCCGCGAGCCTCTGGGTTTGGCAGCTGCTTTCCGAGCCGGAGGTCTGTGTTTCCCTGGGGAATCCGCTCCTGGGGTTGCCCGCGGGGTGCTGCGTGCCGGCTGGGGTGCGGGACGGCCCTGGCGGGAGCCCAGCCCAGCCCACAGCTCTGTGTCACCCGTGTGATGAGCTCCACGGTCCTCAGAGGGGCCGGGAAGGGCTGCGGCACGCGGCACCAGCGCGTCCCCCCTGCCTCGAGCCAGAGGCTGCCTTTGCCGGGGCCGGGGGATGCAGAGCCCGGTGCGGTGGGGGGCAGCCGGCGCGGGGGAGCTTCGCGGGCGCCCCGTCCCCACCGGCGCCGCCGGGAGCGGGCAGCCCGGCGGGCGTTTTCTATGCATTCAAGCCACGGTATCCTCGGCCTTCGGGCTGCTCCCGGGCGCCGGCAGCGCCCGCTGTAACGCCCGGGCCGCCGGCCGCAGCGTGCACGGCGCAGGGGAGCGCGCCGGGCCACGGGCTCCGGACACGGGCGCGCTCCGGGCTGCCGAGGCCCTGCCGGGACAGAAGCACCCGGTCAGAGGTGAAAACAGACCCCGGCTGCCGGGAACGGCGTTTCCAGCGGCTCCTGGTCCGCCCGGCCCCGGCAGGGCTGCGCCGCGGCCCCCCGGACGCCGTGGGGCGGGGGGTCCCAGCCATGGGGCCGCCCCGGATTCAGGGAAGGGGGCCAGGGCTGCACCGGGACCGATCCCCGCTTGCTCTTCGTCAGGGCTGAGTGTTTTCTCCAGGCGGGCGGCCGCGGCGGGCGAGGGGCCGCACGGCCGCGGCGCCCAGCCGAGACCCCGCGCCGCCGCCGCCCCCTGCAACCCCCCGCCGCCGACTGTAAATACTCCGTGTGCCACCTTCTTCTCTGAGACCCTCGGCGCGGGCGGGAGGGGGCGAGCGGGGGGGGGCCCGTACTGAGACTTTTTTGTATACCACAAACTTTTTGTATATTTTTAATTTTGCTGCAACATGAGATATTAAATTCATTTCAATAAACCCTGCCTGCGGGCCCTTCTCATTGCCGGCACGTCCCGCGGCGGCCGCGGCGACGCCGGGGCACGGAGCGGAGCCCGCGGGCTTGCCCGGCGCGGCCCCCCGCGGCGGCCGGCAGCAAAGGGGTGCCGGCCGCGTCGCCGGCGGGGCAGGATGCGGAGCGCCGGGGCAGGAAGGCCGCCGGACGCGGCCCCGCCGCCGGCTGCCGAGGCCTCTTCCAAGCCGGGCCCCTCCCTGCAAGGGGGCCCCGTGCCAGCGCCGACCCCTGCGGACCGCGGGGCTTCGGCGCCCGCCGCAGACGGGGTCCCCGGGCGGCGGCCGCCCCGTGCCGGCTCCGGCTCCGCGGTCCCCCGGCGCGGTTGCGGCGGCGGCGCGGAGCAGCGGGGATGGTGCCCGGGGCAGTTCCCCCCCCCGCCCCGGCCTTGGTCCTCGCCCCGGGGCAGGATGTGGGGCGAAGCAGCTCGCTGCCGGCCGCGGGCACTGCCGGCGGGTGCGGGCGCCGAGCGCGGCGGGGGCCGGCGGGGGCCGGGGCTCGTCCCTCGCAGGGCGGGCAGGAACTGGGCGAGCAGGCGGCCGAGCCGTCGCTGGTGGAGTTTCCGACACAGGAAAAAAACAAAGGAGCCGGAGGCAGAGGGAAAAGCTGCCGGCGGCGCGGCGGGGCCCAGCGGCACCGCGGCATGGAGCACGACGGCAAGAAGGGCAAGAAGGTGGGTGGGCGCCGCGGCGCCTGCCCGCGCGCCGGGGACCACGCCGCGGGACGGGGCGCGGGGTCCCCGCGCGGGGACGGGGCTGGGCGCCCCCGCGCCCGCCCCGCCGCTCCCCGGCGCCGGCTCCCTGTCCGCCAGCTCCCGCCGGGGACGGGGGCGGGTGGCACCGGCCGGGCCCTTCGCCCGCCGCCGCCGGCGACTCGTCCGCGCCGCCCCGCTCTCGCTGCAGGGCTTCGTGTCGCCCATCAAGCGGCTGGTCTTCCCCAAGACGGCGCGACGGCCGGCGCCGCGGAGCAGCGCGTGCCGGCGGCCGCTGCACTCGGTGCCGCTCTACCCGCCGGACTATCTGATAGACCCGCAGATCCTGCTGCACGACTACGTGGAGAAGGAGGTGAAGGTATCGGGCTGGGGGAGCCGCTGCCGGGCGAGGGGGGCGGCCACGGCAGAGCCCCCCCCCCCCCCACGAGGGAGCGGAGGGGCGGCATGGGGCCGGCACGGGACGGTCCTGAGCCCTGGGGTGCCCGGGGGTGCTGGGTGCCGGGGGGGCTCTGGGGGAGCGGGCTCCCCCCCCCCCGCCGCCCCGACAGCTGCCCTGGGTTTTGTCCCCCCCCCCCCCACAGTTTTTGGGCCACCTGACGTGGGTAACAGCCTCCTTGAACCCCTCCAGCCGGGATGAGGTGCTGCAGCTGCTGGACACGGCCAGGGTAGGCGGGTGCCCGGCGGGGCGCGGGGTGCGGGCGCGGGGCTCGGGCGCCCGGCGGCCCCTGGCACGCTCTCGCCCCGCAGCAGCTGAAGGAGCTGCCGCTGCAGACGACGCCGGCGCAGGACAGCATCCTGAGCCTGTCGGCCCGCTGCCTGCTGCTCACGTGGCGGGACGACGAGGAGCTCATCCTGCGCATCCCCACCCACGAGATCGCCGCCGCCTCCTACCTGCGCGACGACGCCCTGCACCTCCTCATCCTCAAAACCGGTGCGGGAGCCCCCCGGGGGGGGGGGGCCGGCCCGGCCGTGCCTGCTGCGGGCCGCGGGGCAGCGCGCACCGACGCGGCCCGGGTCCCCGCAGCCCCCGGCCCCGCAGCCTCCATCCCTGGAGCCCCCAAACCCGCAGCCCCCATCCCCACAGCCTCCATCCCTGGAGCCCCCAAACCCGCAGCCCCCAAACCCGCAGACCCCATCCCCACAGCCCCCATCCCCATAGCCTCCATCCCCACAGCCTCCATTCCTGCAGCCCCCATCCCCATAGCCTCCATCCCCACAGACCCCATCCCCACAGACCCCATCCCCACAGACCCCATCCCCACAGCCTCCATCGCCGCAGCCCCCAAACCCGCAGCCCCCATCCCCACAGACTCCATCCCCACAGCCCCCGTCCCCATAGCCTCCATCCCCACAGACCCCATCCCCACAGCCCCCATCCCCACAGACCCCATCCCCGCAGCCTCCATTGCCGCAGCCCCCAAACCCGCAGCCCCCATCCCCACAGACTCCATCCCCACAGCCCCCGTCCCCATAGCCTCCATCCCCACAACCTCCATCTCTACAGCTCCCATCCCTGCAGCCCCTGTCCCCACTGCCCCCATCCCTGCAGCCCCCATCCCCACAGCCCCCATCCCTGCAGCCCCTAATGTCACTGACTCCAACCTCACTGCAGCTTCTGTCCCTGCCAAAACCACCGGTCCCAGCCCCACCATCCCCAGCCCCACTGCCCCTAATACCACTGCCCCCAGCCCCACTGCTCCCAGCCCCATCATCCCCAGCCCCTCCGCAGCCCCCACCATCCCCAGCCCCAGTGCACAGACCCCACTGCATCCCGCTTTGCTCCCAGCCCCACGGCAGCCCCGACCCCGCAGCACCCATCCTGGGCCGGGGGGGACCAGGACCCACTCCCGTGGGCTGCCCCAGGTCCAGGGAGGGCCAGGGTGGGGGGCAAGCGCAGCCCCCAGCCCCAGCCCCGACGCCCCGCGTCTCCTCCGCCCTGCCCAGGCCTGGGGGTGGACCTGGTGCCCGCCGGAGCCCACCCCGAGGCGGCGGGGGGCGGCGGGCCGGAGCCGGCCCCCGCCGGGGCGGCCGAGACGAGGCCGGGGGGGCCGTGGCCGGAGCCGGGGCGGCTGGGCGGCCCCATGGAGCGGCGGCACACCATCTGCAGCCTGGACTGGCGGGCGGCGCGGGGCGGGCAGGAGGGCCGGCAGGGCGGCAGCCTGGAGCGCAAGGCGGCCGGCGGCAGCTGGGAGAAGCGGCAGGGCGGCCGGGCCTTCGGCAGCTGGGAGCGGCGGCAGCCCCGCGGCGGCGGCGGCGGCGGCGAGCGGCGGCAGGCGGCCGGCGGCAGCTGGGAGCGCGGCAAGGTCTACGGCAGCTGGGAGCGGCGGCACGCCGGCAGCAACCCGCTGGACCCCCAGGAGCCCTGCCCCGGCGCCTACTCCAACCTCGTCATCCTGGCCGTGGCCAACAGGGTGGGTTGGGGGGCTGGCGGCGGCGGGGCGGCCGCCGGCCCCCGCCCAGCGCCCCGCTCCCTCCCGCCGCAGGATGCCGCCGAGGAGTCCTGCGCGCTCATCTGCCAGGTCTTCCAGATCATCTACGGCGACCAGAGCATCGAGTGCGTGGACCGCGCCGGGTACCACTACACCTGCACGCCCGAGCGGCCCTGGCTCCGCAGCAGGAGTGAGCGCCGGGGCACGGGGCTGGCGGCGGGGGGCTCGCGCCGGGGCCGGGGCCGGGGCCGGGGGCCGGGGGCACGGCTGCCCGGGTGCAGCGCCGGGGGGGCTGCCGTCCCCCATCGCAGAGCTCGCCTCTCCCTCCCCAGGCGAGAGCTGCCGCACGGACGGGACGTACGGCTACGACGCCGACTTCAGCTGCTGCAGCTCCTTGTAAGGCTGCTTCCACCGGGAGCCCTGCCCCGTGGGGAGCTCCTGCCCCGTGGGGAGCCCTGCCCCGTGGGGAGCCCTGCCCCGTGGGGTGCGCCTGCCCCGTGGGGAGCCCTGCCCCGTGGGGTGCCCCTGCCCCGTGGGGTGCGCCTGCCCCGTGGGGAGCCCTGCCCCGTGGGGAGCCCCTGCCCCGTGGGGAGCCCCTGCCCCGTGGGGAGCCCTGCCCCGTGGGGAGCCCCTGCCCCATGGGGAGCCCTGCCCCGTGGGGAGCCCTGCCCCGTGGAGAGCCCCTGCCCCGTGGGGAGCCCTGCCCTGTGGGGAGCCCCTGCCCCATGGGGAGCTCCTGCCCCGTGGGGAGCCCTGCCCCGTGGGGAGCCCTGCCCCATGGGGAGCTCCTGCCCCGTGGGGAGCTCCTGCCCCGTGGAGAGCCCCTGCCCCGTGGGGAGCCCTGCCCTGTGGGGAGCCCCTGCCCCATGGGGTGCGCCTGCCCCGTGGGGAGCCCTGCCCCGTGGGGTGCGCCTGCCCCGTGGGGTGCCCCTGCCCCGTGGGGTGCGCCTGCCCCGTGGGGAGCCCTGCCCCGTGGGGAGCCCCTGCCCCATGGGCAGCCCCTGCCCCGTGGGGAGCCCTGCCCCGTGGGGTGCCCCTGCCCTGAGTGGGCGGTCACGGTCCAGGGTGGGTGTCCCTGCCTGGGCTGGGTGTCCTGTACCCTGGTGGGGGTCCAGGCCTGGTGGGGGTCCATGCCCCCGATGGGTCTCCACGCCCAGGGCGGGTGCTCGCCAGGCTGCAGAGACGCCCCAGCGCTGCGGATGGAGGGTGCCCCCGCGGGGGGGAGGGCAGCCGGGCTGGGCCGCGCGAGCGGGGGGCCGGGGCCCGCTGACCCCTTCATCCCGCCGCAGCAACGGCTCCCACGAGACCTTCGAAGCCTACTACAGCGGCGGCTCCTCGCCCTCCTTCCACCAGTCCCACCACAGCCTGGCCACAGCCTGCAGCGGCAGCGACCAGAGCGGCGCGGGGCTGGAGCAGCTGCAGGACTACATGGTGACGGTGAGGGGCCGGGCCAGGTGAGCCGAGCCGAGCCGAGCCGAGCCGAGCCGGGCCGCTGCTGCAGCCCTGACCCGTCCCCGCAGCTGCGCAACAAGCTCTCGCCCCCGGAGATCCAGCAGTTCGCGCTGCTGCTCCGCGAGTACCGCCTGGGGCTGCCGGTCCGGGAGTACTGCTCCGACCTCCTGCGGCTCTACGGGGACAAGAGGAAATTCCTCCTCCTGGGTGAGCAGCCCACGTGCCCGCCGGCTGCAGCGGAGCAGCCCGGGGCGACGTGCCGGCGCCGGCCGTGCCGAGCCTCTCGGCGTCTGTCGCAGGAATGAGGCCCTTCATCCCCGACCAAGACATCGGGTACTTCGAGACCTTCCTGGAGAGCATCGGCATCCGCGAGGGCGGCATCCTCACCGACAGCTTCGGCCGCATCAAGCGCAGCATGAGCAACACGTCGGCCTCGGCCGTGCGCAGCTACGACAGCTGGTCCCTGCGCTCCGAGTCCGAGTCCTTCAACCGCATGATCACGGACATCACCCACGACATCGAGGCCCTGGCGCGGGACGAGGACGAGGACGAGGACGAGGAGGAGGAGGAGGAGGACAACTACCTGTGAGGGGCTGGGGAAGGTCGGCGTCCCGCCTGCCGCAGCTCCCAGCCCGGTTTGCAGGGTGCTGGGCTCAGCCCCGGGGGGCCCCGGGGTGCGGGGGGAGCTGATCTCGCCCCCCTCCCCACCCCGTTGCTGCAGGAGGGCAGGTGCCTGCCTGCACCGGCGGCTCGTTAGCGTTAACGGGATCCCAGGGCGGCCCTGAGGTTGGGGGGCCCCCGGCTGGCAGTGGCACATGCTGTAATTAGTGCAATTGCAATTAAACCACAGGGCAGGGAGCAGAGCGGGTCTTTCTGGAGGGTGTCGGGGGGGGCACGGCCAGGCCTGGGGCAGGCGGGGGCCGGCTGGGTCCCGGCTGGGGACGGCGCGGGCTGGTGCGTCCCCCCGGCCCCGGCGGGACACGCGGTTGCTCCCGGCCGCTCCCGGCCCCGCAGGGCTCCGAGTCCACTCCAGCAGCGTGGGGCTGGACCCTGGGGTGCTGGGGACTGGGATGGGGATCAGGAGGCGGGTGGGGCGATGGGGGACGCGTGGCATTGGAGGGGGCGAGGGGCCCCAGCACCATCGGGGGCGGGTAGGAGGCACCGGCGTGCATGGAGCCTGGGAAGCGGCTCTGCAGGACCAGCACCCGGAGCAGGATGTGCTCCAGCACCGGGAGAGGCCGGGCGGGGAGGCGCGGGGGAGCCCGAGCCGGGCGAGGAGGGAGCAGAGGCCGGGCGCTGCTCCTGCCCGAGGCGCGCACACGTGCGCACACGCACGGACACGCGTGCGCCCGGGGCCGGCACGCGCCGCCGGCAGCCCCCGGCCCCTGGCAGCGACCTTGCGGCTGCTGCACCGGCCTCCGGCGCAACGGGCGTTGCGCAAAAGGAAGTTCGCGCCCTGAGGCAGGATTTCCCCCCCCTCCCCGGGCGCGGGGCGGGAGCCGCTTCGGCCGGCGGCGCCCGGGGACGCGGCGCGGCGGCTGCGGAGGCCCCGGGAGGCCGCGGCGCTCGGCCCCGGGGCGGCAGCGAAGCCGCCGGTCCCGGATGCGCAGGGCGGCCCTGGGGCCGCTGCACGGCTGCCGAATGCCGGGGCTGCCTGCGGCTGTCTGGTGCTGTGAAAGAAATTGAGCCTGCAAATCCTTGCTCTCGGGTTGCAAGAGTTGGGTGAGGTTGGGGCGATCCCACGGCCCCGTGCCCGGCCAGGGCGATCCCACGGCCCCGTGCCCGGCCACGGCGATCCCACGGCCCCGTGCCCGGCCGGGGCGATCCCACGGCCCCGTGCCCAGCCGGGGCGATCCCACGGCCCCACGCCCGGCCGGGGCGATCCCACAGCCCCGTGCCCAGCCAGGGCAATCCCACGGCCCCGTGCCCGGCCGGGGCGATCCCACGGCCCCGTGCCCGGCCACGGCGATCCCACGGCCCCGTGCCCGGCCGGGGCGATCCCACGGCCCCGTGCCCCGCCAGGGCGATCCCACGGCCCCGTGCCCGGCCAGGGTGATCCCACGGTCCCATGCCCAGCCGGGGTGATCCCGCAGCACCATGCCCGGCCGGAGCGATCCCTTGGCCCCGTGCCCAGCTGGGGCTATCCTATGGCACCATGTCTGGCTGGGGTGATCCCATGGCACCATGCTCAGCCGGGGCGATCCCACGGCCCCATGCCCGGCCAGGGCTTTTCCACGGGCCCGTGCTCAGCTGGGGTGACCCCATGGCCCCGTGCCCGGCCGGGTGCCCTCGGGCTGGCGTCGCCCCCGGAGCAGCGGGCCGGTTTGCTGCCTCCATTCCCGTTGGAACCTCCGAGGTTCGGGACTAAGGACAAACCAGAGCAAACGCAATGCCGTCAGTCCCGACCCGCCAGCGGAGCCCCTTCGGCAGTGCCGGCCCGCTCGGCACGGGAGCGCCGCCGGCTCGGGGGAGGCCCCCCAAGCCCGCCGCCCCCGCGGCCGTCGTGCCTGGCAGCGTGGCAAGGGGAAGCGCTGGGGAGAAACGCAGCCCGGGGCGCCGCCACCCGCGTGTCCCCCCGTGTCCGCCCCGGCGCCCCGGCCCCGGGTCGGCGCCGGTGGGGCGGGGCCTCGCGGAGGGGGGCGGGGCCTCGCGGAGGGGGGCGGGGCCTCGCCGAATGAGGCGGAGGCTCGCAGAGGGGCGGGGCCTCGCGGAGGGGGCGGGGCCTCGCGGAGGGGGCGGGGCGCCGGGCGCTCACCCCGGGAGGGCGCGGCGGCGGCTGCCCCGGGGCCGGGGCCGGGGCCGCGAGTGCCCGGGACGCCGGGAGCCGCACGAGTCCCGGGACGGCGGCCGGAGGTGGGAGCGCTGCGATGCGCCGGGGCCCCGGGGGAGGCACCGGGGCCGGCAGCGGTACTGAGGGCAGTGCCGGGGGCGATGCCTGCGTGCCCCGGGGGGAGCAGGATGCTCCGGGGGGTGATGCCCGGGATAGCGATGCCCGGTGCCCAGATCCCCCTGGCAGTGATGCCCGTCGCCCTCGGGGGGTGATGCCTGGTGCCCTGGGGGGCCTGGCAGCGGGCTGCTGGGGAGCCCCCACACACCTCCCCGTGGTGATGAAGGATTGGAGCTGGGCTCCTGGGGGCCCCGGGGCTGCCCCCCATTTCCTTCCCTCGCCAGCTCACTTCATGCCCTGGGATCCACCGGTCCAGGGGCAGCTGTGCACCTCGTGAGCCACATGCTCTGGGGTGGATGTGCCAGGAACGGCGGCTCCCACAGCTCCTGCCCTGAGCTGGTGGGTCTCAGCCCCTGCCACAGGAGCTGGGGGGCTGGCTACTGGTGCAGGGGGGGCTGGGACCCCATGCCGGGGGCAATGCCAACCTGAGAAGCAGCGCACGCTGGTGCTGCCAGGCACTCACTGCTGGCAGCACCTCCCAGCAGCATCCGTGTTTCCCGAATGCACCTGCCCGTGGGGAGGTGCTGAGTTTCGGAGCAGCCAGCCAAGCGCTCCGCAGCCGTGTAAGATTTCCAGGGCCGATGCAGAGCGGGGCTGCGGAGCGCCAGGCCAGCCGATGCGCAGGATGTGCTATCAGCGCCCATCATCGAGGGCTGCTGCTCTCACTCCAGCCCAGAGATGGGGTCTGGCTAACGGCCTGGCACAGGGGGAAGGATGAGGAGCATCTGCAGGGCTTGGCTGGGAAGGTGGTGGTGGTGGCAGGGCTGAGGGACAGCCGGAGAGGCCGACGTGCTGCTGTTGGCCCCGGCTGCTGTGGGGGGTGGCCGGTTCCCAGCCCTGCTCAGTGGGGACATGCCCCAGTGCCACAGGGTCCCACGCTCGAGCTCCTCGCTTCCTCTTTCACTGCTGGCATCCTTCTCCTTTCCCCTGAGGTCTCCACCGGACAGAAGGAAGCTGCCACTTTTGAGGGGAGGGGGTTCCTCTTGTGCGCTGCTTTTTGCAGTACCTTTTCCTGCTGAAGCTTCTCCCAGGGAGCAGGCAAAAGTTTAGCACTTGCACTTGTCCAGGCCCCTTCCCTGGCTCCTGGCATGATGCTGCCCACGGGACACCACTTGCCTGTGCACTGTCACCCTCTGCTGTGATAAACCTCTGCTCATTTCCCTTCTTTAAAAGAAATAAACAAGGAAACACCGGTTGCTGCGCCGAGCTGCAGCGGCTGGAGCTCAGAGGCCGCCCCGGTCGTTCGGCTGCGGCGGTTTGGTGCAAAGCGCAGCTCTTGGGGATGTGGCTCCAGCCTGGCCTCTGCCTCCACCGAGCACCGTGGGGTCAATCGGCGCGACCGCAGCCCGGCTCCTCTGCCGGGCTCCTGTCCGCGCCGGCTAAAATAGCCCGGGGCCGCGGCCGCCTGCGAGCCAGCGGAGCGGGGCTGCTCCGTCGCTGCCTGCCCCAAACCCGCCTACTGACACTTCTCTTTTCTCGGAACAAGATCCCTTTTCTCTTCGCGACGAGGCTGTGTCTTTGCTGGGCTCCCGCGGCCGCGACCCGTCCCGCCGGACGCTCCTGGCCTGCGGCACAGCCGGGGCGGCGGGAGCCGGAGCGTCGCCGGCGGCGAGCCAGTCCCGCGGCCGGCGGGAGCCGTGGTGCTGCTGGCCCGCAGCTGGCGTGGCAGAGCCGGCATCGGGCTCTCGCCGCCGTCGCAAACGGGCTTTATTTCCTCTCGGCTCATTGCAGGATGGGTTGCAAGAAGTCCAAGGAAGCTGGGGTCCAGGAGAAGGAAATAGAAGCGGAGCTGGGTCCCGAGCCCCAGCAGGGCCGCTATGTGCAAGACCCCACGTCCGCCAACAAGAGGGTGAGCGGGAGGCCCGGGGCCGGCCCGGCACGGTGCGGCGGGAGCGGGGCAGCGAGCCGGGAGCGGGGACACGCGCGGCTCCCCCGCCGTGCCGCTGCGGTTCGGGCTGAGCCCTGCTCCCCGGCGCCCGGGAGAGCGCTCCCGCCCGGATGGGAGCGCAGAGGCCACCCCGGATCGAGGAACTGCGGAAAAGGGCAGGATGCTGAGAGGGAAAAACGAAGGCCTCTGAGCGCGGGAGAGGGGGATGCGGGTGCTGAGCGGGTGGGGGACTGGGCGACCCGCCTGTGACGGGCTGCGGCGTGCTTTGCGGTGCAAGCTCCCGGCTCAGCCGTGCCCGCTCTCCCGCCTGCCTGGGGGCCGGTGCCGCGGTGCGAATCTCTGCCCGCCGCGACGTTGCTCTCCGCTTCGCTTTCCAGAGCGATCCCGCTGCCGGCGCGGCAGCGCGCCAGCCCGCGGATGGTACGTGCGGACGCGGCTGCGACGGGGCGCTCGGGGCAGAGCGGTGCAGGCCCCCTCGTCCCGGCACGGGAGAGGTGCGCAGGGCTCTCTGCGCCTCTCCCGCAGGCAACGGCGTGGTGCTGGCGCTCTACGACTATGAGGCCATGCACGCCGAGGACCTCGGCTTCCAGAAGGGAGAGCGGCTCAGGGTCCTGGAGGAGTAAGGGCTCTTTGCCGACCTTGCCCGTCGGCTGCAGCGCCTGGCTGGCGCCGGATGAGAAGCCGCCCCCAGAGCCGGGATGCCGCGGGCTGACAGATGCCGCCCCTGTCCTCAGGTCGGGAGAGTGGTGGAGAGCCCAGTCGCTGGCCACGGGGCGCGAAGGCTTCATCCCCAGCAACTACGTCGCCCGAGCCGACTCGCTGGAGACGGAAGAGTGAGGCGGCCCCGGCGCTCCCCTTCCCCGCGCTGCCCCGTCCCCCCGCTCCCTGCTCCTCCTGCCTCTGCCCCGGGCCCGACGAGGAGCCCGCCGCCAGCTCTGCCCCGAAGCCCAGGCTTTACCCGCCGCTTCCCGGCAGCAGCTTCGCGCTTGTCGGTCCCTTTATTTTCGCTGCAGGTGGTTTTTCAAGGGCATCAGCCGGAAGGATGCCGAGCGGCAGCTCCTCAGCCCTGGGAACGCGGTAGGATCCTTCATGCTACGGGACAGCGAGACGAGCAGAGGTAGCGCCGGGCGCCCGCCCCGCCGAGGGGCTCGGGAAATCCCGCGCTCCCGCTCAGCCCGCGCTTTCGCCGGCAGGCTGCTACTCCCTGTCGGTGCGGGACGGGGACGACGCGCAGGGGGGCACCGTGAAGCATTACAAGATCCGGACGCTGGATAGCGGCGGCTTCTACATCTCCCCGCGGAGCAGCTTCGACACGCTGCAGGAGCTGGTGGAGCACTACAAGGGTGAGCCGCCGGCGCGGCACCCCGCGTGCGGCACGGGCCGGCCGGCGGGCAGAGCCCGGCTGACGGCGCCTGCTGCTCCCCGGCAGGCCAGAGCGACGGGCTGTGCCAGAAGCTCACCTGCCCCTGCCGCGTGCCGCAGCCGCAGAAGCCCTGGGAGAAGGACGCCTGGGAGATTCCTCGGGAGTCGCTCAAGCTGGAGAAGAAGCTGGGAGCCGGGCAGTTCGGAGAAGTGTGGATGGGTGAGAGCGCCGGGGCAGTCGCGGGGAGGAAGACGAAGGTGGGGAGGAAGGAGGCCAGTGAACCGCGGTAGCCCTTTCCCTTCTGCTGGGCTTGCCTGGGGCTGGGCGCTGCCGGGCGGCCGCGGAGCCCAAAAGCCCGGCGGACCGGCCCAACGCCTCTCCTGCCCGCAGCGACCTACAACAAGCACACCAAGGTGGCGGTGAAGACCATGAAGCCGGGCAGCATGTCGGTGGCCGCCTTCCTGGCGGAGGCAGAGCTCATGAAGACCCTGCAGCACAGCAAGCTGGTGAAGCTGCACGCCGTGGTCACCACGGAGGAGCCCATCTACATCATCACCGAGTTCATGGAGAAAGGTGCCGCGGGGAGGCGGTGGCGTCCGCGGGACCCGGAGGGATGGCGGGAGCGGAGGAGGCCGGGGGGCCCGCGGCGGCTGGCGTGCCCGGCCGCATCCCGAGCGGCTTGCCGTGCCCCGGGGGACGGTGCCGGGCGCAGCCCCGGGGGAGGCGGCGGGGGCCCGGGCGGTGGGTGCCACGGGCTGCCGTCAGCCCGGCCCTTCCCCGCGCAGGGAGCTTGCTGGACTTCCTCAAGAGCGACGAGGGGCGCAAGCAGCCGCTCCCGAAGCTGATCGACTTCTGCGCCCAGGTGAGCAGGGAAGACAGCCGGACCGTCCCCAGCGCTCCGTGGGGACGTGCAGTCGGGAGGAGCTGCGCGAGAGCAGCCTGAGCTGCTGCAGTGCCCCGGCTCGGCTCCGGCTCCCCGGAGCGGCAGGAAGCCCTCGCTGCCCCGGGCGCCTCGGCCCCGGAGCAGGAGACCTCGAGCACCCTTGCCCTGCCCTGCCTTCGGAAGGCAAAGCCCGTGCTCGTCTCCCAGAGGTTGGGTGCCAACAGCTGCCGCCCGCGGAGCGGCGGGGGGCACCGGGTGCTGCCGGGGCTGTGGAAGGGGCCGGCAGAGCCAGCTGCCTTTTGGGCAGCTCCCTCCTGGGAAAGGAGCTCCCGTTGGTGAGTTTTATTCCCGTAGAGGCAGTAATCCCGGAGCGGGGAGGGCCAGAGAGCGGGTCCGTTTGGGAATCGAGGGGTGCCAGGCCAGGAGCAAATAGCGCAGGAGGTGCGGTGGAAAGGGCACGGGAGAGGGGGCGTCCCGGGGGCGAGCCGGCGAGGTTTTCCCGCGCTGCCGCCCGCCCGGAGGCAGCCGGCGGCTGGCCGCAGCACCGCTGGGAGCGCCGTCCAGGAGCAGGGGTGCGGCGAAAGGAGAAGTGCTGCGCTTCCTTCCCGTTTACCCGATAGCTGTAGCACAGGGCAGCGGGTGCGTCTGGGTCGCGGCAGGCAGCCCGCGCGGGACCCGGGTGGGCTCGCGCGGAGCCGGGCACCGTCTCCTCCCTCCCGGCTGCCGGGTCGCTGCCCCGCGGCTGCAGCCCCCGCAGCCGGCGGCAGCGGGCGGCCTCTGCGTGGGTCGCAGCGGGCGAAGGGGCAGAGTGTATTTTCGCTGGTTCGCATTTGCATGGTCCTCTCTCCGGGCTGCAGCCGCGCTGGGTGCTGTGGCCATTTCCGAACACGTAGCTCCCCAGGGAGCAGCAGTGAAAAGAAGTGTTGTTTTTATCCATTGCTGCTGCTGTGAGAGCTGTTTGTGAGTGACCCGTTCTGCATGAAAGTGCCAGGTCTACAAACCTGGCAAAGTTCCACAAGCCTGGCATTACCTAGCATCAACTATAATGCCATAGTACAGCATTTTAACTTGTTCTGGTTCTGCAGTCAGCCAGGGCACCTTTAGCTTTGACGTTAAGCTTAACATGAAATCTACTGCGTGCCCACTTTATTGCACTCACAGGATGTGAGAGGCCAAACTGATTTGAGCACAATTTTTAGAATGTGCATTACTTAACCCCACTGTGATGCATATGCAGGGTTTATGGCAGTAACCATGTTTAAGACTATTTTCTTGCCAAAAGGCTGTTAGTAGCAGGAAGACCACTGGGGAGGAAGGAGCACTGCATGAAAATACTTTGGGGGATATTTATTTGGGGGTGATAATTCTGAGCACTGCTGAGTGTGCTGTTATACACCCAGTGTTGTATGTGCAATCACTTGTGCAACCACTGTATTCTCACTGCTGCTTCAGAGGCCAAAGTCAAAGCTTTGAGCTAAGCTGGGTACCTCTGCAAAATAATAAACTGCTCAAGCCTTGAGCAACAGCAAAGCAAGGGCTGGAGCCCAGACAGGGGAGGCTTATGCCAGGGAGGCCCCCAGCTCCCAGAGCTTGCCATGTCAGGGGATGTGAGCATGTATATCAGATACGCAGTTGTGCACCAACCTTTTTCTACCAAGCTGGCTCTTGCAAACCATCTGCCTCTGCTCTATAACGCAAAGGGGCTGATTTCTTTAGCGCCAAGAAGCCAGTCTGAGCGCTTCCATGTGCAGACGGCAGGCTGCAGGCAGGCAGCCCAGCGCGCAGGCCTGTGCCGGGAGTGAGTCATTGCGAGAATGGCTGCTTGTGTGGCCGAGGAGATGATCCTTCCGTTCTTGCAGTGCGTGTTTACTTCTGTATTTTGTGGGTGAATAGCTGCACCTTGCTCTGGCCCAGTTTGCACCAGTCTGGCAGGGGAAGTGCATCTCTGCTCTGGCTCCTTCCCTGGCTCAGCCGCTCCATGCTGGGGGCTCTGCGCTGCCCACCGAGAGCCGTCTCTGGCTCTGCCCCGGTCACCTGGCTCTGTCCTGTGCTGTCCCGTGCAGGTTCTCCCTAAAAGCCCAGCCCTTGGGGCAGGAACCCTGGGCAGCCTGTGAGGACATGTCTCTGGGCACGGCTCTCTCCCCACCGCTGCCAGGGCTGGCGAGAGTGGCACGCTCCTTCCCCCCGTGCACCTTTGCCTCTGGCAGCCTTGCCAGAGACTGTTTCCTCCGCCTCGTCATAGCAAGAGCTGGAAGAAGGTCATCAAGCCAACGCGAAACTAGACACCAGACACAGATAGCGTCCAAACTCATAAAAATTTGACACAGATTTGGGTTGTGGTTTTGTACATATCAGTTTCCCTCTGTGTTGGTCAGGAGTTAATAACTGCATCTGATGTTGCGGTTCCTGAGAGCAGAGAAAGTGCTGGGGGAAATCTTCAGGGCTCATCCCCCCGTCCAGCCCCAGGGCAGGACAGACTCAGTATCAACTATCCTTGAAGACCTCAGGTGGCTCCCCACTCTCATTGGAAGACCCACCACAGTGCTTTTCCATCCTCACCAAGGAAGCTCTGTATTGCAGAGCAGCAATTAAAGCCCATTGCTCTTTGGTGCCTTCTCAGCAGGGAGACAGAATAATCTATTCCTTGCTTCTCTCAAGAAGCTGTTTATGTACTTGGAGACTTTGCTCATGTCCTCTCTTAATGGAGAAAGATTTACTCTCTTCACATTTACATGACTACAGATGAACGAGTTACACCTCCGTTTGTGGACAGCCACAGACACTTGTGAGCACGTCAACACTGACACCAGTTCTTGTTGCTGTTCCTATGCATAGACTTAAATGGGTTGCATTTGCCTGGTCATCAAAAATCCTGATCTTTTCAAGGGGCTCCCTGCATGTAGAGTAGTTCGCACACAGGAGAGCAAGTCGGGTTCCTACAGGGATTGCCCTGTGCCTGACCATGATTTAGCCTCCTTTCACCCTGCTCTCCAGGGTGAGATGGCCTGAAGCAGTTAACCTCTGTCAGGTCCTAGAAACAGTTGCTTTTAGGGTTCTTGTGGTATTTCAAACAGACCCTTTGCATTTTTTCTTATTCCACTTTTTACAGATTGCAGAAGGAATGGCTTTTATTGAGAAGAGGAACTACATCCACAGAGACTTGAGAGCTGCCAACATTTTAGTCTCAGCAATACTGGTGTGCAAGATTGCAGACTTTGGACTGGCCAGAATCATTGAGGACAACGAGTACACGGCTAGGGAAGGTACCAAGAGCTGCTGTGGGCTCTGGCCACTTTCTGAGCTCATTAGGGCTCTCTTTAGACCCACTTACTAATGTGTAACTTCTGTGGCGAGGGCCCAGGGAGGGATATACTGCATAAACAGATACATGAGGGGAAACTATTCTCATTTGCACCTCTTTACATCTGCCTGTATTTTTTGTTGCTTGTCAGTTTCTCAGTATTAATTCACAAGTTAATTCACGTCTCTTTTCGGCTCTCTTTGTCCAGGTGCCAAGTTTCCTATTAAATGGACTGCCCCAGAAGCCATCAACTATGGATCTTTCACTATAAAATCAGATGTCTGGTCCTTTGGGATCCTCCTAACCGAGATCATTACCTATGGGCGCATCCCATACCCAGGTAAGAAGGTGAAATGCCTCTTGAAATCTGCTTCCAAAGATGTGCTCTATTTTCTGGGCAGTGTTCTTAGCCCCAACCATGGGATCTGCTTCTCTATGAAGTTAGAGCACAGGAAAACAGAGTAATTCCTAAGAAATTCCAATCTTGCACTAGGAGCAGCACTCAAAGATAGTAGCATAAGCACAAGATCTCAATATGACAATTGTTTCAGTGAGCTGTGGAGAGGAGCCTAGAGCCCAGAACAGCCTCTGATCAGTATGTGCTTTTCCTTCAGCTACATCTACTGTTTGGACAAATGCTCACCCAGAATAGATAATTAGGAAGAGTCTCTCTGGAATTCCTCTGTCGACACTAGCTCTTCTCACTGACCTGAAAATGCATGTGAGATGTAACACAGCCCTGTGCTTTTCAGCTTCCTCAGAGCAGAGCTGAGAGATCTCCTTTGAGGAGCCCAAGAATGAACCCCAGCGAGTTCAGACTTACGGGTGCCTCCGCTCTGTGGGAGGAGGGCAGCTACCTTGTGTGCTGTCGGGGACGGACACTGAGAGGAGATGCTGAGCTCCTCCACCTTCATGAGAAACCAGCAGTACTCAGGATCTCTGAAAGATCCAGTCTCCTTGTTTCTAAAATAGAAGAGCATATTTTTAACACAAGAGGATAATTGATTTGCCCCAGCTTCTACAGCATGTCACTGAGAGAACTGTTATCAAACCCCAAGGGTTCCTGGCTCATAGGTCTACATTCACTAACTCATGTTCCTCCTCCTGTAGATTAAACATGTTTGGAAGTAGTGCATGAGTTCAGGGTTAAAAGAGGAGCCAGGTGTTTTCAGGAAAGCTCAAACAATCTGTAAGTCAGCAGCAGCAGGAACCACCTTGTATTTTATACAGATTTGTCTCTCTGGTGCCTTTTCTCAATTGGAAATGATTCTGTACAAGAATAGCAAATGTGGCAGTGAATCATTGACAAAGCACTTGGAATGGCTTAAAGGGTTGCTGAGGAAGGATCAGTTCTGCCTTTTATTCTTTAATTCTTTTTTTTCCCCTATTTTTCTTCCTTTAATTCTGCTAATTTATTTTTATGAGTGACACTGGAAAGAATAGCTTAATATTGGGAAATAGCTCATTAATAGGAAATGAAAATCCACATCCAATAGCTCAGTAGACAGAAAAGTTTGGCATTTATTTTTTGGAATTTTATACAAAATGATTACAGTTCCCATCTAATTTGCTCAGCTGGGTTACAAAACTGATTGTTGCAGCAACAAATATCTCAGCATCTCACTTGTTTGCATCTTTCCCAGAAAAGGAGTAAAATGACTTCTTCCCTCACCCTTGCTCCTCTAACCTGTCCTTTTCCTCCACCCTTTGGACAATGCCAGTAGAATGCTGGATTTTTGCCTTTTAAACAACCCATCAAGTATTCACGCAGGCTTCTACCCTGCCCTGTTTCTCTAGGGATGTCAAGCGTGGAGGTGATCAGGGCCCTGGATCACGGGTACCGGATGCCACGCACAGAGAACTGCCCAGAAGAGCTGTATGACATTATGATGAGATGCTGGAAGACTAAACCAGAGGATCGTCCTACCTTCGAGTACACCCAGAGCGTTTTGGAGGATTTCTTTACTGCAACAGAGAGCCAGTATCAGCACCAGCCATAATGCAGAGAGCTCGGTGAAAGCAGCAGAGACCTGTGCACTGCACATACTGCGCTACTGACAGCACCCATGCACACGCTGTTCTTACCTGTCCTAGTCCCAATATCCCCGTGCGTGCCTTCCTCATCTTTCAGCCCAGAAACCAAAGACTTCCTGACATGGCTTCATTGGACCTGGGGGCAGAATGAACCAAAGTCCTGGTCAGCCTCCCCAGGCTGTGTGACCAATGGATTAGCTGAGCGTCGTTATTCCTTGTGCCTCCTGCGGATGCAAGACTCCCAGGAAAGACCCGCTGCAGAAAGCACTCAGTGGATGGTGTTTAACTAGGGCTGTAGCACAATGCAAAGAAGGCCTGCAGTGTGCCTGCTTCAGATAAGAAACGGGGGGGGAAATAACTTTTTTTTTTTTTTGATTCTTTAGAGATCTTATCATGCCAAGTTTGCAGAAGTAGTTACGTCACTTCTGATATGCTGGCTGTAATGGCATTGCCTTCCAGTGAGCCTCTGCTGTACAGTCCCATGCGCTGGTTGTTAACAGCCCCTCGCACTTGCAGAGAAGCTCTGCCTTAGTAAAACCCTGGCAGATTTCCACCTAGGCATACCCGCACTTCCGCAGCTCTTCTTGTCACTTGTCATCGCCTCTGGAGCCTTTTTCGAATGCCAAGTGTCACAGAAGCATGCTTCTTTCAAAGCTGGACAGCGAGCACCTTGGGATGCGGATGGATATGGTGCTTTATAACGTAAGTCAGCGGCCTGGCACCTCCCTCCCCCCGTCCGTGTTGGGACGAACTTCCCGAGCCATTTCAGGGCGAGCACCAGAGCCCATCGCACTCCGGCGTCCTCCACGGGCAGCGGGCCGAGCCCGTTCCCTCGCCGCCACCCATCTCTGCTCATCTGACTCACGGGTGTCATGTAATTTGTACTTTCATTTGCATTATCAGCAATGAACCATGCATTTCTTGCACACAGATTTCATGTTTTTTCTTTGTTTTTAGTATTTAATGAAGGGCTATTTGGGGACAGGGGGATAGAGGAAGTAAATTTGTTTTTTATAAGATTGTCCTGTATTTCTCACGAGTTTCTGAGACTGTGACTATCTTTCCTCGTATAAGGAGACAACCATAGTAGCTTACAAGCTTTTATTTTAGCTTGGAGAAGCTTCTTTTTCTAGTCAATAAAATATTTTAAAAGTCTGGTGGTGGTGGCAGCGGCGGCAGCCCTTGCTGGAGGGTGAGGCGGGGGCAGCAGGGACCCCGGGACACGGGTGCTCTGCCCCTCGGGCACCGCGACCAAGCCCTTCTTCCCCCCAGGCCTTTTCCGTCCCCAGATCTCTTCCCCCAATCTCTTCCCCCCCCCCCCCCCCCGATCTCTTCCCCCTCCCCAAACCCTCCCCCCATCTCTCCCCTCCAAGCCCCGCTGTTTCTCCCCCGGTCGAGCCGAGGTGCCCCCGGCCGCCGCCCCTCGGGGGGCTCCTGCCCGGCCGCCGCCGCCCCTCGCGGGGCTCCGCGGGCTCCGGCCCGGCCGCGCCGTCCCACAGCGCCCGCGTCAAACATGGCGCCCGCGGCGTCGCGGCCGCCGTCCGGCGCGCGCTGCGCCCCCAGGGAACATGGCGGCGCGGGTCGCCCCCGGCCGCTAACCCCCTCCCCGGGGACGGGAGCCCGCCGGCGACGGGCCGGGGCCGCCTCCCGCGGGCCCGCCGCGCCCGGGAGCAGGCCCCGGCTCGGCTCGGCTCGGCCCGGCCCGGCCCGGCCCGGCCCGGCCTGCCCGGCGCGGCGCGGCGCGGCGCGGCACTCACCGCCCCCCGGCCGCTGTCGCCATGGTGATAAACGTCCCCAGCCAACCGGCACCCGCTTCCGCTGACGTCGGTGGCGACACGTGGATGCAAGATGGCGGCATCGGCGGCGATGGTGAGTGCGGCGGGGCCGGCGGGGCCGGCGGGGCCCGGCCGCCCCCAGGGCCCCCGCTCCGCCCTCTCGGCCCGGCCCGGCCCGGCGGCGGGGCGCTGCGGCGCGGCCCGGCCCGCGGCGCCCCCGGCCCGGTGCTGCGGGCGGGCGCGCGGGGCCGGCGCAGGCCTCGGGGCCTCCAGCGGCGCCTCCTGGGGGCCCGGGGAGGAGGGGGGGAGCGCGGCGCGGCGCCCGCCGGAGCCTGTGGCGGGCCGGGCCCCGGGCCGGAGCCGGCCGGCGGGGCCGGGCCCGGTCCGCCGCGGCGTTCCGGCGGCCGCTGTCTCGCCTGCTCCGGCGGGGAAGCGCCGGCCGCGGCCACCCGCTGTCGCCGCGGGGCCCGCGGTGCGGCTCGGCTCCTGTTTTTCCTGAACCCCGGCGGAGCTGCGGGTGCTTCTGGGGGGGGATCTGGCCGCGGGAGGCAGGCGTGAGGAGAGGAGATGGTGTGACACTAGCTGCCCGCCCGATGTCTCGCACTAGGAAAGTGGATTTTCCTCCTTGCTTTCATGGAAGGGCATTTCCTTGATAACGCGTGGTAAGAAAAGCTGTAGGAATAGATGATGTATGTTGATTTTACGAAGTACTTTGTTGGCCAGGTGATGAGTGTGAGGTGACTCATGTAGTGTGAAGGCCGGCAGAAAGTCGAATAGAAATTGGAAGAGTTGAAATGTTCTTTTATTTTGTTTCAAATGTCTTTCTGCTCTGCATGCTTCCTCCTGGCTAGGGCAGGAGGGAGTAGTTTCTGAGCTTGTTTTTAGGGCTGAAGATGGGTCTACCGGGAATTTCCTCTCAGCCTCCTCTTTTATGAAAAGAAGAGAAGACTGCTAACAGCTCTCCTGGTGTCAAAGGAGCTCTCTGAAATCATTGTGAATGCAGCACTTGTCTCCTTTCTAAAGCCTTTCAGTGACTTTTCTGAGTGGAAGTATAAGCTAGTCAGAAATGCAATAAAGATGAGCTTGTCCAAATAGTTGTTGAGAATATCTAATGAGGCAGCCCTTAAAAGGGAGAGGGTGTCAGCCTGGCAGCTCAGATGAGGGTGAAGAGCAGGTGCCACTAACATTATAGATGTCCTGCTAATGTGCCTGATGACAGAATAAACATTATACATAGGAAAGAGCTTTGCTTTGCTGTTATATGAAGCTTTTTGTTTCCTCCCCTCAAACTCTAGGATTATGTTTGTCTTCCCTTTCTGACACCTCATTAAAAAGACTTGGTAACTGGAATAAGATGGCAGATCTTTCTGAATCTGGTTACCTCAACTGTGCAAATAGGTTATATTTTCCCTACTTTTCTTCCAAAGTGCCTTTGGAGTAAGAAGGTCTTGATGATTCGTGTTTGATCTACATCTTTTCCCTTCTCTGCGGGGGGGGGGGGGGGGGGAGGGGCAGGGAAAGGGGAAGAGAGAGAGAAATCCCACTTTGGATCCCACTCCTCATCTTTGCATGTTTTTCTACTTCTTTCCCTCCCTTTGGGTAAATGTTATATTGTCTTCCGAAGTTTATGGGTATATTTTGAATCAGTCAGACTTAAACCAACCCTAATTCAGCACCAGCCTTATTAAAATGTTCACAGAATGCTTAAAATGCTGCTGTTTGAAGGCTCCTTAATGTGATTAGTCCCTAGAACATGTTTGCTTGTGTTCTGAGCTGGGATACGCTGGGCCTGAATGGGTCTGGAGATGCTGCCTCTGAATCATAATAAAGCGCATTGGCAGAGCGCTGCAGGGAAGAAAGCTTGTGGTGGCTTTCTGTTAATTTTGCTTCTGTACTCTCTTGCTTACTTCTCTTGCTTAGGGAATATCCTCCTAAGACAGGGTTATTTACAAGTGCATGTGTGTGCATGTAGCAAAATAAAAAGGTTTAGTCAAGCCAGAATATTTTTGTGTAAGTACAAGTCTTCTCATGTTCAGAGTTGTGTATGCTTGTCTTGCTGCTTGTTGCTTCAGTGTACAGTTTCCTGGCATCTTAGATGTGAGACCGTCATCTCAGTGATTTTTCCGATGTGTTTTGAAATGTGTATTGATGGAAGAGGGTGCAGAAGGACAGTCCCTTGTGTTCTGGAAGTCTGTGCCTCACTAGAGTGCTTCACTTTTATAAAGCTTGGTTCTGAAACCTTTGATCTTGCGTAGATGACAAGTTAGCCCAAAGGCATCTCACAAATGAGATGACAGCCTGGCCAAGCCCACAACTTATGCAGATGTTTTGGCATGTGTCCATATTGTCATTGCTTTGCTTCTGTCTTTATTTGGAGAAAATGAAGTGTGTCTGTAAATATGAGAGATCTCAGTAACAAAGGCCCTTGGCTTTACCCTGAGTGTGGTCTGTTGAGCAGTTGGTCCAAAAGCTGTTTGGTTAAGAACCTGTTTTGGAAAATCCCTTCAAATTTCACTTTCAGAGCTCACCTCTACCTGTTGTGTAGCTATGTTTTCATTTCTTCATAACAAATATTTGTTTCCTGATGACGCTTTTGGTAGTCCCCCTCTGGTCTGTTCTGTTGCCTGGTACTTTTTGAGGCATCATCATCTGTATGCAAGGAGCAGAACCTGTCTTCTGCCAAAGGTATAATCAAAAACTTCATCTTCTACATGCTTGCCTGTCTCCTGAGCTCATTCCAAAGTTCTGTCTTTATTTTGTTATCTTGCAAGCTGTTCAAGACAAGAATTGTATCTGTTTGTTTTGATTTTTTGTTTGTTTTTTGTTAAGTAACATTATGGTGTGTATTTCTGGCACTTCATTGACAAATAAAATGAGATAATTGCTGCAGGTAGCTGACAGCTGCAGAGCATGATGTGGGAAAAGTGCTGTGTTCTTATAGCACTTCATCTGCCTGAGAGACCTTTTCTTAATTGGTCCAAGAGAGAACTATAAAACATTCTTTTACAGAGAAGGAAAAACTTAAGTACAGAAAACAAAAGTAAGTACAGAAAACAAAAGCCACAGTGTTTCAACTGGATCAGTATTTAAGTCTAAGTGATTTAAAAAAAAATCATTCTATATTTACACTTTCCAGTTTCTTTCCAAATAAGCTTTCTGCTTGCTCTAGTTACATTAAGCAGTACTTAGAGTAGATCTAGAGATCTACATTGTAAGCAGAAAAGATACATCTGATAATTTAGTATTAACACATTTTAGGTAGGTTCCTAGTCTTCACATTTTAAATACATACTAGGTTAAAAATTCAATATTTATTGGCTACTATTTATCCATCTAACTCAGTGCCACTATTTTTGGATGCTTTATTGACTTTCACTGGTGTCTGGGCCAAATGTACTTTACTAGCCCCACAGTAGGGAAGAGGGTGTGGGGGCAATAAACCTGTGTTATTTTTTTATTTTTTTCCCCGACTCCGCACTGATAAAGAGCCTCCTAATAGAGCTGCCTTTTGACTCTCTCTGGTTTGCAAATTTAAGGGTATGTAATGTTTTCTCTTACATTTTGTGTATGCTAACTTACTCCAGGGTACTCCATTGACACACTGTGAGAAGGAAGCTGGGATTATACCAGTGTAGTAATCTGCCTCCTACAGTCAGAATGATCTGTCCTGTTGGCAATGCAAATATATTAGCAGAGCTGTATCAGCACTAAGAGCTCCTGCCAGCCCAGCTCTCTGGGGTCCCAGATCCTGTCTCCCCACATCCCGTCCTCCTAGATCTCTGCTGACAGGGCTGTAGGCTGCGGTTAGACTTGCAGTCTGGGGTGGGCTCTGTCTTGCCTCTTTGCAATGCTTGAGGTGGGTGAGCTGCTGGGAGTCTGAAGGTCATTTTTTTCCTCTATGGTTGTGTGTGGTGACTGACTTTTGCCAAAAAGGGCTGGACTTGTGTTTAATTCCTTTGTGGCCTGCCCAAGTGGTGTTACTTGGTGGGAGAGGCAGGCTGTGAACCCTGTGCCCTACTGCGCCAGACCAGGCAATAATCTGGTGGCTCATTTTACTCCAAGCCAGTCTGTCTTGGTCAGTCTGCTTCCTCTCTCTTTTCCCTCCTGTATTTAGCTCCTCATTTCGTGACTGCTGGTGCTTCTGCTTGTAGGTGTAAGGGCAGTAGGTCGCTGAAGCTAGCTTTGCTTTGCTTGCCGTATTGAGGAAGTGCAGAGGAAGGCAACAATTGGTTTATTAGCACCCCAACAGTAGTTCAAAAGTTGTCCCAAACAAGACTCTAGCTTTTGTGTAGTCTTTCAGCCTGAGTTAAATAGTGCATTACATATGCTGACGTGTAGGAAGCTAGTGGTGCAGAGAAATTGTACTGGAGTTAATATTCTAGTCTAGCCATTCTGCTGCTATCTAACATTCTTTAAAGTTCACTTTTTATTTCAGGGCCTTACTGCTCTTGTATGGATTGATTGGGATAATGGCACAGTTTAATGAAATTTTGCTGCCACATTTGTTATACTGTGTGTGGTTCTTGCGGGATCCCATCCTGAACTGATTCAGCTTGCTAGCTTGACCCCCACACCCACTCCCTGAAAAGGGGATGACTTTTTGCCATGTTGAGCTGAAATTGTGCTCCACAGAGTGAGGGGAAAGAAGAGTATGGACTAGGAAGAAGAGGTAATGTGACCAACCCCTTTGAATGCAATGAGCTGTTAGGTTGGCTTGGTTGTAGTATCAAACCATATCCTATTCTAAGTACTTCATTGAAGGTGTGTGTGTGTGAACATCAGTTTATAAGCTGGAGTAACTCCTGAAGTACACAGCTGACAGAAACCTACTGCCACAGTTAATGCTCCGTTCTCTAGTAAGCCGTGAAGTTATGTTGTTCTTCGCAAGAGTATTAGATGGGTGGGAGTAGAAGAGTCAGATGATGGCCTGGTAAGTGAAGCAAGTTACAAATATTAAGTACATCTTTCTCGTATCTGAGCGGGGACAAAGTTTTCCTAATTACAGATGAGCAAATGCCCAGAAAATGGAAACTGATTTGATGAGAGTCACAACTTTTAGTTAACAACAGTTAACTTTGTCATCTGTGTTTAGTTGCTTGAACACAGCCTTTATAATGTCTCAGATGAATACTTGTTGCTGCCCATCTCTAAAGCTGTTCTGAAGTTTGTATCTACTGTCTTGTAATTTAATATCTTTTTTGATTTCTGTAGGAAAGGCTAAGATATTTGCTGGTTTTGCTCTCATTGCTTCATGGTACAGACTCTTTCTACGTACCTGGTGTGGCTCCTATCAACTTCCACCGGAATGATCCTGTGGAAATTAAGGTAGGGTGAACTTTAGATGGAGCTGCTATTTTTTTTCCTCTTGTTTATATCATAGCAGCTAAATATGTCTGTCAAGTCAAACTTTGGAATCCTTTTATTAAAATTCTGGGGCATATATTTTCTTTTTCATAACATTTGTGCTGGAGGAAAGCAGCCTCCAGTGGTTACTATCATCAGTTCACTCTGCTAGTCCCAGCTTGACTCTTTCTTGCTTCTTATTACTTCCTAATTCCTTCAGTAGTTACAGCAAAGTCCTCAAGGTGTTGCTATACTTGACAAAATGGCTTTCTTTTTCCCATTCTAGTTTTGAAGTGAATTTAATCATAGATTTTTTTTTCCTTTGGTATTGTACTGATTCTCAAAGTGAATATAGAGACTGAGTCTTTAGATGGTAGGCCAAAGTAATGATTTGAATCAGACCTTTACAGCTTTCTCTTCTACCCAGTTTCTACGTGTTGTGTCTTCAAGTCATGTGAAATCCACAATAAACCCATTCCAAGTACAGGCATTTGTCCTTGAGCATCATAATCTTCCAGCCTTGCTGCTGAAAAGCTGTTCCTGTACAGTATTGCTGGTAGTGAATGATGGAACTGCTCATCTAGTAAAGGAGGAAGCCAGCTTTGCTTCCAGACATCAGCAATTTAAAGCCTCCTTCATTTATTTTTCTAAAGATGTGGCCTCTGTCTCAGCACAGTTGGCACCCTTGGGGATGTTGAGGTTGCCTTCTCCCACAAGAAGCACAACACAATTTGCTCTCTGGCCACAGGCTGCCAGACCTAAGCTATTTTTAAGCAAATGAGACTGGCCTGTGGCTACAGTAAGCTTCCCTGGGGAAGGGGATATTGAATTGGCTGTTCTCAATGGGATTTTATGAGCCAAATATTTTCTCCGGTGATGAGACAAGTTGGCAGGTTTGCCAGCACTCTTCCAATAAATGAGCTTGGCTGCGTTACAAAATACTCTTACTTTTCTGAGCAACTGTGGCCTGGGCTATATATGGTATGTCTCTGCACTTCTCTTGTGCCGTGTGATTTGTGGGTACTCTCCTGAAATGTTTTGAGTTTTGTCACTATCCTTTGTTTTTCCAATCTGATGGTTCTCTAGCTTTCTTCAGAGATAAAAGTTGCTCAGTTTTTCATATCAGTAGAGGTCAGACCTCTAGGTCCAATGTGACTTGGATTTTTTTTTTTTTTTTTTTTTTTTTTTTTTTTTGGTAATAACTGCAGTCTTCCGTGGAATGAAGCTCTTGAACATCTCTCAGACACTTTGCACTTTGTTGTTTTGCAGGACTTCACTGGGTCATAAATTTGTGAAACCAATTTAATTTACCATACCTTTCTGCAGGTGTTTCTCTGTTAATAAAATAATTGCTAGCAAATCATAGTGTGGGGAATATACAACTAGAAATTATGCAAAAGTGAAGAAAGGAGATCTCTCAGGATCATCTGTTCTTTCTTGCAGTTTCTATAACTGAGCTTTATGGAAGATGTTTCTATGTGAGCTTCAGCTTCTAGTTGGCATAGAGAAGGTATGAAATCATCTGAGCTCTTTCATGTAGATAATTTTTCTTTTTTTTTTTTTTTCCAGGCTGTGAAGCTCACCAGTTCACGAACCCAGCTGCCATATGAATACTACTCATTGCCTTTCTGTCAGCCCACCAAGATAACATACAAGGCAGAGAATCTAGGTATGTATCTGTTGAACAGCATGCTACCTGTCAGTTAACAGACTGCCACTGATAAGCTATGTGAGGTTATGTTTACAGGAGAAGAAGCAATTGCAGGTGTCACCTCTAATAAACCGCTTGAGTTGAGATAAACTGCCTGTTCTCTTTATTTGTTATACACTAGCTGTTTGCAGACTAGAGTATCCATGCATCAGAATGTGGAAGCGCCTTTCAAAAAAGAGGACCTGTAACCAGTTTTGTAAGCAGTGCTCAGTATGTCAGGCAAATGACATAACCAGAATATCCTTCCATTTTTTCCACACAGCGGGCATCCATAGTAACACAGGAGACTTGTTCTCAGCATTTTAGTCATACAGAGCACTGCAAATCCTGTGGCAGTATGAGTGACAAGAAGCCTGGCAGCCCTCAACTCTGCCCTTATTTTCCTGTTTTCCAGGTGAGGTTCTCCGTGGAGATCGAATTGTAAATACACCTTTCCAGGTTTCCATGAGTGTGGAGAAGAAATGTGAGGTTCTGTGCAACTTTCCTAATAAGCCAGTCACTCTGACAGTTGAGCAGAGCAAGCTGATTGCTGAGCGAATCAGGGAAGATTACTATGTCCATCTGTGAGTCATCTCAGGCATGGGTTTGTGTCAGTGGGGATTCTGTGTAGTGGACAAATTTTATCTGAAATCTGTGCTTTCAGCATTGCTGATAACCTCCCTGTGGCAACACGGCTGGAGTTTTATTCAAATCGTGAGGAAGAGGAAAAGAAGAAGGAGAAGGATGTGCAGTTCGAGCATGGATACAGGCTTGGGTTTATGGACGGTAACAAGGTAGAGAATCCAGATGCTGTCTAAGGGGTGCCTAGAGGAGCTCTGGGTGTCTGTCAGATGATGTTAGAAGCTACCAAAGAGCATCAGGGTTGGGAATGTAACCAAAGGGTTTTATAAAGAGTGGATATAAGAATGGAAATGAGGAATAGATCTTGTACTGGAAGAGGGAGAGCAGGTGCTAAAATACTGGAATGAAAAAAGAGTTTTAGCACTAGCACTGGCTTGCCCCATGATGTTGGACAGCCTCATGCCATGGTTCTCCCTCGACAGAACAGGGGCAATGTACTTCCCAGAGATGCCCCAAAGGCTGGTTAGTCTTTAGCAATGACAGTGCCCCCTTCAGAGGGGAGGAGAATTGTCAAGTGTTTAATTTTTACATGAAACTGTCTGGGGTCTGACTGGAACTTTGGTTCAGTTCAGAAGATAGCAGTTGAATTCCTTCAGTATAGTGCGATTGCTTATGCCTGAAAGAAACAAATATGCTTAAGGAAGGGGAGAAAAGATACATGATACTAGGAAGAAAATAAAGAAGACTGCAAATAGTACAAAATGGAACATCTTTCTGCTTGTAAATATCTTGGGAAAAATGATTAAATTTGAAAATGAAAATTTAGCATGCCTATTTCTGCAAACGTTTTCCATGATTGCTTGCCCTAAAGATTAGTTGTTTGACTTAACAGAGGCATCTTTTTAGCCTACTCAAGTATTCAGCTATATGCATGGCTCTGATCACTTGAGACTAAGTTATTATGGATGAAAGAGCTTAATGCACCTGTTTCAAGTTGCTGCACTTCCTTTTGTCATAGGTGATGTGTGTGTGTAATTTTATATATATATGTGTGTGTGTGTGTGTATAAAAGCCTGTTGAAAGTGCAAACTTAGGGCAGTTGTGATCCCCCACAGAATCTGAATAATGTTTATTTATCTGGTGGAAAAGGTAGACAGGAAACTTAAGGTTGTAGTTAGTGAGGTGCTTCCAAGCCAATCCTATGATTTTTGCTGCCACTGAAGTCTCCAGTGAATGCATGGTTGAGATATGTCTTAATACATTGGTATTCTCCTGGCCAGAAATGGACTCAGACATTGTTGCTGATGCTTGGAGTGGTTGAGATGTCACCTTTTCAACGGCTATGTTCTCTCCTTTTGTTTCTTTAGCATTGCAGAGTGTTAGAGAGCCTGGTCTTGCTCTGTAGCACAACATATCTGGAGCGGTTGGGGTCTTCAGTTTCCAGCATTGAAACTGCTTTCTCTAGTAGCTGCTTCTAAACATTGCCTGTTCTTCCCTTGGGATGCTAACACTTTTGTTTAATGTCAATCCATTTTAGTTCTACCTGCACAACCACCTCTCCTTCATCCTTTACTACCACAGAGAGGATGTGGAAGAGAACCAGGAGCCCACATACAGGGTTGTGCGCTTTGAAGTGGTACCCCAAAGTATTAAACTGGAAGGTGAGAGATTTTTAGGCAATGGAGTTGGGGAGGAGAGTCTCTTGAAGGGCTGGGAGTTGAACACCACTAACACATCAGGGTAGTAATTGTTACTTCCATTGTAGATCTCATGGCACAGAAATAAGGGGGTCTGAATTATAAGAACAATATAAGGTCTTGTTAGTAAGGAAATATCAAAAATAGGGATATATTTTTAAAATGCAGCACATGGGAAATGAATCAATTTCAAGAGACTTGGGGGGTTTTCGCACTGTGTCATCTGATGTGTAGTATGCGTGGCATCTCGCGTCCATTGTGGCCCAGATCTCCCCCACTGAGACAGAACAGCAGGCATGCCAGTCCAGAGACCCACGGAATATTTGGAGCTGTTCTAGAGGGATTAAAACTTTGAATTTTTGAGTTACGGAGTTAATCTTCCTAGTTCAGTGGGCCCAGTATGAAACAGCAATCTCAAAGGGAGAAGTTGCCCATATCGTATATTGTCCCATACAACTCCTCTAGCGGCAGCAGCAGGCCCTGCTGGAGAGGCTTGTTTCTCAGCATCTCATGTGGAATAGAGGATTTGTTCTTTGATCTAGATCCTTGTTTTCAGATCCTCTAGCTTCTATCCTTTCAGTTAGGGAAAGGCTCACACATAGCTTTCCTTAAAGGTTTGTTAATACTGCTGTATTCCTGATTGGAAGAATAGTCTTGGAAAAAGCAAAGCAGCAGAGAAAGGAATGGATGCTTCCCCTGCAGTATTTGGAGTAAATGCAACACAGTGGCTTGTACTTGCGTCGGGATGGTCAGTGGGAGAGCTTGTGCTGTAGAGGGAAGTGTTGACCTAGTGTGTGCCTTGTTTTCTCTTGTAGACTTGAAGGCTGATGAGAAGGGTATGTGTACCCTACCTGAAGCTACAGGCTCTGCTCCCCAGGAAATAGATCCTTCTAAAGAGAATCAGATGCTCTTCACCTACTCTGTCCATTGGGAGGTGAGGGGATAATGCGAAGCTGGCTGCCAACTAACTCCCCTAACTGGCATTGACTGTCTGGCAGTTAGTGCTCAGAGTGCCTGTATCACAGAAGTGTTGTGGAAGGCACTGGGAACCCTGTGGTGTAACATGACATGGGGCTGTGATAACATGACATCGGGCGTTTCAGAAGGGTGTCTGGTCATGTGGGGTTGTTCTTCTAGGAAAGTGACATTAAATGGGCTTCCCGCTGGGACACCTACCTGACCATGAGTGATGTGCAGATTCATTGGTTCTCCATCATTAATTCAGTTGTGGTCGTCTTTTTCCTTTCAGGTGAGTGATGTGTGGGATGAAGAAGGCTTTCCCATTTATCTGCAGGGAGTTTGCTTTAAGCTTCAGCTGCAAGTAGCCTGAGGAGGATGTGGCCAGATCTGAACTGTCAGAAGGGCCAGGAAACAAACGTTAGCACGTATAAAATCTTCCAGTTCAGGCAGCACCCTGTAGGGTTGGGCTCTTACTCGCTTCTGTTCTCCAGTTGGGGCACTTGGGGAAGGGTAGAATCATTAATGTGGTTAATGCGTCTTGTATGTCCACATTTAAGAAGAATAAACAGGAAGGCCACAGTACTGTATTCATATGGGAATGCTGCCTTCCTTATCTCCTGGAGTTTTGCTCCTGTCTTTGCTGAAGGCTGGGAGAGATGACTAATGCTCAGGGCCTCCTCTGCTAGCCAGAACCATATATTCTGGCGCAACCTTGTAGTTGCACAGCGTCAGAACAGTAGGGCCATCTGGGAGCCTCTGAGCCAAATTCAGTTTGTGTGTTTTCAGGTATTCTCAGCATGATCATCATCCGCACTCTCCGGAAGGACATTGCCAACTACAACAAGGAAGATGACATTGTATGATGTGTTCACTCTTGGGGCTGGGATCAGAGAGGGAGGGAAGCACAACTGAGGAGGGATCTAGTATGAGGAAACTAGATGTATTTTCTCTTCTATTTCCCTAGTTTTGCTGCTAGTCTTGAAGATGGGAGGGAGAGTTCTGTAATACACTGTCATGGTATCTTTGGCTCTCTGTACAATGGCAGATCACCAGTTTGGACATTTTCAGACCTAAGTAATTACTGTTGACACTTTTGTAGATGAGTGCCTTGGCATTGGTAATCCAGGCCTAAACTGATTGTATAGACCCTCAACCTAAAGCCTAGGAGGAAAGAAGTTTCTTAACTAGGATGATGTAATTCTTTTAAAGACCTGGTTACAAGGAAATTCACCTCTTAGACTGGCTGTGGTAGGACATTCATTTCCACTGACAGACAGCATCTAAGTACCTTCTTTTTTTGTTGTTGCTACAGGAAGATACCATGGAAGAATCTGGTTGGAAACTTGTGCATGGAGATGTCTTCAGGCCTCCGCAGTATCCTATGATCCTCAGCTCTCTCCTGGGTTCTGGGATTCAGCTCTTTTGTATGATCCTGATTGTCATCTGTGAGTGGCACATGTTGAGTTGGGGTGGTTTTAACAAGAAGAGAAACAATGCTCAAGGGCATTTGTAGCTCTCATTGACTTCAGCATATGCTTGCCTTTGCTCAAGTTAAGCTGGATAAGGCCTACTTCCTGTTGCAGGGTTGATCTAGGCTGCAGGCCTATGGCCTAAATGGCTTCTAAATCTCTAGATACCCTTCCCTAAATGAAAGCCTTATTTTCTGCATTTGTATTGTCTTTTATCAAGTTATGAGGACAGGGATATTGTGGAAACACTGGGTGGTAGCAAGCTGAGGGACTGTTGCTTATGTGTACTTTGCCTTCTGAGCTGCACCTGTTCAGCACTGGAAAAATGAGGCTGAAACATGTCTGTAGCTTGAGATCAAAGCTGTGGCTTTCTCTCTGGCTGATGCTGGAGGCTGTAGATGTATTATGCTGCAGGGGAAGTGAGATCTGTACAGGAGGCAGAGTCATTCCAGGCAGCTGCAATCTGTCATGTAGCAGAGGGCCCCTGGCCTCCAGATGCTGACTAGCACACATACATCGGAGCTGCTATTTCTCGTGATTTGTTTTTTTGTTTTGTTTTGTTTTTTTGTTTTTGTTTTTTTTAACCTTCTGCAGTTGTTGCCATGCTGGGAATGCTGTCACCTTCTAGCCGGGGTGCACTGATGACTACTGCCTGCTTTCTCTTCATGTTCATGGGGTAGGTGTGTCCACTGCTTCCCACTGCAAGATTGTTTTCTCCCAGGGAAGGGAAACTAACTTTGTCTTGGTCTGTTTTTATCCAGAGTTTTTGGTGGATTCTTTGCTGGCCGTTTATACCGGACTCTGAAAGGACATAGATGGAAGAAGGGAGCCTTTTGTGTAAGTCTTCTGGTGTGCTGTGCTGCTCAGCCATCTCTGTGGGTGGGTAATACCTGTGGATAAGCTCCATGTATGTTTCTGGATAGCTGGGTGCAGCCTGGCTGTGTGATAGAGATTTGTTATGGATTGAGACCTTGTAGCTTTACACAAAAGGGAGGACACCAGAGCATGTACCATAGTAAAGCAGGAGGATTGTCTAATATCTTCCTCATATACTTCACCATAGTCTTACAGCACTAATAAACAGAGGATGGAAAAGGGATGCTTCTTCCATGTGTGCTTCATCCCAGCAATGGAGTCATTAAAAAGAAACATCTGGTTTGTAATAGCCTCATGTTTTCTCTTAACTTGTGTTTGTTCTTGCAGACAGCTACTCTGTATCCAGGTGTAGTCTTTGGTATTTGCTTTGTCCTGAACTGTTTCATCTGGGGGAAACACTCCTCTGGAGCGGTAGGTACCCTCCTTATCCTGCAGGTGTGCCAGAGAGGGGAGGAGGGTGACTGGAGTGTCAGAGTTGCTTAGTTTCCTGGCAACTTCCTAAATGTGGGTGCCAGCACAATGGTTAGCTGAAAAGTTGGTCTGGCCAGTGACTTCAGTCTCCAGGGCAAGGGAACTTGCTGGAAGTCTCACTTGTGACATTGATGTGGTTCCAGGTGCCTTTCCCAACTATGGTGGCCTTGCTGTGCATGTGGTTTGGGATCTCCTTGCCATTGGTCTACCTGGGTTACTACTTTGGATTTCGCAAACAGCCATATGACAATCCTGTACGGACCAATCAGATTCCAAGACAGATTCCAGAGCAGAGGTGGTATATGAACAAATTTGTCGGGTGAGTGATGAGTGTCTGGGAAATATGGTGAGTTAAGATCTCCCCCACCTCAGTCTCTTTAGGCTGCTGAACATCACGTTTCTGCTAGTCTCTGGACACAGACAATTCCTTATGAGGAATGCGATATTACGGACTTAATCTTGACAAGCTGTGGTATGACTCTGGTGCACAGAGAAGTGGTATGCACTAAAAGATAGGAGCAGCTGTGTCATTTATTGTATGAAATTTATTCCAGTAATCTGAAGCTGTAGAGCTTTTGCTAGGAGTGCCTTTGTGTGATTGCAGGTGACTTTTAATAGCTAGACAGTTATATTGTGCTGCTAATTATTTTCTTTTTTCGTTCTGTAGGATTCTCATGGCTGGTATTCTGCCTTTTGGAGCCATGTTCATTGAGTTGTTCTTCATTTTCAGTGTAAGTATTAAACCTGCTTTGCTTCTGAATAGGATACCTATCATGCCAAAGCCAAGGTGGTTTTGAAAGGGAGGGGGCGTCCATTTGGAATACGGTCCTATTTCTGTTCTTACTGAAGGGGCTAACGGTTCTCCTTGAGGCCTTTCAGTATTGCCTCCAGAGAGAGCAGGGGCATGGATGTCTTCAGTCTGTTTTCTTGCTGGAGATCCTGGAGATGTCTGTAAAACTTTCTTGGATTATATGAAGGACAGTGGCAAAGATGAAAGCCATGTAACATCATGCCTCGGAAGGGTCCTGGCCTTAAAACATTCAAATAAGACTGCAGCTGTTCATTTTTCCACTTTTTTGTGAACAGTAATAGGGAGATAATGGATATGAACAAAATACCTCATAACTATCTTTGGGCACCTTGCAACCTGATTCTTTTGAAGGCACATTGTGAAATGCGCTTGATTTAAGGCTTTGTCTGTATGAGGCCAAGGTGGCCCTTATTTCTCCTAGGGTCATCCAGTAGAATTTAATCTCGTATTCCCTGTTTAATTGCAGTAGCATAGAGACAAATTTATGTTGTGTCTTTTTTTCAGGCAATCTGGGAGAACCAGTTCTATTACCTTTTTGGCTTTCTCTTCCTGGTGTTTATAATCTTGGTGGTATCGTGCTCTCAGATCAGCATTGTCATGGTGTACTTCCAGCTTTGTGCTGAGGTGAGATTTCCTCTACTATAGTTTTAGTAGCTGACAGGAGCAGGAGGAGTTCCTGCTCCTGGAAAACCACAGATCACTGTATGGCTGCTTCTCAGCAGAAATGTAGTGTGGCCCAGCTTCATCAGTGCAAGTGTCCGTAACACCTTTTGACTTCAAGGAGAGTTGAAGCTACTTGTTATCTGCTCAGCTGAGGAGGTTTTCACATTGGAAATTCTGCTTGGGGCAGGATGCTTAGAGCTGACTTCTCTTCCTGAAGAAGCAGTTTCATTTCATCTGTGTATGAGGGAGAAATGCAAGGCCAGAGGCTGAGCAGTGTTCTTCTGCAGCAAGTGCTGTAACGCTGGCCTGGCTTTGTTTCACTGTCAACTTTTCATCCTCTTCATTTGGAAACACTTCAGTTACTACTTCTGTAACAAAGTAGTTCCCCACCCCAAACTGTGGTTATCTTTTGGAGGAAAATAGATGATGATCTGACTGTCTCAAAGTTTGTGGTCACCTGAGTCAGAGGCCCTGGTGACACAGGAAAAGGAAGCCTGTGGGAGAATGCTAAGGCTTAAGGCTTTTTACCCTCTCAGGATTACCGTTGGTGGTGGAGGACCTTCTTGGTGTCTGGAGGATCTGCCTTCTATGTGCTGATTTATGCCATCTTCTACTTTGTGAACAAGGTATCGTTATCCCTATTGTGTAAAGCTAACACCTTTCTAGAGATTTGGAGAAGGATTTAGATTTGGAGAAGGAAAATGCAAAACTGCCTAGTTATGGTGTGAACCATGCCAGGATAGGGTAGCTCACCAGGCAACTATGCTAATAATTCTTTACAAAGGAGAGAGCAGATCATAGGTACGTGAGATCCTGGTCTGTGCTCACCTGTGGGGAGTGATCAGTTGCGAGTATAAGTGCTAGCATGATGTACCTTAACCCTGCTTCGAAGGGGATGTCTTTTCAGCAAACCAAAAGAGATTCAGTAGAGGGTTTCTTTTGCTTTTTTGCTGAATGTGCTCTTGTAGGAGGCATTGGCTGAGTTGGGAAGGTGACTCTTGTTAACCCTGTACTCAATTTTACTTGTTTTCTCCTCCTCTTCTGTTTTAGCTGGATATTGTTGAGTTCATTCCCTCCTTACTATACTTTGGCTACACCGCCCTTATGGTCTTGTCCTTCTGGCTCCTCACTGGAACCATTGGCTTCTATGCAGCCTACATGTTTGTCCGGAAGATCTATGCCGCAGTGAAAATAGACTGAAGATGCACAGATTCAGCAGAAAGTAGACACCTCTGTATGCGTGTCCTCTTGAGAGTGAAGGGGTCCTCTTCTCCCCACTCTTTTAAGGAAACGAAACGCAGTGGGAGAGTGACAAGAGAAATAAATAACTCCTCATTTTGGAATGTAACTTTTGGCACAGTGTACATGGATTCTGGGCTACTTCTGGGGGGAAGAGGGGTCTGTAGATACCTTGCATTTTAACTTTATTATCCTATTCCAGTTTTGAGGGAGTTTTTTAGCAGAAAAATGTCCCTCTGTATAAGCAAACACTTTTTTTTTTTTCCGGCTAATTCATCTTTTTTTAATGATGATGAATGGATTTGAAACAGCAGTGGAAACACTTGTGAAAATGTTTTCTTCCAGCCCCTAGGGTGCTCTAGGATTCAGGGAGACTCTTCAAAACAGTATCAGGCCGGGTTTCTTTCCTGCCTTCATGTCTGCATGGAAGAGGGAGCTTGAATATGGCAAAATAAGAGGATTCTAAAGGCTCACTCTGCGTGACTGTGGTGTGCTCTGACTGTATAAGTTCTGGCTCCAGCTTGTTTACGGTTCCATGGAGGTGGCACTCAGAGCCTGGGAAGTGCAATTTGACACAGAGAGCACGAGAACCTTCTCCATCACTTCTTCCCTCTGGCCTTGGACAATATGTGCTTCCACTGGAAGGGCTTTAGGGAGGGTGGGATTTCCTCTCTTTTTGAAGATGCAACTGGATGCAGCAGGATGAAACGTTCTTGTGGAAGCAGCGTGATTCTGCTGGTGCTAGAGTACGCAACTAGAAGAATGTTTGAGGTAACTGCAAGGGTCTGTTCTGTGATACGATAGTTTTGCTCCTGCCACATGAGGAAACAGTGTAGACTTCCTTCCTAGGAACTCCTCTGGGACTGCATAGAGAAATCCACTGTGGAGAGAAATCCACTGTGATGTTGCTTTAGTGCCGAGGAATGTGATGCAGTGTTCGGGCTCGGCTGCTGTGAAATGTGTGCAAACCATGTAGAAGGGGCTGGGAACAGAGTGGCCCCAACAAGTTCTCCCATTGCCAGAAGTGGTCTGTCTCACTACCTGCCCTGTTTTCCAGCTGCTCTTGCTGCTCTCTTCTCCTGTTTTAGATTCTCTACCTCCAGGCTACAGAAAAAGTGTACACCCCAAAAGTTGTGTTTTGTTCTTCTCTGCAAAATGATCCAAGATCTCTGGAATAGCCAATATGCAGAGCTCCTCTTTTTCCGTGGCTTGATGCTTGAATCAGCACATGGGAAGTTGTTTTTTAAATGAGGTTATAGTTTTATTTTGGTCACTTAAATGATGTTTACCAGTAAAAAAGATTCCACGTTATAGTGAAGGCTCCCTCCATCCCCTGATTAGCTTGATTCAGTCAGGGTTACAGGGGAGAGTTTTTAGTGAGATCCATGGAAGTTCTACTTTTGCTTCTTTCTGTAGTAAGAAATAAGGTCTCCAAATAGTCAGCTGCCACAGGTTGCTATTCCAACACAGAACTGTGAAAAGCCCTCCCAGTTACCAACACTGATGTATGCACACTTAAGAGTTTGGGCTTTTGTACTTTATCCAAGTCACTGTAAGAGTCTCCACTGGGCCTGCGTCTCATAGCAATGGCATTTGCTGACTTCCCCAAAGGCCTGTTTCCTTTTCAGCACTTGGTCTTTACAGTCTTGCCCAATAACTTCAGCTACCCATCGTGCCAAAGTTCAGTCATCCAGAAATCAAGGATGGAAAAAAGGAGCATAGGATACACAAGCCAGCTGTGCTGTGGAGTTCTCCACTAGTTCTAATTTAAGATCTTTCTCTTGAGATTTTTTTTCTCTCCCTCCCCCCCCCCCAACTCAGTGGAGAGGTTCAGCCAGCATTGATTTCTCTCCTTTCCCCAAAGTGTTTTCTTTGTATTCTTTGTAATTTTTAATTAATGTATGTATTCTTTGTGTCCTATTGTAAATAAATCTGCCATTGTCCTGTTGTCCTGCTCTCCTGGGTTCTCCTGAGCCACTTCTAATGATTTTCTTTTCATATCACGAACTCAGACATTGTTTAAACACCTGCATGGTCTTTGACATGTAGCTTCAATTAGAAGCACAGCCCAGCACATGCTTAAGTTTTCTACATAATGTTTTTCCCCTGGTGAACTTCACTTGGCAGTGAAGTTTCTCCCAGTGCGGCATGTCCTGCATACTGCCAGGTATTATAATTAAAATGCCACCAGTCAAGGCATTTTTATTCTGCTTCTCACTGTACTGATTTCATGTGCTATGTAAGACTGCTTAAGCAGCTCAGTTCTCTCATGTGGAAAAATGTGGTTTGACTTCTGTAGCACTAATGGGTGGAGGATCACAGTTGTCAGGCGACTGACAGGGTGACACTGTTCTGCAAATAAAGCATCTTCCACAGTGCTTTAAAGCAACAGTCAAGGATATGAGTACAGCTAAGAAGAGAGCTGTCATTTCCTTCCTTGATAGTATTTTGGAGGTGTGTTGGTGCTGTGGAAGCTGGACCTTCATTGTTAGCTTTCAGCTTAATGTCTTCACCAGTACTTACGTGAAACGCTGCAGGTATTTTTGCTTTGTGGTGTAATGTGACTAGACAGCAGCAAGCTTCCTTTAAAGAAGATTAATGAGGGCTATGTCTACTGACTTAACCTTTTTGAGAAGTTCTGCCTAGCAAAGCAATGGGAGATCCACAGCCTTAGCTGTAGCTGGTAACAGTTTACTGGGATGGCAGTGTTCACAGCTGCTGAACCTCTGTGGTGCTCATCAGCTACTGAGACCAGAGTGGGCAAATAATTTGAATTTCGATTCCCGATTCCTTAAAAAAAAAAAAAAAAAAAAAAAAAAAAGCTTCAGTTTCACCAACAAGATAATCTCTTCTAGTCCCTTTAAAAATGAAAAGGAAAAATTGGAAAAATTCAGCAAAGTGGGACTACCTTAGTTGTGAAAATAGCAATTTCTTCTGGTGTCCATACTGAGCATTAAACTAGTTCATATGTGGAGAAGTATATGAATGCTGAAAGCTATTTTCAGCTTTTAAACTGTATGCTGGAAATGGATCTCCGAGGGCAGGATTCTCTTCCGATACTCTCTGTCAAAGTGGTACTGTGACTGGTGTTAGCAGATGCTTGTTGCTTATGCTTTAAGACTTGGTTCTTTCCCTCATTCTGGTGCTGACTTTGTAGGAGGGGGCACACACAGGCTTGGGGCAGTTAATTGTGTCGGGGCTATTGGGAAGGGAGGAGCAGGTGGCCAGAGTTATCCTAAATGCTTCCACACTGCTGGTAGTTGTAGTGCAACCAAGCAACCAGAACTTCCTTGCTGAAACAAGATAACGGCATCAGCTGTTACTACACTCAGAAGCAGGGTGCCTTTTCATTTTTTGTGATCTTATTCTCTGCTTGAAAGAAATTTGGATTCATGTAGGGACCTGGGTCTTTGACTTGCCTTATGATTCTGCATTTATTTAAAAAGAAATCATTCCCCTCCAAGGAGACGCTTAGGGCAGATAATTCAAATGCTTTTATTAAACAACTTTGTTATAAAAATGCTTTCCATTTGAACTTCATTTTGTAAAACAATGAAAAAACTAATTAAAGAGATGAACTGTACATTTCCTAATGGCACTTAATATTTTTACAATTTAAAAAACTTATCTTATAAAGCCCCAAAAATATTTCGTTAAAAGAGGTTATTCACTGTGTGTAAAAGTGCTAGAAAGTTTCCTTTTAGAGAAAAAAAATGTCAAGCTCTAACAATGGGAAGCTTTTGCCCTTGACAGCTGTAGGAAAGGAGACCAGATACTGGTACTTCTGAGATACAGAAATGACAGTGTGAATTGCAGTCACAGTGGAAGTTAAAAGATGCTGCATCCCTTCCATCAGCTGTGATGGCTGAGAAATTCCAAGCTGTTTACAGATGTTTACAGGCCCTGGATCAAATGCTGCCCTCTGGTCAGAAACTCGCTCCCGAACAGCACCGTCAAACAGGTGCTGTATGCTGGTACCTGAAGGCAGAATTTGTCCTGCTGTGCCATGGTGCAGCCCTGAGGGGAGGAGGATTCGCAGTGTGATTCCGTCTTAGCCGTAAAGGCCACTCAGTAGCTTTTCCTCCAGCGGCAGTTTCAGAACGTAGCTGCTTCCAGGGGTGAGTCTTCAAGGCTTCCAAGAGTTCCCTGTGCTTGTCCCTCTTGCAAGTACCCAGTTGTCAGACTACCTCTAAGGCAGACTTTTCTCCTTCTTTGTTAAATATCCTTGTTAAAGTAAATTGTTGATACAAACGTTACAAATTTTCTAAAAATAGTTTCTAGAAATTAGGAAACACTACCCCCCCCCCCCAAAAAAAAAAAAAAAAAGTCAAGGCTGAGGTACAAAATAGGGCAGGGAGAAGTCAAACTCAAGACAGGTTTATAGCAAATGTAATTGAATCTGCTGTGCAGATTCCAGCCCACTCAAAGGACCCAAATGTCAGCTCTTTGCCCAAATGTGCTGGATTGTGCACTAGTTTCGGTTGCATCTTGAAGCAAGGTGTGCTGGTACATTCCGTAAGTGTGAGCTTATGCATTCCCTTCAAGTGCAATACAAGGAAATGCAGAGGTAAACGGACTGCTAAGGCAGATGCCAGTAAGTGATCATTTCCTCTGGATGCTTAAACTAGCCAGGATTCCTTTGCTGAGTGATATGTTGTTATTATTTGTTATAAAATGTTGTTATGAATACAGCTATTCCTGTACTGTAGACTTTTATACAGACCTTTCCCTTTATCATCTCAGTATCTTTTGCGTTAGACTTGATTGTCTACTTGCATAGTAGCTGCAGAGAAAAATACTGTGTACGAAGCAAATGCTGAGAATGAAGGTGAAGGTAATTGTCAAAATACATGGGGGGTGTTTGGTTTTGCTTGCTTGTTTGTTTTTTCAAACAAAGAAGCTCGGACTTTCATGTTGAGGATTATATTCCTCTAACAGGAAATGAAGAGCTGACTAATAATAATAAAACAGATTCCAAATTTCATGTTCTTCATCTTTTGTAATGCCTTTGTCACTGTTACTAGCTGTTTTTTCTTATGTGACCTCTCAATACACAGAAGGTATTTCTGTCATGTATATTCATTGTGCATGCTGATACTTAGAGACTAATGGAAAGGCCTGTCGAAGACCTAGCTTCAGATAGGAGCATTCGGTGTTGAAGATGCTTCAGTCTCTTCCTATAGGACTATCTATATACATAAGCAATAAAGGGTACTTTTGATAGGAAAGCAAGAAAATCCCATGTTGTAATTTGTGAGAAGCAGAACATGATCTTTTCTGTGTCTGCCTTTCTGATGATCATATTGAAGATTTCTTTGCTTAATCTGCTTCTGTAGAGGTCTAAAGCATTTACTTACAAATGCTCTGCATAATGGTGGAGCTGGAGATGGCTCTGGATGCAAATCACACAGGAATCCACTAAGGGAATGCCCTGGGAGAAAACTCTTACCTTTCCAGATCAGTAAAACCACAAAATGTCTGCAATATGAGGAAGGATTCCTAAAAGATTCTGGTTATTGACCTGAATAAAGTGAGTACATTTTGGGAGGTAGGGGGGAATGGACGTGACACACAGGAAAGCCTAATGCAACTATGCATGAATTCATTGTGCAGCAAGGACAGCAGCACCCGAGAGGAATCTACTGCCACTGGGGAGAAGGTGGGAGGGAAAAGAGGTAAGAAACAGGAAAGAAAGAGGTCCTGTAAGAAGAGAGTTATGTCAGGAGTAATGATGGGTTTCCAGGTGTAGAGGTTGCTTTACAAAGGCAGTCATCCCAGCACTCTACAGGGAAAGAGACAAAGGTTTGGGAGGGTTATCAAGGTCCATGATGCGCTATTGGCTAAACCAAACTGCCTTCCCATATCATGCAGGTGTCAGGTACAGTTGTATTTAGAGCTATAGATATCAATTCTCATCTTTGAGAATAGGGAAAAATACAAGAGCTAAGTTACGAAAAAGAAACAAGCAAATTTTGGATAAAGATGGAAACCCATAACATCTTAATGAAGTGGTGCCGTTGTTTTACATGGATTCACGTACTTCACCCTTCGGTGGCAGAACAGCTAAAGGACTTGGACAAGCCATTAACTAAAAATAGGCACCCAAGGGAGAATCCAGTGAGCCTGAGTAACTAGGCTTAGAAAGGATAAGCAAGAAGGTGGGGTGACTGGGGAAAGCATTTTTGAAGATTTTTTTTGGTAAAAGTCTTAATTGCAGGAAGTAGAAAATGCCTCTGCAGGATTATTCTTTCCAGACTGCAAGGGTGATGCCATGTCAGAGAAAGGAAATGGGGATTTTCAGAATGAACTGCAGGAAATCTTCCCAGCAGCTGCAATTCACCTGTCAGCAATGAAGGAATTAAAGAACAAAGAGGTGAGCTTCCAACAAAAGTACTAGAATCATCAATCTATCTGAGAAGAAGAAAGGGAACCCCACTGAAGTGACATTTTCCAATGTTATTTGAGGCTAAAGGCCAGGCACTATTGTGAGACGGTTGAACAGGATGACAAAATGCTGTACGTGAAATTCAGTGGAAACAAATACAAGTTAATGTGTTGTTCCTTCATACAAATGAATTTTGAGCCAGCTATAATCCCATGGGGAAAAGATCTTCAGCCTTTCACATAGCTCTAGAAATCTGAGTCTAGGAAGGACTGATTAGGAGAGTTAACCTCATGCTGCCATGGGAATGGCTTATCTTGTATGTTTTCTAATGAGTGAGCTGGAATGGTACTTATCTCTGGTGAGACATTACGCCCTTCTCTTTTTGAGAATTTAGGGAGATTCTGACTTACAAATGCTGACATGTTTGTGTCCTGTCCTTTCACAAATTTGCTCTAAGTTTTAGCTTGTCTTCACAGTTCCTGTGGATCTTAAACCCCCAAGTCAGTTTAGTAAATAGGTGTTCTTTTTAAAGAAGTGTGGCTAAACCCTTCTGGGCAATTATTTGCTGTAGCCGTTTCTCTTGAGCTCAATTTGTTGACACCTTTCTGCTATAGCTGTGCCTGGAATAAAGATATTATGGGATGATTCACAGGGCTGTCCTACTGAAGCAGTCCTGGTCCTGTAGCTAGCAGTTGTAATGCTCATCTTTGGAATCTTTCTGCTTTGTACTCAGTGGGATAAGAATGTGACATTTGGGCTTGCATAGTGCTTATCACAGATGAGTTTTATCTGTTCTGACAGATTCAACCTCTGAGTGGTATTGCTCTCTCAAACAACTGGTGCTTAGTGTCTCAAATATCGTAGAACTTCTCTGCTGTCCTCTCTCAGTGTAAAAACAAATCTTCCTGGCTGTCTTTTATTCATTTAGCCTCTTTCAAATATTGCTTTAAAAATGCCTCTCTTCCATCCAAACTATTTTATGTCTTCCAAGATGGCTTAACTTGTATTTGTCATGAGTGAATTGCAATAATATCTTGCACCATAGAGTTCCTACTCTTGGTCCCCCAATGATCTGCAAAATAAGAATGTATATATGCAAATATTATGCCTGATCCTATATTTACTAACACTGATGCTTTGAGTCTTTGGAGAGAACTTTCATATTCGCCCACCACTCCCTACAGTTTCCCTATCTTAATAATCATCTTATGATAGAAAGTAGCATGGTGACTTATACATCCCTAAGTCTTGATTTAACAAAAAACTTTGTGACAAAACTTTTTTTTTAACCCCATAATGAGCATAATGGGATGCCGTTCCCTCATGCACAAGTGTCACGAACATAAACAGTACAGTTTTTCAGACTGTGCTACAGCAATCATTCTCACAGTGTGGTAAGTTTAACATTATACTTTCTCTACAATTGCATAAGGAAGAGGTTGTCTAAGCTGACTTGTAATCATTTTTATAACAATTTATTGAAGCTCAGTGCATATTTCCTAATGAATTTAGATTCTGAAGTGGTGCAGTTCATACATTCAAAAATTTCTGTTATGAGCTAACTGAAAAATTTTCACTAACTTCACAAAATAATTTATTATGTGAATAAAGTACTCCGTATTTTGATTCGAAGTTGTCTCATTAGTTTTAGACTGGCTGAGAAAATATTTGCAAATGATTAGTTCTGTTGGGAAACAGGAACTCATATTCAGGTTCCAGTGCAAATACTTGGTATTAGCATGAGCTTGCCTTCTGTGAATGTGGTCCCTTTGTTGGTTTAAACTTTCATTTAATTCACAAACGTTACTGCAATTTTGCTCATTAGAATAGCTGTGAAAAGCAAATAACACATGCAAATAGTAGTGAAATGAATTCCATTTATTCTTTGACAGACTACTGGTAGGAAAGAGATGTCTGGCTCTAAGTTTAGCTACCACTGCTAAAGAAATTCAGTGATGACAGCTGTTCAGAGTACAATGCAGGCATAAAGCAAGAAAGCTGAATGTTATGAAATGGAAGAAAAAAATATATGATGGCATTGCAAAAATCTGATATATCTTCACTTGCAGGAAGTGATCAGTTCTGACCACTTATTTTTCAAAATAAATTCTCTCAACTGAAGATGGATAAGGCTTGCATATGTTTTAACATTATGAAACACTTTACTTTGCAAAGAGAAAAGCAATAGAAGACAGGATTGAGGTATTTAATGATGGTAAACAGAAGAGTAGCTGACATGTTCTATTTACCTTTTCTATGTTAGAGAACAAGAAGGCACTCATTGAACTTTGAAAGGCAACATTTTAAGTGGAGAGAAGGAAGTACTGCATTTAACTCAGGGTCATTGCCACAGGATATTGCTGAGGTAAATAAATCTTATATTACATTTTGATACAAAAGTATTATTTGCAGCATTGCTGGCTAACCTAAAACAATTGATCTATGTTTTGGAGAATCATTGGATCACTAAAGAGTCATTCTGGGAAGAATTACTAAACTAAATTAAAAATAAAATTCTTGAGTAAAATGGAAGGGGGACAAGCCTATGAACAAACAAAGCACAGCTAATCTCATGCTGTGGTATCAATGGCTCAGCAGAAAGTAAAATGCATTAACTGAAATGGATGTATTCTGAGGAAAGGAGGGAAGACAGTATCTGACTTCATTGAAGGAGCTGAGATAACAAAGTAGAGGTAGATTTTGCATTTTCTAAATTTATGGAGAACAATATTGATAGGTTTCCTAGTTCATATTGGCCTATGATGATTCCTGCACGCTGAGGCATTAAGATCTGCGTGTCTATATTCATAAATACGCACTAAAGTATAGCAAAATTGACCTTCGTATGTTACTATCCTGAGTACAAGTGCCCAGGAAAATGAGAACAGGAGACAATACAAATGCTAAATGACATTAGCAGCTCACTCATTAGCAGCTGTTAGTGCCACTTAACAGTTTAACTCTTTTGCTATCAGTAGGTAAACATTCCATAGAAGAATTTTAAGAGGTGGTACAGGGAGCAAGGGAAGCAGAAATTTAAGTTGAGGAGGCAAGGCTTGAGGAAGAGAGAACAAAAAAGCTTGTGGCTCCAAATCTTAAGTGAAAAGGCAACTGCAGATCCAAGCCCTCAGCTTTTGTTAGAACTATTAGTGTTGGGGAAAATGTTTCAAATACAGTGACAAAGTGTAAATGAACCTGGGACCAATTTTTTCCTCCTGATTCCTGGTTGTCATCATCCTAGATTGGAGGTCAAATTGTATCTCTTGAGCTCAAACAGCATGGTATTGACCTCACTGAATGGTTATGTTAAAAAAAAAAAAAAAAGAAAGAAAGAAAGAGAAATTCATATTCTGTCCCTCATTTCAAAACAGATGTCAGAAGTTTGTTCTTGTACAGTTCTGGTATGACAGCACTTGATGCTGCTAGCCCCTACCTAGCTCCTCACCTTGCTTTTTCACATCCTTTGGTTTCCAGAACAGATGCATGATCTATTTGCCTGTATGCTTTACTTAAAAGGGCTCTATCCATACACCACAAAAATAAGCTAAGTTGCGAGAGTTGCGCTGTCCTCTTGATGCATATGGATAGCCAGAGGGAATACGCAGGAAACTGCCACTTACAGCAGCAGGGGCTGAAATGGTCCAAAAAAGCAGTGTATTTCCCCATGGGGGAAGAACTTGAAAGTGAAGAGAAATCAGTGCAACCTGACTTCATTGTGTAAACAGTGTTCTAGCTACACTAGATATAAAACCAGTGTATTCTGATGCCTCCTATTTTTGTAATGGTGGAAACAGATTTACGTTGTGTAAACAATGTTCACTGTAATGAGTTTAACCTAATGGCTCCGTAAAGAAAAATGAGGTGATGTGTCTGAATTCACTGTGTAAACGGTCTTGTTACTTAACACTGATGTGGAGTAAGCTGTATTAGGTGGAGTAAGCTGTATTAGGTGATAGGATGAGAGGTAGTGGGGAAGGGCAACCTCTTCCCCATTGGCTTCATATAGAGTGGGTATCCTGACTTCTCCTCCTCCTCCATGTGGAGGTATTGACTATTTTGCCAGAATTGCAGTGTGATAATATGAAATGGAAGCTGGACTCTTCAAAAGTTTAGCCCAAGATGAAAGAGCCTCAACTCCTTCTCTGGGTCAGTCCCTTCCCAAAGAGGAACACAGCTCCAGGATCTTAGGGAAGGTCAGTGCTAAGTGTGGCTCCTGATTCACAGATTAAAAAATAGATAAAATATATCCAGTCTATTAGATGAAATCTTTTCACTATACAGGACTGGGACTTGCATGGGAATATCTGCTGTTCCAGTCTACAAGTGCTCCCTCCAGTGATCAGAAACCTCCTGTCTGAAACAGCTTTGGAAAGCTTTCACACCCCAAAGGGAAGTAAGAGTTGTGCGTTTTTAAGGCTCTCCACAAAAGGGTGACAGAAAGATCTGTTCTCCAGTGCTATTTTCAGCTTATTGAAATGCCTGGTGGAAACGTGGCAGTGTGGTTGTGCTCAAGCTGGAGGTGAAAACAGGGGGCAATGAATGAAGGGGACCAAAGTTCAGTGAGGCCCCAGTTCCAGGGGAGTCTTGAGGTTGATGTTGCAAAGTGGTAAGCAGTGGCTGTGTCTCTCCCTGTGAGTAGCCCATGACCAATCCCCCTGAAGATACAGGTGGATTGCAAGGAGGAAGATTTAGGGGGAGGAAGCCAAGAAGGTGAGAAAAGTCCATGTTAGCAGCACAGAGAGCCTCTGAAAGGTTAGCAGGGCTCTTGGAAAGCAAAGCCTCGTCCAGAGAGGGTGGCTGAGGCGAAGAGGACTGAGGCTCACCAGATGAGAGAGACAGGCTGCCAGGGAAGTCTGACAAAAAGCTGTCCACCTCTACTTTGGGTAGTTTCTCAGGCAAATATGAGGTAGGTCCGAGCTGATACTTTGGAGGAGGTTGCGGTGGGGAGGAGATGGGAGAAGAAGACTCCAGAGGATAGCTCATTCCCATTGGAAGAGAATTAGGAACCAAAGAATGGGGCATCCCTGAGCTTGGCATGGTTTGGAGATGTGTACTGTACATGCCCACAGGCAACATGCCAGGGAAGCTCTTACCACCTATCATGTCTCTGGATGCCATACATAGGACTGGACTCAGCTCTTCTTTCACTGCTACAGATGAGCTGCAGCTTAGGAGACCCAACATGTCAACTGGCTCTGTCTTTATCTTCAGCAGTTCCTGGGAGTGGCTTTTCTTCATGTGCCTGGTCAGATGATCTTTCCGCCCAAATCTTTGAGCACAGTATTGGCACAGGAAGTCCTTCCGCCCCGTGTGTACTACTAAATGTCTCCGCACATCTTTCCGAGTGTAGAAGCGCCGATCGCAGTGGTCACAGGGATGTTTCTTTTCTTTTGCTCCACCAGAGGCCCGCCTAGAATGAGCTTTGAGGTGCTCCAGCAGGACTTGCGTACTTTCGAATGTCTGGAGACATACTTTACAGCTAAGATCACCACTAGCAGCTGCATGCATGGCCAGATGTCGCCTAAAGCCAAGTTTTGTGTTGTAGTTCTTGCCACACTCAGGACAATGGAGGGCCTCCTTGTTGGGATCATGGGTCTGAAGGTGGTTGCGCAGGTGATCTTTCCGGTGGAACATCTTTTCACAATACATACACTGATGAGGCTTCTGAGCAGAGTGAGTGGCCATATGCCTTTTGGGAGAAAAGCAGGAGAGTTTAGACTAGAGTTCAACCCCTAAGAGAACACATGCTACTTTCTCAAGTTTTTCCTTGTCCTACACTTATTGGCACAAAAATGCCAGCTGGAGTTTTAATGCTACTAAAAAGATGCTGAACAGCCAGCCTAGGCAGCAGTGATTCTCCAGGCACAGAAGCACATTACTAACAACAGTTACAGAATCTAAGTGGTGCCTGTCCTGCCTGGAATGCATCACCTCTGCACTTGATTACTTCAATCTTCTACTCATCTCCTGTTCTCTCTGTTGAGGCTACCAAAAAGGGAAATGACAAAGACAGCCTTGGTAGTTTATGACAAGAAATGCTTGTCTACTGGTGAGACCATTTCATTTCAAGAGGCATCAGTTTGTGGCAATGTCTTTTGACTACCACTGTTGACTGATCTCACCTTGGTATCCTTTACTCTATGAAACCATGTTCCTAGTGATTTTATAATTTATTTTTCTACCCTATATTTCAGTACACAAATAGAAGCTCTACTTCTTCATGCTAGAACAATAACTTTCACAGAAATGCTGCTGTGATTAAAATTACAGAGGTAGGGCTTAGGTAATACGAATGCTATTCTTGCTTTTCAGGTTGTGTGTTTTTTTTTTTTTTTTTTTTTTTTTTGTAAACTTCACTTTATGCTTCAATTTCCTCCTTAGTAATACAGAAAATATCTTGAGCTCAGGATAAAGTATTGTCTGAGGTTCTCTGGAAGGTGCTTAAACAGATGCCAAGTATGGTAATGTCTGGGACTCAACTGCTTTGCAAGGTAACAAGGGCATTCCCCCTCCTCCACCTTCTCAGAAATTATATCAAAAAAACATCATGGAGGGGTTTTCCCCTCTCTTCTGGTAGGAGAGAACTGTTCTGCAGAGGCACTCAGCAGTTACCTACCTATATAGCTTGTACTTAGAAGCAAAGGCTTTGCCACAGTGCAGCTGAGGACAGTTGTATGGTCTCTGCTCAGTATGAGAAAGTGTGTGAGCTCTTAGCTTGTCCACATTAGGGAAGGAGGTCTCCGATATTTCACATTGGCATTTTCCCTGACTTTCAGTCTCTTCACCTCTTGGCCTGGAGACTAATTTCCAGCCTGTCTCCTCCTCCTCCTCCTCCTGCTTTGCATCTTGAATCCAGTTGGGGATACTGGGGAAGAATGCCGTCATGGCAGGTCTAGTAGAACATAGCCATGTCAAGCAGAACTCAAGCCTGCGGGCATCTGGCTGTGATGTCCTGGTACAGCCGTCAGTTGGAACCTTCTGTGGTGAAACTGCTTTAATAGCAAAAAATCTTCATCTGAAATCACAGAATAGTGTTAAGATACTGTATCTCTCATCTGTGCACACAAAGATGTATGAGCATTCAACAAGCACTGTAAGTATGTGAAGATGCTTGTCTTGCACGTCGCTTGTTCGCAGACAAGGGAAACTCCCACCTCTAGAATGTCTGTGCTTTGCAGAATAAAATGTAGTCAATTATGTTACAGTGTGGTAGAGCAGATCAGCTAGAGAGTGCTTCTAACGTGGGAGCACTAGATTTGAGTTTAACCCAGGAATATATCTATATGGCAATCCAATATATGAGATGAAGTGCCAGCAGTAGTTGATGCATTCTGAGCACAGCAGAGATAATTTACTGCTGAGCAGAAAGACATTAAATCACTTCTGTAACACAGAGGATGAGGTTTTATTCTCCCTTAACCCCCTGTTTCTCTTTAGTTCCCTGAACAAAATAATGTTAAATTTCTGTGAATAACATCTTTTTGCAACTATTAAGAGCCTGTGTCACTTGCGTTCGTTTTCTTCTGAAATATTGCAGATAGGTGTGTCTCTGCAGCTCTACCTCACCTTTCCCAGCTTTTTTTTATGGATCTCTTTTCATACTTTTTGCTTATACTTTATAGCTTATTCTTACTTGCTCTTGATTATTATTCATGTGCGAGTATCTTCTAAAGCTTCTCTGAGAAATTAAGGTTCTCATGTAATTTTTTTTCATCCACTCTGCTACAAACTTGGTGAACTGTTAAGACCACCTCCAAGCAAACCAATCTGAATTACCATACATGGGTCAATAGGAGAGTGGAGGAAAACCTGCTACTCTCAGCAACACTGCACATTTTTCAAAAAGATAACAGATTCTGCTTCTCTTCAGAGTATGTTTAGTCATGGTATTTTCTCTTTTCTACTGCAGGGCAGATTCCACCTCTCTCAATTAGCATGTTTTCTATAGTAATGAGCAAATATCCTTCTTTTACAGTCTCATCCATTGATATAGAAGGTCAAACTGTTTCCTCCTCAACAAAATATACCTCCTACATCCTCTTCATCTACGGGTATTTTTTGTTGGCTTTCATATCCGTGAACATCTATATTAATCGCTGTTAGTAGGTTGGTCTTAAGTTGTATTTGTCTTGTGCATAAAGTCCTGCATTTTTATAAAGTTCCACCAGCACCTGAACTGTTAAATGGTTAGCTGGAATAAAAACCTCAGAATAGATCCTTTTCATTAGTTAGCTGCCTGAGAAACACTTCTTAAAGTAACACAAAACCCTCAAACTCTTTCTTTCTCCATGATTGCTTCAGAAGGAGGAACTTCCTGCCTGCACATCAACATGAGTGCCAGTTGTGGGCAGGATGTGCAACTACGAGGGAACAAACCTATCCCCATTAAGAAAGTGCATGACTGAACGTTATGAATAGATGAAATGACACTAATTGTAACTACACAATCAAATCACGATACCACGAATGGTTCCCTCAGGGTGAAAACACTGGGAAATGGCATGATTCTAGGAATGTATTTCACTAAGCATGAGGTTTCAAAATGACCATCAGGGACAGAATTTGATTTTATGAGGACTGAGCCTACTCGAGCAGAGCACAACAAAGAAAGGATTAAAACTGCTGAGATACCACAGTGTGATGTGATGGCTCCTTTTACCTCTCAGGATGCAGGTGTCCTGCGTTTCAGAATAATCTTTCTTTGTAGGTGTCTAACACTATGAGTATTTCACCTCTTTTGAGGTGGGTGCTGAAAAGTATAAATGAGCTCTATCTCCTGCTTCAGAGTTTTGCACACGTTCCAAGAGTCTTTACCACTTTCTCCAGGTATTTGCTTCTTTCCCTCTGAACAAGCTCAGCCATCTGTTCCAGTTTCAAAGCTACCTGAAAAAAAGACAAAGTTTAAATGTTGCCATCTTTAATATTAAGGCACATGAACTATCACCTTCCAAGCAGAAACTCAAATACTCACAAATGAATTAAAAAATAATTTTCCTGTAATCAATTACTGTAAAATTTCATAAACCTTCCTTTAAAATTTTAAGGTTCTAGAAAGAAAAAGGGCTAATTGTTTGGGTTTCTTTCTAATTCTAAACACTTATCACAGGACACAAGCAGCTGTAAATTAAGAAAAAAATACAGATGAGGATCTTGCATAGTATCAGTGAAACTATTGCAACCTAGTTTTGCTAAAAGTAGTAGCATAAAAATAGCAACAGATCTTTGAAAGAGTAACAACACGATTCATGCTTGGCTAATAAACTCTCTGCATGATCTATATTTTAATTTTCAAAAGATCTTGGCTAGGTTTTTTATGCAACATTTCCCTAAAGAATGTTTCCAATATACTCCCTGTTCAGAATAAGTCTGTAGCTACCAGAGAGAAACAATTACTGTATTTTTTTGAACTCTCAGATATTTTTACCTATACTTCTTCAGAAAACATCTTTCTGATCACAGAATCTATACCAGGACTGGGAAACTTGCTCAACATAAAAGGTTCAGTACTTGTCCTTGAATAATATTTCTAGCCCAAAGAACTCAAGAGATCTCAGATCTGATGGTTACAAAAAAGTCCCGTCACCAGGTCAGTCTTCCTCTCCTTCAATGCTACAGAGGTTAAGAGGTTGTCATGGTGAACAGAGAGCTGGAAAAAGTTTCATCCATCTGAATGCTGGGTTCCTATAGGCTGCCAATTAATATGAAATATTTCATTTCTACATATATCAAGCTTGTGCAAATTAAAGCTAGAAGAGATCATATCAAGTGATGGAGCATATACTGTGTATGAGATTCCACCCATTTATCTTTGCACAGAAAAATGATATGTCTGAGTAAGTACATAGCACAAAAAAGCACTCAGCCTTGACTGAAAGACCTTGGGATAGAGAGCATACCACCTGCTTTGACAGTTTGTTCCGGTGTTTAATCATTCTCAAATCATGGTTCAATTATGTAGCACTTAGTGCTGCACTGCACTATTTCTGCATCTAGATATCACTCTGGTGATGCAGAGTACCATTCCCTCTGTTGCACATGAAAACTCTGTGACCTGTTCTGGGAACCAGATCAGGGAACTGATCCATGTTAAAAACAATCAAGAAAAAATAAAAGGTGCCTGGGTCAGTTCTCTGATCTGAGAACACAGTTGTGCTAATCCTGGTGCAAAGGGCTTACAGCAATAGGGAAGTAGGGACAACTACCCTGGAAGACTGACTGTTGACCTCCTGTATTATGGAGCTGCAGTTTCTTTTTTCACAGAATCAAAAACAGTTGGGGATGGCAGGGACCTCTGGAGATCACCTGTCCAACCCCCTGCTAAAGCAGGGTCAGCTAGAGCAGATTACCCAAGGCTATGTCCAGATAGGTTTTGAATATCTTCAAGGATGGAGACTAAACAATCTCTCCAGGCAGCCTGTTCCATTACTCAACCGCTCTCACGGTAAAAAAAAAAAAAAAAAAAAAAAAAAAAAAAAAAAAAAGTGTTTTTTTTTTTGTGTTCAGATGGAATTTCCTGTGTTTCAGTTTGTGCCTACTACCTCTCATCCTGTCACTGGCAACCACTGAGAAGAGTCTTGCTCTGCCTCCCATATACTTCCCACCAGATCATTATACACATTGATAAGATCCCCACAAGCCATCTCTTCTCCAGGCTAAACAGTCCCAGCTCTTTCTCTAAAGGGCATCTCTCGCATCTAATTCAAAATTGTCTGTCCTTGGCTTCTAGGTGCTGAGTCTCATTATGCCTCTGCTAAGGAGCTGCACCAGTATTGTCACTTTTCTTTCTGAGACATAGCTCTCGGAATGGCTGAGCTTCTGTATTTTGTGGTGGGACTGGGGAAACTGGCCTACAGAATCCTGTGCCCGCACAGTCCTGATCGTCTGCTTCTGCACTGTGCTGGCAGAGCTATTTGTATATCTGCACAGTGCTGTGGCCAAAAGAACTGAAAAGTAACTTCTTGAAATTCTCCTCTCCTAGTCAGATCAGTTCCCCAGTCAGGTTTGCGACAGTATTTAAAGTTTTTAAACTAAAGCAGAAGGTACTAGCTGTGCAGGAGAAATGGGAGAACAGAATCCAGGAGGGAAACTCAACTGAGTACTGGAACTCAACTACAGCCCAGTGTCATAGCTCAAACTCACCTTCTGGACAACCTAAGCCTGAGTGTCAAACATAGCATCAGTTTGTCGGAGACATGGGTTCGCTTATCTTTTATTGATTTTGCTACATGTTGACCACTGACCATAATGCTTTATACTGCTGCAACGACATTTATCAGAGCTCATCTTTCAAAGCCTTCATGCATCATACTGAAATTATTCTATGCTCTTCCTCACAGTGCTCTAATTAAGTTCAGCTCTAATATCTGACTGTAAGGTATTAGTTCCAGATCCCAAATCATTTTTGTGGCTTTTTTTTTTTTTTGTGTGTGTCCAATGCTGTTTTCCAATATCCTTTTTTTAAAAAAGAAGCGAATACCAGAGCTACACGCAACGCTTCGGTACTAGCCTTGCCAATGCAACACATGGATGTAAAAATCACTGTCCTGCTTCCCTGCGCATCCAAGGCTTGTGTTAATCCCTGCTATTATACTTTTGCTACAGCATTCCATGCTGACTGAAATGTCATTCTGATTCCTAATTTCCTCTACGGAAACCACTGTTTTCTCGCAGTGAGTGACTTTGTTTCTAGATTTGTAACTTCTTATGCCCCAACCCGGTCACTTTCCCGACTGAACCGCCCCCAAGCCTTCTCACCGCTTGCCACTCGCGTGGTCCCCTACGGAGCCCGCACACCCGCTCCACGCTCGCTTGCAGACAAGAGCTTGCCGCCCCTCTGCCCCGCGCTCCGAAGAGAAGCCCCCTCCCCGGCTGACGGCAGCCCCCGCCGCAAAATGGCCCCGGGCGCGGCGGCGGCGGCGGCGGCGGCGGCGGCGGCGGCGGGGCCCGCGCGGGGCTGCGCGGGGCGGCGGGAGGCCGCGGCGCCGCACGTGCCCCCGCCCCGCCCCTCCCCCCGTCTCCATGGCGCACCCGGGGGGGAGGGGCGGGCCCGGCCTACGCCCCCCTCGCCCGCCCCTCGCGGCCCCGCCGCCCCCTCGCGCCGCCGCCGAGGGGAGGGCAGGGCAGGGGGCGGGAGGGGGCCGCCGTGACGCCGCCCCGCTCCCGCCCTCCCCCGCCGGACTCACCCGGTTCCCCCGGGCGCCGCCCGGCGCGGCTGCGGCCCCGGCCCCGGCGGCCCCATTGTGCGGGGCATTGTGGGAGTGACGCCGCGCTCGCGCTCGCGCTCCCGCTTCCGCCTCGATGGTGGCCGCTTCCCGCTAGAGCGGCCGTTCCGGCGGGCCCCGGGGCATGCCGGGACGGCGCGGGCCCGCCTCCCTCCTCCGCCGCCATGGCGGCGCCGCCGGTCGCCGTCCTCCTAGCGCTGCTGCCGCTTCTTGCGGGCGGCGGCGGCGCGGGGCCCGCCTGGGAACCCGCCGGTTACCTGCTCTACTGCCCCTGCATGGGTGAGGCCTTCCGGCCGGGGCGGGGCGGGGCGGGCCCCGGCGCCGCGGGGGCCCCGGCGCCGCGGGGGCCCCGCCTCAGGCCTGCTCTCGCCCTTCTCGCAGGCCGCTTCGGGAACCAGGCCGAGCATTTCCTGGGCGCCCTGGCCTTCGCCCGCGCCCTCAACCGCACCCTGGCCGTGCCTCCCTGGATCGAGTACCGCCACCACCGCCCGCCCTACACCAACGTGAGCCGCGGGGCCCCGGGGGGCGGGGAGGCGCGGAGGGGGCTCCGGGCGGGCGCGGCTGGGGCTTGCCTCCTCCCTCCCCGGGAATGAGCCTGTTCCTGCCCTTCCCAGCTGCACGTTTCCTACGCGGAGTACTTTAAGCTGGAGCCTCTCCTCGAGTACCACCGCGTTGTCAGTTTGGAGGAGTTCATGGAGCAGCTGGCGCCCACCCATTGGCCTCCGGGCAAGCGAGTGGCTTACTGCTTCGAAGCAGCAGCTCAGAGAAGTGCTGACAAAAGCACTTGTCCCATGAAGGTAAGATTCCTCTCCCTCTCCACCTGCCCGGTTTGATTTTGCTAGCTTTGATGAAAGCAGTGACCGACTCGCTGAGGTTGGCATTCGTTTGCGGCTTTGTTTAGGAGGTGCACGCTCCCAATCGTTCCCAGTAGCATTCCTTTCACCACTTACCAGCTCAGCTGGCTATGCCCTATTTTGAGTCAGCTCCGTGCCTTGCTTTATCACCACATGCTTGGGATTCAGTTAGACTGTGTAAGTAGGTGTTGTCACTACAGAATTGGTTATGACTAAAAGGCAAATAGATCCGTAACAAAAAGCTTATCTGCTACGGGTCTTTACTTGTTTCCATGCTAGAGTTGTCCAACTGGATTTGAAGCAGCCACCCTAAAATGCAAGTCTGTAGTATTTGAGATTTTTTAGGGCAGCCTTTGTATTAGTTCTCAGTAGACTTTTTAAATGTGTTTAACTCGCTCCTCCTTATGGAGTTAGGTGGCAAGCAGGCTGTTATTTTCAGTATGCTTTCCTCCTATAACAGAAAGAGCACCTGCAGAACTCCTCAGCTTTACAGGCCAGGATTTTGTCCAATCTGTGTTTTAAGGCTCTGTGTATGTATTGAATGAATGCTTGTCTTTCCTTTGCAGGATGGAAACCCATTTGGTCCATTTTGGGATCAGTTCAAAGTGGATTTTGATAAGTCTGAGCTCTTCAAGGGAATTTCATTCAGTTCCACGTATAAGGACCATTGGATCCAAAGGTGGCAAAAAGTTGGGGAAACTTTAGCATGCTGGTGTAGGCATTTAAAGTAACTCTTAAAAACAGTTATGCCCATCACTGTGCTGTCTTTATCATCTTGCGGGGAGGGGGGGAGAGAGATTGGAGTATTTGTTTAGCAATATAATTGAAAACCTTAATGCTCTTTCCATGAAATACTGGCTGAATGGGTTCTTCCTGTGGACAATACTAGCAGTGAACTCTGTTAGCTGATTGATTTCTGAGCTGGTAATTAACACTTAATGGCTGTGTTTATTGACTAAATGTTTAATTGCTCCTCAGAAAGATTTTGGTTCTCAGATACCAATCGTGAACCTTTGCAGGTTATCTCATGTTATCAGAGACACAAGTGAATTTGATCGTATGAGCAGGATTGGATGACAGAATTGCTGTAGCCTGGGATGAAAAATATAATCTCTCATTGCTTGCTAGCTCATTATTGAATGTATCAGATTCTTATCTTTGTGTTGTCCATCAAATGAGATTTGATGAACAACACTTTTTTCACATTTGTTACCAGGTCTGAGGTAAAAAGTAGTATCTGAGTTTTGCTTCTGTTCACATGGCATAATGATTTGGATTCGTCTTGTGTAAAGTGCTCTATATTTCAGGGTGCATCATAATTCCATTGTAACCTTCAAAAAAATCAATCTGCAGCAATTTTGTGTGAGGTTTCAAACTTGGAATATGGAGCTAAGGATGGCATCACTTTCTGAACAGGACTAACTAGTTGACCAGAGTTCAGGCCAGAACTCAGGTCCTGTTTTATGTATGTTTGTTCTAACAGGAACAGAAGTCAAATAGGCCTTCGCTATCAAGTTCCTGAAGACAAAAAAGAGGAAGAGCTTTTCTGCCCTACCTTTTTTGGAGATAGGGGCTTCTAGTCCAGAACTTGTAAAAATAAAGGATGTGGATGGAGCAGTGAAGGCTGGGTCTAAGGCATAAGGCAGCTGCAAGAATTGGGGGCTGAAGAAGCTATTTTCCTGGTGCAAGATATAGTTTACCTTTTTTTTTTTTTTTTTTTTGTAACTATATAATACTACAGTGAGCCGTAAGACTGTTCAGCAGAAAAGCTGAAAGCTTGTGTTCCTGTGTTTAATTTCTAGGTTTCCGCCCTCTGAGCATCCTGTACTTGCCTTGCCTGGAGCTCCAGCCCAGTTTCCAGTCTTAGAGGAGCATCGACCTCTGCATAAGTATATTGTGTGGTCTGACGAAATGGTGAAGAAAGGAGAATCCTATATTCATTCTCTCCTGGTTAGGCCCTACATAGGAATCCATCTGAGGATCGGCTCTGACTGGGTATGACTACTGTGTAGTGCTTGTTGCTGTAGTTCATGCAGTTCCCATAGGCTAGCTGTCATTCTGTGGAAAACACTATCAAAAGAGCATCTCCTGTTCTGGGATGAAAACTTAAACACAGCTCACATTCAGTAATTCACTGTTAGATTATTAGAAATACTATTGAGATTCATATTTCAAACAGACTAACTCTGCCTGCAGTGCAAGGTTCTGTTGGTACCGTTCTCTCTAGCTGTTGCCATTCAAATGTGGTGTTTTTTCTCCTTCCAATAGAAAAATGCTTGTAATATGTTAAAGGATGGGACAGCTGGGCCTCACTTCATGGCTTCACCTCAGTGTGTGGGCTATGACCGAAACACTGCTGTATCTCTTACCATGGACATGTGCCTTCCAGACCTCAAAGAGATCAAGCGTGCTCTCAAGCTCTGGGTAGAAAAGACAGAAGCTAAATCTGTTTATATTGCTACTGATTCTGAGCCCTACACCAAGGAAATACAGCAGTTCTTCCAAGAAAAGGTAATTCTTTCAGAAACTCATTCTAGCAGGAATGCTTTAATAAAGACTTTCCTCAGCTTCTGTTCTGTTGCTGCCACAAGCAGCAGACATTTCAGTGAAATTGAGGTTATGTTCAACAAATAATGGGAAGTACCAGTGTGACCTACTGTTGAAGTAAAACTTAAGACCGCCTAGTGTGCGAGTCAAATGTTGGCATGTTGGTTGTCCTTTGACATACTGAAATATCGATATAGTCCTAAGGCATTTGGAATTTTGTACTAAAATGAAAATAAGTAACTGGCTGTGCTGAGAACATCAGCCACTCTTCTCACTGGATGGATAGACATACTTAGGCAGAGTGTTTCCTGGTTCTGTTTCAGTGTGGTCCTCTGGCTATTAGGTGTCTAAAATGTTTCATGTCCGTTACAAGAAAGTGTCCCCTATAAGTAGCAGCTGGACTAGGTGCAATGGGAGGTGGGGAGTGGATTTTTGAATGGGGAAAACTGTTGGGTTAAATTAGAGAATGAAATTTTGGGAGAAACAAGTTGTGGTAACCCATGTCTTTGGCGAGTGGGCTTGGTATTTGAGCTAGTTGGTGTCAAATAATATGACACTATCTTTAGAATAAAGGCAAATTTTAGAATCAAGGTTTAGGATAAGGCAAAAATAAGGCAGTTGGGATCTAATAAGTTATGTGGCTTTTTTAATATAGCACACAAGTGTGGTATATGTATATCCACAGACAAATATTGGCATCTTGGAGAGAATTTTGTTCAATAAAAATGAAACTGTAAAACTGTTTGGAGAACTCCCTCTTTCCTAGAGGCTGAAGAGCATTGACCTGCATGGTAGTGAATTTTTGACTGACAGATTTCAGTTGAAGATAAGTGATGTCAGTGACTTGTTCATAGAACAATTGTAGTGCAGCTTAAGATAGAGTCCACTCTCTTTCATGTTGTACATCCATATTCCCATTTCTAGTGTTATGCTAAGAGATTTGGATCATATGAGTAGATGTCTGGATTAATTTACTTTCCTTATTTCCCCCTACAGATCAAAGTTGTAACCTTACAGCCTGAAGTGGCCCAGATTGACTTGTATGTTCTTGGCCAGTCTGATCATTTTATTGGGAACTGTGTCTCTTCATTTACCGCCTTTGTGAAACGAGAGCGTGATGTGCATGGAAAACCCTCTTCGTTTTTTGGCATGGACTACCCACCAAGGTTACGGGATGAATTCTGACCAAAAGAGAAACAGGCTTGATAGTTCTCAGAGCTCTGAGCTCAGTACTTTACTGAGGGACCACTCAACATTAACATTGTTCTGCCGTGTGTAGAACATTCAGCCAAACTATGGCAGACTGGTTTTCAAACCTTCGTTACTCTCCACAGTGATTACTAGACTATTCTGTCTGACTTCTCAGTTCTCCCATACTTCTGGCATGAGATCAGACAGAAAGGAAACTTTAGATAATGTAGTTTATAGGAAACTATAAACTACATAGCTTATAAGCTATAGTTTATATAGTTTTCCGTTCTCATTATTTGGGATTTGTCAACAATTATGATCTAGCAGCTGCTCAACTTTATTCTCCTTTATTTTTTTTCTCTTACATCTTAATCATTTTACCTGGAGATGTTGAAGTTTCTTGTTGTCCAAAACTGACCATAAGTTCTCTTTAAGTGCAAAGTATTTTCAGGAAGATCATGTTTCCTGAAAAAGAATGCAAGATAAAACTCAGGCTTGAGAGTTAGAAGGTCTGGGGTTTATCAAGTACTGCTGCTGCCTTATAAGAGCCAATCACCTCTGTGCCTTCATTCCTATTCTCCTGTGAAAAGGGGTTTAAAAGCTACTTCACAACAGTGTTGTGAGAGTAAACACTTGTGGAGCCCTCTCATAAGTGGTGCTACAGAAGTACAGTGGTGTCATGTTGTAACATTACCATTGCCAGTTCAGCCAATCTTAGTACCTGTATTGTCCTGAGGAAGGTGGTTTAGAGGGATGCAGACAGGTAATTTTTTGTAGATAGTCTTAAGTGGTGAATGAGGGTTTTATAGCTGTTAATTTAAGGTGGAGGTCTGTGGTGGAAATGTATCTTTTATTTTTGCGCTAAGAATTCTAAAATAGCCTTAGTATAGATGGATGTATGTCTTATCTAGGTCCACGTTAATGGTTTTCTGATTTTTGTTGTAGTAAAATAATCCCTCTGACAACACAGTTGTCTGTAGGATTGGTTCCCATTGTAGCTATCTGTGGAAATCATTAGCTAATGATGAAGCAGTAACCACAAAAAAAGTTAGTTTGACCCAGTGCAGTTTAGTGCTGTTAACAGTGGTAATCCCTATCTGATAAATATCAATTTGACCAATGCCTTTGGTTACTCCTATGATTTTTTTCAAAGACTGAGTGTAGAACTTTCTGTTTACTCTTTAAAAATGATGACTAGATATGTCTGTAGTACCAAGGTGGCTTCCTCTGATGCACTGTTATTGTCTACAGAATGCTCTCTTAGGTCATTTACTTGGGTTTAATTCTGAATGCCTCACTTTCCCCTCTCACTTTGGAAATGTTTCTGTGGCTTGAAGGAATTTGAAGGTTCAAAGCAAAAGAGGTCTGAATTATAAGTAAGATTCATGAAATGTTAGTGTGGCATAAACTTGTGTCTTGATTCCTCAGTGCTAGCTCCCAGAAACATGTGGGACTGAGTTGTTGCAGGGAATCTAGCTGTTCTTTCATCCTGTAATTGAGTGATTAGAGTTGATGTTTGATTAATACTTTTTGAGTAAAGCACAAGCAGTTTTCTGTAATTGAAGGTTGCTGTTGAGAGCTAGTGCAGGAGCACCAACTAGGGAGACAGCTGAGAGGTTGAGATGTTTTAAGGTGATGATGCATGGCTTGTAGCTAACCTTGTAATTGCATCACATATTGCATCACCTGTTCATCTTCTGCCAAAAGACTGGTGTGAGGGGAACAAAAGTCCTGGGAATTCCATCTGGTTGGCCAAATAGAATTTCCTAGGGTGTTAAACCTAAGGTTGGAATATATGTCATACACTTAGTGTCAGTGGTAGGGCTTCTGGCCACTTAAACCCTGTTTTCCCTCTTCAAGGATGGTGGTCATCCCATCTGGCAATTGTAAAGTTAGCCCTCTCTTGACATGTAACGATGGCTTGGGTGTTACACAGCAGGTCTCTCCCTAGTAGATTATTTGGACTTCCTCTCATTATTAGAAATTCATGCCAGAAGGAACAGTTACCAATTTCTATTTCAAAAGGCTTGGTAAGAGATAAGGTCTGTGGTCTTCAATTCCTAGGATACATACAGTCTTTTCGGACGATGGACTGATACGCCAGTTCGACATTGAATAGATGGCTCTGATATTCACCAGTAAGATTTGTAAGACTATCCCCACTTTCAAACAGGTTCCGAATTGTTCCCCTATCACAAGTTCATAAAACTCTTAAATTTCTGGCTCCCCATTCTGCAGTCATTGATTATACAATAAATCCATGGGGCATTTGGAGGGTGAGCTTCTCCAGTAGCCCCCGGTGAGGTTCATAGTGACCATTCCCATAAACACCCTTCATTCTTGACGGACATTCTCTTTTTCAGTGTGCGGCTTGTTGGTAATAGTTTCTGCAAACTCATGACATGAGACCCAGGTCTACTCTCGGATCCATGGCTTCTTGCCCTCCCCCAGATACTGAAAATCCCCATCATCTGCCTTGCTCCTTGTCTTTTCTTGTTCCTGTTATACCACGTGGGGCTTGGAAAGCCACTACAAGTAAGCTAGCTTCTTTGCTTTTTTTTCTTGTTGCTTTTCTTTTTTTTCTTTCTTTCATCTCTCCCATTAAACACAAAAGTAGCTATAGAGATTACTTCTGTGAGCGGCTTCCCTTGCCATCCGGGAGCATATTTAGTGAAGTATTTTTGGATGTGTGGAGCTGCTTGGTTCCCAAGCAGGCTAGACGTCAGTGGTTCATTAAAATTAGTCTGTCATGCCCCCATGTCGTAATAGGCCTGTTGAAGACAGGGTGCATATTCAGAGGAGTGCTCATGAGAGAGAGAGTACTGACATGTTTCTTGAACTTTTGTCCAATTCACCCTTGTTGAGGCCATAGGAGAATCTGGTCCGAGTAATCCTTTCTGACCTCTCCTATGGCAATCGTTGACAAATCTCACAGAACAAACACACGAACTTATGGAGAATTTATTTTGCCAGGCAAAATAGTGTCTCCTGCAGGAGAGACCTCTTACCCCTGTACAGCCCTCAATTTATACACAACTGGTCATCATGCATATTTGATTTTTTTCTTACAAAGTTCTTCCCTGATGTGGGCAAATAACCAGTTCTGAGTTTGAAATCTATTTATGTCCAACAACAAAAGCTATTAAATATTTAGCTCTGTTTGCTGTGTAGGCCTAACAAAGAAGGAAGTTTATGTTAAGAAACACGGTGAATCTGCACAAAATGGCGATTTTCCTGAGCAAGATGGAGGTAACCAAAGTCTCAACAATGTTCATCAGTGTAATGGTCTTGAGCAATGCTGTCACAAAACCAAATGAGACTTTCCAAATGTTATTGGGAATACTGTGTATTAGGAGAGAACATAAAGAAAATTTTGTACTTTTTTAACAGTAAAAAATTGACTGCGTTTAGTAGTATTGGACTGAAAATCCTCTTTCTTCCTCTCGCCCACCACCCAGCCTTGCCTGGCTCGGCCTGCGCGGCCCGGGCGCGTCTCGAGAGGGCAGCGGTGGGCGGCTGTGCCGCCTCGCCCGCCCTGGGGGCCCTGCGGCTGCCCGCGCCCCGGGGCCGGGAGGGAGGCGGCCGGGCCGGGGCTGCGGCCGGGCCGGGGCCGCTGCCGGCTCCTTTGTTCCCCTCCCCGAGGCCCGGGCCGCCGCCGCCGCCCCCCGCGCGGAGCCGCAGCGCTCGGGCCCGGCCCGGCCCGGCCCGGCCGCCCTCCTTCCCCTCCGGGCCCGGTTTGACGCCCGGCCCGGCCCGGCCCGGCCCGCTCCGCTCCGGCCGGGCCCCGGGGGGGCCGTTGCTAGGGAAGCGGCGGCGCCCCGCCCCGCCCGGTCGCTAGGGAAGTGTGCCCGTTGCCAGGGCGGCGGTCGCTAAGGAAGTGATGGCTTGGGGGCGGGCGCGCGCGTTGCCAAGGAAGTGCGCGGGGGGCGGCGGGCCGGGCCCGCCCCGCCGTATCCGGTGCGGCGGGAGCGAGGCGGCCGGGCGGGGGCTCCATGGTGACGGCGCAGGTGAGTCCCGGCCCCCAGCGCCGCGGGCCGCGCTGCGCGCCGGGGCCGGGGCCGGGCCGGGGCGGCGGCGCGGCCTGGCGGCGGGCGGGCCCTTGCACGCGCGTGTGCAGCGGCGCACCGAGGCGGCCCCGTTGCACGGGCCTGTGCAGCGGGGCACGTGCGCGTGCCCGCCGGCGAGGGCGCGGGGCGCCGCGCGCGCACACGCGTGTGCCGGGGCTGTGTGCATCCCTGTGCGCACACGCCTGTGCCAGAGGATCAGTTCATCCCTGTGTGCACACGTGTGTGTCGGGGGTGCATGCATCCCTGTGTGCACACGCGTGTGCCAGGGGGTCAGTTCATCCCTGTGTGCACACGTGTGTGTCGGGGGTGCGTGCATCCCTGTGCGCACACGCCTGTGCCAGAGGATCAGTTCATCCCTGTGTGCACACGTGTGTGTCGGGGGTGCATGCATCCCTGTGTGCACACGCGTGTGCCAGGGGGTCAGTTCATCCCTGTGTGCACACGTGTGTGTCGGGGGTGCGTGCATCCCTGTGTGCACACGCGTGTGCCAGTGGGTCAGTTCATCCCTGTGTGCACACGTGTGTGTCGGGGGTGCGTGCATCCCTGTGTGCACACGCGTGTGCCAGTGGGTCAGTTCATCCCTGTGTGCACACGTGTGTGTCGGGGGTGCGTGCATCCCTGTGTGCACACGCGTGTGCCAGGGGGTCAGTTCATCCCTGTGTGCACACGTGTGTGTTGGGGGTGCGTGCATCCCTGTGCGCACACGCCTGTGCCAGAGGATCAGTTCATCCCTGTGTGCACACGCGTGTGCCAGGGGGTCAGTTCATCCCTGTGTGCACACGTGTGTGTCAGGGGTGTGTGCATCCCTGTGCGCACACGCCTGTGCCAGAGGATCAGTTCATCCCTGTGTGCACACATGTGTGTCGGGGGTGCATGCATCCCTGTGTGCACATGCGTGTGCCAGTGGGTCAGTTCATCCCTGTGTGCACACGTGTGTGTCGGGGGTGCGTGCATCCCTGTGTGCACACGCGTGTGCCAGTGGGTCAGTTCATCCCTGTGTGCACACGTGTGTGTCGGGGGTGCATGCATCCCTGTGTGCACATGCGTGTGCCAGAGGGTCAGTTTATCCCTGTGTGCACACGTGTGTGCTGGGGGCACCTGTGTCCCCGTGTTTACAGGGATGTGCCAGCCCAAGGGGCACATGCATCCCCATTTGCACACGCGTGTGCTGACCCACGGGGGTGCGTGTGCATGCATTATGCATATCCCTGTTGGTTTCGTGCTCGCGTGCAGCCCGTGGCGGCGAAGCCGCGTGTGGCCGTGCGAAGGGTGGTGCCGTCCCCGCAGCCCGTGAGGGGCCCGTGCCCCGCTCGAGTCTGGGCACGCGGCGCCCTTCCCGGCCCCGACGGCCACCTCGCCCACGGCCGTCGCCCCGCGCGCTCCCGTCCGCGCCCCGCCTGGGTGCCGCTCGCTCCTCGGCTGGGCAGGGCAGCCGCGATGCCGACCGAAGAGCTGACGCTTCGCACGGTTGCTGCGCGGGCTGTCGCAGCTGTACGGGCGAAGCGCCGGTGAACGGCGTCAGAAATGAAACAACAACCTCGACTGCACGTGGGGCTGGGCGTTGCGTAGCTCTGTAATCGCTCTGCGGGAGGGCGACATCCAAGAAGCAGCGGTGCTGAAACAAACCAAGATGATCACAGGCAACAAATTAAATAAGGGCTTACGGTGTCGGGGTAGCAGAAGATGTGTTGTGGGCAGAGAGATGGCAAATGTCTGCCTAGCTCAGCCAATTGCACTGGAAATACCATGCTCGGTCCTTGGCGATGCACTGGAGAGAAACTGGAGGGAGTTTAGAAGAGAACAACAACAAAGAAGTGATGAGCTTACGAAGAAAGGGTAAAAGACAAAAGCAAATAAGCCGAGATGCAACAAGTCCACAAATATTTGAAGGATTTAAACTGCAAGAAGGCAATAGTATTTTTTAAGTCATACCTGGAGATTAGACAGAAAAACATGAGATAAAAATTTAGGCAGCCTACCAAGAAACTCTTCCTGATCAGATCTTTAAGCTCAAACCAGGAGGTGGAGAGGCTTCGGGACTGCAGCCCGCGTGTGGGGGATTGAATAAGCAGGGATAGATACCTCCTAGGAGCTGAGCCTTCCACTGGCATGGGCCGGCTGAGCTGACCTCCTCTAACGTCTAAACCTTTCTGACGATAAGTGGTTACGTTAATTTAGAGTCAAATTGTGGCATTGCTTATTTTCCCAGGTGTGATCTCAGGTTGTATGAAAAGGAAAAAAAAAATAAATGCTTTGATTTCTACCTGTCTTCCCCTCTTGGTCAGCTGGAATACATTTTAAAACATGTTCATCTCAACCTTGAAATCTAACAGATTAAGATGCTTAGGGAACTGATCCAAATTGCTTTAGGCTTAATAATTTTACAGAACAAAATCCTTCCCCACAGAGTAAGAACAAATGGTACTGTGACCTGAAGTAGACTTAATTTCCAGGCTATTCTAGGTGGTCCTTTTCCAACTGCTCCGTGCAGTTCAAGCTTTACAGTAGTACTTTTGGCCAATATAAATGCTAAAACTAAATTGTTTCTTGCTTTTTAAATCACATGTTTGGATAAATCTGAGAAGAAACATAGTTTGTTATGCTTTCAGTAAACTGTTAGTCGCAATAGCTAAATTAAGTGGAAATGTTTCATGGCATATTGTTATGAAAAGAGCCCAATCAGGGGTGAGATAAGTTTTTTGTGACTTTGAAAAGAGACTTGGAAGTGAAATGGGGAACTGTGGCAAAAGATTATCAAGCTCACATCAATGAGATATACCCAAAGGAATGGGGAATATACGTCATAATTCTTGTTAAATTTATACCTCTGCCAACACTGGATATTTTGCTTTTAACTTCCAGGTAACTGTGAATAATGTTGGGGAAAAAAGCAGACTACTAAAAGTTTACTTATATTTGTTTAATTCTACCCAGCATCTCTTAAAAAAAAAAAAAAAAAAAAAAAAAAAGCTGTACTACTTATCCAAATAGTATTTTGGATATTAACCTTACTATAATAAATCAAGGCTCCTCCTTTCAGAACTCATGCCTAATTTGAGTATTTGCCAACGTGAACATTAACCAGAATAGGGCAGGCAAGTGAAGCCTCATTTGTTACAGAAACTTATCTGAAAAAAATGGCTCTTGTATATTTGGAACAATAGGATTATCTCAGGTAAATATGGAATAAGCACGTATTGGTAATGATGAGTAGAAGGAGAATTGCTTTTTATGCTTCTGCAAGTCTTGTCCCCGTTTCAAATATTTTCTTTCTCTGTTCATATTCTAAAATACATATTCCTTGTGGCTCAGACAATAAGGTCATGTTTATCTGGAGTTGTCAATCAGGAGGGAAATGTATTCCTATTACTCAGTAGCAATCCAAGATTCCTATAGTAGATTGAATTCATTGTGCAAGTTGTCAAGCACTTATGGATGGTCGTCTAGTTTGGTCACCTCAAAACACCCTCCTCATCTTCCTCTTTAACTAGCAAGTGCTTTTGTGGGAATAACAAGGGAGCAAGTAGTTTTCCCTCATGACAACGAGGAAATTCTGAAGGTTATATTGAGGTTTCCAAACACTTTATTAAGTGTGTGTAGTCGTTGCCCTGGTGTTCTTTTTAGTGGGGACCGACAGTAGGGATATTGGGGTAGAAATGTGCTGCTTTCTTTCCCAATCCTCTAGCTGTGCTCCTGAAGTTCTCTGTCATGTTATTTGAGAGGATCTCCTGAGACAACAAGCAATTATTGCATCAAAAAAACACAGGTAAAAATGCATTGGTTTTGCTGCAATCCAGCTGGTAGAGGAGTGGCAAGAAAGTCATGAGGAGGCCAAACTGAATGTATTTCAATGCTGCCTGGGATTTCCACATTGTATTTGTTTTACATTTACTTGCAGTATGTGCATGTGTTCAAAATCCTACCTGAAAAATACATTTTAAAAAAGCTTATTAGAAATGTCCTCATTGTGTTTCACCAACTGTGCAGTTCTAGATCTTTAGTGTAAGGCTTTCAATGAGTAATAAAACAGTTGTCTTGTTCTGATTTAAATGGTAGCTCACTGTGCTAATGACTGAGGAATGCATCAGCATGTTTCTTCATCTCTGCAGCACAGAGTCATAAGCAGCATGAATCCATAAACTGGATTTTGTGCAACATGTGTTTAGACTAATGCTGAATCTTATAAACCAGATGGTATTGAATCAAGTGGTGCACCAGAGCAGGAGCATGGAATATACTTCATTGTAGAGCCAGCTTTTATGGAAGATCCTGATAAAAAGTATATCGGCAAAAGAAAAATAATAGTATAGATCTGTTTGAAGCAGTTCTGCTTGAAGTATCTAAAGCAAGTATGATTGTCTTCAATTTCCCCATGAAAACAGATGCATGAGTTCTAGCTGAGAAAGATCCTAGGGTTAGTTTGCAGAATCCATCCATAAGGGCAATCACATTAGAGAAAGAATAGGGTGGGCTCCAATCACTGAGTGCTTTATGAAATTTTTGTAAGAAGTGGTATGAAAGGAGTTGAAATTCTCCCTCTAAAGTGTATTGAGAAGGGCATATCCTGGCTGATGTCCGTATCGCACCCTGATGGCCTTCGGGTGCTTGAGGAATAGACAACACAAAATGCAGGTTATCCCACCTTTATAGCTTTCCCTTCTGGCCTCTACTGAATGCAAGCTGGAAATGCTGCCCTCGATTTTAAGTATGCTAATGATATTTGTGCTAATACAAATCCGTAACATCGACAAGGAAGTTTTGGAAATGAGATAGAAAGATCATGAGTTCTGTAGCTTCAAGGGACGCAGACAGCACAGGGCCTTGAACTGTTCCTATCAGAGGCGGTCTGGCTTCTGAGACTGGCTAGAACATGCTTCTCCCTTCAGTCCCCCTCGTGAGCAGGATTAGAAGTGACTTTGAATTTTGTGGTATGAAAGATTTGACTTTACAGCACTGAAAAAATGTCCTGAGTGATGGCACAAACATGGGCTAAACAGGCATTCTAGGGTAACAGGCATCGGAGCTTAGCTAAACTAGGTGCAAATATTACTCTTAGTTGCCAACTGATTGCAGCATCCATCTCACTGGGGTACTTTACTCCTCTTACTCATTTGTTTTATGATATTTGTTAGTGTTAGAAGAGTATGCTACATTTGGTTGCTTTAATGATTTCCCTTTCAGTGAGGTAGATTGCAAGACTGTGTGTACATTTTTGTGTAGCAATTATCTTCTGTCACTTGATTCTTTGACAGACAGTAAAATTAACATTATTTCCTCCAACTGTAGAAATGCAGAATATGCAGGAGATACGATGCCTTGGAAATGGACAAACTATGTAATGATTTTATCTTGTGTTCTAGCAGTGGCTGCAGTCCAGCCAAACATCTATTATGCTGTAACTAGGCTTTGAGAAAGTGGCTTAAAAAGTTTTAATACAGAAGAGAGAAAAGCATCTGGGCTGCATTCCAGAGGACTGTTTTCTTTAACAAAACCTAGTTAGGAGGTTTAAACCTTTGTGGCCGGATGGTCCTGATGACACATCACATAACATGTGAAGGGGATTGGCAAAATTACTGTAATATAAATGTCTCATAAAAATGAAAATGTTTCCTCAATAGACAGGAGACTTAAGAAGAGGCAGCTCTGAAAGTGCTATATTTCTGGTTTACAATCGCTCTTCAATTCTGGTGAGTAGGTGAAGCACTTGGTCTAAGTACTTGGCTGATTTCCTTTCAAGAACCTGTGAACTGCATCCTGAGCTATATGGAAAGAGCAACTCTGCACTGGATTTTCACAGTATGAGATTTAAAACAAAAAGCTAATACCAGACCACAAAGGGTATCCATGGTAAAGCATTATTATTTTTAAATAGTTTTGAAAGTATTATTTCTATTTTAAGGGTCAAGAAAATGATCTCTCATAGCTGTAAAGGTGTGATTCAATGAAGATTCTTTGCAGTGTAGCTTGTATAAATGATACTGATTGATAGCCAGGCTTTTATAAAATAGTATTTTGTCAGTTCAGCACTTTTTAAAGTTTTAATCTTGTATATTATTTTTATGCTTCAGAATCCCTCAAAGCTTAATGAATGCAAAATGCTGTTCAAATAGATGAACTGAATCTTTGCCTTTGTGTAAAATTGTTGTCTACTGAAAACTGCATTCATATGTTCTTCCTTTGTTTCTTCTTTAGGTTTCTGGCATTGGATCATTCATTGGTCAGATCATACCAGCCATAGACCTGCTGTCATGTCCAAGTTAAAGAGCTCTGAGTCTGTTAGGGTGGTGGTACGATGCCGGCCAATGAACAGCAAAGAGAAGACAGCTTCGTATGAAAAAGTAGTTAACGTGGATGTCAAATTAGGGCAGGTTTCAGTGAAAAATCCAAGAGGAACATCTCATGAGCTGCCTAAAACTTTCACTTTTGATGCTGTGTATGACTGGAATTCCAAACAGGTTGAGCTCTATGATGAGACCTTCAGACCTCTTGTGGACTCTGTTTTGCAAGGGTTTAATGGGACAATATTTGCATATGGGCAAACTGGGACAGGGAAAACATATACCATGGAGGGAGTGCGTGGTGATCCTGAGAAAAGAGGGGTCATCCCTAACTCATTTGAGCATATTTTCACCCACATCTCTAGATCTCAAAATCAGCAGTACTTAGTTAGAGCTTCTTATTTGGAAATTTACCAAGAAGAAATCAGAGACTTGTTATCAAAGGATCAGTCCAAGAGGCTGGAGTTGAAAGAGAGACCAGACACGGGTGTGTACGTTAAGGACTTGTCTTCCTTTGTTACAAAGAGTGTCAAAGAGATAGAGCATGTCATGAATGTGGGAAACCAAAATCGCTCAGTTGGTGCCACCAATATGAATGAACACAGCTCTCGTTCTCATGCCATTTTTGTGATCACTATTGAATGCAGTGAGTTAGGACTTGATGGAGAGAATCACATCCGTGTTGGAAAACTTAACTTGGTAGATCTCGCAGGCAGCGAGCGCCAAGCAAAGACTGGAGCGCAGGGGGAAAGGTTAAAGGAAGCTACTAAAATCAATCTCTCCCTGTCAGCTTTGGGCAATGTTATATCTGCCTTAGTGGATGGCAAAAGCACACACATTCCATACCGGGACTCAAAACTAACTAGGCTTCTTCAAGACTCTTTAGGTGGCAATGCCAAGACTGTGATGGTGGCCAATATAGGCCCTGCTTCTTACAATGTAGAGGAAACTCTTACAACACTGAGGTATGCCAATCGTGCCAAAAACATCAAAAACAAGCCAAGAGTGAACGAGGATCCTAAGGATGCTCTGCTACGAGAATTCCAGGAAGAAATTGCTCGACTAAAAGCACAATTGGAAAAACGGTCTATTGGCAAAAGGAAGAGGAGGGATAGAAGGAGAGATGGTGGGGAAGAAGAGGAGGATACTGAAGAGGGAGAGGATGAAGGGGATGACAAAGATGACTATTGGAGGGAACAACAAGAGAAGTTAGAGATCGAAAAAAAAGCTATTGTTGAGGATCACAGCTTGGTAGCAGAAGAAAAGATGAGACTGCTGAAAGAGAAGGAGAAGAAAATGGAGGACCTGAGGCGAGAGAAAGAAGCAACAGAAATGCTGAGTGCTAAAATCAAGGTAGAATTCTTCCTTGTCACTTTTTGAAGTGAATTTAGGGCTGTGGTGAGAACGGCAGGTTTCCCAATTTGGAAAGATAACTTATCACTGTTTTGAAATCCTCTTTTGATATTTTAAAATAACCATTTCTAAACGGAAATTGAAATTATTTTAATTTGCACCATTAATTCCATATTTCAACATTCACAAGTTTCTTCATTTTTTTTTATGTGCTGTTCTTGTAGTATCTTAAGCAATCAGCAGAATAAAATGTGATGGTAAATCTTTTTACAAGCCATAGCACAAAAATGCTTCATTCTGAAATGAATCATTAAAAAGTTGTTTGTTTTTTTGGTTTTTTTTCCTTTTTACATGAGAGTATGCATTTTAGTTCTTCAAATTTGCCACACATTGCAGCAATGTGAATTCTAAGCAAGTTAACTGTTTTATTAACCCCACAGTTTTATAGGAATTCTAAGAAGTAGTAATTCTTGAAGCAGATGACTTAAACAGGATGTTAAGTAAGGGAACTGCCCTCATAAAGAAGTTGTATACACAAGAGAGAAAAAATGTATTCTGTGGAAAGGATTGATCAGATGATCACTGAAAGAGAAACTTAGGACCTTTTTTTTTCCTCCTTCAGGCAATGGAAAGCAAGCTTCTAGTGGGAGGGAAAAATATTGTGGATCACACAAATGAACAGCAGAAAATCCTGGAACAGAAACGTCAGGAAATTGCAGAACAGGTATGAGGAAGAACATTTGTTTTAGCTGCAGAACTTTCATGAAGCATTATATTAGGAGAAACTAAACAAATTTGCTGAAAATTAATGATGAAATTGGTTTAATGGCAATCATTAATTTCAAAAGAAAGGGGAAGGTCTTGTGTCCTTTTTGTTGCTATATGAAATAGCAACGTAAAGAAAGTTCATGATAGTTTTCTTCTAGATTTTCACACCAAAGATTTGTGTCCTATCTTGACTGGAAATACCTATAAGTGAAGAAATAATTGCAAGATCCCAGAGAGTGATAGTTTAGCAGTTAGTTTAAGGGAGGGATGTTTGCTGTGGGATAAAAGTTTTTCTGTTACACTTTTTTGTTGATGATTGTTTAATCGAAATGACTAGTATGAATTGATAAATAGAAGAAAGAAAAAGAATCTAAACACAACATTTAATTCCTTTAATTGAAGTCTGAGAACTTATTCACACTATCTGATGACAATTCCAATAGGCCCTTCAGCAAAATAAAGACCAAGAAGAGCACATGCTTCTGGTATTTCTAAGGCAAGAAATAGGAAGAACTAGAAGCTAAAGCAAAAGCCCTGGATCCCAGGGAAGTAAAAACATCTTGAGTGTTGGTTTCATGTATGTCAGGCGCGTAATTGTGGTCTGTAATATAGTATATCACGTCTTTTAGAAACGTCGGGAGCGAGAAATCCAACAACAGATGGAAAGTCGGGATGAGGAAACACTGGAACTGAAGGAGACCTATAGTTCGCTACAGCAAGAGGTGGACATAAAGACCAAAAAACTCAAAAAGGTAAAAAAAAAAAAAAAAAAAAAATCCACGTGCATTGGGTTAGGAAAAATCAAGGTATATGTGAAACTGAGAGGAACACTGAGGAGTTATGACTTTGGCTCTTCTTGTTTGTTCCAGTTATTTTCCAAGCTGCAGGCTGTGAAGGCAGAGATCCATGATCTTCAAGAAGAGCACATCAAGGAGCGTCAGGAACTGGAACAGACTCAGAATGAGCTTACCAGGGAACTAAAGCTAAAGTAAGTCCCAACATTTCACTGCATGCCATTAACTCTGACAGAGGTGGTTTCTTTGGATGAGGAGTGAAAGGAGGGACTGCATTCCACATGCTTTTAGAACAAGATTTAAACATGATAAAATGAATATTAAGTCTGTGTGAGAGGAGCAGTGGGGAAGGTCATTCATTCATTTTCTTGTGTATTTCCCGTTTTTTGTGTTTGCCTACAGGCACCTGATTATTGAAAATTTTATTCCCCTGGAAGAAAAGAATAAGATCATGAACAGATCATTCTTTGATGAAGAGGAGGACCAGTGGAAACTGCATCCCATAACTCGTCTGGAGTGAGCATACTTCTAAGTTTTTATTTAGGATGAGATTATAGGTTATGTAAAGCAAGCCCTCAGGATGTCAAGAGTTACCCCAACAGAGGGATTGAATTGGGGTTTTAACTGGCCCCCTGCAAAGTTTTTAACTTTTTACTGTATTATAAAATAAAGATTTTATTCTTCTTAGTAGATCTAGTAAAATATGAATGTAGGGTGAGGAAAATTCTTGGAAGATTAAAATCTTTTTTTTCCAGATGACCCCAATATTATATATAATTTAGATATAATACTGCATTAACCATTAAAATAGCATAAGCTTATATCATATTTCTTTCCTATTTTAAACAAGAAGCTCTCAGAAATGATTGTGCAAGAGCTATGGATAGATCTTGACCCTCTACAAAGGGAATTCCCTAGAGCAGATTTAGAAAATTAAATGCAACTGAATGCATCTATGATCTGCGTAGTAAAAATATGCAGAAATCCTCTCCTTTGTGTGGGCAACAGGTAGCACGGGATAATTATCTTACCTCATTGTCTCTAACTGTAGAATATAATGTGGAAGACTGTTGCTAGAAATGCAGCCTTGGTAGTTTCTGCCCACTTGGGATATATTTCCATATGGGATTTACAGTATATGAGCTCATATACCCAAAGAGGAGCCTTTTGTTTTGGTGTGTAATACAGTCAGTATCCATGTTTCTCCAGTAACCAGCAGATGATGAAAAGACCAATATCCGCTGTAGGATACAAGAGGCCATTGAGCCAGCATGCCAGGACATCCATGATGATTCGTCCAGAAGCCCGGTACAGGGTAAGCTCAGATGTGGTTACAACCTTCATGTGTTCATACTTCTGACTGCAGGGGCGGGGGGGGGGGGGGGGGGGGCTGTGAATTTCTGAGGATTGTTAGTTTTTCTATGGGATGTAAATTTTTACAGTGTCCTGCATCTATTTGTAAAGTTCTTTAGAATAAGCCTATGGAGGGAAAGAATTAATTTGCATGAAAATATGTAGACTTTGATTCTGCTGCTACTTTCTCAGGCAGAAAACATTGTATTACTGGAGCTTGACATGCCCAGCCGAACAACTAGAGACTATGAGGGTCCAGCCATTGCTCCCAAAGTTCAGGCTGCTCTAGAAGCTGCTCTGCAGGATGAAGATGAGATACAGGTAGACGCTTCAACGTTTGAGAGCACTTCAAATAAAAAATCAAAATCCAGGTGAGTTCAATTTTTAGTAAGCAGACTAGCTAACAGTAGAGGTACAAATACAGTTGCTATCTGTCTACACTTGTAACTAAAGTTAAGGCTGAATTGGCTGTGAAGCAGAGATAGAGAAAGGGGAACACAGGACAGAAGAGAAAGCTGAGACTGATTAGAGAATAAATCGAGTAGAAAATTGTCAGCTTTGGGGAGATTAATTTTGATGAGTAACAGGTGACATTGTTGGGATTTTTTGTTTATTTTTTCATTTTTACTTCTTCAGGCCTAAAACTGGAAGGAAATCAGGGGCATCCTCTTCAGCAGGCACCCATAGTTCTCAGCTTTATCCACAGTCACGAGGGCTGGTTCCAAAGTAAAACCAGCAATTTCTCTCCAGGGTGTGAACAGCCTTTGCCTTCTGAGAGCAGAGACAAGTAAAAACCTGCACAGAGAACTCCCAGCCAAACTCCAAACCCTTTCCCCTGGAGATGGCCTCTTTGCTGTTTAACTGACTTGTGCCAGTCCAGGTGCATTGAGACACAAGAAGATACGTGTTTGCCATTCAGCATTTGGCCTCTGTGGGAAACAGATTTTAGTTAGGAAATCAGAAATGCATGAGGTACGTTAAAGTGTATTAGAAGCAGTGGGAAGCATGGGGATCACCTCACAGCATCACCGTCCCTCCTTCTGCACTAGTCCTTTTGCTGCACTGGGCTTTTGTTTTTGCTGTTGGGCAATAAGAAGATAGAGTTGAAAGTCATCTCAGCAGAACCACCACTACAGAACTTCATAGTGAGAACCAAATGAGGTTAAAAAACGGAGGGTATATCCAAACTTGACTAGGTGTTTAGTTTTTTTCTCTTCCTGCTTAAAAGACTGGCATCATCATTTGGGGTTAATAAATTGGTCTGAACAGTCAGGATGACAGCTGTCATCATGTACTCACAGCTAGATAGCTGTGCCTCCCTTTAGAAATGTAGAAAAAAAGGGTCTTGGAAGCATCTTTGTGCTCTCTGGAAAAGAAGCAATAGAAACTGAAATCCTTCACTTGTTTACAGGCATATGTTAAGAGCTCCTCCAAACTGACCTCATATAGACCTTACCCCTATCAGTAGGAACCACCTTGTCAACAAATATATCTGCATACCAGTGCCAGCTCCATAGCAATCTTCCTCTCTCTCGCCTCCATTTTTACCCCTGGCATTTTAAACCAATATCCATACTGACTCTCTGAACTGTGGGGTGATGGATGACCGTATTCTCAAATCTCCCGCTGTTCGTATGAAATGTAGCATTGGCTTGGAGCTTTCTTCCTAGCAGGCTCATAGGGCTGAGCTCTCCCTTTTAGGCTGGGTAGAGAGCAGAGCTCCATAATGTGAAGCTATCTTTAAGTGCACTGTTCTTGTAAGTATGGTCCCTCCTCTTGATGTCTAAGGAGGTTCAGTATTTGATACCTTCTATGTCTTTCCTGTTCCACATTAGAACTTTTCCCTTTCCACCTCCCAGACCACTCAGGGCCTGGTGGGAGTGAAAGCCCCATGTAACTGAGTCTGAGTGATGGAATCTGGTATTAATTCCAGGGGTTGTACTTTGAAACAAGGGAGGAAGAACTCCTGCTTTTGATGGTCTCTTTCTAAAGCTGCCCTATGACTAAAGCAGGCTGCTGTAATGCTGCAGGCTTGTGTGGCAGAGTAGAGGGAAGTGGAACTGCCCTGTTGAAGACAGAGTAAGGTGTTTCTGTCTAGTGTCTCACAGCTCGGTTGTAACTTTTAGTTCATTGTATATTGAGACTTGGGATGTTACTTTTTCTGGTTGCTGTTGGCTGTCATCCTATGAATGTTTTTACCTGTTTCCTCTTCCTCACTGATGACTTCCTCCAGACTGACATGTGTGAGTGTATGAGGACTTGCCTGGTTTTAGAAATGCTCTGATGTATGGACTCTACCTTGTGTGCTCGTTAAGTATCCGCTGAGTGACTTCGTCCAGGCTGGAGAACTCCATTGTATCTGACCCCCATGAGCAGAAGGAACTGAACACTCAGCACAGAGCTCACCTGCATCTTGCGGGCATGATGCCTCGGTGAGCCAGCTGCCCAGGTGGGCCCAGGTTAAATTCTGACTCAGCTGCTTTGATTCATGGAGTACTTTTCTGGATCACAAAATTAATATATATATATATATATCTTAGTTTTGGTGGAGGAGAGAGGGGTTTGCCAGTAGTTGAAAGAGTAGCCATCTGACAAATTTCTTTCAACCTGAAAATGGAAACATGGCCTAATCTTTCTTTCTATAAACCACTGTTTATGTACAAAGAGTCTTTTAATTGGCTCTTGTTGCATAACATAGTGTCATCTTCTTTCCGTTTCCCTGCTTTTTCCCTCTAGCACATAATCTTCTGTACTTCAGTGTTTAAAAGATAATTGTACGGCTTAAGCACTCAGAAAAATTGAAATGAAACAACGGGATTCTACAAGCTGAAATAGCAACATAATACATATACACATATATGTACATATCTATGTACACATATGTTTCTATATGAATATGCATGCACAGACACAACTGTGTTTGCACATGTGTGCACTTCTTCAGTCACTGCTATTCCATAGGGAATTCTTTATTAAACTCAAAAGCTGAAAACTCCCCTTGTGGCAGGATTGGTACAGTGGAAATCACAGTGCAAACCCAAACTGTTCTTGTTGTAGTGTTAATAAGCTAGCTGGTTAATATGTCAGAAAGACTCTGCTTTTAATTTTGTAGAAATTCATTAGCAAGGTGAAAGAAATTCATTAGGATGGAAAAAGAATAAAATTGAATATTTAGTCACTGTATTTATATCGGAGCTGTGGATAGAGATGTGGTTAGTGTATTCATGGGCAATCTCAGATTGTTACAGAAGCTTTTAGATTCTCATTTTGTTTGACTTACCCATGAATAGATACTCAGTGGCACTGATATTAAGATAAAACATATAGTCATGGCCCTACAAAACATACTGAGTTCTGGCTTGAAGTTTTTAAAAAATGATTCTGCCAAGCTTGCGTCTCTCTGGATGTTATCTGAACCATCTGGGCTTCCTGCAGGTTAACAGCCAAAGACAGGAAATCCAGCAGACTCCTGGAAGAGGCCCTTGGACAGTGTGCACAATCATAGTCTCTTCACAGGAATGTTAAATATCCTTCTCATCTTTGCTCTGGTCTGTATAATGGGATCTAACTTTTTTAAAAGTTACACGCAGTAAAAGTAGGTCTTTGGCTCTGGGAGCAAGCACCACGTGAAAAAATGAAACATATGAATTAAAGCACTTTCTTAAAATCCTTAATATAGGTCTGATTGCCTTTTTAAAAATATTTGCATGCTGCTTGAATCTTCAAAAACACATACGTCTGTCCTAGCATTTTGGACTACATCGATGCATTATACAGATCAGGCTTCTGTTAAAAGAGTTTTTTTTTTTTTTTCCTTTTGATGTAGTAAGTCTGCCTTCACTGAACATAGAGTGTTTGCCAACTTTCAGACATCTCTAAAATGGATCTGTCCTCTCTTCTCATCTGTTTACCATGCACCAGGGTTTAAAAGGGAGCAGTGTGACAGTTGTAGGTCTGTTTCTGCTGTGTTGAAACACAAATCGGAAGAACATAACCTGCAACAGCCGTAATTAGATGCTGAGATGGGGGTGAATGAGAATACTCATCCTGTTTGCTCTGCACTGTGGAGTGGTGGGCTTAACTCTCTATGGTCTGGGCGCTTATTACCTTCTTCAGTTCCCTGTTTTTGAAATGAAGTGCCCGAGGGTCTCCTCGTGGGCACAGCTGTCTTTATGAGAACTCACAGCCCCTCAGAGGTACACTGATCTTGATTCTCTCTTAGGTGATCTGTAGACGAAGAACCTGTCAATAGTTCTGTCCATAGGTTTTACAGCTTGTATTTATTTGTATCATCTCTTTTGTCTAGGAATGTAAAAGTGATCCTAAAATACCATGTGTAATAAAGATTTATTGCATCTATCAAAACATGCCCTTTTGTTATTTTTTTGTAAGTAATCACTGGGTTCATTTGCTTATGTTTTACAAAATCCTCTGCGTGTTTCCTCCAAAATAATCTCTGAGAAGACTTAAGTTACGGTAAGACTGTAAAGGCAAGAGCCCCTGGTGCCTCTCGCTGGAGGGAAGCGAGAACGGTGGGGATACAGGATGCCCAGACGATGCCTAACTGCAAGCAGGGTACTGGGACCACCGGAGAGCTGCACCGGGGACACCTCCCCCCCGCAGATAACGAACTGCCTCGGGAAACAGCAGCCAGAGGCCCCGGGGAGCAGCAGGAAGCCGCGGGGCAGAGCATCCACTGGGCACGGCGGGGCTCGCGGCCGCGCAGCCCTCCCCGCCCTGCCCTGCCCTGCCCTGCCGCTCTCCGCGGGGGGCGGCCGGGCCCGCGGCCCCAGGCGAGCGCGCAGGCCGAGGGCGCGGCCCAGCGTGCCGCGCGGCGCCCGCGCAGCGCCTGCCGGGAGTTGTAGTCTGCCATCTGCGGCCCGGCCCTGGCGGCCCCGGCGGGAGGGACTACAACTCCCAGTGACCCTTGCGGTTTGTTTTCCTTCAAACGCGGCCCCGTCCCGCCGCGCGGCTCGCGCGCCCGTCCCCGCCCCTTCGCTAGCAGCGCGCGGCGCCCGCCGTGTCCCGCCGCGGCCACCGTCGGGAAACCCCGCCCCCTCCCCTCCGCGCCGAGCCCTTTGACCCCGTTGTTATGTCGGGCCCGAGCCGCCGCCGCCGCCGCCGCATTCCTTAGTGCCCGGAGCCGCCCCGCCGCGCGCCCCGCCCGCCCCGCCCCGCCGCGCGCCGCCGCCGCCGCCCCGCCCCGCCCCGCCGCCGCCTAACGGTTCGCGCCCGCCGCCCCGCCGCCCCGCGCGGGAGGAAGATGAAGGAGATGAAGCAGCGGAGGAAGAAGGAGCGCACGTGGGCTGAGGCCGCCCGCCTGGTGAGGGGGGCGCCGGGCCGGGCCGGGCCGGGCCGGGCCTCGCGCAGGCCCCGGGCAGGGGGCGCCGCGGCCCTGCCCTGGCCCCGAGGGGCCTCCCGGTGCCGCCGGGCCCGGGGCTGCCCGAGCCGGGCGGCGGGTTTGGGCGGGGGGGGGGGGGGAGCGGCGCCGCTCCGGTGCCTGGGGGGAACGTGGCCCCTTCCCCCGTGCCCGCGGCCTGCCTGCTCCCCGCGTGTTTTTCCTCCCGAGCCAGGTGGAAAGGGGGGAAAAAAAACCCTCACATCTTGCGTGGTTTCGCCCACAAAGAGGCGAAAGGCCCCTTCGGCGAGGCCCCCCCTCAAACGGGGGGCTGGAGCGCGTGCTTTGAGGAGAAAGTGGGCGCACGTGCCCTTTCCCCTGCTAGATAAAATCTTCTTGGAAAGAGATTGCCTGGAGTGTGTCGTTTAGCATGGTTTCTCAATACCTGTGCTGCAGGAGCTTCCCTCAAGGCTGCAGGTGAAGGTGTGCTAGGCTCTGATAGATTTTGGAAAGGGGCCAGTAAAAATACTGCTGTTTGGCAAGACCAGCTTTTAATTGTTTCCATCTTTCATTTTTAATTGCATCTCAGCAACAGCAGACAGCAGTCTGAGAACCGTTCTTAGCTTGAGAATGGTTTGTTTTCTTCTTTTCAGATGACTCTAAAACTCAGTGGGAGGAACTGGAGCCTCCTGAGAGGCCTGACTTGAAGTCTGAGAAATGCTGCTGTCAAAAGTTACCGCTTTAATTATTGAGACTCTAGGTTTCTACCATATGCCAACGGTGCCCAAAATATAGGCATCATAGATGAGATATTCAGTTGCATGTAGTAATAACTCTTTATTTGAGGTTAGTGTCCTTGTTATCAGAAGTTTTTTTGTTACGTATTTTTAGGAGGTGTTCCAGTATGTATGTATCATTTTTTTTCATTTAGGATTCTCTTTATTGAAGACTTAAGCTTAAAAATTGATATCTACTTGATTATGTTTCTGTAGTCTGCTGGAACATTGGTGGTGTTTGATCATCACAATAGGAGAACAGTCATTTCACTTTAGAAATAGTTCAGATTGCATCTCAGTCTTGAACCCAATTTATAGCCTAGGAAATGTAAAAAGTAAAAGAACTTTAACATCTAGCGAACGTGAACTAATCAGTAAGCTGCTTAATTTTATTTAAGAGAAAAAATGTTGAGATGTTTAGGCATGTTACTTGAGTTGAGTACTGAACTTTTCGCCTGTTGTTGAGCAGCTGAGGTATCGTTCTGGCCCACAACCAAGCCTCCACGACCGGATTCTCCCACTGAGCTGAAATGGAAATGGTCACGTTGCAAAAGGCATGGTCAGCTTTTTGCACACTGCATAGTGCTGATAGTTGCTGTTGTCTACTTCTAATGCTGATGGGAAGAAGCTTGCTCTTTCTAGCTTCTGTGTAGGAACTGCTCTCTCTTCATGACATGTTGAAATAGATCTGTGTAGACATATAAATAACAGTGTACGGAGTAAGTGATGATCCTGCTGTCTCTGTGCAGATGAAAATGGATTGCTGTGGTTTCTTTATGTTGGCTCTGTTGAGGGTACTTGAATCTTGATTTGAGAGGATATGGGTATGTTTGCTATGTAGTACGTGAACATCCAGAGAAACAGCTTTATAGGACTTGGGGGTTATTTTGTTTGCTTGTTTTTTTCTTTATTATTGTTGTTTCTCTTTTAATAACTTGGGGTATGCGTTGGTGTGTGTATACATTCAAAAGGAATAGTATGGATGAGCCCAACTGCAACTAATGTTTGCTATTGAGGGTATTCAAGGATGTGGTCTTGATGCTCCTTGAGTATAGAGTTTTTCTGGATATTGCAGAATTTTTTTATAATGCTCGCCAAGGGGAAGCCTAATCCGACCTGAATATCCACCTTCTGGTGACTAGTGTAATCTTTTATGTGAAAACTTTAGTATTTTAGACCCTTATGACTTTAGCCTGAAAAACTGTAAAGAGGTGTAAACTAGCTATTGTAGTATTTCACCGCGTGAATCTGTGTTTCATCATGTGTTTCTTTTTAAGATCCTAGTTCTGAGGTCAAGCTCTTCACTACAGATATTTGGGATGCTTTGCCAGTAGGTGATCATGGGGCCACAGCCAGTGCTAGGTGATCTTGCACAAAATCTTCTCTGATTCAAATGTGCTGAACTCTAATGGGTCATTAATCAGTGTTATGGGCTGCCCAAAATGCTATGCAAAACTGACTTCTGGAAGCCATCTCGTAATGTAGTCCCTCACCCATCATTTAGTGATGGGAAATGAACCTCTTCACAAATACAACTCCACTTCCCTGTTTTTTTGGCTAGAGCCTCAGCCACAGGCGTCCCAGATACATGAAATGTCTGTGCCTCAACTTCATCTTTGAGCAATTGATGAACCAGAAATAGAACAATCTCATACCAGATTATCCACTTAAGAGAGACCTACAGTTGTGTAGCTGCACTTCCAGCTTGCAGGACTGATTGTAAATCCACTAAAAATAGACCTTTAGTTAACACTAGGCTTACACATGCTCCCTGTCAAAAAGCTTTTAATTTTCCTCTCTGACACTTGCTATTATATTTTTTACTCCTCTAGGTGTTTCCAAGAATTGTAGGCAAAAGTGCTTTTCGGTGTTGCTGTTCTTACAGAGCTAATATTATGCATGTTCCATAAAATCTTTGAAGATTCATTTGAACACACAGAGCCATAGGAATCTTCAACAAGTGCTGTCAGGGCTAGACATCTATGCTATTAGTAAATTAATTGGGGGAGTGATGTAAACTTTGGTAACTATGGTTGTAGGAACCCTTGACTACCAGTACTATAAATAATCAAGGGGAAAAAATATCTTTTTGTGGGGAAGGAATAGCTGGTGTTGTTTAAGTCATAGCTTCTGTTGAAAGTTTAACACGACATTGGTGGTTTCAGGATGGAGACGGATGGGGGATAATTACTGAACACAAGGCTTTTGGTGGCTAAAGACATAGGTTCTTGGCTGTTGTGGTTCTTCCATAAAGTATCCAGTAGATTTGATACAGCTGTTGATTATATTTGTCTCCCTGAGCATAGATTCTTCTGTCTTTATGCAAATGCTTGTTCATGCTAAGTTTTGGGCTATGTGTTTTGCTTGCTGCTGTGTCTGACACTTGAGAGAGGTTTTATAAACTGTGAAGAATTTCCTTATTTTTCAAAACAGGCCTGTTCCGTTTCATGGACCTTGCATTTGATTCTCAAGTGACGTCTTTCCCCTTGTCAGATGTTTATTTCATTTGAGTGATGGAGGGTGACAGTTTGTGAAGGCGGCGTACAAAAACTGTAACCTATGGAGGTTTTTGAATGACATAGGAAAAAAATGATGGAGCTGTATTGATTCAAAATTAAAACTGTTTACTCTGTTTCAACATGGTCCATCACTTTCTTTGATTTTTTTCTTTAAACTTCTTGTGTTTTCATTATGTTTTATCTCAGTTATAGAGTTCTCAATTTTCTGTCCTCTGCCAGGTTAACACCATGGATTCTTGTGATCTTCAGGAATTTGAAAAATTTAGGGTGGATATGATTTAAGAAATTCCTTTTATGCCAAAATGTTGTCAAACTGCAGAACTCAGTAACACAGAAGTTGGGTTTATTTGCTTGTGGAGACTGGGAGACAGTGTGGGAATACAAATGGTGCCCTGCACAAGTTCATTTGCAAATGTCTTGCTAATGCAACTCCCCAAGACAGACTGCAAGCTTTATGCCTTCACATGTTGCTGCAGTGACTCAGTTCTAGATGCTGCTGATATAAAGGGGCATTCAGGTTTCTCCGTTGGCTTCTCGCACAAGTCAAACTGAAAGACAGTATCGTGTTGCTGACTCTTTTAAAGCATGGTGACAAATGAAATCAGGATTGTGCATCGTTGTAGCCCTTACGTTAGGGGAATTTAGTCTATGATTATGATCAAAAAGTTCCACATTGAATATCCATTGCTGCTTTTCTTGGGTGTTTCAGACCTTGTCAAATGCTTATATTGAAATCTTCATGCTGCATCAGACCTAGAGGTTTATTGAGTTCAGTATCTTTTTGTATTCAGAAAGTGACACTGGCTGTTCCAATGGAAGGCACAAGAAGCAGTGCATATTAGGCAGCTGTAGGGTGATCTGCTCCAAGAGAAATATCGTTTACATCAACTGTGTTTACTGCAACTTACTTTTCTTCATTGCTTCCTATTTATCTGGGCAATCTTCTTATCTGTAGAAATATCTAGCACTCTTTCTGAATCCTGGTGAGTTTTTGCTCAGAAAACTTCACAGGCTTAAGAAAAAAACCTTTTTTTAATAGCCTCTTTAATTTTTCCATACATGAGTAATGATTCTGTTCTTATGTAATGTGAAAGAATGAGCTGTTACTAAAGTCGTTGCCTTTTTGATGTCTCCTGTTACTCATTTACTTTCTAAAGCAAACAATCCAAATCTTTTCAGTGTCTCTAACCATATTTTTTTCCACATACTCTGTTGTTATTGTTCTTTTCTGAATTCTGTCTTTCTCTGGGAAGAATTCAGAGTTTTACATATGGTACCTGTCTTGAGATGGAATGAAGATGAAATGAACGCAGTATTTCAAGGAAAATACACTATTGAACTGTGTTGTTATGCAGCAATGTTTTTGTCACCAGCAAAATGCTGTATAGAGATTTAAGAAAGTATATATGGTAGAAAGAACCGTTATATAGTTTTGAAGGCTGTATGTGGTAACAGCTTGGTCTAGTGCGTATTGATGTCTGGTAAAGCTTCCATGGACTTTTATGTTATAGGGTTGGTCAGGGCCAATTTCTGCTTCTTTTTTCCTTCTTCATGTTTGTATTTCATTTAATTAGGAATGAGATGAAGGAAAGCCCTTTGTAATACTTACTATGATCTTTAGCAAGTATCTTTACTATCTTGAGGTGGTCTGAATTTTTTAGCATGCCTTTTGTACATAAATAAAACTTTAAGAGACATATTGTTGGATTTGAATCCCAGCTTATGGAATAATTCTATGAATATAGAAGCAAATTCTGTACTGACAACTGGTGTTTCTGTCTCTTCAGGTGCTGGAAAACTACTCTGATGCTCCTATGACCCCAAAACAGATTCTGCAGGTCATAGAGGCTGAAGGACTGAAGGAAATGAGGTTAGTATTGATCATCTTGTCTAAAGCATAGTGTGTGTGTGTGTGTGGAGCATGGGGGAGGCTGCATGTAAAGGCTTGGGTTGCTTCGTGCAATTCTGCCTCTCATCTACAACCCGCTTTTTCTTTTCTTTTTTTCTTTTTTTTTTCCTCTCTTTCCAGCATAGTGATTTGGGATGACAATACATACTGCCTGATTATCCTTGACAATAACTGGAATGTTTTTTTTTTTTTTTTCTTTGATCACATGCAGAACCTCCGTCATCCATTTACTGTAAAATAAAGGCCTGTTGCAGATCAAACCTCTGCGTTGTATTGCACCACTTGTATGTTTCTCATACAAGTAGCTTCCAGTAGTTTCTACTATTGCAATTCTAGTTTGGTAGCAGTTTAAGTTCCATTCCCCCTAATGCTTCATTTCTAGTGCAGATGTTACTTTCAGGGGAGGTGTGTTTTTTTTGTTGTTGTTTTTTTTTAAGAAAAACTCTATTTTGTATTAGTATGCTGGATTCTGCTTGGATTCTAGAGCGTTGTAGTGGTATCGCTGACACTATTATGGCTCTTGACATGGACCATGAGGGAGAGGAACTGTGCCAGCTTGTTTTGTTGCATTGATATCAGAGCTATTGGAACATCCACTTGTTACTCAGGATTCTTGCCGAATAGATTTTTTAATAGTACGGCTATGGGTAGCGGTTTCACAGTTCCGAGTAGAATTTAGATAGGTTTTAATTGAAACCTTCATACATCTTTCTGTTTTAATCAATATTCTGCATCTTTTTTATCAATCCTATTCCATCATATGTCCTGTTACTTAAGCAGATAGCTGAAGATCTACGTTCATAAGCTATCTTTGCTAAACGTACTAGCAAGTCTCTTTTCATGCATTAAGGTATCTTGGTGTTCTCCCAGCTTTGATGGGTCATCTGTCACAACAGGTGACTAAAAGCTAGCCTTTACTACATGTGTCAAGTTAAATCCCATAAAGCTAAATTGTTTATTTAGAGGTTTATGTTCTTCCTCTGGAATATCTGCTTTTCCTTTCTCTATTATTAATTCTTCTCTGTAAGAAAGGACTGCTTTCTTCAGAGTGTAATTGTTTATGGACTACAGGCAATGACCCTATCTAGCTAAATATGTGGCAAATTTTCTTGGTACTTTTATAGAAGGTCTTCCTGAAACTATTTCCTGAAGGAAATAGTTGACAACAGAAGAGATGGTTTTCCCTTTGAGTTAATATTGAGCCAGTGTTTTCCTGGTTTGTAGGGAATTCTGGTCCCCCTGTGGAAGGGGCATGGTCCTATGTGGCTTTTGCTCTAGCCAGGGCATTTGGGCCCAGCCCCATAACTGAATTCTAGCTCCTATGAACATTTTGACTTTCAGAGGAAACTATTCTTTTCCCATTCTAAAAGTTTACTCTGGGACTGGTTAGCTTACTTGAAGCATTCTATTAAACCCAGAAGGGTAACAGGACAAAAGACGGGATTTTTTTTTTTTTTTAATATAGCATCTAAAAACAGTGCAGAGTAATTTTGTCTGTTGCCAATGTTTGTGAAGAAATGTCGAAAAAACAAATACATTCAGAGGTGGAAACAAATTGTTTCAATCTGAGAAATGCTTCTCTTTGAAATATTTTGTCTCAAACCAGTTTTCAGTTTCACTTCCAATAATGAGATTGATACTGCTTTAGTGTCTTTTCCAAGTAACTTTGTGCATGTATATATGCAACTTACTGGAAAATATGATATTATGTGGCACAGATCTTCCATCAATGTGAGCGTAGGATGGCTGCTTTTATCACAAGTGGCAAAACCAGGGAGTTACCTAGGACGTGCCAAATTAGCACCTCAGAACTTTTATATTTAAGTATGCTAGTGCAGTTTTGTTTGTGATGTATCAAGGGAGAGACATTTCAGAAACATGTATGTGTATGATTTTTGTTATCCTTGCACCTTTATACTGCTACTACTTTATGTCAGTCTTTTTTTTTTTAGTAAAAAAAATCAATCCAACCCTGAAAAATTCCAGCAGTGAAAGGGAGGAAAGAAGTACCAAAAGTTAGAAACATCTAAGAGTGACTGAGAGTAACTTTTAAAATTAGCATAACGTTTCCTGTTTTCTGCAGACTGCTGCACTATGATGTGTTGAGGCTAATGTGTGGGTCAAAAAGGAAAACAGTAATGCTGTTTTGACTGAAATACCTGTCCGTAAAGTTAATGAGTATCATCTTTGGCATCATTTAGCTGACCGAAGGAAGCAATTTAAAGAGATCCTTCAGGCTATTTTCTTGATAAGGCCATTTATTTATTTATTTATTTATTTATTAAATTATAATTTGACTCCTCTCTTATTTTTCTTTGTTTCAGTGGCACTTCTCCCCTAGCCTGTCTCAATGCCATGCTTCATTCCAATTCAAGGGGAGGTGATGGACTCTTTTACAAACTGCCTGGACGCATCAGCCTTTTCACACTCAAGGTACATTTTGAGTTCCTGCTCTCAATTGAGGGGTAAGGTGTGAGTTCTACTTGTTATGCATAGCTGAGTGTTAAACTGTCACTGAACATCATATGAGCTGAACATGGTGCATGTGTGATCATCATGTGAAAGAGTGTCTGGAATTCATTGTTTTGTTTTAGTGTGCACCTTTCAGCCATATGTGATAAATTCTTATATATATATATATATAACTTGAATTGCAGAAGCAAGATAAACCCTCTTATTTCAGTATTTGGTGTTCAACTCAGGTGGCTGATTATCAGAATAGTCCTGTTCACTCCTTTTCCACCAGCTACAAGGGAATACCGTCAACCAATAAATTACACTGGTCTGAAAGTGTGTAGTTACAAGTAAAATCTTGTTAGTAAAATGTATATTCATTTTTCTGGTTGTTTGCTTTGTGTTTCATTGCATTTTTAGAGTTAGTATCACCATTTTCCTCAGATTTTGAGATCTGCCTGACATGTTTTTCATTCTAGTTTACTGTCCCAACAATCTTAATTGTTGACATGTTTTTGGTCTCAGTTTTTCCTTTTGTATTGTTCTGTACTGGTGGATTCCTTGATATTTGTCTATTAAGCTGATACTTATCTCAGCTATTTCACTTGCACCCTTTTTCTACTGTCAGAAAGTTTTTTGTTAAATTATGTTTTGTTGAACATGGATGAAATTGAAATGGTTTTGATTATACAAATAGTTAATTTCTTAAGCTTGATATCTTAGCATCAGAGCAGCTTGACACTATCTGTTCTTTATCAGCAAGAAAGACATTTCTCTTTATTAAAAAACTTGTTGAACTTTTTTGTGAGAAGGAGGCAAACAATAATTGACCTTGTTATGAATATATTTGAGTTACTCATCTAGGAAATGTCTATGAAGTGTGCTAATGGTTTTTCTTCTTTCTAGAAAGACAGTGTAGGTTAACTTAAATGAAGCTGATTACTTCTGTCCTATTAGGAGCTCAAGAATACTTAAATATCTTTCTGCAAAAGTGGATTAAATAGGGAAGATGAAGAAAGTTGAACTTTACCCACTGAGCTGTCTGTTCCCGCTGGTTTAACTCGTAGTGACTGGGAGGGAAGAATTGTAGTTATTTGAGTTCTGCTTGGCCCATTTAGAAGGATGCCTTGCAATGGTCTCGGAATCTGTCTGTGCCAGAAGGGGAGGAGCTGGAGGATACAGCAGATGCAGAAAGTTGCGAGTCCAATGAAGCAAGCACTGTGAGTGGTGATAATGATGGTAAGTGTCTGATAACATTAATCTTAAACTATAAGCATCTACTTTGATGTCTGACTGAGTGCACTCCTCTTCCAGTGTCTCTTGATGAAACATCCTCTAATGCCTCCTGTTCCACTGAGCCTCAAAGTAAGGGACCCTCTACTGCCAGGGAGAGCTACAGAACAGCCTCACAGGTAGGAAAAAATGGGAATAATGGGAATCACAAAGCCTCTCAAGGAGAGCTTTCACTACTGCATGATAGTTGGTTAAGTGTGAGAGGAGTTAGGTGTTCATAAATGGCTCAGAGAGCTATGGGGTTGTCTCTTAGCAATCACTTGTCACTTAGTAGTGTGAGGATCATATTCCAGGGAGATGATTTTGAATCATCTGTGCTATTAGTAAGTATTGTTAATGAGTGACGCTTGAAGACTTAACTGGGGAGCAAAGCAGTTCTTTAACTGGGAGATGTGCTGCTTGGAAGTTTATCTTGGGTCTCCATAATGTCTTTGATTGATGTTGTTTTCTTTTCTGGACCACAGACAACCAAACAAAAGAAAAAGACTGGTGTAATGCTGCCGCGTGTTGTCTTAACACCACTGAAAGTAAACGGGGCACACATGGAGTCTGCGTCCGGTGAGCATTCCTTTTGTTTGTGTGATTTTTCTGATGACTACATAGATAGCTTTTAATCAGTAGTTCCTAGTTGTCTGTATAAGCTTGCATGAAGAATTCTTTAACAGTTGCTGAGAACACAGATGACTATAGAATTGTGCTGTTGGATAAGGACTGTATTTGTTTATCTCAATCAAAATTGTTAGTAACTGGGCAGTACCCAGTAACAGTGGATCTGTTATTTTAGCATGTAAGAGTTACCTGCTAATCACTTTCCAAGTTGGGCTTCTGCTGTTCTTTGCATCTTTTGTGACATTGTTTTGCTCTTAGGCTTCACAGGGAGGCATGCTGATGGAGAGAGCAGCAGCACATCCAGCAGTAGCAGCAGCTCTTTGGCCTTGTGCAACACCACCATGCGCAGCAGAACAGAAATAAACAGGGATCCTCCACAGCTGCTGAGAGGTATCCGAAAGCCCACAGCTGGTAGGTGTTTCTGGTTAAAGTCAGGAGAATAATTGGCCATAAAAGGGGGCAGTGTTGATGTCTGCCTCTTTCTGAAGAAAGAATGTCCAGGTTCTCTTCCTTCAGAAGACACATAGCAATCTTAAGGCTCTTAAGCCAGACCTTCCTCTCCAAACTGTAGCGAGACCATTGTTTAGCTCTCTGCCTAATCTGATAAGCAGTGTCAAGAAGTGTACTTCATGTGACAGTTGTGACCAACTCTGATATGGTCATGCTAACCATCAAAATTTGAGAGGTATCTCTATTATTAATTAGTTTGACAGAGCCTTTCTTCATACTTGATTACTACAGTCTGTTCTTATATATCCTGCTCCTTTTGCTGCAGTATTTGGTGGCATGAGTTTTATGTCCACAATGGTGACTATTTTTATTAAAAAAAAAAAGTGTTAATTTTATTTGCCTGCCTTTAAACTACAGGGCAAATGAAGCGAAACAGGAGTGAAGATATTGACTTTGAAACGCCTGGTTCCATTCTTGTCAATACAAACTTGCGAGCTCTTATAAACTCCAGAACCTTTAATGCACTCCCATCACACTTCCAGCAGCAGCTTCTTTACCTCCTTCCAGAAGTTGATAGACAGGTAGGAAGGTGCAGCACTTGGTGTTTTCCATTCCCCATATTACCTCTTGCTTACAGAAGAGCTGAAGCAGATGTTTTCTGTCTGTTACGCTTCTTTTTCCCTTAGGTTGGGGCAGATGGGCTAATGCGTCTCAGTGGCAGTGCTCTGAATAATGAATTCTTCACCCATGCTGCTCAAAGCTGGAGAGAACGACTAGCTGATGGTGAGTAGATTTGCTTTCCTAGTTAGGTGGAGAATAGAGTTCTCATTTTTTTAGACTTTTTTGCTGTTCTCCTACAGTTACTGGAAAGCTGAACTACATTCACATTCATTATCTCTGGATATGTTGCCTACTTCTCATCTCTTAAAGTTAAAAATGTTTTTTCTTCGGTTCTTCAGAACAAGGTTCTTCTTTACACCTGGCAGAGGTGTAAAGGAATACTACTATCTTTCTGAAGTAGTGGTCTATTTCTGGTAAACTATGATATTCAGACTTACTTGAGGCTGTGTGACTGTTGCCCTTAAGTGGTTGCAGGGAATGTATGGATCCATACTAGACTGGAAAACAAAGTGATAACAGAAAATCTGTTGTTTGTATGTATAGCTGCTAAAATATGTATATAAAAAAAAATGCAAAATTAGAACTGAACTTCAGTCGGCTTTCCTGTAGGTGAATTCACTCATGAGATGCAAGTTCGAATTCGGCAGGAAATGGAAAAGGAAAAGAGAGTGGAGCAATGGAAAGAGAAGTTCTTTGAGGACTACTATGGACAAAAGTAAGTAATTTCACCTCATTGTTCCTGTTTTATCGAAGGCAGATGTTGGAGTATCTTTCTGCTTCCTGATAGCTGAGAAGAAGCATCATCAGCTCCTGAAAAAATCAGTTGTGGAATGAAGCATTCAGACTTGCTGCAGGGAAATCCTTAGGTGAAAATGACTGATTTACAGTAGGATTTTATAACCCATCTGTTCTTTTTGTTTTCAAGACAAATCAATATTATTAGTTTTCCATAACAGATCATTACATTTTCTAGTTTTCCTTGTTCCCTGTGACAGTAATGCAGGGTAGCAAATATATAGGTTATCTCTGCAGACTGATTTAATGAGGTTTTGATGCTTTGTAATCTGTGTGTTACTATGCATAGCAGTGACAGTAGAGCTATGAATAATAGATCATATGCTTCTATGAGAGTGGACTTTAACTAGTTTTATGTTTGCCCCATAGGTTAGGCTTGACCAAAGAAGAATCCCAGGAGCAGAATTTGGTGCAAGAAGATGCTGAGAACAGGACAGGATTGTCTGTTCAAGGAGAAACAAGACTACAGCGGGGTCCTTCTACACGGCAGAGAGATGGGCACTTCAAGAAACGTTCCAGGGCAGATCTGCGATGCAGAGCCAGGAGGAGCCTGTATAGAGCACGTGAACCTGAGCAAACAGAGGCTGACAAAGAGACTGTTTCCGTGCTACCAGATTCCTCGTTTCATAAGGAGACAAAGCCTGAGATAGATCTAAAGAAAGATGATCTAACAAGTGCTTCTGCTATAGTACTGAAGTCGGAGAGTTCAGAATTGCATCTCTCTCCAGAGACTTCCAAATTACACAGTAAATCAGAAGATCTGTCATTGGCAACTGCAAACAGAATTCCCAGTTTGCCCCAGGAGAACTTAGCTCGGGAGTCAAAGGATCAGAAGAGGAAATGCTTTGAGGAGGCTGCCTCTGCCTCCTTCCCCGAAAAGAAGCCACGGCTTGAAGATCGTCAGTCCTTTCGTAACACAATTGAAAGTGTTCACTCAGAAAAGCCACAGCCTACTAAAGAGGAGCCAAAAGTCCCACCCATCCGGGTAGGAAAGAAAATTATAATTGTTCATTATCTTAAGTCTGTCCTACTCAGTAGCATCACAACTTTATTAAAATGTCAGAGGTCATCACTTTCACAAAAATGTTTAATTGATAGAGCTGGCTAGGTTACTCTAATTACTACCATTTGCTATCATATTTAGGCAGGCAAAGAGAGGAATGGGAAAAATCATTCCAAGATCTTTGCACAAGAGCATAGGGTAACCTGGACTTACTCTGTTAGTTTGCATTTCTGTGGATACAGAAATCACTTTTTGAACTAGCTCTCAAACTAGCTCAATCTGTCTAGTTTCCCCAGTTTCAGTTTGCTGGTGCAGAATCTTGGTGTTCCTTCTGACTTTTTGCTTTTTGAGTAGAGGTATCCATCTTACTGGTAATCATCTTGATGTAAAAGAGATCATTTTTATTTCTAAATATCTTAATGTAAACCACCCATTTCATATTTGTCTGCTTGCTCTGATAAAATAGCATTAATATTAAGTTCTGCATACTGCATTAAAGAGCACGTAAACAGAGGTTATAGGGATCTTGCTACTCTTTTTCTGCTAAAATTTGTCTTTTAGTAGGAATTACAACTTTTTTGTTGAATTCTTGTGATAAGAATTGCAGTGAACAAATACTTAAAATGGTGAAGTGTTGGAACACAATGTTTTTCTTTCTTTCAGATTCAACTTTCACGTATTAAACCACCCTGGGTGGTTAAAGGTCAGCCAGCTTACCAGATATGCCCCAGGATCATCCCCAACACGGAGCCTTCCGGCCGGGGCAGGACCGGGGCCAGAACACTCGCAGATATTAAAGCCCGTGCTTTGCAAGCCCGAGCCCAGCGAGAAGCTGCTGCCACCGCAATTGGAGGTGGGGGTGGTCCAGGTGGAGGGAGAAGCACTGACAAAGGAGGTGGCGGAGGAGAATCCAGTAGCCATACAGAGCACAGGAGATCAAAGAGAACTCATGGAAAGTGTTCGTCAGATCTACAACGAACACAATTATTGTCGTGTCTCCATCTAAATGGAGAAAAGGCTGTCTCTGAGGTGACCACTCAGATGGCCAACGTAAATTCCTTCATCTCTTCAAGACAGGACCTCTTTTCTTCAAAGAGTGAGGGAAGCAGCGTTCTGGAATGCACTGCAGACACCAGCTCAGGGGAAGTTCAACTTGGCGATGGTTCACCCAGAAGGCAGGTCTGTGATGCTTTGACTGGGTCATCCTTTGACAGTGCAACTTCTGAGCAGCAGGAGACCCCTGAACAGCTCCTCTGTGATGTAAGGACCGAAAATCCCCCTTGTGTTGCATCACAGGACAGGCAAAGTACAAAGCTGAAATGTATGGTTTCTCCAGTAAATGGGCTGTCTTGTTCTCAGGTACAAGCAACTGTGATCAGTCCTATGGGAGACAGCTGGCTTGTATCAGGACTGAAAGATGTTAGTTCTCCCATAGTACAGTTGAATTATCATTCTGATATGAAGGAAAGTTCCTCCAGTTGTCCTAGTCTTCTGCCAGAGCTGTCATCAGATGGTAAAGAATGCCATGAGCCAAAAATGATACCTAGATTTAGATTTAATGGCTCTGAAACATTTATGGAAAAGTGTATCACTAATGGTGATAACTCAAAAGCAATGACTACTGTAATGGAGAAAGTGGTTCCTGCACTGTGTAACTTTGCACACCTGCAGGCAGAGAAAGAGAATGACAGTAAACTAAATAATGAAAAATGGAACACAGAGACTCTAGTGAAACCCTTTTTACATGATGATTTCCCTTCTCAGAATAGGATAGATGCTTCTGAAAAAGTTCCACAGCTGAGGGAGAAGCGACCCAGAACAGAACCAGAAAATGCATGTCAGCCATTGAGAGAGACTCAAGAGTTCAAGACAAATGGAGAAGATGACGTACAGAGTACACACAGTGAAACAACGGATACAGCTTCAGATTTTGAAGCTGAAGCAGCTGGTGAGAAGATAGAGATGGATGTATCTTTCAGAAATGTCAGTTTGAGGGAGGCAGCTGGGAAAGATTCCTCCTGTCAGAGCAATGCTAAGAGATGTGATAGAATTAGATCTAAATCATTTGTGGAAACAAATAGTCTTGCCTGTGTTGTGGATTTCCCCGCAGTCACAGTGATGAGCAGCTTACCTCTGCCTCAGAGATGGGGGCCACGAGCACAGTTGCCCCAAAAACCTGAGAAGCAGCATGTGCCGTCGGGTTCTGCTCGGCCCATATCCTCTGTTGAAACCAACAACCCGCTGGTGATGCAGTTGCTTAAGGGGGACCTTCCACTGGAAGAAGTTCTCCCAGTATCTCACTCCAGTATCAAGCTGGAAATCACAGAGTCACCTCTGGAGAAGCAATCAGACAGCCTCTTCTTGCAAGCAGAGAGGTGTAGCAGCGGCTATTTTGGCAACAAATCTTCACAAGATGTAGAAATAAAGATAAGTGCCCTAAGCAGGAGTGAAGACTTGCACTCTACAAGACCTTTTATAGACCCCCAGGAAAAGGAGTGCGGATCAGCAACAGCATTGCCTAGAACAGGCGGTATGGAGAATCCATCTATTCCAGAAAAGCATTCCAAAGTTGGCTCAGCTTTAAGCTGTCAAGATCAACAGGCAAATGGGGCGAGTGCCTCTCAGAAGCCTGAAGACATGGGCCCTAGGGAAAGAACACTTTCTTCTTATAGCTTTGAAGAGCAAAAGGAGTTATCTGAGGTCAATCGGGTGCCAGAGCACAACCCCTTGACAAGTGTCATCACAAGTAAAAGTCCAGAGAAGGTAAATCCATCTATAGGGCCTACGTTTTTATCTCCAAATATAATTTCTTTTGGACCAAATCAGACAGGGGACACCTCAGTCAATAAAAATTATACTGGAGTTCAAGGCAAAAAACTTTTTGGTTCTGGTTTTCCTTGCAACTCCAGTGTTAGACTACATCACTCAAGGGCTTCGGATCAAGTTTCAAGCATGGGAACCTTGTCCCCCAGCAAACAGTTGCCTCTGACCAAGAGCTGTGCATCTGGAGAAGGAATGCCAGCTGTAAGGGAAGAATGGACTTCAAAGCAGCACACAAACACCCTGGGAGAAATGAAAAATGAGAATGTGTTGGCGTGTGGCAGCCCAGCCAAGAATAATGTAGAGAATCAGAAGGATACAGCACAAAACCCTGTGGAGCTAACTGAGCATTTGCAAAGTGTTCCACTGGTTGTAGACTTGCCATTTTTCAAGTTTTCAAGAGAACTAGGAAAAGGACACAATCATCCTTTGGAGCCTTCTTCCATACCCTCTCAGCTCAGTATCAAGCAAGCATTTTATGGGAAGCTTTCTAAGCTGCAGCTTAATTCCACCAGCTTTAATTATTCATCCAACACTCCAGCTTTTCCCAGAAGTCTTGCTGGAAGCATGATGCAGCTAACCCACAAAGCGAACTTTGCTGCAAACCATAATACATCCCTTTCTGTGCAGATGTTTGCCAACAGCGGCAGTGTTGAAGAAATATCGTTCAAATGTTCATGCAGCCTTAAAGCCATGATCATGTGTAAAGGCTGTGGGGCGTTCTGTCATGATGACTGTATAGGGCCCTCTAAGCTTTGTGTATTGTGCCTTGTGGTGAGATAATAAATTATGGCCATGGGACAAATTGTATATTCAGTGTGTGTATTTTGATAATGACTGTTCCTAAAACCTGTACACAAAATACTGTGTTTATAGTAGAAATGCTATTACACTTTGTTTTTTGGTGAGGAAAGTTGACTTGCCTTCCCACTAAAAACTACAGTGCAAAACCCTTTCTTGCTCACAATTACTCTGATATCTGTAGGTTGTGCCCCAGTCGAGCAATCCTTCTGCTAAATGCTATCATGGAAATACTGTTTGTGCTCTGGTGCACATGCTGAGGCTAACACCTGATTGAGAGGCAGTTTGCTGTGGCAATCCTTGGACCCTCTGTAGAGGAAACCTTTACATCCAAAGGAACTGGAACAGGGTGTTTTCTATTTAAGGGCTGAGCTAAGTTAGGCCCTGCAGTCTTCCACTCTCCCCTTCTGCCATCTCCATTCTTGGTTTGCGTGGAAAGTACCACTGTACAGTAAGTGTAAACAAAAAGCTGTTCCACAGGTGATGATTCTGTGCAGTCTTTGAATGCTACAGCAGAACATAGGAACCAGTAAAGCGCTCTGCAGGTGACTGTGGAGACGTATACAGTTAACCATATACTGGACGGAGCCAATTTAGAGGATGCAGGAAGCAAAAGGTGGTAGCTGCCAGCTGAATGCCGTCTGCTGGTCTGGAGGAACCAGACCTCTGTGGCCTCTGGAACTGTGTGCCTGGCTGCACTCTTGGACCAGCTGATGTGACTGCCTCTTTTGGCCAACTGTTGCTACCGATTAGTGTGAAAAGTCAAAGGTTCCTAGAAGCTCATTTATGTGGCCAGTGATCTCTCCGTATTGCAGCCCTACAACGAGGACCTTAACAGCATCTGACCACTTGCAAGTGTCGAGCTGTTCATCTGTGTGATGATCATCTAACATTTAAAGCAGTATTTTTATTATTATTATTATCTTTTCATTCTTGGATGTATAAAGTGAATTATTTGGCTCCTGTAAGTATCCTCTATGCATCTGTTTGATCATGTATTTATATGTTGTACACAGTACTGGCCAACTCTGTAAATGGATGTAATGTACATAGAACATGAAGGGTTTTTTTTCCCCCTCCTTCCCCCTTGATTTTTCAGGCTCTACAGCAGTATTGCATTAAAGTGGTGTTAGTTATTAATCTGCATCTGTAGTCAGAGCCACTGTATTCTGTCTTGCCTAATGTGAGGCTCAACATGCAAAGGTGTCTCTCTTGGTTCTGACGACCTCCCTCTCTGCCCAGCTCTCCGTGCTGTGTTGTGCAGGTAGATTGCGATGTGCAGGCTCGAGGATGACCTGCTGGGATCAGCCAAGCTCAGCGTACTTTGCTGTTCGCTCCTCTAAGCTGTTTCTCTGTGCTAGTTGCCAGTTGTTGTAACAGAGTCTCCTAAAGCTTTGTTACAGCTGTATTGCAAAAAGGCGAAGATACTTGTGCATCCGTGGATTGACCAAGAGCAAAAACACGATTCTTCCTCTCTGGAGCAATTACTTCTCAAGAGTGAATTGCTTCAGTGGGAGAAGGCGGCAGACTGCTGTTTTATTGAAGCAGACAGTAGCAAGGATTGGGGTTTTTTTTGTTTTTTTTTTTTTACTTTTTTCCTGTTTCTCCCTTTTCAAGCTTTATCCTACCTCCCTTAACCATGCACTTTTTTAATCATAGATCTCCCTGAGATGCAATCCTGAGGGATGCAACAAGTTTAGTCTCTGAAATGGTCTATCCTTAATGCATTTGACAGCCTTATATTGCAGACATGAGAGGGAAACCAATGTGTGCATGCACACACACGCGCACACACACACACACACTGGGATGAACTGAACTGCAGTATTAGTCTGAGCAGAGGTGTGAAAACCTGCTTACCAAAGATAGGGAGCAGAGCTGGGGTAGTCTGGCTCTGTCTCCTTTGGGGCCACTGTAGTGTACGGTTTGAAGCTGGTCTGGTTTGCAGAGCCCTCCAGAGGGTCCTGCTCATGTATGTCCCTTGTGGTATTGGAAAAATAAACACTCTGTAAAACCTGCATTTGTGGTTTCAATCCTCATTTTCTGGAATCCTCCTCTGTGCCTTTTAAGGCAGTGGTTTCTTTTTCTTTCTTTTTTAACTGGCATGAGTGTTCCAGAGCTGTTCAGCTCAGCTGATTAAGAAAGGGGCTTGCATTGTTGTCTGACCTTCGTTAAATCATTTCTTATGCACTTACAGATAATTGAAGACAGTTCACCTACTGCTGTCATTTTGTGGGGCTCATGGGAAATAGATGCTCTTAGCTCAGAAAGCAGCGGTTTGGGTATGGGACTCTGCTGGAGCGAAGTTTGCTGTTGTACAAGCAATTCGAGGCACTTGCCTTCCTGGGGCGACGCGCTACGCAAAACAGCACTAAGAGAGCGCCCGAAGCGTTACCAGGCATATCTTTTGTTTCTGCTATTATATGGCTTTTTTTATGTTACTGTCTCACTAAATTGTTGGATAAATGGATCTGAAAATGTTTTCAAAAGAATGTAACAACTTGATACCAATTATATTGTTTTTTCTTAAAACTACCTGTAAGCCTAGATTATTGATATGTTCTCCCTGTCTCTCTTTCTCTTTTCTAGGTAGTAAGTGTTTTTTGAAACAAATAACACAAATTATTATATTACGTGTCTCAGGTTTGGTCTCACTGCACGGATCTTCCCCAAGGCAGCCGGTGATCCCGTGAATTGGGCAGTAGGATTCCTTGGGGCGCTGACTACCGTGATATGTTATATAACTTCCTTGTATTCTACAGCGCTACGGTTAATAGTAATCTAGTATTACAAAATAGCAGTAGTGCTACCCTGTTCTTATAATTCCTGTATGCCATTAATTCCAGTTATTTGTGTGCACTAGCGTAGTGGTAGTGAAGCCTGGGTTCTTTGGTCTGCTTGCTTAAAAAAAAAAAATAAAAAGAAGAAGAAAAAAGGGAGTAAAAGCTGAGTGTTGCTGCATTTGAGCACAAAAGAAAGTTCTTTTCCAAGCATGGGAAAAGGTTTATGGTTTAAAAATCTGAATTAGTCTTACGTTAGGAGTCAAGATTTATCTATACATAAACATCAGTCCTAGCTGCAGCCTTCCAGTGGCAGCAGTTGAACTTGTCAGAAACCCTTCGACCTCGGGCATCTTCTGAACTCCGCTTCGCAGTTGCTGAGCGCGCGTGCTGCCGGGCCAGCCGTGGGCCGGGCCAGCGGCTGTTGACAGTAGCTTTTTAGGAAGAAAAAGTGCTTTTGTGTTTTTTGTAGTTCTCTGATGTTCTCTTGAGTCTAGGTGATTTTGTCTACAAAAACAGGTGTGGTTAAAGACATCCAGATAATTTAAATTAGCTAAAAATAAATAATGCAAAAAATTAGTAGACTTTACTTAAGTAGGATTTTAAAATAGCTAGATAACTGGAGTCAATCATTTTTTATTGGTGTGGAGAATGATGATGTCAGGATTAATTACATCTAGAAGACAGGAGCCTGGAAGTTTTGAAAGTAAAACCATGTTACTGTCAGAATTTCACACAGACTATAAACAGCCTTTTCTCTGTGGTATTTATCTGCTAAATAACAGATTTTCTCTCTCAAAAAGACCATCTCGTGCCTGCTGTTTGCGTTCGGCTTGCAGCGCTTCGGCGCGGCCGTGGATCGGGCTGTGGACGGCTGGGAAATCTGCAGCCGAGCCAAGGCGCTTGCGGGTGCGGAGCTGCTGCGGAAGGACGGGTGTTTCTGCAGGTGCCAGGAACGCTTGCGCAGCGCTGGCCGACGGCTCCTAACCCCGGGGCTCGTAGCAGCGTCTCGCTTGTTCAGCTCACGAGTTGGGAGCAAACCTCACGCGGAGATTTAACGTTACTGAAACCTGACTGTGTTATGAAAACACACTGCAACATGCTTTACTTGTGTATATTACGGAATCCTAATGTTACCTCTGTGTGCACACGCAGGTGCGCCTGTATTCGCTCTGTTCCACGAGGAGCATTTTAGGATGCCCTGTCCTGGGTGACTATTTACGAGCACAAACGTTAGGCGGAGGAGTGCGTTCTCTTGATTACCCTCTTTCAAGGACTCGGCAGCAAATCTTTGGGAAAGCCTTGTCTGTTCTGCATCGCAGGTATGTTTATACAAATGTAAGCGTACTCTTTCCTGGAAAGTTTTTAATTGATTTGATTTGTCTTTCCTTGGTCCTCCTGACTCGCATGCAATCACTGATGTAAATCAGGAGGGTTTTATCTACATGGTACTTTGAGAGCAACATTTTATGGATGCAAAGATTTATTATACTTAGTGAATAAAGCTGATACGAAAAATCAGTATTTTCCATGAGGAGAGGGAGAACTTTCCACAAACTTCAATGAAAACTCTTTTTTTTCCACAAAAAACAGACATTTCACAAAATTAATCAATTTTGTCAAAATATAAGTTAAGCATAAAATTTGTGACTAGCCCCACTTAACGAGCGCTAATGCTGCTATCTATAGTAACTGTAGCTGTCTGTTAAGGAATGGAAAGCACAGCTTGCTTCAAAATTATGGAATGACATTGTTTTGCCTTTTTTTTTTCTTTTTTTTTTTTCTCCTTTAAGACCTAAATTTAGAATCTGCTTTGGTGGCAAATCGCACTGACCTCTTGCACACTGCGCATGCTGGGGCTGGGTTGCATCTGTGCTCCAGTGAGCAATTGCAAGCTGGTGATGGCGCAAGGTGCAGTGGATGGAAAGCGCCTCGGAAGCGGGAGCTATCAGCACCCCGGCTGTCTGATACTGGAGGAAAAAGCCCTTTTTGTTATACAGTGTTTATTAAGTAGATTCAGTCTTATATATGATATACAGATTCAAAGGAAAAAAAAAGGATTCCACATACTTATGAAATCAGTGCATTTAGCAAGTAATACCATGGAGATAACAGCTTGATTAACAGCTCATTGGTCTTTGTTAAGTGAGGGAACAGGGAGTTGGCCTGTGCTAATCATTCCACAAACAGAACAGAATTAAGTTGCATCACATATATAATAGACACACATTCTAAGAATTAAAATATTAAGCCACATTTACTGGAAAAATCCACAGTATATAACACAAATAACTCTTATCAAGCTCGTTGAGGAGGAAGTGCTCATCTGCTTAAGAGCCACATTAAGTTGCATAGGTGCCTATCTGCAAAAATATCATTTCAAAATGAATCAATTGATTAAGCAATAAAGTGTCACCTTAAAAGCTGGATTAAGTGCCATATGCTTTCTATCTGAGCCCTCTGGAAAGCACTGACTTTCCAAAGAGCTGTCTTCTGCTTCATTTCAGAGCCCCCCGTCTCCCGAGGGAAAGCTCTCCTACCGTTTTAATCTGAAATTAACATCTTGGGCGATTTAACCATGTTAGTTAAAGTATGTTTCCAATTATGCTGGATGAGTGTTTCCCCCTCCCTGCTTCCTCGCAAGCCCCTAGCTGGCTTGATTGCTCTTCCCCATCGTTTGAATCCTAAACTGAGCTGAGCAGCTTTCACCTTTGTGCCTCCGATGTCAGGAGGAAGACGGTGAAATGGCAGCACTGCACTATTCTGTCTCTGTTTGGAGTTCTGGTTATTTAGTTAACTTAGCTTCAGACTAATCCTTATCTTGAACTGCAGCCAATTCTTAAACTGACTACTGGAAAAAATATAGTAGCATGTGCAAAAAACAAAATTGCTTTTTGTGTTTCAGTTTTGTGGGGTCTTCCTTAAGGTAGGTATGTGGATCAACGCTAGAGTGAGTGAATCTGTGGCTTTGCTAAGCAGACGACTGGGTGAGGTGCATCTTCCTCTTCAACAGCAGGTCTTGCAGAACACACAGGGGCTGGGAGTTCTGTACATGTAAACAGTACACTTTCACTGAGTCCAAAATTAGGAGCAAAAATACAAAGGTTCACATTGGTCTTAGGTAGATACAGGCGAAGAACGGAGCTGTACAGCTCTGAAACAACCAAACAAAAGTTTCTAAAGCACCACTAAATTATATAAAAATCAGACCATGGACGGATTGTAGTTGGTATTCTGGTGAAATACTATGCTACCTTGTAAAAAGTTTTACAAAAAATTACAAATCAAAAGTATATTAACCCTCTGAGTTCAAAGCAGCATTTTTTTTTAATTTTTTTTTTTTTTTAATGAACTGGTACTAAATCCGATGGCCACTTCTGGGAGAAAGTGGCCCTTTAGATCGGGGAGGTACGAGTTACATCTGCTTGGAATCCCGGGAACGCTTTCCCATGCTGAAACACTGTCATGGGAACTGAACATCCGGGCAGGATGGTTGTGGTTTTTGTTTTTGTTTTAAAAAAAAATCTCAATCACCGATTAGCTGTTCTTAAACAAAACAAAGAACATCCAGACCATTTGCTAACCCAGCATTCTCCTTTCACCTCTCGGAAAATCTGGAAACCGGTGTATTCTGCTCCTGCTCCTTCCTCCTTGCTGAGAACCTAGACTAGGCTCCTGACCCTTCAACGTCTAGTGAGAACGCAGGAACGTGCCTGTGAAACGGTCTGGGAGCACAGAAGAGCCGCAAGCGCGCGCGGATCAGGTAAAGAGCGCGCAGACGTCCTACGGAGCTCGCCCCGAAGGAACGATAAAGCTGCCGCTCGCGGGGGGGTCCCTGACCGCAATACGGAGTCAACACCAGTAGTTTCATGGCTTGTCACAGACGCGGCTGTCACCAGGGCTTTGGAAATCTGAGTCGGTACCGTTCAGCTGCAAGTTATGAACCTCAGTTGTTACAACAGAGTAGACTTCCATATCCTTCGCACGCAGCCGTGGGTCTCGGCTGTGCTCTACCAGCAGGCTACACAGGCGCAAGAGCTGCTCGACTTCGACACGGGCTAAGACAAGTTCAAAGGTGATCTGGTGAAGACAGCTAAAACCTGTATAAATAAAACTAAATAAACTGCAGCCGATGTTGATCTGTTTGTAAGCCCCTGGGTAACCTCTTTTTGAGTTAAATGGATGGCAAACTTATGGCTAACTGTTCTTGATGGCCTCTCATGGGGAGCAGAGGCAACAACTCCGTTACAGGATCCTGGAGAGAATTCCGGGACAGCGATTGTCTCTGCCTCTCTTGCTCTAACGTTAAGACTTTCACAAATGGCCATGGTTACAAATTTTGTAAAAGGTTTGTTACTTCATGGTATTCACACAAAAATAAATATTTACATAAATTCCAAGTATGGGAGGATGCAGTGGACAAACCAAGCAGGCTTGTGAAGTGCTGGGGAAAGCATGAGTCTGAAACCTGGCTCGTGTGTGGCTGGTTTTTGATGTCCTGGTCTAGATACCAGCCCCACTCTCATGTAATGTGGCCAGACAGGATAAAGTCCGGGTATCCTAGAGACGTTTCTGAACAATCACGATGCTCCTTACTCCAGCATTAACTCAGATTTAACAAACCACCATCTCATCTCTGCAGGGACACACTGCGCCAAGGGGCAGGAATTACGTCCCCTTTTTTCAACAACTGGGAAAACTTTAAGGTTTGAGGAAAACAGTCAATGCAGTAGTTAATCCCTTCTGGTGCTGGGCCAGGCAAGTCTGTTCTAAAAAGCCAGTGGCTTTTTCTGTTCTAAAACTAAGAATGGGGTAAGGATTTTGTTTCTCTTCCAGTGTGTTTGGAACATAGTTGGTTATAAAGGCTACTGAATAACCAGCTCGAGTTCACTCCTGGCTGGAGACCAGCCTCAGCTACCTGTAACAACTCAAACCTGTGTATGAGCACGGCTGTTTTATGTGTGAGTATGGTGTTGGCCCTCCGCAGAGCAGAAACTTTTTTCATCAGGCTCAAGCTGGCCTAAAAAATCCCTGCTGGCTTCAAAAAGAGAAACTACCTACATTTAAGATGAGCAAATACGGTTTTATATTTATCAAATTTATCTTGTGATGACAATTTGTGCCCCAGAGGAGAGCAAGGAGGATCTACGCCAGCACTGAGACGGGAGGAAGCAGGATGAATTCGCATTCTCCGACAGCAGTTCTCTGCTGCTCTATATGGCTACAGACCACGTTGCATTGCTCAGCTCTGTTCAGCATCTTAATGCCTGAGCTAAGTCCCTGGTTTTAGCAGCACTGGTAGTAGGTATTGCACTGAGCAAAATGAAGTGCATTACTGGGGGAGGGGGTTGGTAACTGGGCAGAATGGTAATCAGACTACTTTTTTTCCACACTTTGGGAATTGTGGGCTTGTTCCAGGACTGTTACCAGGGAAGAAGGGGGAGAATCCTGAGCCCCGGAGAACTTTTGTCAGTTTTGCTGCTGAATGTTGCCTGTCTCTGTCTTCTGGAAAGGAGAGAGCTCCTTGCTGAATTGAGCCTGCTTTTCACGCAGAGAGTCTGCACTAGCCTTTATTATACCCATGCATGGTTTCTAAATGGTTTATTCTCTTGTTGCTACCCCCAGTGTTGGTTTCACGCAGACTTGGGAAAACAGCTTTCCTTGCTGAGCGGTCGGACACAGCTGCGGTCACAGCGAGCTGCCGGCCAGCAGCAGCAGCCCGCAGCGGGAAGGCAGCGGAGCTTGGTCAGCTGCTGATCTGCTGGTTTAGTTTCAGCCTCCTCAGTGTTATCCACTTGTCTGCTACCCTTAATAGTCACACGGAACCAGCTCAGGAGTCCTGGAAAAAGCCCACAATGGAGTGTGAGGTAGAATACAGATGGTGAACGCACGACAGTGTTTCTCAGATGTTTCCTTCCTTCTTTATCTGCAATGACTTAAATGAGCGCGAGACGTTCTTCTAGCTGGAGGTCTGCTGAGCTTGCTGAGTCTCTGCAGGAGATTTAGACCCCATTGCTGCTGCTACAGGACTGCTTAGAACACAGGTCTAAACAGGACACTTTCTTCATCGTTCAGCTTCCACCTATACTTACTGGAGGCTGAGCAGCCTAGAAGTACTAGGGTTAGATGGCAAGCTTGCACCCTGTGGGACAAGGGCCCCCCAGAGAAACAGGCATAGCTGCCTGGAAATTAGTAGTGTAGTGATATGGAATGTGTTATTTCACAGGAATAAATTCCTTCTGATCAGACGGACAAAAAACTGGCAATCTGTACAAACTCAAAAGAATCCATTTTCAGAAAAATAAATTACTAAGGGGAGAGGAGGGTCCGTTTCTCAATAAATATGTGATTCAGCTCACCTAAGACTTGAAAATTATCTGGGGATGGGATTCTAACATTTGGGTCCACAAAGGTTATTCTAAATACATCTGCAGCCCCAAACCTCCCCAGGCTCCCTTCTGCCCTTGAAAGTCCCACATCCTTCCAAGCTGCAGGTTTGGCTTCTGGTCAGCTAGACGCACATGTGTTGGTATGGTTCAAAAAACGTGTCTTTGTGCCTGAAGTCCCAGGTGCTTGGAGTGTAAAAGAAAACAGGTCTTTTGGATTCCACCTTCTAAAACTACATGTACCCGCTGCTTCATGGGAGGACGATGGTGTTCCTGAGCAGGACACCACTGGGAGCCTCTTTCTAGCAGGTATAAATTGTCTTCCGACAGAGGAGCAATGCAGATGTGAGGAGTCAGTTCTGCTGTAAAATGAGGTTTTCCAGTTCATCTGCAGATCGAAGAAGGAAAGCTGCAGACTCTCGGTAGCCAGCAATCAGCTGCCGCACTGCACTGATCTCCGTGGGACTCAGCTGAGCAGCCTGCATGCCCCTGCTGGTGCTGTTAGACGGGGCTGTGCTGGAGGCCCCCCCTTTCATGCTGAGATCAGTAGGACCTGCGAATGGAAAGCGAGAGTGAAGTTCAGGAAGAGCAGCTGTGCTTGTGTCAGTCCAGATAAAATGAGATTTTAGCAGCAGTTGCTGCTCCTGGGCCACACCTTTATCCAGACCTTTACACCTGGAGGAAGGTCATCTGCAGTTTAAGTTATGGGCCCTAAATAACATGAAAAGCCTCCAGCTCCTGCAGAAGTTAGCTCAGACAACAAGCAAAAGGGAGGGTTTGTGAAGGTGGTGTGGATCGAAACCTGCACTGCTCAGCTGCCTCCCTGGAATGTCACCGTTCAAAGTGACTCAAGTACTGAAAGACAGAAGGAAATGTCTTCCAGTTTTTGTTTTTTCTTCTGCATATGACAAGTGACATCCTGCTTGGGGTGTGTTTCCCGATGTTGTCGGTTAACTACCTCGCGTTTGTGCCCAGGCACACTGGCCAAGAGGAAATTTTCAACAGTTGCCCTACCTGCTGGGTAGGCTGCGCTGAAAGGGAAGGAAGGTGACCTGAGCAGGCTCTAAGATGTCACCCATGAGCTTACCTGAAAGATAAGTGCTGAGCCGCACCTTTTTTTTTTTTTTTTTTTTTTTGGTGGGGGGGGTCTAAGTGTTCTTGCTGGGTTTTACATTTTTGTGTCTTACTCCATAAATGAAATGATACTGCAAAAGTTATGATTTGCTTGATGGATAAGGATACCTCTCTTGCTTAAGAACTTCTCTGCTCTGATTCTACAGTATGTGAACATCTAGTTACAGCTGTACTTCTGTTTTTCTGTGGAGTAATGCAGTAGTGTCATCCTCAGCTTATAGAACCTGCTGTGCACGCTACAGATTTTTAATTTTGTGACCTTTTTGCAAGTTTGAGTTCTTCAAGACCCAGGAAACATTTTAAATCACTGCTCCATTTGTCTGCAGATATATGTGCACATGCATATGTATACAGCCTACTCTTGGTAGGAGCTACCAAGTGCTCTGCACTTCAGTGAATATTAAATCTTAAGGAATTACCAATATAACATTTGATCAGATGGCAGATTTCAGGGGTAGAGGGGGTTTAGATGTACACAGCTTGAAGAATGACACATTCAGGTAAAGGCAAGGAGAAAAACTACATTTATCTTTGTGTTGGACTAAGTGAGAGAGGCCAAACAAGGTATGAGAACCATACCATCAGCTAGAAGTGAAGAGAGAAGAGGAAAAATGTGTATTAGAAATGTGATACTCGTTGGGGAGAGGATGTAAGCAAAACTGGCAGCCAGTACGTAAAGAGAAAAGCCACTGAGCTAATCCCACGGTTGTGACCTGGAGCTTTACAGGCCAAAGGAGCCGTCGGTGATGCTGGAGAGAGGGTCAGGAGAGCTGAGCCCTTGCTGTGCGGCCCGAGACAGTGGTGGACACGCAGAAAGACACAGCACAGGACAGTTATGTGACACCCTGAGACCAGGTGGGTCTCACTGCTAAGCAGTGGCAGGGAGGGGAGTGCAATCAACCTGGGGCAGAAAGGATTCAAAAAAAAAAAAAAAAAAGAAAAAGGTAATGTTAAAGCAGCAAATGATGAGGGAGAAATGGAAAAAGCAGAGCTCTTTCAAACGGGTGTAATAATAAGTCCGGAGGAGAGCGAGAGCGAGCTCTGGGGAAGGGGAGGTGGCTGTAATATGAAAGCAATTTTACTGGACAGAAAAGGCCGCAGTAAACCGAGCTTTCTGTTACCCTCACAGCTTACTAAGGAGGAAGGAGCTAGGAGAATAGGGAAGTGAGTTTGAGCAAGAATTGCCTTAGGTGGGGGATGGCAGGAGAAGATACACTTCTGAGCAACAAATTCTTGCAGGCTTTATGCTTACGGAGTGAGGAAAAGATGCAGTTCCTTGCAGCATTCCTTTCCTGTGCCATGGTGGTTTGCTCTTACCTTTAAAGGACAGGGAAAGAGCTCAGGCAGAGGGGAAAAAAAAATGGGAAGGAGAGGTTTAAAACCCATTAGAAAGAAGCAAGTTTGCTGCTGTGTGCCCCTATTGTGTGCTATAACCAGGGCCTGTTTGCTTATTCTGGGGCATGCTCTAACTGGAACTGCGCCGAGATGTATCTGCATCTGTTTGCTGTCTCACGTCAAGGAAATGGCACTCTGGATGTTTGTGCCTGGAGAGAGGAGGGTCACTGGGAGCACACAGGGGCCTCGAGTGCATGCGCTGGGCTGAGGAGAAACCCTAGCTGCCTCCGCTGTAGCTGCAAGGATTAGGTCTCAGCAGCTGGAGACTAGGGTGGGATCTTTATTCAGGGTTAAGAGGCATTAGGAAGGGATGATAAGAGTTAATCCCAGACGGGCATCTTTCAGGACTCCGGAAATCACATCCTTTCAAATCCTTACCCCAGTCGGGGAGGGAGGGCCAAGGGCAGGGGAAAGAAGCTGGAGGAGTGCACAGCACACACAGGAGCAAGGCAAAGCAAATGAGTCTGCTGAAGGACTGGCTGAGGTGGCTGGAGAGCCCAGACCTTTTTCTCGATCCCACACATCTTTAAGCTGAGTGTCAAGGAGTCACCAGGTACCACGGTATTTCCCTCAGTGCCTGTTCTGACCCAGGCTACTAGGTTCTGGTCATTTACTCATTTATTATGAAATTAAACTGGCTCCACAAGGCTTGCCTGCTTTCTCTTACGGCTTTCTAACCCTGTAGCATCAGCCCTGCTTTCCTGGCCACCTCTCCATGTGGCCTGGAGCCCCTCGCCGCCCTCCCACGCTGTGGCAGGAGCTGCCCGTGCCATGGGCGCAGCCCCGTCCCAAAGAGCAGCTGATGGAGGCTGGGGGAAGGAATGGGTCATACCAGCAACAAGATCAGGGTAGTGATAGGCGCCTGCTCGTGTTAATAATTAATAGGTGGTATGGATTTGCTTTTTTTTTTTTTTTAAGTGACACTCCTTTCCTCCACTAGTTCCACCTATGCCTCCCTTCTAAGTTCAGTTCAACAACTAGCTGCTTGCTAATAAGGTAAGTTGAATAGCTGAGCAGAGGCCTCCACCAGCCGCAAAGGAAGAGGGACTTTTGGAGCAACTTCTGCGCAGAGGTGCCTGCAGTAAAAGATCTTAGTCCGAGCTGTGGGAACAGCCCCAGCTTTGCCTCTGTCAGCCAGCTTGGAGAAGCCTGGCTGCTCGGACACAGCGCAGCAGGGATGCCAGGAGAGCCAGCGACTCCCAGCCCGCAGCGAAGTTCAGCACAGAGACAGTTCCACGTGGAACAGGGCAGGAGGATGCAGGTTGAAGCAGGTTGGCCCCCGTAACGCTGCTTTACTCCTAGAAGAGCGTGCCGCTTACCGTTACTGTGGTTCCCTGTCTGGAGTGAAGTGGGTGGCTGCAGGCTGCCGCCCAGGGACCCGTAGCCACGGTAGCTGTAGTTCAAACTTCCATTGATGTAGACTGGATCTTGCGAGTAAGATGAAGCTGGCAGTGAATAGGAGGAGTGGGTGATGGCCGTGGAGTCTCTGGAGTGCTGCTTGTCTAGAGCAATCGGTTCATCCTACACAAGGGAACCAAACAGACTTACTGCAGCGAGCAGCCTGACCTTCCATCTGCTTCCAGCAGAAGGCACAAGACCTGCTGGTCTCTTGCTGGCCCACAGTACAAGCCAGTGTTCATGTCCCAGCCAATGTACTCTGAAAGTCCTAGATGCTTGCTCAGTGGGCCTGCTCAGTAGCCCTGTGACTTTTTAGGAAGGCTATTAAAAATATTTTGCCAATTTGCCACAAGCTTGTACCATTTTCCCCTACTACTCTCTCCTGCTGTTAGAAATTAAAGCATCTCTCTTGTTCATCTCCAACTGCCACAGTCCCTCCAGAGGTTAACTATAGCTTGGCCACTGTCTCACATCTCTCCCTTCAGTCTGAAGCCTGTTTACTGAGTCCCCACCACCACGCACATTGCGTGCTGCCTCCTCTCCCTGGCTGCTTGCACGCTTTGTCACATGTGCTCTGTCCTCCTGCTGCCATGTCACTGCCCGTGATGTGTGTGCTTTGCCCAGTGTCTCACTTCCCACCCAGGGCGAGATGAAGCTTGCAGCAATGGTTTTCAGTAAGCCAGTGACCTGATAGAATTAACTGCTGTCCTGCTCTGTTATCTCTGGCTTACCTCCTGCTTCCTACTCAGGCATGAGAACATATCCCTGTGCCTGGTGTGCAAAGCATTGGAAGCATCGTACCTGGGATGTCTGATAGATCTCCAGCCGCATTCGCTTGGCTGCTTTCCGTGTTTCGCTTTCGCAGGCAGCTGCCAGGATGTTCTCTGCCATGGCTGAGGTCAGGTGAGGAGGTGTGGGCCTGGTCTATGAAGACATAACCACATAAACACTTTTAGGGACCCATCACCATGGTGACTTGTTTCTTCTCTCAGACACTCAAAGTTAATTCAAAGCAAGCGTTTGCCAAGAGCACCTCATGGGCACGGAACACTTTCGTGTCTTCATAGCATGTGTACTGAAAGGGCAAGAAATGTAAAACCCTTCTCCTTCCCTTGCATTACCAGTCTGTAACAGGAGCCTGATAGCATGTGCACAGTGTGCAGAAGGTTTGGTGATCCCTTGGGTCAACACAAGCTTAGAAGCAGCACAACCAGCCCTGTGCACTGCCAGGAGCACCTGCAAGTGAGGAGGGGGATGAGAAATGCATGGGAGGCGGGGAAACGGCTCACCATCTCCATGCCATTCTTCTTCATGCGGCGGCAGGATTTGAGGTAAGTGCGAATGCGTTTGCGAGCCCGCTCCTGGAACTCGGGGAACTGTCGGCTGCAAGACTCAATGATGGCCTGGATTTTCTCTTTGGGCTGCTTGGAGATGGGAACCATTCGATCCAGATTCTCATCCACAAAAAGGCGCACAAACATCTATGAAGAAAAAGACAGACGGTGAGAGTATAGAAACGGGAAAAAGGTGGGCTTGCCGTACCCTCTCCACTCCAGGGTCTGTCCTTACATTAAAGGCCTTTAGCCTCTCCGGGTCCATCCCTTCAGAGTCATTTATCTTATCGTTATCTTCGTGGTCATCATGATCATCATCATCTTCATCAGCTGTAGGAGCCCTGCCGACAGTCAAGTCTTCAGGGCAGCCACTGACTTCCGTTTTGATGGAGTCATAGCTACCAGAGCTGTATGGAGGGGACTGAGAGGAGACAGGGAGTTAAACGCATGTTACCTTCCTGCTTACGCATCTCTGCAAAGGCCAGACTTCAGACTGGGCAAGTGACAGGCACATCAAAAGACCTTTCCCTTGGCTCGCTGCTTCTGTCCCCTTTTTTGATATCACATTCTCCTTCCACTGCAACTCGTGACCCACACAGGCACCCAGAGAGCTAAACACCACTGGCCACGCTCCCCAGGCACACTCCAGCCTGACAGCTCCTGCCTGCTCCAGCCAAGGGAGGACACAGTGACCTTATGGGGAGGAAACACAGATTTGCTTCTCAGCCTCTTGCAGCTTTGGCCTGACCCTGGCCAGGCAGCAGTAGCTGTGAAGCAGGCATGTTACACAGGGCAGAAAATACCCAACGCCATGCACTGTTTGGCCTTCAGCTCCATTGAGGCAGGCACGGTCTGGCATGTCCCATCTCCCGGAGAGCTGGGCCAGCACTCGAAGGTGCTGGGAGTTTATGAGTCAGTACGTGTGCTGGTGACTCGCTGTTCCTCCGCCACAGCAAGGGTGAAGGGGGCTTATCTCGCCTTGCTCTCCAACAAGTGGCCTGTTGCTAAGCTGTCCTGCCCACCTCCTTAGCACTGCTTCTGTGGGCAGACGTGGGAAATGCCTGGCAGGTCCTCTGCTGCCTTGACTGGGTTTAAATGGAGATGTCCTCATGAGATGGTTGCAGAGTTAGCCAAGAGCAGCCCTGGGACTGACAGCTGCGTGCAGGGGCTGCAAGCAGCTCCGCAGCAGCAGGGGCGGTGCAGCAGCTCCACGGCTCCGGCGGCCCCGGCTCGCATGCGCCCTGCTCCGCGTGGTCGGGAGGCGGCCACGGGAATGACTTTCACATGGGATGCCGAAGGGCATCTTTCGCTACGGAACAGAGCAGAGGGAGGAGATGAATGGGCCTGGACCACTTCTGTACAGGGCTGGAGAAAGCCCAGTGCAACGTCCCGTTCGGACAGGCGCGGGGAGGATGTCTGTGCCTGGCAGCAGGGTCGGGTGGCACACTGCCTGCGGTCCTGCCAGGCTTTCCTTTCCCCTCCTTCTGTTAACTGAACTGCTGGCACTCGGGCCTTAGTTTTACTGAACAGCAGCCGCCCTGACGCTGGAGCAAGGCCAGACACAGCTGCTCTCCAGCCGCTCCGCAGCCATCGGGGCGAGCTGTGCTGCCGCGCTTCCCTCCCTACAAGGGAAAGGATGCCGGCCTCGCGCCGCCGCGCTTCCCTGGCACGGGGGGAGCAGCAAAGTCCTTGGCTGGCCCTGGAGGCCGCATGTGCATCTGCTCCCATCTTCCTGCGCCTGTACGGGCTCTGATGGGGATGTGCCGCCTGCTCCTTCTCGCCGCGCCCCCCCAATGCGGCTTTCGCCACCCGGGGCCCGTACCTCTGCCGTCGCCTTCACTGCGTATTTCACCCTGCTGCGCAGCCCGTCGGTGCTGCAGCTGTCCGACTGGTAGGAAGGTGTGACGTGGGCAGGCGTGAGCTTGTCGCAGAGGTTGATGGGCTGGTCGTCGGCGGAGGCGGTGAAGTCCATGGGGGCAGCGGTTCCATTGCCGTTCATCTCGGGGAAGGCGCTATCGCCTTGCGTGCTGCTGGAGGTGGAGGGGTTCAGGGTGGAGGAGCCATTCCCGCTGCAGCTCTCCGATGAGGAGTCATCTGTAACGGAGAAGGAGGCATCAGCACCGCGCTGAGGCCCTGGTACCACCATGGGCCCGAAGGTGGACGAGCCCCCCCCCCCCCCCGGCCTCCTGCAGGCGAATCGGCACGAGGCCGCGCCGGCCACGGCACGTGCAGAGCTGCAGCGCTGCTGCTCCGGCTCCCCTACCTCGCTCAGCTGGGCTCTGCGCTTATGTGGCAGGAGAGTCTCTACCGGCACTGTCGGGACAAGGACCGGCGAAGTCTGCGTTTGGGCCTCGGGGAGGCTCCGCTCCCGCAGCGCAAGCGGCCGCGCCGGCTGCGCCGGGGCCCCGCCGCGGCCCGCGCGCCCCCGGCGCGCCGCTCGGCCGAGGGCAGCGGAGCTTTTGCCTGAATAAGAACTTTGGAATTTGGTCCTTTTAGCTTTCTGTTTGCATTGCAGGGAGGAGGAAAGGGGCATTTCCTCGCCCTGCGCTGGGTCTCTCGTCTCAGGGCGCTTTAAGAAGTGGTAAAATCTTGCACAATTTGGGACCTAAAAGTCAGTTGCAAGGAAATAAACTTCAGGGCCCGAAGATTCGGGGATGTGCGGCTCTCCTGGGAGATTCGGGAGGCGCTGATCACACCAAGGACAGGCCTCACTCAAGCGAAGAAGAGCTGAGTTAGGGAAGCAGCTGCAGCGCCGCGTTCGCCAACGCGCACGGGAGAGCGCGCTCGCCGCGGGCCGCCGCGGGCCGCCGGCCCGTCTGCGTTCGCCCACGCGGCCCCCGGCGGCGCGGCGCTCGGGCCGCTCCGCGGGCGGGAGGGGGGTGGGCCACGTTTTAAAGCTCTGCTCAGCCCGTTTCCCCTTCCCTCCCCCTCGCCGCAGTAGATCCTTTATTTCGAGCGGCGCCTCCGCGAGAGGGCAAGGGCGAAGCACGTGGGAGCCGCTTCCTGCGCGAGCGCCGCGCGCGGGGCCGCGAACAAAGAGGCTGCAGTGAGCGACAAGCAGATGGCGGTGCCCGGCTCCCCGGGGCCGGGCCGGGCCGCCGCGTGGCACCGGCGGCCCCCGCGCGCCCGCCGCGCCCGCCCCCCGCCTCGGCCTGCAGCAGCGCTTCGGGGCCCTCAAAATAAACCCGCGCGGGCGGCCGCCCCCCGGCCCGGCTGCTCCTCGGCCTCGGCGCTGCACCGACGTCTTCCTCCCGCCGCGGCCCCGCCGGCGCTCCCCGCGGCGCGGCGGCCCTCCCTCCCCCTCCTTTCCCTTGCGCTGATCCACTTATTTGTCTAGGCAGCGGCCAGAGCTGACCTAATCCCCGGGGCGGTGTTTACGCTCCGCGTTTCTCCCCCGGCGGCACCGCACGCGGCAGCCTCGGCTCGGCGCCGAAGCCGGCGGGACGGCGCGGGGCAGCCGGGCCGCGTCCGGGCGGAAGCAGGCGCCGCTGGCGGGGCTCGGCGCCGGCACCGCGCCCCGCTCCGGGAGCGCGGCACGCCGGCGGGGCACCGGGAAGCGTCCGCGCGCACCGGCCGGCGGCCCGCGACGCCGCCCCGGCAGCAACGCCTTCCCGCGGGCTCGGCGCGCTGCCCTGCCGCCGGTGCCGCTCCGTGCCCGGGGCCACGCTGCGGCCCGGGGCCGTGCCCGGCGCGGGCGCCGTGTCCGCGGGGAGCGGGCTGGCGGCTGAGCCCCCATGCCCGGCTCGGGGCGGCCTCCCTCCCCCTGCGCCGCTCCCCACTGCCCGCCGGGCTCCCAGAGGGAGGCTCCAGCCGTATCCTGCGGTGCCTCTCGGCAGGATTAAGGAGAATTACGCCCGTGTGCAGTGGCACGAGCCGCGCCGGGCCCCGCTGCCAGCCCGGGCATTGCCACGGCAAGGGCACTGCGCGCGGGGCTGGGGGGACGTGCTCAGCCCAGCGGCGGCGGCTCCGACCCCCTTGGCAGTGCAATTCCCGTCGCTATCCCAGGAGGCGAAGCACAGCGCTGACTTACGGCTCCCCCGGCTGCCCAGGGTCTTGCCTTTGCTTTTGTGTTGCAACAAACGCACAGCAGCCGAAGAAACAGGTTTCTACCTGACTCTGCTTCATGCAATAACCTTAGTTCTGCTACACCCCCAAAATCCGGAAACCAAACACGAAGATGTGTTTAGGAACCTGCCCAGGTGGAGTAAGGAAATGAAATGGGAAAGTAACGTAAGGGACCAGCACTCCTGCAAGAACAATTTAATTTAAACCAAGGATGAGCGTAAGTAAACAATGAGGTCTGTAAACCCACTAGCAACAGATAATTTTCTTATTTCTACATTTTTCATGGGTTATGCTCTCCCAGAACCTTTGCATATAGAGTGGTGGATTAATCTCAGTCTTGTAGGCGGAGAAAGAGCCTGAAACTTGGACACTGATGTCCCTGGATCACAACAGGAATGGCTCGGGCAAACCTCAGCGCACGCTTGGGCCTGGGAGAGGAACCCGTCACGCAGTGATTTTGGCCGTTTCTCAGTTGCAACCTCAGCCCGGCCGGGCTCCCTGTACCCGTGTCCTGACCCCCCCCCGGCTGCCGCGGCTCTGCCGGGCGCCCGCTCCGCGATGGCACGGCATGGCCGGCACCGACGTCCCTCCCTGCTGGGGGTTAGGCAGGACACCGAAGGGCAGGGAGCCCCGGGCTGAACCCTTGGGAGACTCATCGTGAGGTTAAGACACATGAAACTCCTGAGACTGGCGAGGTTTTTCCTGCAAACTCCCAGCGAGCGCCCAAAACACACAAATAAATAACAGGGCTCTGCAAGCAGCAGGAGAGCCACGCCAGGCTGTGCAGCCATGAATATATTCATTATCCAGCCAGCACGAGTCTCGTGAGCGCTCTGCGCGCGGCTGGAGCTTGGCTGCGCGAGGAGCCCCTCTAATGAGGATAATTGGAAGCCCCCCTACACCACCCCCATGCCCTAATTGAGGCAGATGGAACTGTAAAAACAATGTAACTTTTAACTGTTTTGATCTTTCAGTCGGAAAACAAAATATTTCATTCCCCTATTTAATCCTTCGGAGCTGGGGCCGGCGGGCAGGAGGCTGGGGCCGGCGGGAGCCCCTGCGCCCGCGGGGCGGGGGCTGCGGGGCTGGGCGCCGCGCCGGGGGCGGCTGCCGGCGGCGGGGCCGACGGCCGCGGCAGCGGCTGCTGCGGCCTCGGCCGCTCCTCGGCGGCGCCCAGCCCAAGGAGGCACGGCGGGAGCAAAATGGCTCCTTGGGCAGCGGCGACGGGGGAGGAGGGGATCAGTCACTTATTAAATGAATTAATCAGGGCTCAGCATTTTCATTTTGAAGAGGCTTCTGGATTATCCTTGATTTCTGTGACGCTGGATTTGCAGAGATCAGGAGGGGAAGGGGAGATTTCCAACACCTGCTCCCCGGGAGGTTTATGGCAGGGAAGTGGTGGGGTTTAACGTCTATGTCAGCGCAGGCCAACGCGCCGCTGTCCAAAGGCAGAATTAAAGATGAATGGGGCAAATTGTTCCTCCTCCTGTCACATCTCCAGAGTGAAGACAAAACCCTCTTTTGACTCGGAAAACAATGAGCTTATGTAAGAGCCAGCAGCCCACGGAAACCTCGCCGCAGCCCCGCACCGCCACGCCGGGGCCGGGGCCGGGCCGGGGCCCCGCGCCGCCCGGCACCGGGATAACCCGCCGGCGGGGCCGGAGGCGGCGGGGCCGGAGGCGGCGGGCTCGGCCGCTGCCCGCGGCCGGCAGCCCCGCGGCGGCTCCGGCTGCTCCCCCGGCCCCGGACCCCTCCGCCCGCGGGACGGGGAATACCCGCTTCCCACGCCGCGGCGTCACCAGCACGGGTTGGAGTTTTACATCTAGCTTTAAAACGACTGTCAAAAGTGTTCAAAGCATCCCACAGACGTCTGACTGTAACAACAGCCAGGAAGATGAAAAGTGCCATAAATTATTCACTCACAAAAGAGATGAGAAGGGGGAAGAAGGGGAGGAGGAAAGCCTGCAAAGGAGGGATACTTAATACAAATTAGAGAGACAGAGTGGGAACGGGGGGCCTCATGCGGGGCCACTGCTGGGAGGGAGAGCAGCATTAATTAGAGGCAAACGAGCAGCCCTCCCGGCCGCCTCCGCACCGGATAACCAGGAGCAAATTCCAGAGCAGGGCCCGGGCGGTGGCGGCGGCGGCCCCGCGCCGTGAGAGCCGCCCGCGGGAAGCCCGTCTTCTGTAGGTCCTGCCTGGCTGATTTCCTTCAAGATGCAGAAAAAAAATGTTCATGGGAGAAGCGGAGCAGTGGGGCTGGCCAGGATCCAGTTAAGGCGATCTATTTCCTGTCTTCCTTCGTTAATGCAAACCTCGTTATGTCCCAGACAAAGTGTCCATCCTCCAGCCTGCCTCCCCGGGTCTCTGTACTCGACCGGGGCCTTCAACGAGCCAGACATCTGCTAGGGCTGGGCACGATGTGTCTGCAGGCAAGTCCGGCCGGACAAGGGAGCGCTGTGCGGCCGGCGCTCCCTCCGGCGCGCCGCGTGAAAGGTGTCTCCCGGCGCCGTCTCCCAGCCCGCGCCGCCCCCGCGCGCCGCTCGGCTCTGCTGCCGGGCTGGCTTTGCTGCACAGCCAGAGGGAGCAGCTCGCCAGAGCACCACGATTTCACCGCTCCGGGCCTCCATGACGGACATTTTCCCGTGCTCCGAGGCTCGGGAGCTCGTGCTGCAGAAGGAGCGTCGCAGCGAGCGTGCGCTTCCGCTTGGTTTTCCTTTTTCCTTACGAATGCAGTAAGGAAGCTTTACCTTTAGATTTGTTTTAGCAAGCCAGAGCGCCCGTTCCTCTCCGAGCCGGTTCAGGAGTGCCCCGGGCAGCCTCTGCCTTGGCGGCGAGGCGGGGGAGGCGGCGGTGCGGCGCGGGAGACCAAGCCTCTCATTGTGGCTGCTGCCGGCAGCAACCCGGATGCAGCGGCGGGGAAGGCTGGCTGCAGCCCGGCGCTGCCTCTCCCTGTGCCGAACGGGTTGGGTGGCTTTGGGCAGGGTTCACGGCAGGCCGGTGCCTCCAGCACGACCCCGCCACCGCCGCGAGCTGGCTGCGCTCGCCTCCGGCGGGAGCACGCAGGGTGGGCAGCCCCGGAGCGCAGGGTCGCCAGCCCGGAGCCGGGCCCTGCGCCCCAAGGGGCTGCGGGGCTTCGCCCTGCCGGTCCCTGCTCTCTCGTTCCGTGCAAAACACGCCAATTTGGGGAGCTCGAATAACCAGGGAAGGCAGGGGCACACTTGCTGCTCAACAGCCTGGTTAATCTCTCTGCCTGCTTAGGACCAGAGCCCAGCAGAAGCGCTGCTTCGTTTACAGCTAGCATGAATAAGGCCATCAGGCAGCCAGCCTGCCAGCTAGCCCGAAGAGCAGGAAGGAAGTCCTGAGCAGAGTTTAGATCAACGTGCTGGTGAAGCAGAGGACCTTTGGTATCTGCTCTGGATTTCCCAAGCTTGCAGCAGGAAAGGCCTCAAAAGCTTCCAGCTATCCAAAAGAAGCTGGAACAAAGTTGTTTATTGTTAGAGAAGGCCTTTGGCATAGGAAAAGCAGATGCACCCCTGAAAGAAGTAACACTCCTGGAGAAGGAGTGCAATGAGCTCAAGACAACTCTAGCAGGGTAGGGAGGCAGCCTGCTGATCTCTGCTGCCAGGACGCCTGCTGGGATACTACCTCCCTCCCAGCGCTCCGCGGGCAACCACTGACCCACCTACAGCAACGGCAAACCCCTGAAACGAAAGCTGGAAAAGAGCTAGGTCAGTCTCAGCCTTTCAGATGGGCTTTGAAGAGTCGTTGAGGCCTACTTCCACCCTGGGTCTGGGTTAGCTCCCCCGAGTCATGTGGGCGATGGTTATATAGGCTGCAGGAGAGAGGCCACTGCTTCCCTTAGAGAAGCTGGAGTGAGGGCTTTGTGCAGGAGAAGGTTGTGAGACTGAATGACTGGATGGGGGAGAGAGAGAGAAAATACACTAAAGAAAAGTAAGATAAGGTCGTCTTGCTGTTATAAAGTCTGAATATTGGTTCTATTTTTGTAAAGGGCTCTAAATGAGGGTTTCTGAGAGTGAAATCCTAGGCTGTTGGAGGAAACCCTGAAAACAATGAGAATTGTGCAGCCTGGAAAAAGCAAAGGAAAGGTGAATGTAGTCAGAGGTCATTGAACACCTCTTGCAAATGGCCAGTTATCGAAAAGTGACTGTAGTTTGTGAGAAGCTGAGTCTGCAGTCACTTCCCTTTGTCTGGAAAAGGCACATCTGTGTTTTCCCCGGAGTAAGAAGTGTGACAGCTAAAGAAAGCCCCGGGCACGGAAAGGACCGGAGGAAAGGTGTGACACCCGATGCTGACTGGGATAAGTGACCCTGTTAACTTTGCAATGTGTCTATGTGGAGGAGGGTGCCGTTGCTCTAACGGTTGGGTATCAGTTGTCGGTGAGTCTGGACGGAGCAGGTGTGATGTGGGCGCGCTGGTTGCCCTGGAGGCTGAGCCCAGGTGCGAGGCTGCTGCTTAAAATCCTGTAAGTAGGAGCGGAACTTGCTGTACAAATACAGGTCCTGGTTTCTGGTGGATATGTTGCAAGATAACTGCCTTCCTTCACAGAAAGCACTCTCCTAAATCAGCGGTTTAGGGAACCTAACAACATGCAGTGCATCACAGTCATCTTGCCAAATAACGGTGATGTGACCACGAGCTGCAGGACACGTGCTAAAGCAGAAAAGGCATGAGTGTCTTGGGGCTGACTTGGTACCATCCCTGCTGTTATCACAGCAAGATGCCAAAAGGGGTTCATGTGCCCTACCTGCTCCGTGGAGGTGTACTGGGATAATGCCCCCGTACGTGTCCTTGCGAGTCCTCCCTGGAACACTTGCAGGGGAACTCCCTGAAGTCTCCGAGCCTCCCTCTGCCAGACAGTCTTGAAGGGATGCCCCTGAAGAGTGCACTCTTTCAGAGTTAAGTAGGTTAAGAAAGTCCTTTCTCCAAGGTCTGGATTAGTGACTGCTGTTCCTGGTGGTTAGGATCAGTCAACTGACACTGCCAGTCAAGTGAAGATTGTACTGAGAGACCCCAGCTGAAAGGGGATTTGCCCTAATATGGTGACATAAATCAACCCTGTGCCTCTGATGTAGAGAAACTTGATCTTACGCTCAAGAGCTTTCCCTCCTTTTTAAAGAGAACAGGCAGGGTGGGCAATCCCTTCCCAGGAGCTGGATGAAGTGTTGCCCCTGCATGATCATGCCTGTGATGGCCCTGCAGTGCCTATGGCTAAGGGAAGAGGGAGGAAATAAAATGTATTCTATTAGTAAGTGATGCTTAGGTGTCTTCTCCATTAGTTCGAGTGGTTTGTAATGTCATATATGCCGGTTTTGGGGGGCTTTGGTTTGTTGTTTTCTTTTTAAAGGCACTGCACTTACTGACAGATTACGATGTCCCAGTGCTAGGAGACTCCACTCCAGCCTAGCGTACCAGATGTCATATGTAATTGAGAGATTTCATTACGCTGCTCTCTACTGTGGATGTAGACAGGGTCTGACAGATGGAGACAGAACCAAAACCAAACTGAAGCTGTTCACGCATGAAGTGACTTAGGCAAGAAAGAGTGCTAGGAGTCTGGGATCCGTGTTCAACCGGAAACAGGCAGGGCTGCTGTCGGAGAAGGCGAATGGTGCAGGGGAACACTGAGACATGTGGTGCTTTCAGGCTCTTTTTGTTGCTCCGAATGCGTGCTGGCTCCCACAGATGTGTCCCTCCAGGATGTCCTGCACAATAGCTCAGCTTCGGTAGTAACACGTTCATGTTGATCTTGCTACAGCTCTGGGTATCCACTCACTTCCTGCTGGGCCACTTACGATGTGAGTAACATCCTAGTGGGGAAGGGACATTGAAGAGACCTTCACATTTTCCATTCTGGGGCCAGCAGGATGAGTAACAAAGAAGAAAATGGAAGGAGCTGGTTCGTAGGGCTGTGTTTTTGTTGCAGCCACTGCTAAGAACTAGCATGTGCACCGTGCGTCCCTGCATCACACTGCTGCTCAGCAGACAGAGCAATAAACCCAAGCTGAACCCCATCTCTGCTGCCAGCGCTCTCCAGACTGTGTCTTTGTTATCCCTTACCTCCAAAGTCATTAGATCTAATTGGTTCCCTTTGCTGTTCCAAAGGTTGACACTGTTTGCAGCATGGTTATACCAGGCCAAGGTTTCTGGGCACTGGGACAAAATAAGGTGTTGGTTTTCATCTGAGCTGCTTTTCAGCTCTCTGAAGATTTACCAGATAACTGTGTATTAAAGCATGGGACAACTCTCTCTTGCTCACCTGCCTCTCTGAATTTTATACTGCTATGCTCGTATGTCATGTGAGAATACTTGCTCCTCGCAGGCTCTAAAAGACCTGAAGTTGGTACTTCAGAACTTTAAACGAGACTTTCTTGATAAGTGTGTCAAATGGTTTTGACATACTGCTATCCAAATAGGAAACTCTTCATTAAAATTTTGTATTTTAGGAAGATTTTCACATAAAATGTATTCCAAGCATCTTTATTGTGAAATGACAGCAGAAGAGAGTGATTCAGAGACTGGAAAAGATTTCCAGAGGGAGTAGAGTGGCTGCTACAGAGGGCAGGAATTGTGGTGTCTTTGGGATGTTTTGGAGCACCACAGAAGGAAGAAAGATAAAAGCATGAGGCAAGTCAAAGCAGGGAAGAGGGATTTCACACAGTGCTCCAATGGACTGGGGATGAGAGCAGGGAAAATACGCTCTCCCAGAAGGATCTTGGGGCAGCCGTTCTGCTCTGCCAACTGCTGCAGCCAGGCACGCAAACTTCTAGCCTAGTGTCACCTCCTAACTCAATACTGTAGTCAATGTTAGACCTGGAAAATAAGCATTCCTGACTGGAATAGCACAGGGTGTAGCTGGCCCCCCCACAGCTACTGGAGACTCGGCGCCGGTGTGCCACTCACCCAGTCCCAGTGCAGCCGGGTGAGGAGCAAGGCTCGGCATGGGAGGTGCCAGGGCCCTTCAGAGGTGGGAGCAAGGCTGCAGCTCCAAGTGGCTCCTCTGCGGCATGGTGGGCAGGTCCATCCTGAGCTCTGGCATCTAAACACACTACAGCTGATCATCTGGCAATCCTTCTGGAGGAGCAGGAGTGGAATGGGCCTGGGCACTGGGCAGCCCTGGGAGGGTAAAGTGGATCAATATCTGGTTTTGGCATGAACAGAGCACTTGCACTGCTGTGACTTGTGTTGCTCAGTGCAGTGTGTCCCGGCCAGCAGAGCTCCACGGAACTAGCATGGCTTTCAAGTGTTGGTCACTCCTATGTAGTTGATTTTCCAGGAAGTGTCTTGTAATGTATGGCCTAAATAAGTCTGTGTGAACAAGGTAAAATACATTTTCTCCTAAAACAGAGCATTCATGGGCTGAGAGAAGAGGAAACTGAAGAGTGCTCAGCACTAATTCATGCATATTCACTTCCCTGCTCCACTAATTTGCCTCTTCTCTTGCGACATGATGCTCTCTCTCTGCTCCATGCTTCCCTCCTTCTAGCTGCCAGTTGCTTTCCTGGGTCACCTTTTTCTTGTGCCTCTCCCTTGCTCAGGTCATGACATTGTTCCTTCTTCCACTCGCTTGCATGCCTCAGCCCCCAATAGGTGCATTGGCTGACAGAAGGATTGATTCAAGTTTTGCATCCCAGTGGCATTAGCCTGTATTTTAGAACTTCAACACATGACACGAACCATGGATATTCATGAGGATGATAAGCCTGGACTCCTTTTATTCAGTCCAATAACGTATTCCCTGAAGTCTGAGAGTCTAATGGAAATCACAATGCCTGGCTTCTAGATGAAGGGTGTTGTTAACAACCCCCAGGTTAGCTTGCTTATTCCTTGACTCCACCACTTCTGAATGGCCAAGGTCTACCTACTTCAGCCCTCTTCTGATCCATGTGAGAATACTGAGATACCTGCACTCCTCACAAAGAGGACCATTTGCGCCTTATTAAGCTCACTAATGAACCTCACCAAAGAAATTACAGAAGCCAAGAAGGGCTCCAAAGAGGGTATCTGCTTTTGAAGAAAAAAGTCACAGGGCGTGAAAAATTGGAACCATTTCCTAAGAGGGCAGAGAGACAGGATTTAGCTTCAGTGAGAACATCCTGATTTGCCTAAAGGCCTGAGTCCCCTATTAAATTACTGTCCTGTTGAATAATATAAAATTGAGCGAAGGGATTAGAACTATGTCATTCTAGGTCGTAAAAGCAACTGGAATTCATTGGTATGGGATAAACTACAAGGCTGAAATATTTTGTTAGCAGCATGGTAGAGCACCGGGGATATGGGAATACCTTGGCACAGACACTGGTACGAAAGGCGGTGCTCCCTGGCAGTGGTGTTTGCAGACTCTTCCACCAGTCCACTGCATGTACAGCCTGGTCCCTAAGAACCAAACTCTTCTGCAGTGGGTTTGGTTACAGCTGTGTTACCATCAAAATGCCCTTCCTGCTACAGCAGGAGTGGCCTAAATACAGTGTCCTGTACAAGCAGAAGTACTTTAGGCGGCCTGTTTCACCAGATGAGGACATGGTGCAGGCAGACAGGTTTCACATCCTCACTTGGGCTGCTTGACTCCTGGGCTGGTGCTGATATTTTTAAAAACAACAGTTTCTCAAAACTGCAGATTTGCAATAGAAACCGAAGTGGCCACAATGCACTGGAATAAAGAAAGCAGCACGGCACCATCGCTGCCTCTGGCCACACAAGTGGCTAAAAGCCACCCCAGGGAGACCTGCCAGTACAAAAGCCCTTTCTTTCCTCTGGGGTGGTTTTCCAGGCCCCTTTCTTAAAGCAACACTGACCCAATCCGAGTTGTCCCTTGACTACTCTGCTCCCTTCCTGCTCTTCCAGCAGCCTCTGTACTGGAGACAATGAGGGATTCAACCTCTTGAGCAAAAGCTGAGTAACAGTCTAACTACCAAATCCTTCCAAGCATCACGGAGATGAACTCTGACCCGAACTCATACTTCTACCACTTATTTACTTGCTCATTTTTTTAAACTAGCATGTTTCACAGAACTAGCACAACATCTCTTTTCACCAAATGCTTCTTCCCACCCACCACATGTGCCTCACCTTCGACCCCTTCTAACTACCTGCCCCAAGCAGGGAAACACCCCCTGACCCTCCGGTGGGCTCACTGCTCTCAGTCATTACTGATTATACGTTTTTGCCTTGGGGAGTCAAGCATACTGTCTGAGGTGTAGCTTTCTGAACATGGAAAGCTGTGATCTGTATTGCAAAGCGACACAACCCTTTGGAGATGGTCGATCTGTAACTCAGGACTTCACAAAGGGAAACTATAACCTGACACCTTACAATAGGGTTTGGTAAACTCCCTCTGGAGGTGCTGAGACGGAGTCCCCACACAAGTACCGTCAGCACAAAGGTTGGGAAGGGCCTATCCGAGCAGGAGCCAACAGGCTAAATGGGAAGTAGTGCTGTTAATAAGCCTATGCTGATATGAAATCCATCCTGCAGGTGGGACACCTGATCAGAAAGGGCTGGTTAATGTTTAATAAGTCACAAAAACATCTCGTGTCAGACTCATAGCTCTTCCTACCCGCTCGTCCTGCGTGCCGACGGCCCGAGGCACTCACCGTCCTCCTGGCTGTGCAGGTTCTGCGGGCTGCGCATGCTCTCGTCCTGGCTGGGGCTCAGGCTGGAGTTCAGGTGCTGGTCAGCTGAGATCCATGTGGAGTCATTCATATCAAAGTCCTCGCTGCTCACCGATGTCTCATCCTAAAAACAAGCAGGAAAGAGTTAACTCATGAAGGCTATTTTCTTTCCTTATTTCTCTGGCTTTAACAGCTTCTGACCATGGTCCTTCTGGGCGGGCGAAGCCAGCAGCTCCTGCACCCCCAGGAAAACTTGGTCATCTCTTGCCGCTTCAGGACACTTAAAACCAGCCCTTCCCGATGTGCTCTGGGATAGGTAGCATTTCCCCAGCGGAGAACTCCCGAGCTCTGCTTCCTGCCTGAAGACGTGCCTGAGCAATGGCACTGTCTGTAATTGAGGACAATTAGAAAGCGCTCGCATCCTGTAGGAGCGGATGGCTGAGCCCTGGAGTTTACCCTTTAATCTCCATCCACACCAGCATGTTTCTGGCAAGCAAGCAGCGTGTGGGAGGTGAGGACAGGGTGCAACTCTATTAAAACGGCTCTGTAAAATGTCTCAGACTTTTTTGAGATCAAATTATCTACTGCAACAGGAAGTACCAATGGAGTAACGCTGCTAGTGGACAACAGGAGTGTCTGGTGGTGTAAATCTGGGTAGCAACAATGATTTCCTAAGACGTTATTAGCTGCCTGACGCTGCAGAAAAGGCACCTGTGGCATAGCCCTGCCGCTACGGAACTGCTCCGCCGGCCTCCCCTGACGAAGGGGCTGTGTCAGCAGCGGGAGACCCCCAGGGGCCCGGGCCAGTCGAGCCGGGGGCGTCGGAGCCTGCGCCGTGCTCGGGGCAGGTACTGCCTCTACGCCCGACCACGACCAGCGCCGCGCACCTTGGGAAGGGGCTGTGGGAGCAAGGGCTGGTTTCCTCCCACGGCAATTCCTCCCAGTGTCCCTGCTCAGGCAGCAGCGAGCAGGGACCGCACCATCTCCGGCAGGGAGAACCTACCCGGCAGCGCCGGCGACTTCCCCGTGGCATAGATTACATTCCTCTCTCCCACTCCTGCAGCTGAAAGGACATTTTCTCTCCCTCTCTCTCCCTCTCCCTCCTCTCTAACCTTTACAGTACTTCGAGACACAGCCCTTGGATAGCTTCCAGAGCCGGAAAGGTCAGCCACAGGATTTCAAAATCATCATCATAAAGGCAGCACTGAGGTTCTGAATGAAAGGAGGGGCTGAGGGACCTCCCAGAGCTGAACTTCCCAAACGCACAGCCATGAAGGAAGCAGATACGTGTCCCCGTATTAACACGTTCCCGCTAATGATTCCTTTATCTGCCCTCCTCCCCCCGGCTTGCCTCCCAGAGTAAGGGCCAGTGCCCACAGCCAGCACTGCAGCACAGAGGGGAACATCCAAAATGCTTTCAGCTCTGCTTTCCTTTGAAGCAATATTTTTTGTTTTGTTTTGTTTTAATCACCGGCCCCTAGACGAAATGCAATCCCCACTCCCTTTTCTGGTAAGAAGCAATTGGTAAGAGCCCCCTCCAACGTACGTCTGTGCCTCATAAAATCTGCCCCGTCTCGCCACCTCTGGCTGACTCCTTTTTGTGTGTGAACAAATGGCCTTAAAACCAGGTTTGGGCTTTCTCTCCCCTTTCCTCGTCCCTGCAGACACAGCTGCTCGCTCGGGGCAGGAACTGCGGGACCTGGCTCACGCCTCCCCCACCTTCCTCCTTCCCTCCCAGCCGAGATGTGCCTCACGGGGAGTTTCCTGGAATTTACAGCTTGTGCAACCCAGCTCGGGACAGCGGCAATAGCCCCCGCGCGCCCGCCCGCCCGCCCGCCGCAGGTACGCGCAGCGGCCCGCCAGCGCTCCCGGCCGCGTGCCCCGCGGCGGGCAGAGCTCGCGCTCGCGCCGCGCTGGGGCGGAGCGGGAGACTCGCGAGGCCGCTGGCAGCGGGTCCTCGTCTCGGCTAGGGCCGAGAGCGCTGCCCGGCACGCCGGCCGCGACGCGACTCTGCCTCTCCAGAAACTCCATCTTGCACTTCCAGCAACAGCGCTACAAAGGTCTCTCTGTTGCAAACTATATACAGCGTCTTTACTGCAAGCGTTTTCAGGGACCCAGCCACCCTAATATCTGGCCTTCTTCACAAGGCTTATTCAAGATTACTGTTGGAGCTTAAGAGACAAATGCAAATGCCAAGGTCCTTGCTGCCCACGGTCTATCACCTGCCCGGCAGTAACACGAAGAGACTGGGGAGCGATTTTCTGAAAACGTCTGGCCCAGGCATGTCTTCTGCAGGGTTCGAACTGCACAGGACATCCAGCCTCAGCACCCAAATCTTAATCCACGAGACATCATGCTCTACACACATTTGTACATGTTAGAAAAATCAGTGTCTTACATACACATGCCTTGTAAAATGCTTTAGGAATGCACACAGCTCTTTCTAGGTGCAATGCTATCAGCCCATGATTGGAAAAGCTTTGGATATCAAACAACAAACCAATCACTATAAATGACTCGGGTCAAATAAGGCTGTCACACATTTACAAGTCTGTGATACAACCATCGGGAGAAAGAGCGTGCTACTGATGTGGAACCCTGTCAAGCAATCCCGTCTCCATTAATACGCTGTCACCCTGCGCTCTTCAGCCAGGGCCTTCTGCTTTGCAGCACTAACACCCTTGTCTAAGATGCTAACAGGATAAATTTCCTGGCAATGCATGGGTCCAGCAGCGTAGCCCACTTTAAAGAAATGCAAAGCTAATAATGAAGAATAATATGCAATAATATGCAAAGCTAATAATAAAGAAATGCAAAGCTGACAATGACAGTACGGTGCACGCTTTTGTGATAGCTCCCTGAAGCAGCATCCTAACTCGCGGTGTGAAAGGCCTGTGGGCAGTCTGCTACAGCTGCGCCCAAGTGGCTCTGCCCTGGGAGCTCTTTACACCTTCCTGCTCTTCCCTAAACCAAGAGAAAGGCCAGACTCGTGGGCGTTTTTTTTGCTGATTATCCTGCTAACACTGGTTGTTCAGCAGCTCAAACTGCCCCTCGGCTGCATCCTGTGGCTACTGGCTGGGGTGGGGCTCCAACGCCGCGGGCGCGAACCCCCTCGGGAGAGGGTCCTGCTGGAGCCTGCAAGGCCCCGAGCTTCGCGCCTTCCTCGCGCTGCCCACCGCTGCCCGCGGCGCGCGGCTCCTGGTGCCGGCAACGACCCCACCGACGTGCGGCCCGGCCAAGCGCTGCCCTCGAGCACCGAATCTCCCAGCCATGACTCCAGCAAGAGCTTTTGCTTCAGGTTACCCGAGAAGTAGGATTTTCCTGTCTGCTGGTCACAGCACAGGGTGCTTTCTGGGGTGAAAACCGAGGAAATCAGAGTGAGAGCAGAATAGCTGACTGGGTGGGCAGCTCTTAGTTTTCCCTGAATGCCAACAACCTGGCTGAACACGGAGCCCCAGACGGGCTCCACTACCCGATGAGACACGGAAGCATTTCTGAACAGTAGCAACAGCCACGACTCGGAGCAATACGGTAAATCTAATCTACCCTTCCACCCTCTTTTGGCTTGCGAGTCAGGCAGCTCACTCTCTTTCCTCTCTGGGCTCTCAGGAGAATTCTCTCTGCTAATTTCTTCTTTCCTGTAAACAAACTTCAAATGAAACTTTCATTAGAAAATAGAGCACAATCCATTACCAGCGCCTGTCTCAGGACTTGCTGCCTTTTCCCCACTTCCATGCCACTCATGCCACAGATGAAAGTGATAGTGCCTGCCCGCCCCGGCTAGCACAGAGCCTCTCTCCTAACCTCAGCACTGTCGCGGCTGCCCTCCTCCTTCCTGCCTTTCCTAACTCTCCGGAGAGATCTTCTCACCCTGCAGTAAAGTCCCATCGCTTTGTTCCTAACGTTCAAGGGATTGAGCGATCAAGGGTCATGCAATGTGCGTGCAGCTCCTCTTTTGAAAGGGGAAGTCGGATCCTGCTGGTGCATTCACAGGCCACACCCAAATATCGGAGCAGGACTCCAGGCAGAGCCCAGGGTTTGGAAAAACAACATCCCTGCTCCTCTCCTTATCTACAGTCCAATATTCACAGCTGCTCTGCAGACACTCTCAGCCAGTATTTTCCAACTGGCAAAGGCAGACACTCGCGTGTGCGGAGCTAACACTCCGCATTTCTGCCCCACTTTTCATTCACGAAGCTTCAAGCACTTTGTATGCACTCATGTGCTAAGCCTCACAACTTTCCTCCGAGTTAGAGAAGTATTCTTCCTATTATAGAGCTGAAAAAACGAGAGTACTGGCAACTGCACTGCTTGGTCCAAGAACACAGCGAGTGGGTGACGGATCCAGGAACAGAATCAAGACCTCCAGGCTGCAATGCTTTAATTGCTAGACAATGTTTCTTCACCAACGGTTCTCGCCCGCTCTTGGAGAAGAACCTCCCATGCTGCGGGCTGAAACAGGGCAGGGGTGGAAAGCTACTCTTACAACTGTATCTCGTAAATATATGCAAGGCTATCGGTAACCTGCTTATTTTACAAGCGGGCTCAGTTTCTCAGGGACTGGTTTGCCAGCATCTCCAGCCACTTACACACTCTGCCACACACTAAATATTCCAGGGTCTAATTCTCAGCGTAGTTTACTTTCGGAGGCCTTTTACTTTAAAACGTATCCTTTTGTGCCACAGCCTGCTCTCCCGATGGGATTTCTTTCCGCGGAGCGGAAAACCAAGGCCGCGTGAGCCAAACCGGCACGCACCGCGCCACCTTTCCAGGACGCAGCCCCGCCGCGCCGCTCGCCAGGAGCGGCTGTGTTTTCAGAATCAACAAAAGGCAATGCCCAAGCGCCGGCCCCGCCGCCCCGCGCTACCTCCGTGCCGGCAGCAGCCTGCCCGGCGAGGCGGCCCCGCCGGCGGCCCGAGCAGCCACCAGCCAGGTAGCCTCATCCCCGAGTCAGCAGCTGTTTAAACCCGGCCCTCCGAGCATGCCAAGAAGGTATTGAACCAGATTTGACCCTAACTTAACCAGTTCAGCGCACAGAAAGGCTTACTAATGGAACATAAAACACTTCAGGTCAAAGATTGATACTGTAGCGGCAAATACTACCGCGGCCATTGCTTCCAAGAGCCCGAGAAGCGCCGAGCGCAACGGGGAACGCGCCGCCGCGGCGCGGGCCAGCCGTCACGGCGCTGCCCGCTCTCGCCTGCCGCTCGCACCCCGAACGAAACACCCCGGACGCTCCCTGCGCCACGCTACTTACAGCGCATCTGCATTTACTGTAATTTCTGCTATTTTCTACAGGACTTGGGGAAAAAAAAAAAAAAAAACTACGGGATTTGTTAGTTTGGCCCAAAGGGTAAGGGAGTTAATTTAAGAGGTGAACACAAGCAGGGAGGAGGAAGGGGGGGATAACCATCCCCCCCTTTTCTAAGATCGGTCCTTCGGGGCTGGAGGGGGGGAGCCCCCAAAGACTGGTCCTGGTGCTCAGCAGTGCAAGGGTATTGCCTGGTCGAGAGCTGCGCTGATCGAAGCAGCATCCAGGCAACCCCTTCCCAGACTTTCTGTCCCGCAGGCTGGACAAACCCCGCCAGTGCTCTTGCTGTTCATCGGGGAGGTGCTGAACACAGGGTTTTAGTGTGCTGTGAGGGAGCCCTGAACATCCCAGGCAGCTACAGCTACTGCTAGGCAGCCTTGCACCGAGCCTTAAAATATCTGTCGGAGAAACTGCCTTTCCGCCAGCCTTCAAAGAAACAGAACTCGGTCAAAATCAAGCAAGCACTGGATTTTATATGCAAGGACGCGATTAAGTCTTAATTCCTCCTTGCCAACAAACTGTTCGGTATGAAAGGGCACTTCAGCCCTCCGAGAGCCCAGCAGACCACGCTCAGCCTGTCATCGAGCTGGTACGCGGCTTTTAGGGGGGTCCTGCCCGACCGCTCCGCAGTTCGCAGCAGAAGGCGCCGTGCAGAAGCACTCGGGGTTTAGCGGCCGGTTGTTTTCGCGGCGGCTTGACCACGGGGCGCCGGAGGGGTTTCGCTGCTGCTGCCGCTGCTGTTGTTGTTGTTTTTGGTGCGAGGGGGACGCGGTCTCCGAGCGGAGCTCGGCGCGTGTCTTTCCACGCCCCTGCCCACATGGGCTGGGAGCACAACAATGCGGCGCCGGGCACCCGGGAGCCCCGCGCGGGGGGCGGCCCGGCCCGGCCCGGCCCGGCCCGGCCCCGGCCCCCGCGCTCCCGGGCCGCCGCCGCCCGCCCCGCTATCTGTAAATAAATAGATCCGCGATGCAAATCTGTCTGAGCATGTGTGCAAATAGCTCCGGCGCTGGCACACGGGGGGTTCGGCGTGCAGCAGGGATTGACACGTAAGTAGGGCTTTACCTCGAGGGAGAAAGCTATTTCCAGCGCAATCCCCCGCCCGGGGCGCGGGCGAGCGGCGATGGCGGCGCGGCGCGGGGCGGCGAGCGGGGCCGGTGCCCGGGAATTAATGGGGCCGGAGCGCTCCCACCGCGCTGCCTCCTCCCACTTTCTTTCTGTGCTTTTGTGCTCTTCCGGGGAAGGGGGAGCCGCGCTCCCGAGCGGCGAAGGACGCGCTAACCTTAACCCTCCTCCGGGCGCCGCGCTCCCGGCGACGCCGCCGGCAACTTCCCGGCGAAGCGGCGCCCGCCGCCCCCCGCCGAGTTTCGGAGCGGCCGAGCGGCGCGGCCGCCCGCCTCCCCCCGCCGCCGCCCGCCGCCGCCGCCGCCGCCTACCTGGTGCGGGGCCCGGGCCCTGCCGGCCTGCGCCAGCCCGGCGGCGCGGGAGGGACGCGGGGCCGCGGGGCGGGGGCCGGCGCTGGCGGCGCTCCGCAGAGGCTGACAGCCAGCTGCTGCCCGGGGAGAGGGGCCGGCGCTGCGGAGCGCGTCACTCCCGGCTCCCGGGGGGGCCGGGCCGGGCAGGCGGGGGGGCGCGCGGCGCGGCGCGGCCGCGGGCGGAGCGGAGCGGAGCGGAGCGGAGCGGAGCGGGGGAAGGGGAGCGGGGCGGCGGGGGGCGGGCGCAGCGGGCCGGGCGCGGCGGGGGCGCGGCGGGGAGGGCGGCGGAGGGCGCTTCCTCCGGGAGCCAGAGACAATGTCCGGGCCGGGCGCCTGCTGGAGAGCGCGGGGAGCGCGCGCCCGGCTCGGCTCGGCCCGGCCCGGCCCGGCTCGGCTCGGCTCGGCTCGGCTCGGCTCGGCTCGGCCAGCCCAACCTGGCCCGGCTCAGTTCGGCTTGTCTCAGTTCGGCTCAGTTCAGCCCGACCTGGCTCGGCTCAGCTCGGTCCAGCCCAGCCCGGCCCATCCGCGCCCTGCTGCCCCCGCTCTGCACGACGCCCTGCTGGGCCGGGGTGCGGGTGCGGAGCCCCCCGGGGCGCGGGCCGAGCTGTCGCCCCGCGGGCCCCCGTCACCCCCCGTCCCCGCAGCCGCCAGCTCCGCCGGAGCCTTTTGTTTCCGCTGATTCCTCGCGCGGTGGCGGGAGCCGGCGTGGAGCCCGCTCCGAGCGGCACGGTCACGCCTGCCGCGGCCTCCGCTTCGGGCGCAGGGTCTCGCCCGCGCTGAAATCGGCAGCGCCGCGCCGGAGAGGCTCCCGGCCCGCAGCGGGTCCCGGGGCCGCGGTGCGCTGGCAGCGCGCGGTGCCCCGCGCCCGGCCGGGCCCCGCTGCGGCCGCTCGCGACCTCCCGGCTGCTGGGAGGCTGCAGCCCCGCGCCGCAGCCGCTCGCCTTCCCCTCCGCCCCGGCCCATCGCGCCTCTCCCGCTGCTCGTGCTCGTGAAGGAAATTTTTGCGAAATAAGCCAAATACCACCGATTTCGTGGCCGAGCCCGGGTAGGCCCGTGCCATCGCGGAGGATGCGAGCCGCCACGGTTGTGTTTATGGCGTGTTAGCACGGATGTCCAATTATCGTCTTTTCTATTTCAACGTTAACCATTTTGCTGCTGAGAAAAGCAGGCAAGGGGGAGGGTGAGGCGGGAGGATCCGCGGGGGCTCCGGACGGAGCGCGCGGCGGGAGCAGGTGCTGCTGCGAGGGAGGCATCGCTTCCCTCTTCTCCGGCCTCACCTGGAGCCCGAAGACCGAAGGGCCAAACCGGAGCCCCGGGGGTCTCCGGCCGCGCGAGGGCCGTGCCCAGCGCCGCTGCCCTGCGCTCCAGCTCCACCGCTGCCGCTCCTCCCCAGAGCTAAAATAAAATCGTGACCATTTAAGGTGAACAGGAGACTTGCCGTGGACCTCAGCGGAGCAGGCGTTAACCCCTTCCCACGGCCGAGCCCGGCTTGCGCCTCGCGCTCCCTTCGCGCGGCTTGCAGTCACTTCGGAGGGGCAGCGCCGGCGGGACGGCGCGGGAGGGGGGCAGGCCGGGCCCGTCCCGCGCCGCCTCGCCGCTCTCCTTTTACACTAAGTGCCTTTGTGTGGGCGACGCTAATCCACTTTGGAAACGGATTAACCTAAATTTCACGTAGCGTCGAACAGACGCGTCCGCGCGGGCGGAGGAGCGGCGGAGCCGCGGGGCAGCGGCGCGGACCCGACCCCCGGCGGGGTCGCTGCAGCCGCGAGCGGGGCCTGGAGCCCGGCAGCAGGGCGACCGCTGGCGCCGGCGCCCGGGGTCAGCGGCCGGCGGGCGCGGGGCTCGCGGCGCGAGGGGGCTGCCGCCAGCAGGCAGCCGGGAAAGCTTTCCAAAGCTCCTCGCGAAGTTCCCCTCGCGTGGGTATTTTTGGATTCAAATTATCTAGGGGGAAATAACTGGCAATTAGATAGGGAATCAGTAATAGTAATTTGTCAAGCTGTCAGGAAGAGGGGTAAGTGCCTTACGGGACTGCGTTTAGAAAAACAAAAACCATAATAAACCAGTACTACTGTTATTATATAATATATATAATACATATCAAATACATTATTTATAAGTCGCTTCCCTCCCTCTCTCCTTGCAATGCGTTCATTACTTCCAATCCCTGCAAATAATTTCACGTGGATACACAAACCAGGCCGTGCAGAAAGCCGGGGGCTCCGCGGCAGGCTGCGCTGCCCGGAGCAGGCAGCCAGCGGGGCCCTCGAGCTCGCACTACGTCCTCACCAGCTCCCTGCCCTAACTTCATAGCTGACCGTTTCGCAGTCTCTCTGCATACAAGATAACATACGAGATAATATAACATCTCTAAGAGTGTACTAACAATACCCTGACCTAATCTATCCTACTTTCATGCAGCAAAACTCTACAAGAACTAGGAGGACTCCTGTCAAATGCAGGAACAAACTGCATTTAAGCCACTTTATAGAAGCTTAATCGAATAGATACGCTGTTGATTAATGTAGGCACAGCGATCTAGCGGCGAGAGCAAGGGGCTGGACAGCGGAAGGATCCTGGCTATCACTGACTCACGGGCGACCTTGTGCAAGTCACTTGATGTTCTTGTGCCTCTGAAAAGTAGGTTAAATAACAAATGGGACCTACTGCATTTGATCCTCCGTGACCATCAAGCCCTACTGGATAATAAGCATTAAAAATGCAAACCTTTTATGAGTGAGGCCAGCAAGGAAGGCAGGGCAAAAGGGGCAGCCGTGTAGAAGAAAGTTGCTGAAGGACAACCACAGTCACGAGGGATAAGGAGGATGCTTGGTTTTGAACAACACTGCATTTTAATTTATCTGGCATGCAGAGCACTGTCAGGAAGCAAAGACTTGGGAAACTTTACTCTAGACCAGATTTGTTGTGGGTTGAGGGCTGTATTCCCGCTTCATCTTGGTCGCTCTTCCCATAGAAGTACCAGTTGTTAGCACCTGGCACATGCATGAGTAAAGGCTTTTTTCCCCAGGAGCCAAGACCAAGAGATGAAAAGGAAATGCAGCTTCATGCTTCAGGGGTACACCACTCACTACCAAATAAAGTAGCGGAGAAGGAATTGAGCCTGTGGATGGAAACTGCCTTCCTCTGGGGTGCTGGAATCGGGCGCTTGAAGGGACAGGACACTGAGAGCCAACCGCGCGATCACATGCAGCTCCGTCTCCTGCCATTTTTTGCCTGAGCGTTAGCACACAGCACGAGCAGGGATGTCTGCATTGTGTTCGAGACCGAGAACGACTCCCGCAGCTTCTCTCTTGGACACCCCCATCAGAATTGACTAAATCTAAACATAAAACCCATTCAAGGTGAGCTTTTTAGCCCATCTCAAGGCATGCTGTGTTTTTCAGAATCCAGCTTTGGGAGTAAAACCGGCTCCTCAGAGATGCACGCTCATTTTGTGCGCGCAAGTCTCACGATTTGGGGCTTAAGTGAAGGGTCTGTGCAACCAAGCAAGGTGCAAGGCTATGCAGCTTTAACTGTGGCAGAAACAAAAGCAAGAACACGAGTCAAGGTTAAAAAGCTGAACCACACAGATTCATCTTCTATAATAACGGAAATCATTAATAATAGTTCGCGCTCTCCAAGCAGTTGCCATCCGAGCTCTTGAAGAGCTTTATTAGTGAGCGAGACCTCAGAACTCTCTCTAAGGTATTATCCCCTTTTTGCAGGGAGAAGGCAATTAAGAAAGAGCCATTTGTGTGACTTGATCAAAGTCAACATGCAGCCTGTCAGTAACCGAGTTTGCGAGACAACGGAGAAAACCTTGCTGCTGTGAACTGTTTCACACATATGGGATAAATTTAACTGGATCCACGAGACTATTCCATGGATAGTATATCATAGGATAAAGGCAATAAATGTTTTTGTAATTCTCCAGCACGGCCCTTTACAGATGAGCGATTCCTCTCGAAATGTCTCACAGCCTCACTATATGGGACCAAAATCAAAACTTTATTTCCAGGTCTACTGGAAAAAGCTACCTGCAATGTTTATTATCCTACAGGGAATAGGCAGCATCTCTCCTCACAAAATATGCACAACACTCGGGGAAAAAATCGTGAATTTAAAAAAAAAAAAAAAGTGATTTCTGGCCATATTCATTCACTATTCTCAGAAACAGGCTAAAGCCCTGCTCGCAGGCTGGTCGGACGGCACAGCTAGCTGTGGCACGCGGGGACCAGGTGTACGCGGTGTGGGGCGCTCGCTCGTAGATACCCATGGTGCTATTTAGTGATAGCACTTGATTTAACACCTCCTTTCTTACATAAAATAGCATGTGCTTCTCCCGGTAACTGCAAACAGTCAGGACGTCGGCATCACGTTGCGCGCAGAGGGCGAGAGCCGCTGCCAGCCCGAGGGCCGGTCTCAGACTGGTCTGCTTGCATCGAGCACGCGCTGCGATATTACAAAGCTTACCTTAGTGCATCCACACTGGGAAAAATATTGAAACATCCACAAAGTTGGAAATAAAAGCTCTTCAGTTTTTAATATCTGTGAACTTCACAGTTAATTAAAATAACAAAAATGAGCTGACATTTGCTGAAAGCAAGCCATTCGGAGAAGTCAAAACTAGGCTAAATGGCCTGATCATCTGACCCCCTGCATCTCGTGAGCCATTAAGGCCAAGAATGAAAGTTTTGCTGAACTGTCTTTGGCAGTTAAGAGTGAGAAGAAAAGCAGCAAACGTAAAGAACGCGGCTGTGACAGCCGGAGCCGCTCCTCCTCCTGCCACTCCACACATGCAACTTTTACAAGTAGTTTTGCCTGGCCAAAGTCTGTCATTTGGGATGTAATTTAAATTTATCACCAAAAAACCACTTTTGCCAATACAAGCTGCATCTCCACTAGAGGGCTTCGCTGATACAGATACAGGAGCGAGCCTTTGTTGCACAGATTAATTCTGTATTTCAAATAGTTACGTCCATACCGATCTCAGTAATTTGTATTTAGCTGAACAGAATATTATGGCAAGGTAGGACATTTGGACTGCAAAGCACAAAAGCTGGAGATTCTGCCTCTTCCCTAGGAATTCGTTTCCATGGATATTCACTTTCCCTGTGCTAAAAGTGTGTTATTTCTAATTTGAATTTTTCTAACTTCGGCCTTTAGACCTTTTTCCCTGTTTGTTATTTGACAGTTATTATTAAACTTGTGTTAGTGACCTTGAGGTACAAGCAACCTCTACGTTACAACCTCTGTAATCAAATTATCTGTAAAACCGCCTCTGCGGCAGAGACCCGGCTCTGCCAGTGTCTCCCTGCAAGGTGCCGCTCCAGCCCCAGAGGCATCCCTGGCGGCACCTCTCCGCACCCCAGCAGCTTTTCAAAGTCCTTTTAAAGACAGCCTCTCGACCCAGATGAAGCATCTCAGTTTTGGTCTTACCATTACCAAACAGAGCTAAAAACGACCTCCCTCCTCCTGCCACTGTCCGTCTCTGTACGCTGAGCGGTGGCGATAACCCCTGTATACCGCAGCACAGCACGTAACTGGCAATTCAGGGAATTTTTCTAGTGCTCCGAAATGTATTAAAAGTTAACATCGGCTAACAAAAATCTTCCCAAGCCAAAGAAAGGACTTGTGAAGGGAAGTTGTCTTGACTTGTTGATTTAGAGGTGTTTATTTCTGGAGATGCTTAACGCCCTCTTTAATTACTAATGGACTAGGAAGTAGCTTCTCATCCTCATGTGATACAAACGCATCATCTTGCTTCCTTCCAAATACAGTGCAGAAGTACTGAACTGCATGCTTTGCCTTCTCTGCACATCCATGAACAAATCTATCACCTTAACTAGTAATGGCTTACACCATTGATAGGATTTCCTCTGTTCTACCTATGAACTTTCTTCTTGTCCTCAGTATTTCTAGCCAGAGTTCTAGTTCTCTTTTAAAATTTTCTGCTTGTTTTCATTCATGACTTTCTATTTTTAACGGCTGCTTTCAATTTGCCAATGGCAGATGAACTTTTAGCACTGGAACATGCTGCCCAGAGAGGTTGCAGTCTGCTTCTCTGGAGATATTCAAAATCTGCCTGGATGCGATCCTGTGCGACGTGCTCTAGGTGACCCTGCTGAGCAGGGGGGTTGGATTAGATGATCTCCAGAGGTCCCTGCCAACCTCAACCATTTGTGATTCTGTGATTTTGGGTAAAAGTGTTTACTTTCTTTGTGGTGGAATCCAACAGGATTCCTCTTAAAGAACGACCTGTTTTCATCCACATCCCTCTGTCTTAATTTCCACCCCCAGCAATTCCTCTGATTTTTCCACATCTAGGATATCTAACACTTTTGAAACTCTTAAGTGTATGTACATTACTGGTTGTGATCACTGGTCCCCAGCCAGCCCTCAGTCCTACAGTTTATTCTTCTTTATCCATCACGATGAGACCTGAAATAGCACTATCTCATGCTTAGCATCCTTTTATATTGGAAAGGTATTATCGTGCTTTTTAGAAACTCTAGCAATGTTTCACTGGTGACTGCATGAAACATCCAGTGTTGCTCCCCCAAACCGTTGCCCCCCATAAAACACGGAAAGGGCAGAGATGCGGCAGTACGGGTGAGCTGACGGGGTATGCACACCAAAGAGACAACCCAGATGGGCGTAATATTTGAGCCAATTCAGGCTCCAAATCAAAGAAAGAGCAGTGAGGAATGTTCAAAGAATCTTATTAGTAGCATCAACTAAAGTCCTGTCACTATACAATCTAGAATGAAAATAAAATGTATGCTTATGGTGTTAGGACAAACAAATTAGTTCTCAGAATATGAAGTATAAGCAAACCATGAGGTGAGGAAATGAAATCTCATGAAAATCCAGCCACTTCTCACTGACAAAACCTACACTTCTCAAAGCGGAGCTGATCTGTTGCTCTCTGAAAGATAATTAACGGTGAGTGGGTGTGGAGAGTAATTCATAAAATTAGCAGACTTTTCACATTTAGAATCATCTTATTTCCAAATATTATTAATTGGATATTTTTCCAGGCTTCAATGCAATATCCATATCTGAGTCTCAGAACCGAATAACCTGTAAGTTTTCACTAATTTAACTGATTTTCTAAAGCAAATTTAGATATTTCAAGGCATTGTTATTTGTAGACAATTACTGACTTTAATTAATCTGACTCTAGCTGCTACATTCTAAAATAAAAAGTGTCTACACACGTTGGGGCCGTGAAAAGGGTGCCTTGTTTTTAATTCAAAGCTCTTGTCACTTTGGTTAAAGAATGTATCTGTTGGCCAGAGAGGCTAGAAGAAGGCTTATTTAGGGTAAAATGTACTCCCCCTGCTAATTTCCTTGCCTTTGGAACTTAAGTGGCTTCCTCTCATGGTTTGGGGGTTTAGTTTTGTACCTTTTAACAGTATGTAACTTGCATCTATCTTTCAGAGTAACTCTGCCTTTCTTCTTATCACACTATTTATCAGCATTTAACTTAGAATAATGTCAAAAATAATACTCTGAAATGACACTTATTTTTTAATGATTGAGTAAATACAGTGCTAACGGCAGCAAAGGGATGAAAGGCCTGCCCAGCGCCACGCAGCCCAGCAGTAGCCCCTAGCCCGGTAGTTTTACCATGTACAACTCTTTCTTCACTATGGACCTGAACAGCTAAATCCGGATCCTGCTCAACAGCTGCCAGCCCTGCTAGGTTTGGTTCTGGCCTTCCGGACTGTGTAAACCACAAACAGGAGACTGAAATCCCATTCTCGCTAGTGAAGGACTCCGAAAATGAAAATCTAGCAGTCTCAACAGATTTTTAAAATGTGTCCCAGGACATCTGCTAGACTGAATCCGCACCGGTTTTAGCCGTCCTGGTGGCACTAGGGGCCTCTGAGACACCTGTGTGAGCAAGCACAGGTGGACCAGGGAGAAGGCAGGGCTGAAGGAAGGGGACTTCATATTGCAAACCAGCCTCCTCGGTCACAAGGACCTCTGAGCTCCCCAACCCCGCAGCGGAGGCTCGATCCCAACCAGTGTTAAACAATGTCAACTCCCGGTGACACCGATGGCACCCGAAGCCTCCCCTCCCAGGCTGCACCTTCATTTTGCATAAAATATTTCTGGAAAACATGTTCCTATTTTGAAAATTGCTTCACATCCATGCACTTTCACACACTGCACTTTCACACTGAAGCGAATGGAAGCGTGAGTGGGTGATGAGTGCTGGACAAGGCCCTGTCCTTCTCCACCATTTATAAGTCAGTGTAGCAAATCCATAGCAACAAGAAAAAAGCTCGTATTATTTCACATCCAACAGCAGCTCCTGCCATTCACTGATGATGTGACCTTCTGTCACCAGCCACTGAAGCAACCTTTGAAAATGTTTCTGTATCATTTAGACCTGGTTATTCAGCCCTAGACTTTATGTGCCAAGGTAGCAGCAACATCTCCAGAGCAGAGAGTGAGTCTGGCATTTCAGTGCAGGGATTTGTTCTTTTAAAATCTTCATATTCTATCAGCCCTTGTACACAAGGCCTCAGTGGAAATCATGCTGAACAGTGTGGCGTGAAAAATAAATCCAAGCATGAGTTTGAATAAGACAGAAAAGACTGTCTGGAAGATGACTGCAATAAACTTGAATACCCGATCATTTAAAAATGCTAATATTTATTATTTGAAAATGAGGTGGAAGGATCATTATAGATAAACATCAAATATCTTCTTTTCATTCCTTTTTGCTGCTAGATTGAAAAGGTCAGAAGTTCAGAGGATACTTTAATGCCTCAGTAGACACCCTGAAATATGGCTAATTCTGCACTATGTGGAAAGGGTAAGGGGCCTGATTTTTCTCACATATATGAGAATTGGTATAAAATTGGAACGAAAGAAGACTCATACCCTAGAAGCCTCTGCATGTTCTAGTGAACCCAATTTAAGTGGCATGGGTCATAGTCATTTTTAGTCATGCCAGAATAAATGCACAGACCTCAAAAAATACATTGATCTTCACTGATGTGAGAAAATAATTTGATTCTCTTGTCCTCTGACTACTTTCATATAATATGGTGATTTGCTCTCTGAGCTCTCTAAGTTCTGCTGGAATGCTTCATTTTATGAAGAACCATGTAAAAAGCTCCTCACTTTACTGTTTTTTTTTGTCCCTAAGTGCAGATAAAATGCTTTCTCTAAGGTTCTTCTGCCTATGCTTCCTTTTGGAGACACTGTTGCCCTAATACTGATGTGCTTAACAGCACTATTAAATTATAGTTACATGCACGTTTTTTTCCTGGATAATGAAGTTAAAAGGCCACTTTGGCACAAATTCATTCATTGTTACCCCAAATGATGCAAGTTCTTCCTGGTGTTGCTGTATACAAATAATTGTTTTTGGCAAAAGCCAAGTAGAATACAAGTCAGTTACTTAATTTATTTCTATTAACACCATCAAATATCGCTGTAGTGCAAGGCAGTAAGGTGGCATGGTGGTAAAGCTGAACTAGAAAGGAACCAGTATCTTTTTTTTTTTTTTTCAATTGTGATATATACAGAACATGCAATATATATTTGTGCGTAAAAAACATCAAAAAGATGGAGATATTTTCTTCTTGTTTTTACATTAGTAGCAAAAATCTGAATTATTTCTATCTTTGGAGGACTTCTGAGGTTTTAAATACCTGAAACCACAGCTGCAGCACCCTAACCCTACAGTTATGTATCCTCGTTCCCTTGCTGGGAAGAGGGAGAACAGTAGCATGTACTTCACAGTCAGTGGTCTCCAAAGACCTCCAGAATGCTCTGGGAAAAATAGAATGGTATGGTGATGTTTCCAGGGTAGGATATAAGGAAAGGAAAAAATAGCAGGGAAATGCTTGGTGGAGGAAATTGAAGCTTGTTGTTGGTATTATTATGCGAATAGGGAACAGAACACGTTTTGAGCTATGCTGAACAGACAATCCCTGTCTACATTCCCCTTTTTCTTCACATAGACTGCAGAATTAACAGCTTCAGGTACAGATACAGCTGCTTTAGGAGCTTGGTAGCTGTCTCCCCAAAGGAAGTCAGGGAGTGTCTTGGATCTCAGAACGGATGGCACCTCAGTTGCACTGAATGTTGTCCAAGGGTTTTAACCACCTGTATCCTCTTAAGACTGTCATTACACCCAGCTCTGACAGAAAGCTTTCATGCTTCAGAAGTCTGAACAGTAGAACTGATCTTTTGTTATTCTGCTCCCAGGAATCTCACTGGAGTTTCAGTAATATATTGAAGGGCAAATTTTACTTCTGCCAAATATTTTTTTTCCCTTGGCTGCTACAGCTTGAAAAGCTTAGAAAGCTGCATTGCAACATACCAAAGAGAGATTAGCAGAAGGAAAACTTTAGAGGCAGGGAAACAAAATCAAGCAGTTTGATTTATGATCTAAACCAACAACTGCTGGTTGTCTCAGCTGGTCCCCTCTTGTATTCTTGATGGCATATGCTTCTATTGCAATCTTAGCTAGCTGCAAGAGCACTCTTGTTAGCAATTCATTATATCTCTCTAGCTAGCGATAGATCAGTGCAAACTTCTAAAACAAAACTGAGGCTACACACTTCTCAAGTCTCTAAATTACCAAAGCAAACTTCTTAAAAAAAGCATCCCTAAACTTCCAGCTTCAAAACTCAGATTCTGTACTTAAATCTAGCTTTCAAGGTATTTTTCATTATGAAAATAATATCAAACTGCAAGTCTAGTTTTCTACCTGTAATTTGGATACAGGAGTTTAATTAAGTTTCATTATACATTTCTCTTGAACTGAGCTTTGGAGCCAAGAGGAACTGACCTATCAGTAGAAAGGGCATAAATGGTAAACAGAAAACCTCTCCCACTGCCTTTTATGTATGCTTCAAACTTAACTTATCCTCAAATACTGAAAAGAAAGGTTAGCATTCATGGCCCACTAAATCCTTAACCTCAGAGAAGACAAGGTTGATGGTTAATGGTACATATAGTGGTAAGTTTTGTAATCTCAACACTTCCCTGCGAGGAGTTGCACCAAGACTCAGCAAACACTTCACATAAGCCAAAGACAGTCAGAAAATGTTAGCTTTTGATCATATTTAAGCCAAAGTGGCTTTGAAGGAGCAATCAGATACCAGGAAGCACTCTATCCATTTATTCCATGTATCCAGCATCAGGCCATCCATTTCCCAGTCAAGCTGTTCATTTTCAGAGGCAGTATCTGAGAAAACTGGATTTGTCTCAATGGAGCTGTCCATAGTTCTACATCAGAACCCAAATCTGAATATAAAACTTTCCAAATCACAGTTTTTCACATCTTAAAACCTATAGTATAATTTATTGTACATAAAGCCTTAAACTCACTCATGCATCCAATATATACAAAAGAAAAAAAGCCAAAAATACAGAAGCATCAAGAAGGCTTTACTAGTGAAATGATCGACTGTTCTGTATCTACCTCTTCAGCTCATGACAGCAAACCCGACCTGGCATTTTACACCCCAGCACTGGATTCTCTAACAAACGTCCCTAAAAGTTGCCAGTAGATTAAAAAATCTATCCATGGATACAACTTCACAGTTCAAGCTATCAACAGTGTTTCTCACCTCTACATAATGCACATATAGTTTCTCTTATTTTTGCAACTAGCAGTGATGTATGAGATCAGATTCAGGTTTCTGTGTGCTGGAGAGAAAATCCAACAATGGGTTTCAGTGATGATTTGTGGGGAGCAAGTATAACATACTTTTCTTTTTATAGTCTGTTTCCATGGTGCACAGAGGTTCCCATAGCTAATTCTGCAGCTGCAGAACTTCAGAAAATCCCATAGCCTGGGTATAACCATGTAGCAGTCTGCTCCTGCCATTCCAAAATTAAAATCCAGTGGCGTAATATTGTCACCAAACAACTGAGCTTTCTCCTGTCATGACACAAGAATGGAGAATGGCTCCAACTGAACTTCCTCAAGCTGCCACTGAGCAACTGAAGCCATGTCTAGGTTTCAGACCCTATCTGTTAAAGCTCCCAGGCAACTAGGAGGAAGCAAAGAAAGAAATTCCTGTATACCATCTTTATTTTTAAAACAATTTCTTACAGGAACCCTATGTCTAAAGAACATGCAGACACTTATAAACAACAGCTGCATCAACTACATCACTGCTCCTCTCCATCGACCTGATTCTGAAGGAGCCCAAGTGTCAGAGGTTTTCTGCCCTCCTAACTTCCACATAGCAACACCAACTGTACTTGTGTAAAGCCTGACTTGCCTGTAAAACTAGACATTTCCAAAATGATCCTCTGAAAATCAGACATGCCAAACATCAGTTACTCCCTTTACCCTTCAGCATGGGCAGAAACCTGCTGTGCACCTTGCACTGCTCTGTGCCAGGACAGCAACTCACCTGTTCCTGTGAATTCATTACGCGCAGCTTCATTTGCTTCAGATAAGTAGAGGTGAGAGGCATGTTGTAGTCAATGATCCCAGAAACCAAAGAGGAAGGTGGTTCGCTCTCTGAAGAACAGAAGAAAAACTTCATTTAGATATGGGCATGTGGAAGCACAAACCTATGATGTATTATCATAATCAATTAAATATATGTATTTAGAAGCACTTAAAATACCTAAATAGAATTGGTGCCTGCTGACCTAAGATTCTTATAAGGGCATGAACCCACCAAGAACATAATTACAGAACAGGTGTTGAGATGTTGTTTTGTGACATAAAAGCATTACTGTCAACCTGTGGAAAAGACTCCATATAAAATACATTTTTTTAGTCTACCAAACTAAAATATCCCTGAGGAAGAAACCAAGTCTTACCAAAGGTCTCAGATTCACTTCTGTGCAAATGGGATTTATGCAGAGCTTGATGAGCAAGTATGTATTTTCAGCTTGCAGTCTTGCCAATTTTGCTGGGCATTCCCTCAGGTAGGAGTGAACAGTAAGGCAGCTTATTAAGTATCCCTATCTGGTGATGAAGATTATTTTTAACACCCTCATTAAAACAAAAACTTATTTTTTTAAATCTTTAATTTAAATGGTTCCTGTTGATTCCTCTGGATGCATCATATTGAGCTCTAGAGATCGCTCTAGAGTCAGACCACCGCTGCAGATCATTTTTGCTAGCCAGACTAGAAGAGTTCCAACAAAGCAAATCCTGAATGGTTTTTCTAAGTTCTCAATGATTGTCACTTTTGCTTTCATCATGGTGGCACTGGCTACTTCTCCACGTAAGACACAAGGACTGCTAGAATTATTTATTCTAACATTGAATTCAGAGGCTCATGCAATGTGTGTGGTCAAGAGGATCGTTGCCATTTCCCACTGGAAAGAACGCTGGCTAAAAGAAAGATTTTTGCCTTCAGTACAGGAGTTTGCAAGTGAGGGGCAATAATCCAGCCCTCCCACATACTGTGAAGGGACGCATGTCAGTCCAGTGGAAAGTGAACCTAAGCAGCGGTGGACAGGGAAAAAGGATTTCCAGGAGCTGAAGGTGAAATGATGGTAGGAGGTTTTCATTCCTGTCCTGAATCTCACTGTCTGGCTTGCATTTTCTGGGGTCATTGATTTCACAGACACCTTTGACACAGTGCCTTTAAAAAAAGAGCCTTCACAAAATGTTTTACAGCACCTTGGAAAACCCGTAACATGAAACTAATGGACCTATTTTTCAGAAATGCTGAATATCAAAAAATCCCAGTGAAAATCAGTAGACCTGAAGAATCTTCACACCTCTGAAGGTAAATCTATCACGCCTCATTAAAAAATGACCCGAACCAAAAACATATTGTCTATAGCTGATATTTTTTGCAAATCTTCTGCATCAAGAGCCTAGGTAAGGCCCATAGAACTAAAATGTTTAGTCCTACGCATCTGAAGCATTCTTGTATCTGGATACAGAAAAGGATGGCCATTAGCTCAGCCAAATATGAAGATGTAAAGCTTTTAGGAATCTTGTAAACTCAGGAATCCCCTAAACTAATTCTTCCTCTGTTTTCTCGTGGCTGTATATCACTTCTCTCTGTCATGTTTTGGCCTATAGATTAAGAGCACTTCCATGCCTCTATGAAATACGCACACAAAATAACCCATTATTCTGCTGTGAAAAGATGTTATTTTGTGGCAAATAGATGCTAAAATCCCAGTGCAAGGAGTGCTTCCAATAGCCTGGTCCTGCACCAAGGGAGGAAAAAACTCCCATGAACAAAAATTGCCACAACTTTGCCAAATTTGATAAAAAGCAATTCAGTCCATCCTAAAGATCAAATAAATAAATAACCAGTGGGAGATCAGAAGGAATTAAGCCACATTAATGAATCAATGAAATCTTTGACTGCACTGGGGTCTATGCAGTAACACAAGTTGATATCCAAGTGGATTTTTTCTAAAAGACTATTTCCTACCGAGTGATGACAGAAGTTAGAAACTTCCACTTGTTCCAGAGCTTGAGCTGGAAATAGCAAACTGCAAGTCTGAAAAGCACTCCACAGTGCTTATTTTGCAGCTACTGGTCACCAAAGCAAGTCCAAATTGAAAGAAGAGAACACAGAATATAAAAGGGAAGATCTACTCAGTACACTGACATCTATGAAACCTGCTGTGTCTTGGCTGACCTAGAGGTATTCATCTTCTGCATGCCAAGCGTATCTCTCAAGGAATTACTAAGCTCAGCTGTAGGAAAAACAGATGCAAGTGCAGAGTGAGGGTGTACATGTATCGCATGTATGCAGTGTGTGCAATCATCTTACCACCATAACAGCCTTTCTTATTGCCCCAAATAAGAAGGCTGCACGGACTGTCAGGAAAAAGGATCTTGTTCAAATAACTCTCTACTGTCCTGAGGCTCTGAATCTGCTTCTGTATGTCTTCCACCCCTCTGTAATCTCATCCCACAGTGGGACAGGGATGGAGCTGGACTATGTTGCAACTAGTGTGCATCACTCTATGTTTTGGCAGGACCTGATCTATACCACACAGCAAAATGTATGGGGATGAAGTTAAGAACTGAGATTGAGGCTAAACATCAGAAAGAGCTCCTGGGCAGCAAGATCTGTTAAGTTGAAATCCCCCAGGAATGTGATGCAAGCTCTGCCACCTGGAACAATTACAAGCATCTGCACAAAGCACTACAAGTATATGCCAAGAGTAATTCTCTGCTGAAGGAGGGATGAACTGGACGGTCCAAATGATTGTTCTTTCTCTTCCTCACTGTATTCTTTGCAATGCCAGAAATGCATATTAGCGCTTTTCTTAAAGAATGTGTTTGCTTCAACTAGCCTACCTCTTCTATCGTAACTTGTAAGAAATCACGTATAAATATTAGGAGGATTCCTTCATGATCTTTTTACCTTTGTTTTACTGAAATTAAAAAGAGCCTTGATTAATTTATGAATTCAGATAAATTAATAAGATCATTCACTAATAAGGAGTGAAAAAGTTTATGACAGCGATGTCAGCAATAGGATAAGATTAATCTTCAGCTGAACCTCAAAGCTGTTTCCTGGGGTTTTCCATTTTTTTTACATGTAAGAAAGCAAGAAGTCTCTCTCTTAGCTTTCCTGATGATGTATATAAGGGAAGTGAGTCAATAATGATAAACATTCATCTCTCCAAAGACCTCTGATTCTGTAAAATGGAACAGCTCAAGCACAGACAAACCTTAGGATCTGTACTGTGTGACCTTTCAAGGTGTCAGTGTAAGAAAGAATATTTGCATATTATCCCCATATTATCTCTGCTACCTTGGTTGAGGATGAATGAAAATTCAGCTGTTGTGGCTTCTAACCAGCAATCCATGCCACTTAAGATGAAGCACAGCCTCCTTCCTGACACCCAGAAAAGCAAGCTACCTCCTTTGTGACCTTCAGTGGTTCCCATTTGCAGGATAAAAAAAAAAAGTTGCTAGCAGCTTCTCATGGAGATCTCTTTCTCTGTAAAATATGGCAGTAAAGATGGCACATCAAGAATCTAGAAAGGTCTGAAAAGCAGGATTCAAAAAGAACCCAAAAAAAGAGGTTATTAAACCAAAAGAACAAGTCTTCATCTATATAAAATTACTGCTGCAAAGAAAAATGAAGCAATCTTAGCTCCATGTCCATGGTGGGTAGGATAAGCAGCAATGGGCTCAAATGCAGCAAAAGATTCAGATCAGATAATAGGAAAACTTTCTAGTGTAGGGATAGTGAAAACCTGCACAGGTTGGCTGGGGTCACCCACATTTGAGTCTTTAAGAATAGTCTGAGAAAGCATTTGCTAAGAATAACAAAGACAGAACTGATCTTTCCTTGAGCACAGGAGTGGATAGGATGAGTCTTTTGGACCTCTAAGGAGCTGTGGTTCTGTGCTAGGGTTGGTGTCCTGCCATCCTCCACTTAATAGTTAAGCACTGTAGAAATGAATGAGGCTCAACAGAAAAAGCTAAACATGCTCAGATGGGGGTAAGAACAAATTAGATGAACTTTGGTACTTAGATTCTGCCCAAAACTATCCTGGCATAAATCTAGTATAATCCCTTTAGCAACAACCAATTCACAGGGAATTTGTGTAACTGCAAGAGATAAGAACATGAGCCTAGAAAACCAAAGACATATTTTTAAGCTAACTGGAAGAGAATGAAAACTTTTGTTTTAAAGGGCCTTGGGGACTCCACAGGAACAATCTACATCTTACACAGCAAAAGGAGGCTACAGCAATGATTTACCTCATTTTTTAAAAGTTAACTATATCATATGCCCCACATGTTGGAAATATAGATGAAACACTCAGGCAGAATGGTTTAAAATAAAGCAGTTTCAATCCTAATTCCATGCTTATATCATTCTGCTGGAATTAGTCCTAATTTAATAATAGTGTTGAGATCACTGTGAAGTCCAATGTTGTTCAAAGTTTCAATAAGCGAGATAATTTGCTTTTTTATGAATTATGTTGGTGCCCTGCAGGATTTGATGTCAGATATGTTTAATTAGGGATTTTTCTGATCACAAATGAAGTGTGTTGAGATTTGTTTAATGGAGAAGAGAAGTAGAAACAGATGAGAATGATTCATGTTTTTTCATCCTACTGAATTATATTTTACCTACCTAGGTTTCTGTACTGATCTCTATTAGTGAAATTAGACACACTTTCCCAGTAAAAGTTGCCTTATCTAATGAACTCTATGCATTTTCAAGGGTATATAGTCACTATTTATGCACTATTCAGAGCAGAAAGGTATTCTTGTCTTTCCATTCCTGATGGATAAGAAGCACGAATTTTTGTAAGTTTTTTTTCTTTCCTGTTTGGTTTATTTTTAAGAGAGTTGGTAAGAGGGAAAGCTTTATGAAAAAAAATTATTTACACTTTGCTCAGGATGACCAGACCTCAGCTCTGATCATGATTTCCCACAGACTACTCTGGGGAGAATATTCAGCACCTCGAGTTTTATGAGCTCCACCCGAGCACAGAGGAGCGCAGTGTTTGCAGGGGAGGCATGGCAGACTCGGGGGGCTGCGGACCGAGGGGAGTCCCTGCAGGAACAATGACCTTTTCCATTAAATGCCTCCTGAAAGGGGATTCCACCACCCCTGTGAGCTCTAAGGCGGATGACTACTGGTGCCAGGCATTGGCAAAGGGCTGTGTCTCGGGCTGAGCCAAAAGGCGACAGCCGCGTAGGTCCAGCCCTCGTCCCGCTGCCCTTCCGACCCTCTGAACTGACTGTTACATCCACAGTCTAACCAGGTCACTCCTGACAGATGCGGCACGGTCAGTGTAAGGGTCAGTTTTGCTCACAGTGAAGCCAAAGCCCCAAATTTCTCTTGACCTACTCTGAAAGAAGGATCAGGCCCTTAAGAGGCAGAATGGGAGAGTGCTGCAGTAATGGAGCTTAGGCTAATAAATGTCACATATGATTATTTGACTATTTGGGAGAGTTTCTAAAAAATATACCAAGCACAAAGCATTTCACTAACTAGCTATGGAAAACTGGCACACATAATCCACTTAAATGAAACCTCTAGGCTGTCCACAGGCCTGCTCCTAGTAGTAAACAGTTGGAAATTGGAATTTAATAGTAGAAATTTCCTATTGTTGGGTCCTTTGTTCATTTAACTCTGCTTCTCTGCTTGATAATTCTGCTTTTCTGCTGTAACAGTTCTGAAATATTCTAACTTTCTGCAATTTGTTTATATATTTTTTAAAAAGCATTTTTGTTGAGGGAAAATTCTCAGGGTTAGTTTGATGCTTTGCATTTGATAAGTTTACAATTCAGAAAAAAAAAGGAAAGGGCATTATCTTTAACCATTTACTCTAGCAGAAAACTTGGTCACATCTTAGGCACTGTTGATATCTTTAACACCTAAGAGCTGCAGATCAGTTCAGTTTACAAAAGAACCATAATGAGCTAAATACCCTAGTTGCCATGATAATTAGTTGTATACCCAGACATAATGTAACTTTGATTACCCCCACACTTTCTGTTATCCAAAATAGGATCATGTCGTACATGTCTATTAATTATTGCAAATTACTTCTTTATCAGAAACTTGAGTTATTCAGACGTAGTCATTTTCTTTCATTACAAAATTCATAGTTTAAAGGAAAAGCTTCAGGACACATTTTCCCAGTCACCCACATAAAATTGTGAGTTGATTGCAGATGTACCTGCAATATTTTTGACCCAAGCTTTGTTATGTTGCACTGGAGAAGGTGCACGCAGAAGTGAAGCTGTATGCTCAGAAACAAAATTAGACTAATCAGCCCATTTCCATTCTCTGAGCTGAGAAAATAGGCTGCTTAAACAGTGATGAATAAATCAAAATTTTAAAATTACTTCAGCTTTGCTACAGAAGTGCATTAGAACTAACACAGGTTAGGAAAACCATTTGGTAAAGACATATCTCATTAATGAGACAGTATCCTGATAGCTCTCCAGTGCTATCACTCTGATATGAAATGCTTAGTCAGCTCTGCTAGGAGAGTTCATATGCCTTTACCTTTGGGCTCCAGTCCGTTGGAGTTGAAATGCATCCTCTTCTGGCATTCAGTGCAGCTCATCAGGAACCTGGTCACAGCTTCTCTTGGAAGGAAAGCGTAGGTTTCTGCAATCTAGGGAAACAAGGAGATGGCTGTATATCCTGGGGAAGAGAGAATGCCTAACAGAGAACCGGGCAGGGTGCACAGGAGACCACAGGCACGGTCCCACTTCACCTTACTCAGCGCAGGGAAAAGCATCAATAACTTCCAGCAAAGCAACCCACTCCTTTTAGGCCTAGTCCTGTGACGTGCACTGAATCCCTTTCTTTGGAGCAGCTGCTGGTGGGGAATGTTTTTTGGAGAGTGACGGACATGTCACAGAGCAGCAGAGACCAAAAAGAAAAGTTCAAGGTCTCTCGACTTCCTGTGTAGGCCCTGCTTCGCAGAACCTCCCTTCTGTTCCTCCTAGGAAGTCTGAGAACCGCGAAGCTATGAACGTGTAAGATTCAAAGAAGAAAGTAAGGTCTCTTCAGTTCTGTTTTCACTGTTAATTACCATCACACCAATAACCTGAAGAATCCATTAATCTTTTCTAAGGGCAGGGCACTTCTTCCCACAATGGCAATCAATTATTGTTAATAATACCTTGCATTTCTGTGACATATTTTATCTAGGGAACTGTAAACGTTTTTACAAACAGTAATGAATTAAGTCTCCCTGAACCTTTGCGAGACAGGCAAGTGTTATTTGTGTTTTACAGATGAGGAAAAGCTAAGGATAATTTTTTAAAACTTGGATGCTTGAACTTAAGCACTATATCCAGACCTAAGTATCCGAATAATGTGCCTGGCTATCATGGAGTCCTACTATTCTGGTTAGTTCTTGTCAGCAGCAACTTCGTAGCACTTCTGGAAACCAAGTCTACATTATTTGGAGAAGGGAAGAGGCAATCTTAATGTAAAGATTTTTTAAAGCCATGGGGGACCATCAAATCATTTAGTCTGACCTTCTGTATAGTACAAGTCAGGGAATTTCACCCAGGTTCTCCTGCAGCCCAATAACTTGTGGTTTGCCTAAAACATCTTCCAGGAAGACATCTGGTCTTAATTGGAAGACATTAAGAGCTGGAGAGTCTACCTCTTTCTTACTTTGGGAGTTGGCTCCTACGGTTAATCACCCATCCTGTTTGGCCTAAGTGACTTGTCCTAGCACAACGGATCCCAAACCAAGGGCCATGACCCCAATAGGGGTCACAGCACTTACAAGTGGGGTCATAAAGCAAACAGAAATTCAATTGTTTGTGCCAGTCTTCAGGGTTGCGAGCCCAGACATGGGTCTCATAACTGGAAGGAAGGCTGCAATCAGAAACCCTTTAGAGCAACTGCCTAGTGATTGGGGCAGAACCAGGCAGGCAGCCCAGAAAGACCTGATTCCCTCTTCTCTGGCCACTGGACATTATCCCAGCACCTTATTTTATTAACAAAAAATAATAATAAAAACCCACATAAATTCCAAGCATTTTTCTAACCCACAGGAAAGCCAGAAGAGTGAAGTTTAAGCTTGTTAAAAAGAAGAAAAAAATGTTGTAGAAGTCTGATGGGGCAAAGGGCAGAGGACTTGCTTGATAATGGCTAAAACAGAGCTCTGTGAGCTAAAGTTGTTGTGGGAGAGAGACGTTTATCTCCACTGAGCGGCAGCATAGTCCCAATTTTACATGCAGACTAATGTCAGATGGGTAGAAAGTTCAGACAGGGACCTTGTCCCAGCAATTCAAATGGAGGATGCAGTGCCTGGTCCTCATGGGATTTTCCTTCTATTTAGGCACAGCCCCATCTAGCTCTGTTTTGGCTTAGTGGCTGCCCAGCCCAGCTCTTGCCTCTCAAGGCATCTGTGAGATATTTATCCATGCTGAAGCATTAGGAACTCCCCACAGAAGCACTGCAATTCAAGGGCCTGAAAATTGCTGGCAGCAAACGTGATACTCTGGATTTGCAGAGAACTGTCCCTGAGCATTACCTGCAGGACTGACACCAGCTTTCCTGTCTCTTTTACTCTAGCAGGCCCATAGTGTCTGCTGCAAATGCTCAGCTAATTTTAGTGATACCGTTGTTATTTCTCAGCTGATTTGATGCTCTGCAGAGCAGACAGCCTCCTTGATGAGTTATCTCCCATCCAAATTCCCTTTCTGATTGCCTCCCTCTGGAGGTCATGGACAAGGGCAAACTCTCCAGTGCCTCTCTAATCAGAAATGGTGGAGAAAGAGAGAGAGAGAGGAAAAAAAAAAAAAAAAACAGCAGGGGACACTGAATCTTCTGGAGTTGACCATCCAGCAGAATCCCTTTGTGCACTAAGGCCATGCTCACCCGGAGCTGTGTGCGCTATGCAGTATTTCACCTTCCAGATCTGGCTGCAAATGTGTTCCAGGGAGATGGGGCATGCGAGAGGACAGATAGTCAGCGTCCTGCCAGGTCAGAAGGGGATACTCATTGCTAATGTGATGATCTCAGCTCAAGAGGGAGTCTGAGGGGTGGAGCATGAAGCTATCTGACTGCTGTTAGCAGGCCTGGGAAAACAGACGGATCCAGCCTGCTCCCCTGAGGCTGTGCAGTGCACAGATTAGTACTCCAGAGAGCTGAATTGAAGGAATTAGGGGAGGGTGAGAGTGGTCTGCTGGGGAAATGAGCGGAAAGTTTCTGAATTGTGGTCATGCTGGTGGAGCTGCCCTCCCTAATTATAAAGAGGTCACCTGCCTCTGGCCAGGGAGAATCAGTGCGTGCAGCAAGCCGCTGGTCCTGCGCTGTGCTGCAGGGGCACGAGCCGAGTGCACACAGCTCAGCGTGGTGACACGAGATGTGCACACAGAGCTCTGCTCCCCAGCGGGGACGCCGGCGCGTGCAGGGGACCGCAGGGCGCTGGGCTGCACCTCGGGCGCTCAGTCAGCGTGCAGAGCCCGTGGCCGGGTCCAGGGATACGAGCGCAGAGCAGACTCCACCCCTGGAGGGACGCAGGCAGCACACCAAGCCCTGCATAATCTCCGGCATCATTGCGGAGACCAGGGCAGCCTGCACAGACCTCTCAGAGATGATGTATACACCAGAGACACAAGCTGCCAGCCAGCCACTTCTGTCTCCAAGCGACCCAGACCTTAGGGCTGTGGGATTCGAGAGAGTAGCTTGGTTTTGGACAGTAAATTCAGCTCTTCCTGTAAGAGAAGTAGAGCCCAAATATTTGCATCAAAGTGCTATGCAGAGTCAGGAGAAACAGCAAGCTCCCTGGAGAAGCACACTTCAAGCTAAATTATTCCTGACCTAACTAGAGTGGTTTCAGGATGGATAGAGCTGGTTCTCAGCATCCTTGTAGCACCTGGCAAGACTTAGCTCTGCTACTGCCTCCATTTTGTAGCTGAGGAAACGGAGCCATGGGCTGCCGAGATTAGCCACACAGCAGATCGGAGCTGGGGAAGAGTGGCAGGGCTCTGGCCATGCCTCAGTCCCCATTTCTGGCTACTCCTGCTCTTCAAGGATCAGGCGAGACATTTCCCTCCGGCCGAGGAAGACAGGGAGGCAGATGGCACAGAGCAGAGAGCACAAGGGATCGGGTAAACATCCCCTCTCACATCAGTAATACTGAGCCCTTCTCTTTTTTTCCCAGGCATGTTCAGTTGTCTTTGCATGATTCATTTGGTCTTTCCTAAGTAGCCGTACTGTTGTACTGCTGCTGCGACCTTGTTTCCCGTCTCCCGAGCGCAGCTGCTGTGCCTTTAAACAACTCTTTTCTCACGCCTCCTCGCACAGGCAAGCCGGCTTTGCTTTGCGTTCAGCCGCTGCTCCCGCGAGCAAGCGGCACCGCCGTCTACCTGTGCGTCCCCCCAGGAAGCCCCCGGCCAGTCCCCAGGGCTGCCGGCCTGGAGGCCTCTTCCCTTCGCACCCCATGCCCTTGCCGTCCGGGGAATACAAAGAAGGAGTCTCACCGCTCGGTAGGTTTTCTTCTGCCCCGCATGTTTGGGTGCTTTGCCTGGCTCGGATGAGCTCTCCACATGCATTGAGTATATGATGTCAAAGAAATCTTCCACCACAGCAACGCGTTTCAGAGAGATGCCCTCAGGCTCCGACAGTCCATCTGCCCCCTACAACAGTGCAGGCAAGTTGAGTTAGTATCAGTGCTGGGTGACAGGGGTGATGAGAGCGGCCTGGGGCTAGTGTGGTTGGAGGGGGCACAGGCGCAATGTTCCAGGCCTGAACTGCCTGGAGCACATAGGATGTGGGGGATAAATTAAACAGTGCTCCAGGGAGGCTCCTGCTGTAGCCAGGGCAGTGGCGGCTGCTGCTGTTCTGCTGCTAAAGCTGCCAGTGAAACTGGGCCAGGAACAAAAACAAGGGAAGAGTGGAGTCTTAACCAATTGAGAAATTCAATTTTCATAATTTGGAATGATCTCACTAGGCTGGGAATAAGCAGAGGAAACTCTCTGGGCCTGCACATGATATCAAACCATCCTGGGAACCCCTGAGATGTGCGTGTGCATGTGTGGGGCACACTAGCTGGATGCAGCCCCCACAGACTCAGACCAATTAGCTGGGCAAGATTTCACATTAACGCCAGGCTAAGGCCCTGAAGGAACAAGACTGAATCGCTCTCCTTCCCTGCACTGACCTTTGCAAGGCGCCCTCCCTCTCGCCTGCACGCAGCGCAGCCGAGCCCTAGCAGCGGCGGCACAGCTCTTTGTGTGTTCGGATGTGCGGGGAGCAGGAGGCTGTAATTCTGCCACACGGCAGTGGTGACAGACTGGTGGGAGTGGGAAGTGTGGTGAGGAGCGCTCCTCTTATCTGACTGGCAGGAATGGTGTCAGCTCACACTGGCAGGCCATGCCAAGAGAAGAGGAGGCATCCTTTGGTACCCGGCAGCTGCTAATGTCGCTCCTGCACACAGCACCAGAACAGGGAGTGCTAACGGGGGACAGTCGCCGTCTTGGCTAAAGCGCAGTACCAAGCAAGGGCCAGGTCTCAGAGAAGGTCATTTAGCTCGCTCCTTGAAAAAAATGCCATTGATGCACAGACAGGTGTGTATATATATATATATATATAAATACATATATATATACACACATGACACCTCCCTTCGAGGCATACTTTTCAAAAAGAGATGCATGAATGCAGTCCTGGCTGTACACACAATGCTGCTGAGTGGCATCCTGCACAAACTATCTTTTAATGTGCATTTACACATCTGTGAAGGCAGGCACAGGTCTGCACGCAAAATAAATATTCAATCTCCTAAACTTTTTTGTTGTTATTCGTAATTGGGCTGTGTATATACTGATACACTACATAGATGGAAGAAATGCTGTTCTTAAGTCACCAGCCCAGAAACTCTCAAAAATCACGTCACGCAGAGGGATGGCCTTCTGCTAAAGACTACCCAGTGTACTGGGAAGCAGCGTTTTGACATAAAACACTGCCTGTTAAAGATGCCTCCTTAGCCCAATTTCAGAATAGAGACTGTCCATAGATGCTGACTGCAGCGGGACGGATAGGTGTGCGTACCCGGGACACCGGCACTGAGGCAAAGCACCTCCCTAGGGAGCCCTGAGCCATATATAAAGGTGGCTGCAACAAAGAGAATATTGAGCAAGATCACGGGGGGATCACGGCAGCGATGAGGTGGGGGCGGCCGGGAAACTTTGCCTGAGGGAATGTTCCTGAGGAATACAGATCTAATTTCTTCTGTCATTGTTTTGGGAGTTTCACTTTAATCCAGGGCACGGGTATTCCCCTGCCAAGGAGGAGTGGGCATTAGGAGGCTTCCTACTGACCAATAATCCTCAGAGCAGGGTTGAAATGAGGATAATTACGGAAACAGGACAAAGGAAAATGCATCATGAGAAAAGCACAGCCAGATGCAAGCAAAGCCCTCGAAATAAAGCTTGTAACCAACACCATATGCAAACCACTATTTCCAGGACTATCCCAACCAACTCGCAAATTCCCTCATCCTTGCATTGCTAGTGGTATCTCTACAGCTTCTCTGCTTGTTCATAGCACTGGCTTCTTCTCCATCCCCTCCAGCAGCGGGAGGCAGGAGCTGCCCCTCGACAGCCCACTCCCCGCTGAGCCCGTCCCCGTGCTCCTCGCCGGCTCTCCATCCCCGCCAGGCTCTGCCTCCTCTCCCTGGGACAACTGCTTAGCTCTGGGGAGCAGGTGGGATGCAAGCAGTAGCAAAGTCACTGGATATAAGACGCTGCATCAAGTCTGCACTTCTAGGATTAGGGAGGTTTATAACTGGCAATATAACCAAACATTGACCTAGGATTTAAGAGGACATACGCACTATAGACTACCTCTCCGAAGGCCTACGCCCCTCTCCTCCCTCCACTCCCAGCAATGCTCTCAAGGGTTCAAGGCATGAGTCAGAGACCAAAACATCACAGAATGGCTTAAAAACCATTAGGTTTAAAAAGCAATAAAAATTCAGTTGGGAAGAAGAAGGATGAGTGTAAGGGATGCTCTTTACTCCCTTCTGGTGTTGGGCGTGCTTTGGAAGTCGTCTGCCCCCGGAAGGTGTAAAAGGAGCAAAAGTCAGCCTCAAAATAAAAATTTGGAAAGCTGGCACCGTTTCCGCTCGCTTGGGAGAGGCTGCCATCTCCTTACAGGCATTCGGTACGTCTCCACGCTCGCCTGTCTCCCTCCCCTTTCTCGCCCTGTCTCCTCCTTTCCGTCCCCAGCCTGTCCCGCATCCATCTGCCCTGCAGCTCTCGCTCCCTTCTCCCAGCCGCTCCCGGCTTCCCAGCTATCTTTAGCCTCCTCCTGCTCCTCTCGGCCTCTTTTTCTCCGCGTTTCCCCGTCAGGTCTCTTTGTTTTTCTCAGTCTCCTCCTATCCCACAGTGCTCTGCCTGCCTCCTCCTCGCACTTCGCCAGCCCCTCCGGAGCCCGTGACCTCCCCGTCAGCCTCCTGCAGCTGCCACCTTCCAGCCCCGCGCGCCGCCCGAGCCGCTCGCCCCTCCGCACGGCCCTGCGCCGGCCCGCGCCCCTCTCCGGCCCCTCAGCTCCCGTCCCCCCCGGAGCCTCCCTGCTGCAGATCGCCGTTGTTTTCTGCTTTCGGGCGGCACCGCGCTCCTTCTAGCGGAAAACAAGCAGAGGAGGCGGCTGTCCCGAGCGGGGGCAACCTCACCGCCGCACACGGGCGCGCGCGACGGGGCGGACGGCCCGGCTGAGGACGGCAGGGAAAGCGCACGAGCGTGAAGCCAGGCACCCCGGGACGAGGCGAGACCGCGGCGAACGCCGCGGCAACATTCAGCATCGCAGGCCGGCGTCGGCAGCGCCCGCCCCGCTTCGCGCCACGGCCCTGCCCCGACGCCTTCGTCCTCCCCGGATCCCCCCGCCTCGCCGTCCCCGCGCCCCCAGCTGCAGGCCCTAGCTGCCATTCCCGCGCCGCCCTCGCCCCCAGGCACGCGTTCCCCTGCCGTCCCCCGGGGCCTGCCGCGGCCGGCCGCCGCCGCCGCCTTCCCCCCGGCGCAGGCTCTGCCTCCCCTCTCCCTCCTCTCGGCACCCGCGCCCTCCCTCACGGGCCTCCCTCAGGGAGCCGGCGCCGGGAGGGGAAGGCCCGGGAAATGGAGGGGAAGGGGGTCTCTCGGGGCGGCGGGGCGCCCGCGCCGAGCTGCGTCCCGCCGGGGCCGTGCCCCGCTCCGGGAACGGCCGCGCGTCCCCTTCCCCGCCGCCCAGCGCCGTCCCTCGTCGCTGGCCACCGGCGCTAATGGCCGCTGAAGAGGCTGCAGCGGCGGCCGGGGCGACATCTGCGGCGGCGGCGGCGGCGGCCTCCCCGCGGCACGCGGGCGGCGGTGGGGAAGGACGGGGACCCTCCTGCCTCCCCCTCTCCCCCCCGCGACCCTCCCGGCCGGGTTTAAAAGCCCTGCTGGAACCACCAGCGCCTCTTCGTCAGGCAGGTAATGAGGGTAACCATGGAAACGCGGCAGAGGAAGTGTATTCTGCAGGAGACGTTAATCCGCGCTCCCTCGAGCTGGGACAGCCTGACTTTTCATTCTCGCACAGTAATTAGATACCAGCTGTCAGCGCGGGGGGAGGCCGGGGCGGCGCGGGCGGCGGGGGGGCCCGGCGCGGGACGGCCCGGCACCCCGCGGCGCCCCGGCGCACCTGCCCGGCTCCCTCGGCCCCGGGCCGGGGAGAGCATCCGCGGCGCGCGCGGGCCGCCTCCCTCGCGCCGGCCTCCCCGGGGCCGGCGGGGCCGGCGGCGGCGGCGCCGAGGGCCCCGGGAGCTGCCGTCCCTCCTGGCGGCTCTCCCGCTTCCGGAGGGGCCAGGCCTGCGCCCGCGAGCGCCGGGGCCGGGGGCGACGGAGGAGGAGGCGGTGGAAGGCGGCGGTAACGCGCCCCCGGCCCTCGCGCGGGGCGCCGATACCCATCAAATTCAGCTTCCTGCGAATAAAAAGCCACTTCCTGCCTGATAATGGCACCGCCACGCTGCCTCCTGCCCCGAGAGCGGACCCTCTGCCCTCCCCGGTTTTCGCGCTTCCCCTGCGAGAGCTCTCGGCTCCCCCCGCCGCGGCACCGTCTCCCCTGCCCAGCGCGGAGCCTCTCGCAGCGCTTCAGACGGCTTCCTGCCGCTGCCCGCCGCCCCGGGCCCCCCGCGCCGCCAGCCCTGCGGCCGGCCGCACCTCCCTTTTGCTCCCTCGCACGCGGGGGGAAGAAAAACCCTCGTCCTCCCGAGCGGCCGGGCCGCGGCGGGTGCTGCCCGCCTTCCCCGGCGCCGTCGGGGGCCGGGGGCTGCGCACGCGGCAGAGCTAGCCAGCACCCGCCGCGGGACGGGCGAGCTCGCGACGCTGCTTTATCAGAGCGCTGCTTCTCCTCTAGCAGCGTTTCCAGTTTCCTGCAAGCTGCGTTCGGCTCTAAGGAAACGTTTTGATTCTTTAGAGAAAATTACCGGGAATGGGCACGCGCGGAAAACCCGCGTGGTGCCCGCAGAGGACAGAAACTGCAACATCCAGCCCAGCAGCCCGGTCTGCCATACCTGCGGAGGAGGACTCCCGCCAGGGCGCCTTCGGCCTCGCCTCGGCCGCGTCCCAACGCGCTCCCCGCTCCGGGAGCCGAGCGCAACGTAAGGCAGCAGCCCGCGCGAAGCGCGCGAGCCCACCTCCACAGTCATTTCTTCCACGCAGGCTTCGATTCTGCATCGGATGCGTTATTTCAAGATGGACTCTTACAACTTTTGATCAAGAAACTCTTCTTGGTAGTTCTCATCCCTGGGAAGTCAGGCCTTGATTGGCTTCTATATTTAGACTTCTCCAGGGCTTTAGGAAGTTCACTCCTCGTGGTATTTAGGTGTAGGATGAAAGCAGCTTTTGCGGGGGATATGTTAAACCGCAGCAGGCTCCCTCCCTGTTAATGCTGCTAGGAGAAAGGAGCTAGAATCCTAGAACTTCGCCCTTCCTTCTCGTCCCTAACGCCCCGGGCACGGCGCACGCTTTAGAAAGAGGCGTGGATGAAATGCCAGAAGGAGAACAGTAACAACTATATTACCACTAATAAAGAGAACTCATCAGAAAAACGTGTGAAACGCTCTAATTTGTAGATCTTGCTCTCTTTACCTCCTTTCTCCTGAAAATATTTTCCTGGGAAAAATTTCCAGAGTTAGTTGGAAAACGGAAGAAAAAAAAGGTTGCTAAAATGATGATTTTCTCTATGTCTGCTATGCATTTATATGTTATTTTGCACAAACCAGCAAGCCAACATGAAGCCCAATCCTGCACATATAGCTACAGTCCTACTTATTGCAATAAAAACAGCACTGGATCTACTAATCAACTGATCTTCAGTACAGCCCCAGGAGAACTTATTCCCCCAGGGGAAACCAAGGCAGAAAGAATAAGCAATTTCCCCAAAGCTACACGTCAGTTCAGGCACGGAGCCGCAGAAGCAGCATAGCAGCGTTGCTGACTCCCAGCCTTGCACTCGGGGCATTCACATTGTTTTTCTAACTAGAATGTACACAATACTTTTTTTTTCTTTTTTTCCAAAGTAAATACTTCCTTGTGAGGGGGAGCCAGGCACATTATTTTCAGACGGCAAACAAAGCTGAGGTGTGTTTCTTCTTTCGCCGGGGGACAGCCGTCTCCGCTCGCGCGGGAGGGCGGCTCTCTCGCTAGCCGCAGCTGAGCCGCCTGGATGAGCCCAGGCCTTTGCTCTGACCTCAGCTGATTTCTCCGCCGGCTCCCGGGCCTGTAAATGAAAACACGGCAGCCTGGGAGGGGCGAGCCTGGAAATGGCAGCCCTGCCTCCCGCTGCGGAGGGGGCCCAGGTGGGCTGCCGGCGCTGGGCGGGCTCCCGGCTTTATTGCTGAGACCCGTGCCAGGCTCCTTGCTGGCTGGCAGGGAGGGGGCTGGGGGGAAATGGCGGGGGTGCAGGGCTGGTGCTGGTGCTGCGGGAAGGGGCTCAGGCTCCCCTCTGTCCTGGCTCTGCCGGTGGCGATGGGGAGCAGACAGCAGCGGGCAAGGATGCTGTCTGCTCGCATTGCTGTCCTGTCCTGCCCTGGAGGCAGAGGACATTTTGCACAGCGCAGAGGAGCGAGCCGGCGGGAGAAGCCGGAGGAGCAGCTGCGCCTGGCAGCGAGAGGCGAGCGCAGCGCTCTCCGGAGCGGGACCCCGCGCTCCGCTGCCAGAGGCGCCCGGGGAGCCGGTGCTCCCCGCCGCGGATGGGGCTCTGGGGCGGGCGGGGAGGCTTTCCCGGCGGTACAGAGACGTGAGGTGCTTCGGAGCAGCCTGAGCTGCTGCCGCTGCCCTGGCTCTGCTGCTCGCGGTGAGAAATGCTGCGGTGACCTCGTGAACAGAGCACCTGACTCGGGAGAGCCGCTCCAGCCTGCCAGGCCAAGCGCTTCCCCCGGGCCCTGGTTTTCCCACCTGTCAGATGGGGATAATTATGCTGATCTCCTCCGCAAAGTGCGCTGATGTTTGCGCGAGAAGTGCGACATGATGGCTTGTTAACAGGGGAGGTATTGTGTGCATGAGTATTTGCTAATTTTGATTATGTTGTGTGTGTGTGGTATTTTTTTCTTCACTATTTTGAACCTGGCAGAGTTAAAATGTGAGTTGTTTTAAAATAATTAAATTTGTTACAGTAGGTAGGGTATCTTAATTCTACATTAATTTCTTAACATCACTGGGAAGTTGTTTTAGGTGATTTGTGTGTGGGGGGGCATGGTACAGGAAAATAAATGGATAAAATGGGAAGGAATGTTACCAGAGTTCATTATATTCCATAATATCCTGGAGGAAATCGAAGACTCCACAAACTAAAGACAAAACTTGGAACATATTTAGAGCGGATCCATCCTTGAAGTAACTTATCACTGGAAGCAATCTTCACCGTACTAAGGCAGTAATCTAATAAAGATCGCTGCCAAACGAAATCTCCGAAGTTGGAGAGGGGGAAAGCCCTGGCAGCCGGCGGAGAGGAGGCCCCGCGTGCCGCTGCCCGCTCTCTTCCTGGGGCAGGCCCGGCGTGACAGCCCCATCCGACCAGCGAGGACACGGGCATGTCAAAACGAAACTAAGTGGGAGGAGGCAAAGTGCAGCGGCAGCAGTTCGGCTCCTCAGCGACAAGCAAAAATTATGTAGAGTAAGTTACAAGCGGCGCTACCGCGAATCAAGGTCAGCCGGGCGCGGAGGCTGAGCCCCGACCGCGCGGCGTCCCGCCGCCAGCCCGCAGCCCCTCGGCGAGCCGGGTGCGCGGGCCGCGGCCGGGCTCCCGCGGGAACGGCGAGATGTGCCCCTAGGAAAAGGCCGACAGCTCGGGAGCCGCTTTGCGCTGGGCGCAGCTCCGTCGCGGGGCCGGCCGGCCGCCCCACGCTCTGCCCGGCGCGGCGGCAGCCTCGGCACGGCGCGGCCCGGACACCGGAGCCTGAGAACGCTCCTCCCGCTCGCTCCCAAGTACTACGTTCCTCCCCGCTGCCCCCTGCAAGCACACGCTGGGTTCGCGAGTATCGGCCTTTTCCTCCCCTTCCCTCCCAAAGCCGTCGGTGCTGAGCCGTCACAATTACGTTTGCACCCCAGCTAAATCCTGCACCGGTGCTCAGGGACAAGAGGCTCCTTTTGCTGTCGTTGCTCTTACTTATTCTGGCCTGTGCACAAGCCTCTAAAAGGATGTGTGTGGGTCGTCCTACACAGGGAGCTTTGGGGGGACAAAGTTGACCGAACTCCTCTACATCTCTCTGGACTGAGGTAACCCCCTGCCTCTGTCTTCTGTTCCTATCATAACCCCAGGAGGTGGACCCCAACCCTTCCAAAATCTAAGCTCTGACTTATTTACAAATGATGATGCTCCCGTGGGGAAGGACTCCCCATTAACCTGGGCCAAACAAATGGATTTTTTGAGTTCTTGACTGCGGCTGCGTGTGGGGGGCGCAGAAGTCAAGCATCTTGCTTTTAATGCTGTCTGCTCCATCATGGTAATCCATCCACAGAGACCCCTCTCCCAGGTCTGATACTGTTCGGCAGCGTCACGCCGCATCTGGCCCAACGACTAACTCACTGCAGGTTAGGCGCATGGGTAACAGTACAAAGCTGCCTCACAGCTGATTTTCCCTGGTTTTCTGAAAATTCGTGTCTCAAAACATGGACGCTACTGGGAGCAGGAGAAGGGGAAGGCAATCCAAGCAGGGCAGAAAAGATGAAAAGATAGACAATTAATATAACCTGCCCTCTGCATGAAGAATAAATTGGCAGTTGACAGGTTCTAATCTGTGCAAGCAGAACCTTCATGAGAGAGGTGAGGGCTCCATTGGGGGCCAATTGGATGGTTAATTAGGAGGACAAAGCAGAGGATTCATGAAAATGTTTATGAGATAGTGCTTTGCAAAGAAGCCTCCGAGAAACGCTCACTAGAGGGGAGTTGCTTTCGGTTAGGAGGAGGAATCACAAGGGTAAAATAGCAGAACCAAGCGCTGTGACAGAAAATAGCAATGCAAATGTCCCTAAGAGGGACGGGGGATTCCCAAGCGCAGTGCAGAGGAGTTCAGGGAAGGACCCTATGACATCGAGTTTTTCTAGAAATATATGGGCTGTGTCCTCCCTCTTCCTCCTCCCTCCTCCTGGTCCCCACCCATAAGACCAAAAAAGCATCAGTAATGCAGAGCAGCCTCTCTCTAGGTAGCTGGCATGCAGCCTCCCGTAGCCAGCCAATGGGCTAGCCGCTCGCCTTGCAGAGACAGGGCACGAGGAAAGCAATTAAACCGGAGCTTTGATTAGGACTCACAGATGACTGCTTGTGTTAGAAATGCCTGAGCTTCTTTAAGTGTCTTGGCTGTGGCTGAAGCCGGCCTGATCCTCCGGCGCTGCTCGGCCGCTATGGCAGAAGCGTGACTGATGCTCTCTGTCCCACACACAGGCTCCGAGAGCTCAGAGGTAGGAACCAGTTGCTAAGAGACAGGACTGTACTTTCCAGCCCACATCCAGACCTTTGTCACCAGCTCAAGGGCTTTTTGCCGGATCAAAATGCCCGATGCAGGTGAGTGAAAGCAGGCAGGCCTCCTCCCAGCCGGGCACAGCCTGGGCACGGCCACGTGATGCCGGTTCGGGGAGCTGCTCTACCGGCATCCAAACCCAGGATGGGAGCAACGAATCCGAAAGCGCCGGAGCGGGAAGAGGGAGGCTGGAGCCTTGCAGCCAGGCTGGCTGCTTGTCCCTAGCGCTGTTGGACTCCAAGCAGAGATGCTTTCCTGCTAGCTGGGCATCAGTGCAGACGGTACTTGCAGCATCAAAACCCAGAAGACACTGGATGTCTAGACAGCACAGAGGACTGGCTGACTTGGGGCTGAGAGACTGACAGTAGGATACTGATCTTTTTCCCTTGAGATTGCTCATCCAAGCACAAGCCAACCCAGGAGTCCCAAACTTTATTCAATTCTGAGGTGGGGGCTGATGCGTCTCAATTCATTTGCTAGCAGGGAGACTCCTGTAACACAGAACCATGGCTATATTTAGCAATTGGAAAGCCTGAACGCTGAGCCACGGAGCCTGAATTACCTTCAGAAATACCCTCACTCCCTCCAAGTGAGGGATGGGCCCATCGGAGATGCTAGCATACCTACGGTCTGTGCCATTTTGCATGACAGAAGGAAAAAACATGCCCTTCTGGGCTGTCAAGCCACAACAGGACAAGGAGAAAAAAGAAATATTTACATTGCATCTCTGTTTCTCAGTTGTCCACAGCACTAGGGACAAGCAGCTTCCACAAATCTATAGAAGGCCTTTTACCACTCTGTAAGACATAACCATCCTCCTTTTAACGTGGTTAAACATGGTTTAATCTTGGATACACTGTAAAGAAACACTTACTCCAAACACTGGCTATTAGTGTCTGCTCCCACATACATGTGCATACATCCTGCAGCTATTTCTTTTCAAATAAACTGCCGCTCTTTGGGAACAGCCATAATGGAAGAAGTCAGCAGCATTCCAACAGAGAAGCCAATTTTGGCCAACAGGTATCTCCCATAGCTCCAATCGCCTAATTAGACAGGCACTGAAACTCAGTGGTGGCTTTAGCCCATCTGGGTGTGATTCTTTAGAGATGGGCACAGCTAATATGAGATATGGGGAAGGATATTGCTCATTTGCACTAAAGAAAGAGAACTACATTTGTACTCCTCTGCCACAGCAACACAGACAAGTTTTTGTGAAGCCAGAGCACTTATCCGTAGGATTGAATAAATGGATCCCCCATTGATGCTCCTCTGTGCCTCCTCGTGGTTTCCCTGCCACTTCTTTTGTCCACAAGGTCACTTTATATACTGCTTATATGAGGTCTAATTTAACAGCAAAACCAAAACTGAAATAATGATATTAGGAGGAGATCATTGCTGAGAATGCTTTGGACAAAGAGGTCCTTGGGAAAGTTCTCAGTGAGACGCGTGTCTCTTCTGGGCCATCCTTTGACTAAATTCCTGTCTGCTCAAAACCAGAGCCATTGCCCAATAAAGAGGTGAGAGAAGGCCTACATTGTGGTCTGACAGGCAGTCCTCTTAATTCCTTGCAATTCAGGGCTCCTGGCCCCCTTCTTTTGCAAAGGTAGATGTAATCTGTGGAATATGGACAACGGCATCTCATACTGGAGCTGGCTTTCTTTTTCCCTTCCATTTTAACCTTACTTTACCAAGATCTTAGTGAGGCTGTGTGTTTTGTTTGCCTTTTTCCTTCTTCAAAACCATACCCAGCAAATACTGCAAATCTGAAAGCAATTGGGAGGGTAGATAATGTTCAGGCGATACGAGTAGTTCATCAAGAAAATACACTACTCATCTTGGATCAGCAATGCCAGTGATGTTTCTGGAATTGCGTAGGATGTACAGTGTAGATTGTGGCCAAATTTTGTTCTTCTAGAAAGCATTCAGTCAGGCATATATAAGGGGACTGGGAACGTGGAGCAGCAGTGGGATATGGGAATTTTGCAAGGGCGACTCGAGGTCTTGTGACTGCTAGTGACCAAAGCTGGTGTCACGAACGGCTGTCTGGAGAGGTTGGTATCTGTCCACCGGAGGCTGCACCACGTGCACCATATCACAGTCCCAACTGCCCCAGTGGGGCTGGCTGATAATCATGCTTGTAGTCCCAGCAGAAAAAAAAACCACGGACTGAATTAGATGCTGGTTTCCCCTCTTATCCCTAGAAGCGGCTTCAGCAGGCTGTCCTGGAGGTGTAGGAGCAGGCAGGAGCTGGAAACTAGCACTGCCACCAGCTGTCCTGCCCCCAGTCTGGGTAGGAACTTTACTCTGCAAGCCCGTATAGCTGCGCAGATTGTCAGAGCCCTTTAAATTCAGGCTGTAAAGGTGCTGGGGGCTTTTGCTGCTACCCAGTGAACTTTAACCGAGCCTAGGAGTCTCTGAGTCGGCTTTTCCCTAGCGTGACTCTCACCACGAGCAGTTTTCAGAAATAAAAACTGCTACTGATGCGCAGACTTAGCACTGAATCTGGAAGTGATACTGATGCATGAGGATTGAGGATTTTCTCTGGACTTGGTTGGAAAGGAGCACACATCCAGCCAGCGTTGTGCCAGTCTCTTAAGTGCACCTTTAAATGTAAGCTCATCATCAATTCAGCATTTCGGAAAAGCCAGACCTGCCCTGCATGCTCCAGGCTGGGCTTGTCACAGGAGAAGACCCTGTATGTCATGAGGAAGGCTTGTGCTAGAGCAGAAATAGGCACTTTCTCAGATAATATACCCTTAGGCCCCCTTGCCTTGCCTAAGGCTCTTCTGAACAGTCTTGATTTTGTTCTTTTTATTGCGTGAAGTTCACAGAAAGTCTAAGTGGTTACTCACAATAGTGAAAACCTTCTGTTGACTAATGTTGTCAAAGTTACAGATGTGTAGCTTTTGGGGGGCACTGAATATGGGCACTGAAGTGTACTTGTACCAGGAAAAATGCTTCCTCTATTAGCAGCATCTGGAGCGGCTTCTTTCTGACATGCCCAGCTTCTTAACTCCAGCCGCTGCCACTATGCTGTGCTGTCCCAGGGCCCAGCACTGCGGCTTTCACGTGCTTCAGCATCGCCACACTCCCTGTTCCAGAGAACTCAAATGTGTTTAGGGATATGCTGTAATTGTGAGATCTATACAGCATCCGAGGTGATGTTTTTCTGCTGTCAGTGAAAGGCCTCCATCCATTTCATTTTTTGGTCTCGTTCTTTTCTCTTTATGGTGCCTCCCTACTGCTGTAATAGCTTTCCTTGGATGAATGTCACCAGGCACAATTTTGAACTAATTCCAAGCATATGGTTCCGGGGGAGCCAGCCTAGGTGAACTATACTTGTACAACAGTACCAAGGCCCCGACGACAAATGTCATCAGCCTTTTGCTAACGTCTAAAGAAACCCCAGAACCTTGCAGCAGGCTCTGCGGGGGACAGAGAAAGAGGAGGAGAGCAAAACCAGACGTAGGCGATGCTACAGAGCCTATGCAATCCCAGAGCCTTTGCGCAATACCCAAAGGGTCAGTCTGATGCGAGGTTTTCCCCATCTCATCTTGCAGTCCGTTTTGAGTCAGTCCTCCAGCCTGCACCACAGGCTGCCAGAATGAATATATCCTGCGAGGCTGGCCGCTGCTCCGGAGCTGTGACAAGCTCACACCGCACACTGAAGTACGGCATTGATTTAGAGAGCGTGCATAGCCGCCCCGGCAGGTAATGCCCCAACCAAAGTCTGGGGTGAACCTGCCTGTCCACACCCTGCTGCTACAGTGAAATACAGCTGCATCTCTAGCTGTTGTCAGCAGCGCTGTCCGTTTCCCTACACCGTTTCTCCATCTCACGGTACGTTTGTATGAGGAAGACCATAACTGATGCTAAATGCTCAGGAGAAGAGGGAGACGAGATTATAATGAACTGCACCTTAACACCTTGCCATAAACAAATTCTCCCACGGTTCTTCAGGAAACGTGGGGATACGAGAGCCGCAGGCCGCGCTCTCGGCGCGGATACCGAGGTGCGCGGCCCCCTCGGCGGACTGTCGTTCACACTCAGGAACAGGCAGGTTGGCACCGGGGCAGAGCTGCTGTCCGTGCTGCGGCAGCGCGCGGACACCCTCCTCTTCTGTGCTGTCTAAATAGATTTTTTTTCCAGCTACCTGACCTAAAGGATGCATCATCTAGCCAAAATGCGAATAGGTCTGTCGGATACCAATTTTCTCCATTGCCAAGCCTCGTGTGTATATCTGTGTAGGGTTTTAAAATTGTATGTGTTAAACGGCCAGCATCTTTGAGATATTCATCTGGGAAAAAGAAATGTGAACAGTCTCTGTGCCAGACATCCGTCCACACTGCTGTTCCTATTCCCAGTGCATTCTTTGAGAAGACCACCATCTGCTCTGACCATCACCTAAGGCAGATGCCCCCTTCTCAGTGTACAGTCGCCGTTCTCAAGCCACCCAAATCTGATTAGGCCTGTGCTGATGAGAGGCCTGGAGGAGGGCAAGGGAAAGTTACTCAGGAGAGAAAATAATAACCACATGTTAATTATGCCTTCACTACAGATGCACAGAGAATACACAAACAAGTTAAGAATAAATAAACCAAAGGGAACAACTCTTAACTTGATAAAGTCGGGGTTTTTTTAAGGGGAGGTATTTTGTTTGGGGGGGGTTGTTTCTGGTTTTTCTTTTCAAAGGAGTGGCCCCGGCTCTGTCGGGGAAGGAGAGATCTTATCCCCACTGCTGCCCTCTACTCCGCCTTTAGCACCTCTGCTCTATCTTTCTCTCACGGCACCTCGTATTTCCTGTAGCAACCTGCAGACACAGCACAGCAGCAAGCAACCCCCCCGCCAGCTCCACTCAGCCTGTGCGTGTGTTGTGCCCGAGCCTCAGTCCTGGGACAGCCCGGAGCACGCTGCGGCTCTCGCAGATGTGCTCGGAGAAGGCAGAGAGCGCAGGACAAGTTATATCAGATTGCTGAGCAGCACAGCCAGGAGAAAGCAATGGAAACACCAGTCCAGAAGTATTTGGGAAAAGCAACGGAACAAGAGATTAAACCAGAACGCACACTCAACTGTTAGCAAAAAGCCAGTATCAGCTTCATGAATTATTTGACCGCATGCACGAGAAAAATCAAATGCACCTACAAAACCAGCCCAAAACACTGAAGACTAGAAGAGCACTGAATTATCACAAGCCAAAGAAAATCCCCGTCAAGTATTTCTAAATTTGAGAGCCGCTTCAAGCAAAACCCAAATGCAGCAAACGCCTCCGTCTAAAGCTGTCCTGGCCGCCGGGCCCCTCCTGGGCACCCGCAAGGTGGGGCTGAGGCAGGGGCAGGAGGCAAACAACTTCCAAACACTTAACACCGGGGGAGGCTTCAGGGAAAGCAGTGAGAGGTCTTTCCCGCAGCCAGAGGCTCTTTAAAACGCTCCCTGTTGTAACTTCTTGCGGGCAGGGCGATCTCTGGGAAATAAGCTGTATTGCCCCTTTGAAAATTCAGTTGTCTCCTGAGGGCATGCCTGCTTTTTGTTTGTTGATTTAAGGAAGCCTGGGTGTATCTCCTATCTGTAGCCTGCAGGGACTCTGCCACGGAAGATGTGGGGGCCTCCACGCTCTCCTTGCTGAAACTTCATCTGCGCAGGAGCCCTGCAGGAATAGCGGGGCTTGCGCCGGCCCCGGCCCTCGGGACGAGCCGGGGACAAAGGGGAGGGAGAGCTGCCGGCGGCAGGGTCCAGGGAGTCTGCCTCGGCCTCTCGGGGGTACCATGACTCTGCAGCATTCGCAAGATCTGGGATAGAGTCGCTAGCTGGATGGAGAGGACCTGGGGGACCTGCCGTATTCATGCGGGGGTGGGGGGGAAGAACGGCCACTGCCTGCCCTTACCAGGGATGCTTTGGTGGCAAGTGGTAGAAGAGGGATGCAAAGATGCCTCCAAAAAATTGTAAAGAATTTTTGGGGGCATGGCATGGGGCAGGGGCGTGCGGGGGGGAGCTGCCAGGGGAGAAAGAAAGGCGCCTCTGAGCACCAGGGAGGGAAAAGGAGAAATAATGACCCTTCCCCCTCCCCCCAATAATAAGGCAGACCAGATGGGAGGTAAATAGTGCGTTTAGAAGCATTTGCCACAGATGGGCTGCCCTCAATGGAAGCATCCTCCAGCCACATCAATGCCGGAGTCTGTGTGTGCACAGAAAACACTGCACCCTTCAGAGCAGCGGCAGCAGCAGCAGCAGCAGCAGCAGCAGCGGGGAAAGGAGGGGAGGGACGGGCCGGGGGGGGGAATCCCTCCCGGAGCCCTTCTGTGCCCGCCGGCCCGGAGCAGCGCCCCCCCCACCCCCTCCCTCCTTCCCACCCCCCTTCTCCCTGCCCCCGCCGCGGGGCGCGGGGGCGGCGGGCCGGTCCCGGCGGCGGCCGCCGGGCAGATGGGGCGGGCAGCGCGCAGGGCAAAGTTGCGCGCTGGGGGCTGCGCGGGGCGCGCACGGGACGGGGAACAATGGGGGGCGCGGGGCTGCCCCGGCGGGGCGGGGCGGGGCGGGGCGGCCCCGGCCGGGCGCCCCGCACAATGCGGCGCCGAGGCGGGGGGAGTTTCCCGGGACAGCGGCGGCGGATGGATAGGGATGAAGATTGGGATGGGGGGGAGGAAGGGGAAAAAAAAAAAAAAAAAAAAAAGGAAAGAAAGGGGAGGGGGGAGGAATTAAAAAAAAAAAAAAAAAAAAAAAAGCAGCAGCGCTAATCCGGGCTCTGCCTCTCCGCTCCCCCCCTTCCTCCTCCTCCTCCTCCTCCTCCAACCCCGTCTCCCCGGGGCAGCGGCTGCAGCGGGCGGGAGCAGGGCGGGGTGCCGCCCCCCCCGCGCCGCGCTGCCCTTGACTGCCAACCTGTCTCCGCTGCTGGGAGCCGAAGGGAAATGCAGGGGCGAACGTGATCGGCTCGGGCGGGGGGGGGGCGGACGGGACCCCGTCGGCGGCCGCCCCCCCCCCCCGGCCCGGCCCGGCCCGGCCCGGCCCGGCCCGGCCGCCCCCCCCCCCCCCGCCCGAGCCGCCCCGCTCGTTGGAGGGGGGTGAGTGGGGGGGCTGCGGGAGCGGCCCGGCGCCCGCACGGGGCATGCGCGCTCCCCCGGCGGCTTGGGGATGGGGGGGCGGGGGGCGCCCGGTACTGACGGGACGGGGCCGGCGCGGCTGCGGCAGGGAGCCCCGGGGGTGCCCGCCCCGCACCCCCCCTCCCTCCGTCCCTCCCTCCACCACCACCCCGGGGCGGGACACACGGACACACAGACAGACAGACAGACACAAGAGCCCCCCCCGGGGCACGGAGCGCACTAACCGTTCCCGTTTTCACCGGCACATAAACCACCACTTGACCCATCTTCGTCGCCTCCCTGGTGCCGTTTCCCAGGCGGAAGCCCTTGGACCGGACCCAGAACTGGAACTTGCCTTTCTCCCCCCCGCCGGAGCCGCCGCCGGAGCCGGATCCCCCCTGCAGCACCTCGGCGATGCGCTGGTACTTGCTCCGGGTCACCGTCTTGGTTTTGGCCGAGTCCCCATAGGTGCGCAGGCACCAGTCCCGGAACTGCCGCCCCAGCTCGCTGTCCCCGGGGCGGCTCCCCCGCAGCAGCAGCGGCGGCTTCGGCATCGCCCGGCCGGCGGCGGCGGCGGCGGCGCCCGGCCCCGCGCCCTGTCCCGGGCCGGCGCGGCGCGGCGCGGCGCGGCGGAGCGCGAGGCGGAAAATCGAGGCGGCGCGGCGAGCCCGGGCGGCCCCTGGCGCGGCCCGGGACGGGCTGCGGGGGCGATGCCCGGGAGGGGCCGCCGCGGGGGGCGCCGGCGCTCGGACAGCGACCCGGCGAGCCGGGCGGAGGGAGGCACCGGCGGCGCCAGCAGCAGCAGCGGCCGCTCCTGTCACAGGATCACAGGCGGCTCCGGCTCGTCCCCCTCCCTCCCTCCCTCCGCCCGCCCGCCCGCCCGCCCGTCCCTGCCTCCTCCGCCACCCTCCGGCCGCCTCCTCCTCTCAGCGGGATCCCACCTGTTAGAGCGCCCGCGCCGCCGCCGGGCCCCCTCCCCCGCCCGGCACGGCACGGCCCGGTCCAGCACGGCACAGCCCGGCCCGGGGCCGCACCTCCCCAGCCCGGCACAGCCTGGCCCGGCGCGGCGCCGCGCTCCCTCAGCATGGCCCGGCCCAGCCCGGCTCGGCGCGGGGCCGCGCTCCCTCAGCCCGGCACGGCACGGCACAGCCCGGCGCCGCGTTCCCTCAGCATAGCGCAGCCCGGCGCCGCGCTCCCTCCGCCCGGCCCGGCCCAGCCCGGCTCGGCGCGGGGCCGCGCTCGCTCAGCCCGGCACGGCACGGCACGGCACGGCGCCGCGCTCCCTCAGCATAGCCCGGCGCCGCGCCGCGCCGCGCTCCCTCCGCCCGGCCCGGCGCGGCGCGGCGCGGCGCTCCCTCAGCACAGCCCAGCCCGGCGCGGCGCTCCCTCAGCCCGGCCCGGCCCGGCGCGGCGCGGCGCGGCTCCCTCAGCATGGCCGGCCGGCCCGCGCTGCCCTCGCCCTCCCCCCCGGCCGCCGTGCTGCCTCGGGCCGGCCCCGCGCTGCCCTCGCCCGCCGGCCGGGACCGGCTCCCCCCGCCCCGCGCTCCCCTCAGTCCCCCCCTCCCCCCGCGCTGCCTCGGGCCCGCCCGGACCGCGCTGCGCCCCCCCCCGGCTCCCCTCAGCGTGGCCCCCCCCCGCTCCCCTCAGCGTGCCCCCCCCGCCCCCGTGCCCCCCCCGCCCCGCTCCCCTCAGCGTGGCCCCTCCCGCCCCGCTCCCCTCAGCGTGCCCCCCCCGCCCCGCTCCCCTCAGCGTGCCCCCCGTGCTCCCCCCCCCGCTCCCCTCAGCGTGGCCCCTCCCGCCCCGCTCCCCTCAGCGTGGCCCCCCCCGCCCCGCTCCCCTCAGCGTGCCCCCCGTGCTCCCCCCCCCGCTCCCCTCAGCGTGGCCCCTCCCGCCCCGCTCCCCTCAGCGTGCGCCCCCCCCCCGCTCCCCTCAGCGTGTCCCCCCCGCCCCGCTCCCCTCAGCGTGCGCCCCCCCCCGCTCCCCTCAGCGTGCGCCCCCCCCCCCGCTCCCCTCAGCGTGCCCCCCCCCGCTCCCCTCAGCGTGTCCCCCCCGCCCCGCTCCCCTCAGCGTGCGCCCCCCCCCGCTCCCCTCAGCGTGGCCGCCCCCCCCCCCCCGGCCGCGGCGGGGCCGGCGGAGGCGGCGCGGCGGGGCCGCTCGGGGGCCGGGCCGGGCCGGGGCCGGGGCCGGGGCCGGGGCCGGGGTAGGGGCCCGGGGGGGGGGCGCGGGGCCAGGTGCCAGCCCAGACAAAGGGCCGGGCGGCTGCGGCGGGGCGCGGGCGCACGTGCGCCGCGGGGCCGCGGCCGCGCTCGGCGGGACGGCGGCGGCGGCGGAGGCGGGCACCTGCCGAGCGCCGCAGCGCCGGGGAGGAGCCGCGGGGCAGCGGCAGGTCCGCGGCCTGGCGGGGCCGCCCCGCGGCGCCTGTCCCGGGCCGGGCGCCGGCGCCGCAGACAAAGGCCGGGACCCCCGGCGCGGGGCGGCGCGGCGGCGCCGGGGCCTGAGCACGGGCCCGGCCGCGGCCCCGCGGGTCACGGCGGCGGCTGCCCCGGGGGGGAGGGAGAGGGCGGACGAGCGCGGCCCGCCGCGCCGGGCCGGGCCGGGCCGGGCCGGGCCGGGCCGGGCCGAGGAGGAGGCGGGAGTCGCCAGCCGGTGGGAACCGGGAGGAGGAGCGGGACCGGGACGCGGCAGGGGGTTGTCGGGGGAGGCCGGCGTGGGAGCCGGGGCGCCCGCCTCGCCTGCGGCCCCGCGCCCGCCGCGCTGCCGCTCCGGCAGGCCGTCGGGGTGAGACGCGCGCCGCAGGAGCTGCGCCGGGGCTCGGCCGCTCCGAGCGGCGCGGCGCGGCGAGAACCAGCTGGGCTCTGCGGTACTGAGCCACTGAAACTAGTTACTGAAACGCACCATCGCGTCGGTCCTTTCTTCCCCGCTGGCATCTCTCAAAACATTCCCAGCGTTAGCATCCAGTTCGCACTGGGCCCCATCTGACGCTGGCAGAGAGGGGCTTCTGCAGCGCAGGGGGTCTTCCCAGCTTCGGTTTTGATCCCCAAAGGCGTGGTATAGGATGCCTAGAGGAACTTGCTCTTGCACTGCATTTTTTTTGCTGATCACTAAAAATAAAATGGACATCCTTTCAAGCATCAGCCAGGCATAGAAGCACAGCTCTCTCAGGGGGCCTGCTGCGAGGAGCAGCAGGGAGGATGGAAATGGCAGAAAAGGAAAAATAAAAAAAACAATACTGTGCATGGTTGGGACTCGGTGGCCAACTTTCTTGCAAAGACTTTGTAAATCAAGTCAGGTTCAGCTCTTAGCCTGTTGCAGCACGTGGGCATCCTGCCTGCACAGCACCAAGCAGCAAAGACCGGCTGGACTTGGTGTCAAGAACTGGCAGGCACAAGAGAGGAAGACAAGAGTGGATGAGATTTCCTATAAAAACTCTGTAAATAGGCCTTGGTGGGAAGTATGGTGAGAGTTAGCTGTCTGGGGATGTTGGAAAAGCACTCAAACAAAGCAGTCCACCTGCTTTGCAGAAAGCGGTTAGCTGGAAAGAGAGTAAAAGGAAGTTTCACTCTTGCTAAGAAAATTAGGAGTATGCATTTGCACTGTTCCTCTAACCAGCAGTGGTGCTCCATTCTTTACCATGCCCCAAACTCTGGATTGAGATAAATTACTGAATTTCCCACCTTGCAGTTTAACCAGTGAGGAGCAGCTTTTTGCCAGGGAAAAAGAGAACGTCCTCTCATGCCACTTTTTTTAACTGCTCTGAATTACAGAATTCTTACAGTGACTTCCAGAAAATAGACATGGCCAAAGGTCTTTTCCTACCTCTGTTTATGCATTTGAGGCTGAGTTAGGAGCTTGCATGTCTACAGAATCTGGATATTTTCCCATGGAAAATGCTGATTTGGTATTTATCACTGCCAAATCGTGGTGGCCATCAAACTTAAGCCCCATCACCATGACGTAGAGTCATAAGTGTTACGTTATTTTTGTGATTAATAGACACTCCTCGTTGACCCGCGTGGCCCTTGGCAGAGTGAGACGTGGGCTCTGCCCGCTGGCTCGAGAGACCCAGGGCGGCAGGGCAGGCCACGGGGCAGAGGTGTGCGGGGGAGCTGCGAGGGTGACAGCAGCGAGTGGTAGAGAGGCTTGAAGGAGAGCTTCCAGCCAGGCTTTGAAAGAAGGAAAAGTTCATTGGAGAAACTGGCTGTGGGAGGTAATTTCTGGCGTAGGGAGAGCGTGAATAGACGGGTGAGTCAAGAGGGGGAAGAAGAAGAAAAGAGCTGTGAGGGCCACGATATGTGGCTTATGATTACCGTTTTGTGCTCAGAAGTGAGTTGGTTATTTCACGGGTGGTATTTCCACCATCGTACTATTATGTTGTCACTTGTTCGCTTGCACTGCACTGAAGTGCTAGCCGTGATGTTGATAAATAACACAAGCTTTTTAACGATCGAAGGTACCAGTCCTGCCGTATATGGAAATGACTGGATCGAAGAGACCTGCTGAGGTAAATTACAACGGTTCTGTCTGCATGTACTCACGTGCACAAAATTTTATAGGACAGCGTTTTGAGGCTTGGCCATGTGAAGATCCACTTTTGAGTAATTTCCTTTCCATGGTTTGTTGGCTACTTTCATTATTTACTCAGTGAAGGTGTGTGCATGTCTTACTGCATCTCAGGTACCCTGGCCAGCAGCCACCACTGGTGCACAGGAGCAGCGGCGCTGGTGCATAGAGTCCCACTGGACCCACTACAGCAATTTCACAGCCAGTAACTTAGCTGCAGCCTTCTGCGTGTATGCATGTGCTCATCGGGGTTAGATTTAGGACCAGAGGCAGGAAGGCAGATGGAGGAGAGACTATCCAGTTTGAAAGATGGGATAGGAAGCTGGAATCTCACCCAGTAAAGAGGAAGGCGTTGGCAAAGAGGAGATTGCAAGGAGGAGGAGTAAGGTGCTGTATCTGGTCGTCAGCAGTCGCAGGCTCCTTGAGACCATTCATAGACAGCAATTTGTTTGGGTAGACATATACTTGGCATGCAATGAGCCAGTCTGCTCCAACCACATGGTGGGAATGGCTGATGGAAGGAAATACTTCAGTGGTCGTCTCTGGCAATGGCTGTCCTCTGTAGAAAATTGCTAGAAACTGCAGTATTTGCAATGAGTGTGATTAATCTGATGTACAGCACTCTCTAGGCTTGATTTCTTTGCTCTTCAGTATTCTAGATGTTGAGAACTATGTCCTGCTAGCTTTGTCGTTTGACTAGATTTCTTTCGTGTCTTCCATCTGTTTTGATTTGTTAACTGTTCCAATTAATTTCTCTGTCTGATCTTTCATATGACTAACTGAATCTGTCTATTGTTTCTGCCAAGCAGTTTGAGGCTCTACCTAGAGATGATACGGAGGATCACTCTCTTGAGAGTATGGGAATGAATTTCCCCAGTTTGGAACGGCAAAACAAGGCAAGGAAGGTCAAGGAAAAGAAAGGGACAGAATATAAAACAAACAGAACTGTTGTTTTCTCAGTGCAGATATTGGGAACGTCACCTCCACCATGGGTCGAGTGTTCAGATCAACATTTTAGGTCCCAACCCAGCCTGCATTCAACAAGGTTTTAGTCTGTAGCGCATCAGTAATCTCAGGACATGCCAAATTTTAATGCATGCAATTGAGACCACTCTTGTCCTTAAAGTTAGAAAAAAAAAGTGTAAATATTAGTTGGAGCTGGACCTTACACCTTCAGTTCTAGGTGACAGAAATAGTAATCATTCAGCACAGGGTATCTGCTGCAGGCTTTCTTTGTAAACAAATGGGTGATAACTCCAGGTCCATTGCTATTTATCCCATGTAAATAAAAATTGTTCTTAGGAATTTCCAACGATTCTAAACAAGACAGTAGTTCTCTCTAACAGCATTTCTTCCCTTCAGAGGTACTCTAGCCCCCGGATTATTGTACTGCCTTGTGATTATTCAGAGAGATATACAGAAAAATTAGAAAATTGGGAATGAGCAATCATAATATCTAGAAAATACTTAATTGGAAATATCAGACCAGCTTAGCTGAGGTGGGAGATGAGCCAGGAAGGCTGTGATGCAAGTCTACAGGATGGAGAATGTCCAGAGAAGGTTTTAGGGGATAAGTCTAAAACTGACTGTCACTACTGAGAAAGACACTTCCATTGTGGGTATTTCTTTCTGCAGTTTTTCACTGCAGCACATGGGCCTTCCTTTGAAGCGTCTGATGTTTATCAGGGTCAGGGACAACACAGAAGTCTAGATGGACTGATTCCGCTCAGCAATATTCTTGTGTTTCCTACACCTGCCCTATTCAGCAGCCCCTATCCAACAGGATCCTTACGTTGCTTCTGCCTCCAGCACTGTATCTGGAGCGTGCAGTGCCTTGGCCTCTACTCAGTGCCCGCCTGAGCTGGCCAGGTAGGAATGGGAATAGTTTGGCACAAGTAATCACAGCAGGGTTAATTGTATTTTCAAAGAAATGTCACAGAGTATTTGTACTCTGGTCAACTTTAAAACTTCCTCCATTAAAGCTGTAAAGGAAAAAGAGACCAAGTTCCTTGTAGAGAAATGGGCCTTTCCGTGCTATATCCAGAGTTCTGCAAGAACTTGGGCTTCCAACTCCGTGCAGGTAGGAAGGTGGAAAAGTAACTGCTTCTCAGCTGAATGGGAACACTGGCCCCTGCCAACTGTGCCTGCCTGTGCCAGGGGCTCTCCAGCTCTGGCCTCGTATGGGCCGCTTCGTAATGGGGAGGTAGCAGTGGGGGCACTTCCCAGCTATGACCCCGAACACCCCTACAGTTGCATTTCCATCTTACATGGGAAAGTGATAGCTGGAAAGTACTCTTCTACTTGCTGCTGTTTTAAATGCAGTTTATCAGCTGGAAACAAGGGCAGGTCAAACCACGTAAAAAGTCATTTCCTACAAGTCAACAGCAAATGCTACATAGATCTCAGAGATTGTACAGCAGCAGCTAGTACCCTGCAGTATCCCAAATTATTCTGGTTTTATTGGTCAATATCAGATTCATGCTTAGAGTTGGACCAAAACTGAAACCATTTATCAAATATTCCTGTGTATTGCTGGTTGGGATAAGAGAGGCAACCAGAGGACTAGCATATAGGAGGAACCAAATGTCTCGATGGACACAGAGTGATGCTGTGCAAAGTGAACGGAGGAGGTAATGATCATTTCTGATATGAGCTGGAAGTTCCTCATTTGGAAATAATATAGCAGAGAAGTGTTGAGGTACTTATTGGATCACTAAGGACGAGCGTTCGGCTCTCTTAACTTCAGCTATTTAAAAGTTGGACAGCTGGTGTGACCTGGTTGTCTAGACTCCCTTTATAGTCGATGGGGGAAGATGAGCATCTCCAGAAATGATTCATCCCAGATGCTTTAAACACCTCTTATGGAGTGAGGTGAATTGCTCTCTGGAGGTACCTTATTCTTTCTATCAAGTATAAAGGAAGCCTAAATATCTCACATAGATTATATCTGTGACTTGCTGCTACCTGAAGCTAGATGAGATAACTCTGACCCACCAACAGGATGCAGTCAAGAAAAAGGGGAATGTGATCCCAAGCTGTCTCAGGAGAGTTGTTCCAAGAGAGATTCAGAAAAATATAAAAGGCGCTAGTGGAACTCTGGGCTACTGTGTACAGTTTTGGTTACCTATATTTAAAGGATTTGGCTTGAAAGAAGTGCAGAGATAGTTGTTAGAATAATTAGGAGAAAGGAGAGTACCTTACAGATTTGACTTGGCTCACCGATCTCAGTAAAAGGAATGCTGAGATGTGTTTGTGGACAATCAACAACAAAACACCAGAGAGAGGGGAAAAACTAAACAACAGCATTACACTAGCTCAGGAACAAATGGGAATAAACCGACTATGTACAAATTCAGCCTTGAAATCAGAACTGAGTGTCAGAGCAGGGAGTTTCTACAGGAACCATCTCAGAGGAGAAATGGGGAGAGAACCTGACTGGTGTGAGAATGGGACGTGGTCCTTTGGTGAGTGACGTTACGTGAGGTGGCTGCTCTCACAGCAGGGGCCTGGGTGCTCTCTAGCAGGTCCCTTAGAGAGCTGTGTCCTTCACATGAGAAATCAGTTTTAATTCCCCATAGATTTTGCTCACTCTGAACCTAAACAATGAGATTTTGCAATGCAGAATTATTCTTGACTTTAATCAAAACCTAATTTAGATCCAGGTCAGATAAGAAGTCAAAACACCTAAGGGAAGTCAGCAAAGAAGGTGAATTCCTTCTGGAGCCTATTGAATATCTGTCCACATCACAGCAGCAAAACATTTTTGGTGTGTCCTCTGGAGAGGCCTGGGACTGAATCAAGCAGAGGAACTGCTGGTACAAATTGAATTGGGATCTATGAAACGAATAGACATTTCTCCCACCTTCTAGCTCGCCTCCAGCTCGGCTTCAGAGGTCTGGGAGTCAAGCAACCTGAATGCTCATTTGATGTGATTGGGGAAAAAAATGCAGAAGAAGGAGCACAGTAGCTTAAATGTTTTGGTTAGGACTGAAATACCCATCATTTGCCAGAGTCGTGTGGGAGCCTGGGGCTGGAACAGCCAAGGAGTTGTACAGGATTGAGTTACATTTCCAGAGCTGCGTGGGGAAGTCTGATGGCACCTGCCCACATCCTGTGCGACTGCACATGATGCCACATCTCCCTCAGTTTCACAATCGGCAAATTTACCCTTCTCTCTCTCCCTTTTTTTTTTTTTTTTTTTTCCTTCAAGAGAAAAAAGAAAAAGCCCAACCAGGAGACCAAAGCTTTCCAGGCGAGGCTGTGTTAGTGCAGTACAAACTGTCACTAGGCAAACCTTGCAGAGGGAGGATGCCCTCTGCAAACTAGAGTTCTCATTGTCTGTGTGGCAGGGGATGAGAAAGGAAGTAATATGAATCAAAAATAGTCTTACATTTTGGGAAGTGAAACCATGTTCCTGTGACCTCTAATACTTGTGCTCATGTGCAGGGCGATAGGTTTTCTTGCTCACCCAGCCGAGAGAAGAGGGTCATCTCCTTTCCTCCAGGTGTAATTCATTCCTCTAGATACATCTTTCTGGGCTCTCCTCCCCCGTTGCTGTGGTCCTCTTCTGAAATCCTCGCCATAGGTGTGCTCCAGCAGCATCTGCAGCTGCAAACATCTGGATGGGGTTTTCCCGTGAGCCCATATATACAGCTGTGAGGCCAGGGGATTGCTCTGGCCTGCTACGAGGAATCCCCACTGCCTCCCTGCAGGGTTGTGCTGCCTCCGTGGCACCTTCAGGCAATAGCTAGCAAAGGAAGGCAGAAGCTAGTTTACATTTAAATTTTGCTGCTTAAAGGAATCTGGCCGGTGCAGAAAGAAGAAGGCAGCAGAGACCTTGTGCCCAAAGAGGGCTGCCCGCTCGCAAGGGTCCCTCGGTGGAAGCTGGGTTTAAATTTCCGTGGTGTTGTGATGAGCATGAAGGCCCATGTAGCAACATGCCTGGGTGGGTTTAAATGGACTCGGGCTAAATCCTGGAAAACTGCTTAGCGTGGGATAGTGAAATGCCAGCGCTTTTTTGCCTGGCTGTTTCCCACTTCCCAAAACTTGAAATGCTTTGCCGCAGCAGTGAATTCAGCAGTGGCTGCTGCTCCGTGCGACTCCTCCGTCTCCCTTCCCTGCTCTGCTCGGTGCACAGCGTGGTTCATTTTGTGATCGCGGTGTAGCTACTGACCGCAGCGAGCGTGCTGTTCGCTCACAGCCATCCCCGAGCAGGTTCCCTGATGCAGGCTGCAGCATCCCCTCCCGCGCCGCGCTCCCGCAGGCCGCCGTCCCCCTAACGGGACTCGCGGAGCCCGGCTGCTTTGCGGAGCCAGGCCCCGCAGCGCTGCGGGACGCTGCAGGATGCTGCTTTCCTGCATTCAACTTTTTATGTGAGCCAGCGGCTGAGTGAACACTCGGACAATTTTTGCTTTCTTTCTTCTTCTTCCTTTTTTCTTTTTGCCTGGTTCCCTAAGATTTTCCCAGAGAAGCTAAAGTCTGCTGTGGTCCCAGAATAAAATGGATTCTGCATGGCTGTGGCCCCGAAGGGGTTAATTTTTGTGCTTCCCTCCCCAGCCTGCGCGGACTCTGGCTGGGACAGCACATCTGTCTGTTGCTATGGCTGCAGTACACTTGAAGGGGATGACTGGATAATTATTGCAAACATCCATCCTGCTGATGGGCTCCCGGACCCTCTCTTGCCAAAACGAAAGGGTAACGGCAAGGAGGTTCGGAGCAGAACTTCAGCCCCAGGGATCCTACCTAGGGATGGCGCGTTGGCAACACCTTTCATTTGCATAATTAATGAGGCCGAGGCTGCAGGGCTCCTGGGAAATCCAATGCAGAACAGCAGCGATAAAATGGCACAGAGGGCTCCAGCCTTCTACTTGGCTTGTAAGAGCTCTGTTCTCCGGTAACGCCCCGGTTCGGAGCTGCATGGGAGTTGTTCTCCATTTCCATTCATTCGCCACCCACTTCCATCCGAACAGATTGCTCTGGGCCCGATGCTGCAAGCGTCTCCTGCCAGGCCTGGCCCGGCCTGCCTGCTGCAGCCGGAGGGAGCAGCCTTCGTGCCCACGCGCTGCGGGGAGCAACGCTGTCACTGCCAGCGTGCGCAGCCGCCGGTCCCTGGCCGCGGAGAGCTGTGACGGTGCTGGGCTGTTACCGGGACCCTGGGCTCCCAGGGCTCTCAGCACCTTTGCAGGTCTCCCAGGGCTGTCAGAACCCTAACAGGGCTCCCGGGGCTGTCGGCACCCTTGCAGGTCTCCCAGGGCTGTCGGCACCCTTGCAGGGCTCCCGGGGCTCTCAGCACCCTTGCAGGGCTCCCAGGGCTCTCAGCACCTTTGCAGGGCTCCCAGGGCCATTGGCACCCTTGCAGGACTCCCGGGGCTGTCAGCACCCTTGCAGGGCTCCCAGGGCTCTCAGCACCTTTGCAGGGCTCCCAGGGCCATTGGTACCCTTGCAGGGCTCCCGGGGCTGTCGGCACCCTTGCAGGGCTCCCAGGGCCGTTGGCACCCTTGCAGGTCTCCTGGGGCTGTCGGCACCCTTGCAGGGCTCCCAGGGCTGTCGTGACCCTTGCAGGTCTCCCCGGGCTCTCAGCACCCTTGCAGGGCTCCTGGAGCTGTCGGCACCTTTGCAGGGCTCCGGGGGCTGTCATGAGCCTTGCAGGGCTCCGGGGGCTGTTGGCACCCTTGCAGGTCTCCTCAAGCTCTTGTGACCCTTGCAGGGCTCCGGGGGCTCTCAGCACCCTTGCAGGGCTCCCGGGGCTCTCGGCACCCTTGTAGGTCTCCCGGGGCTGTCGGCACCCTTGCAGGCTGGCTCCCAAGCCTGCCGCCCCGGCTCGGGGCAGTCGGGAATTGCGGGAGCAGCGCAGGCTGCTCGTCCCTGCGGGGCCTGGGCACCAACGTGCGCTTGTGGCCAGCTGCTGCGTCGCCGGTGTGGGCGCTGCTAGAAGGTAGGTTGCTGCTCTGCAAGGTAAGCCTCGCCTCGCTGGGCGCCGGCAGTGCCCGTGGCGGCGCTCCAGCAGCCCGCGCTGGGTCGGACGCCCGGGAGTGGCGGGTCCAGGCTGCATCCTGCAGCTGCAGCCGGCCTCCCGGCAGGCCCTAGCACCTTGCCCCTGGGGAAACTCCTTCCTGCGCTCCCAGGAATTAGCCTGCCTGTTCGCCTGTGCGGCCAACGCCTGCCAGCAGCACCCCTGCCAGCTTTGTTTCTGACTTTGCTGTTGGTCTCTTTGCCTGCAAGTGCTGAACCCTGCCCTTGATCTAACCCTGGGGAATGTTTAAAGTCCAGATACGGCATTTTGTAGATCATCCCTGTTTTAGCCAATTCCTGCTTCTGGATTAATAGAGCAAAAAATGATATGGACATTCCCCTTCTGACTAGATACTGTTGTACTCTTTGCTTAACTATGCAATTTCAATGCATCCATTGTACAATTTTTTTCTGTTTATCAACAAGTGGTGGGATAGTGAGTCAGGGAACGGAGCTGGAATCACAATGAACACGGACCGCCGCAGCCGCTGGCCAGGAAACAGAGCAGCGCAGCCGGGGACCCTCCGCCGGAGACGCGGTAGCTCCTGAGCAGTCGAGGTAGGCTGCGTGAGACAAGACTGCCCCTTGCTTTTCAAGTTATCTACGACACTGGCAGTAAATAATGCAGTGCATTTCATACAGCACTTCACATCCGCAAGGCACTCTGCAAACATTGGTCAGTGCAGAGTGTTTTACGGAGAAGAGTGGCTGGCTTGGAGCTGGTGCCAGGGAGGGAACGGGCGCGGGTACTTGTGACTCTTTCCGTTAGGCAGCATTGCCTTTTTAAGCAAGAAGAGCGGGTGGCACAGAAAAAGCTGTGGGCTGCTAAGCGGGTCCTGTTTGATCGTTATCATCCGTGCATTTTTGTGTATGATTCAATAAACTCTTTTGCTTGCACAACTTACTTGATTTTCATCAGCATGACTCAGGTGCAAATGATCCGCTCACATTAGCAAGCAATAGAATTGAACCCCATGGCTACAAAACCTTGGAGAGATCCTGCTTTTGATTCACCTGGCCCGGAGGGCAGAGCCAAGTGCTTCCCTCTTTGAGGCCATTTCACAGAGAATGGGGTAACCAAGGGTGGAACTGCACGTACCACAGCGGCTCTGTGAAGGGGGCTCCCAGGCGTGGCCGAGGTTTGCATCTGTTTGCTAAAACTGTGGAAAATCTGAGATCCGCTGGCCCGTGTGGGGCCCTAGCCCCAGGCACCCCGGGCAGACCGGGCTCTCCAACGGACGTGGAAGTCCTCCACGGAGCTGGCTGCAGAGGGAGTTGCAGGCACTCAGCACCTCTGAAAAACCCAGCCATCTGGACGCCCGCGTCTGCTCGGAGGGGTCTCGTTCGTAGGTGCCCGTGTGTGGAGGTGAGTGACTTGCCTGCAACCCACGGGGCAGCGAGCTGCAGGTCTCCCGGCGCGTGTCCACGAGGGAGGATCACCGTGGTGGAGGGGCAGGAGGAGCCGCTTTCTGCTCCCGAAAGGGTCCCATATCCGTGCTGTCCTCGTGCTGTAGGGAAACTTCCCCTCCAGAGGCTTCTGGGGTTGCAGATGCTTTGGGAGGAAAATTGTCTGCAGCCTTTGCTGAAACTTGTACTCCGTCACCCTGGGGGAAGGGTAGGAGAACATGCACTGTCCTGTGGCAGGGTGTTGCCTCCTAAAGTCGCCAATGCTGCCCCAAGGCCGGTCCAGCACGGGGGCTGCTGGCCAGGCGCTTGCAGGAGATAGGGCTCTGGATGGACAGCTTCGGTTTCCATGCTCCTGACCGCGGCAAGCAGGGAAGAGGCCAAGTGAGTCACTGCAAAGCCACGGCTGAAATGCAGGGGCTGGGCCGCCGCCGGTGGGGAGCCGGGCTTCGGGGCAGCGACTGCCGGGGGACGAGGAGCGGTCCAGCGAGGAGAGGCGCTCGCCCGAGGGCAGCCCTGGCCAGCAGCCGGTCGGGGGCTCGGCGTGCGGGCGGGTGTGGAAGCGGAGCCTTGCCACCTCCTCTACCTCCCGGGTCTGGCCCCGTTTCCACCGTGTCTTGGCACCATATGGTGCTTGCTTTATCCGTCCTGCTGCGCCTTGGGAAGGAGGGCAGGCTCTCATTGTCTGGAAGAGGAGACGGGACGCAGGCACAGGAACATGCCCGCGGTCCCAGTGGGTCTGTCTGGGCCGGGGGCGCGGTGCCTCCCACCCAGGCTGCAGGCCGGGGCCCCAGCCGCAGAGCAGCCCCTGCTCTGCTCTGCGGGGGCTTCCCCGGAGAGCCGCTCTGGAGAATCGCCCGGGTGGCTCTGGAGCCAGACCGGCACCGCGTGCGCGCGTGCATCCCGATGCAGAGCACGGCGGACCCACCGCGGGACGCTGCCTGCGAGGAGGAGAATGTGGCAGCGCTGTAACTGACTCATCAGCGCACAGGCAGCAATTCTGCGACAGCGATGCTGGGCTTGCCCAGCACCAAAAAGTGACAGGTCGCTCCACCCACCCGGGCTCCAGCGAGCAGGAGCCTTCCCTGCATGCCTGCTGTCTGGAGGAGCCGCTATCCCGCACGCCTCTCCCGTCCTTGCTCCGTGTCATGTCAGACCTGAGGCTCCAGCCTCTCCCTTCCACCCCCGCGCTGCCCGCCGGCCCTGCGTTTCTCTTCCCTGCCGCTCAGCATTTCCCTCCCTCCTTTCTAACTACAGGCACCAGGGGTGGGGGGCGGAGGGGGGCGTTTGCATGGAAAGACTCCGAGGCCCATCCCTGCAGGATCTGCATATTTTTTTACTAGCCCCTAACCGAGACATTTCGAAGGGGAAGTGCATGCATCTCCTTCCGTCCCCAGTGCTGCTCTGGCTGCTGGGACAGCACGAGCCGCACGTTAAAGGGACATTGCCCTGGCATCCGCAGTGGGGCTCGCCGCCGCCGCAGCCCTGCCCCGCACGTTCGCAGGACGCTGCTGCTCGCCGGCTCTTGACGGGAACGCTTTTTCTTGGTGGTTTCAGAGCTGACCGGCTCTAATGCCTCTGACCTGGGACCCTGGTCCTGTCCCTCTTCACCCGAGCGAGGAGCCCTGCAGGCAGCGAGGCTGCAGCCAGCTCCACCAAGCTGCACATTTTTATTTTTTATTAGAATTTCCAGCATGTCCCTCCTCTCGTGTATAATTTAGTCACATGAAAAGGAGCTGTGCAAGGAGGGGAGAGGATGGGGAAACTTGCAAAGTCAGCCATGGAGAGGGAATCTGTGTCAGGAAGCATTACAAAGGGAGCTGGGGGATTGGCTCCAGTTGCTTCCAGTTGCTGTTTGTTTGTGCCAGCCCCTTAGGAGATCGCCCAGTGCAGCGCAAGGCTCTTTCTTTCCCTGCGTCCCTCTCTCTCCTTTTATTGCACTGCAGACTCCGGCTGGGACAGCCCATCTCTGTTGCTATGGCTGCAATATGCTGGAAGGGTTTGGCCGGATGATAATTGCAAGCATCTCTCTCCTTCCTGCCTTGTGGTTCTCCCGTCCCCTCCGTCCAGAGATCTCACAGCTAAACGGCGCTCGGGAATCGCTCCGTCTCCTCCACGGCAAAAGCCGCAGAGCGGGTTTTGCGCGCAGGAGAGGCGCCCGGGCAGCGCACGCTGCTGCGGGGCTGCTCCGCGGTGAGGGGGCGGCGGGCAGGGCGCCTCGGAGCGGGGCCGGGGGGGCGGCCGCGGGTCGGGGGGCGGCGGGAGGCACCAGCTGAAGGTGGCGAGCGCAGCTGATGCCCGGCCGCGGCGCGCAGCTGAGCCGCAGCCCGCCCGCCCCCGCCAGCTGCCGCCGCCCGGGCAGCTGGGGGCCGGCGCCGAGCCGGGCGCCCCCGCCGCCCCCCGCCGCCGCCCCCGGGCCCCCGGCCCCCGGCCCGGTGCTGCTGGCGGCCGGGCTGCCCGGGGGGGTGGGGGGACGATGCTCCCGCAGGTGCCGAGTGCGCAGGGGGCCGTGGGGCGGAGGGAGGGCGAAGGGTGGGGGGGGCACGGCAGCGGCGGCCAGGGGCGGCGTGGGGCGCAGCAAGCACGTGCCCGGGCGCCGGGAGGGAAGAAAGGGCCGAGGGAGCGGGAGCGCAGCGCGCGGGGCCGGGCTGCAAGAGCAGCGAGGCGCCGGCAGTCCGCGGCCGTCCTGCGGCCCCCCCCCCCCCGCCGACGGCCGCAGCCCGCGGCGAGGGCTTTGCTGGGCTCGCGGGGTGCGGGGCTGCGGGCGAAGCCCCCGGCCGCAGGTGCGGCTCAGCCGGCGCGGTGCAACGCTGCGAGGCAGAGCTCGGGGCCGCTGGCGGCGCCACCCCCCTTTTGTCCGCGCAGGGCGAGCTCCAACCCCGGCGAGCTCCATGGTCCGCCGCAGCCCTCGCCGCAGGGCCGCAGGCGCCGTGGGTCTGCGTCCCGGCCCGGAGCCCCGGCTGCCAGCACTGCCCCGCTCCCGAGGACCAGGGCGACGGTGTGCAAGCTGGGGAGCGCGAGCGCCGGCCGGGGCACGGCAGCCCCCGCCTCGCCCCCGGCCCGCCAGGTCCCCGTGCAAGACCCCGCCGTGCACACGGGCTCTCGTGCTTGCGGGGAGCAGGGCCCGCAGCGGCGGCAGGGCCGTGGCGGCGCGGCACGGTGTGGCCTCGCTGGCGCTGCCCGTCCCAGCGCGGCCCCGCGCTCCCGCTGGGCGCTGCGCGGGCTTCGGCGCTCCCTATTACCATCTTGTTTGGAGCCACTGCAGCAGCTGTAATTTGATGCTCTCCAAGTTGGTGTTTACAAGGGACGCAGCAGCCATCAGAGGGTTCCTCTTGTTCCCCCCCCCAGTCAAAGAATATTCCTCTCCGTGCGGTTCGTGGTGGCTCCGCGTGCCAAGCCGGGCTCGGGGCCCGCGGAGCATCTTTCAGAAACGCCTTGCGGAGTCGGCGCCTCCGGAGCAGAGCCCGGCAGCGGGGCCGGCAGCGCCCGCGCTGGCGCCTTCGACGGGGCAGCGGGGCCGGAGCAGCCCCGCGGCGCGGCTGCGGGACGGATCCCGCCCGCGCGGCCGTGGCGGCGGGTGCCCTCCGGAGCGCTCTGCCACGGGGGGACTGGCCGGTCTCGGTGCTGTGCTGGCTCTGCTCGTGGTCACGAGGGTCCCTGCGGGCAGGAGCGGTGAGGCTGGGAGCCAGGGGGGCTCATCGGTGACCTGCTGACAAATCCTTTCGCTTGCAAGCAAGAAAAGCCGGCTTCAGCCCGGAGGCTTCCTGCCCCGGCTGCAGCCCGGCAGCTCCTGCAGCCTCGCTGGGGTGTGCTGGGGCTGCTGGGCACCCGCAGAGCATCCCCTTCCTGGGCGGTGGGTGGGCTGGGGACAGCCCAGGGGACCCCCAGCAGGGCAGCCGGCACCCCGCTCCTGCGGGCAGGCTCTCTGCTGGCCTGTCCCCGCAGAGCCAGCGCCGCGGGGCAGACGTGCCCGTGCGCGGAGGTGCTGCCGCGGCCCAGGCGCCCGCCCCGGCAGGGTGCAGCGGGGCTGGGCCGCCCGGCGTCGCACCAGGCGCACGTGCAGAGAGGCGGCACCGCTGCCCGGAGCGGGGAGCCCTGTCCCTTCCGAGGAACGAGTCCTGCGAGGGTCGTCTGCAAAAATCCGCCTGCAAGGCAGGTGTCTGCCCCCGGCCGCCCTCGGGTAGCAGCATGAGGACGATCGATGCTCTGCAAGCCCTCGGCGTTGCGCTGGGTTTAGGCAGCAGTGTCTGCCGTGGTTTGAGGGGAGGGATGTTTGTTTCTGGGCCCTCAGCTCCCGGGAGCACTGTGCTGGCAGGACGATGATAGACGAATCCAAATTAATAGCAGGAGAGAGAAGCATTACCCTTACGCGGGAGGAACTGGAGCCCGGGGGCCCCGGGGCTGGGGCGGCCGTGGCGGAGGCTCGGCCCGGCGGCACCGCGCGAGCGGCGCCCGCTCCCCGGGCTGCGTGGCGATGCCCCGTTTCTGGCACTGCTGGCGCGGTCCCAGTCCTGCGCGAGCACCAGTGCTGCACCTCAGCCCTGCGACTGCTGGTCGCGGCGCGGGGCTGCCTGGGGGGGAGGGCGAGACGGCGGGGGGAGGCCAGCGCTCGCCCCTGGGGCCGGTGCCCAGCACCGCTGGCATGGGGCAGCCTCCGCTCTCTCTGCTCCTCTGTTTGTAAGCGTGGTTTCTAGGGAGAGCCTTAAAAATGACATACATACAGTACTAAAAAAAAAGCATAATTTTATTCAATAATTGCATTGTGTGCTTAGAATTCACTTATGCAGGAGAGGGATCTAGTAGAAAAGCTTATGAAAAGGCTTTTCCTTGCCGTAACCTGCTCCAGCAGGAACAGCTCTTTCTGCAGCGACGCCCCCCGCGTGTGGGAGCGGACTCCATCTCTGGCCACGGACTTGGGCAGCCCTCCCACGGGGACCTCTGGCAGTATCCTACCATCCCTAAATAAGTGAGGGGCTGGTAACTTTTGTATACAAAAACACTGATTCCTGGGCAGTGGAAGCTTAGAAATCCCAGCCTGCCTGGTTCTGTAACTGGATGCCTTGAAGCAGCTCCGATGAGCCGTAGTTTTTTAATCTGCTGTTATCAAAGTCAGCCTGAGCGCCGCCCTGCTCCGACACTGCATGTCATGAGGTGCAGCACGTCCTTTGGGTCTCCGGGGGGCTGCCCATGGACCACCCACTCCCAGATAGCAGCAGTGCATGGGGTGGCAAGGAGCCAAAGTGGGCACCTGTCTGCAGGTGAGGGAAGGGAACGGAAAACCCTCCAGGTTTATTGCATTTCAAGTAAGTTTGCAAAATGAATAAGGGGGGGTGCAATGATGCAAAGCAGCTGCTGCCCTTGCTGGCCAGGAAGCCGAGCCATGGCACGTGCCAGAAGCTCTGCTCTGGCTGGCGTTTCCCAGGGCCGATGCCCGGTTTAGCACCACGGTAAGGTTCGAAGCATCTCTGGTTCTCAGCAGCCCCGGCCAGCGCCGCTCGGCCGGCAGCGGGGTGCTGCTCCGGGGGCCTTGCCTGGGGCTCTGCCACTGCAGCGGTGCCCAAGGCAGCCCGGGGGGGCAGCTGAGCCGGGTGCTCCAGGCTGGGGGCTGCCTGGGGGCTACGAGGGGTTGCTTGGGGGCTGAGGGGCCGCCTGGGGCCGGGGGGTGCCCGGGGCGCCCGGGGCCGCGCGGGGCCGGCGCTGCGCGGTGCTTTGGCGCCCCCTGCCGGGCGCGCCGGGCGCCGCGGGGGCGCAGCGGGGGCGCCGGGCGCCGCGGGGGCGCAGCGGGGGCGCAGCGAGGGCGCCGGGCGCGGGGCCGGGCCGGCTCGGCGGCTGGCGCGGGCTGGTCCCCGAAGCAGCAGCGGGCCGTGGGCTGCCGCCAGGGACGGAGGCGAGGAGCAGTCCCAGGGGGTTCCCAGCAGCGGGGCAAGCACAGCGATGTCATGAGTTTGTCCGGCCTCAGGAGTGGTGAAGGGCAATGCACAGAGGAAGACATGGGCCTTCCTCCTCCTCCCGCCCTCCCCTCGGGGGAGCCCCCAGACCCCATGCCCCAGTGGGGGAGCCCCCAGACCCCGCATTGCAGCCGAGTGCCGCAGGGTGGGGATTCACGGTCCCAGCCTGGGTCGTGCTTACGACGTCCCCGCCCAAGCGATGCCCCTCGTCCGCAGCTGGGCAGTGCCCACCTCCCGTTTGCCCCATGCCAGTGCCAAACGCCCTGACAGAGGGCCTGGGTGTCGACAAGGCCACCGCTGCTCTCGGCTGTGCATGGCACTGGGGCTAGATCGGGGCCTCGGCGCTGCTTTCCTGGGCCCGCCAGCACCACGGGGCCGGGCCGGCTCGGGGGCTGCTCGCGCCGTGCCTGCAGTGGTGCGGTGCCTGCGGTGGTGCGATCCCGCGGGATGCTGCCAGGGGCAGTTTCAGGGACGCTGCAAGAAGCAGCAGGAGCGTGAGGGTTAACCCCGCTTTTCCTCTCCCCCGGCCGAACTCGCGGTGCTGGTGCTGGGGGATAACCTCGTTAGCGGCTGCGCTGCAGCGAGCCGAGCCGAGCCCCTGGGACATGGCAGACCAATAAAATGGAGCATTGCGAGCTGCGAGGAAGCACTGGGAAATGGTCGCAGCGACTCCTCAGCTGGCTGGCGTGCGCCGGGGCCGCACTGTGCCGGGGCAACACGGGGCGGGAACGGGCGATGGCGGCGCAGTGTCTGCCCAAAACCGCTGGCGATTTCCACGTGTCGGGAGGATGGGGGGAAAAGCAGGGAAAGACCCGTTCATTTGGGAACACGGCTGCGGGTTCCTGGCGGGGTTCTGTGCAGCGGGTGCCTGCACGGGGTGGTCCCTGACAGCGATGGTTGCTCTGCCAGCCCAAGCCCCATCCCCACCGCCGGCCCGGGAACCCCACAGCTGGGGGCTCCTCTCCAGGCTGGGTTCCGAGATGTCCCTCCGCATCCATCGGCAGCCGGCCCATGCGCGCACAAAGCCCCGCTCCCTCGTCCAAGTCTCTCTGAAGGGTTGCTGCGGTCCCTCCACTCTTCCCGCAGGGAATTGTTTGCTTTATGTGCCGCTGTGCCATGGGCCCTTTCCCCGGCTTGGGGGGGAGATGGGTTCCCTGCGCTGTGGCTTGTCCCCCCTCCCCCCCCCCCCCCCCGGCTGCTGACCGGCAGCCTGCGGTCTGGCTCAGCGGTCCCAACCGTTCCCCCGAGGCTGGGGGAAAGGGCCCCGCTCCGAGCGTTTCCCCCACCGCGGGGGGGGGGGGGGGGGGAGAGGGAGCAGGCGTCGGAGCGTGCGGGAGCGATCCCGGCTCCCGGGGGCAGCAGCCGCCTCAGCGGCTCCTCTGTGCCGGGGGGGTGGGGGGGACGGACGGACGGACAGACGGCGTCAGCCTCGCGTCCTGCCTCCCTCCCTTACCGCAGCCGCCGCGGCTGATAACGGCAGCCGAGGGGCTCTGGCGGGCGGGCTCGCTCCGGGGGGGTCCCGGAGCCAGTGGCGGGAGGGGGGTGGTCGGGGCGCGGCCGCCCCCGGCGGAAACGGGCCGAGAAACCCCACGGGGAGGCAAAACCGCGGCGGGCTCGCGGTCGGCTTCGCCGGCGCTGCAGGCGGCCCCGGCTTCCCCCCGCGCCCGCTGTCCCGCCGAGATTAGCGCGCGGCCGGAAAAGCCGGCGGTGGGCGGGGGCGGCCGGCCCCGAGCCCCGGGGGGGCGGGAGCAGCCCCCGGCGGCCGTGGCGCTGCGCGGCGGCAGCCCCGTCCCGGGCGCGTCCCCTCCCCGAGCCCGCAGCCCGCGGCGGCGTCTTTGCGACCGTCGCCGCGGCCCAGCTCCCGCCATAGCTGGATACGGTTGAGCGACGCTGCTCTGGCACCGGGAGGGCTGGCAGAAATAATAGGAACAGGCAGCAGAAAATGTAAAGCAAAGAAATTCCTTTTGTCTTGAGAGAACAGCCCTTCAGGCCCTTTCTTCCTTCCCAAAATAGCTTTTGCAGCCACCCGAAAGAAGAGGGAATATTTTGCAGGACATTAATTCAGCAGATTTTTTTTTTTTTTTTAATTTACCACTATCATGTGACAAAGCTTGAAATGCTTGTGAATGGACTGATATGTAGGAAAACAAATATGCAAATATTGTCCATGGGTTTGCCAGCAGGATTCGCCATGCTGTTTTCCAAACACATGGCACTGCCTGTGTTTGTTACTGGTTCTGGTTACTCACACTGCATTGCATGCAACGCAGAAAAATGCTAAGTTTTCTGCAAGCTGAAAATGCACACTTGAAGCAGGGGGTTGCCGGGAGCTTTGCAGCTGCCGTTTTGCTCCCGGTTAAAGCCATGCACATCCCCGCAGAGGGAGCTGCAGTGCTTGCTGCATGCCATGGTCAGTGAACTACTCCGCACGCAGGCTGGAAACTACCTGAGTGTCTTACGGGCCGGCAGCTATCGCAGCCACAGTTCGTCACGTCTGCTGTGACTGCTGAATTCATCAGGGACGTACCAGCTCCTCGGGAAATCCCGGAGGTGGAAAGTGCGCGCGGCGGGAGGGAACGTCCCTGGGGTCAGCGCTGCGGGAGGAGGGAGGTTATACTGAGCTCTGGCAGCTGAAGGCATTAGGAACTAAACCCTGGGCAACCGGGCAGCTCGGACACGGAATGAACCTCGGTGAACGTGGCGTCTCCTTCCCACCGTCCCCGTGGCTGGGTCAGGGCCTCATCCTGCTGTTAGACAACTGCACAGCCAAGCTAACGTGCTTCGTGGGGCTCGGGCTTCATCTAACTGCAGATTAAAGAGATGTTCACTAGAGCCCAACGTTCACACAACTAGATTTATCTAGTCACCCCCCGGAGATATTTTTTATTTATATTTTTTCCCCCTTTGCATCAAGGCAGATGATTGTTTGAGGTTTAAAATCATCTACCACTTGGATACTTTTCCATAATGAAGCATGATTGGGACAGATGTAATCAGTCCTTTTCTGGAGAAATGAGAGGGTTGGAAGCGAACATTAAGCGATTCATCAGGTTAGGAGCTCTCCTCACATCTCTGTCCTGTTTGCTTAATTATTTCAAGCTTGAAAATAATACTTTGCTTGTGTTCCTCTTTCTCAAGAAATCAGATTCTGATACAAACGGAGCAGGACACAAATGAGTTTATTTTTTTTGCTATTTCAATACAAGAGTCCATGTAACTCTGACAACAATTTCTCACAATAGTATATAAAAAAGAGATGAATAGACTCATTCTTTTAGCTGCTTCAAAACACTTGCAGAAGTTCCAGGTTCTAGAAGATTCATGTGTCCTCCTGGGTCTTTGCACCATTGCTCGCTACATGGTATTGTCTTTTTTTTTTATCAAGTTGTTGGAGTCAGCTAGGAAAGCGCAGATCTGCGGGCCCACAAGAGAAATTAAACATCCTAGAGAGAAGTCTGTTCAGGCCCATGCAGCTTCAGCTGAAGCTTTCTAGACTGGTTTTGACTCGTTCCATCTCATGCAAAAAACTGTAGAACTGGGGCAAAGTTAACTCTAGAAAAGAGAGACACAAACTTAGGATTTCAAGATACGCTTCCAACACCAGAAAAGCCATTCTGGCACTACTGCAGGACAACTTCCATTCACCTAAGCTAAGCAGGGTTAGGTGTTTTGACTCTTGGCACCCGCTGCTTTACTGCATGGGGACTCCAGCCTACGATGTTCATAAAACGAACTGACACTTTGGGATTTTTTTCTTCTTTACTTTCTTCTTCTGCCATGCTACTTTTTGACTGCTTTTGACAGCTCTATGGCGTATCTATATTTACTTATGCAAAGATACAAAGGCTGCCCCAAATCAGCATTCCTAAGCATTTCCCAGAGCGACTGCGGCAGGGAGAGGCCGAGGCTGAAGAGCCGCCAGCAGCGGTGCTCCCGCAGCGGCCCGCGCCGGGCCCGCTCCCAGGGCTCCCGCACCTCCGCGGGCACGCACAGCCTCTCCGAGGTGCAACTCGGCTCTCACACGTTCAAGGATTTGCTTCTCTTCTAGAACAGTTAACTTACCTATGTATACATTTTCCATTTGGCTCCCTTTTTTGATCACCAGCTTCAGCTTGGGAGGAGAAAAAGCAGAGATGTTCTCGTTAAGCTAGGCCTGTGTTCCAAGCATCGTGAGAAGATGGTCTGCTGTGAGCTTCAGACAGCGTGGGCTGCTGTGAGGCACGTGCATTTCTGACGGGCTTTTGGGGAAACGCCACTGCAGGAAGAGTCCTCAGGCACGGGGGGGCTCTCTGGAACTCCTTAAAAATGATCCCTCCCCCCAGTGACCTTTGCTAGACTGAGCTTTTTGACCAGCGTTTAGAGCGGGCTGCGCTTCTGCGATGCACGACGCCTTCAGAAGAGCAACAACCAGCAGCGTGCCCGCGCTCGCTCGGCGGCCGCGCCGTGCCGCGAGGAGCCGAGGACACGCGCCGTCCCAGGAACCCGGCTCTGCGCTACCTGCCTGGTCGTACGCTGTGCCTCAACCGCGCTATAACCCGAACTCTCTGAGGCAGGAGACTTACCTGTAAGAAGATACTTCCCACTTTTTCCAGTTCACTGCTCCCAGCAGTCACTAGGAGTCAGAAAGAAGAGAAGGGAGACGATCTGTTACCTAAACTGTGAAATAAGAAGTTCTTTGGCCAAGAACTGCTGCTGTGTTTCAGTCTCTGCGCCCTGCAGGCTTCCCACCCTGCTCAGTTTAGGGTTTAGCTCTGTTACCTCCGAACTTCCACTCCATGTCTATCAGCTGGTTAATCATCAGCGTCTGACCAACAGCCAGGCGTGTCAGAGTCGGGGAATTCAGCTTCCACTGCAAGAGCAAAAGACCCACGAACAATCAGTTCGGGATGTTCTATTTCTCTGTATCTATTTCTCTATATCTGAGTTCTATTTACATTACTTGGAAGTTCAGCATAAACCCGAAGCTAGCTTAAATCACAGCAGAAGTGCAAAGTGGGTATATGGAAGGCACGAACTAATGCGGACGGGAGGGCTCTCAAAGATCTCTGAGTCCTGCTAGGACTCATCTGCCTCGTCGCTTCTGGAAATCAAAATTTTTGTTTTGTTGGTTTGACCACTGGTTCAGTGCACAATACTGTGCAAGAAGTCACGGGTTCGTGCAACCCCTGGGCTCGAAGTATGTGAAGGAGAAAAGCAATCAAATGAAAGCAACCCAGAATTACAGGAGTCAGTAAACCTGTGCGGTACAGGCCACTCCAAACCAGAAGTATCATCAGACAAAGTGTTTCTTATCGGTTATCCTAGGATCTTCAGCACCGGATTCTGAGCTGGTTTTGAAGCAACTGCCCAAAGTGCTGGTACATCCCATTACCACATCGGTGTTTTCACAAGTTCCTACTCCAAGGCTGTTTTTTTTGGTAATTTAGAAATAAACAAAAAATATAAATACCTGTTCTGCAAAATAACTGGCTTTCTCTTCACTGAGTCCTGCGGGAGAAACCACATGAGATTATTAAATGATAAATATTAATTAGCTTTTATTTAGTGAAAGTCAGGTGACCTACCTAAAGCAATAAAATCTGCCCTGACTTGCTCAGAAGACAGATTCCTCTTCAGGGCACCTGAATAAACAACGCAAAGAAGAAAAGTCAGTTTTTACCGAGTCAAACCAGTATTTACCGAGTCAAATAAATGCAGAGATGGAGACACTGCGATAGAAAGACTCTGTTCTTGGACTGTTTTGAAACAAACCACAGTTTGCCAAAATAGGAAACGAGTTGCCTCTACTGAACCCTTGCAGATGCCAGCGCTTTAGAAGTCAGACCTGTGTGTAAGCGCCCGAGAGAGAGATTTCCTTGCAGGTGGCCACAGCAGCAGCCTTGTTTTGAAGTTTCAGCTCTTTCCCCTATAGATGATTTGCTCGGTAAAGGGGAACCGCTGAGGCCGGCAGGCTGCGAGCGTGTCCTACCCACGGCGTTCTGGGCGATGGGTGCGAACCTGGGCGCGCAGCACCTTCGCCGCAGTGCCTGCCTCCCCCGTGCCGGGGCCGGCGGCACACGGCAGGTTACGAGGATCCCGCGCTCCAAAGGCAGAAGCGGGAATCTCAAATTCCACGGGACCGCCGGCCCCGTGTGGCTTTGTAGCTGTGCGGCACGTAGGCAAAGTTATCTGCTGTCGTGTGGTCTGACACGTCTGCAGCATCCCAGAGCTAACCAAAGGTACGGAAGGATTGGAGCTAGTGCACGGGGACAGGAGCTCCGAGGCAAGACCGAACGCACCCGCTCCCGAAACAGGAGGGGGGAAAACGCCGATTCCAGACGAAATGCCTACAAGACAGTTGTAGGAAAGGAAATTATTCAGAGCTTTTTCTGGACAGAAGAAATGGCCCAAAGTAGTAGGATGAAAATTTAGACCTGAAAAGGGTTGTGCACGGCTGTGAGGAGAGCTATGGGAAACCCAGGCCTGAGGGGTAGTAGCAAGAAGACTATTAATAACAGGAGGATCGATAGGATGGTGGTCGGCACGTTATCCCGGCAGCCGCACAAACGGCACGAGAGCCTGATCGGGGTGTTCGAGGGGAACTCCCCTCTCCCTCCCTCCCTACGAATGAGAAATTGCTAGACACACACGCGTTCTCTAAAATAAGACTTCAAGGACAGATGCCTCGTTTACGTGACCTGGAACCACGCCGGTTCCCAGCCCGCTCGAGAGAGGTGTGAACACCGTCTCCTCCGTCTCAAGCAGCACTTTGTCCTTGTGGGATTTACCCTCCTGGGTCACTTAGGCGGTAGCTCCCATGAACATTTACTGCCAACAGAAGTTTGAACTGGTGGTACAAAGCATGTGGATTTATAGGGTAGATCAAGCTCTGCCACTGTCACACAAAATGTTCTGCGTGCATTTAGCAAAAAGATTTTTAAGTGAGTTTAATTAAACCTGTGAAACTTGTGTGCAGATTCTGTAAAGAAGACAGAGTCTGAGTCAGGGATACTTCAACGGGAGGGTGGTTTGGGAATTTCTTGACAACTCATTTTTGATTCTTAAATACCAAGTCATTTATTAGCTACCATTAGCACTTACCGTGCCAATCAAACGCACCATAGTAGGGAATGCCCACAGGGGCCTGAGCAGCGTGCAGGAACGGACACAACAGTTTGGTCACAGGCGCACACATATCACTCACCATTAGGTACCAGAAGAATACTTTTGACGATGTTTTTCAGAGGGCCTAAGCTGATTTTATTCATGGTGGCAAAGTCTGAGAGCTGAGCCAGAAACCTTTCCACCTGGTCACGAGAAAAAGCAAACGCACCTTACTGCTGCGCGCGCCCCGCCAGCGAGCCCCGCGGGGTGCTCCGCGCCTGCCTCACCTCCTTGGGCTCCGTCAGGAAGCGGAAGAGCACGTCGGTCAGCGCCGCGAATTGCTGCGACGAGCGGGAGGGTGTCAGGAGCCGGGCGGGAGCAGGGTGCGGTGCGCAGCGCCCCGCCACGCACGCCGCGGCGCGCAGCGCGGAGCCGCTCTCCTGCCCCACCTAGCCCCGCAACCTGCCGAACGGCGGGAGCATCTGCTCCTGCGCCTCGAGAGCCGCACGGAGCGGCTCAGCTAGCCCGGGAAGGGCGCAGAGCGGGTTGAGGGCCCCGTTACTGCCCCCCGGCCCCCGAGCCGCAGCGCCCGCCCGCGCCGCGGGGCTCTGCGGCCCTCCGCCGCCGCGATCCCCGCGCCGCTCCCCGCGCCGGGCCGGCCTCGGCCCCCCCGGGCAAGGGCCGCTCCCGCGCTCGCAGCCGCGCCGACAGCCGCCGCCCCCGCGCCGCGCCGCGCACCTCCCACCCGAGGGGCGAGCGACGCATCCCCGCCCCGCGCCGGGCTCGGCGCCCGCGGCCCGGAAAGCACTTCCCGAAGTGCACGGGGCCTCTCCCCGGCCGCGCCGCGCCGCGCCGTGCGAGCCGGCGGGGCCGTGCCGGGCCGTGCCGTGCCGTGCCGTGCCGCGCCAGCCGGCGAGGCCGTGGCACGTCGCTGGCCCTGCACCCGTGCGCGGGCGGCATGCAGGCACCGGGCAAGCCCCTCGAAGCAAGTATGAGCTCAAAAAAGGAGAAAACGCTGCTTGTGGGGCAGCCTGAGACCCGCGGCCGCTGGCACGGGCCGGCCCGGCCGCGCGCGCCGCCGCCGGGGCCGAGGCCGAGGCGGGCCCGTGTCGCGGCGGGCCCGACCGCGCTGCCGCCCCCGGCCCGGCCCGGCCCGCCCGCCCGCCGCCCCCGCACCTCGGCGCGGAGCTGGTTGAGGTTGTGCATGTCGCCACTGACGGCCGCCGGCACCGGCTCGCGGGTGAAGTTGAGCAGCCCCATGGCAGCCGCGGCGCTCGGCTCGGCTCGGCTCGGCTCGGCTCGGCTCCGCCCGGACAGACCCCGCCTACCCCGCCCGGCTCCGCCCGCCCGGCTCGGCTCGGCTCCGCCCGGCTCGGCTCTGCGTCCTGGCGCCGCCTGCGCACTGCACGCGCTTCCCGCGCCATCGCCGCCGCCGCCGCGGCTGCCCCGGCCCCGGCGCTGCCCCGCGCCGCGCTGCTGGCGGTGCCGGAGCCCGCCGGGCCCCGGGGCTGCCGCCGGGGCACCCGCAGCGGGCGCCTGCGCGTGGCTGCGTGTGCGCTGCGTGTGCACCGGGAGTGCGCTGGGTGCCGCTTGTGTGCACTGCGTGTGTCCCACGTGTGCGCTTAACATGCACTGCGTGTGCCCTGCATGTGCACTGCGTGTGCCTCACGTGAGCTGCGTGTGCATGGCGTGTGCACTGCACACCCCACGTGTGCACCAGGTGTGTGCTGCGTGTGCCCTGCATGTCCTTGTGTGCCCTACATGTGCATTGCGTGTGTCCTTTTGTGCCCCTCACGTGCCCACATGGGCCTGCGTGTGCCCTGCCCTTCGCCTCCCCCTTCCTTCCCCTTCCCCTTCCCTTTCCATTTCTCCCTCTCCTTCCCTCCTCCTTCCCTCCCCTGCCCCATCCCGCGGCGGAGCCGGGGCTGCAGCGTGCGCGTGTCCGTGCAGCCCCGTGCTCATCCCTCCGAGGTCTCCGTCCCGTCAGCATTTACCCACGGGCTCGGTTTGAAGCGCCGGGGGCGTGCGCTCGCCTTGCGGGTGCGGAGCCCCAGCCGGAGGCGAGGGCAGCGCCCGCGGCCGCGCAGGCCGGGCTGCTGCTCCGGCGCCGTCTGCGCCGCGCCGCTGCCGGGCTGCACCGGCGTTCGCGGGGGCTTCCCGGGAAGACGTGGGTCCCGTTTTCGCTGAAGTCGGGAAGCAGAAAGTGCCCCTGGTTGAGAGCAGCGCGGGAGGGCAGGGGAGCTGCGAAGCGCTGCCGCCTCGGTCCCCGCCGGGCTCGCTGCCGCCCGAGCTCGGGGTGCAGGCCTGCACCCAGAAAGTGCTAAAGCTTGACGTAGTCCTGCTGCGGGCAGCGGAGCTGATCTCCGGCTTGAAGACTCAGTTGCCCTGAGCTGTTACTCTGCAACTTCCCAAGCGCAGGAAAATAACGTCTCCAAAAGTTCTTCTGCTGTCGTGTGGCGGTACCAGAGCCGTTTTATCTTGCAAGTGGCTCCCCAGCTGCCTGAGCGGATCCGGTACAAAAGCTTTTGTGAGAAGCAAAACTGCGGCAGTCCGCAGTGCTTCTGTTTCATTCCTGCCACTTTCAGTTGCAAATGAGAGCGCGGAGGATTTCGGAGCGCCTTTCACTGCGGAGATAGGCCGAGGAGCCGTTTATGAGCAGGGAGTTAAGCAGCAGAGCACCACTAACAATGAGGAGTTGAGGGAGATATTTGCTGGTCGTCGGGACTAGAAACGCTACTCACACTCTCTTTTCTTCTCCCAGTATCTGTTAGCCCGGTGAGGTGATTTCATGCATACTCTGAATGGGGTGGTACTAGGTACCTGGATTTAATGGGGTGGCTGATGTGAAAAAGTTACACCTGAAGAGCCCAAAGTATTAAATACACTTTAAAACAAGGTGCAGATTTCTTACATGGTTGGTAATTAGCCATTGCAAGAATTTATCAAGTTCTCAGGTGAACTGACAGTATTAAAACAAGAAGGATATGCTTTCCCTCCCCCCCCCCCCCCAAAGAAAAGAAAATAAGTTAAAATATATTCAGGGAAAGTTACGGATTGTGTAACATGAGAAGGCCAGAGCAGATGAAAGTAATACTCCTTTTGGGACCCAGAAATGTACATAAAGTCCTACATAAATGTTTATAATTAATAATTACAGGTGAGTGTGCAGTCTCATACCCCAAATTCACCTACCTCGTCCTGGGTGGCAGAAGACCTGAAACAAGGAAAGAGGCAATTTCCACCTGGGTTTGTGTGCCTGGATTGGCTGTGCAGTAGCAGCGTGGGACTGGCCTTTTCCTCCCTACGTCTTTCTAGGGAGACACTTTAGGAAACTAACTCAAGATGGTCTTGCTGCATCTCGCTGTGCGTGTGCTTGTGTGAGCATGTACGAGGTACGGCAGAAGGGAGACGCCAATATTATTAAAGAATTTCCCAGGCAGCAAACCAAATTCTTGGGAAAGTTGAGTGACAGGATCCAAGAAGAAGAGTATAAATTGAAGTACGTGCTCATAACATCCTGTTTAAACAATCAGCAGGAAGCACAGCACTTGCACCTCCTAGGATGCTGGTTTATCTGAGGTAGGGCATGCAGCTGAGGTGTCCTGCGCTGCTTTAACCCTCGTGTAGCACTGGCTCTTCCATACCAGGAGGCAGGACTGGTTCTGCCTACAGCAATTCTTAAAAAAGATTTATTCAAATGGGAGAGAGCATTGCAAAAGTCAATTTTAGTCGTTAAGAGAATGGCACGTTTTCCAGGGCTGCCCTCTGCCCGCCCTGGTTTCGCTCCTGTGGGAGCAGGGGGGCTCGGCAGCCATCAGCTGCATGGATGGCTGCCTCTGCCAGGCCATTCTCAGGCAGAATTTCCCGCTGATGGACTCATCAGAGTTGAGGAGAAGTGACAGCAGTTCGATGTTGGAGACAGGCCTTCTTGCAACCACAAACGCTGGAGTCAAAACAGCAACAAGAAGCAATGAGGGGTGTGGGGGAAAGCAAGGCAGAAGGTATTCCAAATGGTGCCCTCAAAATGAGCCACAGGATCAATGTCCCCTGCTTCGCATGCGGGTTCGGCTTCATTTCACCTGTTTTTCTTCAACTTGAAAAGCTTCCTCTCTGCGTTTCCTCAGCAGGCAGGGTGTTACCTTGGGAAAGCTCCTTAGTGTCCTCTCCTCCAAAGAGCTCAAACGCCGGGTACGGCTGCCCCGCTCTGACGCCGTCTTCTCCCCAAGCCCCTCGGAGCACTCTGCAGTCACTCCACGTTCAGCCTTGCAGCAGAAGGTGGGGAAACCTCTCCGGCACTTGTTGCTGGTGCTGGGGGGCGGGGGTCTGCCGACAGCCTCTCCGTGGGGCAGCCTTTCTGCTTGAACACATGCTCGCTCACGAGGGAGGTTTGGGGAGGCCTCACTTCAGCCTAGGCTGCAGCAGGCGTATCCTGTTTTCTAGGAAAGAGAGGATTTTGTGGCTGGCTTTGTTAGAGAGGCATTGAAGATTTTTTTTTGTGTACTTTTTTCATTTGAAGTTTACACTGGTTGCTGCCGTCTTTCTAGATATTCTGGTCACAGAGATGACATTTATTTTTAACATTATTTTATTAGGGGGTTGTATCATGTCCTGGCCAGCCCAAGGGAAGGGCTAGACAGTGCATGTAGGAGGGATAATGCTTGCTATCTCCATGTAAACAGCAATCCCCACCGACCTGCAAAGGCAGCCCAGCTGCGGGAGGAGGCTGGGGGCTGTACCGCCCCTGTGGCGGAGGCATGGGACGTTCGGGCAGCTGGCACAGACCTTGATTTCAGGGGGCAGAGGAGCTCTGGCCCTGCGCTGCGCCCTGATGCAGTTCTTCATGTGCTGGGAAGGGCAGGGACTGGGGCACCAGGGCTTTCCCGGGGAGCAGGGAGGAGGCACGGCTGGGTGCCGGGATGCTGCAGAGCGCAGCCGAGGCAAAGGGTGCCACGGAGCCAGTGGACGGTGTGGGGCCGGGGCAAGGTCTCGGGCCGAGGAGCACGCAGCAAGCTCGTGGGAGATCCCAGGGGACCCGCTTGGACGGGGTCTTGCAGTGAAGGATAACAGATGATGAAAATGCTTTGCAAAAAGAGCCGTTGTGTTAAGCAGTGTGCGTACACCACCACGGGAAATGCCAGCCTCTGAAACCAGTCGGAGCATTGCCTCCGACTTCAGGACTTCAGTGAAAGGCAGAAGTTCAGCCCACTCCCTGCTTCAAGGTTTTTAGAGGAACTTGCAACTGCAGGGCAATGCTGTTTGAGATGATATAAAGGTGATTCTCTCTACTTGTTAGAAGACTAAACAAACCCTTTACTGTGGTCTAGGAATCTTGGCCATACAAACTCCAGAGATGACAAGGTTGCACTGCTGAAGGCTGTAGGTAATAAAACATATTTATTCAATTGCTTTGTCTAAGATCTCCAAAAGATCTTGCTTAAGAAACAGAGCAAAAACTTCCCAACTCAATCACTTTTCTTTGGAAAGCAAAAGGCAGGACAGAGCATGAGGGAGGAAATATTGATTTGCCTGGCCAGGATAGCAAAGGAGAGTTTGAAGAAGAGATTTGGAGGAGCAGAATAAGATAGACAGGAAGCGGGGCTGGTGCAGTGACATAACCCAGTGATAGTGCGGAGAAGGTGAGGTGACGGGTTGGGAGCCTTTGGTGAGAAGGAGAATTCAGGAGTGATGTGAGTGATATGAGCAAGGGCCGGATGATTACTGGAAACCTGACAATGAGGAGTCACGTTGGATGTGAATGGATGTTGCCAATGCTGTCTGACTCAGTTGTGATGGTGACAGATAGTGCTTCTTTCAGCTGGCTGGTTGCAGGCTCCATTGATTTGAAATTATGGCTGAGGAAGACCAGCCAGGTGTGAAAATGGTGCTTGCTGGAATGATTTTTTTGCAGAAGTATTGGGCCGGCAGGGTCCAGCAGTGCTGCAGATGGACGAGTCACTCGGTCACAGGGCCGGGCCGTGTCCGAGACACAGAGCGCAGAGGACATGCAGACCATGTTCAGGGGGTGGGGAAGGTCTTTAAGCCTTCCTCAGCCCCTGCTCCCCGTTCTGATAAACCCGTGCCTGGGCATGCCTCAGGCTTCTCGCAGTTGCTCTGGCATGTGCAAGCAGAGGAGCTTCGCGCCCAGGCCCACTGCTCACAGCTGGCCTGGCTGGGAAGTTCAGGGTGCGTGTGGAGCAGTGTGGGCTGGGGTGGTCTGCTTCGGTACCTGTCGGAGACAGGTTGCAAGGTCAAGCCCTTGTTCACCGGGAACAGCTCAGTGACTAATTTAAGGTACTAGAAATGCCTGGAGGAAGCTTAAGGATAAAATCCTCTTTAAAGGTACCTTTTTTCCTCCCGTGAGATGACATGCAAACTCCCTTGACTGTTAAGAAAAAGGCTCGCAGCATCTCTGTGTTGTTGTGTGCAGGAACGGGAGAAAGGGCCGGGGTTTAGCTCATCATCTGGTCACAGCGGCTTTGTTTGGTACCGTGCCGTTTTTACCCACAGCATTCCCTGACGTGGTCTCCTGAATTAAATGATAACCAAGGGGAAGAGAGAGAAAGAGGGCGTTTCCAGAGAGATGGGAGATTGATGGCAGGTCAGTGGGGCAAACAGAGGTTTTAGTAGAAAGGGAGGGGAGTCCGTGGATCCTTGAAGCAAGGGCTAATTCCACTCTTAGCAGTGGCCTCGAAAGTCTCAAGAGCTCACCCCACAAAAGCATTTTGCTTTTCCAAAATTGAAAAAACAAACATGAGTAAAATCTATTTGCTTGGTTTTAATCTGCTCAGCAGAGTTGCAAATTAGCTTTAGGTTTATTTGGTGTGTGTTTATTTGAACTGTAATCTCCTGTGTTCCCGAAGGCTTATCCAGACCAGATTTCTCGGCTCCTTCTCTTGTTCAATTGCAGGTTTCTCTTGCACATGCAGCTACATTTTTCATGCCTGTGTTTTGTGCAAATGGAGGGGTGGTCTGGAGGGAACCCTGCTGAACAGGCCTGGGGGTTGGTCCAGGCACTTCCCACAGCTTTTGAACACTTTAGCTAACTCGTTTTTCCTCCTGGCCCAGAGAGCTTGTTTCTGTAACACCGGGGTAATAATATCACTTCTTTTCATATGGATATATAGTTTTCTGCTGTATCTAGAAGTAATAACAACTGAGCAGAGATTATACCCCACGTGGACTCTGGATGCTTTGTCTTGGGCAGGAGACCTGCAGACTGTTTTCCTCTGTCTGCAGCATAGCCCTTGCAAGTTCTCGCCTCTTCATGGGAAACTAAGAGACCAAACAATCAAAAGAAAAGATTGTAAAAGTGTTGTGAGGCTTTGTCCATGCCAGGAAGTGCTGTGGTGGGGCACAGTGTGTGTGTGGGGGGCAGTTCCCCCTTGGGGGCAGCTCTGTTGCACTGGCAGCTCTGGGAGCAGCACCGGAGCTGGGCAGTGACAGTGGGGGACAACGGTGCTCTGTGGGGTAGTGAGGGATGCGAAGCGCTGGGGGCATGTGGGGCTGGGGGCAATGCAGGGGCCCCAGGGGGATGCGGGGCCACCGGGCGATGCAGGGGCCCAGGGGATGCTGAGTCCGGTGGGATGTGGGACCCCGGGGGGATGTGGGGCCCGGGGGGAGCGGCCGGGCGGCGATACTCTGCAGGGGACGGCGGCCCGGGTCCAGCCCTGCGCCCCCCCCCCCCCCCCGCCCGGTCCAGTCCGGTCCAGTCCGGCCCGGTCCCGTCCCCTCCCCTCGCCTCGCCTCGGCTCCCCTCCCCCGGCGTGCGGCGCGGCGCGGCGTGGGGCGGCGGCGGCGGCGGAGGAGGAGGGGCTGCCCAGCACGGGCAGGGTTAAAGCGCCATGTAACCGGAGCGCGGGGCTCGTCGGGGCCGGCCGGGGCGCGGGCGGCGGGCGAGCGGCGGCGGCGCGGCCCCGCTGGACGGCGCGTCCCGCCCGCGGCGCAGGTGAGCGCGGCGGGGGCCGGGCCGGGCCGGGCCGGGGGCGCGGGGCCGCCGCGCATCCTCGTGGGCGGCTTTGTTGCGCGCGGCGCCGGGGGACAATGGGGCGGTGGGAGCGCGGCACCGGGCGCCCCGGAGCGCGGCGCCGCCTCCGCGCGCTCCCTCGCCTTTGCCCCTCGCCGGGGCCGGGGCCGGGGCCGGGGCCGGGGCGGCAGCGTGGGAGCCGGCGGCGCGGGCTGCCCCGCAGCCACTTGCTGCAGCGCCGAGCGCGGGGCCGCTTGGCGGGGGCGCCCGGCCCGGCCCCCGCGGCCGCCCCTCCCCGCCCGCATCCGTCGCGGCTGCCGGGGGCGGCGTTTCGGAGGTGCCCGCGGAGCTAGGCGCCTAGCCGGAGCCCCGCGGGTCTCGGGCTGTCACAGCCTGCTCGGGGCCGCATTGGTCCCGGCGCTGGAGGGAGGCGGTGCGGGGCCCTCTCAGCGCCCGGGAGACGTCGGGACCGTCCAGGAACGCGGTGCCGGGGCAGAGCCCGCAGCCGCCGGGGGGAGCGCAGTTAGCCTCAGGGCTTAACTTTCCCGTCCCTAACATGGGGCCAGCGATCGCCTCGCCCCCGGGGCGGGAGGGGGGTCAGGGCCGGAACAGTCCTGCCCGCGGGTGGGTGCGCAGCCCGGAGGCAGGCGCCGGCTCTCGGCAGGGCTCCCGGCGCTGCCTCCCTCCAGCAGCGCGGGGAGGGCTTCCGGGAGGCCGAGGCACGGCAGCAGCCCCGTGCCCGCCAGGAACACCTTTGCTTTCCTCTTCTTGGGTCACTTTATCCGCAAATACATCTTTCCTTTTCCCTCTCCGAAGGAAAGCGACGCTCGGCTGGTGGCTCGGGCGCGCGGCTGCCCGGCCGCGGAGGGCGAGGAGGAGGAGGAGGCCTCCGGCGAGGCACCGCGCTGAGCCTCCCGACGCGGCAAAGCCTCAGGCAGCGGCGTGCTAAAATAACACGGGTGGCAGGAGGGAGTCTTCTGCCGCCGCCTCCCGAAGGCAGGGGAGAAGCCCTCGCGGAGGGAGAGGCAGAGGAGGGATCACATCGGCGAAACAAGCTCCAGAGCGGCCCCAGTGAGTGGCACGGCTTCCGGGAGCCCCGGGAGACGGGCAGCAGCGGATGGAAACCCAGGACGAGGGCCGACCGTGGGGCTCTGAGGGTGCACGCAGTGTCCTTCAGAAGTGGGCTGGGAGAAGAAGCAAGGTCTCAAATGCCTTCCCTTTGCTGCCTTTGCCACCACTTTCTAACCAAGCGACTCGCTGAGTGTTTAAGGCTCTCGAGCGTTTGGGTCTGGAAAGAGGGCTGGAGATTTGGTGCCCCTGTAGGAAGGCCAGGTGGAGGGTGTGTGTGTGGGGGGGGAGATGGGCACAGTGAGGTGTCACTGCTTTATTTCCTTTTATGCTGGGGAAAGATGACGCACTTATAACTCCAAAACCAGGAATTCCTTCTGCTGAGCACGTCCCACCTGCGCGACGGTGGAGCCGAGCCGGTGCCCGTGCATCGGCGCCCTGCCCACGGGCGGCCGCGGCGAGCCGGACCTTGTGCACCCCGGGGCCTCAGCCGGGCAGCTCTCCCGGGAGAGCCGGCGCGGCGTGACCGAGATGAGCGTGGTGAGGAGCCTGGAGCGCCTGGAGCAGCGGCTGGCTGTGATGGTGGCGGCCCAGGAGACTTCGCAGGCCTGGTCTTCCCGGGGAGAGGAGGGGCCGGTTTGTGTTTTGTTTCTTTCCTTTGGACCGAGCTTTGCCAAATGCGAAGGGCTGATGTGCAGAAGCCGGGGTGGCCGCCGAGGGGCTGCCGCGCTCCTGCGGGGCCGGGCCGGGAAGGAAACGGGAAAATGGAGGGAAGTGCTGGAGCCCAGGAGTGCCGAGACAGAGAATTAGCAAGGAGAGGGGCCAGACACAGGAAGCGGGCAGGGGAGGGAAAGGACCGGCCTTTTTAATGAGCATATCTACCAGAGTGGGTTCCCTTTCTTATTAAATTGCCAACCCAGCAATTCTTTTCTTTCCAGGATTAGAGGGAAACGATCAGTTTTGGGGCGCGTTAAAGGCCATTTGTGTGTGTGATAGCCCAGCGCCGTCGGCAGGGGCTGGGGCTGGAGGGAGCTAGCTCCAGCCATCGGGGTCCTTTATTTCTTTTTGTTATTCAAACAGGGCTTGGGCGATGGCTGCCATCCCAGCCATCCTGCAAAGTGCTTCCCTGCAGCCTTTTGATATGCGTGCCCTGTGCCTGGAGGCAAAGTCCGGCTGTCTCCCTTGCAAACTCTCCACCTACTGGGGAAACGTACCTGATAAGGGCAATTCTGTTTTCTCAAGAAGGAAAACTGAAGCCAGCCCCAGGCCAGGCTGGGGGAGCCATGCTGGTCCCAGCAGCCAGCCGGGTCTGGAGGCACTGCCTGGCCCCGGCGCCCGCCTGGCTGCACAGGCACCGAAGAGTCCCCAGCCAGCTGGGAAACTCTTGAAGCAGTTAGTATTATGGCATAGTCTTCACCCAGTTTGGCAAACCTTAAAGCAACTGGTATTGCAAAACTAGGGCGGGATCCGAAGTCAGCGGGTTCATTGTCTCCCTGGGTTATAGCTGCAGGGAATGGCCTGGTCACCAAGGCAGAGTGTCCTGGGCTGCAGCGAGCGCCCATCCCTTGGGCAGCTTTAAGCACCACAGCTGGAAATATGCATTATTTTATTCTTCCTGGGTTCCCTACAAAATGTATTGCTGCAGCGTATGTTGGTATATTTGCAGTGCATTAAGCAGTGCAAACGCTCTTGTGCTGTTTTCCTCCTCCCCCTATGAGAGAGAAGCATGCAAGGGGAGTGCTCTGTTTCTTATTATTTTCTTAGTGCCCTGCATGCACATGCTGCTGTGTGTTTCTGGGAGGGGAGGCAAGGACAAAGAATGTGCCTTGCTCTTGAGCAAAGGTGCTGATGCTTGGGATGCCGGATGCATTGCTGGTGATCGGTGGGTCACGGGCTCGACTGCCCTCCTCCACCGAGTAGGATGGTTTGCAGTTTGCAGCTTCATTTCTAGGCACAGAGGCCTGCAGTAATAAGAAAAGGGATGGATATTGCAGTCTCGCTGGCTGGGTGTAGGAGTTCAAGTAGCTTTACACAGTCTGGGTTCAAGAATACCCTTCCTTTTCCACTTGTGTATCAGAAGATGGCAATGAGATCTTGCCATCTCATTGTTTTGGAAGTGTTCTTGGTTTTGCGACTGGAGAAGTGCACATTCTGTGATTCTATGATTCTGCTTCTGCGTGCACACACGCTGCAGGTCCTGCGTGGACCTGGTATTTTGAAATGTCTGTCCTTATGCCCATGTGCTGTGTTCATCTCATGGAGAGGCAGAGCCTTGCTGTGGGGGGGGGTTCCAGCTCTGCAAGGCAGTGATTACTTCCAATCAAAGTAATGTGTTTTTCCAAACAAACAGTAAAAAAAAAAAAAAAAAAAAAGTTTATGAAGCCAGAGCTCCCTAAGTGCATGACAAAGCAAAGCTCGGCCTGTCAGATGCTCTGAGTCCTCCTTACATATTCACATCGTGCAGGACAGCTGCAAGAGTTGCTTTTCTCACGGGCTCTCACGGGCCGTGCCTGGGTGTCACAGCAGCGTGGTGGCTCACCAGCCGCTTGCTGTGGGCTTGTGGCGTGGCTGTGGCCAGCGGCCAGGCTGGCTGGGGGAGGAGCGCACTGGTTGCCTGCTGCAGACTCGTAATGCTCCTTTGCTGAGAAAGGAGGAGGCATTTTGAGGTGCAAACTGTGGCCCTCCTAGGCTGAGGCCCCCAAACAGGCCCTGACCAAGCGCCAAATGCAAAATTCTCTGAATGTCCCGGTGTGGCTTTGTGGGTGCAGATGTTTTGAAGGGTTCAGGGTCAGGAGGTGGCTGTGCCTGGTACTGTGTCCCCCCTGAAGCTGAATCCCATTTCTGTAGCATTTCCTTGTCACTCTTCCTAAAGCTGTTGTTCTTGTAGCTGTCTGCTGGACTCTCCATGTGGTCCACCCCTTTCCTAAGACGTGGTTCCTGGAGGTGCTCCCCGTTCTTCACCCGTGCCCTCACCACTGCTTGGAAGAGGCAGTGTACCCTGTTTGCTATCACCCAGCAGCTTAGGTGTTCTTGAAGGAGAGGAGTCGATTTTTTTTGCAGCATCCCTCCTGCTGATGATCCACTGCTCTTCTGCAGCATTGCAGAACAGTCCTGTGCATGCCTGGAGCCGGGAGCAGGCGCTGCAGAGGCTCAGCGCCGGGCGCTGTGCTGGGCCGCCGGCAGCAGGCCTCCCCCAGCCGGCCGCGAGCTGCCGGGGGCACCCGGCGAGTCTGGGCAGCTCCCAGGAATTGTTCGTTTGGTCTGGGAGCAGATGTGCTGGAGCAGTGGGATTTTTGCAAACAGCTGGAGGGGTTTGCTTAGTCTTTTTGCTGTTTCTCCAGTTCTCATCCTTTTGTTGTGGAGATGGGGCTCCAGGGAGAGGGGGCCCTGCGCCCGGCCATGCGCTGCAAAGGTGGTGGCTGGACACCCGCTTGCCTTTGCGGTTGTGTTTTACCAGCATTTTAATGCTGCCCTCCTGCTGCATTTAAAGCATCAGATCCCAACTGGTCTTTGTTTGTGAGGTGCTGACAGATGATGCGAGAGCAGAAATCTCAGTTGTTAGGGAGCCGCTCGGAGCCAATGCTGCAAGTAAGTGGGGATGTCTCCTAGGCCGAGCCGAGCGCGGGAGGGGGCAGCCGTGCCTGGAGTCTGCTCCCTGTGTGCTGGCTTTCTGGCCCCCGTGGGCCCTTCGGTGGGCAGAAACCCTGTTCCCCTGGCTGCTCCGTAGGTGCTTACCGGCCCTCGAAAGCCGGCTGCTTGAGCCAAGCACTGCCGGGGCGAGTTGCAGCACGGATCCATAGCCCAGCAATGAGGCAGCTTGGCTGATGTCGTCCAGGGCGCCTCTGGGGGAGTCTGGGAGCCTCCGCTTCCGAAAACAGGATCAAGGGGAAGCAGCTGGGGGGAGGCAGGGGCAGCCAGGCGCCGGCAAGGCGCCCCACCTCTCCCGCAGGAACGCCGCGCCAGCGGCCGCTCCGGGGCTCGCCCCACTGGCTGTCTCCCCCCAGCGCCGCAGCGATGCCATGGGGAAGTGCCACGTGCCCGAGTCCTGCCTGGCTCGAGGTCGGGAGCCCTTTGCCTTGGGGAGACGGGTTGCGTTTCTGGGGGCTCTGGCAGCGCAGCATCCGCTCTCCCCCGCGGAGGGGTCGCTGGGAGAGGTCCTGACAGTAGGAAGGCTTGGAAACGTCTCTGACTTCTCATTTTTACCTTGCTTTTTTGGGGTTCCATCTGTCCGCAAAGAAGTTTGTCCACGAAACTCCCAGCAGCTTTTGGCTTCCCCTTGGAAGTGGAGCCATGGCTGCTCAGGCTGGCGCGGGGGCCGGGGCTGGCAGGGAGCATCTCTCCACGTGCACACCGGCCGCAGTGCGCCTTGCTCCCCTTCACACTGGGAGCAGGGAATTTTGCTCTTTTGGTAGCAGAACAAACCTCATCTCCCAAGACGGCTCCTGCATCTCTCGCTTGGCACCTGCTGCAGCGTGGCCCCTTTGGCCTTCTGGGTGCTCACCCCTGGGCAGGCAGCGGGACTTTGCCGCGCGTGGCTAGCTTGCTGCGGTGTCTCGGGATGACTGCAGCAGCTCAGCTGCTGCTGTGAGTTGCAGGGCATCAGCTGGATGGCAGGAGTGTGGTGGGGCAGGTGGCTGGCGAGGCTTTGGGACGTCTGCAACGTCCCTGCTAGCAGAGGCGTTCCCGTGCTGCTCCTGGGCAACTTCCTTCTGGAAGAAGTCCCAGGCCATGACTGGCACGGCCACGGGAGTTAAGCTGGGCTCAGTTAAAGACTTGAGTGCTCTCTGGGCCATACTGGGGGGAGCCTGTCCTGCCACGTGTGCAGAGTCCTTGGAGAAACATGCTGTTTCCCTCCCGGACGAACAAGCAGGTTTGAGCCTGGGGCCTTCGTTTGCTGAAGGTGGTGAACGTGTAGGGCCATGTTTGTGGGAAGGCCGTGCCCAGGCTCCCGTTAGCACGTGGTACTTACCCAGCCCTGACCCTCGTGTTTGCTTCCCTGGGTGCTTTAGGAGAGCTGCTAAGGGAATGATCAGTTGTGGCTTGCCTGAATAGCTTTGGCTGCCCAGTTTGCTTTTCCTTGGGCTTTCCACATGGCTAAATTTCCTTTCTACTTATTCCTTGCATAGGCCAGCATGAAAAAGGACAAGAACCACGGCAGGGAAGAGGCAGACTGCAGGGCAGAGCTGATCCTCATCAATGGAGACTGCACCGATCCTGCGAAGGACAAACCTTCCCTTGCTCTGGAAGCACACAGGAAGCCCGATCCTCCAGGTGAGCCTTGCCTCGCCGTGCCCGAGCTGGGCCAGGGTTTCGCGGCTGCCCGCCGGCGGCCGTGCTGGTGTCCCCCACTTCCCGGTGCGGCCGGCTTGCTGCATTGTGGCCGTGGCGCAACTCCGCTGGCTTTCTGCTTCCCCGCGGCACCTGCAGCCTGAAGGAGCACTGCGTGATGAGCAGGCCAAGGCTCTGGTGGGGCTCCTCCGTAGAGAGGCTCGTCCTCTGCGCGCCGAGGACTAGTGGAGCTCCGCTGGCTGAGTCCGCTTGGAGCGGGGCTGGGCAATGCAGCAGGGTACTTGGCGTTCTCGCATGGTGAAGATAACGTGTTTCACTAGTGCTACTTAAATTCGCACCCTAAACCTCAGCTTTGGCTGGCCCTAAGTCCAAGGCAACAATGCAAGTTGCTCATCGGTAACAGCCTCTGTTGCTGTTACGTTATTGTTTAAGAAAATAATATTAAAGAAAATAAAAACATAACAGCAACAGAGGCTGTTACGGAAACGGTGTGCCATGCTGCATCACTTGTGAAGCTGGCTCTGCCCTTTCCTCATTTAACTAACCATACCAAGAGCAAGGGGGCAGAGGACCAGGAGAGCTGCTAACTCGAGGAGTGGGTCATGGGTCTTGTGATGCTCCCATTATTTTCCCCAAGTCTTGGTCCAAGGTTCATGAGGTTATAGGAGAGCTCTTGCTGCAGTAAGAGGAAATTGAAACAAAGCTTGGAGGTTCCATGCCCGGAGGTTTTTCTTTGGCTTTTGGACCCTGAAGTGCAGGAAGGATTCAGGAAGACATGGTCTTCTCTTTGCCAAGCACTGGTCTGCTGGAGTGAGTCTGTGCTTGCGAACGATAGAACTTGCCTCTTCTTATAAAGTGCTTTAAATGAATTGATGACAAGACCTGAACAGCAGGCGTATGGTTTCATTATTCCTCTGGGCTCCTTGAAACAAAAAGGCTAAAAAAAGAGAGAAAAAAAAGAAAGAAAAGAGCGAGAGAGCGAGCCTCACACTTACTATTCAGCCCCTTGCAGTTCTTACAGCAAGTCTGTGATTTGCTGCAGAAGTGATTTTGGGACTGCCCGTGTCAGCAGCCCCTCAAGGGGGAAGTTTGGAGATAGCACTTCCACTCTCAGCCACGTTTCTCCAAGATGAGGTTTCGGTCTCTTGAAATCAAGACTTGCTCCTTGAGCAGAGTTGCGTGCAGAGACATAGGGCGACGTGGCCAGAATGGCTTGCTGAGGGCAAGACTGCTCTGACTCTTCCTCCTGCAGACGCTGGGAGTCTGGGGTTGGCGTCCCTTCGGAACAAGAGGGCGAGCAAGGGCGACCTCTCCAAGGAGGACCTGTCCTGGCCGCTCGCGCTCGTGGAGGCTCAGGAGGTGAGTGCCCCGCTCGAGCTGCGCGGATGGGACGGCTCTTCCGTCTCGTGTCAGTGCGCGTCGCCTCTGCTGGGGCTCTCTCGCTGGGTGCTGGGTGCAGCGTTTCAACAGAGGGTGCAATCCTCATTTATAAGTTTAATATTTGTTTTCATCTTTAGTTTTTGTGATCGTGCAGCAGCAGGAGGGTGTAGTCTATAACACACCTATGCCCACTACGTGTTCTAGTGATCTGATAACTTCTGCTATGTGATTCTCATACCGATATTTTCTTTGAGAAGGTTTGGCTGTATTGATAGACTGGAGCATCTCATGTCTCCCACTCTCGGGGTGGCCTGGTTTGAGCATCTGTGGGTGCTGGATCCCAGTTTTGCCCCCCAACCTCCTACTATTTTTTTTAACTGGGTTGACAAACCTTCAGTGTCTGGAAGCATTTTTGGCTTCTAGTTTTATTGTTTTGACTTTGAAATGAAACCCCAAGGTTGGAGGTCTGCCTGCGACTGTGCAGCTTTCAAAAGCAAGAGCTGAAAATGCAGTTGGGGTAAACTCGCTTTCCCCAGATGTTGTTTTTAGGGGCCGTTCACTTAGAGCAGGCCACTGCACAAATCTCATTTCATTTTAACACCCTGCTACGCCGGATGCAGGAAGCATGCCTGCTTCAGGCTGGTTTGTCGACTGCGGCTGCTGCAAACCACAGGGGAAAGCGGCCCTGGGCACAGCCGGGGCCGGCGTGGGGGGCGCGGGGCCAGCGAGCGGCTCCGCGCAGGGGGGTGCGTGCGGCCTCCGGGCGAGCGGCTCCTGCGCGGTGTCTCGGGGCTCACGCCGCCGGGACGCCCCTGCCGCCGGGACGCCCCTGCCGCTGCCGGCTCGGCCCCGGCGCCTCCACCGAGCCCCATCCTTCCCACGCTGCAGGTGCGGCCGCGGGGCAGCGCCGGCTGGGAGAGCAGCCTGCGGCAGAAGCCGCCCGTCCGCCTCATCTTCCAGGCAGGGCAGACCCGGCACGAGATGAAGATCAAGGAGGGCAGCAGCGTGGAGGGTTTCAAGGAGCTGCCGGCTCCGGCGCGGGTGAGGGCCGCTGTGCCGCGCCGCACCGTGCCGCGCGGGTTGTGCTCCCAGCCGGGGCCGTGCCGGGGCCCCTCTCTGCCTCAGTTTCCCCAGCTGCGAGGTGGAGGGATGCTGCTGAGAGCCCTGGTTATGGACTGGGAGCGGTTTTGACCCCTTGGGATGAACCAGGGAGGGGGAAAGAAAAGCACAAGTGAGGCACCCTTCTCTGCGCCGGGGCAGCGCCCGCCCGGCCCTCCCGATGAGCCGCTCCCTGGCCAGGAGCCTGCCGAAACCTTGGCCTCCGGGCACTCCTTTCCCGGCCCTGCTCGCCCCGCCGTGCCTGGCCAGAGGGTGACGGCAGGTTGGGGCGCCCGGGTCTCCTGCCTTTTTGCCTTTTCTCTCGGTTTTTGGGCGGGCGGTGACGCTCTGCTCCCTCCCGCCGTGCAGTGCTCCAAGAGGCGAACGGCCGTGTCCATCCAGGCGCCCACCATCGACCTCACGGAGGACGATTCCCAGGACTCGTCCCAGAGCAGCAGCACGATTTCTGGGAGCAGCTCCCAGGAGGGCCAGAATGGCACCGCCGAGCTCCTGGCCGAGGACCCGGAAAGCAGGGACCCGGGGATAGCATCGGAATACCAGGTACGGAGGAGCGGCGGGTGCCGCTGCCGCCGAAGGCAGCTTGCACGTGGCAGAGTTTCCTCTGCTTGCTCCTATGTGGAGATCCGGTGCCCTGGGAAGGGGCAGGGCAAGAGCAGATGCTTCTGGCTTGGCTGGGGGCAGCCTCGGAGTCCTCGCCTGGATTTGCTTCTCCTCCTGCTCCCCTTCAGTGCCCTTCCCCACTCCTCAGCCCCGTCGCCGGCCAGCCGGGTCGGTGCCACCTCCCCAGGAACCTGCTCCCGACCGGCGTCTGCGGGGCGCAGCGCCGCTCGGAACGGTGCCCGCACCGGCTGCAGCACCAAGCCGCTGCCCACGCGGCACGCGGCAGAGCAGAGCCCTGGACCCCCAAGGCAGGCGTGCGGCACGCGCCAGCCTGGGAACCGTGCCCCGCAGAGGCAGGCGGGTGCCTGCGCAGAAATGTTTCTGCTGGGAGATGCTGAAGAGGAAAGAAGTTGCTGCTCCTGCAGATGAGAGTGATTCACTGCCTGCAGGGCGTGAGGGCAGGGCCAGAGGCTTGCAGGAGTTGGGCACATGCATTTTGCTGCATAATTAGGTGCCTAATTGCAGAACAAAGCTCAGAAGGGAAGGAGGGATCTGCTCCCTGGTCAGTGTCGCTGAGGGGGACGGCGTCAGTGGGGTCTCCACTGGTCCGCCCCTTGGAGAGGCCGGACACAGCTCGGAGGCCCTCGCGCAGTCAATTCCCGGCTCCTCTGTTTCTTTTTTCATTCTGCTTTGTTTTCTGTTCCCCGCTGTGGGAGTAAGAGCAGGGTGGGTGCCCTGGCCCCGCGGCACAGCCAGACAAGCTTGGCTGGGCGTCCTCTGATGCCTTTCTGAAGCAAACACCAACCTAGGGAACGATCCCGGGGCAGAAGCTCTTCCCTGCAGCGGGGCAGGACATGCAGCATCCGATGCTGTGCCTTCCGCGTGCTTCCATGCGGGGCTCCGTGCCTGGGCTGCGCGCGGCGGCTTGGGAGCAGCGGGCAGCGAGCTGGCCCTTGCAGGCAGAGGTGGAGCAGACGCGGGAGAACGCCTGCCCGTCGCGGGCAGCACCTTGCTGACTCCCACGCTTTTTGTGCAAAGAGGAGCTCCCTAGACCGGGGTTTGTTGGAAGGCAGGGAAAGGCCCCTTGGGGCTTGCGGAGCCCTAGCAGGGACGCGGGCAGGAGCGGGCACGCGCTGGGCGCCGACGCCAGCACGCCTGGGCTGCTCTGCAGGACAGGGCACGCATCGCGTGCTGATGTGCCGGGCGCCTGGCTCCGCACAGCGCTGGCAGCATGCAGCCTTTCTCCGTGGTTTCTGCGATACCGTGGCTGGGAGCCAGTGTTCGGTGCGATCGGGGGGGGGCCCAGCCTTGCTCACGAGAGCTTTGCAATTAGCCTTTGAGGAAGGGGCTAGAGGTTTTGGGGCGTCGCTGTGCAGGGGTGGGTGCGGGTGGCCTGGCTGTCGCGGGTGACCTGCAGGCAGGGGCGTGGGGGGCTCTGCAGGCGCCCCGGACGCAAGGGAATGGTGCCGTCCCCTGCGCGGCGCCGCTCCCGGTCTGTGCTGCACGGGAGCTCTGGCTGCGCGCTCTTTGCTCATTTGTGTCCTCCTGTTTGGCTTCCAGGATGGGAAGGAGTTTGGAATTGGAGAGCTTGTGTGGGGAAAGATCAAAGGTTTCTCTTGGTGGCCAGCAATCGTCGTCTCCTACAGAGCCACCTCCAAGCGCCAGGCTGTCTCCGGCATGCGGTGGGTGCAGTGGTTCGGAGACGGGAAGTTCTCGGAGGTAAGGCCAGAGGCTGCCCGGCCGGGGCCAGGGCGAAGTCGCCTCCCCTGCAGGCTGTCCCGTCCCGTTCCTGGGCCTGGCCCTGCGTGCAGCGGAGCGCGCGTGCGTGTGCATGCACACCCTGTTGCAGGCTCCCTGGGCAGAGGCTGCAGGCTTTCTGCATGGCCTGCAGGCTCTGGCGTGCTCGTGTGGCTCTGGCGTAGGTCTGGCTGCTCCTGCACTGGGGCTCCTGCACCTGTGCGAGCTAAAGCCTTCCAGACCGCTGCCTGGTCCCGTTGCCCTTTGCAGGACCTGGTCCTACCTGTGTCCCTGGCCTTGCCCTACCGCTGCCTGCCTCGGTGTGTGTCAGCCCCACCGCAGCACGGGTGCCTCCGCAGAGCCGTGTGGAGCCGCAGGAAGCCCCCCAGCTCTTCCTCTGTGCCGTTTTGCTCGTCTGCTCGGCGCTGGCTGAGGGCAGGGGTGGCTGCGCAGACAGGAGGAGTCGGTGCAGGATCCCCCAATTGCATGCAAAGGGCTTCAAAACCTGCCTGGTGCAGTGAGGAGAGAGGCTTGGGGACACGGCCGTTCAGCACAGCTCTGCGCTGTGCCGTCTGCCTGGGAATTATGTGCCCGGGGCAAAAGAGCCCCTCGCCCATGTGCGAGCAAGGCCGTGCAGGGCTCGGGCGCCGTGCCGGCCGCTTGCAACGCGGCTGGTGCCTGCGCCGGCGCGGCCGCGCTGACAGAGGTGCGGGTGCCCAGCAGAGGGTGCAAAAAGCCTGTCGTTGGCGGATGTGCCGTGCTGCCTCCTCTGCCCTCCCCTCCTTCCTCCCTCCCCGGCTTCTCCTGCCCTTGTGCACAGCCGCCGCGTTTCCCCGCGTGGCTGCGCTGCCCGAACAAAGGCGCTTGGAACGATGCGCAGCCCGGCCGTCAAAAGCAGCTGGGAGCCACGGCGCAGCCGTACGGCCGAGGGGCTGTGCCGACGGGCTGGATCCGCAGCACCTGCCGCCCCGGCCGCGCGGGTCTGCAGGCACCACTGCTGCCGAGAGCGTGGGCTGCTGAGCCCTTTTTCGTTCGCTCAGGCCTGGTCGCCGCTGTCAGAGCACGGGCTGACCCGGGGATCCCTCCTGGGCTGTGCAACCCCCTTTTTGAAGGCCAAAACTGTCATTCCAGCCTGTGGCTGAGCATGTTGCATGACTGTGGGACAGACCACGGTGGCGCTGGATGCTGTGTTTCTCCATGCTTTCCGTGGAGAAAGATGCCCTAGAATGAGGGCAGGGTGTGAGACTGTCTCTGGACACAAGGACTGGGCAGATGGGGGGATGCATTTCTATTTTGGTCCACCAGCATCCGTCTCTTCAGCAGCATTAATAGGGGTGACATCTTACACGGGGGGCAGCTGCCTGGATCCTGGGTTTCCTCCCTGGTTCTGCTGCTGACTCTCGGGCCGGCTGACCCGGGCGAGTCCCGGGCGCTGGGTCTCTCCCTCCTTAGAGAGGTCTGCAGCCGCAGCACAGCCCAGCTTCGTGGGGGTGTCGGAGACGATGGTCCCTCCCGCAAAGCGCGCGCCGGTCCTGGAACCAGCCTGTCACTTAGCAGGCATTAGCAAGCGTTTATCGCTCTCTTCTAGGTTTCTGCAGACAAGCTGGTGGGACTGATGGCGTTTAGGCAGCATTTCAATTCTTCCACTTTTAATAAGCTGGTCTCCTATCGGCGAGCTGTGTACCATGCCCTGGAGGTAACTGAAGAGTGGAGCTGGCTTTTAGGGGTGGCTAAGGTGCAGGCGAGGGACGTCGCCGGGCTCCAGCCGGTGTGGGGGGCGCGTGGGGTGTGGGCAGAGAGGTGCTGCGCTCCGGCCAGGCCGGGCACCGGCGTGGGCTGATGCCGCTCGCCGAGGAAGCCCCACGCTGAGGGTGCGAGAGGTGTCTGGAGCCCGGCTGAACCAAGCCCTGGTGCGTGCAGAGTTCGGGCGCTGTGCGAAGGCAGCTGGGGCCAGGGCTTCTCCGCGCTGCTGCGCACGTGGCTTGGCTTTGCCCTGCAGGCAGGCGGCTATGGATAATGTGCACGAAGCATTTTGAGGGCTATTAGTGGGGCTAATGCCCCAAGCCAGCAGTGATCCTGTCCCCCTCCGTATCGCCACACTGGCATCATGTGGACGGACGTCTGCAAGAAGCCCCTCCATCCCCGCTGGAAACATTTCTGAGCGCAGACCCGGGGCTGGACTCTGCTGCTTCCTAGGGAATCGGGAGCAGCTCCGGCGCGGCTCCAGAGCCTCGCTGCTCCAGAAATCCCCGGTGTGGTGGAGGTCGGAGCCGGGCTCTGACCTGCAGCAGCGCGGTAACTGCCAGGCAAGGGTGCCAGGAGCAGCCGTGCTGGTGATGGACGTGCTTTGTCCTCGGGGCTGGCGCTGAGCACCCTGTGGAGCTGATCCCGATCCCACAAGGGCAATGCGTTGCACGCCGGCTTATCGCACTGCAAAGCACCAGGGACATCTTCTGCCTGCTCTTGGCTTGCTCTTGATGGACGGGGAGTCACTGCCAGGCCTCGGGGTCCCCAGCGGCACAGGGTCCCCTGGAGGTTTTCTGAACTGAGGCTATTTCCCTTCTCTTGTGGACAGGTTGCGAGGAGCCGCTCGGGGAAGACTTTTACCAGCACCTCTGGGGATACTCTGGAGGAGCAGCTGAAACCCATGATTGACTGGGCGCTCACCGGCTTCAAACCTTTAGGCTTCAAGGGACTGAAACCGCCTAAAATACCAGGTTTGATGGTTTTCTGAGCTGGCTCGGGCAGCAGGCTACCATGCTCCCTCCCCGCTGGCTGCTTGTGCCCTGCGGCGGCAACGTGGCCGGCCAGGCCGCCCCACTGCTCTTCGCTCCAGCTGGGATGGAGCTCCCCAGAAGTGGCTTAGCAAAAAGCTGGTATAAAGCACCTGCCTGGGCTTCCATTCATTGCTCCTGGAAATCAGACGTGATCTGTGGCCCCTCGGGGACTGGGGGGTTTGGGGAAGAGCAGGGGGATGCAGCCTGCCTTTGGAGAAGCAGAAGAAGCTTTTCAGCTGCAAGGAAATATTTTGCTGTTTGTGTGCAGGGTCTGGCTAGGTCTTTTCCTCATGGTCTTCCTCTAGCCTGGAGCTGTTGTGGCATGGGGCCTGAGGGCATTTACGTATGTGGAGGATGAGGAGGAGAGGGGAGCAGAAAGGGGGATTCTGCACCTGTCCCCCAGTGCCATGCTGGAGGAGGCTGCGCGGGCCTGCGGCTCTCCTCCCGTGCTGGGCCGGGCTGTGCCTGGGGAGCCTGGGCACCGGGAAGGGCCTCGCTGGGACCTCGCTGTGGGCCTCCAAAGGAGCCATCCCTGCGTGCCCCGGGCTGGCAGCTTGTGCCCATGGCCCCTGCATTGCTCTTGCAGAGAATGGAGCCCTGCGGAACGGCACGGAGGAGGTGCCGCCCCTCGAGCCGTGTCCCCCCTCCAAGAGGCTAAAGACCAACCCCTGCAACAACAGCAAGGAGCAGCGGGTGGAGGAGGATCAGACCCGAGGTAATGGGGAGCAAGAGCTGGGGAAGCAGCGGGGCCCTGCCCCTGCATGCGTGAAAAGCATGAGGAGAAACCGCTTGGAGAGAGGAAATAGCTGCAGGTCAAAGTAGCACCAAGGAGTGAACCCTGAGGAGCAGATGGGACACAAACCAAACTGCGAGGTGCAGAGCCTCCAGCTGTGCTTCATTAATTGCTCAGCTCAGAAACGATCTGTTTGTGGGAGCGTTGCAAGCAGGGGAGCTCAGCTGAGAGGCCAGTGCGTACCCCTTGCATCTGCCACTCTGTGGGGCGTGCATCGTATGCCCATAAACATGCTTCTCCATGCACCGTCCTCCCCAACATCCTCACCTGCCCGAATGCGCTACGCACACGCTGGCTGTGACGGCACTGCCCCGATGTGTGCATCCACGCAGGCAGGATCTGTGCCAAGCTACGGGTAGCTCTACTGCTCCTTCCCCGGCTCACATGTCTGGGCTGCTGCCTTCGTTCTGTTTGGTATTTACTGCACGTATGCACGTAGCCTTATCTTCTCCACGTAGCGCTCAGCCAGGTTGTGTCTGTTTTAATGCAAGAAATGGGGCAGCTGTAGCTAGCGTACATTTGAAGTTTGTTTTGTTAAGGAATGAATGAAACTGTGTCTTTTTCTTTTCTTTTTTTCATTTTTTTTTGTTTATCAAAAAGAGCAAATGGTTTCTGAAGTTACGAACAACAGCGGGAGTCTTGAAGGTAATTACTGTCTGTTCTCTCTTGACAGAAGATCTGGGCTAATACTTGTGCCTGGGTGCAGCACTCAACAAAACTAACTGGTCTCCCTGTTTAAATACACCCTGTGGAATCGGGGAAGGCGCTGCAGGCTGCTGGGCCCTCATTTGTTTCTAGGGGAGTAGGCTGCTGGGCAGCTCTTCCCCGTGGGGCCTGATCCCGGGGAGAGCCCAGCCGAGACCTGCACCTGCAAACGCTTTAGAGCAAAGCTTTCGGCCTTTTGCAGCCTGTGGTCTGGTTGGGGGGGGACGCTGCGCTCCTAAGTTTAGCCCGTTTACCCAAGCGCTTGCAGTTGCTGTTCTCACATGTCCTAGAAATAACCGCTGGGCGCGTCCGTAGAGGCAAAGCTGCGCCGGGCTGCCTCGGGGGCGAAGCAGCTGGCGTGAGCGGGGCTCTCTCTCTGCACAGACCGCTGCTTGTCCTGCGGCAGGAAAAACCCAGCCACCTTCCACCCGCTGTTCGAGGGGGGGCTCTGCCAGACTTGCAGGGTAAGTGCTGCCGGGGTGCTAAGGTCCGGCTCCAGTGACGCTGGCCCCGCTGCAGCCAGCGCTGCCGTGACGCGGGCAGCCCCGCGGGAGAGCGGTGGGTGCAGGCACCCCGGGGTGCTTAAGCACCACTGCTGCTGGCAGGACCTCGCTGCACAACAAGCAGAGATGCAGGAGGAGCCACGCTGATTCTCTCCCCTTCTTTGCTAGGATAGATTTCTGGAGCTCTTCTATATGTACGATGAAGACGGCTACCAGTCGTACTGCACGGTGTGCTGCGAAGGCAAGGAGCTGCTGCTCTGCAGCAACGCCAGCTGCTGCAGGTGGGCTCCGCTCCTTGCCCTGCGCAGCCCAAGCAGCGCTGCCCGCGAGCTCGCGGCGATGGGTGCTGCGTGGGAACCTCGCAGGTGCTGCCTGGGCAGGACATGGCGCTGGCACCATCCGTGCTCCGCCGAGCTGCAGCTGGATGCGTCCTGGGGAGATGTTCCCGGGGGCAGCTCGAGAAGAGGCTGGAGGGGGTTTGGGGGTGACAAGCACGAGGTGCTGTGGTTTGTGCAGGTGCTTCTGTGTCGAGTGCCTGGAGGTCCTGGTGGGGCGAGGGACATCAGCAAAGGCAAAAGAGCAAGAGCCCTGGAACTGCTACATGTGCCAGCCGCAGAAGAGCTACGGGGTCCTCCAGCGCCGGCAGGACTGGAACGTCCGCCTGCAGGACTTCTTCACCAGCGACAAAGGACAGGAATATGTAAGGGCTGCAGGCGGAGCAGAGGGAGGAGAGGGAGCTGCACAAAACCGAACCCCTCAGCCCGCCACTTGGTCTCACATTGGTTGTCCCCGTAGGCCCGTCCCCGTAGGCCCATCCCCGAGGCTGCTGGGGTCTTAGGCCCTCCTGGCAGCAGAGAGGGGCCTGTAGAGCTGAGGTCTCCACTGGCCTTGTAGAGTGTCACAGCACTGCTTGGAGGAGAAAGCTCCCTGCAGAAGGAGCCAAGCCTTCATTGCTGTCTTTCATTGCAGGATGCACCAAAGATCTACCCAGCAGTCCCAGCCGCAAAGAGGAGGCCTATTAGGGTGCTGTCTTTATTTGATGGCATAGCAACAGGTGAGGCACTCGAGCATCTTTCTGATGGTGTGGCAGTGCTGGCCATCAGTGATGAATAGTTCTGTGGCCACAAGCTCAGTGAGAAGGGTCAAGGAGCTAGGTGCTCTCCTTCCCACTGGACAGCGGGCTGTGGAGGAGGCACCGGCGGAGCATGTGGGAATTGGGCTCCTGGACGTTCTTTGATTGTCTTCTCAGGTAGCTGGTTTCACTGAGAAGTGAGAGCTGTGGGAGTGTTTTTAAGCTGGTCTCAGTAATTCAGGGTAACTGGTTTGACTCCAGTTCACTCAGCATTGATCTTGCTCATTGGGAGCAAAGCTATGATTTTTTGGATGCCTCTCTGAAAATTGCCTGGAGGAGAGAGGTCAGAAATGTATACTCTGCCCATCTAAAAATGGCCTTTGGCTGTACCCACCTGGGACCAGCAAGAATGGCAAAATCAGGTTTCTGTGCTTGCAAAGGAGACTGGAAGATGGAATAGACCAGTGCAGCCTCAGACCTCCTTTTGTGTCTCTTGGCAGGCTACCTGGTGCTGAAGGACTTGGGCATTAAAGTGGAGAAGTACATCGCCTCGGAGATCTGCGAAGACCCTATTGCTGTGGGAACCATGCGGCATGAAGGCAACATCACCTATGTGCACGATGTCAGGAACATAACCAAGAGAAACGTGAGCACTGCTTCCATGGGAGGGCTGGGCGACACAGATCGAATGACCACGGCCCCCGAGATGGGGAGGCGTCGGGAGTGAACGAGCCCCTGCTGCAACCCCTGTCCCTGCTGGTGGGGAGAGACTTGGCTGTGTGGTGCCTCCCAACTGGGTCTGTCGCTTTGCTCTAGATTGAAGAGTGGGGTCCCTTCGACTTGGTGATCGGTGGAAGCCCCTGTAATGATATTTCCATTGTGAATCCTGCCAGGAAGGGTCTGTACGGTAAGGCCGCGTTGTCACTGGCGGGGCTGGGTACCTCTATGGTGCTGGCGGGGTGTGAGGCCACCTCGGTGTCCAGGGGAACAATTCAGACCTGGTCCCCACTGCTGCTGGCTGCCCTCCGAATTGCTAGCTGTGGGGTGACATCTGCAAAATGCCAGCTGTCTCTACCTTGTTTCTGGTGCTCTCCGGGGAGGCCGGGCACGGGGCGGACCACGAGGGCCAGACGCCACCGATCCAGAGGGACCACGGCAGGGAGGTGGGTTTGCACAGGGAGCTCTGCAAACAGCCCCGCTTGCCTCCTAGCTGGTGGGACCATGGGGGTCCTGGCCCCACTGTGTGCACAGACCCCCGCGTGGCACCGCAGTGGGTCCTGACGCCACGTTGTCTTCCTCCATTGCAGAAGGAACTGGGAGGCTGTTCTTTGAATTTTATCATCTCCTGAACTACGCTCGTCCCAAGGCGGGAGAGGAACGCCCCTTCTTCTGGATGTTTGAGAACGTAGTGGCCATGAGAGTCAATGACAAGAGGGACATTTCTCGGTTTTTGGAGGTAGGAATAGCTGTGGGAAAAGACCTAGGAGCAATCTGGTTGGGCAGTGAGGGCATGGCCTGGGTTTTATATGGCCCCAGTGCTGGAAAACGCCCTGCCTGATGCACTCATGAGGAAGCAGTTTTTTGATCTCACCTCTGCTGCAGAATCCCTGCTGACCTTCAGCAGGTTAGCTCCTGATCCCTGGTTCTCCAGGGTAGAATTACTTCCAGCCTTGCAGAAAGCTTCTGTTCTTCAGAGCAAATGCTCTGTTATTTCCAAGGAGAGGGCGGTAAGGGACCGGAAAGCAATTTTAATTCTGTGGTAACCAAGACAAAACTCTGATTTAAGCAGTAAAACCCACTGCAGCTTTCTGGTCTGTGCTGTAAGAGTCTCCCGTGAGGTGAACAGTTCTGACTGAGGCCTGGAGAAACCAGCCCTGAAATGTGCTGTGCTTTTCATTACCTGCTGGTCATGGCTATTGCCTGGGAGCCCATGTAACGGGTCAGGCTGCATTCTGGGGATGTAGAACAAGGGGTCGTTCAGGCTAAATCATTAGGAAGGATTTGTTGAGGTGTTCTAAATTCTCTGCAGTGCAGCAGAGAATGTCCTTCCCTGCTGGGCAGGGCTGAGCCCCCCGGCTGCCTCCTTCCCGGCACCACTGCGGGGCTCTGGGGCAGCAGGGAGGTCAGCTGGGACCCTGCTGCCCCTGCAAGGGTGCATGCTTGAGGTCCCGCTCATCTGCACAAGGAAGGTCTCAGCAAAAGACTTGTCTTGCACCAACTGTCCTAATTACTATTTTTTTCTTTCTCTCTTGGACTGCAGTGTAACCCAGTTATGATTGATGCTATCAAGATATCAGCTGCCCACAGAGCACGCTATTTCTGGGGCAACCTACCAGGGATGAACAGGTAATCTGCTGCTGTGGTTTTACTTTGTTTTGAGGAGGTTATGCAGTTATTTCCTCCTTGGCCCTAAGCACAGCACCTGAGAGCCAACGAACTGCAGTTGCCTCATGGTGTGATTTCCCTGTGATGATGTTTTGATGCTAATACACTTACTAATTAGCAATGAGGAGAATCTGGAAAAAAAGTAGATGAGCTCCCTGCCTCCAGACCTGAAGTTTGTAGAGTGAAGTAATTGGACTTGCCCAGGTTGCTTTGCAGCGCATCTGGCACAGCTCTCTGTGAGAGCCGACCTGTGTGCAAGCAGCACTCGGCCTCCCCAGCAAGTGCTTCTCTTGGGCAGCACTACCCCAGAGAGCAGAGGTTCCCGGCTGTGCCGTGCCTGGAGATGCACGTGTGCCCTGGACTTTGCCTAAGAGGCAGATGCTTGGCCAAAGGCCATGTGCACAGGGTGCTGTATGGCAGCACCGTGCCTCTGGCTCAGGTGGTGAATAGGTTTGCCTGGGATGAATCTGAATGACCTCCTGGAGCTGGTGCCCTGCCTCCAGTAAGGAGGCTGGGACTGGAGCAGAGGCTCCTGCTAGGCCGTGCATTCCTCCAAACTTTGTCCACACCTTGCTTTGAATGCACAGCAAAACACAACAGAAGGGCTTGGAGTAAAGTAAAATTAGATGACTAGCAGTCCTGCACAAAAAACATGCTTGCAGTGAAAGATGAAATTTTCACACAGCTAAAGCTTCAGCTGATAAATGCAGACTTGTTTTAAAAATTTTTGCTTGTTTATGCTTAAGTTGCCAGTATTTTTTAAGAGCTAAAACTAATTAAAGCTGAGCCAGAGGCATCAAGTGCTTGAAAGTTAAAATAGCAATTACTGTCACATCATGCCGTTTGAAATGGCACTTGCACTTGCATCCAATTGTAACTGGGCGGGAGAAGCAAGGTGCGATGACTCAGAGGGCTCTGCATAAAATGCCTGGGGCAACGCTTACCGAGGTGCCTTTGTCCCACTTTTAGCAGAGCGAGGCGGGGAGGGTTGATGCCAGGTGCAGGGCACCTCTGAAAGCAGTGCCACGAAAGCTGTTGAGGGCACTGATGCGCATCCGCATTCGGAATATGCCTCTGTGAAGAATGGCTAATTAATGAGGCCAGCTATGCTATTCTATTAATAGACGTATGTTGAATAGTGGTGAAATTGTCAGGGATTTAGGGGAGCTGTAGCCAAAGGTTTGGGATTGAGGAGGAGAAGAAGAAGTGATAGTGGATCCATTTTGTGGATGCAGAGTGGTTCGCGGTGGTGCTTGTATCATGGGGCTGTGGTGGGAGGCTGGTGCAGTGCCCAGCGCGATGCCTGTCCAACCTTGTGGGCTGTATCGCAGCCAGTGAATGGGGCATGCGCATGCCTTTGTCGCCAAGTGGGTAAGAGCCCAACATGATCTCCTGGGATCATGTTCCCATCTTTGTGGATAGAGATGGATGTCAGAGCTCCAGCACTTTGTGGTGTTTCCTCCCAAAATGCTGTGCCCCCCGCAAGGCAGAACCTCCTGCCAGAGATGCTGTCCAGGGATCCCACCAGTGACTCTGCCACTTCCAGGACCAAGCATTTCCTTATGGTCCCACGCTTTCCCTGACCTTGCTCCCAAGAGACCTTCTTTGAGCCCTGGGCTTGATCTGATGAGATAGCTGGTGCTTGGGTTTCCATCTTATGTTTTGTGGGACAGTTGCATTTATGTATGTTGATCCTGAAGAGCAGCAAAGGCCACAAGCCAAGTGTTGGTGGAGAGAGCCTGGCATTTTGGGAGAGGCATGCTCATAGTAAAAGCCTTGCTGGAGAGCACAATCCCTGTTACATTTTTCCTTCTCCTCAGTGTCCTCAGACTGTCCCTTCAGTAAACATAACTTGCAAGATGCATTTAATCATGTCAGTCTTGGTCAAAATATCTAGATAAAATTACTGACCATATATGTGGGGCTAGAACCACACATGTGCACACCTGTGTGTGTATGTGTATTTTTAAACCTCTTGTGAGTTCAGTCACTTCCTTGGGGAGCTGACTGGGCTAGGGTTGCTGATTCCATCGCTGGCATCTGTTGCATATGTTAATTTGAAAGCTGGTGCTGGCACGCAGAACGCTACTCCATGGCCGTTGTTCATTATTGGCCTGTTTCTGGGAGCCGGTCCTGGGGGACCGCCCGGACAGAAAGCCCTGCTCCCATTTCCTCTGACTACTGCTTAGGTTCACTTCACTCTCATTTTACTCTTCAGTTGAAAAGTGCAAACCCTACTGACAAAATCCAACCCAAGCAAGTGTAGGGGAGAAGCCTGCAGCTCCCAGGTCTCATGAAGGACATCAGTTTGTGGTGTGCCAAGTTAGGGACGTGAACTGGGCTGACAAGGCTTGGGCTAAATCCGAGGGCAATCAGGCAGAGTCACAGGCTTCAGCTGCATTCAGGGGAGTAGGGAGTGACTTTTCCGTATAGAAGACTCAGAAAGTTTATTTCATTTTTTCAGTGACTCAGGGTGAGGCCCTGAGGTCAAAGGCCCTTGCGTTTATCCTGGGAGGAGGAGGTGGGAGTGGGTAGGAGGGTGTGGGTTTATGGCTATTGACCTCTAGCAACTTGGCAGTGACTCAGTGAGAATGATTTATTGACTTTGGACAAGCCAAAGAGCCTGCATTAGGTGGACCTGATGCACAAAGCTGGAAGGAGGAATTTTCTATTGTATTTAGATATGTTGTGCTTGTTTTTCACTTGATGATGTTCAATGCTAGTGCTGATTCCAGCTGAGAGCTTGATGGCTCTTGTCTTTTGCTTTTTCTTTTATTTTTCTAGTGCAATTTTAAAGTAGAGCCAGCGTGCCAGATTCTTAATCCCTGCCCAGCATCTCCCTTTAACTGGGAAATCTGAGCTCTTCTGAGATGTCTCCCGGGGAATTCATTGCTGCATGTGACGGTGGGATGTGACAGTGGGATGTGACTGCCCTGCAATTCAGGGGAAGTCAGCGCTTCTGGTTCCTCTGACAACTGCCTTCTGACTTGAGCAGTGAATCTCTGGTATTTGACACTCCTGTTCAAGCCTTTGAGACAAGCAGTCTGCTGTAGTTACTTGTATTTCAGTAGGAAAGCTGTGGTAGTTATACAAGAGGCCATCAGTAAGATGAATACATTACCATATTTCAGAGAAGCACAGCACACTTGCCCCTTACCACATCTTAGATATGACAGATTGTCTTTTCAGATCAGTAAGGCTCAAAAATTAAGATTGTAGAAGCAGCAGCCCTGGATGGGGGTATACAACATCTCTTGTCCAAGCTCCTTGCTCCCTGGGGACACAATACAGAGAATATCAGTGCAAGTTAACATTAGTGGACTCCAGAGCCTTAATATCAAGTTTTATTATTACTGCTGGTTAATTTTTGCAAACGAACATGCTGTTCTCACTGCCCCGAGGAAACGGGGCTGCTCGCTGTCCTGGCCGCACGCACATCTGACTCCCGCTGCGTGGAGGGAGGCATGTGTGCATACTTGCTGTGTATAGATTTCTCGGGATTGGCAGGTGCAGTGCTGGATTCCTTCATTCCTCTCTTGGATTCCTGCTGAACGGGTCACATCCTGAGCTGACAGTGCCCTGGCCTTCAGTCTGCAGAGCTGGGCAGGGGCAGTTGGTCCCCATTGCAAATGTTAAGTCATGTGGGGAGATCTGCTGAGTGGTTATCTTTCCACAATTAGTGCGTGAATGATTTTTCAGGCTACTTGATTCTGTAAGTGCTGGGCCTTAGGAGATAATTTTTTTCCTCCCAGTTCTATCATTGCCTCCTGACAACCTTGGGCAAGTCTGCTGCTTTCTTCGTGCCTCTGTTTCTATCCCTGTAAAAAGCAACAGTATCTCCTTTGCCTAGTGCTTTGAGGGCTTTTGATGGAAAGCAGTATGTGTTCACTGGCTACCCTAATAGGAAAGGAAAGTAGAGAGCTGATGGTGAGCACCTGGGTGAAGATTTCACCAACTGAGGTTGTAAGAGCTGAGGTTCGGGTCCAGCAGCGCAGTGAGGTGGACGAGGGGATGGGCAGAGCAGCTGTGTCCTGCCCTGCCATTGGCACCGGCAGAGGCTGTGCTGGCTGAAAGAAAGGCGTGGGGAGACCGCAGGCATGATTGATGGATGGGACGGGGCCCTCAGGGCTGATCTGTGGTGCTGCACCCCTGTGGATGAGGACTTGGGAGCTGGCTCTGTGCAGCCCCAAGCTGCCAGCTAAGCTTGCCCAAGAGACAGGAAGGATGGAACGGGCCGCGGTACTGGGAGTCTCTCCCACAGCTGAGCATCTCCTGTTCCCCTCTTCCCGCAGGATCTTCGGCTTCCCCCTCCACTACACAGACGTTTCCAACATTGGCCGTGGTGCTCGCCAGAAGGTGCTTGGGAGATCTTGGAGTGTTCCTGTGATCCGGCACCTCTTTTCCCCGCTCAAGGATTACTTTGCCTGTGAATAGCAAGTAGAGTTTGCCTTGTCTCTGGTAAAGATGCAGAGCTCCACTGCCTTTGCAGGAGAGGGACAGACAGTCAGCCCCAACCTCCTGCAGGCCCCATGACTTCCTTGAAACCATCCCTCCGTGGCCACGTGCTGCGGGAAGGAGCATGGCCCCACAGCGAGAGCTTAGGAAATGTCTTTAACCAAAGAACCTGGTAGGGTAACTTTCCTTTGAAGGGACTAACAACAGCGATAACTTAGAAAATGATGGACAAAAGAACTTTAATTACCCAGCACAGAAAGTTGTATGCATAATTGATAAGACAAGACATCTTCTCCAGAGCATTAAATATTCCATTTTAACCTACAACTGAAAAGCTACAACTTGCTGAGCAGTGAGTGTGGAAGCAGCTGCTGGGGTGCTGCAAACAAACTGGAACTACAGTGAAACGATGCTTTTCTTAATCAAACAAAACCTCTTGAAACAACTGCTAAAAAACCAAAACTGTAGCAGCAGGTCTAAAGGACCCTGGTCACGTTACATACACTGAACATGCAGGATACAGAAACCAAATCTTTCTTTTAAAAGACTTTCTTTTTTGTTGTTTGATTTTGTTGTTTAATGTCCATTGCTGCTTTAAGGCATTACATAAGAATGTGGAGATTCCTAGAGCTGAATGTAGCTGAAACTGAACTGTGAGGTGATAGAATTACTCTTCTAGTTAGAACTAAAGAAATACTGTAACAAAGTTCGGCTGTAGTTTACAAATATTCACTACTTCCTTTTTAAAGCATTTAAAGGTTTCCTTACATTTAAAAATCCTGCTGAGTGATTTGAAAGGTTAAACAGTAATCCAAGAGCATGGAGGATTTGGGTTCTGGTGTCTGCAAAGGGAAACGTTCTCCTAGTGTCGATTTCCAAAGTGAATGTGCTGCAGCAGCAGGAAGGATAGTGTAGTGGTCAATGTTGTCTTTACAATACAGCCCCTCGAAATGTCGCTTACAATTTCAGTAACTTGATGGTAGTGCCAGTGTGCTAGTTATGATGCAGATGCCAGAGAGAGACCTTCCCACAGGCTCTGCACCCCAGCCCATGGCATGTGGAGTGAAACCCTGCTGCGAGGAGGGAAGGAGGATGGCCACCCCCCGCGGCAGGGCCGGTCCTCACCCTCCCAGGGCAGGGGTGCTGGGGCTGATCCTGCAGTGCCTAAGGAGCTCCTCCGTGGCCTGGCACGTGCGCAGCAAGGAGGGTACATTGGCTGGCAGCACATCCTGGGCACGCTGTACCTGCCCCAGTGTCGGGGGAAATGCATGCATGCAGCAGGACTCCGTCTGTCAAAGCTAAGTTTTCCGTAGGGATAGGTTGCAGTCCTGGCAGCTGCCTTCAATGCACCTTTCAATGCACTGAAACAGTTCGGGATGTTCATCCTCCCATCCCTGTGTCCTCCCCTACCTCTACTCTTCACTATGAACTATAGCCTCACGTTGGCCAAGTACTTAGGTGCCTTCTCAAAATTAAGTATTTGCAAACCACCATTGTGCTGACTGGGTCGATGCTCTGCCTGATCCCAAACTGCCTTGCTGGGTGTTTTATGGCATGTGCCAGGAAGTGTCAGTGGGAAATGAGAGCTTCTCTCCCAGCTCCTTCTACCTCTCTTTGGTAAGCGTCCTCTCTCTTTGCATCTCCTGCCGTGGCAATGGAAAGTGGTGGTGTCCCCAGCAGAAATTGAGTCTCACATTTTCTGCTCCTCCCTCTATAGAGCTGTTTTTATGCAGTTTTCCACCTCCCACTCCCTCTTCCCACCCTCTGCTGGGGGAAGCTGCCTATCCCTATGTCTTCTCTTGGTCCAAACCAAGACTGTGCTCAGGAATTGGCAGGAAAGGAAACCCAGGAAATGTTTAAAGGCTTCTTTTCCTTAATTCTACCTGACAGTTATTCCTGAAAGTCTTGTGCTAAGGAGTTCCCAAATGACACACATTTGAGCAAGCCTTAATTTAGAAAAAGCTGGAGAGAAAGCCAAGTAATCTCCTTGGTCCCTGCTAGCATCTTCAGTTCTTTGCAGGCTGCTCAGGGACAAGTAGCAGCCCATCACCACCTCCCGTCATCTCGCTCCGTGACCCGCCCGGCTGATGCAGAGGACAGAGGGGGTCCGCTGTGCTGGCGGCTGGACCTGCATCTGAACCAAAACACTAATGCCTCAGCCTGGCATTTCCATCCCCCTTTCCCAGTCCTTGTAGCTGTGGGGAGCTCAGCATTCCCTAGGCATCGGCTGCGGGGGAAGGAGCTGCTGGTGGCAGTGCCTTTGGCTCCACTGCACCCGGAAACTACAGCAGCTCTCAACACCTTTCTAACTGATGACAATTTTATTTCTCAAAATTGGGTTAATACATAATCTCTACTCCATGGCATCTTTTTCACATCTTTTCCTTTCTGATCAAGAGAAAAAAATGACTTTGAGAAAGTAAACAAAACATAAAAGGAGCAATTGTCTTGGCATTAAGCTTATGTGATAAAGATTGTAGTAGAAGTGTTCCTTGAAATATTTTTCCATGTAAGAGCTACCTTTTATTATGTGTTTATAAAAATGTTGTAAGGAGAGTGTTTCAGAAATGCCTTTCTAATAATTTTTAAAGGCCTGTAACTCTCCCTGGTGCTATTTTTTTAGGGTAAGGATTTTGATGAAAGTTTTGTGGGTTTTTATACAATCTTTTACAAATCAAAGGAGTTTGTATTGTTAACAAATGTTTCATTTACTTTTTGTATTGGGAGCCCAGTACCAAAGTATAAAAAAACTTTAAAACTGTGCCTTGTCTAGAACAGTTTACTGATTTCCATATGGGAAAGAAAACAGATCCACATCTGGAGTTTACCATTTATCACTGTCTAATTAAAAATCAGTATTTCTGTATGACTAGACATTATTTGTTATTCTTGGGGGGGGGGGGGGGATTGACCAAGCAATTGCCGCCGGCCGGCCTGCTCCGCGCGCCTCGCCGCCTTGGCTGCCGGGCACGGCCGTTACCCTGGCCTGCAGCCCCGCCGCTAAAGCGGGTGTCACAGAGACCGAGGGAGCCCTTCTGCGCGGCAGCAGGAGCCCTGTCAGCACTGCGCGGACCGGGGGGGAAAGCCGAGGAAGAGCCTCGAAGCCCTGCGACTCGCCGGGCGCAGCCCGCTCAGCCGTTTAACGACATTTAACGGCTCTTAACGGCTACGCGGCGGCGCGACCCGCGCGCTGCCTCACGGCGCGCGGCGGATCCCGGCCGAGCAGCGCAGCGGCAGCTGGGGGGCGGAGCCTAGCCGGCGGGGCACGCGCGCGCTCGCATGGCGGAGCGCCCTCGGGGGCGGGGCCAAGAGCTCCCACCAATCCAGGCGGGGTGGGCGGAGCCTCGCCGCGGGAACGCAGCGGCTGTCACCGCCCCCTAGCAACGGCGAGGAGCTCGGCCCCGAGCCGCCGAGCGGCGCTCGCTAGAACCGCCGTGACGTAAGCGTGACGTGAGCGCGTAGCGTGCGAGTGACGTGGTCCCGGGCAGGCGGGCGGGGCCGGTTTGAACGCGGAGGAGACGGGCGTGAGCGGGGGCAGGTAACGGGCTGGGGGCGGCGGCGGCCGGCGGCGGCGGCGGCGGGCCTGGCCGGCGGCGGCGGGGGAGCGCCGGGCGGCAGGGGAGCGCCGGGCGGCGGCGGCGTGCTGGGCCGGCGCCCGGCGGAGCGCGGGGAGCCCGGCGTGAGGCCTGCAGGGCCGGGCCGGGCCCTGCCTGGGGCGCGCCCCTCCGCGGGGCCCGGGGCCGGCGGGAGGCAGGCGGCGCGGAGGGGGCCCGGCCCGGCCCCGCCCGCCGGGGCGCGTGCGGCCCTGCCCGCAGCAGCTGCCCGGGCTCTGCGGCGGGCGGCGGCTCCGCTTTGTGCCGCCGGGGCCGGGCGGCACCGGGCGCTCGGTGTCTCTCCACGGAGAGACACCGCAGTCTGCCGGCCAGCGTTTCTGCCTCGCTCGGCCGGCTGGGTAAGGAAGGTGAATAACTTGCCGCTGCTGTGATTCCTTTCGTCAAAGTTTCTATGTGAGTGATGGCTTAATGTTAATTTTCTTTCGAAAAACACTAAGCCATTGCCTTTACAGCTGTGATGAAATGAGGTCTGTTCAGCTGTTAGCGTCGGACAACTTCATTGTGGTTCTGTGAATCATCTCACGCTTGGCTGTTCTGTCATGAAGGTTCAAGAGGAAGTGCCTGTAACTTAACATGATGAACTTGCCTTAACAGAAGTGATGAACGTGGGATGTTACCACATGTGACACTTACCCCTTTGATTCTGTCTTTCAGAAAATGGCAGTTAATGTGTATTCTACTTCAGTGACTAGTGATAACTTGAGTCGACATGACATGCTTGCGTGGATCAATGAGTCTCTGCAGCTGACTCTGACAAAGATTGAACAGTTATGTTCAGGTAAGAGGACTAAAGACAAAAGAAATCCTAAATTTGATTTGTGCAATCTCTTTATAGAGATAAAGTTGTGCTGTGTAAACCATCTGTGCTGACCTGTAGCAATGTTATTGGCTAAACTGGTGTTAATGGATTCACAGTCAACTTAATCTAGCATTTTGCATTATAATTTGCTTGTGACTTGAGTTTTATTTAAATTATTCTTAACAATCTAAGCATAATGGAAAGGTGTATTTTTTCTTCTGATACTACAATATAAAAGAAATGGAGGTTAATGTGATAAATTCTTACAGGAAGGTGTTTTTCAAGGAAAATTAAGTACTTAGTTATGACAGTAGTGTGCAGATCTTCCAAGTGTGGTAACTAGCATAAACGAATGGTCTTATGGAAGAGAATAGAGTGCCTGAGAGATCTGAGAGGTGCCTAAAGATTCAGATGGGGCAGAAGGAGAGACATGAGGAAGATGCTGATAACTTTCTTGGTCTCACCTTCAGGACTTCATATCTCCTGATAATAAAGGAGCATCTCCATCTATGTCATTCCACGTCACTTTGGCTTGAGTTGAGTTTAGCAAGGCTGAATCTTGGCTAGACTTGTAAGCAGAAAAGGAGAAGTGGTTAAGGTACAGAAATAGTCACGTGTCACTCAGAGGAGTGTGCGTGTAGGGGAGGAGGGTTGTAGAAATGAAGGAAGAATAATAGTGTGTGGAGTAGGAGCTGAAAATGAAACCAAGGCTAAGAATATGGCTTGTGTAAGGATGATTTGGATAACTGCAACAGAAATAGAAAGGGATTTGGTGAAAAGTAGAAGTTCAACTCCTATGGTGAATTTGAGATAAGATGTTGCTCACACAAGGAGGGATGTGGGAGCTGCAGACAGAACAAAAGGGGGAAGAAGTTAAAAATGCATTTGGAACTGTCAGTACAGCCTGTGGCTGAGTCCGTGGAAGAAACATTCACAAGGATAACAGAGAAGTTGGGAACTTAGAACAGTACTTGTACTCTTCTGACAAGTACTTGTAGCAGCTTTTTGTCTAGAGAAATGACAGAGAAAGTTGGTAAGGATGAAGGAATTAAAGATCTAGAGTGACAGTGAAGTAAGAGAAATAATAGACATTATCTACTCGCAGACAGGCAGGTTGAAAATAAGAATAATTGCTTAGAAATGATGCAAGTCTCAAATGCTGTGGGGCTCAGGCTCTGAGAAGCGAGGACATTAATACTGACTGTGCAGCATCTCAGCTAACCTTTTTTCAGCAGAAGGCTGAGAGCTTACAATGTGGTATGTGCTGAATAATGTCCCTTTCCTGTGTCTGCAAAATACTCTGTGCCTCTGTGTGGATAGAGTGGCTTTCACAGTCATTTGAAAGCAAGCCTCCAAGGTTTCTTTGCTCCCTTTGGTAAGGGGAGTAGCAGCAGTAATTTCAGGCTGTGTAAATATATGAAAGAAGGTGTTATGCTGCTCTTTTTTAAATCATGCTTCTCTCTGATTGCCAGATAGTTTGCAAAACCCTGATCTCTGGAAGGCATCTATTTTTGAGTTGGCTGTTGGAGTTCTTCAGTAAGCGAACTGAAAGGCAGTGCAGATCAAAACCAAGATATTTTTTTCTTTACACCTGTAGAGAAGCAGAAATTTTCTGTTTATGACAGGTAAATAGCAGGAGTCCCAAACAGCCTGCAAATACCTTGATAGAAAGTGGACAGTATAAGACTTTCCATTACCTGGGGTTGACGTGAATAGACTAGCTGAGGCCAATATTGTAATGTATTAATTATTGGCCACTAGATCCCTCACAAAAGCCTGTTGTGTAACTGTTTTAGGTTCAGGCTCCCATTATTCTATGAGTACGCTTAACTTTTTGGTGTTTGTGGGGCAATTAGTGTTCAGAGTGTTGCACTGGTGTTTTCAATGGCATACGATTACATACTGCATACAATTACACTGCAAGCACCCGTATAGTTTTAAAAGTATCTTTTTAATAGGTTATGTATGTTCTACAAAGGCTAATTTTCTCTTCTGGGAGATGATTTTCTACTTTTTATTGATTTACTGAACCTTCTTTTATTCTAATTGTAGTGAGAGCTGAATTGATGTATACGAAGGATTTAAAATGGATAGGAAAGAACGCTAGCTTGTTGGAGTTTTTGGTTAAAACTTAGTTTAAATGTAACACAGCTTAATTTGCCTCCTTAACTTTGAGGGTGTCTTGAATTGTGGGTTGGTTCTGTCTGTATTAAGAAAATCATAATTTTATTAATTACTAAATATAATTATTTAAAATAACTGTAGTTCTGGTTTAGCTCTTAATATTCATAATACTAGATTATATATCTCTTAGAAGCACATTGGGTCTGTACTGATACCAATGAAGAAATGAAATCCAAATTACATGTTGGATTTGTATCTTGGACCTTTGGAGGCAGTATTGCCCTTCCTCATAAGGGCTCAAGTCATGAGACCAAAAGTTTGATCCTGTAGTCAGCTGAAGGTTATTTAAGGCCATACTGCACCAAAACAGAAGATTAAAGGCTCCTGATACCTTGCTTCTGTTTCCTTTAAGGAATCACATTGCTGAGAAATGAGTCAGGTCAGTTTACTGATCTGACTGAAAAGTAACTTCTGTGAGCTTAGTGAGCTGACTTGATTCATCCTAGGACTCATACTCTTTAGAGCTGAAGCCAGAAAGGTTGATAGAATGTGTGGCTGGGGACAATGGCAGAGAAAGAACACATTTTTTTGGTACTAGCTTGCAGTTAAGCAGGCTTCTGAACGGTAGGGTGGTAAGCCGAACCTCCAGTAAATGGTGTGTCAAGAAAACTTGTTCATGTTTTCACTTGAAATAAAATGGCACATGAACTTTTTCTTTTGGCAGGTGCTGCCTACTGTCAGTTCATGGACATGCTCTTCCCAGGTTCAGTAGCACTCAAGAAAGTGAAGTTTCAAGCAAAATTGGAGCATGAGTACATTCAAAACTTCAAGATTCTACAAGCAGGTTTTAAACGAATGGGTGTTGACAAAGTAAGCTGGTTTATAAGTGATTTTTCCTTGTTCTTAACATCAAAGCAGATGGAAGGTGTTATCAGTGCTTCCATCTCCAGATCTGAATAAATTTTGGAGCACAGCTTGCTTCTGGTTTGTATTAGGGTTCTTGCTGTTGTTGACTTGAGACAATATCTACTTTACTGTAGCTAAGGTTAAGCTTCCAGTTCTTAATTGTACGATCAATTTTTCCTTTTTAATGCTATATAAGAAACAGATTAATAAAGAAAATAATCTGAGATAAATTGTACTTAAGCCTCTTATTTGAACCAACTTTGTACCAGGTATGATCCCATAACCTGTTAGTATGGTAGTGTTAGTGACTTTAAGTTCCTCTTTATAAGCTTATTTAATTTTAAGATGATGAAAATGAGATCTCTGAAAATACTTGTTCAGATTAAATAATTGTGTTAATGGAAGGGTGATTTATCTAGGTAATAGTTACAGACCGCATATTTGATCAACATTAAGCAGTGTGATATTAAAACTTGGTTCTTTATTTATTGGAAGGTACCTCATTCTGTGGTTGCTAATGGCTTCAGCACACATTTAATCATGTTTTTACTTAGGGGAAGTACAGCTAACTTGAACAGTTTGTCCAGAGCTGGACAAACATGCTTTTAAATATTAAGTGACTGTATGATGGTAATGACTCTGCTCCTGCCAAACTTGATAGACTCTCAGCTGGTGGCCTACGGACAAGAAGTCACAATTTGCAGCATCCTTTTAATAATCTTTTTCAGCATCTCTAGAATGAAGAATATAACTGGAGCCTATGAAAAAAGCAACATTTAAATTTTGTAGCAGTTCTTTATGTTAGTAGTCTGTAAAAATTGATCCAGCAGTTCAGATTTATGAAAACTATTGCTGGATGAACTGGCTTCAAAAAGTACAGGAAGACATTTGGTGTTGAAACTTGGTGCAGCAGAAGCCTTACTGCGGAACTATTTAAAATTAGTTGGACACTCACAGTAAAACTATGACTTTTTTTTTAATTACAGTTATTAGGAAAATCTTACTATTCGAGATGCACTTAGTTTTAAGGAGGATCTTCTCTAGAATAGACTAAGAATTGCATTTGCATATCTCCTGAGTGCACTCTTGTTAAAACTTGCTATACATATAGGGAAAGATTCTTTACTGTTAATATAAGTTTTTACATTTTTTTCAGATAATTCCTGTGGACAAACTAGTGAAAGGAAAATTTCAGGACAACTTTGAATTTGTTCAGTGGTTCAAAAAATTTTTTGATGCAAACTATGATGGGAAGGAGTATGATCCTGTTGCTGCTCGACAAGGCCAAGAGACAGTAGCACCAAACCTTGTTGCTCCAGTTGTGAACAAACCCAAGAAAGCTCTCAGTTCTAGCAGTGCAGGTAGAGTAAATATTTAAAGGTTATTTAGATCATAAAAAAAAAAAAACTTCAAGAAAGCAAGACTGAGTCTCTGTTTAAATTCATTGCCTCAAAATTACAGTATTTTGCAGCTAATTTCAGAGATACTATTCTTAAATGCCAACTGAAACAGTAGTACTCAGTTATCTGGGAGTTAGAAATGACTATTTTCCCTAAAAGAAGAGATGGCAATAATTGGTGCCAACGTGTATTGAAGAAAATACCCATGTTGCGTGGAGTCGGGAGAAGGAACGTTTTATACAGAGAAATTTGAAGACAAGTTTCTGTGTGTCTGGAAGGGTGATGGTACTTTTAGAAGAGGGGAAAAAAATATTCTGAGAGGAGCTAATGATGATTTAATCTTACAGCCACGCAGAGGCCCATTGTTACACAGAGAACTGCAGCAACTCCAAAAGGTGGTACTGGAATGGTCAAAAAGGCTCCAGGAGATGATGAATCAGCAGGATTAATTGAGCAGGTGTGTTGACTGAAATGACCCTGTGTACTAGTCTGTGTATTATGGATTTCTGTGTGGGGTGGATTTATTTATTTATGTATAGAGCCAAATGACTTGGGCAGGGAGATACAAGAAAGAGATTGTAATGTAGTAAGCTCCTTTCAAGTCACTTAAACCAAAACCTTTATTATAGTGATTTCACTCTCCTGGTAGGAGTGAAACTCCTTATGCAGTACATTAGTACCCAGACATTTACATCTAGTATGTTCCATATTCCACATAGCATTGTTTTTATTTCCACAGCTGTGTTGCAGATATCACAGCATTCCAACTGAGCTATGAGCAGCTGCTGCTTCACTGCAATGCTGAATGCAGTATAACTAAAACTCCCATCGGCATGAGAGAATTGACTTGAAAGAGTGTGTTAGCAATCAAAACTGCAAGCTGTTGGCTTTTTACATGTCATGTAATAAGTCATTAGAATTTCCAGCGGATATTACGTGTTTTGGGCTGGATGTTTTGTTGTGGAAGTACATTGCAATTTGTGAAATGGTATCACTCCCTCCCCTCCCATCCCAAGTTTTGGTTATTTCTAAAGTGCTTTGCATATGAATACCCTCCTGAGAGCTTTGGGGATCTCACCTTATGGATAAATCAGTACCTTATTTTCTTCTTAGTCAAGAAATTACTGTTGATATCTTTTGAGCAGATCAACGTATTGAAACTCACTGTTGAAGATTTGGAGAAGGAGAGAGACTTCTACTTTGGCAAACTGAGAAACATTGAATTGATCTGCCAGGAGAATGAAGGGGAGAATGATCCAGTGTTGCAGCGGATTGTGGAAATTCTTTATGCCACAGATGTAAGTAATTTTGCAGAAATTGAATTACTCTTTTTTTTTCTTCCCATAACTGGAAGTTGGGCTGTTTTCTAGTGCTCCCTCCATTTCTACCTGTTTTTCTTCCTTTAGGTTTGTGGCTTAGTTTTTTCCTGTAATAAAGGAACAGATAACAATTCTATTCAGGCAGCAAACAAGTTTAGGCTTACATGAAGAGTATGTAACATGGATCAAAGATGAGAAAATAATTTCTGTAGTAATATATACTAACACTGTAAATGATAACTTGACAGTATTTCCTTTCCACTATCCTAAGTGAAAAATAAAAGGAAGTGTGAATACATCTCAAGAGTAGTCAGGAACTGGTTTGAGATCAGTTTTTCATTAAAGCCCTTGTTTTATCCCCCCTTCAGGAAGGCTTTGTGATACCTGACGAAGGAGCACCGCAGGAGGAACAAGAAGAGTATTAACAGACCACATACTGTACCAGCAGAGCAGCAACATCAGAATTCTTTGCCCCAGATCATGTGCTTAACTGTAAAATACTCCACTTTATTCTTAGAGGACTCGTTGGTTTCTTTTCATAAGCAAAAAGTACCTCTTCTTAAAGTGCACTTTGCAGAAGTTTCACTCTTTTTACAGTGGGTTTGAGTTAGGAGCTCTTTCTCACTTTGTAGCAGAGCAGTATTCACATCTAGTTGGTATATTTAGGGAGCAAGAGGCTGAATATTTGGAACTTGTTGCAGATTGGTTTGCTGGTAAAACACTGGTTTGTGGAAAGACTTTTTTTGTATCTAAGGTGGTGTGTAGTAGAGAAATTAAAGACTCTGACTCACAGAAAGATTGAGTTAATGTGAAATTGCAGCAGAGAAATTATAATTAAATGCCTTAAGAGTATTTAAAATATGCTTCCATATGCCAAATTGAAGTAATGTGACAGGAGATTTTATGTGCTTCATACCATGGTAGACACTTGTTTGACTCCATACACTGCTGTTTGAGAGGCCTTGCATGGCAGTCTTACTTTGTCAGCAAGTGCTCAAAAGGGGCTATTAAATCAAAATGCCATTCCTATGTAAAGCTGCTTATTAAATGATTAGTTCTCGATGAAATAGGCCTTACTGTTGCCTGTCACAAGATTAGAGGGAGTATGAACAGCTGAGACACATAAATTACCTTGAAAAGCGCTAAAGCCTTTTTCTTGGCATTGTGGCTAATGACTTTGCCAAAATGTACTGTGTTTTCTGTTAAAAAAAAAAAAAAAAAAAAAAAAAAAAAGGCCTCCAGTCTTATTGCCTGAAAATAATTTTTCTTCCTGACTCTTGTTTCTACTTGTCCTATTTCTGTTTATTTTCATTGGTGTATCTTCTAGTCTCTCACTGGTTCTTTTCTCTTCCCCATTCCAAGGAGTGCTGGTCAAATCAGATGGTTGTACCAGGATTCGCACTGTGCAACTATGTTGGAATGAAAGTGAATTGAGCACATGAGGATGAACTTTCTGTCTTTTTTTAAACCAGGGTGTATCTAATAATACTTGCCAGTTCAGTAATCTTCTGGGGTCAAAACTAAAAAGGTGCTGGCTAACAGAGCTATTATTATTGCAGAAAATACAGTACTGAGACTAACTTAAATATTAATATTTAAAAGTACTTTCTTTAACTGTCTTTTTTTTTTTTCCTTGCTATTATGCCCCTCATTATTTTTGTGTTTGGCAAGATCCTGCAAGACTTCTGATCCCTCTTCACTACTGAGATTGAACAGTCCTGTTGTGCTTGTATTCATTTGTTTCTGGTGGTAGCTTGTCCTAAAATGTGTGTAGGAGAGCATTTTATGGTAATTGTTGTGTAGTGCATGAATCTTTGTGAAATTCAGAGAAAAACCCAAATTCAGTGAATGCCAAAAAAATGCAAGTATCTAGCCATTGTTTAAAATTGCAGTGGTGCTATTTCTCTTGTGGCCTTTTAGACTTTTGTTGCCCTGAAACTCCATTTTACTGAGAAACCATATTTGACTTGGATTTTTCTTGACAGGGTTTTTCTATTTTAAGCAGTTTCTAAATAAAGTTCTGTATTTCAAGAGTGTCATGTCTACTGGAGTCTCTCATACTTTCAGATATGATCAGGCAAATCATAATAGTTTGTCTGAAGCTTGCAGGACCTGGAATATAAGCTTTTGTTCTCCAGTCTTAGTTACATTCAGTGCTAACTGGAGTAGCAATAATGTTGAAACTTTCCTTGGAGTAGGCTGGGAAAACATCACTTACTATTCATTCTTTCCCAAGCAGATGAAATGTGACTGTATTGTTGGCTTCTTCCTTCTAAAGGTGTAAGAATGGGGCTGGATAATAGGGGCACTGTCATGTGACTTTAAGTGGTGAAATGGCTAAAACAGTGGTTGTAAACAAGATGTTAGCTGTGGCATCTGTCACCAGTCTGTCTGAGCAGACTGACTCAACTTAGTTGTTTTGTTTCAGTTGGAGTATGTTTTGTAGATGAGTTAAATGTTACTTTTACAGATGTGTGCACTGACCAGCTGCTTCAGAGAAGTGCTTGTGTGATGTGTCTGACTTTGAAATTGGAAGCGTTCCCCAAAAGGCTTATCTATCATGATAGAAAATCCTAAGTGTTCTACAGATGCTTTATTATAAAGAATAGGCATTGCTGGCAGTGCCTACTGATATTGAAATGTTGGTGTTGGACTACAGAAGCACAGTCATAGAACAAGGTTTTTTGATGCACATAAAATCTTCTTTATCATTACTTGTTCGCTTTGAGATCAAAAGCATACTATTTTCAACTCCATTCTTCCACCATCTCAAAGCAAAAGATGGTAATAATGTGTGACTTAAGATGACTTTCATTCATCTTGAGACTTGATGGTTCAGTTGCACGTTGGAACATAGTTGCTTCAAGTCCTCCCACCTTCAAGATTGCATGTGTGGAACTGCAAAGTACCAAAATAATCAGATGGGTCAATTTTTGTTCTCTGCTACTAGAAGCAAGCAAATACACTTTAATGCTAAGAGAATGATGAGTCAGAAATTGTGCTGGTGCTCCGTGATCATGTGAGACTGTTCAGCATGTGGAGCTGTTGGATGTGTGTTATAAAACAAAATTGAAGCTGCAGTCTTGTAAGTGAAACGCTCTTAAGATTTCCAATCGCTTACATGCCTTCTGTACCACCAAGATGAGTTGTAAATAGAATGGACAGACTTGTATGGTCAGCTTACCAGTCTACATTGTGGATATCCAGGCATAGTCTTTTTTTGAAAGCAAGCAACCACAACAAACCCAACTCAAACCCATAAACTTAATGTAGCTACTCTGTTACACTGGTACAGTATATGCTGTTAAATGTTAAATGCTCACCTGCTGGAACAATTCAAATAGCACCAACTTTTCTTAGGCTCTTAGTTTTATCAGATATTTGAAAAGTGAACAGAATGGAAGAACCAAAAGCTCACCTCTCCTTTCTGTACCGACATGTCTGTCTTATAGGTGGGCTTGTGGATGTTTTTTAACTTTTATTGTTCAGTCTTTTCAAAATTCCTGGTTTGCAATGACGATTCTTACTGTAACTGTTAAAAGCCTTCAAATAAAGGCCAATAACTTACTCGCTCTTGTATCATATCAATATTTAATGTAACTGCTTAAGCACTTGGTGATCTTGTAGACAAGTGTCTATCTTCAAGAACAAGTGTGTCCTTGATTATTATTATTTATTTTTTCTCTTTTTCTCCTCTTTGACAACATCCTTCTATAGGTAAGGCTGGGACCTACTTCTCACAGGGGATAGATTTTTAGCAAGTTAGTATGAAAACTTAATGAGGTTTTCAGGCTGTATCAGTAACACACAGATTATTCTTAATTTATATAATAGTGCAAGAAATACAGGGAATGATATAGGGACCTAACAGGGTTAATGGGATAACTTACACACTTAGAACTTTAAATCAAGGATAGTAGCTTTTTGGCAAAACAGGTTGAGATGGAAAAGGAATAATATTGCTTCATATTTGAGCCTTAAGTCAAGTATATCCCTTTCAGAGTTGTGGAAATGTAAAACTGTATAAAAGGATTTAAGGTGGAAAAAGAATGAGTACTCTGGTGCAAAATTCCAGCATAGTAGATCAGGAACTCGGTGGTGTTTGCTGGTTGGAATCTTGTGAACACCTGGAAAAATCTACCAAACTATAGGACTTTATTATTACAGGGATGCAAGCTCCCCAGGTACCTGTGGACTGTTAGCAGGAGGGCTGAAGAATTTACCGATCCTTTGGTGCAGAAAGCAGAGAAAGCGACAAGACAAAGACATTGCAGATCCAATTCTGGTTAACTGGAATACAAAAGAGCAAGCAACTTGGATGACAGTATGGAATACTGAAGCTGACGATCCTTGGAGGGAACAAAAATACAAACCATGGTTTTGCAGAAGGGAGGCTTCAAACTTGGTTGGTAAGTAAGATCTGGGGCGAGGTTTTGGAATTGTTGCTGTCAGTTCCTAGCAGAAATTGATACTAAGTCCATTAACTATCCAAATGTGGAGGAGTTAATTAGAGAAATTAGAGAAGGTTGCAGTCATAAAGGAGCAGGATAAATGGACAGGGACAAAACTGAGCATGATATGAAATACTTGACAAATAGAACTTGAAAGAAATCTAATTTGAGAACTTTAAGGAAAGGAAGCAAAAGTGCAGTATTTTATGCTTAAAGAGGAATAATAAGTGCACAAGTACAGCACAGTGAATATGTGATTACATAGCAGTTCTGCAGAAAAGCTAGGGTTTTAATACAGGCAATGTGAGTCTAAAGAGATGGAAAACAAATGGGTTGTCTTTTTTGGGTAATACCTGTTAAACTGAAGGATCAGACTATCTGAAAGAAACAGCATTTTTGCTGAAGCTCTGCATCCTTATACAATCATTAAGACAGAAATCTGTATCTTCCAAGAAAGTGCCTTTTCTTTTCCTCTTTTTCCTTAACAGAGCAGAAACAAGTTAAACTTGGCCCTTGAAATTTCCGAAGACTAAGGAAAGTCTAGAGAGCGCAATTCCAGCCTTGTATCATAAGAGAGGACTAACTGAGAAACACTTTTTTCCTCCCTGCCCTGAAGGCATATTTCAAAGCTCTGTAGAGACAAAGGTCACTTTCTTTAAAACTATCTCTTCTCCCTTACTCACCAAGGCTGGCTAGCTTTTCAATAACAACCTAATTAACGCCCCCTGCCCCCCCAAAAAAGTGTGTGTGTATATATATGCATACATATATACACATTTATATATAAATAATTGTGGCTGATGTCACAGAACTATAAAAAAACCAGGAACTGGTGTGGTTTCTGTTTCTAAGTCTGCGAGAGATGTTTCGCAGACATCTTCCTCTCGAAAGTAATTTTGTAAAATGGTTGTCTGTTAATCTTCTGATAGTGCTCTGGTTTTGTCCCCAGGGAATCCATAAGAATGAGCAGGCATTTGGGAGGTTTTAAATCTCATGAGAATGTGTGGATATAAATCTCCTCTTAAAACTCTTTAGATTGGTATTTATGAAATGATGAACAAATGAGGCTAAAATGGGGGAAGGGGACAGTGGAGATGGGTCCATTTTCAAAACCTGAATACAAAGCCATATTTCATCTTGGCATTCCCCTCAAAGAGGGGTTTGAGGAAAAAGGAAGAAAATGGAGCGACAGTTCTGTGATAGTGGCCATGAGGACTAGAGTGAAACTCCACAGCAGCCTTGCATAAAGGTAGAGTAGGGTGAAGAGCTGGATCAGGAACCCTGGGAGCTCTTTCCCTGGGACCTCAGAGGACCTCCTGCGTCTAACTATCATTACATGGGAAAGTGCTTTTACAGAACAGCTGAAGAGGAACTCCTTTATCCATCAGGACCCTCTGGGGCAGGATTAATAAAATCCTTGATAAATTGGTCAAGAGAATGACAAGAAGGAGGAATCTCCCCTGAAGTCCTTTTATTGTTCAAAACCTGTGGAATGGTGATTTAACAGACTTCACTCGTGACTTCAGGTTCCCAGTGGATACACAAGGGAAGTAGGGACAGGAGAAACCTGCATTGCTGCAATGGTGAGTAGCCCCACAAGAGTCTCATGGTTTTCCAGAAGCAACAACTGTTTTACCCTGGCGTGGTTAGCGCTGAGAAAGAAGACACAGAGAGGAAGATAGCTCCTTTTTTTTTTTTTTTTTTTTTTTTTTTTTTTTTTTTTTTTTCCCTCTTCAGAGAAGGATCTATTTTCTGAATCTGCCTGGAAATCTCAATCATAGAAGATCCTTATTAGATATGTGGGTGGATGTCCAAGTGCTTAGGAGCTTTCAGTTTCCCCATGTGTAACAGGGGAATGAAAGATCACTTTCATTCCTGCTGCAGTTTTATTATGGCTTGTTCGAGTCACGTGCGCCTGGAAGGCTGAGTGTGTGGGTGACGAGCATGCGTTGTGCTCTGTACTGCCACGGCTGCCCTGGCAGTCTTGTCTGCACTTGCTAATCTTAAGCTAGTTTGGATGTGAACTGTGGTCAAGGCATTGTCATGGCAAACATGTTCATAGGGTTATTTCTGCTGGTTTAAGCTCTCAGGGTAGACCTGGTCTGCTCTTGTTTAATGACTTGTGTCTTCAAAAGCAGCGTGAGGTAAATGAGTGCCATGATGTAGATGAATAGAGTGCAAAAGTCTGCATCCTTTAGCTCTGTTGAAACATAGTTTGGATGTCATAGTCAGTGAAACAGCTACAATGGGTCCCCTTTTCAAAGAAACAAAACATCCCCCCCCCCCAAACGCTTACATTATTTTTTTTATGGAAGATCAGTAGTTACAAGCTTACATTAATATATTGAAATCAGTAGATATTGTGCACCCTGGCAACCAAATCTCCAGGAGGGGGGATGTTCTCGGAGCCATTGCAGATGAGAGAGAGAGAAAGTTTTCTCATGCACTTGAAGCAGTGATCTTTGATCAGAATTATTTTGTGTGCAATTATCCCTATTTTTGAGGCTGTGCTCAGAGCAGGACACATCCATGCTTATATAATGCTTCTGCAGGGAATATCTTGTTTTCAGCACTGAGCAAAATACTCTGAGGGCTCTGCTGGTTTCACCCTGTTGCTCTCTGGGCAAATGAGCCGCAAAATGCTGCAGCATTTCAGCCGCTCCGGAGAGGCGACAGCGTCAGCTATGTCCCCTGCGTCCACTGGGGTTTGATGCCCTCTCTAGCCAGGTAACTTCCCGGCAGCTGCACCACAGCTATGGTTTGAAACCTGTACTGCTAAAGACAGGTTGAAATTTGTTATAGAGCATTATCAAAATAGAATTTTAATAATTGTATTGTTTTTCAGCCTATGAGGTTTTCAAACAGAGGTCAAAGACTGTCTTGCATAGATGTCTCCCGTGCCTGACAAGTAGAAGGTAGGATTAATTCTGAATGCTTGTAGAAATCGGCAAAAATACTGCAGAGAGCAAATGCAGGCAAGGTGGAGGTGATGATGCAGCTCTGTTCCAGAGCATTTCAGTATTTAATGGCTTTTCTTTTTGTTGTCTTAATGTTTGGTAATTCTTTCTATTTATTCATAACAATTTCAAAAGTGGATAGCACAAATGTATGTTTCATTGTCTTCATTCTATAATATGAAGCCAGAATGCAAGTTCTAAGAAGTCAAAAGAACAAAATTGGCAGCCTCTAGATTTTGATTTTATTTATTTATTTATTTATTTATTTATTTATTTATTGGGTAAAGCCACCTATGAAGATAATGGTGTTGCAGGTACAGTACAGTATAACAGCATCTTTCTGCTGCAGACAGATTAATTCTTATTCTTCCCCCAACCCAGACTGGTTATTTTGGTATTATCACCTCAGTTTTACATATAGAGGAGCTTGGCTCATGGAGGCTGTGATTAATCCTACATCATACAAGAGTTTAGTGGTGGATAAATCTCAACTTTCCGGTTTTCCTGTCATACACTTTTTTGATACTGATGTTCACCTGCTGTGATGGTTAGGCTTTCTTCCTATGTCTTTGTGCTTCTAAGTATCCTTTGTTTTGGACTGATCTGAACTGGAATGCCAGACATATACAATAAGATGTATTTGCTATAACTGCACAGTTTTGGGATATGATTTAGGATCTATCTTTGAATTTTGATTCACGTAGACTGGTAGCAGTATCATGTCTGAGATTTATGTATACAGTTACTTTAAAGTGGATGTTCCTAAGGAGACAGAGATACTGTGTTAGATTCACTGGGAATATTCAACATAGACTACACAACAAAGTGACTGGGAAACATCAAAATATTTGATAAAAATAGAGCTTCTCCTGCCTATTAATTTATGATATAGTCTTTATGAAAAATCTAACTTAATTTCTTTCTTCTAACTTTCAGTATTGAAAGGCAATAACGTCTAGCTAGAGAGTTCTAATACTAAGACAGGGCAGTAGCTGCAACCTGTTATTCCATTTTGGTAAATTTAGGAAAATTTATGTCAGTGGGCAATACTCACAAGAAAATTTTAACACTTAGAAGTTACATAGTAGTTTGTTCTATGTGCAACATTATTGCAGATACACAGGCAAATTGGAAAATAGCATATATAAATGGCCAGTTTTAAAATAACCCCGTACCATAGCTCTCTGGGTGCATAATGGCAATAAACTATGTGCAGTTTCGACTTCTAGTAAAATCATTTGCTGATGTGGAAACTATAGAAATCTGCCAAAGGGTTCTTTATGGGGTCACCATTGTTACAATAATGTTATGACATGCCTTCTCCATGATCTCATTTCTTGGTAATGAATTATCTGGTTGAGCATAGCTCTCAGTTTATAATGCTTGTTTTCACAGGTTTGGATATGAATAAGTTCTGCATGTCAGAGAAGGAAATAATAGAGAAAACTGACAATAAAGACACTGGTGACATCTTCGTGAAGACTGACACTGATTGTGATGACTTTATAGCCTGGGTAATGGTACTGTCCTCTGTGATGAAAGATGAGGGCTAAGGAATAGTAGCTGCAAAAATAGTTTCCTAATTTATTTAAAAAACACAAAAATCGAACATCATTTGTTACTGACAGTAGAGTAGCATTTATTTTCTTAACTATCTTCCATAATTCTCACTCTGTCAACACCACAGAGCCTGAGATAATTAATTCTGCTCTCCCTTTGATACTGTGCTAATGAAATCACTGTCTGCCTTACAGGAAGAATAGGTGGACTATGTGCTAAAGGAATTCAGAAGCAAGGATAACATGCTGAAAAGCAAATCATACCTGCTCTTTAAGATGCCCATGAAAGTAATCCCAGGGTAAGACATCTTTAAGGAGAAATCGTGCACTAAAAGCTACTTGTATTTGTCTTCCTCTTGAATGATTCTCCTCTGATGCAGTGAAAAATGCCTACCACTTAAGCATTCATTTTACATCAAATAGAAAACACGAGCATCTTCCAAATGAAATTGGCTTAATAAACGAGTCTCTAATTTAAGAACAATGTCTGTTATAAGGTAATAGATTTGATGATAAATGACTGGCTGAAATGAGTTCTCTTCTGTCTTTAGTCAGTCTGGTTTGGCTGTTGTATGTAAAACCATCAGTTTAGTAGATTGCGTCTGTTACAACAACAAACCAGGGTGTAAGATATGACAGCTGTTCCCCTTCATGAGTTGGAGGTTTACAGAGGTAACATGGCCTGCTAAGGAAGATTAAAAGAACTGAAGTTAATCTAGCCTAGAGAGGAGAAGACTGCAGTAAGGCTGGAGGAAGAAACTTATTTCTTCACATGCATGAGTAACTGCAGGAAAAGTCTGACTGTGTCTGTGGTGAAAAGGACAAAATCAAGGGATTACCTTTCAGATACTCATAACACAATATTTGCCCCCCTCCCCAATGTCAAAGGCAGGGCAATACTAGTATACGAATGTCCAGGAGGGGTGGAAAGGTTTGACAAACATCTATCAGATATTGACCGCTTTCCTCTCTTGCTCCCTTCTCTCTCTTAGGATCCCAGGCCTTTGCAAACTTAGCTTTTCCTAAGCCAAAGATGGTTTAAAGGGAGGTGTGAGATAGGTGGAAAAAGAGCTTGGAGTCTCTCAGACAGTTCCTGATGGTTAGCAGGGAAGGAATCCTCTGCTGACATGATGCATTCAAGCTGCTCTATGCTCTCTCTGTTGGTATACAGCTCATGGGAAGGTTTCAACTCTTCTCTGATCAGTGATGTTCAGCGTTTCCATACTGGGGGGCCTTCCCTTCCTTCTTCCTGCTTACCAATAAAAGGAGTAGTTGCAGTCCTGTTCTCTCCCTAGGGAGTTTATCCCACGGTAGACTGGAGTGTATGCCTAGTGCAGGTGTCTGCTCTGTATTTATTGCTATTTCTGTATCTGTAAATCTTCTTGTCAGCAACGGCTGCTTCAAGGGTAGAGATGCAGCACAGAGCAGTTGCAGGCGGCTCTGAAAAGGAAGCTTGGCCCATTCTGTGACCTTTTCTTAAGTCAGTTTAAGTTCGATCCTGTCAATGGGGGGTGGCTCGGTTCTCCCCCATCCTCTAGAATGAAGCAAGGTGGCAGAAGGGGATGTGAATTCATGTTTGAAGATATGTGCAAGAAATGCTTTCTTTCTGCGTTGCCACCACTTTCCTGAAAACCTTTTAGGAAGTATAAGGGAAAAATTCACATAAGGAAAATTTTTCATTAATTTCCCTAGAGGGTCTATTTAAACAGAAACATCTGGTCTCGGCTCAAATTACTGCCTGTTAAGTCAACTGTTCTAGACTGAGAACAGGATAACGAATCGGCCTTGAATGCTGGAGAGGTGCAATTAGACCCTTGAATCCTGTTTTTCTCCATCTTGTCATTAGTGATCTTCAAACTAATATTCTTTGTAGGGTTTTTCTTTTTGTTCTTCTCTAAAGGCTATCACGGATTAAAAAAAAAAAAAGATACAGCACTTTTGGTGCTGAGTTCATCTGAGAACAGAGATGCAAGGAAGCTTGTTTGTTACTTAAAGTGACAGTGAAGTTCATGGAGTGGCAGATTGTGGCTCCCTTTCTGCCTGAATTCTGAGAAAACTGGTTTCCTCTTCTCCACAGCTTGACCAGACTAATCAAGGATTACATTGAAAGATACGGTTGTCGAAGCATCTTGCTGAGGGTTGCATCTACTGATCAAACTATTGGTAAATACTTACAAACACTACTACCTGTACTGGAGCTGCATGTAGTGTGTTGACTTCTGAAGTCAAAGGGAACTCCACCCTTGTCAGTTAGCTTGTGATTTTTGTATCTGAGTATATTGTCAGCATGTTTAATACTGTGCATGGTTGTGAATCACTGTCAAAATGGGCATCCATACCTGAGGTTAAAAATGTTTATCTCTGAGTAAAAACAATGCTGTCAACACGTCAGTAATTCTGTTTCATAGGATCTCTCTCTGTAAATATGGCCTAGAATTCTTCAGTATCAGTCACAACAAATGTGACAGGATCTTTTGCCTCATTGAGTTGGACAGCTGCATCACAGCCCTGGATTACGGGTAGGATGCTTCTCCAAACGGGTGAATGACTTATTTACAGCAGCACTTTAGATGAGAAGTCTGTGTCTGCCTTCTATGAAAGAGATTCTTGAGGGGAAAAAGACATGCCTATGAGCTCTGATGGCATTCTCTGGAGTGTGAAAACACTTGCTGTTCTCTGTACTCTGAACTCATGGAGGCAATTCTTATCAGCGCTGGGGGTGAGAATTTGTGCTTTCAGTTGAGGGGGGAGGAATTAAGATTCACATGGATCACTCTGCAATGCCTGAGGTGGCAATTGAGTGCAATGTAGTGACAGTGGCAAAGTCCAGGTAGTGAGCACCATTTGCAAAGTGTGAATGAACAATGAGTAGAAAGGCCTTTTTCCTTGCTTCCCATCACTGAATGGTATGAAGAGATGTCAGGGGCCCGGTGGGATTAGCTTGTTGGTGGTGCTTTAAATGTGTTTTGTTCAAAATAGAGACCAAATCCCAAATGCTTTCATGAGGAGTGTGATCAGCACTGAATAGAAACAGTTGTCTTCCTTCTACTTGGTCCTTTGTCCATCCAGTGTTGTGACCGGGATTCAGTGCAAGTTTGGCGGTGGGGGGGAAGCCTACAATGTACGCTTCAGAGTGCTAGTGAGTTTCTCTTTCACTGGTCAAAACGAAGAAATAGTCCTTGAGGCTGTGTAGAAGAGGCATGTTCTCACTGACCTCACCCTGATGTTTACCTGTGAGTTTAGCTGAGCGTGGAATATGCTATAATCTTGGGACAAACTTGTCTCTCCGTGCTTCACTATTATGAAGGGCAGTGAGGAAAAGCTGATATGTATCACTGAACTAGTAAATTGCAAATCTAACGTCTAGCTGTCAGAATGGTCTGCATGTCTGCTCTTTGGAAATTGTTTTCACCTTCCTGTGCCTCATGTGTTGCATGCATTCGTATACCTTTATAAGGCATGCACACACATGCAGGGCACCTGGCACAGTGGGGTTTCTGGACACTTGCGTAATATTAATAGCAGAAGATCAGTGGCACTCCTACTTCTCTCCTACCATCTTCCTATACCAAAATGGAAAATATACTTGGTGCTGATGTGCCCATACCTTTTAGGCCACAGGAACAGGAGATGGAGTTGGGTGAGCGACTCTGCTGTTTGCACACCCTTGGAGATGACTCCTCAAAGAGGAATGACTTCAGTATGATCCTTCTATCACTTCTGATGTATGCAGCACTCATGCTGCCCCAAATGGCTAATGCGTCTTCACAGTAGCCGTTGCTTACTGGGTTGCAGACAGAGGAATCCCTTTGTGGGAATGTTAGTCCTCTTGTTGGAGTTAAGGCATTCTCATGACCTTTATTCAAAGCCAATGATGCACACCTAGTCTTCTGTTTATTTTGAACCACTATTATATATGCAGATGATGTACCTTCTCTGTTCTGCTTTGGCTTTCTATTGTGTTTCTCTCTCCAGTGTTTTTCTCCATCTTCTGTGGGCAGTCCACTCTCTTCTGTTTTCATCTTCTTCTCAGACTTACATTTTAGCCACTGTAGTCCACCGGACTCTTTCTTTTTGCGAGAACTAGAAACATTGGACTAGACACCCCCCCATCTTCTATAAGAAAGATATTTGTAGTGAAACACATTAAACCACAATGTCATTAAGTGAAATCTTTCCTCTGTTCCAGGCACTCCTTGGGAAGTGGTGCCACCAGATAAAGCTCATTCCTGAGCTTAAGCTTGTTGCCTCCTGCTCAGCAACTGATAAGAGAACCATGATGCTTGCTTAATTTCCATTAAATAACCCACACGAACACTGGTAAGACAGGTCTTTTTGTCTCTATTCTATAAATTCTCCATTGCACAATAGTATCAGGTGATGTTGCTGATTTTTAAGGTTCCCTTCCCTCCAAGTAAAACCTACTGGTACTACACTTGGGTTCTGGGAAGCATGAATTATAGAGAAAATATGGAAGGGGCTTATTTTATTTACAAGTTAAAGAATCATTTAAGAAAAAAGTTTCTGAACATCGTTCTAGGCTGTTTAAGGACAGCTCCTGCAAAGTAAGAGAATGACCAGGTATTGGATCGATTTCTGTAGAAAACTGTAGGGAGCATTGTCCTCTGGAGGCATCCCCTTACCTGGAAGGAGATCCAAAGTTATTCTTGTTCCTTACTTAAGAATCTGAGCTAAGTGGTGAAGGCTTTACAGCCCAGGGAAACCCTGTGAGAAAACTAGTGAGCAAATGATCTCCTAATAACAGAGGAGGTGTTGTGCTTGGCAGAACTGATGATCAGACGCCAGACTTGGGAGTCTGGGCCTGGGGAGGCTTGGAGGTCTGTAGGGGAATGATGGGGTGGAGTAAGGTAAACAGAGCAAGCTGGATCTCTGGCCAGAGAGGAGGGGTTTATGCTCACTAGGTATATTTGCGATCTATGCTCCCAAAATAGTGGAGTAGGAGACTGTTTTGGAAGGAACCCAGGCACTGGGGAAGGCTAGTTTAACAGGAATGCTTGAAGTCTCCTTGCACATTTGTGCAAACCAGGAATCTTTCTGGTCACTCACCTCCCTCATTTTGTTCAGTTTACCTTTCAGTTTATTATCTGCCTTTTCTTGAGAATTTTGCTCAGCTCCATTTCCCATTACTTTAATTCCCCATCTTACTTTTCTTCTCATCTTTTTCTTGCTTTTTTGTTCACACTCTTTGCCTGTGTCTCTTATGTGCCTCTTATTCCTCTTCTTTTGTTCCCGTTTCTTACTTTTTACCCTTTCTCATGGGTCTGCATTCTCCCACCCCCCTTCTCTGCTTTCACAGTGCAGTGTCTGGCAACAGTCCACTATCTCCTGAAAGCTAACGGGGTACAACAGAAAGTCCCATAGTTGCTATTTAGCATCTTGGCAAGTGTCCAAACATACTTCTGTGTCTGGTCTGCTGTAAATTTGTGAGACATCTGACCGTGTTTTTTTTATCTACAGTTGTATCATTTATACTGTTTTCCTCAGCCTTGGTAATCAGTTTCCTCTTTGTCTTACCTATATGGGTTATGCTTTGCTCTCTAGCAAATTCAGCTGAATAATGTCTGCCTGGAAAATACAGGTTTCTGCAACTGTAGTTTCTCCTAGCCAAACAATTCTGAAATAATAAAAGATGTTAAATTATTGCTTCCAGGAGTCTAATATCCCAATTGCTGACACTTGGCCTTCTAAACTTCTGTTTCTGATCTGGTCAATAGGATAATGCTAAGTTTTCTGTGGCTGTCATAACTTATTAATCTGTAAAAATTAATCTTGTCTTTTTTTCTTTTTCTTTCATCTGGTTAGATGAGCTTAAAGAAAATGGTGCAGTGATTTAAAGACTATTTCCCATGGATTTACCCGCCTTTTTATTTAATAAACTTCTGTTATGATAGTTTTCTCTGATTCTGACAAATCTGTGGCCTTTAAATCCAAAGTTTCTGTCAATCCCTCTATCAGTATACAGGAGTGAATTCTGAAGGTGATAAGGTCTGTTCCCATTTTCAAAACATTTAGATTTAATGCCTTAAATGAATTTTTCTGTTCCTGGTTGCAGCAGAAAAGAATTACCACGAGGTGGTACTGTTGGGCTTTCGTCTGCACTTTGAAGAACCTGAGCTTGTGTATAACACTTTCATTGAAGGATTTATATAGCAGGATTAACCTGGGTCATCTCTGCAGATTTTTTGGTTTATTAGCACAGAAGCGCTGCATATCCTGAAATTCTAGCCTGTGAATAGCATTTGAGGTGTACTATTGGCCATTTAAATGGTTTGAATGGGGTCCTATGTGCTGCTGTTAATCTATATACCGGCTTCCTTTCAAAATGTGTTTTTTTTTTTTTTTTTTTTTTTTTTTTTTTTTTTTTTTTAAGCAACAAACCAGGGGTTTGTACTGCAGGGTCAGAATTGCCCCTCAGGTCCATCCCTTGTGTATTTCATGGCAAGTGGATGGAGAGTCCCAGTCTGAAAGAGGTTCCGTCTAGAACTGTCTTTTCTGTTGGCAAAAGTTCTCTAGTGCAAGGGGATACTCGTTTCCAAACATCCTCGTACGTCGGTTAAGTGCAAGCTTCTTGCTTGGCCCCCTTTTAGAACCAAGGTTTGATTTGGTTTTTATCAGTTGGCCTTGTGCTGCTCCTTCATCTGGACTTGCAGTATTCTCCTCCTTTTTTTTGCCCATGTTGTCCTACTTTTATTAACACCCATGTTTCTTCCACTAGGTTACCAAATATCGCTGAAGTAGAAAGTGCTTGTGGGTGTCTGAGCCTCCTGCAAAGTGATTCCTCAGAGGAATCTCCAGGACCCGTAAACCAGACAAACCAGCTATTCCCAAAGCAAAACAGAGTCCCCTTCCCCTCCCTCCCAACAGAAAAGCCCATTGCCCAAATTGATCATTTCTTTCCCCTGACAGTGGTTGCTCTAAGTGAGCTGGCAGGCCTCTGCAGGCACCATTACTTATACTGACAAGCTGTTATTTTCCTATTAGGACCCTCTGTTTTTAGGCTGTAAATCACTGACTATATTACTTGCCAGAGCCTAGTCCTGGTGGTTGTTCTATCCTGGGGATTGAATGAAGAATGGTTGTATTTCTGCTTTATAGTTGTTCCAGGTCTGTTTCCTTTCTGCCTAGCAGGAAGGGTACATGCTCAATCCTTTTCCTAGTCTTCTGTCTCCACATCTTGTTTCTCTGATGTTTTTTCTACTTGGATTGTGATATTGCTTTTTTTGTCTCTCCTGCTTGCATCTCTAGCAGTTTCCAAAAGCCTACTGCCAACTCACTGCAAAAGCAGTCTTCCTCTGTTACCCCTCAAAAAGGAGCAAAGGGATCAACTGTGTGCTGAGTTTCTCTGGCTTTAGCAATAACTCTAGAAATACAGTTAATTTATAGCACTTGAGTGGAGCACTAGCTTTGCATGAACTGGAGGCTAGCACTGGCTCTCTACTCTTTTGCAACCCTTTCTACCTGGAAATGGATCTAGCTTCCATTGCTGATAGATGGAGGCTTTTTCCTAAAATTGTTTAAATCAGATGTTTGTGATCACTGCAGAAATTCTGAGTTTGAATACTTATGTAAACGTCTCTCGTTTGCTTCTTTTCTTTGCTTTTCCTTTTTATCCAACCTTTTTGCTTTCATATTTTCTCTGATTTTCTGTTATTTTCCCACATGTGCCCTTTTTACCTGCCCTAGATTTTTTTCTCCTTCATATAGAATGTCTTTCAGACACAGGTATGTCTTATACAGCCTTCTCTGAGAACTTGCAATGTGTTTCAAATGACCTGCTTTAATTTTCATGCATAGCTGTATATTTCCTCTGCTCATAGATCATCAGTGATTGCTTTAGAGAAAGGCATCCTCTGTTTTGATAGTTCCCCAGAGATGAATGTTATTCATAAGATGCCATAAAAGCCTTTTTTTCTCCAATCTGTAGCTGAAATCATACATGCTTATAATGGTTATTATTTCTAACACTCACTGTTTTATTAGTAATATGGAGACTTATGTCTTAATCAGCTAGTTGAAACTGGTCTGTAGTAATGGCAGTACCATTCTAATAGCAGGGCAGAATTTTGCTAAATTCAGTAGAAATTCCTGCAAAGACTGGTATAAAGGCTATATTTTATCAAGGTTCTACTACAACCTTCAAAATAATTAAGTAGTACTTATGCAATTAGAATATTTCTGCCTTCTAATTCACTTCTCCCTCCCCCCCTTACAGTGGTTATTGCTCATTAATGCAATTTTGTGGTGTTGTATTTGATGGATCACTTTTGTCTGCAAACCATTCCTGTCAGGAACATTTTGATAAGTTGTTGTCCTATTCTTAATGCTTGTTACAGTACAGTAAAGAACTTCTTCCTATGTACCTCCTTCCCAGTGAGTTATTTATTTGATTGCACTTTATATTTGGTTAAAAATATATCTCTTTTCACAAAAATAGAAAAAGCTTTTCTGAGGTGACACCTCCGTACTTTTTAGTGAAAGAATTGGAGGGCACATGGGTGAGAAGAGATAAACTTCCCAATTTCTCTGCAAGAAAGACAATCATTTAGAAAGATTGTGCATGATAGAGTATTTCAGTATACACTAGGCTTTAATGGCATCCTCATTACTAAAACAACAACGCCAATGTCCTTAAGGCATTGTTTCTTTTCTCCTTTAAAACTGTCATCAAGCCTCCAGTTCCAGCAAGCCATATTTAGGAATCTTCTAATTCAGATAAGTAGTTTTGCCCCTACATTTGACTGATTGCTATCACATCCTGCCTCCAGCAGAGAGCCCTCAGCTCTGTCCTATTCTCACCGAAGCCATTACAAGTTGACTCTAGTGGAACCTGCTTCAGTAATCCTTCCAGGCCTGTCTCTAAACAAGTGCTGTGACTTTTCCAAGTGCTTCTAAGAGTGGATACTGCTTTGCTCTTGGTGCTTATTATTGGAGCCAATGGATGGTATTAAATGGAAAGTGATGAGAAAAAAAGAAAAGTCTCGGTGGAAACTTTCACAATGAAATATGACTGATTTTCAGTGGTCAGAAGCTTACTTCTCATAGATACTGCTCGATTCTCAGTAAGTAAAAGAAATCAGTGGTTTTAGTATGATCTGTTAGTGAGGCTGATGGGAGGAAAACATGCTGGATGAACTTGTGTAGCAAATATCCAATGATGCCTGAAAGTGCTAAGGAGAATTCTGCTTCCTGTTTTTATTAATGCAAAGATTTGGCATCTGCAGAGACTTGGCATCTGCTTTGGCACTGCATAAAATAGCCAAATAGTAATATGCACTATTTCTTCTCCATGAATCCTTCCCCTAAGCAACAGCTTCCTTTAGAAGTGAAGAAACGCTTTTTATTTCTAGCGTTCTTGCTTCTCTTTCTGCATCTTCCTGGTTAACAGCATGACACTCAAATTCTGGCCATTAGTCTCAGTAAACTTGCTGCAGAACATCTTTATAAGAAATTCTCTCTTTCGTGCTTTATCTTCAAAGAAATATTGCCTCTCAAAAGTGCTGTCACATTTTTCAAACATGCAGAATATGCTTCAGATAAAAGCAGAGCTGAAATGGTCTGTGGGGTATGATTTGAAGTGCAGGAGCTTTGGGCATGTGATGATGCTTCTGACATTTGCAGGCAGCCCAACCAGCAGAAGTAGGTGAAAATGCTGAGATAAGTGTCAATTCTCTCAAGAACCAGTGAGCTGCTGCTAAAGCTTATCAGCAAAAAGAAAATGAACAAAACTAGCAGGAAGTTGAGCAGGGGTTCAGCAGTAACTGTGCAGAAGGTTGGAGGTGTTCTGCTCTGCAGCTTATCCATTGGTCATGGAGGAAGGAGAGTAGACAATGCATGAGTTGTTCTGTGTTCTCTCTTCCAGGTGACTTTCCTGCAGAAATGTGAGTAAAATCCCAATACAACTAGCCTGTTTATCCACTCTGAGAATGGCTGCATTTGTGATTCATCAGCAGGTAGGAAAGGGGGATGCTGGGCAAATTCAGAGCAGCACACTGAAAAGATGAGTGCAGTTGCCCAAGCCATGTCTACAGATGCAAGTGGCTAAATCTTTTTGCCTGGGGATTCCTGGGCTACGTTAAAGTGAATATTTGATATGTCTGAGCAATACTCTGGTTACATTTACCGGGAAGATAGCAGACTAATAGTGAGACACCTGTACTGAAAGTAGTCTAGTTGTGAAATCATAGAGATTTTTTGATATGATGATTTCCACTGCTGAGAAGACCTGAAGATGCCTCCCAGGATCTCCCTGCCAGTTCTTAGGCTACTATAGTCAACAGAGAAGAGCTCCTCCAAAACACAATTAATTTTTCTTGTCTAAAACAACACTTTTTGGAAGGGGTGGGATTCCTCTCTCAGTTGACTATATAGAGGCATCCAGTGAGCCCAGTCTAAATGCCTAACTTTAGATGGCTTATGCTATGTAGTAAAGCACATTGTCTGCACTGAACTGCAGTATAAATACCCAAGCTAGTTTAAGTTATCAGCAGTAGTAGCACAGAACATGTCATGGGCTAATGTATTTGGCTTGAGAAGAAGATTTGGAGGAAAAAAAATTAAATATGCTGAACTGCACAAATTATATATTCAGTGATGTTGACCATTTTGTTCCCTGTCAAAAGACTAGGAGGTAATGAAGAAATGCCTTTTAAATAAAAAAAAAAGCTCTGAATTTTAGTCTGAGTGAATGAATAAAACTGCAGAGAAAAAAACGAATATTTCTGAAATCTCAAGATGAAACGAGGGATGAGTTACTCGCATAACTCTTGCCATTGTGAATGGAAAAGGTAAGGCTGTTCATTTTCCAGCCAGCCTTCCGGTAATATATAATACAGCACATTTCTGTAGGTAGAAATAAAAAATATTAAGTCTCTTCCTAGATCTGGAACACTGAGCATTGCTGCAGGTCGAAAGAAGTAAAGAATGATTTCAGAGAGGGAAAGACAAAAAACTACCAAAGAAAAGAACAACTTTTGGCACCTAATTGTAAAATACTGCAGAATTCCTGCCAGACATAACTTATCCATGGGAAAAAAAGAAGGCAGTAGTACTGAGCTGTTAAAATACTTTGTACTTCATGTTAATTAATAGTATAGTTGCTTTGTTAGTATTCCAAATGTAGGATATCATGCTCAGTGTGGATTAGCATTTCCAAAATTCTTACCTGCCACAAGGAGAATGTTTGCAGTTGTTTCTGAAATATTCACATTTATCTTTGCCAGTATGATCATATGCATTCACTTTTGCAGTTGGATATGCCTGGAGCTCTTCACTGATACTGGAACTCAGGGATCAATGGGAGTTGTTTTCCTCAGTTAATTTAGCTGTTCTGGGAAATCAGTCTTGTGTTCACAAATATTGCATGTATGTTCTTAGAAGCATACTAGAAATGTAAGACCATTTGAGGTTAGGCTAACTAATCTTCTTGACTAGATAGGTGGGTAGCCATTGTATAAAATTATCAAAACTACTTCCTTTTCTGAAGTAGCACTGATATCACGTGTCTCAAAAGAGGAAAAGTTCTTCAGTCCTTTCATTTTCTGAAAGAGATGATGTAGTAATGAGTATCATGAAGAAACTAAACCAAAATACTTATCTGTACTGAATGTAAAAAGACGATCTAGCAGAATCCTGCTTTACATCAGGAGAATCCCCAAGCAAGACTGAGCTCAACTGATTCACATTGTGTCCAAAAGCTGTAGATTTTGATTTAATAATTGCCATGAACTACTGAACCCTACAAGTTGTTTACCATTAGTGCTGTCCATGTCCCTGAAGGGATGAAAGTCTTTTCTTGGCTGATCACTCTCTAGCAGTTTCTTAATGTCACAGTGACAGTCGCCACAGAAATAATTTAGGTAGTAGAGAAGATGTAAAGGTTAAACTGACAAGAACCTCCATAAATTGTTGAGCTTGTCCTTAGTGAGAATCTTCATGAATTAATTTAATCTGTTCAGCAGATTGTGAATGGTTGGATTTCTCCCTGGTCCCTCCAGAGCATCTGAGCTCTTGGAGGGTCATTTGAAGAATGTATCTTACATTGTGTATATAATCTCAAGCTTATTGTTACTTCTAGCAGCAACTGCAATGTCAGATTGGAGAGGCTATCAGGGAGATAGGTAGGTACAACCGTATGGAGCTTTCATCCATATTAATATCAGCTGGCCTTTTGTAGTATGGGACCTTGGCCCTGTGATAGAATAATCTTATCTGAGCAGATACATACCTATTGGTGTTTCATTAACTGCTATGATTGCTTTTGTAATTAATATGTGATTTGCTTATACTCTCCACATTCTTATTTGAAGGTGTGGGAGGGTGCCTGGTTCTTAGCTCAACCCATACTTGAATCTCAGCTGACTCCACCAAAAGAGTTTCATTCTCTCAATTTTGATCTACTTCCAGGGAGCAAACCTAGGATGATGAAGCCAGGAAATACAGTTCAAGTTTTGCTTCTGATATGTCAATAGGCTGCAGATGGGGCAAAATGTCAGCCTCATTTTGCCAATGGTAACTTTTGTAAAACTCAGTCATATCCCCCAGTGCATGGGGATGGAGTTGAATGTAGCAGTTTGCTAGAATTTATCTGCCTAGATGATATGCAAATGCCCAACACCCCTCTAGGCAGGATTCGGATTTCTAGGTTAGAGATTATAGCTCTAGGAATTAGGCAGGAAGGATTTAGTAAAGTTTCAGTCTCAGAAGCAATACAGGTGATGCCAGGTGTATAGTGCTTCTGGGCTTGCAATGAGAATAGTGATGTTACAGAACCTTAGTTTCTCGTGGGCTTCTCTCCATTACCTTGTCTTCCAGGATTTTTACTTTAGAAGAGAAAGATAAATGTTTGTCCTGGTTTGTCTGTGGCTTTACCATCTTAGAACTTGTTAGAAGGAATAATATTTTAATGCAGGTTCTGAATTTATCTTAGCCAAATATAACATTGAACTGGAGTAGATCACTGTCCCATACCAGGCCTTTTTAAATAGAGAACCTGCTCCCCTTTTTGTTCCTCTAGAACGTAAGGATGGTGGTGGCAAGGACAGATCACAGTATGTGGGAGAAACTCTTCCTATGTCCCTGGTTGTGAACCAGGTGGGGAACTGTTTTTCTGTAGATGGGCATGCAAATTTTCCTATAGGGGAATAAGTAACATCATGCTAACCCAACAAGAAAGCCTTGTGAAGAGCTCACTGGGGCTGAGATAGTATGATAGAGCTGCAGTGTGTTTGAAATACAGTACCACCTAACAGACCTACATGAGGTTAGGTAGGTAAGACCATAGTACTCAGTAGGAGAAATCAGTTGGTGTTCTGTGTGCTTGTATTTCCTGACTTCTACCTGGTCTGATGACCCTGTTTTAATTGAAACAGACGGGATGATGCTTTCAGGATTCCAAACTGCAAGGTGCTGAGCACCTTCCTTCCTCATCGGTGCTAATGATGCACAGGAGAGTTGTGTTCTGCTCTGCACAACTGGGCCTTCAGAGCAAGAGGATTAGAGCTCCCAACCAAATCATACTGAATCATAGCATTTTAGCTATAGATATGTCCCAACAGACTTGTAACCTGGCTGATTTGTAAGACCTGCTTTCTGCATTAAGAGGAAATTTCCTGTAAGTTTTATTGTGTGTGTGTGTGTATGATGATGTTGGGTTTTTTGTTTTCTTTTTTGTTTTTAAGGAGAGTGACAGCAATTTGCACATACTTGCAAATTTCTGAATGCAGACATGTTGCTCAAGTGCTGTGCTTGACTTGCTTTCTTTTCTGTTGGTTTAATGACAGTAACCTTTGGTCAGTTGCTATGGAAGTTCAGGAAACAGGATTTGATCCCAGATAAAGTGCTAAGAGATCTTCAAAGAGCTTGTGCCACGCAAACCCTGAAAGGGCTGAAACAAGAGAAGTGCATGAACTGCCTGAAGGGTCATGCCCTCCTCTGAAGGGTCCCTCACAGCCCTTGCAATAGGTTCCCACTTAAATATTTTTCTTCTTAAAATCTATATATAAGGAGGAAAAAAACCAGCTTTGTCCCTCAAAATGTCAGTTATTTTGGCCTCTGCCTTTTGTTTTCCTAAGATATTGTAAGATCTGTTGTTGTCTGAGCAAGCAAATCTGGATCCAACCATGTTGTAGGGGGAGAAACTTGTAAATTTTAGAGTTATAGCAAATAAAAATTAATTTTAACCTAACTAAAATAAAATTAAAATCATGGGAAAAATAATGTGAGGTAACAAGAATTACAATATTTCCAATCAAAAATGACAATTACAGCCAATCTCCATGTTCATGCTAGTTGCAAACTATTACAGCAAGAAGATGCCTTGAGCTAACCAGTGAGGTTCAGCATTCAGACAAGGCATGTTTTCTAGAGACTCGAACGGCAGGCCATTCCTAAGAGAGGGTGTGTGCATGTGAGCCTTGTTAGAAAGGAGCCACAACAGCCTTTCCCTTTCTTAGTTGTGTTTTCCAGTGCCTAATGTGGGTGTGCCAACCTCGTAGAATCTTGTGAAAGGGAAGATTTGAAATCCTTGAAATAATTATTTAAAAACTCATTAAAAACAAAAGTCACTGAGAACTGACTGAGCAGGTTGCTCAAAGCTGATGAACAGTGTAGACTTGTTGCTGACTTTTGTTTTTCCAGGAGTGAAATCTGTTGGGGGCAGGTATAGGATTGCTGGAAAGAGCAGTGATGTAAGAGAAAGACTTGAAAGTCTTATTTTTAGCAATGGCTAAAACATCTCCTTTGCAGTCCCCCCTCTGGCCTTGTGACCCTCTTTCTGGTCCCTATGGCACTGCAGGTGTTGAGGGTGGTCTTTTGCCACAGCCTTGTCCAGGTCACTGGCCTCGGCAGCAGAATGGAGCTAAAAGCTTTGCAAGATCACACCCATACGTGAGATTCAGTGTGATGGGGAATGGTCCTGACCATACTGGTTTGCACAGGGCAGCACTGGCTTGAAGTACAAATGCAGCATTTGCACAGGCTCATAATCTTTCCTCTGAATACTTGGTCCTTAAAACACTGGTAGGTCATTATTGCCTAAAATCCTGAGTACCAAACTGTCAACAGCTTTGATTAAAGGAAGGTGGAGTGTCGTATGGTGTTCTGATACATGTAAGATGATGAGATATTGTAATAATGGTTGTGGAATAGATACCCTCAGCAAGAGAGAGAGAACGGAGTGACTAATATTCCCTCTGTGGCAGCACCCCATTACGAAGGACACATTTGTGTTCATGCACATTATTTGGTAATTACACTTAGTAGACCATAGGGGACAGTTAGGAAAACTTAAACATGTGGTGGCTTCCACTACATCATCACTATAAGCACCAGCAAAATTGGGATCACAGCCTTAAAAAGTTTTAGTGCTAAATACTGGGAAACAGCTCACACATGTTGAAAGGCTGAAGTGGTTGTTTTGGAAGGCGGGTGTTGCACTGGAAGTTAGTTCTCCATTTGATTATGAGAAAGGAAAGGATGACTGTATTCAGATTTCCTTCTTCTCTGTATTTACAGTAATGGGGGAAATGCATGATGAGAAATAGATACGTGTTTTCTAATAAGTAATTGACCGTGTTTTTTTCCTAAGTTTGAGCTCTACAGCAGGTATGATGTTAAACACAAAGGTAAACACAAATAGTGAAACAATGCTTTGTACTGTACAATGTGCCTTAGTATTTTGTTAATTCATAATTATCCCTCTCCTAGAAGAACATCATTGTTTGTGGAACTTGGGAACTAAAGCGGTGGCTTGACAATGGCTGCTGATAACATCGCCGCTACCAGCCACCATGGGTCTGCCTGAGACTGGCCGGTGTCCAGGGCAGGTTGTGTCCCTCGTGTCTGCTTTGCTCCTGTGTGCGTTCGTTCCTGTGCTCAGAGCTGGCTGTGCTGGATGAGCAGCTGTCATCCCTCAGAGTGGGGAAATAGAGGAATGGGGACAAAACCCAGAGTGACATTTTATTCCAGAAGAATTCTTTTGAATCCTCCCAAACAACATTGGCAGACATCACAGAGCTAAGTTCTGAGTATAAAATGTGTTTGAGGAGAAACTGTATGCAAAGCTTGTGTTTGAGTATAAAGGTGATTGCAGGAGCCTCGCAGCAGTTAGCTGCTGTTTTTGCCAGCTCTGCATGCAGTTTTTTAGACGCTGTGAGCGTGTGCGCAGAAACACCTGCCTTCAGAATCTGGTATACTTGTGCTGGGATTTTCAGCCAACAGAGGCAGAATGACACTGCATTGGGGCAGCCTTCTTCCAGGTCAGCACAGGGCAATGAAAGGACAGGAATTCAGGAGTTAAAGCTCTAGTCTAGGATGGGTGCCTGTGAAATAAAACTCTGGCTGCGGTAAACCACTGTCTGTCTCAGAAGTGCAACTCTTCAAATGTTCAGTCGGCCAAATAGCAAGTCATGGGTCTGTGTTAAACTGACTGTGCTGCTCCAAAGCAGGTCAGGTGGCACCTCTAACTGCATAGGGCTCTACAGGGCAGGCAGCTGAACGCCTCCCCCCGAGTGGCTTAAATGTGGCTTTTATAGCTAGCTACCTCCAAAGCTTCTCTTAAGTGCATGTAGGGACAAGAGGACAGAAGGAAAAGAGACAAAGAGGAACATCACTGGTTTGAGGGAAGAGCTTCTCAAAGTGGGGATGTTGGTCATATGGATTCGGCATGGTCCAGAAAAAGAAGCAGTGCTTAGTCACAGATGGTGCCCATTCATGCCTGAAAGGCTGTTGGAAGGGTTTTTTTTTTTTTTTTTTTTTTTTTTTTTTTTTTTTTTTGCCTGAAGTTGTTGGCTTGCAGTTGATAGAGATGCTGGATATTGATATTTCAGCTATAAATCTCATTTAAAATATAGATTTATTGAGGTATATCCCCTAGGACTGTAGTGAAACGTGACATTGCTGTGCAGTGGCAGATGAGCAATGAGCACATCTGTGCATGAGCCTTTTGCTGTGCAGAGTTCTCGGAGGTGTCATTAGCATGGAGTTATGTCTACCTTAAAAAGTCTTATTGTTTATGGAGATTATGGCCTTGAACTGTTTGAGCTTGGACAATGGCTGCTGATAATATCGCAGCCAGAAGTAGCTTGGGAGCTCAGGCATGTGGAGCGTGTCGCCTGTATCATGGCAAATTGGTGACTGTGTTTGTTCATCTCCCCATTGTGCAGTGCGTCTTGACATTGCCAGTGCTGGCAGTGGGGGAGAAGTAAGGATGCTGGTGAGCATGTGAAGACGAGGGTCCCATTCTGCTCTCCAAGAAGGCAGTGAAAGTTTTGCACTAAGTGCAGTTTTGCTGATTGACATTTCCTCTCTTGTGTTTTCAATGGAATTGAGTGTTTGTCACTTGTGCAGCACATCTATGGAGTCAGTCTTCCTACAAGTAACGCTGAAGAGCACAGAGCTCCTGCTCTGGATCAAGCACACCTTCCCTGAGAGGCGGGCTGCGAGACTGCAGATGTACTAAAGGTGTGGTATCTCCATAGACTCTACATTGTGGCAGAAATGAGCAAATTGTCTGAGCAGAAGTGTCTTGAGCTTCCCCTACCAAAAAGGTTTTGTCACTTCTTTCAGCTGACACCAGGCAAAGACCATGAATCTCTCCATTCTTTTGAAATGACACCTCTCTGTGTTGACACTCCTTTAGTGACTGCTGTGGACCTGAGAGGTTAGTGTGACCTGTGTTTAGGGACTATTGTCAGCCTGGTCACTGGGTAGGCATTTCGAGCAGAACAGTCTCTATTTAAGTGGGGTTCCCTGCAACTCTGGGTACCTGCTGGAGATAGCAGGGAGGATAAAGGACTGCAGGACTTGCTCTTGGTTCCCTGGCTGTAACTGGAGAAGTGTACGTTCACTTCATGCTGTTGACTGGAGTATGTTCATTTGCTTATTTTATTTGGGAATGGAAGGGGAATGACAGGCAGTGTTAAGCTGTCTGCTCAGACTTTGATTTGTTAGTGAGGCCAGAATGGTCTGCAGCGCAGCTCGGCAAGGGTACCTTTGCATAGGACAGGTGGCTGAGAAGTCAGCAATGAGCCTGCCTCTGAATGTCATGGTTTGGAGAGGGCCCATTTATCAGCTTTTCATTTTACTTTTCCTGAGATTTTTGTGCCTTTTTCTGGTCTTTTGTATTTCTAGGCTTTTTCCCCGTGGGACTCTTTGGTGGCTACTCATCACACAACATCTCAGAACTCAGAACATTTCCCTGATCATTGAAGTTCAGAGTAAAGCAGTAGGACAGAGTCATTATTTTTTTAAATGTTAACTGTGCTTATTATGAATATTTTGTGCAAAAATGATCTTTGTTTCATGGTTTGGGGAATCATGAGTCATCACAGCTCATGATGAAACACTTGCATAGATGAGCCTTGTTGCCTGCCTTTTCCATGGTGCACTCAGAGCACTGTTCTCTGGATGACTGCCATGTCAAAAGCTATTGCCAGGGCTACGTTTTGTAGTAGGTGTCTAGGGGAAAGACCTGGCTTGCACCCTATCTAAGGGAGCATTCTGTGCCCAGACCATTTTGTGTTAAGTAAAAATAGATGCATGTTACTTAAGTGTGCTTCAAATAGCAGCTCAGAATTACCTCAGGAACAGTTTCAGATCCTGAAACAGATGATGTTGGGTAGATTATTTGGGGAAAAAAGAATATTTGGAGAAAAAGAGATCACAATATTTTAAATATTTAAATATTTTAAATATTTCTTTTTACTTCTCCAGATAGTTCTGTATGCTGCTTCTGTCTGAATTATTAGTAGTTTTACACTATATATATATATACCTATAAGCTTTACACATTAAAGTGGCAAAAGGAGAATTTTCTTTGTTGTACTGACTGAGAGTGTCACTGGCAGGTTATTAAGACTGAAGATGCTAAAAGTTTTAGGTTTTGTCCTGTGTGGTCTGCTGATGTCATTGCAAAGTTCAAATGCAGAAAGCACCATCATCTCTCAAGAAGCATATGAGAAGGGTGAGTAAAACCTCTCTGGTTTTATCCCAGCCATTCTGTGTGATGTTTTCCAGTGACCCTTTTCTTGCTGCTCTGCTTATGTTTGTTTATACTTACTATTAAAGTTCTCAGTCACTGGAAATATAAGCTCTTCTAGGTAAAAGAGCAAGTCTGTTTTGTAGATCCTTTCCTCCTTTGTCCCAGAGTTCTGCAATCTGATTTTTTTTTCCATCTAGCCCACAGTAAAAGCTATTTTTGATCTGCAGTCTGCTTGAATTAAAAACAAAAATGTATTCCTTCACCCTTAAGAAACCTAACAAGCTTTGCGCTTCCTCAGACACCCTGGTATATGTCTGGATATCTGGATTCTGTTGTTTACTCTGACGACTGAAGTTGAAATAAACTTATTGCCTGGGTAGTGCATCCTTTGACTGTTATCTTCTTGATCTTGAACAAGAAGAGATGCAAGAAAAAATGACAGCTTAGATGCTCTTCCATACAGTTGCAAGTCATCATCCAGCACACCAGATCTAATAGCAGTGGTTTTCTTTACAGCTTGTGAAGATTCAACAAATAGCCTTTTTGAGTCTGAAATGAGCAAATTCACATTCCCAGAATTAAAAGTGGATTCAATAGCTATCAAAGGGTGAGTGACAAGCAGAATTCTGCATGATTATTTGTCTTGTGACAATGTCTAGAGGCCCATTTGTACACTAAGGTGTCTGCACTGAGCACTATTTACATCATAGCAGAAATGTTAGTTGCAGAAGGAGCATATGTGATGGGTAAAGATGTGTTAAGTACATCCATTACAGTCTGCCTATGGGATCTACAGGCTAATTGAGGGACAGACAGGTTCAGCAAACCCTGAGACCCTATCCACACAGGATTATCTTGAGAGAAATGACAAGGCAAAATAAAACTGAAAGCATTTTATTGGATAAATGTCTGTTATTTGACAAGAATAGATGTAGTCTTGGACACTTGCCTTGCAAAAGCCAGCCTCGTTTCTGTCCAACCTCTCTTTACATTTCATTTTCCACCTGAGATGTTTAGGGACAGTTCTTCCTACTGCTCTGTGTTTAACTGTACGTTATTTTTCATGTTTGTAAAAGCAAGCAAAGGGCCCTGCAGAAGCTGCTTGGCTTGATGCTTTGAGCATAGATAACTTAGTTGCTCATGTTTTCTGGTCTCATTTCACAGGTTGTATGTCATGAATGTTACAATTCTTCCAATAAAGGCCAAATGCGTCCCTGGAGTTGGGGTCAAGCTATATTTTTCTGCTCTTCTGAGTATCTTTGGTACTTGGTGAGTGTTGGCCAAAGGCTCTGGTGGAATTCAAATTCCTTTCAGCAGCACAAGAGAAGTATAAGGATGGCTTCTGCATGGGCAAGAGGAGGGAGAGGCAATGAGGTTTTCTTTTTGTCAAGAAACTACAGAAACAAAGCATTTTTTTTCAGTATCCAAAGTAACCACACATGTTGAGGAATTCTTATTGGAAACTGAGGTTCCCCAAAAGAGAGTTCCAGAGATCAGTTTCTGGGAAGGGCAGTAATGATTGTAGATCTTGAGGGAGGTGGGTTTTAATCTGAATATGCCTGCATTCACCTACAGAAAGCAGATCCCAGGAACTGTGGTGGTGCGTGGTAGATATTCATTATGACTTTGTCTCTACAGTGGAAATGTCCTTGTGCCTGGTGTGGTTACTGTCGCTGCAAGGTTAAACTGCAGCGCACTGGTTCTGCTGGAAGACTACTCACCAGACGACAGCTCTGTCAGTGTCAGGGACTATACATGTGATGCAAGTCTGATAGATGTCAAAATAAGCTTGAGGTGAGTGCTGCTGATTTTTCACGAGCGGAAATCTGTGTGGGCTAGAGCCCTGTGCTAAGGCATGTCAACAGCCTTTAAATCCCCATTTGATACAGCCTATATTTTTGATTTACCATCTTTGTTTTAGATTTATTTGTGCAGCATAGCTGTTTGTTTGTATGACCAGAGAAAGATTTCCTTTATGTCTCTGCATATCAGTGCCACAGACTGAGACTGTTTTGATTTTAAACTGCTTGGCAGGTTGATCTGTGCCTCTAAGCTTGGGCAGTGACTTGCATAGATTCCAGTCCACCAAGATACTGTCCTGCTATTTGATTCTCCCCATTCTCTTCTCTGGTATCAGCTATTTTATGTTTTAGACTAACTCAGCAATATATTTTATTGAGAAGCTTGGGCTACACCCATGTAGAGAGGGCATATACTCTCGTTAGACTGATGTAGACTTCTCACCACATTGCACAAGCTGTATGGCACTGCAGATGTGAAGACTGGGATCTAGCAGCTGCAGTCTGTGCTGCTGCAAAGGGAGGAGTAATGCAGACACTGTCAGTGCCAAGCACAGCCCGGCTGATACGGCTTGCCAGGTGTGGTCTCTCTGGGCCCAGCCTTTGTCAGGGCAGGCTCTCAGGAATGGGCCTTGTGAACCAGTCTTTGGTTGTGGACTTGACTGACCTGGAGACAGCTATGAGATGAGGTCTGCTGTGATTTGTTTGCTCTCTATTCACAGGAAAAGAATGACATTCATTTGCATGCTCAGACTGCCCTCTCCCGAGGCAGTAACCTGGTGGCAGCACTTAAACAGTTTCCTGATGATCACCTCCCTCTTCTAATTTCTCTCAAGTGCTTTTGTCTGAAAATGGTTTGTTCTGTTTCAAAATAGTTTCATTTTGTCTGCAGCAATGTTGACGTAAATGTGGAAGCCACATTAAGAAACAACATCCTGTTTGAGTTAAAAAACAAGGTACAGCTCATTTCTGATTACACTTCCTGAAGCCCTGAGAAAGAAGAGACAATTTCTCTCACTCAGCTCCTCCAGGCATAGACAGGGAGCAGACACATTGTAAGGTCTACTTCTACCAGCCCTCACTGATGAAAGAACTGCAGAGCCAAGGTTCTGCTTCTAGTGTTCCTGACCACGAATGGAGATATCGGCTCTCCAGAGCTGCAGCAAATGGTTTCCCTACTAGGAGAAGGGAGTGAGCTGTAGTTCTGTTACCCCCTTAAAGCCTTCTGAGCAGTGTGAGTTGACCTTCTATGCCCCATCTCTGGAGATCTTCTCTGCTGAGTTCTGCAGTGCTAAGCAATAACAGCATTTCTGAACCAGAGTGTGACAGTGTGAAACACTGCCATCTATAAAAGGGGGGGGGAACCTAGTTTTTTCCTTGACTTCTGTATAAAATCTCTGAGAATGGAATGGAATAACTTTCCTTTGTGTTTCAGACTCCTAAAATACTATCCAGTTGCTTTTCCGTTGGGCACAGGAAGTTGCTGTATCGTATAAATTGTGAGTGATGATGCACTCATTCCCATTTTCCTTGTTATACCTGATAATCTTGGTGAAGAGATACCTTGGTGCTTTCCCATTCAGGCCACATGTTTGTTGTGTACTGAGACGCTGCTGGGCCCCCTGTGTGTGACAGCATATAGTGCATAGCTGGACACACCTTGATCTAGTGCCTGTTTTAAGACAGAGCATCACTGGAGTGCTCACTAATTATGTAGAGATGATACTCTATTTTTAAACGCTGCCAGAAGCTTACGGAATGGAGAAGCTGGGAGGGGAGTAGGCTGGACATGGTTCTTTCTAGGCAACGTCTTCCTCTGTGGCTGTTTCAATCCAGGTCTATGAAGAGCTAATTGCAGCTGTAATGGGGGGCCCTAGAGGAAGTTCAGGCATGTAAAAGTTAGTTTTCATCACAAACTGTCTTTTCATTTTTTTTTTTTTTTGTATCGGTTGTTAACTGATAATTTCTGTTTTGTTATGTCCACAAATTGCTGAATGTTAGTATCCCTGTTATATAAATTTGAGGATAGCTAAGAAATTCTTCAGGAGAGATGGGCCATATTTCAAGACATTTTATACAGTGTTGAAAATTTTATTGGATGGGTTGTGTTGATTGGAATTTTTATCCTACTCTTTGAACTGGACTAAGTCTTTACTTTCTAAAAAAAAAAAAAAAAAAAAAAAAAAAAAATCTATATACCAAGCAGATTTGTTTTGATGCCTATTTAAGTTAATATAGGTGATCTAATATAGCTCAGCAGCAACTCAATCATAGCCTTCCATCTGATCTGATATTCTACTGAGATTTCTCCCATAAATCTTTCTGTTTCCATGCAGCTGTAATTGCATTTGAGACAGGGAAAATCATATATGTGCCCAAGCCCCTCAAAGTACATAACTACTCCATTGAAGTACCTCTGCAGGTAAGTGCAAACTGTGAGTTTCATTTCTGAGACTAAAGTTTCACAACCTTTTGCTTGATAGTTTCTGAGCAGTTTTAGAGCTTCATTTCTTCTGTGACACTAATCAGAGAAGGAGTTGGTAAAAAAAAAAAAAAAAAAAAAAAAAAGAAAAAAAGCTGTTGTGTAGTTCATCAGCTGTTGTGATTCACTTGGAATTCACGGAGAATGGTTATCCTGCTCTTGCAAACATCTAGTAGTATGTACTCATTGAGACCTATGTAATTAAGAGGTTTCTCCCATAGTGCATGTGTGGTTGTTGTCTTTGCTTTCAGACTCAATATGAGACCAGTGATGGGAAGAGAATTCCCGTTCCATCTCTGCCAGTCAGCCCTGAGGTGATGCTGGCAGCAAATGGCACAACTGAAACCATTGGGGAGAACACATTTACCACTATCCTCTCCCGGATAGTCTTTGAGAAACCCAAGACCATCCCTTGCACTCCTGAAACAGTGAGTGATGCAACTGTCTAGATTTTTCAAGTTTCCATTTAGTGTGGCTTTAGCACAGCGTTTTGGACCAGTGCCTAGTCTTAAGTACCTGTTTCTACCCCTTGTATTTTTCTTTTCTTTTTTTGGACCAGTAACATTCCAATGCTTATTGCTGCTTCATTAAATGTATATTTAAGTACTACATTATTTGCATAAAATCTCTGACTTTCTGGAGTTGCAGCTTTGAACACCTGTGCTGCTGCTGCAGAGCTCAGAGAGCCTATTGTAAAGCTACCTATTCTAACTGAGGCTTCTGTGTATTCCTCAATTGCCTGAAAGGGTTTGGAAGCAGCTGTTGAAAAGCCATAGAAAATCTGATCGAGGAAGACAGCCCTACTAGATTTGCTTAGTTCATAAAAAGAGAAACTGTCTTCATTGAGAAGAGTAAAAAGCACTGTAAAGAGAAGTTAGCTTGGGAGCCAGTGTCATTGTGGTCTTCTCATTACCAGCGTGTATCATTTGTGAGGAAGGCTTCATGTAGCTGGAGGAAAACGTGTCCCCCCACCTAATCCTTCTCAGAGGAGGTGGACTATATTTGGGTGTTTAATATTAGTCTTTGAGGCAATGGGGCATTTCCAGCTGACGCTTGTGTTTACTTCAAACAGTTCCCAGAGACTCGTGCTCTTGAGGTGGCCCTCAATGATACAATTGTGTCTAAGGTAAGCCTGTCCCAAATCCATGGAGATCGCTTCCCTACTATATCCTAAACCTCGCATTATTTAACTCATTGCCAAGCAGCACTAACTCCTCATCTGACTGCATGATTTACAGTTGGTACCTGGTATCTCCCTGCAGTTTCACAGCTTCTTGCCATTGCAAGAGAGGCCGTGGTGCTGTACAGCACCCAGAGGTGTGGGAGAGATGGGGAACGCTCCTGTTCCTTAGGGTGCAGGAAGCAAAGGCCTGGGCGAGGGACCGTGGCAGCCTTCCAGCTTCCTTGGTAAATTTGCACTGTGCTGAAGAAACCAACAGGAGGAAGCTCTTACCGTGTCTGTGTGGGCGTTTGGCTGGGCAGTAACACCTCCTGCCCTGCCTCACTCCAAGGGTTCACTCTGTGCTGTCACGTTCTCCTGCTGCCTGGCCCTGTTGTCCCTTTGCTCACTCTTGCTGGATGTCTGCTGTGGTTTAAATGTGGTTCTGGCCTCTCCCTGCCTTGCAGTGCCCAGCGTGCTCATCGTCCCCTTTCTCACTTGTCGTCATTGTTGAAGTGGTCACACCTTTGAAGGTCCAGCTGGATGTGAACTTGTGCACCATGAACATTTCTCTTAATCTGGAGATAATGAGTAAAAAAGGAAATGAGAGCTTGTTGGTTCTTGCTGTTCTGGAGGCTGTAAGTGCTGGGAACAAAACTTCTGTTTAAAATCAGTGGCTAAGTGTGGGGGACAGAGGGGAGGGGGCAGACAGCATGTAGAGGCTGATGGGTAAATGACAAAATGTGAATTTGTTCATTTACGTTAATAAATTGAGTAGAAACCCTTGGGTGAATTTCAGTTGAAAAAGACACTGATAACTGAAACCTAAGCATGGTGATACCTGTGTGTGGATGTATGTATGTATATATTTAAACATAGCTCAGCGTTGCTCATGTCTTATGTAGTGGTTTGTAGTGTTGAGATCAGTTTGGATGCAGTTTTGGTGATCTGCTCTCCTGTCCTCATTACAGAAACTTGGTTTGGCAGCCACCCTTCATGTTGCTGAAGGGCAAGTGCAGTTCAGCGTGGCCCTTGACAGGTAGGATGTTCTTAGGGCCCTTTCTGCAGACGGCTCCCGCTGCACTGCCAGCTTTAGCTGTTCGGAGAGCGACCCTGTGAGCTGCTGTCCTACCTTACTTGTTGTCCTCTCTCCGTAGCCTGACTCTGTCGCTGGTTTCCTCAGTCAACGGCACCACTGATGTAAGTCCCGTGTTTTACCAGCCCTGTGCTGTGCAGAGCAGTGCAGGCAGCTCTCTGGCAGCTGGGTAGAACTGGCTCCGTACGGTCGCGCTGGTGAGCCAGCAGTGTACTAGCCCCAGGAGGCAGGAGAGTCCTTCACTCCCCTCTGAGGGGGATTAAAGCTGCATTGGGAATAAGCAGAGAAAGGAAGGGGGAGAGCAGTTGAGGTGTTCTCTGTATCCTTGCTCTTCGGTCCCTAAAGCTGCTAGGAGCCAATATGCATCACTAAAGAGGCAGCGTGTACAAGCTTTTACGGAGCTGTAGCAAACAGCCCTACAGCAGGTTGAGGGCAGGAGTGGGCACAAATCTCTGACAGTGCCGTGTGATGCAGAAGCATCTTTCACTCTGGCTTCTGCTAACATGACAGTGATGTGCAAAGCCTGTCTAGCAGAAATCCACCTACTATTAGATGGTATTGGGTAGGTTTTCAGCTATGCATTCTTCTGTTTTTCTTACCAAGTCATCTCTGTTTTTTAGATTAAACTTCTTCAGGAACCCTTGAGAGCTTTTGTTCAAGAAGTTATAATAAATGAAATCAATTGTAAGTCCTCGGGGATGTTTTCTCCACTGATTTCTTGTTAGTCAGAAAACAAGTTATACAAGCTAAAAGTGTTTTTTGGAGCAACTTAAGTGTGTGTTCTTTGCTGGAGCAATTGCATATTCTACAAGCATTAATTCATAAAAGGCAAGCTGAATCTATGGCACTTACACGCAGCCGTCAACTTGTGTCCTTGCCTATGCTGTTTATGTGCTACAGCAGTGAATTTATATTGTATGAAGAGGTGAATGTTTGGGGGGAATTAACACTAAAGTCCAAAAGTGGAGCACCTCCAGATGCATGCACCAAATCTGTCTGTCCCTTCAGACAAAAGGTATTTGTACTAAGAATCAAGCAGAGGGAACATATCTCCACTGGAGTAACTTTCCTGTATTAAAAATGCACTTCGGCTTTTGCAAATGTGAAATATTTGTTAAATATCTGCGCTGTGTGTTTCTGATGCTTCCTTTTGCCCCTTGTCCTGGTTTTAGCCCAACCTTAACAGGGAGAACAAGACAGGCCAAGGGTACTGATTTTTGTATGTGTGTGTTTCAGCATATCTCAAAATTGGAAAAATCCCTATACTTAGAATCCCAGGACTGACGTACACAGCTGTCAACTGCCATCCTGCACAGGTAAGCCCTCTGTATTCAGTGAGCCTTCTCTTCCAGTAGTGCTCTTCCTCTTTTCTGCAGTACCATGCTTAAAATGTCCAGTTCATGTTCTATAGAACCAAATACCTCTGAGGAGGCGGTCTCCTCAGATCTGTAAGCTGTAGTTGGCCTATTATGTTTGCTACTAACAGGATTTATGAACGAGCTGTCATCTTCCTCAGAAACCTATCCTACGTGTTTCAGCTGGGCTAGGGCTTACAGGGGCCCTTGCCATTTGTTTTTATTTGCGGCTTTCTGCACAGTGGATTTGCTCCACATGTGAATTCTATTGCTTGTATGAGGATGTTCTAATAAAAAGAATTGTGCCCCTGCAATATTGGAAACTGTCTTGCAAATCGTGATTTTCTGATGGTTTTAAATCAAAGGTTGGGTAGATGTAGCTGTACTGATTTAAATGCTTCCTGCCTTCTATAGCTGCAGTGTAGCTAAATCCTTAGAAGGCAGATTAGCTGATTATGTTCCAGTGCAGTCATTTGCCTAGGCCAGATCAGGACAAACTATGCAGAAGTGTTTCCTTGCATTTATATTAGTCTTGAAAGGCTTCTTATATGCATGAAGTTAATACAATAGAAAGTGGATTTTTTTCCTGCCCACCTATGCAAGCCTTTAGTCATTAATGCTGTGAAGTTTAAAAACACACAAACAAACCCCAGTGACAAATTCATTTTTATAATGTGCTTTGGATTTCAGGTCTATGAAGAATGCTTGCTTTATAAAAGAAATGTTTCCTTTTTCTAGAACTCTTTCAAAAAATATTTTATCTCCCTAAAACCCCTTGTTTCCATAGTTTTGATGCTAATGGGATTCATAGCTTCATAGTTCTTTGTCTCTCTTCTTGCACTGGTACAAGGCTAAATTCTATCACCGAATAGATATATTCAGCTAGGAAAGAAACTTAGCAGAAGAGAAGATCCATTCTTTGCTTGTGAAAGTAGTTGAGTTTTTTTATTTGTTGTTCTCCTAGCGCTGTATTGTGTGCCATAACTACCACAAGAAAAAGAAAAACTGACGTACAGGATGAGTTGCTTGCTGCTGCATCTCTTACACTGAACAGTAAAGACAGAGACCTTCATGAGTGAAGATATTTTAATTCACGTAATTCTTTATTCTAAAAATTTGATTACTTTTTTTAATGGGGGGAGAACTCCTACATCTGCTTTAGAATTACAGTTAGAAATACAGTTAAGAGGATCCAGACAGTCTCCTTGTTAAAAATACATTCTACTAGAAGTGCTGTTTTCCAGAATCAATGATGTGTTTGGTTATATGCCTCAAGGGAAAGTTTGGGACATTGGTTACTGTTCTTGCTTTCTTTTGGCTGCTCTAAATAAATGGCTGTACTTTGCCAGCACTTTCCTTGTGATCTTTTACTTGATAGCAGGATTTGGTTCCTTCCCATTGCATTATCCAGGGAGGGAGTAGTGAATGGCTGCTTTTTGCATGCAAACTGCAAATACCCTGGGTATACGAGCAGTAAGAGTAGCAGAGGAATTGTAGTGTGGCAGAGGTTTTGGAATTCTTCTCACCCTGTTGTGCAGGAGAGCTGCACAGATATGCCTGGAAGTGATTATGCTGAGCCCTTTCCTGGCATGAGATTAGGCATGACAAATGGGTGTCAAAATGTTATAGTAGGTTGATGTGACGTCTGCTTGGACAGCAAGCAATTTTTCTAGGGCTAGCTGCCCTTCTGCTCCCCTACTCCTTTCCTGTGAATAGAGATCAACAAAGTGGATGAGATCAACTTCTTACAAAACGGATGATGGGTCCTTCAAAGAGGATAGTTTGCAAGTCTCCTGCAAAACAGGAGTTCAGATGATGTGAAACTGCTACTTGCAAGTGTGATCATTGCAGGCCTGGGGGAGATCACATGCACAGCTGGCTCCCGGTGCAGGAGATGAGCAAGGGCGCAATGAGCGCTTTAGCAGGCTTCCTTGCTGTTGCCACGCATCGTGGGAAGGGAAGGATGGTTATCTACAGAAACTGTAAAAACCTGCAAGGGACAGTTACCACTTGCTCTGAGCTCAGCATGCGCAAGGGGCTCACTTGGTCTGAACCCCTTCTGAGCCTGATTAGCAAGGAAGACTTGGTGCACCCTCAGGGGAAAGGCAAAACCCCAGCTTAGCCCAGTCAGTCTCCTACCTACTCTTGTACGGCTCTTTCCCCTCTGATTCATGCTCAGTGCTGGTCCCAGCTGGTATGCTTGAACCAATGCGATACCAGTCAGGCAGCCTTCCAAGTATTTATCGCTAGTTCTTTGGGCTGAATTTAAAATTAAATGTTTTCTTTGAGTGAGAGGTTTCACAGGCTTTGTTCCAAGCCACAGCAAAGCACACTGCTACTCAAAAATAAAGGTACATCATGGGTCAGGATATTCTGCCTGCTCATGAAGCTATCCACAAATTGCAGATACAGATTATGACTTGAATGCTACCCTATGATGTGTGTTCAGTCATCTAAATCATATGGCAGTGTTTGAGCTTTGTCTGGGTAACTAATTCAAATGTAAATTGAATTAATAAATCCTTCATGAGCTAAAATATGCTCTCTTTATCTTGATTCTTTTTTCTATTTTTATTGTTGAATGACATAAAAATGGGTGGTTCTAATCTAATAAATACATATTTGACTACTTTTTCTAACAGGGCAAGTGAAATGAGTTCTGTATGATTTGTTTTGAAATGATTTACTATTTTGTTATTTAATCACTAACCTGTTTATATCTTGGCTCATGTACTTCTGGTCAATAATCTGCTTGTGGGAGTGTTTGTGCCAGTCATTGATTGCAAGGCCAGGTGGATATTTATTTCTTTAAATGAATATTAGTCAAGCGCAAAGTATTAAAAAAAAATTCTTTTTTTTTTTAATTTTTTTTTATTCATGGAGTAGAGTACTGGGGTGAAAAGATGCCCTGTTGGCATCAAAGACCAATTCAGTTAGGGAATCTGTACACAGAGACTTGAACTGGTGTCAGGACTGGTCTTTGGCTGTCTCAGCATTTTGTGAATGTTTTAAGCTATTTTCCTTAAGGCTCACTCCTGTTCCATTAGAGACAGGGCTAACGTGTGAAGTACAACCCAGCACAAGAATGCTGTTTAAACTTTTTCTCTCAGCCTGGTTATATTTTATCAGCAATTCCACAGATGTAACTCAGTGGGTTTTTTTGTTTTGTTTTGTTTGTTTTTTTTTTGTGAGGTCCAGTGGGTTTCTCACTCATCCCCACCATTGCAGCGACGGCATTTCTAGTCCCAGGGCAAGCCTTTAGTTAGTGAGTGGAATTAGGCACTTGGTGTTCCTTAGGCTGTAAGTATCTGGGTATTTTTTCGTGTCTCAGGGCAGGAATCCCTCTGCCGCCTGCCCTGGGCGCTCACTGGCTTGTTGCAATTTCATTTTGCACTCAAAGCCTTTACTGCCTCATCTGTGTTTCCCTCTGCACCTCTCCCCAGCGACTCACATCAGGCATTAGCGCGGTAAAAATACCCGGAGCAGCTGGTCTCCGATGGCCGCTCAAGGCTGTCACTTCTTGCTGACGGCTGTTGGTTTCACATGCTTCAGAGGAAGGTGCAAGAACTTTGCAGCACGTTGAGAAAACCTGTCGGCCTCCGCTCCCTTTTTTCGCTCTTAGAAGGTCTCTGGGAGCAAGAGATCGGCTTAGAGTTGGAGCCCGTGAAGGTGAAATAGCCCTGAAACGTGTTACCGGACGCTGGGCTGACTCTGTCCTCAGGGTCTGTGTAAATGTCCAGACCTCTTTTGAATCTAAGTAACATCGTGGCTTTAGAGATCTTCTTGGGCAGAATACCCCGTATCAGAACTGGAAGCACGTTTCCTCCTCGGGGCCGCCCCGAGGCGGAGAGCTCCGGGCTTCGGCCGCTCGCACCGCAGCGCTGTTCGCTGGAAGCGCTCTGCTCGTGCGGCTTGTTTCCTCGCCGCCTTCCCCCCACCGCAGGGCCCGCGGCGGGCGGCTCGGCGCACGGGCGCGCTGGGGATCCCAGGGGTCTGTGATTAGCTCAAGAGCTGGTTGTTCTGGAGCAACTGGTGCGGCAGCCCGGTGCGCAGGGCACGCGAAGGCTCCGCGCGCGTGCGGCGTTGCGCTGCGGCGAGACCCGCCTGTGCCGTTCCCTTCGCATCGCGGACAGGCGAGGTCCCTCGCTCCCGAGCACGCCTCGAAACACCCGACCTTCCCTGAAAGGTGCCGGACTGCGCCGACATTTGCATCATAAGAGGTGTACTTGTGCCCTGTCAGCGCTGCCATCAGGATTTATAGAGCGGTGTTATACAGCTTCTTGCATGTGTGTTGCCTTTATAGGGGAAAAATGGGAAATAAAATCATTCATGCCCAAACTTGCTACTCTTCAGAATCTGAATTTCTCTCTCTCTCTCTCTCTCTCTAAACTGGGCCATTAAGAATAAGAGATTCTATGAGCGGCTTCAGAGCTGACTTTGGCTATTTAGAAAGCATCCATTCAATAAATCATATGGGGAGCAGCTGCCGCTCTCTGCTGAGCCAAGATGCAACAGATAAAATATTGCTCATTTATTTGGTTTGCTAGAAATAAAGTTGCTGTAGTGGAACATCATTACAGGCTGTTCTTAATTCACCTCAGGGCTATTTCTAATAGCAGCACACAATTCTCCTGTGACAGTGTGAGTGAATGAGATGGGTATTTTGGTGTCAAGCTGAATGTAAGAAAGGTTTTAGGAATCAAAGCTTTGAAAGAAAAATAACTACTGTTTGTGCTGTGATACTGGAAAAGATCCCTGTTTTATTATTAGCACTGTAGCTATCGAAAGTCCTGACACTTGTTCCTTAGAGATCTGAAGCAATTCAATCCATGAAATACTGCTTCAGCTCTTTTTTTTTTTTCTTCTTTTTTTTTTTTTTTTTTTTTTTTAAGCAAGTTGCTGCATGTTGGTAAAGCTGAAGGTGGCCTTGATTGCTAGCGGAGGCATCCAGGACTGGCACTAAGTTAATGCTTATTTGATTATTTTTTTTCAGCTGTGTAACAACCTGGAAACCTGTTTCTGTGCAGCTCTGGGCTTACGGACGTTAGGTCCTTGCATACAAGCAGAGCTGTTTGGGAAGTTCTGTCCGAAGTGTTTGAATTTAGGCTCACTGCTTTGCACAAATGCTCTCACTAGAATATTCAGCAGCGGGGCTGTGGCATCTCTCAGCACATTGCCCGCCAATCTGACAAGATGCTAAGGAGTTTTTACTTGAGGAAGAAAAAAAAAAAGGTAGGAAGCCAACAGGCATGTTACAGTGTAGGACTGGGTGCATATTTCCTTTGACAAGGAGATGGCATCTAATCAAGATCCTGCTTTTCTCCTCAAATCTGCACTCCACATGTCACCCCATCTTCTCGCTGCTGGTATCGCTAGGCTGAAGCAAGCAGGAGCCTTTTGTGGGTTGAAGACGTACCGCGTCGCGGGTTAGACGGGCGACGGACGCGGCCTCGGTTCCCGAGCGCCGGGTCCGTAAACGTCCGGCCGCCCGCGCGGAGGCTGCGGCTGCTCTGTGCTCGCTCGGGGTGGGGGCTGCGCGGAGCGCCGGGGGTCCCGCTCTGCCCTAGAGGCGTTTCTCCGTCCTCCCTCGTCTTAGTTATCCTCTGTAAAATGGAGATAACTGGCTGAAAACGCGCGGTTGCTCTAGTCTAGCGAGGCAGCTCGCGTTGCTGAGCGACGAAGGTAGTGACGCGAGGACGCGCTGGCTCCGCGGTGCTGGGTCGCCTTCGGGCTCGCGAAGCAGATGGTCGGGGCTGCAGCCCGCGCCGCTGGCCCGCCTTCGCCAAGGCCGTGCCCTGGCCCCCGGGGCCTGTGGGTTGAATCACGGGCTGCTTAAATGCTGGCGCTGAAGGGCGCCGTGCCGCCGGCACGCGGAGAGTCGGTGCTGGGGACGAGGTGCTGGTGGTTCCTGGGCAGAAGAGAGCAGCAGGAGAACGTGGTTTGCGCCACTCGCTGGGCGTCTCAGAGCCTGAGTCTGAACACCACTGCTGTTTTCCGTGTGGGAATACTGCTCGTGCCTACAGTCACATTAAACATGGTCCCTCTCCTGACAACCCAGGTAGTCTCTACTCAACAATAATTTCTACTGAAAAAGAAAAAATAGGTGTATGCTGAAATAGCAAAGATCAGAGCGCTCTCTCTAACTGCTAGAGATGACCATATGAGGGCTGCACAGTATTGCAGTTCCGTGAGAATATTTATTCTGAGCCGTGCTGCACAAGCTCAAAGCATCTCAAGACTTCATCTCATCTCAGTCATTTTGTGTGTCAAATGGGGGAGTCAGTTTTTTTCCCTCCTCAAACTCTGGTCTCTATGTAAACCTCCAGAGTGCTCAGCTCCTGTATATAAAAGTTTCTCAAAATACTAGTGATGAAGCTGTTTAGTTGAGCTCTATTTCCATGCTATCGGTGACTTTGTTAAACAGCAGTTCCCTGCGGACAGCTGTCTCTTTGATGCTAGCTGGTGTACGGCACATTAAAAATCCTTAACTTGGTTTCTAAAGTCTCACTAAAAACCCTACTGGGACTTTGATGTTGAGAAGGTTCCTCTCAAAGTACCCAAACCCTCTGAAGCTCACCCAGCCCTTATCTCAGAGGCAGACCGGCAAGTGGTTGCCTCAGGCAGTAAAATATCAGTGGCAGCGAAAAATGTGTAGTGATTGCTTGTGGTCTGAGCAGCTGCAGTCAGGAGAGGCTGTTGGAAATCACGAGAGCCTGGTGATGCCTTGAAAAATCCGAGTCTTTGTTTCGGGGACGATACCAACGGCTGGTGCGCTGGTGCTGCCGTTTCGTTATCTGTGGGGATCCAGCTGAAATTTCTCAGCAGAGCACTGTGCAATTTCACGCACAAATTCTGGTTGTAAGCCTCTTGCTCCCAAATGTTTATAAAGGGTCTCTTTTGTCAAGTGATAACATGCTAAAAGCAACTGTGGAGCCTTATTTGGGTTATCTCAAATGATTTTTAATTAGACTGCAGCAAGCTTTTAACCGTGACGCTTTGCTGTTGCTATGCGTATGAGTAGCACAGCGCGCTTCGCCGTGGCCCGTGCAGCCGGGGCTCTCAGGCTGCGGTACCTCGGGCAGATGCCTCCGGCGCAGCCGGGTCTCCAAGGGAGCTGCCGGCGCGTACGCAAGGAGCGCGGCTGGCGGAGCTCCCTCGACGGTGGTGTTCATGGGTCAGTCTACGCTGTTACAACACTGCCAGCAGCTCGCTTTTACTATGTGAATGATTGAAATTGGCCTTTAAATTGGCCATTTGTTTAGATAGTTTATTCTGCAGTATGGAATATGCAGGCCTAGAGTGTGGCTCACTCTCATATGCTATGTTTGTGTTCAAGGCTGATATTTTTTTCTTTTTTTTCTTTTTTTTTCAATTTGTCTGATACTGTGTCAAATTGGTTTTTGGAGTTACAGGGGGGTTAAAGGAGTGTTTTATAGATATACATATATATGTGATGTGTGTGTGTGTGTATATATGTATATACACACACACACATATATATAAATAAATAAAATTCTCACATTTCTGTGCACAGGAATTGATCTAATTGTTTTAAAATAACATTTTATGTACCTGTTTTGGGGGGTAATGTTCTGCGTAACTTTCCCGTTTTCCATTCAGTTCTCATGCTAACATATTTGAAAGAGTTTGTGGTTTCTACACGTTAAATGGCATTGGCTTTCACCGAAATTCCTTTGCCTGGCTTTGGACTGGTCCCCTCCTTGGCGCTTTGCTCCTAGGACCTGGCAGCCGCAGGGGAGCAGCGGGCTGCTCGCGGTGGGGGTGGCCGTGCGCTAGCCCCCAACGCCGCCTTTATCCCAGTCGCCCTTCGGCTGCGTGCGCCGTGCCGAGGCCTGGCGGGGTGGCGTCGGCGGAGGGGGAGGCCCTGGAGCAGGGGGCCGCGGGGACCCTGGAGCTGGCGCCGCTGGCCGGGGGGGGCGGCGAGGTCCCGCTCCCGGCGGCGGCGGCGCTGCTGGAGGCTGCGGCGCGGCGCGGCGCCACCAGGGGGCGGTACAACCGCGGGGGCGCCCGGCGGGCGGGCGGGCGGGCGGCGGCCGCTCCGGCCCGAGCCGGCAGCGCCGCGGGGCTGAACGTGGCGGGGAGGCGCTGGGGGACCGCAGCCCTGCTCGCTGCGATCGCCGACTCCTTCGCGAGGCTCTGTTTGACGCGAGCTGCCTCGGAGCAGCTTCTGCCTCCCTGGAAACACGCGTTGCCCTGCCCGCTGCAGACCCCTCGGCCGCAGCACCCTGCCCCTTCCCTCCCGGGCGCTGGAGGGGTGTCCAAAGGCACCGCGCCGCCTCTCCGCTAAAAGCAGAGAACAACCCAAAAGCTGGAGATCTTTGCTTACAGAACATAAATGCCTGTAATAAAAGGCTGCTGCCAATTCTTTCCTGGGATTAAGAGATACCATCAAGGAAAATTTCACTTGATATCACTTTTCTTTTTGTAGAGCAAAGCTTTCCCAAACCTGAGGCAAGATAGAAACATGACTTTGATTCCATGTTGCTCTCTTTCAGTCAAATGGAAATAGCTGTCTTTAAATAAACTCTCTTTCGGCACTGCAATCCAGGCATTTCCTTAGACAGTGAAATGGACAGAAATCCATTTTCTAGGCTGGAAGGAAGGCAAAAAAATAAATTGGAAGAATGAAGAGTGAAGAGGAATTGAGGTGTTTACAGGGCTTGCAGCATGAGTGATTTTAAGTGATGGGAAGGAGGCAGGTACAGCATTTGTTTGTTTAAAATATAGGACTAGATTTGACTTTAAGATGCATATTGCATTGCTGAAAAGTCTGCTGCCGTGTTTCTGCTAGGGAGACATGCACGTATGGCGTGTAGCACACGTGCGGTGATCACAGTGCAGACGTGTTGCTTGCAGATGCAAGGTAACTCTTGCATGGGGTTCTTCTGCCCATGTGCCCCAAGAGCAGAGCAGTTAATCTATGCATGCGCCATGGCTTTTGGTCTAAGATTCCTGGCTGTCCAAAAGGATGGTCATAATTTCTTCCACTGATTTGACTAGGCCCTTGAACATCAGGCAATTCATGGCAAGTGGCCAAGCTTGTCTCTTTTGGCTGGAAGAAAAAGAATGTCCCAGGGAAACCAGGAGTATGACAGCCCTGACAAAGTCAAAATGCAAGAAGTCCATCCAGAGAGTGGTTCAAGACAGCTTTAGATTTCATCTCAGTCTCCAGAGGAGCCCAGTGACGAACTAAATCTCATAAAATTTGGTGAAACCAACACCTGCCTGAAGCATCTGATGTTCGTATCTGGGGACAGATTTGGAGGCGGGAGTGCGGTGCTGCTAAGGAGCACTGGCCAGTAGCAGATGCTGCATGGTGTAAGAGAGTGCTCGCCTGGGTCGGTATTATCACGTCTCTTGTCTGTGGCGTGGCTGTCCTTGAGGCCTCTTCACAGACTTTCCTAGCAGGTGTTGCCTGATTTGTGCTGTAAGTTCTGTGGCACGAGATGCAGCTTTCAGCCTTGTATTGTGGTGCTCTGATGTCTTATTAAGGCCTGAAAACGTGAGCAAAATGCTCATAATTCTCTGTCTCGGTTCTTGCACTGCAGCTCATCACAGTAGTATCTGGCTAATGGAATTTGTCCCATTTCTGTAGCCAATAACATTTCGCTCATTTTACCTCGGTGCACATCTTGGAAGCAGAAAGTTTCCTGTCTATAAAATTCCCAGAGACACTGATTTGTTGTTACCTTGTCGTAGAGATTTTACACGCTGCCCTGCTGTTTATGCTCAGCGTTGCAGGTGCATCCGGAAATCAGAGCTGCCGTTCTCGTCTTTCTGACAGGCAGCTCCTTAGAGCTATTGGCAGCGAGTCTGGTGTTGTTCTCCCTGTTTTCCCTCCTTGTGCTCTCTGCGTGCTCCTTCCTCAACATAACGTTTCTGTTTCTTGAGTGTTCCATATGTAGGAAATTACGCGGGTGAGTGATCAGACACAAGTAAATCCGAAGAGGATGCTTTTGACGTCTACCCACGCACAACATGCCACAAGTCCCCAGTGCATGCGCTCAGCAGAAGATTGCGACGTGTCCTGGGTCAGGCTGAGCCTGGAATCAATACAGCAAGGCTCGGTATTGTTGTAAAGAGTCGTTAGCATTAATTGAGCTGCTCTGCCCTTGTAGACTGCTGACAATGGAAGCTACTAAACCAACTGTAAATTTGGCTGTGGGAATTGTGGGATTCCCACAATCCTGTGATAAAGTCCAGTCTCAAAGCTTGAGGAGAGTTTGATTTCTTCAACAATTCTTACTGAAACTCTCCAGCTTCTTTCTAGGACATAGCATGGGGATTTTTAGCAGATGTTTTGATAAATCCTGTTGCTGGAAATTAGCTTTTAGGGCCCTGTAGGCCTGGCTCTAGAAGGATTCATTCATCCCAAACCAAACAGGAACACAAATAACTTCAGAAAGACATAAGATGTGCTGTCATCAAAAATGCTTTACTAATGCAGGGCTTCTGTTTAGCATAATTCAGTGCTTCACACTGAACTGGAGAATTCAGATGGCTCCTTCCATTTCTCTGAGCAACTTCATCAATAGCTGTGGAGAAAAAGTCTCCACTGCGCATGGCTGTTTGCAGAAGGGCAGAATGGAACGCCTTTCCGTGGATTTATCTTCCAGTTTCTGGACTGAATTGGTGTTGACCATCTCACTGGCCAAAGTATCAGACTTACTGCAGTGCAATGCTACTGCATTGCTACCGTTACCATATTCCCCAGTAAAAGTGACAGACAGGGGACAACAATTCATAAGGGGAATTTAAATTCTTCTGAAACCGTGCTAGAAATTCACAATCCAGACGCCGTCATAGTGTTTACAACTTAATTACTTTTTCTTTCTTTTCTCAGAGTTTATTCTAGCAGCCTAACTGAGTCTGAGGTTTGTCATTTTTCCTACCCAAGTGCTCTCTTTTTCTACCGTGCTGTTCTCTTGAGCTGACTTCTTTATTTTGTTGACCTCAGAGAAGTTATTTTCGATTGAAATTTGAACTGAGCAATTTTATTAATGTGCACAACAGCCATTTGAAAGCAGTCATTTACTTACTAGGAAGTGTGCCAGCAGGAGAACAGGCTGAATATTTGTATAAGACAGCCTGTTCTATTATAGATTTTAATTTATGCTACCGGATTTTTTTTCGCTTTGAGAGGTAAGATACAGTTTGTGTGTGTTCTTAAAAAGGAGTTACTATTTGCCTGTTAAAGGAGTTTTACAGTCTGAAGTTACTGTTCTTTTTATTCATCACATAAGCATAAATAAAGTTTGTGTTCCTCTAGCATGCAAGAATGTATGGAAAACAGCATCTAGTCATCAAAATGTAATGATGTTTTTCAAACTATGGAGGAAAGAGTCTGAGTTCTTTTCCCTTTATGTTGCTTAGTATTTTACTTTAAGACATGTTTGTAATACTCCTAATTTCTCTCTAAACTTTTATGATTCTGAATGCTAGAGGAAAAAAACAGAAAATATAACTCTATTTAATAGAAAAGAAACTTTTTTTTTTAAAAAAACTTAAATATTACTCTTCTAAATTACCTGCTGTTTTTTAACCTGTTGTCTTTCAGAGCCACAAGTTTTGGGAAGGTTCAGAACCCCGAAGACTGCTCTGTAGGGTCTTTCCACTTCACATTAGTTTTTCAATAGGTCTTCTGCTGTTCAATATTTGTATTGTGATGATCTTTTCTAGCATTTTTTGCAATGCTTCATTTTAAAATATATTCCCTTGTCACTGCAGAACTAAATTCAGTGTTCTGGTAAGTGATATCTAAATCACAGCTGCAATGACAGAATGAAATGAATGAGAGAGAAGCAAAGGATATGACTGAAAAAAACCCTTGCTCAACAAGAAGGAATACCTACTGCTATATATAAAACGCACTACATTACTTACAGCTGAGGCTTGCTGCTGTTACTGTAATATGTGTTAGATGTGGACTAGTGACTATCTTTTGCCATTTACCTGCAAGATCATCTGATTTGTGCACGCAATTATATTGTGCATATACAGTAATTCAGATGTTTGTTGTGTACCTAGTTGCATGTGTAATCTAGTTTAGAAATTTACTTTTATATATGCTCTGTAGCTGACTTTACCAGTAGCGTAGCAGAGAGCACTCCTGTAGTATGTCCAAGGCAGACCAGAGTCTAGTGGGGACTTCACTGTGGATGTTTATGGTGATCACTCAGCCTTGCAAATTTGAATGAGATTCTTCAAAAGGGAATCTTAATGCTATTTTTTGCTGCCATTTGTATTCCTATGGGAAAGCTATTCCAGAGCTTGCTGTGATCATAACAGCTTTCTCCTAATTTCAGCCTGAATTTATTCACTAATGTTTGTTCGTGTGCCAACATTGTCCATTAGCCTAAGTAGCCCTCCTCTCCCTTCGCAGTGTTTACCCCCTCCTGTATTTATGGAGAACAATCGTATCTCGACCCAGTCTTTGTTCTGCTAGACCAAACAAGCCAACCGTTCCTCTCTCCTGCGACAGGCTCCTCAGTTTCTTAACCCTCTTAGTAGCCCTTTTCTGCCGGTCTCAGTTTGGAGTCATCCCTGCTGAGCATGGGTGACCAGACCAGAACAAAGTGCTCGGATAAGATCTTCCCAGGGCCCTGCACAATGGAAACTTGGGCGAAGCCGAGCCAGAGCCCTGCGCTGAGGATGCCGTCCTTGCGTTGTCCGCGCGGGCTGCTGGAGGGCCCTGACACGTCTCCGCTGCCGTCCTGCCCGTGTGCTGCTGTGACATGTCTGCTGTGCTGCGGCCAGGCAAAGCGGCTGCTTCTGGTCAAGACTCGGGACTGGGTGAGAGGCTGGGAATGCTCTCTTCTCTGGAGCCCTTTAGAGAAACATCTTTCTCTTTGGATAGCTGCTATTTTTCTTTGAAATACAAATTTCTGCTGCCCTCAGCTCCTTCAACTAGCATAGGCATTACTTATTCAAAATGATATTTATTGCTGTTTTTAACGCATTTCAGTGCAACTTTATTTTTTGCAATCAATTCATGAAACTCTTAACAGATACAATTGAAGTTAATTTGAGGCTTAGTCTTAAAGCCAATATTTATCATGTTTCTGCAACCTTTCCAAGTTCTTTTTTGTAATGAAAATATATTTCTAGTGCTGCACTTGAAATAGGAATGAATGGTATAAATCTCAGTTCCTCAGGGACTGGGAAAAGTAGATCATTTCCTACTCTAAGCCTGTTTGATTATATGCACGTGCTCAACAGAAGCTCTCTGCACAGTCTTCCTCATGCAGGCAATCCATATTCTGCCTTTCGTCAAATTTAGACACTTCAGTAATTGTCATGATTTCCTAAAAAGCTGGTTTCCTCAAGATGTGAATTTCCCCCCGGGGCCACCATTGTAGGGCATCCGTTTTAAGAGAGGAAAAAAGCAATGTGCAAGGAAGTCTTGGCCATGAAGAGAAACAGCATTCGGTGCAGTCAGTAGTGACGTTACTTCAGATAAATCAATACAAGTGGCAGTTGGGTGTTGCTTGCAAAGAGCAGGAATATAGAGGAATGCCTGATTATTAGATGTGTGGGAAAAGGTTGTGAGGAAAAGGTGTGTCTGGTTAGCTGCAACTTTTATATAAGGGCAACTTCTTCCATCTCGTTTGCAGGAAAAAAAGGGGAGGACGCAAAGAGCCTTGACTACACCTAAGACAGCTAGAGCTGACCTGAGAATCTTTCACAGATCATCACAGCTGATGCAGGTAATAACATCCTGTGTGCCTGTCCGGTAAAGGCTGAATGCTGGGCCGGCTGCGTGGGAACAGTGTCGTTGCATTATAATTCTTGAAGAATATGCATAGTGTGCTCATTGCTAGGTTTCCTTAATTTGAGATTTTACTGTGTGCCAGACTACTGATCATCTGTCTATATCTATAACTTTATAATTAAATTTATGTCAATAATGACTAAATTATGGTTATAGAATTAACTTATTATGATTTTTATTACTTTAGTTTTAGTTTGTTGCCTTTGAAAATTATATATATATGTAAAAAGAGTAATCCTGAGATGTTTCCCTTGGCAGAGATCCTTGCAAAAGAAGTGTAACTTTTCATCTAAAGTATATAGAAAGCAATGACTAATTAAACATCAATTAAGGGTAGTTACTAGGAAAAGCAATTTAGATCCCTTTTGTGTGAACATCTAAGGTGTTTTGGGCAAGTCACAAAGGAAACATAAGGGGTTTTTATTGACCCAGACTTGAAGTCTGTCCACATATTTGAACAAAAATGGGTTCCTGCCTCCCACAGGTTTGAGCAGTCTTATTGAGGCTTAATGGAGAGTAGAGGGAAGAACTCTCATTTGGTCTGTATCTTTGTTCAGAGACTTCGATCTCTTCTCAGAGGCTTGTTTTTTTCCACTTCTGTTCTGATCTTTCCTCTGCCAGCAGGAGAGTCTCTTTGGAGATGAAGATGTTTGAGCTTTTTGGAATTCTCTTTTTCTGCGGCCTGCTGACACCATCTCAGGAAGTACTGCCTGGTCTGTCCTGCGCGGTCAGCCCGAGAGCGATGCGGAATGGTAAACAGCAAGAACATGAGCTCTGTTTATTTCGAAAGCTCTTTGGGACCTTGAGGTGGAATAAAACCTCTTGACTGTCTTCATCTTTGTTTTTTCATCTTTTTCTTGTTCTTTTTTATAGTCTTCATGGCTCCAGATGTTGCTAGAGCCTTTGACAGCCACTGTTGTGTTCATGGACCCTTAGGGAAATCTCTAGGATGCAGAACTGGGACATGTTTCAGCACCAAATGGCCATAGAGAATCTTAGGGCTGCATGTGGATTATTTCCTCTTTTTGTCTTAGTTTCCCATTTGTATAATGGAGCAGCTGATTATTAGTGAACAACTGCTATGAAGTTTAGCAGCCAAGCTAATATTTTCAATGCTTCAAAAAAAAATAAATAAAATAAAAGAGAGAGAGAAAGCAACTAATTTCCAGTTACTTGTACTTTTTTCTTTTAAATCCTTTACAAATGGGAATCAAAAGTTGTAGGTTCAAGCGCTGTTTCTGCTGAGTGTGGTAGCATTCATTTCTGTTAATGCACAATTGTGTTCTGATCTTCAAGTCAGAGATCTGGGATGCTCTGTATTGCTATATTGTCCTAGTTAGTTCACTAAGGACAGTTTTGTTTTATGATAGTTTTTTTTTGGGGGGGCACAATATTTTACAATGAGGACCAATGTGATTATCACTGTTAATGCACTCAAAGAAGGAGTTTTGGGAAGAGGTGGGACTGTGCTGTGTAACAGCTTGCCAAGCTGCTAGTCTGAAGGGTGGAGAGAGATCATTGCCACGAGTGTCTGTCCTCATGCAGAGATGTTTTCCAGTTCTCTCAGGAGCCATACTTCAGAACGGGCTTCTCCAGCAGCACCTCCAGAGCCTTGTGCTTCCAAACATCATGAATGAAGGAGGTCTGCCGAATGCACCCGTCAGTATCACTAGGTAAGTGGAGAGGGCTTCCTTGAGAATTTGCATTGTCCAGCAAGTGAAGCGACAAGAGCCAAGCTTCATTTGAGGTGATTGGCCTGAGTAGTCATATTTGATGGTGATACTGAAGTTCTAGCCCAACAAGAGTTTTCCCTGTGGTAGTAAAGTTGATGGTAAAAGTTGCAGGTGGTGGATCTACATGCAGAGTGATGGCCCTGACACTACTGTTGATATCTAAGATGCTTGAGTGCATTAAGAGAGGAAAGAGGATCCAGCAGATATTAAAAAAAAAAAAAAAAAAAAAAAAAAAAAAGAAAGAAAAGACTATTTTTTTTAAGTGGCTTCCATCTCAGTCTGATTCTAGGACTCAGGAGAATTATCTTCTTTGGGGCTTCAGCTCCAGAATTTCTCTCTCTCATCCTGGAGCTGCTATATCTTGCTTAAATATCCATACATCCAGCTGGAAGTGGCCATGCTGATGTGGGTACTGTAGGTTCCTTAGTGTATGAAGCTGCTTAGCTGTTGTAAGACACTTTTACTTTGTCACAGCTTTTGCTGTTGTTCTGCAGACTACACCTTGTCAAGGCTCAGTTCCCTGAGCTGTCAGTGATGCTGCTGCCTGGAGTTGGGGTCCAGATGATCATCGCTGCAAAGCTAGATCTCAGAGGCAACAGGTAAATGTTGTGTTTCAAGACATAAAGGAAACCCCTAATCACAGGCTTTTTATTGCATAGTATTTTACATTTTTTATGGATTTCTAAATGTTTCTTTCTTATAATAAAGTCATGCAGTGGAACAGGCACAAAGGGTGGCTTGTGGCTTTTGTCATGAGTTGCAGTAGATGGAGGTGTTGTTCATTGCTACTGGCTTTGCTGATATTCTCTTTAGAGGCCAAGAGATTAAATCTGTTTAACTTGTTTACTTTTTTTCAGCTTGATTGGTCTTCTCTCAGAAATAATTGATATCATAGTGGATGTGTCCATTACTGCAAACGTTAAATGCACAAATTATGAATCAGGTACAGTCCAGGTTATTATTGAAGACTGCCTCTGTATTTTTGGTGCTATAAAGGTGAAGCTCCTTTCTGGGTAAGTGCCTCTGGATTTATGTTTTCCATTTTCAGCAATCCCCTACCCTCTTTATCCAACAATAAACAGTCTGCCAGGACTCAGACACTGCTAAGCTGATGCAGAGTTGGGCCTCAGTAGAACTAATTTATTTGCCATTGCTAAAGCCAGTTGCTTCAGTGGAAGATGACAAAAAAATGGTTATTGGAAAATATGGGATAATCTGCCCTGCTTGCCTGGGAACTCTTACCTGAATTAGAGATCTGAAGTATGAGGTTTAATATCTCTTCCAATGCGCTTTCTTTAGAATTAGCTAATAAATTGATATCCAAGGGTAGGAATAATAGGGCAGGGAGAGTATACTGAGGAAACAGCACCAATTGCTCATCATGTTTTTATACTCTATCTTTGGCTGCTATCACGAAAAGATGTTTGGTATATGCACTTCTGGTCCCACCTGTGTGTCAATGTATGATTCCATGCAAGTGTCCCATCTCTTGCTCAGTCTTACTAAATTCTTGGCATTGCTGACTCCTTGTATTGATGAGTGCATTAGGTAAATTGATTATTGTGAAAAATTTCCTTTTATTGGTTTTGAATTATGCACTTTTCAGTTTCCTTGAATTTATCCTAATTAATTTTTGCACCAGAATCATGAATGATATTTTAATTGGTGCAATAGCTGGTTTGAAAGACCGTATGTAAATAGCCAGAGGAACACAGCTCACCCACGCTGGGGGCCGTATTTAACTCTAGTAGAGTTAAAGTGAATGTGCAGAGGAAATGAATTCTGTGTGGGGTAACAGTGAATGTCTATATACACAATTTACATCACAGCAGTTCCTCAAATGCATCTGTAGACAGAATTCTTTTGTAAATAATGAGATGGATTATGAATTCCTGCTGCTTGTGGCTTGCAGAATATGCAGCTCTATATTCTAACTCAATAGCCCAGAAATATATTGATTATCAAAACTAAATGGCTCTATGCTGTCAGCAGGCAGCATGTAGCCCCGAGAGGTCTATTTAGCAACAGTGCTGAAATGTTACCCAGCAGATTTCTCCTCTTGTTAATCCACAAGTAAATTGTTTGTTTCCCATAACTAACATGGAGATGTTTCAAAATAACTCCACCTTCCCTTAACTACAACACTGAAATACCAGAGCGAGAAGACCGCGCCGAGCGACACGCGAGCGGCTGATGCCTTCCGGCCGGTGGTGCGTGCACAGCCCGAGCGCTGAAGCGTTTGCTTCTCGGGAGCGAGCCAGCTTCTCCCCCCGCGGGGCCGGCGGTTCGCTGCCCTCCCTGCCCTCTGCACAGCCTCTTCTCTTTGCAGCACTGGTTGCAGCAGCGTCCCTGAAGGGATGCTAAAGGATGTAGCAGTGTGTAAACCAAAGGTGGGAGATCCTTTGGCCTCCTGTCCTGGAGCTCTGCTTGCGGAGACTGGGACTTGCTTTGGCTCTCATACGTTCTTCTCTTTTTCCTGCAGCTTATTGTCCCTATCAATAAACGACTTAGTGCGTAACCAGTTGACGGGAACTCTGCCTGGTTTGGTAAGCCCACAGATTGCCATCTTTCTATAGCTGAATTGCAGAAATGTTGGGAACAACACGTTACAGTGCTGAAGTGAACTACATGATGTTTCTGTATTGCTTTCTCGTGTTGCTAGTGGAGTGCACCATATTGCAGGGGGCCCGTCGGCAGTCTGGTCACTGTGGAGTATTTTCTCCCACAGAGCGATGCCTTAAATATTGCTCAGATTGAAGCAGTGCCCTTAGATGCAGTTCACAGCCCCAAGGGTTCTCCACTGTTCCCAAATCCTTCACAAAGACCCTAATGCCGTGAAGCAGCTTTCCCCTGAGGATTTAGGTTGGAGTGAGCGGGTCTGCTCAGGTTGCACGGTGGCAGCTCCCTGCTGGTGGGTGGAGAAGGGCGGCGGAGTGGTCACATTTCTGTTTTGTGTTGCAGCTGTGTTCTGTGATCAATATAGTCGTCAATCTTGTGGGCATCCAGCTCTTAGGCACTCTCAATGGTACGTTTCTTGTGGAAGCACTGGTGTTACTTCTCCCCATTCCTCTACAATCCCATGATGGGAAGTGCACTTCTCCTTGACTAGTCCATAAGGTCCATCAGGGGAGATGTCGCTTTTGCAGTTTTCTAAACACCCTTGAATGCAAAGCTAAATTCAGATGTGTTACCTGCAATGGTTCAAATTATATATGAATTGAAGAGGTTCCTGTGAGGCGTGAAACTGGGGAGGGGGGAGAGGAGAGAGGATCCAGGAGTTATTGGTGAAAGCTGGAAAAGGAATAGATTAGAGCCTGTAGTAGTTTCCATTCTTGCAGCCTTCAGGTAAATTGTTTTTCTTACCGCAACCTTTCCAGCTCTCTGGCTTATATCCTAGGGATTGTCCGAACAGAGCGTTCTCTGGGAGTGACAGCTCTGGATTTGGCTGCATCCCAGAACAACCCTGTCCTTTGTGGGCATTCAGATTGGTAAATGGGCACGTAAAGAGCCCGAGATGCTCATGTTCCAGACTAAATCTCTATCCACTGAACATTTAAGAATATTGCTCAACAATAAATTCACACCTAAACAGTCCCAGTGAGCTACTCTCACCTTAAGCTGTTTTTACATATTATCCTTGAATTTAGCTTACTGTCTTAGGCACTTTTTAGGGGCTATAACTCTAAATACGTATCCCACAGGACTTAATGTTCTGCCTGTTTTTGAGTAGCAATGCTTTTACAGAGCATCCCATGGAAATGAACGCTTGAGATCTGCTTGTGGGTGGGAGGGCTGGTTGGTGACCTGAGGGATCACAGAAGGAGGTTGTGTTGCTTTTTATTTCTTCATGTTTTGTTACTCGTTTTCTCTCTGAAGCAGTGATCCCCGTTGGTACAGCAGGAACGATTCAATATCAGCTCGCCAGCCTTCCATTTACGTCTGGCTCGTTCCTGGGATTCGATTTAGATGTAAGTTAAATATTAGGTAGCAAAACTTTGAGAGTTTGATTGTAGCATGGTTTCTTTCAGCACTATTTAACTTCATCACCTTCGGAGAATTGTCTTCTTTCAGTACAGTGAAATAGAAGAGATAAATGAATGGTTTGTTCTGGAAATGCTAGCTAAATATTTAGGTCCTGCTGCAAATCCACCACTATGGGACTTTGTGTGCTTTTCTTCAAGCCTTCACTTCTTCTGTTCACATACGTATCCTGAGACAACATGTGCATTTGTTTTTTGTAACTGTTCCATGGGACAAGCAGTTTTTACCCTCTCCTCTTCACTGCCTGCATACTGTTTATTGTTGCTTTTTGCCTTCGCTGTTCCGTCTCTGTGGTGTGTGAATACTAAACAAAAATTAATGCATGTATTTTTTTACTACTATCTCATTGGAAAATAAACAAGAAGAAATCCTCAAAACGAACAAACCCTCTTTTCAAACAGACAAGATTAAATAATTAAAAATGAATAACTAACAAGGAGTAATTGGGAATAAGCAATAAAGAACAGCAAAGGCTAAATAACAAATGCTCCAATCTGTAAAATCAACTCTACTTCGTTCTTCAGTGCAGGCACTTCATAGGGGTTGGTTTTTGCCCCCACAGTGACGGTAAGAGCTAGTCTCCTCAGTGAATTGATAGTATAGGTCTATTGTAGAGTGAGAGCAATGGCTCGTGCTTGGCTGAGTGCTGGAGAAGAGGAAAGGCAGTGTTACGACCTCTCTGCTGGCAACGTCTTCACCTCTGGCTTGCTTTTGGAGTGAAACCTCAGGGATGAAATGAAGCAGTAAGATAGTGATTTGGATAGGGTGAGTTCATTAGCTAAGAACTCAGTTATTCACCGTGGTCTTTATCAGCTCTTTTCATGTATTAAATATAGAGAGAACTTCTCTGAGTTCAGTGCTTTCCCTAAGTTCTTAATGAGAAGATGGCTGTTTCAGCTGGTATAAGCCCAGCAGTGTCTCTCTTAAGGATCTGGGCAGCCTCATGGCTTTGTAGGTCAGTTTGTAGACTCTGTCATCTCTCTTTGCAGGGTGAAGTGCATCAGGTGGGAGGCAGCATCATCCCCCAGGACTCATCCTCCTCTACTTTGCCTCCTCTGCTGGACAAGCTTCTTGTCTTGGGACTGCGCCAGGGCTTTCTCAATGCGGTTGTGTCCCTCCTGATCCAGAGGCAGCCTCTGATGTTTGTCAGCACACCAGAAACTGTGAGTACAGCAGTGCCTGAGCTTCGTGCTAGGGGAAGTGAGGAGGATACATATCCGTCTGACCTTAGCTCTGCTGAGGTAGCAAGCTGTGGCATGGGTTTTAGCTTGTGCTGGCATTCGACTTTCAGCCTTTCTGAGGACCCGAGTCTGTACTTTGCTCACTTGTACATGCTAAAGCCCCCATGCAACTTTACTGCTCTTTTCACAAATCTGTACTAGTGTGTGCAATCATCAGCCTTTCTTATTTCCATATGGACATGTCTAGGAGTACCTGTTGAATCCAGTTGTATACCAGTTATGTCATTTGCTCTTGAGGGTACACTCCATTTCAAAATGTTACTAAGAAAAGCAACTTCATATATGTAATACAATTCTCAACATGTGCATTTTCTATACCTCTAGTCTACTTCCACTGGAAAATACTAGGGTTCTGTACACTGAAAAATGTTGAACATCTCCAGATCACACCTGCTGCTGCTGCTGGTTATTTTCGCCTCACCTTAACAACTGAACTGACTGAGAATCACCTAAGCAGTAGTGGAACACTTGGAAAGACTGAGGCCTTAGATAACAGCAGGTGCTGCCCTAACATAGGTCTGTGCGTGACTGAACTGCCCTTGACTTCACTGGGGACAATGAGTGAATGAGGACTCTGGGACTGGCCCCAAGAATGTGAACAAACTGGCTAAAAATGGGGACACAAATGCAGAGGAGTGGCTCCTGGCAGGATGGGCATTGCTGAAATCCACTGAGAGCGCTGATTTTGGCTGTTTGCACTCTTGTTCCAACAGTTCTCTGGTGCCAAACAGCTGAAAGAAGCTGTCATGACCCTCTTTCCTGCTGGGGTGAGTGAATTTCACTGATGTGAGGGTTTGTGTAAACATCGCCAGGGTCTTGATTCCCTCCAAGTGAAGCCACCTGCATATGCTGGGGCGCTGCCACTAAAGGTCTCTGGTGTTCCGTTCTCTTCGCCTTGCTGAATGCGCGCTGTGGTCAGGCCACGTCACTGCTCCCATTCCTTAAGCAAAAGAAAGTTCTTCCCTCTTAGCTTGCAGTTGTTGGCATAACAGCTAACAAATGTCTTGCATCTCCCATTTCCTGGGCCTGCTGTCAGGCACCATGGACCCCCCTGTATGGCCACAGCCCTCTTAGAGTGTCCACCTATGCTTCCTCAATCTGTTACTGTCAAAAGCAAAGAGTGCAGACTTTTGCTGCTGGATTTACATGAACATGCAGAGAGAGAGTACTAGCCAGTCAATCAGCTAATTTACAGCCTGCTGTGAGAGCCTTGAGGTTTAATTTACCTCTCTTATCTGTGATTTATTTTGTATTTTTCTCCACGCTGTTAAATTTTCCTACAGTCTTCTGAAAAATTCCTTTTTGCTCTGTAAATCTGGAAAATGCTAGTCCAAGATCTGTGCACCTCCAAAGGAGGCCCTAAAGAGTTATGGGCTTGTGTGAGTCCACCTGCAGACTGTTGGTCCTCTCATGCTGAGCTTCAGGTTCTGCTGGGCGGGTGTGCTGGTGCACGAAGGTAGCCAGCTCTGTCTCTCTCCAATTCCTGCAGTGCTCCAGCTGTCCTAGGACCGATCCTCTGAGCATTAAGATAGTGTTGTCTGGGAACCCGCTTTTACTCTTGGAAGTAAACAAAGCCACTCTCAAGCTTTCTGTCATGATTCAGCTGTTCATTCAGAATTTAGATGGATCTATCCTAAACCTTCTGCTCCTGAAGGCAGTAAGTATTAATGTAAAGACCTCAAACTGGTGCTGTGTGCTGCTGGCTGAGTGACTGGCAGCTGGGATGGTGGCATCTCTGCAGGCTAATCCTCACTCTGTTTTGCAGGACGTCGGTCTAAGTGTCCGTGTTTCGGTTACTGGCAGAAGACTGCTGCTCACAGTGTCCCTGAGCAGGTAATCTGTCTCCATAGTAGTTATATGGGGGTACTGAAAGCAGCCTGCCCCAAGCACCTAGTGCTGCTCGCCCTCTTGAATTAGTCCTGCTCCAGCTTTCCTGGAGTTCAAGATGCAGATACGCAATTTTCTGGGAACCAGTGGCCAGAAGAGTGCCAGACAAAAGGAAGGACTTCAGTTTATTGGGGACACCACCGATATGCCAATGACAGTATTCCTCTGTGATAAAGTGGCAGTGGTAGAACTACCTGAATTCAGGGAGAAGCAATAGGATGGTTACGTAAACACCTCTGTGAAAAAGCCAGACAGTGCAGCGCTCTTAAATGCTGATGAAATTCTCTCCATTGCAGTATTAATGCAGCAAGTGCTAACTTAAAATATTTTCCAGTGTCTGTGAACCCCAGATTTCTTGAATCTAAGATTTTTATTTCTGGCTGATGTTATGAGGTGCACAGGTACTGCTGATTTTCAAAACCATTGCAGCAGTGGAAGACTTTTTAGGAGACTGGAAGAAAACTCTGTGTTGGTTTTATAACAAGGAGAAATGAGATAACCTGAATAATTGTAAGACTGTCAGTTTGACTTTGATCCTTGACAGTTCTTTGAAATATCTGATATGGGACATGAGTGATAAAGGGGTAAAAGAAAGTGCTATCATTAATGACAGACAAGGTATGATTAAAGCTTGTAAAGCATTTCTTACAGTGTGAGATTCGAGGAATTCAAGCCATTTAGCTTGTCAGAGAGTTAGATTTAGAAACGACATTGGCATAGCTTCTATGCAATAATATAGGGAATAGAAATGTGTTAAAGGGCTCTTCAATTCAATCGACAAAGATATAACATGCTTCAATGGAAGCAGAAAACAGAAATTCAAAGTGGAAATAAAGCACACTTTTTAACTATGGTGATAGTTATGTGATTGAAATGATGGATTAGGGGCTGTAGCAAATTCTCCAGAAGTCGTGATCTTTAAATCTGGAGTGGATGCTTTTTCTAGAGGCCCCGCTCTTGGCCAAACAGGCGCTAATTCTGGAAGAAGTTGTGTGGCCTGGGCCAAGCAGGAGAATAGACTCAGTCATTTATTTCTGAGCTTTTCTAAGTGGAATGACTGCCTGGCCATGGGAGAAGGAAGGACAATCCAGCAACTAGTGTGCACTGTTGCAATGATGCTTTATTTACAAGCAACTAAAAACTCGGTTACTCTTTTAATATATTTGTATATTGCTTTTATGTTCCTGCGTTTTTTTGCTCCCTTGTAAGTGTGGGAGTGTCTGCATCTTAGGTTAAAATACTGCAATCCCTTTGTGGATGCCTGGGTGATGTCTTACAGGTGTCCCTGGGCTGTGGGTTGAGCTAGGTGACTGCAATGGTCTTACAATAGGGATCTGGGGTCTGCGAGCTCCGGCCAGATGACCAGCTGTCTGAAGTTCTTGTTTTACTTTCCTTTTCTGCAGCATTGCCCTCTCCTTAGAATCGTCTAGTGTTGGCATCGGTAATGTAAGTCTCTTTTACCACGCAAATCTTGGTTAGAGTGACTGAGTGCTGTGCACTGCAGCTCTGGGGAAAAAGGAAAACGTGATATCATTGTGTGATGTTGTTACAAATGTCCTGGTTGTGATGGATTCTGTCTGCTGAGGGTCTTAGTTGTTAGCTGTTACACTTTGTTGGTTGTAGCAATTCTTTTTTTGCTGCTTTTTTTTTTCTTTTGCCTTTTCTCATAATGCAAATGTAAAGCCTGAAGTCTGTTCAGTGTTTATTCACTCTTACTTTGGCAAAGATTACACTGAATTCCAGTAGGAGTTTTACCTGGTAGAAGATCTCCCAAAGGAAGCTCCAAATACAAATTGAAGAAGAAAAGTGATTTGCTTCAGAGAAGACAGGGAGCGTTTGTTCTTTTGCTCTCTTAGGAGGAAGTTATTTCCAGTCCTTAGAACTGGCTGTCTTCCAGCCACAGTGCTTACTGCTGTCGTGTGCCTGGCAGACCTCTCACTGTGTTGTTTCTTCTCTGGTTCAGATCTCGAGTCTCAAGCCACACTGCAAAAACCTTCTGGTGGAAAAGTTCTTGCCACTTCTCAATGGTAAGGTGACTGGAATAGCTGTAAAATTTAGAGTGCTCTGACTGAGTTCTGGAGGAGGAGGAGGAGGGGAAAGGGTACATGTGCATGTTTGAAAGTGGTAGGGACACTCCAGCTCTCCTGCTAGAGTCATTAAAGGTCCGTAATCCCCATTTGGGGGCTGTAGTTAAAAGCCGTTTAGTCTTACATCTATGCCAGTGTCCGTACTTAGGGCCGTGGCAACAACTGCTGCTGGAGGAAAGCCAAAAGGTGTTGTGAGCAGTGGTGCTCTTGCCTCTTGAGAAGCTCTGCTCCCTTCATCCTTGCTGGGACCAACAGTTGTAATTTGGTGGGGAGCTGGTGGAACAGCAGCACGCGTCCTTCCTGCTGTATTTAAGAACCGGTCTGCTCCCCGTAGGTTTTCTGAGCATCGGAATCCCGCTACCAAACGTGCTGGGCATTGACTTAGCAAATGTGAATGTTCAGATATTATCGGTAAGTGGAAAGGCTCCTTCCTTCTGCAAGACACCGGTGCAGGTCGTGGAGGTTGTTTTTAGCACGTGGCTCCTGCAATAGGACCCTGCTCAGTGACATTTTAGTGTACAAGAGCCATAGATTTTTAAGCTTAGAAGTTCAGGAAAGGATTGTGCCACCAGAAAATGGTGCTGAGTACTTCCTGCCCATGCACGTTGTCAAGCAAGGTACAACACGAGCCATGTTCAGCTCTTCTAGGGGTAGATCCTGACTTTCCCTGTCCAGACTGTCTTCCCTTTCTTGAGAACTCTCTGAGCAACTCTGATCAACGCTGCTGCTGTTGGTCCATGGAGTTTGGCATGCCGTTTTGAGTAGCACTGTTCAAAGTGTCTTGAATCGCACCATGCCCCAGCCCTCTGCATCCTGGTGATGTCCCAGAGAAGCTGGGATATTCTCTGATATTTTTTGAAGGATATTGCACCCTCCTTTTTGTAGGCTTAATGTGAGAATTTTTGCAAGAGCGTTTCCTGCTCACTATATATTGCTGATAGCATATTACTTACTGAAGGACTTTGATTCACAACAGCTTTAAAGTCAGGAAATAACTTACATGTGTCACTTTTTACACTTCTTCAGGGCCTATTGGTAATTCTTATGTGAACTGGGGAGTACAAGGCATGGAGAGGTCTTTGATTATACCACTGGGCATAAAAAAGGAAGAAAGACCAGCAAGGATGAATCATCAAGACTGGCATTATCTTCTTTCCTTTTCCAAACTTGATTCAAGATTCCTGGTCACATTTTAAGGCACTTTAAAATCTAACTGGCTCACATGAGTACTAAGATACTTGCATCAGCCAAAAACAGGCAGCTCAGTGTACAAATATTTAACTTGCTGAATTGGCATGATTTAGAGGGCACTGTTACAGCAATTGTATGTGATGCTACAGCTGAATGGTCAAATTCCTTGAAAATTTTGTTTCTAAGGAAAAAATGTTCTTGATATAATGAAAAAGTCAACTTGTTGCATGTGGCTTTCTAAGTAAATGTCACCATCCATGTTCAGAAGAATATGAAGTTTTGAGCAGGAGGCTCAGGATACATTTTTCTTGCAACTCTTAATAAATGTTCCTACTCTTTTAATGCTTGGAATGAGGTTCTTGTTTCTAATACTTTTCAAGGCAGAGTACCTGTCCCGTCTCCTGCTATGGGATTTCATTGCTCTGTGGCAATTGATAATCTGATACTTGGTCTGAAAACTTATTCCACCCAAACTTCCTGAGAAAGCACATGATTTTCAGTAGCTACTCCTGGCCAGGTATCTGACTGTATTGCTGTTGAATAGGTGCTAATCCCAAACAGAAATCAGAAGAAATTTGAATTTCAAAAGATCATGAAGCAGTTCCTAATATAGTTTCCTAGGGGAAAACACCATTACCAGATAATAGAGAAGTATGATAACACTGGAGGATGGTCATCCACCTGCCATAGTCCATGTTTACTTAGACTAATGTAATGGTCAGTTGGTCCCTGCATATCATGGGGAAAAGAAATCAGACATTTTTGATTTCGAAAAAAAGAAATATTTTTGAGTAGAAAACATTGGAGATCTTAAATCTCTCAAACATGCATTTTTCTTTTCCCAGCAGTAGATGTTGTTACTAATGTATTAGTTATTACTAGCTTTCCCAGGGTAATGGAAGTACATCACTGTTAAAGCATGGGTTATAGATGCGTGAATTTTACCACTGGTTATATGGAAGGTGAGGGCAACATCCTTTTCTGCATTTCTATTTAAAGGTAAAAATAGTTAAATATCTGCATTGGTTTTCAGCAGCATCACAGTGGGATGTTGCAGAGAAGAATCTTCAGACACATTTTAGCTCCCTTTTACACAATGCAGTTGAGCACACTGGACCCAGCTGTCCCAATTCATGCAAAAAAAAAATTTTCCTTGTGCTGTTTTACATGTCAAATCTGCTATAGGGCACCCTTAACACATGTCCTGTCCTGTCTTGTGCAACTCTGGAAGTGTTTTGGGTGGATGAAAATCGACAGCAGCGCTGAAGACCAACATTTCCGCAAATCCGAAGGGCTCCTTTGCTTGCTAGGCCCTATGTGGCGTGCAGCTGATGCACACTCGGTGGGACTGTGCTTTCCAAGGACCTTTCACCTGCTGAGAGCATGGGCCATACTCAGTCCCAGGGTGGAGAAACTCCAACGAGAAGGGAATTTCCTCTCGAGCATCGTGCTGAGTGACAGTCCTGGCACAAGCTAAACCAAGCAGGGTGGAAAATTTCTGAGGCTTGATGAAAACAACAGGGAACAACATGGGTGATGGGGTTGCTCTACTGAGCAAGGAGAAAGCTCGAGGCACCTCTCCTTTTGCTCTCTGGGGCCTGGTACCAGAGACCTGGCCAGGGCTGGCAGAGGGGTTTCTGCCGGAGCACCTGGGGTGGGGGGCTCATGCTAACCAGGGGGCAGAATGGCCAGCTGCAGCCCCCACACCTGGGTGGCCAGATAGGCAATTAGCTCTCTATTAGCTGCTTTATGCTATCTGGGAGTTACTGGATTAATCGGGCAATCTAAAGCATGTGAGCTTGGCCTCTTCATCCGTCATTATTGCAGGAAGGGATTTGTTTATACGAAGAAGGTTTTGTCCTGGTTCCAAAGCAAACACCTATTGTGCAGTAAGTAAAGTTTAGCACCTCTTTTGCATACTCTTTTAGCAAGCACTTCTGTGTACTTTTGGGTTTGCTGGGGTGGGGGATTAATGCTGTTGGCATACTAACAGAATAATCTGTGATCTGTCGCCATCTCAGGGTCCTGTTTGACTTGAGAAAGAAAATGCAGCTGGAAGTGTGTAATTAGTATGCTTTCTCACAGAGCTGGGGGCAGGAGTGCGTGAGCCTGTGGGATCCCAAAAGAACTGGGAAACCTTCACGTATAACTAAAAGCTGCATTTCCTTTTGGCACCTGCAGTCTTGTGTCGTTTATAGCACCAGGTTCCACGGAAGGAGCAGAGGAACCTTTTCCAAAGTAAGAGGCAGCAGTTCCTCAGTGTAGCAAGTAACTTTGGTAGCATGTAAAGCTAATACTGTGAATCACTAGTGGGACCAGGAATAAGTCTCGAGCAGGACGTTTTAAGTCAAATCCATAAAACTTGGGTCCTGTCAACAGTGAAAAAAATGATTAAACATGCCTTTTGCAGTGTGCCAGCACCTCCTTGTGCTGGGTGAAGAGTTTAGACTGGGGAACCTGTGTTGTACGGGAACCCATGATCTTGATTTCCTCAGAAGGGCTTCTGCTTGTCGAGAAGGTGTTGTGTCCGTTACTGATTGTGCTTTATCACAGGTGCCGTTAGTTGGATGCTGCTGCATCCTGCCCGTTGCCTTTTGGCTGACTGGCACCACTGCCCCGGGTGCTGTGGAGTCCAGAGGAAGAACGGATGAGGATGTGTGCTTTGAGCGGTTTACTTTGTGTCCTTCCCCCGGTCATGGGACCGCTCCTTCAGTAATTGTGAGTCCATCAAGAGTCTCTAGAGTATTATAACTAAAGCTTCCCTCTGCCTGCAGCAAATCAGGGTAAATTACCCTTAATTTATAATGCACGACGGCTTATCATCAGGCTCTGTCCACACAATTACGTCTGTCTTTACTATTCATCTGTTAGATGCTTGGAACAGCTTGTTAGCTCTGCCCTCTGATCAACTGACATCATGGAAATAACCACCTAGCTGTACTTTGACATCTGCTCCGAGCTGGTCCGGAGCAAACAGTGGAAAAGCTTAGGCTCGGGTCCATGTTTGGGAAGGCGAGTTTCAGGTTCGACTTGTCACTTACTTTGGGCAGTTTGTGGGTGATTAGGAGCAACCTCTCTAATTGCAGTGCTTTTCCTGTGGTCTTTTGTGAAGATGCAAATTCGCTCTGGGAACTTGCTATTCTCTACTACTACTTTCTGTAGAAGAGATGTAGTCGGCGATACAGCCCCATGTAACTTAGGCCCTCCATGGCAGAGCAGGAAGATGGAGCAGTTTACAAGTGGGCCATTGTCTGGAAGCGATAAGCTGAAGTTTCACCTAACACGAGTGGCGTAGCTCCAAGGAAATGGACGGAGCTAGGCTGAGTTATAATTGCTGAGGATCTGTCCTGAGGGCTTGGCAAATATTTATGGATAGTTGGTATATTTGAAGAACTGGAATCTGTATGAAAATGATTTTCAGCCTGAAAATGAGAGTGAGTTTCTGGTAAATGTTCTTTTCCAGTGACTAGCGAGGGGCTGACTCTGCTCTGCCCGGGCTGCGCGAGAGATAAAGAGCCGCTCCAGCTCTTCCTCCCAAAACGTCCCTGAAAATGTTTCATATTTTTGCAACCTAGCGCTTGGGGAGGACTCTACCGAGTCAGGCTGGGATGGTGGTTTTGGCCAAGGGAGACTTCTAGGATCGGTTTTGAAGGTGACAGGTAAGTCATGCCATTTGGGAACTGGGGCTTGGCTTGCATCCTGGGCAGAGGTGAGAGAAAGCCCGGGCGTCTCCGGCACCCTGGTGGGAGGAGGGCTTCCGAGAGACGCGCGCCTCGGTACGGGCACCCTGGCACGGCCCGGGAGCTGCTGGCTGGTATCCCTGTGTTCTTCTGGGAAGTTTCCTCTGTAGCGGCTGGATGAAGGGTCTCGCCTCTGTACTTCTCTAGTGTTATGTGATGTTCTATGTGTATTGGTAAGTAAGGGAAGTTTTGCATTGCTAAGTAAGTATTCCTGCTGGAGTCTTGGCCACTATGCAGGAAAATTATGGATTTTGTTTATGCCAAAGACATAATACATATGCTTCTTTTCAGCTTTTTTTCTGTTCTTTTTTTCCCCCCTCCAGGTTGAACCCAAAGTGAGTGCTTGGGAAAACCCTGGCCCCCTCCCGAGGATGCAGTTGTGCTGCAGAGCAAAGGGGCTCCCTAAATCGGGCGACGCGAGGGAGAAGCAGAGAGGCCAGTCCTCCAAAATGACATGGGGCTGCTTCTGAGGCTGTTGCTGATCCCCAGGTAGGACTTGTGCGGGGGAGAGGAGTTTCTATATGCAGCTCCTGTGAACCAGCCATATATTGAAGATGCAGAGCAGTGTGGTTAAGCTGAAAGTCAGAACATCCTCTGGCAAATAAATATATCTTTTTGCTACTGTAGCTTATTTCTTCTGGGGACCCAGTTTAAGATTTATTAGCCAAAGAATAATGGTTGTAGCTCCACCAGCAAACTGTATGAGGAACAGTTCCTGCTATTGCCAACTTCGGGCATTAAAATCATTAGTCAGGTCCCCAAGCTGGTCATATAAACCTTCAGGTTTTTTTCTCCTTGCAATAAATCAGCTTGGCCTGTTTTGTTTGCTTTCCTATTTCTGAGCCTTTTGAAATATGAGGGTTTCAAGTGCTTTTCAGCAGCTCCAAGAGCTAGAAATGACGTGCATAATTGTTGTACATGAAAGTAGATGTATGTGTAATTAATGTGATTTCATGGGCTGAGATATTAAGGGAGACATCACCACCATAGTGCTTGTGAAAATTACAGAGTTAGCAACAAAGGTGCACTTCCTGGGTATCAACACAGCAATGAAATTATCCTGAATGTCTCGAGAAAGTTGCCAATAGCATCCAATAATCGATTAAATCTTGGCACAACCTGATGTGCCCCCCAGCCATGCCTCTGCTTGCTCTAAAGCTGCCTTATCCCAAAGCTCAGTTTTGGAAATTGAGGTCTATTTGTGTTTCTGTTCTTTTTTGTTGTTGTTTTGGTTTTTTTTGTTTGTTTGTTTTTTTGTAGTTTGCATGAACAGCCTCTTGAGTCCACTGCAGAGACATGTCTGGGCTTTTTGGTCAGTGCGGTAGAGCACTGAAGTCAGTGACAAATGCATCTACTTGCTCTCCCGTTGTGCTCAAATATGCAGAACCCAGTGTGCAAGTACCTCTATGTGCATATAACATTGCACGTGCTTGTTCACAGTCACATTTTATTCAACGTTTTCTGTGACTGGGCTTTGTCAGAAGTGTATTTTTGAAAATATAATTGGCTTCAAGTCTGAAATTAGAAACCATTGTACAGATAGTGGTTTTTTTCTTTTTTTCTGACCCAGTGGAAAACTAACCAACATCCACGTTCCCATAGTAACATTGCTAGAAATGGAAAAAAATATTTCTTATTAGTAGGTGCCATGTACTTCTGCAGCTGAGAAGTATGGGGCTGTTTTACATCCTTATAATGGTGGAATTTTCATTCTTTCTCAACTAAATATGAGATCTGGACTCTCATACTGGTACCATTCCTCAGGAAGGAGAAGTTTGCCTGTCTTTATGTGCAAAACACTGAGGGAACAACAAGTCAGTAATCATACCAGGAAATCCAGTATTAAAGATAATTATTTAATTAAAGTATGGAACATGGTTACAACTCGTCTTGTTGGTGCAACAAAAATTCCAACAGCAGGATTGGAAGAGAAGTTCACTAGTGCAATGCCATTATTATCCTAAATACGAGAAAGTGTTGTTTTAGTAAAGAAAGAGAAAAGGATTTTTAGCATTGCATGCAGGAAGAACACATAAAGCTTGATTTAAAAGCCTCTAGAACAATTTTGCCACTGTTTTTCTCCAGGCGCAACAAATTGGACACCAGACTTCAGGCCACGATGACCTGTCCTCCAGTTTTAGGCTGTAGCTTGAGGTTACAGGGGATCAAAACATAGTCCTAAGCAAAGGAAGAAACAAGGGTTGGATGACATGCTTACATGGCTCATTTTAACCTACTGATATTCTCCCTGCAGGCCAGCTGTCCTTCCAGTGCGCATTTTTTGCTCCTACTAGTACTTAGTATTGGAGGAATAGGTTCAGATTTATTCTAGATCCACGAGACAAACGTCTCTTCTGGGTTCCTTGTGGCTGCAAGGAGTCTCAGGGAGACGTGGTCAGGAGGGAGGTACCTCCAAACAGCTCCTCCAGCTCCCTCCTGCCCGCTGCAGACTGCCCTATTGCCAGAGCTTCGCTGGGCTCAGCACCTTCTCCCACAGCCTGTCACCAACCAGCACCTCCTCCAGCCTCGTGGAGGTGTGCCACAAAATCTCCCGTCCCGCCAGCCGGCTCCTTGGCAGGAGGGATGTGCAGGGGGGCTTGCGTCCGGCGCTGCCCCTCAGACCATCCCCACTCTGTCTGCCCCGAAGAATACTTGCTGCTTGCTCCAGGGGTATTAAGTCAAATACAGCAGGAAGCGTTTTAAATGTCTGGTTTCCTACCTTGTGAATGATGACGTTGACATCAGTATAGACAAAGTTGGGCACGTGTGGCAGGTATATTCCTTCGCTCAGGACCGCTAGGAAAAAGAGGGGAAATACCCAGCTGAGTGCTGCCTTTGTCCTTGTTTCATGTCATGTGTGCCAAAACCTTACGGGACAGCAGTACTGCTCCCAGCTTGCCAGCGCCGACAAGCCGTCGCTGCTCCTCACCGTTCATCTGAGCCGGTATCTCCTCACGAATTGTAGACAAAAACAATTCCTCTAGCAATGCAGCCTGCCAAAGGGAAAATCCACACACTGAGCTCATTTATAGTGTGACCCCAAAGCAAAGGTGGGGAGAGGCAGGGACAAGGAAAGAGAAGAGGTCCGGGCTTTTACAGCACAGCGCAGGAAACGTGGGTCAGTGCATGCAGCAAGTCACGGGTGGCTGCGCTTCCCGAGGAGGGGCTGAGCTCGAAGCTGGGCTGCAACTAAGCAGGCACCTACCGGCACGGGACCCACGTCCGAGGCAGCCAGGCTGAGCTCGATGTCCCTGTAAAACAAACCAACAGCGGCACAGAAGTTGCTTGGGGGTCTCTGGGGCAGAATTTTCACCAGAGGGTTAAGCTCAGCAGTAAGAAGTGGCTTGCACGTGGCTCTGAGCACGACGGCCCAGTTCAGAGCCGAGTCAGCAGCTTTCTCTAACTGAGCAAAAACAGAACGGGCAAACGGAGCCCGACTTTCCTCCCGGGCACAGCAGCAAGGAGGGGAGGCAGCCGCAGGGGCTGCGACAGCCCGGCAGGTCCGAGCCCCGCCGGCCGTTTGCGAGCGGCGTGGTGCTCGCGTGCCCTTTTGCCGCGGGCTCCGTCCACGCTGCGGCAGAGGCGGTAGCTTTAGCCCGCGAGCGTTGCCTGTTTGTGCACGTGCTGGGTGCAGGGGGACGTGGAAGGAGAGGAATGTGATTTCTGCTTTGCTCTCCAAACGTGTTACTGGGATCCTTACCGTTTCCCTTGGAACAGAGCTACCTCTACAATGTTCCCGTTAGAAAAGAAAAGAAATTCCTTGGGCTACTTTGCCTCTCCTTTGCTATGCTACTACTACTGGGGTGTGTTGCCTTCAAGGACTTGGTGGACAGCTGGGTTCATTACTCTATCGCTGCTGCAGAGATCATCATCTTTACGTCGGTGACGCTGAGGAGGAGTCCGGCAGACATGTCCTGCAAGCGGAAAAGAGAGGACAGACTCACAGCAGGAAGCCAAGTTTCCCGTTTCAGCTTCGCGTACGGGGTGCACGGCGCCCGTCCGCGTTACCGCCTGCAGCGCGTCCCGTGTCCCAGCGCAGACGAGCGCCGCGTGGGGCGGTGAGCGCTGACGGGTGCACGCCGAAGCCCGCCCGCGTGCCGCGGCTGCAGTGGGGTCAGGCCCTCGTTAAGCGGCGCGGGAGCCGCGCGCCCCGCTCGCGGGGGTCGCGTACCACGCTCACGCTCAGGAAGTTCTGGAAGGCCGGCGCGCCGACCCCGGCGTGGACGGTGAGGAAGAGCTTCAGGGCTGCCTTGCCTTCCTCCAGCACCACGCGCGGCGAGCTCCTGAACGTGGCTCTCAGCATCACGGGCAGGTCCTCTTGGAACAGGGAGCCGATCTGCAGCGGAGCCCGGCGGGGGTCACTGCGGCGGGCGGCCGCGCCGCCGTCCCCGTCCCCGTCCCCGCCGCGCCGGCGCCGCGGGCCGGGCAACGCACCTGGGAGATCTTCTGCGCCATGGCGGCGGTGGTCAGCGGGCTCTGGAAGGCGAAACGCAGCTCGTTGCCCGCCCGGCAGCCGCTTTGCGCTCCCGGGCGCTCGGCAGCCGCGCGGGCCCCGGCCCCCGGGCCCGGCCGGGTCGCGCGCGCTCCGCTCCGCTCCGCTCACCGGGACGCTCGCGTTGAAGGCGCCGGCCTTTTCCAGGGCGAAGAAGAGGCTGCTGTAGTAGTGCTCGGACAGAGCCAGGGTGAGGTGGGACGCAGCGGCGCGCGCGGCCTCGGGCATGCCGAAAGGCGCGGGGCTGACGGGAAGGGGCAGCGCCGCCCCCGCCGCCAGGAAAGCCGTCTGCGAGGGAGGCGCGGAGGGGGAGACGCTGCGGCAGGAGCCTCGGGCCCGGCCCGGCCCGGCCGGCGGAGCCGCGGCGCGGGGCGCGGGCCGGCACCTCCGCAGCCAGCCTCGCGGGGCCGAGCGGCGGCCGGGAGCGGGGCGGGCGCTTACCACCAACGACAGGGTGATGCCTTGCTCCGAGATGACGGGCGCAGCCAGCGGCAGGTACTGGACCTGGCAGCTCGGGGTGACCGGGAACCGGGCTGCGGAACGGAGGGGAGCAGCGATGGCGGAGCGCATCCGCGACGCCTCTGGGCTTCCCGCGTTAGCGGGGACGGATACGGAGCGGGAGAGCGGAACGACGTGGGTTTTGCTTTACTGCCTCCCCCCCGCCCAGCTGCCTGGGGCGTCTGAAACGGGAACGGCGGGGGGAGCCGCACTGGCGGCCGCCCGGTCCGTGCCGAGAGGGCGCGGGCAGCGCAGGGCCCCCGAGCAGCCCCCGAGCGCTGCGCTTCCCCCCCGTCGCCCTTCGAAGACGTGCGGGCGAGCGCCTGCCCGAGCGGCGCGGAGCGGCTCCGCCGGCGGGCCCGGCCGCGTCCCGGCGCCGCCGCGGGCCGGGGGCCTCTCGCGGCCCGGCCTCCGCGGAGGCTCCCGCTGGCCGCGGCGAGGCCGGGAGCGAGCCCGCGCGCTCACCCGTCAGAGACGCCAGTCGTTCGTTCGGCAAAACGAGCAGTCTGGAGACTTCCGAGCAAATCTGCGGAATACGGGGCAAAACAAAATGAGAGGCGGTAGGCGAGCGCGGCGGGGGGCACGTCGGGCGCCCGCCGAACGGCCCCTGCGTCGGGCTCGGGTTCCCGCGCTGGCCGGACGGCACGCTAAGCAGGAGCTGTGCTCCTGTTCTTTCCCCTCTGGGGGTGGCTCTGCCCTTCCAGGTCAGATCTGCTTTTAGAAGAAAAAATGATAGCGTTAAATTCTTCAAACGGCATCTGCTCCTTTTGGCCTACTTGCAGGGGATGGTGGGGAACATCTAGCAAAGATGGGTTTTGTAAGCACCAGATTCACTGATGCTAACAGAACTGTACAATTTTGTCTTCTATCTTATGTCTTGACAAACTATGTCTTACCTTGTTGACATCAATCTCCTTGTCCACCTCCAAACTAGGAGACTTGCTGGATGGAAACAACAAGATGGACGATGTTAGATGAGAACGAGCTCAGCCAGGTCAATGGGAGTATCTTTGATCTGACCTAACAAGCATCCTGAGACATTATTGTGATCATGTTCTATAACATATTAAACTGACAACAATTTAGAACCCTAAAGCACTGCAGAACTGTCACTGGACCTGCACTAAAAATGTTCATGCTACAATACTTAAAAATATCTGCTTGCTTATTGGAAAATGAGACTCTTGTAACAGGAAAATAAAATTTAAAAACCCTGAAAGCAGAACAAAGTTTCTCTCACAAAGATAAAGGATTTATGTTAATCTTTCCAAGATTTTTAGGGTATTGGTGGGTCAGTGGTTAAATCACCTTTATGTGTAAAAATATTTCTCACACGTTTTCTTCTTTATTTACCCAGATCCCATACTTGCGCAGTATCCCATATGCCTGAACAAAGAAAACCTGTGGAATTGACCTTTCTGTCTCCTCAGTGCTCTGCATTTCTTCCACGGTGGGCTTGCAGGCGGAAGCTGTCAGCTCCAGGTTCCCTTCAGGATTCCTTTCCACGTGGAGATCTGCCAGGATGGACAGTCTCACCACCTTGGGAATCGAGCTGTGTGAGGAGAAGGGACGCAGATGGACTGGAGCACCGGGACCTCCTGAGTCCAGTCTGCTCCTAGTCCTACTCATTACAGAGTCATCTGCTCCCATGTGCAGATTTCGCTCAGACTTGACTCCGTTGCTCCACGTGGGAGCTGGAGGGTTTGGCTTTGCTTTGAGCCCTGTGACTGGAGGTAAGAAACAGCTGGTGAGCCGTTTCACCCCTCGCAGCCCCTCCGTTCCCAATACTCACGGGGAGACTGTGATGCCAATGTCTGTGTTGATGCTCAGCCGCAGCCCGGCATCAGGGATGAGCGACAGAGAGAGGTCAACAACTTTGACGGAGTCAATTTGGCTCCTGCTTGAGCAGAAATTAAGATGTTAGGAGAACAGCGCAGAGTGATAAGCAATCCCTAGTTGTGCTTCCAGTGGACCAACACCAGAAGTCCATGGGTCTGTGCAGCGTACAAGTAAAACAGTCCCTCAAAGTGGCACATGAACTGCTGCTGTTAGATCTCAAACGCCTCTTTGTCTTGGCCCAAGTAGCAGCTATATGGGATATAAAACACACAGGTCTGGATAAGAGGCCACAGGATTACCTCTTGGTCTTGGAGTCTAATCCAGTTAGGAAATCTTATAGCCAGACATACTGTGAATTCAAAAGAAAACTGGAGTGAATTTATTTTCCTACTAATAGTACTTGTCTTGCTGACCATCTGCTCACATTTTCCTCTTTTTCTGTTTTAGTGCAATGTGTTTTTTGAATCTGAGCTTTTTTTATTCAGTTTTCCTGCTTGGTTTAGTGGCTCAAGCTGAAACAGCTGCCATGAAATTTGTCAGTCCTGCTGCCTAAAGAGGGAAGTTCCCCCTGCTCATCTTGAATCCCAGCATGCTTGGGTCATCTCTTCAGAGACAGGAGCTCTTCTCTAAACTGGTATTTAAAATAGGAAAGTTGATGTCCATTCCGGATTTTTGTCCTTGCTGAGAAAATGCCTCTTGTAATGATAGTGTTCTAGTTAAACAGCAACATGAACTAGTGGTATAATGGGAAAACCTCAACAAGGCAGAGCCGTGGACTCACCTGGTGGGTTTTGGGGAGTCAAGAAGCAGATCCGAGACTTGCGGCGCCATTAGGTCCTGTGCTAGGATTGTCTCCGCGTGCTGTTTTGAAACTTCAGCAACTGTGCAATAGGGCAGATATTTTATTAGACCTTCTTGAATGTGTGGTCTCATGGGCAGAGCAAGTACCAGACTCTGTCCAGGTGACACATTTCTTTCTCTTATAAATCCTACTGTTACTAGGTATAGAAAGAGGATGATGAAAATGAGCTAATAAAAGGCGTAAGTTAATAGTGACAGTTGAGTCAAAGGTATTTAGTGAAGTATTTCATTACCTGATTGAAAGCAGCTTCTGCCTCCCTTCCTTACTGACAGTGGTTTGTACTGTACTTACGGTAACTCAGTCCTGATGGGCTGAGTATCCCACCACAGTCAGGTGACCTGGTGGCGAGAGCTGGTGCCAGGAGGCTCAGGACGATGCCCAAGGTGCAGATCTTCCCCATGCTGACGCCTGGAAGAGGAGGATGCACAGGGCAGCCTGGTCAGGGCAGCATGGCCTCAGTCTGGCAGGTCAAGGCATGGACCAGGACTCTGGCTCCCGGATAGGGTTTGTGATCCTGGGCTAGTCAATGGGGGCTTCTCTTGAGAAGGGCAGTGTACAGTGCTTAAAATAATCATGGCCTCTCTGATTCACCTCACACTGAACTTCCTTGCAGTTTCCTTTCAGCTTTTGTTTAAAAAAAAAAAAGAAAGAAAAAAAAAGAAAAAAAGAAAAAAAAAAAATGTGTGGCTCTGGTGTAGTACCTGAGGATTTGAAGGTACTAAAAGAAGGCTCAGCCTTGAAAACCTCCTGCAAGTATATAAGCTGAAATGACGCTTGCAGCAATAACATGCCCACTGAAGGTTCTATACTGGCCTTCAACTGATATAAAAACCAGTAAGTAAACAAGAATTAAAATTAGTTGAAAAAAAATGGAAGTTATGGAGCAGGCTAAAACAAAATAAAAAAGTGAGAATGTCCCCTACCTCTCTGAAACTGTTTTGAAATTGTTCATAATGCTCTTACAGTATTAAGAAAGTAAGTCATTCAGAAAGTTTAACCTGAGTTAAAAAAAAAAAAATTGTATCAATCTTAGCAGAGAGAGAACTTCTGATCTAACTGACCCTTACAGAGATATACCAAAGGGAGTACAAGCAATGCTTAAATCTATCTTTTCATTTTATAAATGCATCTTTACCTTTTCTGACCAATCTTCTCATTCAGTCCGTGTCTTGCTGTGGACAAGGACAATCAAAGAATTGTGCATGCTTTATATATCCTCATAACCCAGGTTGATGAAGGCAGAAATTGGCAAAGAGGAGGATACTTTGGGTGGAGACACTTTGTTTTATATACCATTTTTATTGTTTCTCCATATATTTGATTACATTGGCCATTGACCTAACAAGGTAAAATATTGAACAGCAGGTGTTAGGGCAGGTTGCCTTTTATTGTGATGTTATTCAGCTGCGCAAAGAAAGGTCTCTGCATGGAAGGTGCCAAGAAATCAAACATTGTTCGAAAGTGAACACTGGTCTCTTTGCTCTACAGCCATGATTTCTTCTGACCACCCTGAAGGCAGTGTTAATGCAACAGCTACACAAGGAAGAATGGGTTGTGTTGAGCTCCCTGCTAGGCAGCTCAGATCAGAAGTGCTCAGACTTGGACACATAAGGCAGAAGGTCTTGGAAATACAGCAAGGATGCCCTCCTGCAAGCATAGATGAGTCGCTTGTTGCTTTTGCTTAGGCCTATTGGAAGTCTGTTGAAGACAACAGGAGTGTTTCCCTGGAGTTCAGTGAGTTTAAAACTAGACAGAAGGCCAGGCTTTGTGGAGATATTATCTCTAACCTCCAGAACAGCCACTTGTGATAATTCCTGCCTGCTTTTACCTCATTCCCAAGCAAAAGCCACTGGCAATATTTACAGTAACTGATAGAGAAAATGGGGACTGTAGGGACATCGAGCAGCATAAGCATTCTTGGAAGGGAGTAGGAGTCCTCTTCCTTCATGTGCTGTCTTCTCGCTAGCCAGCCTGAACTTGAGCCTTAAGAGAAAGAATGAATTTGGGAAAATTAATGTGATTTATGTCATAGCCCTGACTGTTTTTTGCATTACAAGAACAGCATCCTTTTGCTGGCTTTTGCTTTAGGGGGATGTTGGGGTGCTGTTTTGTACATTGCCCCTCTCCTGGCAGCCCCTGGCAGCTCACCTTGTCCATTATGCATGCTGACCAGACATGGTGAGAAAGGGTGTTGTTATCCCGCTGATCTCAGCCTGTCTCAGTGCTGGCCTTACTAGTTGAGGCTCAGCCTTGGGTCCACATGTTCTTCCTTTTAGCTTGGAAAGTGGAGCATAGACTGCAAAAAAATGCCATATAAATACTTCTTCTGTGGTGTCATGCAGCTCTCTTTAATGCTGCTTATTCTGACTTTCTCTTTTCTTGATATTTGTGATATCAACTCTGAGGTATGGTCAGTCTTCCAGAGAGGGTTAAATTGCCCATTTTGGTCTGAATTCTTTGCCTATAGGATATCCTGTTCAGCGCTTGTTGATACACCTGCTCTGCCTTGGGAGGCAACTATTGTCCTTTGTGCATTGGCTAAGTGAGTTATTGGGCTCTGGTTCCAGGTGCATCTTGACATGTTCGGAGAAGTCTTTGGTTCTCACTAGCCTTATGGTGCTTTCTTTCTCAGTGTGACAGAGAGATGCCAAGAAGAAAGGCAGAGTTTCAGCCACGTTGTGTATTTCCATTGAAGGTGTACAAATAGCAGCGTCAAGAGAAAATACCGAGCTAGAGATCTAAGAGCCTATTAGCGGAAGAGCAGAGTTTACACTTTAGTACTGATGTATGCAGCCCATTTAGAGGCAACAAATGTGCTCAGAAAAGTGAATCCATTGGAAAGACTGTAAACTGCAGATGAGTTGCCTGGGGGTAGGAGAGGCAGTTCAGGCATCTTGCATTGATAGGGACATGTCCAGGTCTTACGAAAGTCTCTAAGAAATAAGTCTTCACTGTTTTGTAAAGCCGTGATTGGAAATTGCCCCCTCCCCCCCAGATAAGCCTCATTCCAATGTAGGTAATAGTGGTAGCTCTTTCCAAAGCTGAACCTGAGATTTATTTGTGGATTGCTGTTATCATTTACAGCAGCACAAGAGTCTAGGGAAAAACTGAAGGGAGGAAAAGGCACTATGGTGCTTAGACATGGATTTTCTTCTCCTTAAGAGCTGTTCTGTACCTGACAGTCCTGGTGGAAGTTTAATTAGATGTCAACTTATAGCATAATGACTGATCAAGTTACCAGCACAAAAGTGTCTTTCTGGCCTGATGGGCTCTTAAATGGGAATTATCTATAAATCTTACTTCCCTATTAGATAAGATGTAAATCTTCTTGTCTGTGCTTAGTAAAGAGTCACCAAGTATATCACTAAGAGGGGGGTAATGACAGATTAAGCCTCATGACAGACTTTATATAGAAATGAAGAGAAGAAATAAGTGACTCGGTGCTGCAGGATCACACCTGACAGCGATCTGCAGCAGCACAGGTACTGCAGTGACCTGGCCATGCGCCGTGTTGGGTGAGGGGTCCCAGAGATGGGAGAGGTGCGTATGCTCTGACAGCTGCTAGAGAGCTGTCTAGCTAGGACAGGGCACAGATGACCATCCCAAAGGCAGGAGTGAAGTTAGCCCAGGAACAAGATCCGTGTGCCTTGTTTTGCAGTCTGGCGGGGCCATAGCTGTCCTCCAGCATGCCAGTGACAGCTGGGGCTCACAAGCTTGTTCTCTGCTCCAAGCGGCTGATAGTTCTTGTTAGCCTCCTTCCAACCCTGCTGAAATCGGTAGGAATATTACTGAGATTCTCAGTTTCCACTGAGTGATCAGCTGATCGCTAGTCCTCTCTCGAAGTTTGCATCAGCTTCATGAACCTTATCTGGGGAAGTGTGTGAGCTACTCAACCTGGATGAGAATCACAATTGAATATGTGTTCTCAAAAGCAGAATTTCCCCTTACAGGTCTTTGCTTTCTCCCTCCCTCACTTGTATCTGTGCTACGTTGCTAAATAGATCATTTTTTCTCTTTCAAACTCAACCTTCCAAGCTCTAATTGGCTCTTCCTGGGTGTTGAGCAAGGGAGTTAGCTTCATGCATGCTAAGAACATTTACTTGATACCTGAGTCTCAAGAACTTAGCCAGACTTTCAAATTTGTTAGTGAAATTATTTATATTGGAAGATGTCAGAAACACAGGGATTAGTTTTAGATCAGAATAATTACTCAACCCTTTAATCCTTTCATTTTTCTCTCTTTCTCAGGCAGGATTTTCATATATATAGGCTGTTTCTTGCCTGTCTCCAAAAGGTTGGTGCAAAACTTAGACAGCTTTTGGGAACTCTCCTCCAGGAAAGACCCTAGCAAGGTGACAACAGAGTACTTCCTTGAAGAAACTGCTATTGCTGTGAAGTGCTGCAGCCCACGTCATCATGATGAGGGGCAAATGAGACGTGCAGGGCCAAGCTGGAGCAGACTGCAGGAGCTGTGTTTATAGCCTTTGGAGAGTCTGTTTGTGTTCATTAAGAATTGTACCGCTGCCGTGCCCAACAGCCATCCGTGTTCCTGCTGCTACCGGACCAGGGCTGGGGGGTCTCTAGACCCAGCAGGCTGTGGGCTCAGTTAGGCACCTCCAGCTCTGTCTCCCCCTGTGGTTTTTCTTTTACAAGAAAATGTCATGAACAACTCTGGGGCTTAAGGAATAGGAAGACTGAGCACCTTGCTTTGGTACACGCCATGGGGCAGTTCAGGTGGATGGCGCAGAAGGCAGCCACGTCCTGATGGTACTGCGGTGTGATGTTCACGCGTGTCTGTGTTTTGGGGAGTGATTTTTGTTTCTCTCTGATTTTTGGCTAGCATAGCTCTGCTGACTTGCATGGACCCCTGTTTCATTTCCTCTGGTGTGACTGCAAAATTTAGCCCTCATCATTCATTTTTCTCTCTTTGGGAATTAACTCCTGCTAATTGTCTCTTTCTGTTTGTTTAAGCCAGTGCGCTCATTTAAACCTCTGTCACATCTGGGAGCTCTGTGAACAGTGGTACTGGATCTGAAGATGTCAAGGATTTGGTGCGTTTTACTCCTTGGTGGCTGCCTGGCGCTGTCACAAGGAGCTGATAATCCAGGGGCTGTCATCCAGATTGATATTGGGACAATTGATCATGGTAAGCAAGAGAGCCATGTTCACGTCCGTCCTGGGGGCAAATCTGTACATTTGTGCAGACAAGCAGGATGTGATGTATCACAAAAAAGGGAAACTGTCTTCCTCTTCTATATGACCTGTGTCTTTGAGGATATTATCAGCTGCTGAGCATTGCCAGGGAGGTGAATGTATACACAGCAAGTAGCTGCTGAGCTTGAATCATTACACAGGGACTGCAAAGATTGCCAGTAATTGGACATATATATAAGTGTCCTCATTGTGCCTCAGTTTATTGGAATGGGTATATGTTAATAACGACATTTCAAAGGGTATGACAGGGAGTTCAAAGTTCCTTCACCCTCCAACACAGATAGGGATTTTGTGCTAAACTCTTTTTGTCTTGTGCAAATGTTCCAGCGGTCTCCACTGCACTGACTGAGAGTGATGTTCTTCAGAAAATGGCAGAAGCAGCAACAAAAAAAAAGCCAAACACCAAACCCATCAAAGGTATCTCCGGGTGAGTTATAATCAGCGCATTACACCAAGAGTCTGAAACTGGAAATTACAAAATAAAAGCAGAAGGTTCAGAAGTGTCAGCCTGGAGGCAGAAACAAATCACTCCCCACTAACAAGTGTGATATTAAAGCTGGTGATTTTCTGCATGGTTGTGTCTACAAATACATGGAGAAACTATAACTTAAAGGCAACAAAGCATGTCAGTTCCTACTTCAAAGCTGGCTGGAGATTGCTGCGTTCTGCGGTATATGGGTGGGAGGTTTCCTCTCAAAGCTTCATGTGTCTATTTTTGGGGGGGATAATATTCTGAGGAAAATCTAGAATTTCTGGGAGATCAGAATTATCCCTGAATCTGGTAAATAGTCCTGGACAAAAGAATGCGGAAGTTTTAAATACCAAAGCACTTTTTTCAACTTTTTCAAAATAAAACTTTGCAATCTTTTATTATGAAGAATACTTTTAAATTTAAAAATGGATCTGAATTGGAACAAAAAAAAGTTTAAACAAAAGGCAAAAGAATAAAGATGATAACAGCAATATCAATAATAGGCGACTGATTTAAAAAAATCAGACTTAGCTGTTCTAATTGCACCTCTTTCGTCGCTCTTTTCCTCCATTCTCCCCCCGCCGCCCAGGATAAAAGTGAAAGATATCCGTCCCCCTGTGATAACACTGACGCTCTTGCCAGGAACAGGGCTTTTCATGGCTGTGTTAGTCCAAATGACCATTGCTGGGAAAAGGTGAGTGGGAAGCTGTGGGCTGGGCAGGCAGCGTCCCTCCGTTCACCGTGGCTCGGGCTGTGGGGCTCCCGTGGGGCTGGGAGGCGGCCGCGGTGCGCGGCTCTGCATGGAGGGGCACCCTTCAAGGGCGCCGGCTTTGCTCCGTGCACACAGGCTCGCTGCAAGCTCCAGTTCTCAGCTCTTTCCCTCCGTAGCGCCTCTTTCCCTGGGTTCTTTCAGGACTCCTGGTCCCTTTTTGCAGTCCTAGGGGGTGCTGGTACAAAGTGTTGCAGTTCTGGGCACGAGCCATGTACGTTAACCCCCCAAGCCACTGCTTATATTAACATCTGAGAGAGCAGAAAGAATTTGCATGATGTAGAAAGTCAATCTGAAATAAGAAGTTTTTTGCAGGCACTTGAGGAAGGCAGCTCACTACATCTAGGCACCGGCCGACTTTTATTCCTAAATGACTGCAGTGTGGAGTGACAGGTCCCCCGGGGAGGGGGGTTTATCCTGAGTTAACTGAGTTTTGTTCTGTGCAGCTTTATAGGAGGGAACATGGAAATCAAAATGGCAGCAAACTTGACTGCAGACAACAGGCTGTCACAGGATGCTTTGGGCACCCCCAAGTTCAGCTCTGAAAACTGCCACATTTCTCTTATTAGCGTTAAAACCAACCTTCCCAGTAGGTGAGTGTCAAACACAGCTCCTCTCCTCACTGTAAAGGACAATACTGATTATTTGTCAAAGTTGTTAATACCTAGCAAGTATATAAGAACATTTTTAAATGGATATCTTTCAGTCTTCAGATGTGAGTTTCTGCAGAACACAGGTACCATTCACTGCAAATGTTTGTTCCGTGAAGACCCTATTTTTTTCCATAAGAAAACCAAAATGCTTTATGCACAACAGCAGACCAGCCCCATCTATTTGATTTCATGGGATACTCATCTTTGGCATGAGTCCTCATTTCAGTGCTATACTCCTGGGATTACAGAACTTCTTTTAGGCACAGAAGCTATCAGGTTTGTTTAAAACCAGAAGATGCCATTCATGAGAAGAGATTTGTAAACAGAGAAAATATCTTTTATTAGACATCAGGCATATTTTGCACTAATCTGTATCAGATAGGTGTCTTTAGTGCTTGATTTTGTTGCCTTTTGGTCTTCAGTAAATAATTACTGCGCTGTCTGTAGTGACTGTGTTGGTTGGCTGACGTGTTATCTCTGCCCAGCATGCTGCCCAAAGTCCTGAACAAGCTTCTGGATAGCACCCTTCAGAAAGTGCTGCCAAGTCTGGTAAGTCTAATCCTCATTTGATCCTTTTTTCTAGAGATTTCCTCTTCACTGCTCAGTAGCAGATTTCTTAGTTTTGCCAGCTAAAGGAGCATGCAGATTGGTAAAAGTGAACATTTCAAGCATTGTTTCTGGCAGCTTTGTGTTTTTGTGTGCTCACACCGCAGCGCAGGTACCGTTGCTGCCTGAAGCCTTGACATCTAGGAGAAGATGGTTAGGGATGCGGCGTTTGGACAGTGGTGACCTCGATGCTGAGCACATTTCCTCCTAATGGCTTGTCAGCAGGCAGATCTGGTGCCATAAAGCTGATCTGGTGTGATTAGATCTCTGCCGCTGAGTCTGGCCGCTTTCTTCATTCCGTTTAAATGAGGTTTATTTCGGAGTAACTTAATTCAGTTAGGGATTAAAAAAAACTTGGCCTGTCTCCAAGTAGTTATGAGTGGAGGGTCCCGGTGCTTTGGGTCTGGTAGGTGTGCCAGTCCGCAGCTGTGAAACTGTACTCCTACCAGAAGTCTCAGTGCAAGGTTTTCTCACAAGTTTTCCTCTTGCTTTACAGCTGTGTCCAGCTGTGGATGTAGTGCTCAACCTTGTGAATGCAAAATTAACAACCATGACCTGTAAGTTGGCTGGTCCATCTCATCCATTTCTTTCCCTTTCTTAGCAAGGGACCAGTGCAGAAATGTCACTCAGAGGAGGTAGCTTGCTTTAAAACATCTCTCTATTTCTATGCAGCTGAGATATCTCTTGGGACTGCTGGGACCCTCCGATATGCTTTGCTGAATCCACCAACAACAAGCGAAACTTTCATACAGCTGGATTTAAAGGTGAGTGCTGCTGCCTGGCGCTGCGGCCTGAGTGATGTCTGTGACATCCATTTGCTCGGAGGCATAGTCCTTCCTGGCCTTGGCAGCAGAGGCTTTGGAAGAGGTTTAGGTGGGTGTACTGTCTGCATTATACCACCTAACCACTTCTTTGGCCTCTCATTTTCTGTGGAGTTTATTGCTCTCTCTGTTTCACTGCTGAGACTATATAGAGATGCATCCAGTACCCTTGTACGTGGTCCAAATACAAATGAAGTGAGCCTGTACTGTCTCTGACATGACAATTTTTATTTGGCATTTTAGACCATTCTCCATCAAAAAGAGGGAGATGAGATTGACCTTCCCACAGACCAGCCACCTCTTACTTCTCTGCCACCAAAGAAAGAAGCTGCTACCCAGCTCATCCTGTCTGCGAACTTCTTGAGTGCCGAGCTCCGTATTATGCAGGCATCCTTCAACCTGGACATCAGGGATAATATGGTGGGTAATTTGGGCTTGAGACTTTCCTCTAGAGGCCACTAAAGAAATCTACACCTCTGTTCAAGGCAGATCCTTTTTTTCTTTTTTTAAAATCATTCTATTGCACTGGCCTTTGCTTGCAGTCATGCGTAGACTCCCAGAGCCTGTAATATTGTAACCTGCCATGTGCTTGGCTGCTGCAGCAAAGCATCTGCCAGCAGGTAGCTTGGGTTGGGAGTCACCAGGTCTTAGAAGGTGCAAACACAGTGTGTCCACATCCTCTTGCCTGCTGTATGGAGCGTGATGGAGGCAGAGAGTGCACCACAAGGGAGCAGAGCAGAGGAGAGCAGCAAGTTCTCTGCTCAGAGCAGCTCCAGGAGGCAGCAGTCAGGGCAATCCTGAAAGTCCTTCAGCCCATAGCAGCCTCCAGCCACAAGAAGTGACAAGACCTAACTCATTAATTTTACAGTCTTTGTCTATCCCTCTTCTCTTCTCCATACTAAACTGTTTTCCCCAAAGTGAGTGCATGACTCCCTGCCCTGTGACATTTTATTGACAGGTTCTTGGGCTTCCCCCACTGGTGACATCGATGCTTGGAGCCCTCATCCCTGAGGTGGGTGGACTCCACTTAATCCTACTGACCTCAGGGTTGTTTTAGGCTGTTTATAGCAGCAGATAACACTGATCTCTGTCCACCCACTGTGGCTGTTCACAAGGACATGCTGGGAACATTTCCCCAATGTCAAGCTGGTGCTCTCTTCGTTTTATTAATAAAACTTTTCTTAATAAATATTATTTATGGGACTAATAATATGGACCAACTTGTCTGCAAAAGCTGCAGAGGATGTCTAGCTCCCATTGAATTAATGAATGTTAGTGGAGCTTAGCACCCATCAGGATAATCCCCAGAGCAGTGTATGGGAAATGAAAGATCGTAATAATAACCGGCTTCTGCCATTCCTGACTGCAGGAGAAAAAAATGAGTAGTAGAAATAGCTTTTGCCTGGAGCATGGAAGCTCCAGGGAATGACGGAGGAGGACCTTGCGTTCCCCTCAGATGATGAATGATTAAAGGCCAGTAAAAGACTTCTCCGAGAAGGCCAATTTCCTGCTAACTGGGGAGGCTTTCTGCCTGCTCCGGAGCGCTGCCAGCCTTCCCGGAGCGAGCCTCGGACCGGGTGTGCGGCCTGCCCAGGCTGCCCTGGTGCCACTGCTGTGCTTCGCCTCTCCCCAGATTTCCAGGGCGCTGCCTCCATCGCAGCCGCTGACGATTGAAATGAGAGCGGCGAGACCGCCGCTGGTGACGGTAACCCCGGAGGCGAGCTTCGTGCGTGTCTTCAGCACGGCCAAGCTTCTGGCTTCCTCCTCAGGCTCTGCCCCTGCGTCCCTCTTCGTCCTGGACGTCGTGAGTTGAGGCCGTTTGCAGTCGCTGGGGGGTTGACGCGGTCGCCCCGTGCCGCAAGGGAGGTCTCTGCGCGCGGGGAACGTCTCGGCCGCGAGCCATCCTTGGCCGAGACCCGTCTCCTGGCCGGGCTCAGCCAGACACGCTCCCTGATCCGCGCTTGCTTCCCTCTTCTCACAGTGCAGTGATCTGAAAGCGCGTTTCGTTGTTAGAGGAGAAAAGCTGTGCGTCTCCCTCGCTCTGGACAGGTAATGCGGCCGCTGATTTTCCTTTCCGGGGTAGGAAGGCCGAAAACTCGGTGAGGAGTTTGCTGGAAGAAAAATCTCAGCAGCAAGTGAAGCGCGAGGCAGAGAGATGCGCGGGGTTGAGGGGAGGTGAATGACACTGTATTTCCTTCCTCTGCAGTTTGTCTGAAATGGCCTTGGCTTCCTCATCCGTTGGCACGTTTGATGTGAGTTCAGTGATGTGTGCCACGCATGGCAAGAGCAATGCAAAATTGCATCTATGAATCTAAGCACTGACGGGTTTGCTAACTCAAATAGGAATTCATTCCTCAGATCCCCGTTCCATTTATTTCAGTATCAATAACAGTTTTATTAAAAAAAAAAAAGATAAAACCAAAGATCACAATGTTACTTCAAGAAAAATGTTAAAAATGACCAATTAGCCACCAAAACCATTTGCCCATAAGCATGAATGCTTTGGAAGGAATCCACCCCTGTTTATAATGCACCGTGTTAATTCCTGGGAGATTTTTCACCGTAAATAACTGCCCAGCGCTGGCACTGAAGGGAGTTGGAAGCATGGCCTGCACTGACGTTACATGTATTGAGTATTCCAATTTCCTCGCTCTCCCTCTAATCCTGACCCCACGATAGAGACGTGTAAGAGGGTGAGCGTCTGGAACAGCGTTTCGGTACCGTCCGTTTGCAGGGCTGACTGGTAGGGCTGGCTTCGACGGGGCGTCGGGTGCACGAGGAGGGCGAGCAGATGGGCTCGGGCGCCGTCGTGGCATCGCCTGCTCCATGGGTGCTGTTGCTGACTGCCACGATGAGCCGAGTCACGACTGAGAACGTTTTTAGACTTGTGAGAACAGCGTAGGTGGCAGTAGGGAATAGTCTCTCTTTTGGCAATTTGCATTGAAATTTCGAATTTTCCAAATGTTCCCATTTCTTTTTTTTTTTTTTTTTTTTTGGGGGGGGGGGAACTTTTGCAATTCTCCTAATCTGAGACCATGCAAGGTGAATTAATGGAAGGGAATCTGACAGATGTGGCTGCTGACATTCAGAAAGATGAGCTATTTGCGTCGCTTGTCTCTGTTTCAGGAGCTGCCGCTGAAAAGGATTTTGGCAAATGTTATTCACGTGGCTTATGTGCCATCCATCAATGGTAAGCACGGCTAGATGACTTCATCTGAGGATTTGCTATCTGCACAGGGAAATAGTTCTCATTTCTTTTCCTATAGATCGTTATTAACCTTTTCTTTTTCTGGAAACATCATTGACTAGCTGACCTTGCATACTTTTCTTGCCCTTAATGTCTGTGAATTACTGCCTGGGAAAATTGCTCGCCTGCCGTTCCGCACACGCAGGGTTTGCGGTGGGTGCTAGAGAAGGGTAAAGTCTCCTGGATGTGGGCTCAGGCATGCCCATTCATGCACAGCAAACAGACATCAGTTCACACAAAACAGATACTCTGCAAATGATGCAGGCTCCTTTTTGGAAGTCTCTTTGAATGTTGTTGCTGTCCTCAGAATCAAAACCACTTCCCATGCAAACCTGAGAAAAATTTTTGTAGGTTGTTTGTGTTAAGTCTCCGAAATCAGTGTGTCCCTCTTACCTTGGTTGGGCTTAAGCATGTCAGTCACAAAACAACAGCAAAGAAAGACCCTGCAAGATCAATTTAGCGGCTTAATTCATGTGAAAAGTATGCCAAAAGTAGAGATTTTTCCTCTTGCTAAGATACATAAATGAGAAAATCACCCCTGTTGATTTTCTTTCTGAACATTCACAAAAACTTTTCTAAGGCAAGGGGTGGAAGCCGTCACAGGAAAGCAGAGCAACAGGAACGAGGCCGGGGCCGTGCTGGTGCTGCGCGGCCGCCCCTGGCAGCTCCTGACCGCAGTCCCACTTGCTTGTTTCAGCGGCGCTGCAAGGAGGGATCCCGCTGCCTGATCTGCTGGGCATTAAATACCAGCAGGCGGAGATCAGCAGGTCCGAGGTGAGCACAGAGAGGCTTACTGGCATTGTGTTTTTTCTGTATTCCGTGTAATCCGTGTAGTTAGTGCTGTTAGTCTGCCACATCTGAGCAGCTGGTAACTGCAGCCCACGTGGATTTTCTGTTTGATCTGCAGAACGCTCTGGTGCTGAGTGTGCCCGTTGCAGAAACCTGATGCGAGAGGAGTTGCGACTGCTCCCTGCCACTGCAGCGAGGAATGAGCAAAAAAGGGCAAAAGGGGGAGCAACAAGTGTGGGGGGCCTTCAAAGCGTCGTCTTCCTCTTTGCTTGACTTTTCAATAATTTGAGTTTGTTTGACTCTACAAGCTAAAATAAAAGGACCACACCACCCAGTAACAGGACTCTAGCGTGGAGTGCATTTAGTGGAATCCCCTAGACACGTCTTTGCAGAAGTTGTAACTTTTTAAAAGATTGGTTCCTAAACTGATTGTGTTTATGGCAGAAATAGCCCAGCTATGAAGGAAGCTGCAGTGGTGGAGGAGGGCAGCAGGTCTGTGCTGCTGGCTGAGGCTCCTTTCAGCATTCATTGGCAGTCGTTAAGAGAGATTTTAGGTGCATCCTGTAAGTAGCACTTGAAGGACATGTCTCGCCTTAGCAACAGCAGTGCAAACAGAATGCCTGACTGTTTTTCCAGGACCTATGGTCATTAGATGTTGCTTTGGGCTTTTATCATACAATTGCAGATAGCAAGCTGACATTCAAAAACTGCAAACCCTGATGCATTTAGCAAATATTATCTTTGGCTTTTGCTTTCACAACTAGAAGAATGAAAATATTCAAAAATTTCCAGGCACCTTTTCATTTGCAGACATCAGTCATCCGGTAATTGCTATGGGATTAAAGGTTAACTCTGAAAGGGTCCCTGTACATGTCTATCAGAAACTATACCCAGAAAACAAACACATTTTGCTAAGCAAAAATGACTCATTATTACTTTCATGCAACAGGGTTGTCAGAGATTGCAAATACTTGGGAAGGTGTTAGTCAATGGGTAACACGAGCGGTGAGACAGGGGCATGAGAGCAAACAGCATGTGTAAACGGAGCTACCAGAACTGCCCAGGAGGGTGTTTGCCCCCACACCCCGTAAAGCAGAAGGGGAAGGTGGCCATCAACCAGATTAAAGAGTAACCGGGGAATTACAAGTCAGCTTTAGAAACAGAGAAGTCAGTTTGAAAATAAGTTCAAAAGCATGAAAATTTGTCACAGCAGGGAGGAGGGAAGGGGGAACAGAGCAGCGGAACAGACCAGGCCCGATGGGGCAGGGCCAGGGGGGCCGCACGGTCCTCGAGCCCCCTGGCTGGCACCCCTGGGGCCGGCACGGAGCCGCAGCCCCCCGTCTCCTGCGAGCCGGGCCCCTGCGCCCCGGGGGATGCTCGCAGCCCCCGCGTGCTGCGGAAGAAGGGGTCGTGTCTGCGACCGTGTGCGGGGGTTATGGTTCCTTGGGACTCATTGCGGGCGGGCGCTGAGACGTCTCGAGGTGTACGTCAGTATTTCATAACCACCCAGTATGGTGGTTTCTCGGTTGTTTTGCCGATACTGATCCCGAGCGTGTAGTTCACCGATTGCTGGATAATTATGTGTCATTAGTGAGTCAGTGAACAGCTTCGATCTCGATTTGGCTGTTGTGTGAGGGAACGTTTTTTTCCCGGTGACAGGTAGCTGCTGTAGAACTAAGGCTGTTTTTGAAAAGATCACTGTGTTTTTAAAAATTGTCCTCAAGGAAATCTCGCTGCAAGGCAGGCTATGAAAACCCCATTTGTCTCCTTGCGCGTGCGTTAGCAGACACAGCAGGCGATCGTTTCGTAACGCTCGTAAGGAACCGTCTTTGCAAGAGGTCCTAGGCAGCAAAGAAAGCAGCTCCCTGGCAGAGGTGCTGCTTGTGATGCTTCTCTCATCGTCGCAGCACAAACATTGTCAGTGCCAAGAACATTTTTAGCAAGGTTTTCCTTATTGTTCTTACGTTAGCTAATAAAGAATCGAACGGTTTGAGCCTGAGTTCCCTCACGAAGAACAAAAATGCATTGGAATAGCTGTCTGCAGCCCTCCTAGGAGAAATCAAAGCAGGAAATCTCGGGTGGCACCTACTTAATTTTTCATGAAACACTTAATCACGCTGCCAAGCTACAATATCAGGTAACCGGTATATAATACCCTGGGCACTCGATCGAGTGCAGCCTGGGGATACGTGCAGAAATTGGCATCATCCAGTCAAGCTGCAGGTGGACCCCAGTAACCGCCAGCCCTTCCAGCGAGGGGGAGCGTACCAGTCTCTCGTGGTTAATGGTTGCAGGCGAATGAAACAACAAATCAAGATTGCTGTGGCTTAGGGATGCCCACGGGGAAGGTTTCCTCCGGCAGAAGGGCCAGATGCCTGCACGATGCTTGGGGAGAGGTTCTCCCAGGGGAGCAGAAGAGAACAGTCTCATTTTTAAGCCAGGGCTAATGCATTTTATTTTGCCACCCATGGCAGAAGGTCAGAAGGGCCCCGGTGAGGGGGGAGCCTGACCGCAGGTCACGACGGGCTGGGGGCGTCCCCAGGCAGCCGCTCGCCCCCAACTCATGTCCGAGCCCCGTGCACGGGCCCCGAGCTCGGCAGCTCTGCCCCTCGCCCTCCGAAGCTCTCGCAGTCCCGACGGCCGATTCTACCAACGATTCAGTCGTCATTCCGCCCGCGTTTCAGCAGTACCCACTCCTCTCTCATTAACGTCAAGATCTCTAGCACTTCTCTGGGGTATGTCACGGTTACCATCTGCGCTTACATTTCAATTTCCTGGTTTCCAAGCATCAAAGCCATATTTATTCATGTCGTTCCTGCACTTCTCCCTTTGAACAAGTCTGTTCTGATTTAGCCTGTGTTTCTGTCTTCATACGCTGATCTGACTTTGTGTTCCTTGGGCTTTGCGGGTCGCTTTAGTGAGAACTGGACCTCACAATGTGATTCTTTTTGTGGGAATCTGCTTTGGCTTATCTAAAATACTTAACCGTCAGAGACCTCTGCATTCGGCAGCAGCTGGTGAGAAGCCAAATTACAGTCATGCCTAAAAGGTCACTGCTCAGAAGCTATTCTCTGTGCACCCCAATGCCCCTTCCCGTGCGCTGGCCACCATCAGGCCTTTTCTTGTGGTGATTCAGGTTTTGTTTAGTGATTGCCCGAAGTGTGAAGTGGTTCAGGAGGGATGATAACATAATACCATCTCGTTAACACGCTCTTCCATCTTATCAAATGTCATGATCTGCCCCAACAACCGGGCTTTGTGCTCCTGAGGTCCCTGACTGATCAGGTTGCAGGGAGAGTGACAACTTCTTAAGTAAATCGGCACCTCTGCTATCACTTCCTTGGCCTTTAGCTAAGATATTTTCAAAGCTGTAATTAATGCATGACAAAAGCTGGATAATCTCCTGGAAATACTTATTTCCAAGTTTGCAGAAAGTATTAACTCTGAGCAAGCGCTTTTCTGGGCTATTATTCCCCAGAGTGGGGGGGGGGGTGCAGCCCATCTATCTACCACCATCACTGGTGAGCGAGATGGCTGAGTGGGTCGTTCACCGCTGGTCACTTAGCTGGCCAACACATCTTCTCATCTCCTAAGGACCATTTTCGCTGTGTGTGTCGGGATGCGATCTGCAGAGGGGCTGTGTTTGCGCCATGGCCCACAGAGGAGGGTTTGTGTTTTCCAGCCCCAAAGAACTGCCTTTCTGCTGCAGCTCAAGGGAGTCGCTCTAGGTATCGCAGGGCAGATGATCCAGGACCCCGAGCAAAACCAGGAGCAAACCGGGATAACTCTATAGACACGTGACACACTGGCTCCGCAGAAGGTTCTCTCTCTTTTTCTTTTTTTTTTTTCCTATTTGTAACAGTAAATTAATCGACAGTAAATGAGCAATGGTGTACAAGGTGGGACACAAGTTTTCAATGTGCTTCCAAAACCTAGGCAGAAATCTAAGAGGGCTCAGGCCTAGAAGGAGCTATGGTGCGGAGGCAGAAGACCCCGTGCAGCTGCAGGGCTGTTCCTCTCCTGCAGCACATTTGCTCCATGGAATGGTTTGCCAGGGAGGCCACCTCTCTTGATGTTCCCATCCTGGGAACAGCAGTCCCTCCAGGACTTCAAAATGATCCATCAGCTGACCAACTTCAGCCTACGGGCTTTGTGACTTTGTAGTTGATGGTGTCTCCCTCTTGGCCATGTCTCTCCGTGACATTGTTTCTGGTTTTCAGTCACTCTGGACTGCTCCAGGTGTCCATGACAGACTCGGCACTAATGCTGTACCAGTTAGACCACTGCAGCATTTGAGAATCAGATGGTGTTGCCAAGAGCTGGTCACTCAGTGCGTCCGTAAAGGAGCGACACTTCATCAGTGTGCTGTGACACTCTGCCAATATCCACGTGCTGGTACTGGGCTTACTGAGAGAAGAACAGGCCCCCAAAACACAGTGCACAGGTGTTTGCCTGCATCCCATGTGGACCCCCAGCCCAGACCTGGCTTGAAGTTTGCCACTGCCCTCACTGGCCATTGCTCAATGCTTTACCTAACTTTTAACATCTGTAAAAAAAATATTTGCATTGGAAGTCACCAGAAACCATATATTGTTTGTTTTACTCCCCACCAATTATACTGATGTCCTCAGTGACATCAGCTGCCTCATTCCTGTTGTAAAGTTTTGTATATAAGGATCTGTGCTGCAGGTCAGCTTCAGAAGGCGAGGACATCGGCTGGAGAGGTTCTTACGAGCAAGAGATTGGATAAGTATGAGCTAAATTATTTCCTGAAAGCACGCTCTGAGCTTCTGCTTCTGCAAAGTCAAATGCCTCTAAAAGGAGAACTCTTAATGTTAGCTTATGAGTGTTGATCATGTTCACAGTTATCTTGGTTTTTAACAGAATTTGTTATTCTTGGCTGCTGCAAGGTCAGTTATGCTCCAACAGGTAAAGCGAGAAGCTGCTCTCGCTCTGAGCTTCGCTGGCACATGTGTGAGTGTTCGTCGTATTGACTGTCCTTGAAGAAGAAAGAGTATTTCATGATTTTCATAAACAATTATCGGTTAAATTATTTTTGGCATAACTCTATTATCTGGGATAGGCTTATACCTAAGATGAATGAGACTTTTCATGCTTATTTTGATTCTTTTTGATGTGCTATTTACATTTAAATGGATTGAGGGCAGTGAAGTTCATTACGGTTCTTGAATAAATGCTACTTCTAGTTGGAGGTCCCATAAAAATACAGGAAATATTTCAATGGCTCTGAAACTTTTAAAATGATTTTCTCCTTATTACAATTTTAGCAAAAGGAACTTCTATGCAGAGATAAGCCTCAGACATTTGATACTTGTGTAGAGATGCTGCCATCCAAACAAGAAGATGCTCTCCTTGCTAGTTACGTTGTTTAATTTGTCCTATGTTCATGCTTTTACTTTTCTTTCTGTGACTGGAGTTGTCAGAAATGTCCTGTTTTCCCTTATCAGGGATACAGAATCTTGTTTTTCAGAGAAATTCTTGTGCACAATAGATACACTCCAGATATTCCAAATGAAGTAACTAACATTGTGTGCCAATGCTAAGGAATTAAAGCAGGAAGAGCTGCACACCCCCTTTCTTTTTATATGGTACTGTGACAGTCAGACTTTGAACAACTCTTGTTCAGCCCGAGGTTTTACTGTTCACAGCAGTGTGGTGAGGAGGTGGGAGAGGTGCCAGCAGCTTCCTCTCTGATTTTGGCCTCCCTGAGAGGCATTCCTGCTTTTCCTTTCCTTCATCCTCCTCTTTCCTCGACCCATTGGCTTGTGGTTACTGTCTCAACACTGCACTGATTGCAGTTGCTTTCCATAGTTTCCAGACCAAAGATGTCCCAGTTCTGGGCAGTTTTCCTTCTCTGCGGCCTGCTGACCCCTTCACAAGGACTTCTTGGAAATATCCCCTTGGTTTCCAGAGTGGATAAAGATGCCGTAGAAAAAGGTAAATATATGGAAGGGGTGGGATTTCTCTTTATTTTGAGACCAATTCTGCTCCTCCTGTATCTTGACTGTGCTCAGAAAATCAGAAGTCAGCAGTAGTGATGATGCTGGTAATTTGCATTTTGGACAAAAGGTTTCAGGGGCTTTGCAGTTACTGGTACCATCATGCCTATTGTGTAAAGGGGAAAATGGAGGAGCAGTGGCAGAGTAGAGATGCCAGGCTGACACAGCATGTTTGTGCTTTGAATCTACGTGGCTCACAGTGACCTTCCATCCATTTGTTCAGCTATTACAGGGTCGCTTACCAAAGGCAACTTTCTCCAAGGGCTCCTAGATGGTCTCCTTGGTGGGGATCAGCTCAGCAGTCTCCTTGGTGGCGGCCTCCTTGGCGGAGACATTCTTGGCAGCGGCCTCCTTGGCGGAGATGGTCTTGGCGGCGGCCTCCTTGGCGGAGGTGGTCTTGGTGGTGGCCTCCTTGGCGGAGATGGTCTTGGTGGTGGCCTCCTTGGCAAACAAGGTCTGCTGGGTGCAGTGCAAGGGCTCACAGGGTGAGTGAGAGTGGAAGATGAGTGTCCCTGAGCAGTGCATGGTCTGGGCCATACCGAGGAAAGGAGGCTCTGGTCCAGACCTGCTGTCTGGAAACATGTGAACCTCTCTTTCCCCTCCCACGGCAGGTTTATAAACAAGCCTTTGAGAGATGCTGTATGTATCTGCTGTGTCAAGGGTGCTTTGTGTTTGCCGCATGCTGGCCCTGGCCAGCAGGGTTCCCTCGCTAACCCAAGGCAGAGGACGATGGTGGTTGCTCGGGGGCTGCAGGTCAATAGGAGACATCTTTTGCCCTGGAGCTGAGCTGCAGAGTCCTCCCACGTGTGCTGGCATGCCTGCACACAGACCCATGCGGTGGGCAGCGCTGGTGGGGCAGGAGCGGGTGCTTCTGTCGCCACCAGAACACGTCCCCGAGACCATGGGCTCTGCGAGCAGATGCTGGCACGGGGGGGGTGGGTGAGATGACAGTGCATTCGCTTTATAAATGTGTTACTTTCTGCTGCTTCTTTTCAATTATCCAGGCTGAAAATCGTGAACATTACCCTCCCCCAAATCACCCTGCGCTTCCTGCCAGGGATCGGGCTCCAGCTGAACCTCTACACTCAGCTCACGATAGACGGTGGCTTGTAAGTAGTTTCCCTCCCGGAGCACAGCAGAACTGATGGTTGCACAATGTAGGACAGGGTTTTTCTCCATCTCTTTGGAAGGTAGATGGTTACCGAGCCTTGTGCATACATGGCATGTTTGAGTACTTACTTATGTATCAGAAGTGTCTCTGAGAGCGGTGTGTGGACAACATATGCTGTCTCTGACAACAGCTTATGGAGGCTTCCCAAATTGCTCCTTGGAGGCCTTCATGTCTGTCCACCTCCCTGCTAACCAGTCTGAGGGACTAACCCAGTGCAGTGGATTAAATTTGGAAGCCCAGCACCAAGAACGAGCTGCTGCGAGTCTGTGAACGAGACATGTCCTATGTTTAATGCCCGGGGCTCTGCTCAGTGCTACAGGTGGGCTGCTCCGTGCTCAGGTCAAGGCAAACGTTACGGCAAGAGCCAGGCTGGCCCAGGACGCGTCGGGGGCGCTGAAGCTGGTCATCGAAGACTGCAGGACTCTTCTGGGAGACATCAACATCCGTGTGGGGTAGGTGCGCGTGTGATGGGGTGCTCAGCTGCAGCACTAATGAACGCTTGCTCTGTTAATTGTCAAAGTGCAGTAGTGCTTTTGCACCCAGCATGAGGGAGGCCAAAATGCTGAAGTTTTTTTTTTTAAGTTTTGGCTCAAGTGGCCAAAACAGCGTATTTCTGGGTTGTGCTGCAATGCTGACACTGGGCTGCATTCAGAAGGCTCATTTGTGTTTTTTTAAAAAAAAAAAAAAAAAAAAGAAGTCTCTGAAGTACAACCCTGGACAGTGCAAGTGAGGCCTCAAATTTCTGTTGTGCACAGTATGTTAGTTTCTAGTTACTACTTCGAGCCACTTCTTACTCCTCATTTTCCTGTTGTTTAGACCCAAACTGCCCGTTCTGGATCAAGCTTTGAAAGGCGTCCTTGGGAGCGCCCTGCCTAAACTGGTACGTCTGCAAAACGGTCTTTATGCGACGAAGGGGCACAGCAGCGCGCGCAGCGGCCGCTCAGCAGCTCGCCCCCCGGGGCCGGGCCCCCGTGCCGCGAGCAGCAGGCTCGAGCCGTCCCCGACGCCTGCGCTGCTGCCCGGCGCGTTGGGTGCAGCAAACGCGCACTGCTGCACCCCGCGCACGCGCGCCCTTTGCCTGGGCAGAGCCTCCGTTTGCAAACGCATTTCCGAGGGACGCGCACGTTAACGAGCACCTCAGACGTGAGAATGAGGAAATCCTGCCTTGGGGCAAAACCCACCCAGGCATAGAGGGTTTGCGCGCCCCGTCGGGACGCCAAGCGCTGCAGGGCCGAGGTGTCGCGCCGGGCCGAGCCTGGCAGCAGTCCCTGCGCGCCGCGCAGAGCCGGCACCGTGGCGGGAGCCTGGGCGCCGGCGCTGCCCGGCCGACGGGTCGCTGCTGGTCGGGCGGATGAAACGTGCCAGGATGCACGTCCCCGGGCAGCTTGGGGGACCCGACTGACTTCTGCCTCGTCAGCTGTGCCCCGTCATCGACACCGTGCTTGGCGCTGTGAACTCGCTGCTCGGCACCGTCACTTGTAAGTGTTTGGTACCGTCCTTTGCTTCTGCTCTCTGCAGCCCCCATCAGCCCGTGTCCCTCTAGCACGTACAGGTCCCTTCCCTTCCCCTTCCCTTCCCCTTCCTCTCCCCTTCCTCTCCCCTTCCTCTCCCCTTCCTCTCCCCTTTTTTCTAGTTGAATAAATACAAATATTTTAACAACTCCCTAAAAATACAGCTTTCAGCTCAAGCACAACATTGAATTTGCATTACCTCCAATCAGCAGTGGAGAATCTTTCTGTAAAAAGCCTATCCAGAAAACGTTGCTTTGGGAGGCAACGGTTTTGCTGTAATAGAAGTGCTTTCTAGACGCTAGCCCAAGTGGGAACATTGGGAGCAGCAGCAGCCATTGGCTCAAATATCTTTCGAGACTGGTGACTGGGAATATTCCCCATTCACGGGGGTTTCAGGGCTTTTCTTCCTCTTTCCCTGCAGCTGTGCTCCCGCTCGGGGCGCTGGGGACCCTCCAGTACGCGCTCGGGTCCCTCCCCGTCATCGGCGACGAGTCCCTCCAGCTGGATCTGAACGTGAGTGCCGCCGCCGCGCCGGGCAGCCCGGCAGTCCCTGCCCGGAGACTCCCCTCGCCCCCGGCCAGTGTTCGGGCGGCGTCCGCTGGAAGTCGGGGACGGCGGCGATCCGCAGCGCTGATGCGGCCGCGGGGCCTCCGCTTCGCCTCCCCTGGGGGCCGGGAGTGCGGCGCGGCCACGCCGCCCTGACGCGGCCCGGCTCTCTGCGCACCCACAGCTGCTCGTGCGGGACGCCGAGGGCAACGTGGTGGAGCAGCGCCCGGGAACGGCGGCGCCCGTCCTGCCACCGCCGGCCGCCGGCGTCTCCCAGCTCGGCCTCTCGCAGACGGCGCTCGGCGCCATGCTGGACCTCGTCCGCCGCCACGGCGCCTTCGACACGGACGTCGCGGTGGCGGACTCGGCTGTGGGCCAGGTGGGCATCAGCGCCGGCAGCTGCCCACTCCCACCCATGTCAGCGGCCGAGCCCCCCTCACGGCCGCTCCCGCCCGCACCGGCGGCCGAGCCCCCCTCACGGCCGCTCCCGTCCGCTCCGGCGGCCGAGCCCCCCTCACAGCCGCTCCCGCCCATGTTGGCGGCCGAGCCCCCCTCACGGCCGCTCCCGCCCGCTCCGGCGGCCGAGCCCCCCTCACGGCCGCTCCCGCCCATGTTGGCGGCCGAGCCCCCCTCACGGCCGCTCCCGTCCGCTCCGGCGGCCGAGCCCCCCTCACGGTCGCTCCCGCCCATGTTGGCGGCCGAGCCCCCCTCACGGCTGCTCCCGTCCGCTCCGGCGGCCGAGCCCCCCTCACGGCCGCTCCCGTCCGCGCCGGCGGCCGAGCCCCCCTCACGGCCGCTCCCGTCCGCTCCGGCGGCCGAGCCCCCCTCACGGCCGCTCCCGCCCGCGCCGGCGGCCGAGCCCCCCTCACGGCCGCTCCCGCCCATGTTGGCGGCCGAGCCCCCCTCACGGCCGCTCCCGTCCGCGCCGGCGGCCGAGCCCCCCTCACGGCCGCTCCCGTCCGCTCCGGCGGCCGAGCCCCCCTCACGGCCGCTCCCGCCCATGTTGGCGGCCGAGCCCCCCTCACGGCCGCTCCCGCCCGCGCCAGCGGCCGAGCCCCCCTCACGGCCGCTCCCGCCCGCGCCGGCGGCCGAGCCCCCCTCACGGCCGCTCCCGCCCATGTTGGCGGCCAAGCCCCCCTCACGGCCGCTCCTGCCCATGTTGGCGGCCGAGCCCCCCTCACGGCCGCTCCCGCCCATGTTGGCGGCCGAGCCCCCCTCACGGCGCTCCCGCCCGCGCCGGCGGCCGAGCCCCCCTCACGGCCGCTCCCGCCCGCGCCGGCGGCCGAGCCCCCCTCACGGCCGCTCCCGTCCGCACCGGCAGCCGAGCCCCCCTCACGGCCGCTCCCGTCTGCGCCGGCGGCTGAGCCCCCCTCACGGCGCTCCCGCCCGCGCCGGCGGCCGAGCCCCCCTCACGGCCGCTCCCGCCCATGTTGGCGGCCGAGCCCCCCTCACGGCCGCTCCCGTCCGCTCCGGCGGCCGAGCCCCCCTCACGGCCGCTCCCGCCCATGTTGGCGGCCGAGCCCCCCTCACGGCCGCTCCCGTCCGCTCCGGCGGCCGAGCCCCCCTCACGGCCGCTCCCGCCCATGTTGGCGGCCGAGCCCCCCTCACGGCCGCTCCCGCCCGCGCCGGCGGCCGAGCCCCCCTCACGGCCGCTCCCGCCCATGTCGGCGGCCGAGCCCCCCTAACGGCCGCTCCCGTCCGCTCCGGCGGCCGAGCCCCCCTCACGGCCACTCCCGCCCATGTCGGCGGCCGAGCCCCCCTCACGGCCGCTCCCGCCCGCGCCGGCGGCCGAGCCCCCCTCACGGCCGCTCCCGTCCGCTCCGGCGGCCGAGCCCCCCTCACGGCCGCTCCCGCCCGCGCCGGCGGCCGAGCCCCCCTGACGCCCTCTCCCTCCGCAGGGCCCGGCGGGCGCCCTGCTGTCGACGTCCGCGCTGCGCTCGCTGCTGCCGCAGGTCAGCCCCGCGCCGCCCCGCGGCCGCCCCGCGCCGCCCGGTGCCGCCCCCGCGCCCTAACCCGCCGCCCGGCCCCGCGCAGCTCTCCGCAGCCATCCCCGAGTCCCTGCCGCTGGTGCTGCGGGTGCGGAGCGCCGGCGCCCCGGCCGTGTCCCTGCGGAACGGGAAGGCGACCGCCCGCGTCGCAGCCGCCCTCGCCGTGCTCGCCCGGCGCCCCGGCGCCGCGCCGCAGCCGCTCTTCACCCTCGACGCGGTAGGTGCCTGCGCTGGGGGGGCCCTCGGGGAGCGGGGCGCGTCTCGCGTTTCACCCTTCTCTGGCGTCCGCCCGGGCTCTTCCGCCCTCATGCACGCAGGACTTGAGGTTTTGAATTTGTTGTGTCTTTAAAATGGCGGCGCCCGGTGCTTTAAAATACACCTAAGAAGGGGCAGGTGAAACAGCTGGCGAATAATTTGAAATAAAGACGGACTCCTCGGGAGAAGGGTCTGTCCGCCCAAAGCGCTGTTCCCAGACGCGGGGAGGTGTTCCTCCTGGGGCGGGTTATTTGCAAACACCCTGGGTTTTCTTCTCAGCCTTGGGAGGCAGGCAGGGAAATAACTTCCTTCCTTCTGCCCTTCCAACTGCAGGACATCGACATGAACGTCGGCGCATCTCTCTCGGGCAACAAGCTCCAGGCCGCCCTGGCCGTGGACAGGTGAGCCGGGGCGCCGCGCTGCCGACGGGGAGGGGGGCGACGCCTCGGGGCCCGGCGGCGGCAGCGGGCGGGCAGCAAGGCAAACGCGGTGGCGGCGGAAGGGCCGCGGCGGAGCTCCAGCGCGGCTTCCTGGAGCCAGCCTTCCCGCTGCCAGCCTCCACCGAAACGTTGTTCCGCATTCAAAATCACCCTTTTCTCCTGCGTATAAAACAAGTTTCAGACCAAGCGGAGGCTTGCCTGGGGCTTCGGGCGCTGCGTCGCGCCGCTGACTCTTCCCTGTTTGTCTTTCGCAGTGTCACCCTGAGACAGGCAGATTCGAGAATTGGCAACATCAGTGTAAGTGCACGGCCCTCGTGACCGCACGCTGCAGGAAGGGACTTGATGGTCAGAAACGATATGCTGAGAAGGAGGGCCAAAATTTTAATTCTTCCCGAGTCTTCACATTTTTTATTCTTTTGGCAGAGAATTACTGTTGACTGATCTGTTGATTCACACACCCATTACAGTCTATAATAACGACACCTGAATATATATGTTCTCTTCTGATGTTGGGAGCATACTGTGAGTGCTGGAGCGGGGAGAAGGAAGATTCAAGAGTAAATCACTTGAGGCATATTTCATTGCGTACCACCCACATACTCATTCCTGGAAGAGCTTTACTTAAGGAAATGTCCCTGCATTTGCATTTTATAGTTCCTAGCATCCTGCACTGACAGACTTAATTTATAAGCTTGACATTGCTCGCTTTTCATCTCAGTAGTCATTCCTTTTTTTCTTCAGATGCTAATACCTGTCGTCTTCCCCTGCAGGTCTCCCTTCTTGAAGGATGGGTGAAGGACGTCCTTGAGGCTGCCTATCTACCCGGCATCAACAGTAGGGCCGGGGGCCGAGCGCCCGCTCCGCGCAGCACCGCGGACTCGCCTCCCTCCCTCCCTCAGCTGCCTTCAGCCTTCTCCGATGGGATAAACCGTGTCTCCTTGCTTTCACAGAGGCCCTCAGCGTGGGGATCCCACTGCCCAACCTCTTCAACGTGAGCCTCGAGGGTGCTGATGTCGACGTCGTCGATGTAAGGACATGATATTTCTTTTGTTTTTTAAACATCGTCTTGATGGGGAGGTGCAGGACGAGCCAACCTTGGGCCAAGCGCATGTGGTGCTAATCACCTCTTGCAGTCCCTTCCCAACCCCTTTCCTTCGCATCGCTGCTCATTTCTAGAAGGTCTCTGCACCTGTGTGGGCCCTGTGGTGAAACTTGCTGAGTGGGATATAGGGAAAAACTGGTGAACATCCACATGAGAAAAATTATTTGTTTTTCTGCTGCTGCTTCCCAACAGAACGCCTTCGTGATCTCGCAGACCCGCAGAGCAGCCTAGAAGAGCCCATTCCAGGCAACGGCGATTCTACTTCTGTAGGCTGCAGCCGGGTTCTGGAGACCTTGCCCGGCTGATTCGGATCTGGGGGGATTTTCTAGGGCCTATTTTAACTTGGGGAGCTTGGGGGCCAGAGCACACTTTCAGGCATAGAGGATGTTGCTCTCCAATTGCTCTTTCAATAAAACCTTTCACTGCCTCCGTGCATCTTTCTCTGAACTCTTCTTTGCTACGGTGCCGGGAACCGTTTCCATCTCCCCTGTGTCATGCAACCCGCAGAAAGACAGCACGTTTCTGAGGGGGCCTGTGCCCGCCGTGAAAAATTTGCTAAGGTGGCACCTACCCAGCGTGTTTTGGAAGCTCAGGCTGTGGCACGAGCCGGGGGTCAGTTGCACACTTCCCGTGTGTGGTTGCATGGACGGGCTCGCCATGCCTGTCCGTGCTGCCGCAGATGAGCTGCCGAGGCTTTTGGCGTCCTGCCCGGCTCCTGCGCTGGCTCAGGAGCAGCAGCGAGGGACCCCTCTGCTCGCTGCTCCTGGGCCCCGTTCCTCAGCAACTCCCAGAGAGCAGTGCTCCTGCATCCGCAGCCACTGGGTATTTCCAGCCCTCCCATCTCGCCCCCGAGAGCGGAAGCGGCGTCCTGGCCACGCTGCACCGGGGCTGCACCGGGGGCCGGCGGAGCTCTGCGTTGGGCGCGCTGGAGACTCAGCGCTTGCAGATTGCTCCCGGCGCTTTTGCTGCCTCGCAGCAGCTCGGCCCGGTTTGGGGGCCGCAGGCGCTCGCGGCACGCTCTGGGGCTCAGCTGCTCGGCGCGGTCTGCCTGCTGGGTGTGATGATTTTAACGTTCCAACTTGAAGCTGGAGCAGAGTGCGGTGCCACAGTGTTCCCAAACAGGAACGAGCAAATAACCACCGCAGCTGCCCGGGCAGCGGCTTGGCAAATTGCCTGCAGGCGCGCGGGTGGGCGCGTGCACGGGTGGGTGCCTGTGTGGGGTCCCGGGCGCGCGCAGCACCTGGGACGTGCTCAGCCTCCAGGGCTGAGCTAGTTTTCCAAAAACGTTGCTTGCGGGGCCAACAGCAGCTCCGGCGCCATGGCCGCAGAGCCCGGCTCTGCCGCCGGGGCTGGGCTCAGCTCGCGGCTCTTGGGCAACGGCTCCGGCCGATAACGGCGTATCCGATAGCCTGTTGCTCAACGCCGTTCCCTGCTCTACAGATCGTTATTTATATTGGAAGATGTTAAAACCGCAAATGCTGCTTTATGTGCTCAATCCGTGGGCCTGGTTTTTACAATTTAGGCATCTTTCCACTTTTCCGCATCAGCGTTGCTATATAAGGAGCCGCGGCGCTTCGGAGCACGGCCGCCACGAGAAGCAGGTGCCTAGGGGCAGCGCGGAGAGCTCCCGCCGACCCGGAGCCGAGCACCGGAGCAGCAGCGACAGGCTCTGAGATTCGGGGTAAGGCCAGGTAAAGACGGGCACGACGTGTAGCCGAGCACTGGGGGAGGAATGGGGTCACCTTCGTGCCTCTGAGCCCTCCTGTACACTCTGCTGAGCAAGAAGCAGCCATGGAGAACATGCAATCAGTGGTGGAAATGTAGGAAGGAAATCCAGCCTCATGTCTGGTGGCTGGTTGGAAAAAAATCAGGAAGAAAGAGTTGACATTAGTAAAAATGAAAACTCTTCTCTGAAGAAGAAGTTTATATTGATTTGTCACAGAAAAAAATTAAGGATTTTCTTGTGTCACAGCATCTTCTTAAATCCGTTGTTATTGCTGCTGTTAGAAGGTAAAAGCATGCCGCTAAGAAAGGCGGGGAGGGCTTTGCTGCAGGCACGCATCGCCGGCGCAGCTGCATCTTGGCGCGGGCGGCTGTCGCTAACGACCTCGTTTGGGAGGCTGAAAATTATGTCACGGCGACCGGACAGGAGCGTGTCGGCCGGGCGAGGCGGGCGGCGCGGGCCGCGGACGCGCGGGGGTCGGCCGCCCCCGCTGCCCGCCTCGCGCGCGCGCCCCGAGCTCCCTGCCCAGGGCGGCCTCGGTCCCGCAGAGCGCGGCCGCGCCGGAGCAGCCAGCATGCTCGAGGCGCTGAGCGTCGCCAGCCTCTGCGCCCTGCTGGCCCCGGCCCCGAGCCAGCCGTCCGGGGACGCCGTCCTCAGGGTCCATAAAGGCGTCTTAAGCGACGGTGAGTCGACGAGCCTCCTCTCGGAGGGACCCGGGAAAAGGGAGCGGCGGACCGCGGGGCTGACGCCGTCGTACCGGGACGGGAGGGAGCGCCGCGGGGAAGCGATGCTTGCATGCACAAACCCTGAAAGCACACGGAGTTGGGCTTTATTATTTTTTTTTAAATGAAGATTTTAGCTGGCTGGGCTCCTAGAAGGAGCTGCAGACAGATGCCTCTGGGCTGCCTCCCGTCCTAGAGCTTAAACGGTCCCAGAGCCCCTTTTCCATCCTAGCACAGACAGTAAAAACACCAGCAGGGTGAGGAGCAGGGGTGTTAACGGAGAGCGCGATCCGCTGCCCAACCCGGCGGCGCGACGGCTGATGGTGCGCGCAGGGGCGGAGGCAGCGTGCGTTCCCGGCCAAAAGCAGGCTGCACGGGTTGCAAGAGCAGCTCCACGCTGGAGGCTGACCGCGTGCAACGTCTCCAGCTCTTGCAGGCTCCTTCCAGCACAGCAACGCTCTCCAAGGCGCCCTGGGCGACGTGCCGCTCGGGAACGGCGGTCCCGCCGCGGACGGACGCAGGGATCTGCTAGGTGGCCTCGGTGGAGGTTTGCTTGGGGGTGGTGGAATTGGTGGCCTGCTTGGTGGCCTTACTGGCGGCTTACTGGGTGGAGCTGGTGGAGGGCTGCTGGGGGGGCTCACCGGTGGCCTGCTCCGAGCGCGAGACGATGCCAGCAGTGGCGGGGTGGCTGGTGGCTTGTTCAGCGGAGGAGATGATGGAGACCCTTACGGAGGAGCCCCCAGAAACATCCCGCATCCCAGAGGCTGGCCAGTGGCCGGCCACGATGTCCCCGCAGGGGTGGCCGGAGGAGCTCTGGACCCAGAAGGCCTGCCCAGGGACGGGGGCGTCCTCGGCACCGCGGGGGTCCTCGGCAGCTCCGGCGGCCTCCCGGGCCGAGGAGGGCTGCTGGGCGGCGGCGGCGGCGTCCTCGGCGTCCTCGGCGAGGGGGGCTTGCTCAGCACCGTCCAGGGGCTCACGGGGTAAGGACGCGCGGCGTGCAGCTCTCTGCCGGGCGGGCACGGTTTAGGGGGAGCCGTGGGGGGGATCTGGCGGGTGCTCGGCTCTGGTTTACAGCCGACGCTTCCCCGGCGCGAGCATTGCCAGGAAATCCGCCGGGCTTTGCATCGCCGGCCGCGAAACAGGCCGCCGAGCTACACGGGGAGAGGCTGAGGGTAGCTGCACCCCGGGCCCCGCGCCCCAGGCCGGTGCTCGAGCGCTGCCAGATTTCCCCTGCCAACTCCCGGTCGCTTGACGCACAGCGGTAGCAAGGCGAATAGCCCAAAGCACCCGACAAAAGTGGAGAATAACCGGAGACACCTTGGTGGCTCCTGCCGTGGCTTGCCTGGACGGGCGCGGGGCGCGGGGCGCGGGGCGCGGGGCGCGGGGCCGGCTGCGGAGCCCGGACCGTGACCGCCCCTTCGCCGGGTGCCGCAGGCTGCGGATCGTCGAGCTGACGCTGCCCAGGGTGTCGCTGCGGCTGCTGCCCGGCGTCGGCCTCCACCTCAACCTCCGCACCAGGGCGGCCATCAGCGCCAGGAGGTAGGTCAGGCGAGCGGGCCCCCGTCCCCAGGCGCTGGGGTGCCGGGCCGCGACGGATGGGGCCATCCTTGGCTCGCTTTGGTCGGAGGAGACGGGTGTCCACCCGAACGGGACGGCGAGGAGGCCGCGGGAGAGGCGTCCTCCTGCAGCAGCACGGGTGAAGGTGGCCACCACGGAGGCCGCGCCGTCCCCTCGTGGCCGGCTCCCGCTGGCTGGGAGGCCGCGGTGGCCCTGAGGGCTTCCATCCCGCCTCGCGCAGCCTCCTGGGTTTCCTCGACATCGCGGTGGACGTGAACATCACGTCCAGGGTGAGGCTCACCATGGACGGCGCGAGCTACCCGCGGCTGGTGGTGGAGCGCTGCGACACGCTCCTCGGCGGCATCAAAGTGCGGCTCCTGCGCGGGTAAGCGCCCGGCTTCGCCCCCGCCCCGGCCGGGCCCCCGCGCCGCTCCCACCGCGTCGCCGCGGGCGCGGGGCGTCCCCGGCCCTCCTCCTCCGCGGGGGCGGCGCGCAGGAACCGCTTGGGCTGAGGTTTCCTTCCTCCCCTTTGAGCAGGCTGCGCGGGAATACGTAAAAGGCAGCAATACATTTCCCACCGGCTATTTTGGGATGCAAATTAGACTTATATCTCATGCAAAATCCAAGCATACATGATGCACTTTGCTGCTGCAAGCGCGTTGCTCCGGGAGGTCTGCTCTGGATGATATTCACAGGGAATTGTTTAACAAGACTCATTTGCTTTGCAGCATTTTTTTCCCCCCTTTTTTTAATGATACTCCTGTATTTTTCCACAGCCTGCTCCCAATTGTGGACAATTTATTGGCAAGTGTCCTGAACAGAATTCTTCCTAGTCTGGTAAGTCCAAAAAACCCTTCATGGTGCAGCTTCGCATAAGCAGAGTCGGGGTCCAGCTTTGGTGTCGTCCTTGCAGAAGCTAGTTTGGGAGGTGATTTGTCCCGCAGGGAGGCTGCTGCCGGGAGTGGGGCCAGGAGCCTGGGGGCTGCTGAGCCCGCTCCGGTGGTTTGGGATCGGTGGGGAACACGGGCCACATCGCTGCCTACCTGGGGACAGCTGCTCCTTCCTCGGGCATTCAGGGCCGAAGGGGCTCGTGCGGGTCTATGCCAACGCCCAGGAGCTTCTCACGATCTCCTAGACCGTGTTATGGGTCCCGATCTCGCTGTCCTCCTGCAAACCCCAGGATCTCTCCAGCCTGCCCACACAGGCTCCTCGGACCCCGTCCTGGCCCTGGTGCTTGGACATGCTGCAGGCTGCCGGGGCCGGACCCCGTGCTGACACAAGCCCAGCAGCGTTGTGGCGTTGCGAAGGGGGGGTCTGAGCCCGGGAGTCGGGCGCTCCGCTTTCCCAGTGGAAACGAGGCGCAAACGGGCTGCTGGAGCGCGTCCTTGTGCGGCTCCAGCGCCGACGCGCCGCCTCTCCGGCACCTCCTGCAGCTGTGCCCCGCGGTCGACGTCGCCCTGGGCCTCGTCAGCGACCAGCTGGGGCTCGTGAACTGTGAGTTGTTCCTCGCGCCTTGCCCTCCTCCGTGCACGCGGCCCTGCCCTCGGCGCCGGCCCCGAAGCGCCTTGCGCCCACCCCGGGCGGCGAGAGCGGATCGGCCGGCTCCATCCCATGGTCCCTGCGCCGCTCGGTGCCTGGACCTGCGCCCGGACGGCAGCCGGGGCAGAGCCCCGGCTCACATGGGACATGTGTCCTCATCCTCCTCCCGGCCCAGGTCTGCTTTTCCCAGCCCTCGCTCGCTAACCGAAGGGCCTCCGCGCGCACGGAGCTGGGCGCCGATGGGCGGCCGCGAGCTCTGCCCCGCAGCAGAGGTTCCGGCGGCGGCAAACGTTGCTCCTCAGGGCGATGGTTTTGCCGGCGGGGCGCGGAGCAGACGCTCGGACCCCGTGGGCGAAGCGGCCCCGTGGGCAGGCTGCTGCTCCCAGTCCCCCTGCAATCTAGGGGCTTTTCCAGAAGAAGAGGGGGGGGTGGGGAGGTGGGAGCTACGCCCTGAGTCAGCAGGCAACCGCCAATTCACTCTCTCTCCACCCAGCACTGGTGCCCCTGGGCTTACTGGGAAGCATCCAGTACACCGTATCGAGCCTGCCGCTGGTAACCGGCCAGTTCCTAGAAATAGATCTGAACGTAAGTCTTGTTTCTCCCCTTCTTGCCCTTACACGAAGGCGGTGCGGCGTTCTGCAGCGGTGCTGGAGCGGCTCCGCGCGCCGTCCCTGGCGGCGAGCTCGGCCCCGCGCCCTGCTCTGGGCCCCGCCGCGGCCTCAGGGCTCTGGGCTGGCGTCTGCACCGCGGCGATTTCTGCCGGAGGAAACGTCGTGGAGCCTGACGCGGGCCGGTTGTGCGCGCAGTGACAAGTGTCGCTGCAGCCGTCCGCGAAGCTTTGAACTTTCCTCCCCGGTAATTGCAGACTGCAGTCGGGCGAGCGGCCGGGGGCCTGGTTGACTACCCCCTGGGAAGACCAGAAGCTGTCCCCACGCCGCCGAGGGTCCCCATGCCTCCTCTGCCACCCATGCCGGACACCAGCTCCTCCCAGCTGGGCCTGTCCGTGAACTTCCTCAGCTCGGTGATGTCGGTGCTGCAGAGGCAAGGTGCCCTGGACTTGGACATCTCCAGCGGGATGGTGAGTACAGAGCTGCCAGGACGGGGCCGGGGAAACACTGCCTAGCTCTGGAGTTCAGAGAGATTAAGGGGGATCACCAAACTGGTGTTACTTTGCAATGCTTTAGCACATATCTACCATTTGTCGGGAATTTTCCTATCTTGGGCAAAAGAGAGACTCGCAGAACTGTCTGGTAACTGGCTCAGGTGCATCCCTGCAGCAGAGTAGGAGATACCTGTTGAAAATCCTCACACACACTCCAACGTAATGTCTCCTCCTTGTCTGTAACAGTTTCCTGAGCTTCCACCGCTAACAACATCGACCCTGGGAGCCCTGATCCCTGCGGTGAGTGCGTTCAGTTTCCACTTTGTGCTGCAAATAAGCCGGTAAGAGAAGAAGTATCCAGAGGCAGGGGAGCTCTCCCTGCCTCGCCTGCTCGGCGGCATCATCTCATACTCAAATCGCTGAGTCCTGTGGACTTGAAGGAGCTTTGACTTAGCTTGAAAACTGAAAGCTGCAGCAGGCCAGAGCCTGATTTATCACCCTGTCCTCTTGCCCTTCTCCTGTGTCGCAAATGAGCCTCGTAGCTACGAGCGAAGGGGCTGCCGGTGGTCCTCTGCCCAGGACAAGGCGTCCTGACCTGGGCCTCCACGGTGGCTGAATTCACAGCTGCTTTGAAATCACTTAAATCAGTGACAGAGCCTGGCTCGACTGGCGTGAACCTGGCCCCCGCAGAGCCCTGCTGACCCCAGGTGTCCCAGTAGGCAGCTTGCTCTCTGGTTCATACTGACTTGTTCTGCCTGTCCAAGAGTCAACAGCTCGTGTGCTGCTGCCACCAAACGCTCTCCCTTGGGATGCTGACAGGTTTTCAAGGCGTACCCCGAATCACACGAATTGTTGCTGAAAATTGCGGTCCCTGAAGCACCAGTGGTGACCTTAAAGAAAAGCAAAGGTGTGATCCAGCTCACGGCTACAGCCGAAGTGATGGTGATCCATCCACAGGACGTCCAGAAGTCCCTCTGCCTCCTGAACATTGTGGGTATTAAGGAACAACTCATGCAGAAATTCCTCCCGTGGTGAGACGGTTGCTGCCCGTCCTCCCCTTCCCTCTGCCGGACGCAGGGGTGCCGTAAACGTGGACACGCATCCGCGGTGGAAAGGCCCGCGTTGCAGACGGGGCAAGGCCCGGCAGAGCCGGCTCCCGCTCTGACCCCTCTGCTCCCCGCCTGCAGGATGCTGCTTTGCTGGCCCAGTTTTCTGTTGAAGACCACAAACTGAAGATCAGCGTCAGCCTTGAGAAGTAGGTGTTAAATCGGTGTCAGTTTGTGGCCGGCCACACTCTAACGCAAGCCCAGGAGCGGTGAGACGGGGCGATTCGCAGGGGACCAGCCTGGGCTGGGTGCGGATAAGGAAACTGGCTGAATTAGACCATCAAAGGAACTACCCGAATTTTACTCGCTTCTGCTTCTTTTCCCCCCGTAGGACTGATCTCTCCTTGGTGTCTTCCTCCATTGGTGATTTTGATGTAAGAACACAGCCAGCTTCAGCAATATGTGAAATCTATTGCGGGAAGCAAAAAGTGCTGATAGATACTGGTTCAGGAGAAATAAGGGCCTGTCGCGGTGCAACTTGTGCCGTACTTGTAGTAGAAACTTTCTTTCACTCTGGAAGTGGATTTTTTCCAAATTCCCATTTGATCCATTGGCAGTTTTCAGGCAAAATCCCGTAAATCAGTGTGAAAAATAATAAAGGGAAATAGGAGAACAATCCCTATTACTGCCGTCAGGATGCACGGGGCCAGAGGTGAACAAAGCAGGAATTATCTGTACTGGCAGCCGGTGTATTTGTGTTGCACTGCGGGTAGCTGGGAAGCACGGCAAGTTAGCCTGGGCAGAGCCGCGCACGGCCGCCGCTGACGCGATTTCGATATCCGAGCTCCGCGGGGTGGCACAGCGCAGCATGGCATGGCACGGCACAGCACGGCACGGTGCGGCGCGGTGCAGCACGGCGCGGCATGGCACGGCACAGTGCGGCATGGCACGGCACGGCGCAGGGCCGGCCGTGCACTCCGTCATCCGCTTTAACTCCCCAGCAGCTCCTGGGCCCCAGCCAGCCCGCTCACGCCAATGCCGCGGAGAGGAATGTCCTCCGGGAACGGGGGCTCCTTCCTCCGCGGAGGGTTTTTCCAATTTGTCATTCTTCATCAAAAAACCAAAAAAAAAAAAAAAAAAAAACAAAAAGGAGGGCTGTGGAGCTCCTTGCTGTATGCTTAAAATATTCTGTCATATCCGTGACGTCTCCTAGTGATGCACCTGGCGTAGCCTGGTGTTTTGTAGGGAACAAAAATCAAAGCGCAGGGGGATCCCGCGGGTCTCCGTTCCCAGGTTGCGTGGAGACCAGGCGCGGGGGGTTTGCAGGGCGGTTGGCTGCAACCGCTCTGCGGAGGGGCGGCATTTTTGGACTACAAGTCGCCCAGTAAATGTTTAAAGAAAGGCCCGTGTCCTGCGACGTGGGGCGGAGGCGGGTGGAGTGGGGTCCCCGGCCGATGCGGCGCGGGAGCGGCTCGGCGCCGGGCTGACCCGCGCCGCGGCTGACCCTCTCCTTGCTGCAGACCTCGCTCCTGGAGACGCTGGTTGGCAGGATTTTCGATGTCGCCTTCCTGCCTGCGATGAACAGTAAGGAGGCTTTGATCCCTCGGCCGTGTATCCGTTGACGCTAGACCGTGCGCCACACAGGCATTTTAGGCACTTTTAATTTACCCCCGCAATGTGCAGTAGGAGCCAGTGGAACTAATTAGCAGTAAGAACGGCAGCGTGTCGGGAAGGGAGCAGACGCAAGGAAGTCAAGGCGCTGGGAGAGGCGGGCAGGGCGCGGGCAGCTGATGCCTCCCCCCGGGGGCATAAGGCCGGCTTTGCCAAAGCCTCGGGGCACGCAGCCCTCCAGGAAGCCGTGCCCTCGCTGGACGGAGGGTGGGAACTCCGGAAGGGTTGCGGGAGGCAAAACCCGCAGGCGGGGAGTTAAAGCAGCCCTCGGGGTCCCTTTGCGCCTGGGTGCTCACGGAGAGCTCTGCCCCGCAGGCATCCTCGCAGAAGGCGTTCCCCTCCCCAGACTGCTCAACATCGACTTCACCAACGCCGACGTGGACGTCATCCAGGTGAGTGCGTGGCGGCCGGCGGCGCGGCTCCTGGGTGCACCTCGCCTCTGCTCCTCCTGGAGCACCCCAGCACCCTGCCTCTGCTCCTCCGGGCGCATCCCAGCACCTCGCCTCTGCTCCTCCGGGCGCACCCCAGCACCCCGCCTCTGCTCCTCCGGGCGCATCCCAGCACCTCGCCTCTGCTCCTCCCGGAGCACCCCAGCACCCTGCCTCTGCTCCTCCGGGCGCATCCCAGCACCCCGCCTCTGCTCCTCCCGGAGCATCCCAGCACCCTGCCTCTGCTCCTCCGGGCGCATACCAGCACCCTGCCTCTGCTCCTCCGGGCGCACCCCAGCACCCTGCCTCTGCTCCTCCGGGCGCATCCCAGCACCTCGCCTCTGCTCCTCCCGGAGCACCCCAGCACCCCGCCTCTGCTCCTCTGGGCGCACCCCAGCACCCCACCTCTGCTCCTCCGGGCGCATCCCAGCATCCCGCCTCTGCTCCTCCGGGCGCACCCCAGCACCCCGCCTCTGCTCCTCCCGGAGCACCCCAGCACCCCGCCTCTGCTCCTCCCGGTGCACCCCAGCACCCTGCCTCTGCTCCTCCGGGCGCATACCAGCACCCCGCCTCTGCTCCTCCCGGTGCACCCCAGCACCCTGCCTCTGCTCCTCCCGGAGCATCCCAGCACCCTGCCTCTGCTCCTCCCGGTGCACCCCAGCACCCTGCCTCTGCTCCTCCCGGAGCATCCCAGCACCCTGCCTCTGCTCCTCCAGGCGCACCCCAGCACCCTGCCTCTGCTCCTCCCGGTGCACCCCAGCACCCTGCCTCTGCTCCTCCCGGCGCACCCCAGCACCCTGCCTCTGCTCCTCCCGGCGCACCCCAGCACCTCGCCTCTGCTCCTCCGGGCGCACCCCAGCACCCTGCCTCTGCTCCTCCGGGCGCATCCCAGCACCCCTCCTCTGCTCCTCCCGGCGCATCCCAGCACCCTGCCTCTGCTCCTCCGGGCGCACCCCAGCACCCTGCCTCTGCTCCTCCCGGCGCACCCCAGCACCCTGCCTCTGCTCCTCCGGGCGCATCCCACCACCCCGCCTCTGCTCCTCCGGGCGCACCCCAGCACCCTGCCTCTGCTCCTCCGGGCGCATCCCACCACCCCGCCTCTGCTCCTCCCGGAGCATCCCGCCACCCTGCCTCTGCTCCTCCGGGCGCACCCCAGCACCTCGCCTCTGCTCCTCCCGGAGCATCCCAGCACCCCGCCTCTGCTCCTCCGGGCGCATCCCAGCACCCTGCCTCTGCTCCTCCCGGAGCACCCCAGCACCCTGCCTCTGCTCCTCCGGGCGCACCCCAGCACCTCGCCTCTGCTCCTCCCGGAGCATCCCAGCACCCTGCCTCTGCTCCTCCGGGCGCACCCCAGCACCCTGCCTCTGCTCCTCCCGGAGCACCCCAGCACCCTGCCTCTGCTCCTCCCGGAGCACCCCAGCACCTCGCCTCTGCTCCTCCGGACGCACCCCAGCACCCCGCCTCTGCTCCTCCCGGAGCATCCCAGCACCCCGTCTCTGCTCCTCCCGGAGCACCCCAGCACCCCGCCTCTGCTCCTCCCGGAGCGTCCCAGCACCCTGCCTCTGCTCCTCCGGGCGCATCCCAGCACCCCGCCTCTGCTTCTCTGGGCGCACCCCAGCACCTCGCCTCTGCTCCTCCCGGCGCACCCCAGCACCCCGCCTCTGCTCCTCCGGGCGAGGAGGCTGCGCTGGCCGCCGGCGGGGGGAGCGTGTAACCACGCAAGCTGAACGCCGTTCCCGTTGGCTCCTGTAGGATCTGCTTGTGTTATCGGCATGAGCCAGGATGCCGCACGGAAATGGAGAGCCACGTTTTGCACCTCTTCTGCCGGAGCGGTGCACAGTCCAGCGGGGCCTCGGGGTGCTGAGCACAGCGAAACGAGCCCTGCGGAGGGGCCGCATCCTGCCCACGCTGCTCCGCACATGGACTCACGGCAAGAAACCATCGGTTCCGTCGGCTGGGGCCTCGTGAACGCGCGGAAGGACACGCGTGCGTTTTGCTGTCCCGCGCTCAGCTCCAATAAAGATCAGCTTCCCGCAGCCCCCGCGGTGCCTCGGAGCGCGCGGTGCGCCCGGCCGCGCGGCCGACCGGCCCCGGCGCTGCAGCCGAGGGCGGCCGCGGCTCCGCTCGGACCCGGGGCCTGCGGAGTCGCCGGGCCGTAGGGCCGGGGCGGACCTCGCCTCGGATCGGGGGAGAAGCGCCGCCGGAGCCGTGCTCAGGGACAGGCTTTGGGGAGGGCGCCCGGCCCAGGGAGGCGGGTTGCAGCCCGCGCTGGGAAGCGGGCGCCCGCTCCCGGCCCGCAGCGCTCCCGGCCCGCAGCCGGCGCCGGGGCCGCCCGGGAGGTGCTGCGGCGCTGAGCGCCGTGCGCGGCTCCGCTGCGCGCCGGCCCGCTCCCGAGCCTCAGCTGCATTCTGCAGGACTGCGGTCCTCGGACTAGAGCCCTGAAGCCGCCATCGCTGCGGGAGGCACCTGGGCCGGCTCCAACGCTGCTGCCTTTCCCACCGCGTCCTGCCCCTCCCGGCCCAGGCAAACCCAGAAAAACTCCGCTCGCTTTGCCAGCAGAGTTTGCTGGAAAATGTTGTGCATCTTCAACAGGAAATTCCCACATCTCAGAGTTTGTTTTGGCCCTCAAAAGCCCGTCATGAGCTGTTTTGTGGGATGAATGACTAAAGTACTGGAGAACCTGAAAGTGCTCTTATCAAAGGGAAATGCTCCGATAACATGACATGCAGTCTCTAGAATCTGAAGTTTTTAGGTAAAGAAATTAAAAACATGCATACACAGACACATATTTTAATACAAGAGTAAAATTGGGACAGTATGAAATAGAAGTAGAAAAGACAGAATCAGAAGCAAGAGGAAAAGCTGGAATGGAAAGCAATGCTCTAGGTGAGGGTTAGGCTGCCCTGGGATCCGTGGATCGCCCTCGGGACGGCTCCGCTGCCCTGAAGCCTCCTCGCCATTGCAGATCACCTCCGTTAGATGTGATCAGCCTGCGTGGGGAGGAGGTGGCTGCTCTCATCCCCTGCTCCCCCCTTCCTCGACAGCCGAGGAAGCGGCGGTGCGGGCGCGGGGTGGCTGCAGGGCCGGTGGGTCTGCCCACGGGTTTCACGGCGTCGTGCGTTTCTTCAGCCTCCTTCCACAGCGGGATGTTGGGTTTTCTGACGATAACCGCAAAGGACGTTTTCTGGAAACATAAGGGAAGGGCTTGGCGTCGGCCCCGCGGTGCAGGCGCGGGGAGGAGGCGGACGCTGCCCGTGCCGGAGCCGCGGGTGCATCGCTGGTGCCGGAGCAGCCCGGCACCGGCGCTCCGTGCTCGCCGGGCGGCGCAGGGGGGCCGGGGAGGCGCCGTCCTCGGAGACACGCAAAGCCGCCCCAGGTGACCCTGCGGGAGCACACGCTCTCCGGAGGGCCCCGCCGGCCTCTCCCCGCTGCGAGCGCTCCCGAAGGCCGTGACCCGGCGGGCGGGTCTGCGCCCCGGGCGAGCCGCGGTGCTGCCGGCGTCCCTGCAAAGCGCCGGGTTCCCGCCCGCGCCGGCGGCTGCGGCGCTCGGTGCTCCTCGCCCACCCGGCTGTGGGACGGGCTCGGCGTGCCCAGGCTGCCGAGCCCGGGTGGTGCTGTGCCCCAGGGGCCTCCCCAAAATAAAAAGAAACCTGCCCCATTACTAACAAGCTTGGGCTCCTGCTGGAGATCCCATGGGTGCAGGCTCCCATGGGTGCAAGCTCCAGTGGGGCTCCTGCTGGGGATCCCATGAGTGCAGGCTCCCATTGGTGCAGGCTCCCAGTGGGGCTCCTGCTGGGGATCCCATGAGTGCGGGATCCCATGGGTGCAGGCTCCAGTGAGACTCCCAATGGGGCTCCAAGTGGGGCTTCCATGGGTGCAGGCTCCAGTGGGGCTCCTGCTGGAGATCCCATGGGTGCAGGCTCCCATGGGTGCAAGCTCCAGTGGGGCTCCTGCTGGGGATCCCATGAGTGCAGGCTCCCATGGGTGCAGGCTCCCAGTGGGACTCCTGCTGGGGATCCCATGGGTGCGGGATCCCATGGGTGCAGGCTCCCAGTGGGACTCCCAATGGGGCTCCCAGTGGGTCTCCCATGGGTGCAGGCTCCCAATGGGGCTGCCAGTGGGGCTCCCATGGGTGCAGACTCCCAGTGGGGCTCCCAGTGGGGCTCCCACGGGCACAGGTTCCTGGCAGGGCTCCCATGGATCCCACGGGTGCAGGCTCCCAGTGGGGCTCCCATGGGTGCAGGCTCCCATGGGTGCAGGCTCCCAGTGGGGCTCCCGGGGCTCCGGGCTCCCAGGGGTCCCACGCACGCAGGCAGCCAGAGCCCAGTGCTGGGGCCAGGCTGGGCAGAAGGCCTCGGCCGGGGGCCAGGGCGGGAGCAGACCGCGGGCAGGTGCGAGAGCCGGCGGGACGTGGCCCCGGGGACGGAGTTGGCAAACGCCACGGGGCCTCTGCGGAAAGCCGCCGGCACACCTCGCGGCCCGTGAAGGGTGTTCGTGCCGACTCGCGTCCCTGCTTTTCCTTTCCTCATTCCTGGCGCTGCAGGGTATAAAAGCGCGGCTCCGCCGGCGGCGGGCGCAGGCCGTGGGCGGCCGCCGCGCGACCCAGGCAGCCAGGTAAGAGGTGCCGCCGCCGCGCCGCTCGCCCTCCCGCCGGCGACCTGCAGCAGGGCACAGCTCAGCCCCCAAAGCAAGAATTTTAATGATGTTTTCCTTTGATTTCTGTAGCAGCATTTAATCATTTATGAAAATTAATTTTTAAAGCTAGTAGAGCTCTTGCTTTTCAAACTCCACATTTATTTTTGTTGTTGTTCGGTTTATTCTAATGATTAAACAAGCAGCAATGAGGAGGATTTTTTTTTTTTATGCCTTTGGTGCCCAGCATTCAGAACAGTTTTGAACTTGCCAGATCTCATCTCAGCTGGTGCAGAATAAGCGTTTATCTGCCAAGCTTTGCGCACGTTTACGTGGGCTGGACATCTCGCACGTGGGTTTTCGCAAGTGCCCGAGAAGGCGAAATACCCAGGCAGAGCTGGCTAAGTAACGGCACAGATACTGGTCACGTATTCTCTCCAAGAGCTCTTTTAAAAGACCTGAAAACCATTTTGGCATCCTTTTACAATGCTGCCCACGTCTTGCAGAGACCCTCCAACAAATCCTGCTGATTTTATTTGACACAATTTTCAATCGAAGCTGCTCAAGCCTCTATCTCTCTGTTCTGTTCAATAATCACAGCTACAGGAGCTGTGCATCATTACATGCTGATCAAAGGGAGAATGTAAAAGACAGTCTAGTGAATTAAAGTCTAGTTTAATTGTGCCAAGAACTGTCATAAAGGGATTTTTTAAAGTATCTGGAACAGATATAAAGAAGTTGTTCGGTACGACCTAAATAATATTTCTTAGTGCTGAAATGCTGCAATATGCGGAGTGTATGTTGCCATTCACTGCGGATGCAATGCCAGCCTTATTTGGGCCATGAGGTGGGATTTACAGGCGAATGTTTTGTTAAAACTGAGCCCTGTAGAAGTGCTTTAGTGATTGCCTTTTTTGATTTTCTTTGCAAGCACATTTATGTGCATGAACAAACATTCCCCAGCGATGGTTGCAACCGCAAATAGACCAAACGATGTGAGAACTTGAGGTCCTTGAAGGTGATTTCTTTTGAATAGAAGCAGATCAAATACGCAAAAAATGGGCTCTTTTCACAAGCTGAATGGAGCAAAATGAAAAAAACAAACAACCCAGCCATGGAAAAGTGAATCTGATTTTGGCTGCTCTTTGAGCCTTAATAAATGTAAAGTGTTACTCATAATGCAGGGAAGGGCATGATTTTGGCACGTGTGATTTTTTAGCTGGCTGTGCTCCTTTAGGTGGTCTTATTTTAGGGTCCTTTCCGAGCAGGCTGAAGCGACTCGTCTCTCTCTGCATCAGGTCTTTCCGTCTCGTCTCCTCGCCCCTTGCTCTGCTCGAATGTCGCGCTCTTCTTCAGAGCGTCCCTGCGCTGCTCCGGCTTCCCCCGCGCCGGGGCAGCCCGCCCAGGCACGCGATGGACCTCGCCGGGGTCCGCGCCGGCGGCGGTGCGCGGGCTGACGTGGCTCTCGGCAGGTGCCGGCGCGGGAGATGCTGAGCTGCTGCTGCCTCGCCGTGCTCTGGGGCTTGCTGCCCGCCTCCCAGGGCCTCCTCAGCTTGGGAAGCGCTCTTGGGTTGAGCCCAGCGCGACCTGGACATGGTGAGTTCAAAGGATTTCTGTGTTCCGTGGTGGCCCAGGGACGTCGGTGGCCTGCTCCTTGCAGGCTCGGCTGCGCAGGGAACCGACCGCCGACGAGCCAAGAGCCCTCACGAGCATCCCCTGCCAGGGGGCCAGGAAGAAGTAGCTCTTCAAGAGCAGCTCAAAAGCAAATATTCACCCAGAGCAGATTAGCATCCCTCCCCCTCACTCTTCCTCCTGTTTTTTTCATTTGTTTGTTTTTGCTGAGTCCCAAGTGTCTGTGCCTCGAGCGCATCCCGCAGACGCCCACGGCAAAGCCCTCGGCTTCAAAGGGTGCAGGATTCCCCGTGCTCTGCACAAGTGGCATGCCATGCGGGATGGGAGATCTCCTGACTTTCCCAGCACGGAGTCGCCCTTGTAGAGGAGAAACTTCAGAGAGATTTGTTCCATTTACAGTGATGTTTAACTGAGAGAGAAAGATACAACAGAATATTTGTTTTGGTGGGAATGAAATGCCACTGGGACCCAGCGAGGGAGTGGCAGCACGAAACCTGGCGGGGATGGAGTACATGAGGTGTGATGACGCGTTTTCATTTCTTTCTTTTAGCTTTTTTTTTTTTTTTTTTTGATCTTCTGCATGATGGGGAGCGGGGTTAAGACAGGTACATGCTGCAGTCCAAGTGCCCAGGATCCAGGTCTTTTTGACCAAGAGATCTTCTGGCCACAGGACTGTTTGGCAAGGGCAGAACACTGATATTTTGATGCCAGATGGGGGTCTTAGCTCGTATGCCCCAGACGGAGCTCGGCAGCGAAGCCATGCCCCTCTCAGGCCTTGCTGGCGATGAGGGTGCGTGAGTCTGCGCTACTGCCCAAAGGAAAGCTCCTCAGCCTGCTGGGTGCGTAAGATTTACTTTTCAGCAAAGACACACAGAGTAACTTTTTCACTGGCAAAGATGCATTTTGAACAAGGAAGATGGGCCTGGCACAGACCCGCTGCAAAGTGCAGCTTTGTCTGAAGCGGGACATGAAAATGAACCTGGAAGAGATATTCCTGCACAAAAAGGCAAACCTCCCCTGCCGCAGAGACCAGTCCAGCAGTGGCTGGGGAGGTCACCCTACTTTCTTGTCAATGAAATTCTTCCCAACACGAAAGTCTAATGAGTAACTGAGACTTCTTGGTGCAGGAGGCCTGCTCGGTACTGGTATTCTCGGCAGTGAAGGTCTGCTCGGCGGAAAAGGCGGAGTGCTTGGCACAGGCCTTCTTGGTGAAGGTGGGCTACTCGGTACGGGCCTTCTTGGCAAAGAAAGTCTGAGTGGAAAAGGAAGCGAAGACCTCCCTGGTGCAGGAAATGGATCTCACGGAGCCGGACTCCTTGGCACAGGCCTCCTAGGTGAGGAAGGTCTACTTGGCATGGGTGTGCTTGGGAGAGGACAGCTTCTGCCTATTAAAGCCAGTTTGGTAATGAAGGTCTGACTGTTGCAGGAGAACAGTCTGGCAAAAGCGGTCCGCTTGGCACAGGGGTCCTTGGTGGGGAAGGCCTCCTTGGTAACGGCCTCCTCGGCAGTAGCCTGCTTGGCAATAAAGGTCTTCTTGGAGAGAAGGATCTGCTTGGCACAGGTCTGCTTGGAAAAGGAGGTCTTCTAGGCAATGGAAGTCTACTTGGTCTCAATGGCCTTCTGGGTGAAGGAGGACTTCTGGGTGAAGGAGGACTTCTAGGTGAAGAAGGACTTCTGGGTGGTGGAGTCCCTCAAAAGTCAACACAAGGCTTTGACTGGTAAGTCAAAGGAGAAGCACAGCTGTGGTGCTCATCACAGGTCCTCAGCCTGTCCATCAGCTTCCCTGAGACAGGAAAAGCTTGTATGAGCTGAAGGCCTAGCCGAATATTTTAAAACTAAGTTTAGTAAATGATATCAGACACTTCACTGGTCCTTGTCTAAGAGACTAGTGGTAAATCCTGCTTCCACTAGAGCTTTCTGAAGGGTAACCGATAACTTCCAGAGGCGGAGTTCCCATAAAAAGGTGTTCCAGGGCAGGACCAGATCCCATTATAAAAGATACCAGTCCCAGGCTGGCAGCTCACACAAGGAGCTGCAACAGGGGAAAATCCAGCTGGACACAGGAGGAAGTCTCTCCATGAGTGATGGATGGGCACCAAGTGGGGGAAATCTCTATTCTTGGAGACAGTCAAAACTCAGCTGGACACAGCCCCGAGCAACCCGATCTAGCTTTGATGTTAGCTCCTCTTGGAGCAGAGATTAGCCCTTTCTCACCTGCGCTTTTCAGTGATTCTATGCTTTTCTAACCGAGAATATCCGTACTGGGAACAGTTTAAGTGATTAACACATGGTAGCGTGCCGGGGGCAGGGTGCGCAGGGGGTGAATCTCGGGAAACACGGGGCAGGCGGTTTGCTCCTGCTGACTCTGCTTGGCAGCAAACTTGAGTCATGGCTCAGCTGCCAGACCGTCTGGCTCATGTCTCAAGCCGGGCTTGCTTTGGTTTCAACCTCCAGGTTGAAGGTCCTGAACCTTGAAAACATCCGAGCGTCGTGGAAGGTGCTTCCCAGGGGCGAGCTTGTACTGAACCTGTATTCAAAGCTGACGCTTAACTTGCCAGGGTGAGTTTGGTGGGCAAGTAAAACAGAGTGAGGTTATGGAAAGGTCCGACAGTGCTGGCGTAGGATGGGATGTTTCAGCGTGCTGGAGAAACAGCAGCAGACGCTGAGTGAGGTGCTCACGAGGAAAGGCTCAGCGTTGTGCTTCCTGCCTTTTCCTCGGTGAAATTTCCAGCTTTCCTCTTTTAAAGCATGGTCTCAAAGTTTGCAGCAGCAGCTTCTGTTCAGCGAATCTGAGGTCACCAGTCAGCCCATTCCCTCACCCTTGCAGCTAAGCAGCAGGCTATTAAAGGCAACAGGTATTTTCTGCTGAAAGGCCATCGTCTGCTTGTTAGTGACCATACCTGAACAGTCCAGAGGTCTCGTATTTCTGTCCTTTCTGCAGGAAGAGCAGTGCTTTGAAAAGCCAGTGAACTTGCGCATACCATGATAAAGGAATTTTCAGAAAATAAATATTGGCTCTTAGAGGAGGTTGCACACTGCATGCATCCCTGGAGCTGTTATGATTTTTCTTCCAGTGCTTCTTTAGAAATCTGATTCTCTTGAGAGAACAGCAAAGCTGTTGACTTCACCAGGGCCCAGATTTTGACCCTGAGAAGCCCGTGGAGGCAGTGATCATCCTGCAGACAAGGTGTTGGAAGCACAGTGCCAGAAATGCTCTTTCATGTAAACTTGTCCTTCCTCCTTCTGAAGTCAGAATAATCCTGGAAAAAATCCTCTGTGCCTGTTCTTAGCACACGGGGACTATGATGAGGATCTCCTGGTAGAAACAGGGGCCTGATGAAAATCCTGAGACAAAAAGTGCTGTTCCAGCTGAGCCCGAGCTTGTAACTCAGCCACAGATGGTGCTTTTCTGTGTTACTTTGATTTTCTTCATAACCTGCCCAGCTCCATCAGTTACGTCCTTGTTTTTCAGAATCTTTCTCTTTCTGAGTGGATCCTCGGTAGAAGCAAACATCACGTCACACATTGCCCTGACACAGGACACACCTGGGGACCTCAGACTGGTCATTAAGGACTGTGGCAGCCTGTTTGGGGGCTTGAAGGTCAACCTGCGGAGGGGGTGAGTGTGAGGAATATCCCGCAGCGCTGTGCTCATTTAACACGTTTTACAGCTTCTCAGTCAGAACCGTCCAGGCGACTGGCGAGGACCGGAGCCGAGGCCAGCGTCCCGGGCTCACGTGGGCTTGACTCGGGCCGTCAGCATAGGGATGAATTTCCCACTGGATGCTGGATTGTCTCTCTCTTGCTCCCCTGGGGAAGCAGCCCACGGAGCAGCCCAGCTGGGCTCTAATTTCCAGCTTTCAGGCTGTGCAGCACATCAAAGAGCAGGTTAATTCAAAGAAAACCTCAGTGGCAACATGCACAGCTCCATTATCCAGCGTTGAGGAAACCATGGACTTTTCTCACGGAAAAGTCACTTTTTTTGAGAAACCTGAAAGGCAATTGGATATTGGTATACTCATATAGAAATGTTTACAGTAATGTGCAGAACTAGCCCTGTGTTGGCTCCTTGCGAGTTTGTAGTGGGGCAACATTTCAGTCTGAGATCCAAGCACAGCTTTACCTGTTAACGGTCAGACTTTAATAACCAGCCATTAAAAGTCCTGAGCATCTATAATTCCTGCTAAAGCCTGGGGGAGCTGTAAGCTTGCAGCAGCTTTTGCCATCAGAGATGACGGAAGATGCTGTGCTGGTCTTCGGTGCTCATGGTACTGCAAACCAGCAGCATATTTCAGATTCATCTTGATTCTGAGACCTGTATTCTGATAAAGTCTGTGATATTAGTTTGATTTTGTCTTTCTTTTTCTTTTTTCCTTTCCAGCCTCTTTACCAATATAGTGAGTGGTTTGGTAAACTCTTCTCTTCGGTCTTTCCTACCTGCGCTGGTGAGTTTGGGCAAATCTCTTCACTACGAGAAGCTGCAGTTTAGCTGAAGTTACTGCTCTTTCCATAATGGTCTAGCATTTATATATATATATATATATATATATATATATATGTATGTACATGTATATACACACACACATATATAAATATATATGCATGTGTGCATGCACAGACACACATCCACATCCCATAACTGAATTCTGCAAACTTCCTTGATCTTTCTTACAGTCAGAATTTATTTGTTAAAAGTAATTCAAATTCCATCATGCAATGTTACGGGATAATTTGTAACCAATTGCTTTCTGAAATGCTTTCTCGTACTGAGGAGGTACGGTAAACAGAAGTGACAGCGTCACTTAGGAAAAAAGGTGCTTGTTAGAAAATCTGTTATTCTGTTAAACAGAATCTCTGCCGTTTTGAGAAGCGAGCTGAACAATTTATATTGCTCTTTTTCTGTGGAGGAAACTATGTCCTAGGAGCTGATTGTTGCGTCTTGATTTAAAGCCCGTGACACTCGGGCGATGTTAGCGAGCGGTGCGGCGGCACCGCAATACGCTCACCGAGGTTGTTCCCCTTGTTACTGTTGCAGTTTTGCCCATTAGTGAACATTTGGTTCAGCATCATCAATGTTCAGCTGCACTTTCTCAACCGTAAGTTGCTAACTTTGCTTTTGTATATTGATTTTGGTAGTGACACATGAGTTTTACGTGTCTAGCCCCCTCCGCAGGCATCGGACATCCTGCACAGACGGTGCGCTGCTGAGGGAGCCCCACGCTACACCCACGCTGCACCCGTGGGAGAGCCCTGCGCTGCACCCACGCGTGAGCCCCACGCTGCACCCGTGGGAGAGCCCCGCTCTGCACCCGTGTGAGCCCCACAGTGCACCCGTGGGAGAGCCCCGCTCTGCACCCACGCGTGAGCCCCACGGTGCACCCGTGGGAGAGCCCCACTCTGCACCCGTGTGAGCCCCACGGTGCACCCGTGGGAGAGCCCCGCTCTGCACCCGTGTGAGCCCCACAGTGCACCCGTGGGAGAGCCCCGCTCTGCACCCACGCGTGAGCCCCACGGTGCACCCGTGGGAGAGCCCCACTCTGCACCCGTGTGAGCCCCACAGTGCACCCGTGGGAGAGCCCCGCTCTGCACCCACGTGTGAGCCCCACGGTGCACCCGTGGGAGAGCCCTGCTCTGCACCCACATGAGCCCCACGCTGCACCCGTGGGAGAGCCCCACTCTGCACCCACGCGTGAGCTCCGCTCTGCACCGCACGAGCCGGGCGGCTGGTTCCTGCCAGCTGCATGGGGCTCGAGTCGCTCGTGGCTGTGTTTGCTGTTTAGGTCCATGGGACGTTTTCTCTATTTGCCCCAAATCTTTCCCGTGCCATGGGACACGGGTGGCTTCTGAGCAGTGGTTTGCAGAGGAGCCTTTGGACCCCGGCACGTCTGACGCCTGCAGGAAAGCTGAGCGGTTTTTCCTGCTCGGTTTTCCCAGACGTGGTCAGCGGTCCCGTTTCCTTGCGGCGCGATGCCGCGTTTCCCTCGGGGCAGGGAGCTCTCCCGCAGGCCCGGGGCCGGCAGGACGCTTTGCCCCGCTCTGATGCACGGACGTCTCCCTCTGCGCAGGCATCGCCTCGTTTGGGCTTCTCGGGAAAATCCATTCCGCCCTCTCCGGCGTGCCGCTGACGACAGGGCAATTCGTGGAGCTGGATTTACAGGTACTGGCCGTGCTCAGGGAGTCCTCGGAGACGCACCGGCCCGTGCCCACGCGGTCTGCAGTGACGGACCCCCGGGACTCTCCCCCTCCGTGCCCCGTCCTCACGCCGCAGCGGCGACAGACGGACTCTAACGCTGCTCCCACCCGCCTGTTTTTTGCAGAATTCCCCTTTCCCAAGCGCCTTCCTCGCCTGGCTGCTGCAGGGTGAGTTCTACCCTGTCGGGTTCCTCCCGCTGGCACCTGCGTGGGCCAGAGCGAGGATGCAGACGGAGCCCTGGGGCCGGCAGCGGCCCCACGCAGCGAGCGGGTCCCCGCGGCTGCCGGCTCCGGCCGTTGGCCGATGCCCCGTGCAGCCGGTGTGTCTCTGGGCAGCCCCAGCCCTGAGTGTGCCACGGTGCAGGGTGCTGGGCGCACCGCAGCATGGTGCAGGGTGCCAAGTATGCCATGGTGCAGGGTGCTGGGTGAGCCGCGGTGCAGGGTGCCCAGTGCACCACAGTGCAGGGTGCAGGGTGCTGAGTGTGCCACAGTGCAGGGTGCATGGTACTCGGTGCAGGGTGCCCAGTGTGCCATGCTGCAGGGTGCCCGGTGCAGGGTGCTCGGAGCAGGGTGTCCGGTTGCCTGGTGCAGGGTGCCTGGTGCCTAGTGCGCTGTGGTGCAGGGTGCCCGGTGCAGGGTGCCCGGTGTGCCGTGGTGCAGGGTGTCCGGTGTGCCGCAGAGCCGCGGGGTGGTCAGCTCTTGTGCTGGGGCCCATGGTGTGGGGCGAGCTCCGGGTTCGGCACGGCCGGGCCCCCGCGCGCCGTGCCGCAGCGCCTGCGCACACCTCCCGCCGCTCCATGTGCCCTTGGAGCAGCTGCTTCACCTCTCATAAAAGGGTTTAATAATATTTACTTAGCAAGAGTGAGTAATGGTCCTCGGGATGCTGCGAGGATTAATTAATATTTGCAGAGGTGATTGGAAGAGCTTTAAGCTCCGTATGAGCGCAGGGTGATATATAGAGGGAAGGAACGCTTGGAAGCAGTCCCAGTTCCCAGGAGACGTTTTCCTCGGGTGCTAAATCGTGTCTCCCGGTAAAGCCGAGGCTGCTCGTGCCAGCTGGCGCATCAGGCACCGCCGGGGCCGGGGCGCGGGGGTGCCGGGCCAGCGCTGCACGCTCACCGCGTCCTCTCTCCAGCCGCAGGCATCCGTCCTGGCAGCAGCCAGTAGCCGCCTCCTCGGAGCAGTCCGGCACGCCACGGGGTAAAGTCATCGGGCTCATGTGGGGCTCGGCCCGGGGCCGGTGCCCCTCCCCAGGGCCACGTCCGTGCCTGTGTCCACACTACGTCCGTGCCCATGCCATACCTGTGTCCATGCCCATACCCGTGTCCATGCCCATATCCATCTCCATGTTCATGTCCGTGCCCATGCCCACACCCATGCCCGTGCCCATGTCCACACCCATGTCTGTGCCCATGTCCATGTCCGTGCCCATGCCTGTGTCCACACCTGTGTCTGTGCCCATGTTTGTGCCCATGCACGTGTCCGTGCCCATGCCCATGTCTCTGCCCATGCCCATGTCCACACCCGTGTCCGTGCCCATACCCATGCCTGTGTCCACACTACCTCTGTGGCCATGCCCATGTCCACACCCATGTCTGTGCCCATGTCTGTGCCCATGCCCATGTCCACACCCATGTCTGTGCCCATGTCTGTGCCTATGTCCACACTACCTCTGTGCCCATGTCCGTACCTATGTCCATGCCCCATCCACACCCACGTCCATGCCCACGTCCCAACCTATGTCCATGCCCATGTCCGAGCGGAGCGGGACAGAGCGGCTCCCGCGCTGCCAGCGTGGCGCTGCCAGCCCTGGTCTTCCCGCAGGTGCCCCGGCCGCCCCAGCGCGCTGTGACGAGGGAGGGAGGAAGACGCTCAGAGGATAAAAATGAAGATAGAGGCAATACAGCCAAGGAAAAAAAAACACCGTTTCTTCAGCTTTACATTTCAGCCTTCCCCGAATTCGGTCTCTCTGCCAGGCTCAGGGTTGGGCTCCGCCGCTGCCCTGCCGCGTCCCCGGCGGTCAGGTCCGCGCGGGCGGTCGCGGAGGCGTTCCCTTCCAAAGACGCCGGCCTCCCCTCCAGGCCCGTCCTCGTGCAAGCCGGAGTCCGAGCCCCCAGACTGGGGCTGGGGCTCGGCTCGGGTGAAAGACCGACTCTTTAGCTTTGCTCTCCTGCTTTTTGATTTGCTGACTGCTTGAAAAATAAATTTTGCTGTTTCTAGTGATTTTATACTGCTAAAAAAACAGGCAAAAAAAAATAAAAAAAGGCTTTCAAGTTAATCCGAATGTGTACTGTACAAACATTCCCACTTTGAAATGATCAGGATAAATGCGATCCTATCTTGCAATCTCCGAGTGGATTTGGTGCATGTTGCATCGTGGGTAAGGCAGATTCACATCCTCTTTACAATAAAAAGGGGGTTTCTGCATCTGCATTCAGCACACGGGTTGGTTCGCTTTCCAAACCGCCAAAGGAGTTTTGCATTTGCAAGGGGGTTCTTATTGCTCTCTGCTATCAGCTGCAGGAGCAATTGGCGCCTGCGAAGGCGAGCGATGGATCGGCAGCCTGCGGGAGCTTTTCCCCGCTGAAGGGGAGAGTCAGCATTTCGCGCTGCGGGTAACTGCACGCCGAGGTGGTCGCGGTCCAAGATGAGGGACTAATTATAAAAACGATCCCGCTCAGTCCTCTGCTCTCCGCTATCGCTGCAGTCGGAGAGAGGTGGAAAGCCAGAGCCGGTTACGGCGGCGCCAGAGCTCGCGGCAGCCCTCGCGCCCGCGCGGCCGCTTTCCCTTAACAACGGGAAATTCGTTAACAAGGACCCTGCCGCGGAGGCGGGCAAGGGCCGAGCCCCCGCACTAACTGGCTGCTTTGGGGCAGAACCCAGCAGGAGCGAGAACCGGCCGCGAGAGCGCCGCGCATGTGGACACGGCTGTTGCCGTTTCCCCTCGTCAATGCAGCTCGCCAACACCCGTGTAAAAGATGATTACATGAATCAGGGCCCGATGTGTTTTCCCGTTGGTCTGCGGCTCGGAGGAGCAAGTCTGCAGGAGCGACTCGCCGGGCTGCAGCGGAGATGGCTCGTGCACGCTGCAAGCGAGTCCGAGCGCCCGGCAGCGAGCAGCCAGGCGCCCGGGTCCACTTTCTGCTGGGCCAGGCGGGAGCCGCCGCAGCCCCGCCGCGGGGCCCGTCCCTTCGCAGGGAGCAGCCTCCACGCGCGCGTCCCGGCGGTCGGGGCCGTTTCTGTCCCGGCGCCGGGTGCCCAGCGAGGGATGTGACCTGCTTTCCCCGCTGGCATTTGCGCTTGAACTGCAGTTTGCCATTTCATCCACTAACGTGCTGCTAATGCTAGTCTGCACCTTGAGTTATCTCCCCACCGCCATCTGCTCCGGCTCGAGCTGTTATTAGCATCTATTATTAATGAAGGGTATTTATTAATTTATTTATTTATTTTGGGGATTTGGGGTTTTGGGAACCAGTGAATGGCGGGTGCCGGCGGGAGAAGCGCACCCCAGGGCGAGCGTTTCCCCCTCCCTCGTCTGGCAGCACTTACCTGCACTCGTGTTTGTCAGGTTTACTTGGGCAACCTGCCGTCCACCCGCCTCCCATTACCACTATGCATTAATACAAGGTCTGGACTCGCTGGGCGATGATTGTGGCCCACAAAATGCAAAACTGAAGGCACCGACTGCAGGCAGCAGCCTTGGATTTTGTCTCTCCTCTGCTGTCCCTGCTCATGAGCTGCTCCGTCGTGCACCAGCCTCTGTCCCATCTCAAACCGTCCCAGTGGGAAAGCGGGACCAGCGGGCAGTGCACTGGTCACCTCCAGAGCGAAAAAGAAAACAGGTTACAGAGGAGGCTAAATAACCCAAAGGGGATCAAGTATCTTGTTTTGGCTCAAAAAAAAAAAAAGACCCTGCATCAGCCTGGCCCAGAGTGAGTCTTGTTTTTGTTTTCTTGCTTCTGCCGTGGCCCTGGCATCTTAATGGCTGCAGAAAGGGGAGGACAACTCTGTCTGGCTTCTCATTTTCACAGCAGTGTGCGGAATATTAATCAGCCTAAAAACAGTGCTGTAGGCTGTGCTGCAAATTATATATTCTGCAGTTGGTAGTACTTTGCCGTGTTATTTTCGCAAGCAAGTCAGCAGCTGGGGTCGGGCAAGCGAACTCGCTCCTGCGACCGGCCTCTGCAGCCAGCAGCCGCACCGCTGCCCGCGGGCGTCCCTGCGGCACCCGCGACACCTGTACCGGAAACGCAACTGCAGGTCAGCTCGCTGCCATACAGGGCTTCTCCTCCCGGGAATCGGGCTTCCGTCTCCTCCTCGTTAACACAAAAACTCTGCGCGGTGAAATGAGGCTCTTTCCCCCGTTAACTCCCCGTGCACGTGGCCCTCGGCTCCTGCCTCACGCCCGGAGACGCGTCGGGGGTGAATTTTACTGTTCTCGCGGAGTTTCGGGAGCCCGGGGAGGCGCAGCCCGCGCGCGCGGCGGCCCGCCCGGGGAACAGCCGATCTTCCCTTTGCACTTCCGCCAGGCTTCCCCGAGACGGAAGGGAGAGCGGCGTCCCCGGCACGCGCGTCTTGCAGCGAGCGCGCGGACGTCGGCGGAGGGCCGGGCGCGGCGCTCCTGCAGCGCCCACGCGCCTCCGTCTCCTCGCTCTTCTGCAAACGTGGAAGACCCTTCGAAAGTGCCTTGGCAGCTCTCCCACCTCGCAGGCACGGCCGCGGGGGCCGGGGCCGGGGCCGGGCCAGCCTGCCTCGCGCGCTCCGGGTTAGGCGGCGTGTTCGGACAGGCTCTGTCGCAGCTTTGCCTCCAGGATCGCTCCCGCCTTGCAGGCGGCACCTCGCCGGGACAAGCTTCCAGGCGTCCTGAGCGCGGCGCTCCTGCCGGCGCGGAGCGGCTCGGCGCGCAGACCGCGCCGGCGGCGGTTTTGCCCCCCGACGCTGCAACCCCTCAAGCGCGCGGCTCTGCGCACGGCTCCCGGCCCTCCGCCCCCTCGAGCAGCAGCATCGCCGCCCGCGTTGACCGCTGAGAAAAGGTGGACTTCACCGAGGCCGGGGTCACGTGCCACCTTGAAATAAGGTGAAACAATCCTATTTTGCTTCCAATTTACCATAGCAAATTTTGCTAATAAGGATGAAAACCTGTCAGGCGTGTGAAGCAGAACACAATCTCCCTGCAGCTGGTACATTAAAATAATATATAATACAAGGTGCATTTATTCATGCCACAGATCTTGGATCAAGGGCTCTGGCTGTCAGTGGAGGAAGGCATTACTTCTGCCCACAGTGTGATTTGCCATCTGCAGGTAAGCAGCCAACGTTTCTCAGATAAATTGTAATTTCTAGTGTTGTACTTTCATTACACTTTTTTCCTCTATGAAATTCCTGGATTTCCCCACTCGCAGCGGCGTTCGCAGCGCGACGGCGAAGCTCTCGCTGGCTCTCCGCTCCGGCGGAGCGCCTGCTGCTGCCGGGGCCCGCGGCTGGGAGCGGGAGCGGTTCGGGGCCGGGCCCCGAACCTGCGGCCCTGGGAAGCCGCACGCTGCGGACCGCTTTCCCGTGCAAAGTGCCGCTGCGCTGCCCTGGTTCATTCTGCTGCTCTCGGTGCTTGGTTATGACAGAGTTGATACCCTGACATCAGAGAGCTTCTTTGCTCTTTGAAATTTTGACGTTTTACCTAAAATGTTGTTTTGAATCCTACTTTGCTGTTTGATCTTGTGACTTTTCCAGGTAAAATATCAACATTGCTGTTGCTCTTCATGCTGAACATTAGATCGTGGATCATGAGACAGTATTTTTCCTTCAGCAACTGCTCAGCCCAGTGTGCGTTTGTGCAGTTAGCTGCTACTGCAGCTCTTCCCAGGCCCCTGAGCCATGGCGATGGTCATTGCTGTTGTGCCTGAGTCAAGACTCCAGCTCTTAATCCCCTCAACTGCACAAAAAGAGCTCGAATAATCCATGAGCATAAAGTTTTTTTTCCTTTCTTTCTTTTTTCTTTTTCCCCAGAACAGCTTTCCAAACAGGCGTTAATGCTCCAACTCCTGCTCATCGCAGCCCGTGCCAGCGCCAGCGCGGGGATCGCTGAGACGAGAGGAGGGCAGACTGGAGGGCAGACAAGGTTGTTCCTGGCCATCATCCTGCCTAGACGTGAGCGATTTCCAGCTCCGTCCCCGGCACCTCTGCGCACGCGGCGGAGGAGAGGACGGGCCCCTGCCCCTGCCCCGGGCCGGCCGCGTTTCTGCTCAGAGCGAGCCCCGTACAGCCGTGCGAATGCACTGCACCGTCTTTGCGTCACAGGAAGAATTTTAATTGCTGTATTGACCCACGCGCTTAAGAAAACCAGCGTGGCCTGGAGCAGCCCGAGGCTAAAGGAACGCAGAGGGAGAAGGCGTGCGGGGAAACGTCCTCGCGTTTCGCCCCGCGAGCCGCCGGCTGCATCCCCCTGCCCTGGGCACTGGGTCGCTCCATGCAGGTCTCTGATCACTATTTGCAGGTCTCTCATCAGTGTCTATTAAATAGCTTTGCCAGCTGATGGGGGGAAAAAAATCTGAAAAAATATTTGGAGAATAGGGAGACATAGATGAAAAAATTAGAAAATAGATATCAAATAATGGCACCAAAATGAGAGCTTAGTAATAGGAAAGTCTAGAGATAAAACTAATTCAAACCTAATGAGGCAGGACACCTCATCTTCAGGAGAAAGAAAAGTCAATAGTTAGCTGTCAGTAAAGAAAATAAATTACTCACAAGGGAGGAGGAAAAGCCATAGGACTTCCAGGTCCCAGGGAATGGCGCTCACTATGACAGACTTGTAAGATACACAGTGGATTTGCAAAACCCTGAAAAATAGAATATGCCACTCGACATCAGCACCTCTGTCACTGAAATGCAATTCACAGCGGCTGGAGCACTCCAGGAAGACACAGCGTCGTGGGAAGAGTTTGAAGATAGACAGGAACGTAAACAGCCGGTCCCCTGGCGAGAGCGGGCTGCTCGGGGCGTTGTAGAACCAGTCTCGGGCTATTTCGGAACTAAAGTTCATAGGAAGATTGAGGAGGAGGGGTGGGAGGCAGGGACAGGTGGTCGGAAAACGGCTTGCTCGCACAGCGAGGGTGCGAAGCGGCTGCGTTCTCCGCGGAGCGCAGTAGCCTCCGGTTCGCCGGGGTTGGCCGGTTTTGCTGGGAACAGGCAGCTCCGGTGTCGTGGCTGTGGAGGAGCAGCAAGGTCCCCTGCGTGTGTAGGACCAAGCCTCGCTCTTCCCGATGGGCCCCAGGAGCAGACAATCTCAGAAATGAGGGAGCTAAAGATATAATGAATTTTAGGGATGTAAGATACTTTAAAATGTTGCTTTTATTGTGTTAAATCCCTGGGGTTTATCCAAAGAGCTAGCTTCAGAGTTGGTGATGAAAAGGCACCAGAAGAAAAGGCCCTGTGGGCATCTGACCCGGCGGCCTGGAGGAACCAGGCTGCAAATGCCTGAAGCCTGCCTGCTAGAGCAGCCAGCGGAGGAGGACCACGAGGAAGGGAAAGCGCGGTTCCCCTCGGCGGACCCCCTCCGGCAGGCTGCTGGGGTCGCGGCGCACAGGCCACGCATCTCCTCGCCTGCCACCACGTCGGCCAAAGGGAGCTTGGTGTCCGACCCAGAGCAGACTGTTCTCACAAGCTGCCGTCAGGGAGAAAGTCGACCTCTTTCCCCAGCCTCGTTGGCGTGCAGCGTGAAAGCAGCGTGCAGCCCACTGGGCTCTCCCCGGGAGGATGTGCCCCAGCACGGCCAGCTCCGGCTGTGGCTGAGAGCAAACTGCTCTGCCGCAGCTCTTCGGAAAGTCTCGGAGAATGGGGCACGGCTGGGTAGTGTAGACAGCAATGGGGAATTATTATGAGATTGTCTTTAGGCTAATAAACTGCAATGATGAGCAAATGAACGCTGGCCGGGAGCGCGCTCTGCACCTATCTGTAGGCAGAGCCAACAACCAGAGGACAAGGAGGTTTGTTCCTTAAGGGCGCTGCTCTTGTGCGACGACGGTGTTCGCCCGCGCCGTAGTGCTGTCCGTGTGTTCCTGCGCCCACCCAGCCTCGCTCAGCATCCACTGCAAGCGGCAAAGGGAAGCGTGCAGTTTGCGGTGTTGTGAAATCCCCTTGTCAGGAGATGCCTCAGGGCACGACTAGCACTCGAAAGCAGATGTCATCCCAGCACTAAACCTTCTGCCAAGTGCCTCTCCAGGTGCTCGCTGGCTGCCGAGTGCAGGGCCTCATCCAGCCCAGAACAAAGCACTGCAAGCGTAACCAGGGGCGGGACGCGTCTCCTCTCTCCTGGGTCCCTGGGACACCTGCTCAGGGGCTGAGGAGGGAGTACACTCCTGTGAAGGTGAGGTTGGACTGGACTCTGCTTTTCCCAGAAAGAACTGTCCAAATCAGGAGGATATTAATATGACTAGATCCAAGCACACATCTGCTTAAGCAGCTCAGCACATCCAGAGTGTGGAGACCGAGGACACTAGGTCTTGGTGCCTTGCAGCAGTGGGACAGGCTGGCGAGACTGATGTGTCTCCTAGGTTGTGCATGGTTAAGTCAGAGCGCTGGTGCTGTGATTACTGTCCCTGCAAATTGCTGTGTGACTATCAAGGCACATTTAATGCTTACCTATAAGCTTGGGCCCATCTTGCTGGAAATCAGGAGGGGCTCCGGGGAAGTGGGAAGAGTAAGAGCAGTGTGAGAGAGAATAGGGCCCTAGAGCTGCTTTGCTCTGGCAGCAGAGGTAACGCTCAGAATGAGAGTCTGTTTTAATCAGAACTTAGATTAAAGCAACTCGGAGGCTGATCTCGCAGGGGAGGGACTGCTCAGAGCCCGCCACTCCGCCTGGTGCCCGAGGCAGGACCACTGTCATTCAGCCATCCGCTATCACAGCAGCCAACTCACCTCCGCAGCTGTAAGAGGGCATGGAGGACAGCAAAGACCTGTTCTCAGCAGCACTGAATTCAAATCAACACTACCTACTGGTAATGCTGGAGCAAGTCAGAGCCATAATCACAGACAGGCTCCGCAGACACAGGTGCTTTATCAACACCAGACTCCAGAGAGTTCGCACGTTGTGCCACCGCCAGTCCTCCTCACGCTGCGCCCTGTGCAAAGTCTAAGTCATCAGCAAAGTCCTAAGGGCCATTTTGCATCTCATTTGTGCATATGACTAAGCTCCCCAGAGGCTCTCGCATGCTGGAAGCAGCCTTCCTTTTTTTCAGCGGATGGAGTTTAATCTGTTTTTCTGGAAGGTTTGTTTGTTTCCTAATGAACTGTCACCCTTCTGCAGCTCCATCGCCGCCTGGCTCAGGCGCTGTAGATGTCAAGTATGTTCTATCACCCTGGCCCTAGATTTCTATTGAGTTGTTCTATTTCTGTACATAGCAAGTGCAACTCGTGGGCTCATTACTGAAGGCTTTATGGTAATACTCTGTGGTTCTCGTGTACATCCTCTTTTAATTCCCCAGCTATTACCTAAAGAAGTTATATTAGCAAATGACCTGGAAGTACATCTTTGCTGTGACTTTTTCATCTCTCTTCCTATATGTTTTCTGAATACAGTATTTTGTAGGAATAGTTCAGGGTAGGGATTAAACAATGGTCTTCTTGACTTGGAAAATCCCCTCTGCCCGACAGTGGGAACATGAACTTGGGAAGCTGGGAATATAAAGAACAGAAAGTGCAAGCAAATAGCCCCAAAGCCATGTGAATAAATAGCTTTATTGCAGGACATTTCTGTTTTGTTTTGTTTCCTGAGGCTGGTGACTTCTAGACTGGTGTTATTACCAGTGGTTTTCTTCCCAAAGGTGTATACAGAACAGTGGGTTAAGAGCACAGAGCAATGCTGGGTCTACTGGAAAAGAAGGGACTTGAGTTGTGGGTCTAACTTGAGGAAGACCTAGTCATTCCTAAAACAAAACACTGCCCATCAGAAGCAGTCAGATCCTGACAGGGGAGTAGCTTCAGCTCCTTTCCAGAAGAACCACAGTAGAATCCAGCTTTCAAATTATACCCTGTTAGTGTAACTAGAGTCTCACATAGCCCCTCAGGAACATACCAGAACTTGCTCCTGGAGTTTGGGAGAGTAGCAGTGAAGACTGAGCTTCGTTAATGAGATCAATCTTTTGAGACTTAGAAACCTGACTGAAATCAACATTTTTAAATGCTACCTTCTGGATAAAAAGTCCTAACAGGCCTCTTTGCTGATAATAAATCACAAATTGTGGTATTCTTACCGACTCTGGGTAACAATTCTTATATTTGTGTTTCTTTACAGGACGCAGCGATAGAGATGCAGTAGGTGTTCACACTAACCAACAATGTGATTTGGACCCACAGTTGTCTTACAGCAGTAATCCTGGCAAAACAAATCTTTCTTTCATCAGTGAGGTACCAAAATATAAAAACATTTCAGCTTCTCACAGTAGAAAGGTATAAATCATTGAGGGGGACTGAGACTCTCTTGCCTAGACTCTCCTGCCTGCTGAAGGTGAGAAAGAAAATGTACAAGAATGAGCATTAGACAGGCTAGAGGTTACACAGCAGCTGCATTCAAGGAGCAAACCTTGTGATGGGCAATACAGAAACTTACAGAAACACCTCTAGCCCCTGGATAAAAACGTTCCTGCTTTCAGGCAGTGCCAAATGACTAACTCAGCCTCCAAGGTCATCCTAATGGATGCTTTGCAGCCTTAAAACCTCAGCCTTGGCTCCTGAGGTCTATAAAAACTAAAAAGGCAAGGCAAATGGTGAGTACTACAGCTCCTGGGGGAGTCTGTGCAGTGAGCATTTTCACCTTCTCATTAAAATGTAAAACCCAACTCTCCTCCTCATTAGACTCTCATTCTTAAAATAATGATTGTAAAATGACCACAGCTCACTTCAAAGTTGAGTGGAGTGGGGAGGGTGCACTGATGTCAGATTTTCTCACTTGGAAATGGGTGTTCATGGAGAAATGGTCAAAATGAACAGTGAAAGGTGGATGTCAGCCCTTCTCAGGAGGTGCTGGCTAAGATTTTAACATGCACCAGAAAAATGAGCTGGAAGATGCTGCAGGGTAATTAACCCAGTTATTTTTATTAGCAAGCACACGTTGGCATTGGTACCTGTCACTTTTGAGTAATGATGCTTACATTCTGCTTCTTCCACTGGTATTTCAAATCACATAGCCCCTCTCGTTTCCTTAAAATCTTCTTGTCAAAGGCTTTCACTCACTGGATAGCAGGAGCCTGTGAACTGATTCATGAATTTGGGCCTAGGACACTATTCTCTCTGGAGGCAGGATGGCTGAATAGAACTGTATTTCTTAATACCTCAAACCCCACACTAATTAGTGCTGACTGTGCAGTTAGAGGATTCACCTCTACAAGTAGAGAATTAGCTTTAGGATAATCAGCAAAATGTGTTTGTTTCTTAAGTTAAGGTCTAATAAATACTCAGTGAACCATGCTGTTTTCAGAGATACAATTGTATCTTAGATTCAGTGGAGGGGGAGAAAAGACTATAGCAAAACCTTTTCTTATTAATTTAAAAATCCTACAAAATTTATGCCAGAACTACTTTACAAAGACTTGATCAGCTTCTTCAATATTTCTCACTGGATAGAGCCTTTACAATCTTTTCCTTCAATAACAAGATTATCTATATTAAAAGGTATGATTCTGTCTCACATCTCGCAAGAGAGTTTAGCTGCAAGTACAAGTTATAGCTATTTGTCTGAATTTAGGAGACAAATATGGACTATGACAACACGGCCAGGGTTAACTATAAGTTCTGAAAAACAGTTATAAGAGGAACTTCCAGATGTTACTAGCTATTTAAACTGGTACCAACCACTTCTCCCTTCCAGTTTGTCCCCTTGTGCTGTCCCTCTCCAGCAGTAACTGGAGCTGTATTTTCTAGGTGCTGCAGGTTTTTGCAGCTCCAAAATTCAGCTGAATTAGTAGGAAGCACCTGCTCTGCAGACATCAGTTTCTCAGGCTGTGATGAAACCAAGAACATGATCAAAGACAGAGATGGACCTGCAAGGGGCGGGAGGGGGTTCAGAGAGCCAGTGAAAATACAGGATCATGTAGTAGTTGGGTTTGGCAAGTCCATGCACAGCTTCTATCCCTCTTGCCTACAAACTTGCACAGATCTTTGGGAGAAGGTTGTTGCCAAAAGGGGAAAAAAAAACCCTGCTTCTGCCCCCATCTCCATCTGACCAAACTTCCTTGTTTCTTCCTGTGGAAATCTGCTGCTTTTGACCACTGGCAGCAGGGATACTTCAACAACAAGCTGCAGAGTGGGAGAGGGTAGTACGGCAAAGCGGAACTCCCTTCAAGGTCTGAGAGCTGGCAGAGGTTACCTGAAAGAAACAGCACAACAGTCCTTAGGAACAAAGATGCTTAGGAAGATCCATTTCAATTTTAGGCTCTCCTGGCAGCAGCTGCTCCAGAGAACAGCACTGTGCCGGAAAAACAGCCCAAGAAAACAAGCATTCCAAGCAGGTCACCTTCACCCACACGTAGTCCCCCGGCTGGGCCCTGACCAGAGCTTTGCAGTCTGCAGCATCCTCTATCTCGGCATCAGGGAAGATCACCTTGATGTTGCCATCGTTCCTCCCACACAGCTCCAAGGCAGAGCGCTTGCTGGGCTGGAAGAAGGATAGGGAACATTACCAGAGTGGCAATAACTTTGATTCACTGCTGGGCTTTATCGCAGCAGGAATTAATTGAGCACTATTGGCAGTATTAAAATCCACTTTCCACACTGTTAAGCATGCTGTGTAACAAAGTCCTATGGCCACAGCTGCTGTGTTGAGAGTCACACACCAAAGCCAGTACTTGAAAACCTGCACTGATTCAGTGCTTGACTGGAGACAGGTCTCTAACCTATCCCATCTGTTTCCAGGACTGTCAGTCCTTCAGATAGGAGCCTCATCTTCACAAGTGCATGAAGGACCTAATATGCTGTCTGTGCCATGCCAACAAGCCATAATTAATCATTTTAGTCTCATCTAGTTACCTCTCTACACTCTGTGTCATACAGACTTCCAAGTCTGATGACTTCCCTGATGGATGTCCTTGAATTTGGATGAAGTAAGGTGGCTAAAGCCCTAAGCCAAAGAGATCATGCATTTACTTAGCAGCATCTTGTGCTCAACTCAACACTCTGGAAAATCAGGCTGCCTGCTTAAGTTCACAGATCTGGTCTTGGAGTCTAGGAGTGTGTGGGGAAGGGTGAGATGGAAAGATAGAAGAGAGATTGCTGTATATAGACTAAGAGCCTCTTGACCAGCAAGTAGGGAGAAGAACAAGTCTGTGTTCCAGGCACACTCACCCCCTCCACCAGCACTAGTTGAGAGTGGCCCACCATGGCTTTGTTGGTCCTTGCAGCCTCCTCTCTAAAGACAGTAATGAGCTCCTCCAGCCGCCTCCGCTTTACGTCCGCAGGCACATCATCTTGCAGCCGGTGATATGCCCGGGTTTTCTGCAAACAGATAAAGTAAGTGTGGTTCCTTAAGAACTAGACAACCTGAGATGATAACCTGGTCTTACCTCAGCCAGCTGTGCTGCACTTCAAGCAAGCAACAGCTTTTCATGGGTCACATGCTATATTTGCAATCTCAATCTTTAGCTACTATATGTGCTGCTCTGCCAGAATCCCATGCACCAGCAACATCCTTGATTTCCTCACATTCCTTCTGCACCATCTTTTTGGTGAAAGGTTGTGACAGAATATTTGGGGCTGCAAAAAGCAAAGGTTCTGCAGCTCTTGTGATATATGTGTCTGTTGCCTAGCTGTCCAGAAAGACAGGCAATGGATGCTATTATTTTTAGTCACATGTTCTGAAAATTGATCCATACTCCTTTGTTTTCTCACACTTTCCAACCTCCTACCCTCCTTCCCCACCAGCCTCTTATGCCTTGGAGAGCATCTTAATGGAAACTTGTCAAGCATCACCTCTTTTGCTGGATATACCTTCTGAAAATTCACCAGTTCTCTCCAGCCCTGACTAACAGAAAGTCTCTGTAAATAGACCCAAGTCTAGCTACATCAGCACAACTTCTCACTAGTAAAGACAAATGTACCCGCAGCCAGGTCCCCACAGACATGGCTGCTTCACTGCCATCACTCTGGAGTGTCTGCAGAACCAGGTAACCCAACAAACAATCAACCTTGTTGCTCATCCAGAGGAGCTGGAAGCTTTACAGGCATAAAAGTTGCACTGCAGAGCATGCTGAAAGGCAGTAAACCCTGTAGCTTCTCTTCTCTTGCCCACCATGAGCACCAAACAACCTCACATGTCTTTAAAGTGCTACACGTAAGCACAAAGCCCCACCAACATACTGAGTCTCTAGGTATTAGTTTCAAAGAGATTATGAGAAACAACACTCAGGAAATAGGGACAAAACAGAAAATGAGAATGTAGGCAAGATGACCATACAGAGAAGTGAGCCTTCTCCACAAGATCCTGCACTCACCTGCCTCATGCTGTAAGCAAACAGGAAGCCTACATTGTAGCGGACTTCCTGTAGCAAGGACACAGTCTGCTGATGATCTTCTTCTGTCTCCCCACAGAACCCAGCAATAAAATCGCTGCTCAAGCTCACTCCTGCCACAGACACACAGCTTTACATTTCTCTTAAGAACACTACGCTCAAGAACAGACAGTATGATACAACCGTGCCAAGGTCAGATCAAGCCAAAGGGAGCCCGTACCTGGAATGGAGTCACGCACATGGTGTACCAGCTCTAAATACGCTTCTCTCGTGTATCTGCAATAAACAACACGTGGATTTGCTGGTCAGAAAACCACAACATCAGTGAGGAGGAAATGGCACCCTAAATCAAAGGGCAGGGTAGAGGACTTTCCATGGCCATTGCTCACCCCCGCCTCATGGCCTCCAGGACTCGTGTGCTTCCACTCTGGGCTGGGAGGTGAAGCTGTTTGCAGATGTTGTGTCGCTCCTGGATAAGCTGGAGAACCTGTGAATAGCATTCAGAAAACACTCTTGTAGGTGGCCTAACTCTGCCAGAATGCCAAAGGAAAGAATCTTCCCCAAGTAAAACCCAGAAAACTGCAAACTTGTCAGCTTCAGCAGACATATACCCCTACTCCCAGGCCAGCTGCTCCCTTTGGGAAGGAGGCACAATCCACATCTAACAGCTGGCAGCTACCTGCCTGCAAGCAGAGGTCCAGGTGTTTATTTTACACTTGCCTCATCCGGAAAATCCTTGGGGTGTGGAGAGGTGAAACGGATCCTCATTTCTGGGTCAATTCTGGAGACCTGGTCTAGGAGATGTGCAAAGCGCAAGCCGCCTGGTTTAGCTTTGTAGACCGTGCTAAAGCCACGGCTGAGGACTGGGGTATCAGCCGATTGGAACTGGACCTCAGACATATCTCGAAAGCTGTTGACATTTTGACCCAAAAGGGTCACTTCTTTTACACCCTACAAAAATAAACACAGACAAGGAAAAAAAAAGGAAAAAGAAAAAGAACTTGGTCAGGAAGGCTAAAGCTGCAGAAGCACCCATGGTTTTACTCTTACTTCAAGGACGAGTCCCCAAGGGGAGCCCTCCTTTCCCTGTCTGTCTCACAGTATTACAAGGGCAATTAAAAAGCAACTGGTAGAACCCTGCGGAAACCTTATCTCCAGAGATAAAGGCTGCATCATTGGTGAAAGGTACCACTGAAAAAAACACTTTCACTGAGAACCCCACTGTGGCATAGTTGGAATGAGGCTCTGCCTAACCTGATCGGAGAGCATCTTCACTTCCTGCAGAATAGAGGCAATGGGCCGGCTCCTTTCACGGCCACGGGTGAAGGGTACAATGCAGTAGCTACACATGTTGTCACAGCCCCGCATGATGGATCTGCAGAGTGGTAAAATACAAGTCAGTATTATGACCACTCTGGAAGAACCACCCATGTCACATCCTGCCCTGCTTTGACCTGGCCCAGCACTTCTGCCTTCAGCCAGCCCAATACCAACGCTTGGTTGGCAGTGCACATAGTACCAGCTCTGAACCCAGTTTTGCAGCTTTCCCTTAAATGTTGTTCCAGTCACAGTTGACTACTGCTTGCTCCTAGCTAACACCTCCTAATCTCTTCTGCACATTTCCACTCAAAAAACTTACAAAGCAGCTAACGAGACATAGACTTGTGTTGCAGTCTGGCAGTAAAGAAAGATCCTTCTGCATCATACAGGGTGATAACTGTCCCTCTGTACCCTGTAGCCAGATTGAACAGAGTCCGTTTCACGTTTGAGAATCTTATTATCAAAACTGTACAAAGTAAACGGAAGAAAAATCAACGGTAGTGACAATACATGGAGGATTAGAAAAATTAAATAGGAAAACATAGGAGAGGACATAGCAGAAGGCAGGGATGACAGTGGCACAGATTTTCAAAAGGCACGCATGTCAATGGGACAGAAATCACTTGGTGCAGCACCAGGCTCAGACAACCAACATTCTCAAAGGAGAATAAAAGAAGCCTACAGCCAGCCAGAGCACAGGTCAGTCTCTCCAGAGCTCAGTCAGAGAGCAAAGAAGCAACAGTCTGGTAGACTGGTGTCTCTGGGCTGCTGGGAGTGAGTGCAACCAAGCATTTTATCTCTTGGGTAGCTACTGTCACTGACACATCTGTTCTGCACAACAGTGTTTCCAAACTAGAACCATAAAAACATGCACAGGAAAAAAAGGTACTTACACAAATGCTGTTTTGCCACCTGCACTAGTCTGGACAGGCAAAATATCTGCGTAAGTCTCTTCTAGTGATAGCAGGACGTTAGCAGCTTGCTGGCCAGATTCAGCCACTGCCAGCAGCCTAGGGAGGTCACGATATGCATCAGGGCCTGCCACAATATCCACTAGCTTCTCCCTGTGCAGAATCTTCTCCTTAAGCCTCTCAGCCATGCATCCTGCCGCCAAAGGAGAATGGTCTCTTTGAGGAAGTGCCCATCCTCAGTGACACCTCTGCACCCCTTCACTAGCTGCTTTCACCCTGCAGAAAAGGCTTGATGCCACCAAAAAGGGAGAGGAAACACAGCGTGATGGGATGCGTCACAACGGTGTTATGTTCCCCATAGCTGCATGTCCTGTCAGGTACCTAGAATCCCAATGTGGAGAGGTAAGCGAGTCTGAAGCCTCCTGGCTTTCAGAGCCTTGAGGTGCTGCAGGCGATTCCAGATAGCCTGTTCTGCTTTCTCCCTGGGAAGACAGGAAAACAGTGATCATTTTGACTGGCTGCACTTGAACACACCACCTCCAACCTGAAGGCACAAAAGCTTTGTGAGGGGAATTAACTAAATACAGGGAACCATTCACCTGATTGATCCAATTGCCCACAGAACTGCTGTTTGTGGTGTGCATATTGTGTCTTGACTTTATCTTACCTACTACTATTTTACTTGCTTGGGAACATCTACACTGTGGAAATGACTCAGCGATAAAGCTCTTGCACAGAAAGCCTGACCTAGCCAGCAAGTATGAGATACCTCACAAGCAACAATGAGCATTTTGCATTCATTTTGAGAAAGCATGTAAAGTTCTATTTATAGATAAAATTCCTAAATTTCCCAGAAACATATTTCCCAAATTTTTGTAGTATTTCCCAGAAACATATTTCCCAAATTTTTGTAGTACGGACCTTGTACTGCAATGACAGTCACTTCAAGAGGACAAAGATAAACAAATATCAAAGAAGCGCAAATCTGTGCCAGTCTCTAATGCTCATGACCTATACACAGAGCACACACTACCAAAGAGATTTTTCTCACTATGTGGAATGCTAATTTATAGCACAATTAATGTTGTATGCAGTAGCATCACCTAACTCTAAACTAAATGGCAGTTTCACGTCTGCAGTCTCTTTTATCATAAAATATATTTACTACCTTGGTCTTCAAATGAAAATGCCTTAAAAACTGTTCAAAAAACAGCAGTGACAAAAAGCTTCTTACCTCACTGAACAGGTAACGAGGAGAATCACATCTGCCTAGATTGAGGACAAGAAAAAAGTAGAATTTGTAAAAGCCAACAAGAAGCCACATGAGGAGGCAGACTATCAAACCCACTTTACTCAGTGAATAAAATCTGCCCAAACACACAGTGGGGTTCAACAAAGTAGCAAGAAAACACAACAGTAGACCAACAAAGTCTTCCACCCAATGGTAGAAGTAAACTTGGATAAAGATGAGTCAGGAGCATGCTGCTGTGTCCAATCCCCTTTCCAACTGAGATAGAACCCAGCAGTGTAACTGAAATAAAAATCCAACAGCTTTATATCGTGCTTATCAAGTAGTTTCATTTACTCCACAAACTTAAGACTGCAGAAAACACTCGATAAAATCTGCCTCTCCACTCTCCCTAGGGGAGGGACTCACAGACGTGGCACTGGTACAAAGCCCTTGCAGAAGGCCTGTGTTACAGGCACCTCACCTTGTCGAGCGCCTTCGTCCTCGTGTAGCCACTCTTCTGCAGGATGGCCCACGCAATCTCCGTGTCGTTGACATTCATTTGGCAGCCGTAGGTCTCCAGGTACACTGCAATAAAGACACAGCCAGGTGCAATGCACAAACCTCTCTTGACTATCTCGCACGCACGCTGTTCCCATGAGCGTTCAAGAGAAGCTCAGTCTCGCCATCGGCGAGCTCCCACTCATGCATCACATAAGCTACTTCTGCTTCCAACCCGCGCAGAAAGGGCAAGCCGAAACCACAGACGAGCCCTGCCCGTGTCGCCGGGACGCGGGAGCGCCTCCGAGGGTGTCGCCCCGCGGCTATGCCGCAGAGCTACGGCTTTTGGCGCGGCGAAAGCCGCCTGCCCCGGGGCCCGGCAGCGGGAAGGCCCGGCCGGGGAGCACCGCGGCGGCGCCGCGGCCGCACGAGCAGGAGCAGGAGCACCCGGGGCCGGGGGCACCCTCCTCCCACAGCCCCCTGCACGGACCTTTCCTGGGCGCGGGGGCAGGGCCGGCCGCCACGCACGGCCCCGGCTCGGGCAGCGGCTGGGGCCCGCCGGGCGGCGGCGCGGCCCCCGCGAGGAAGTGCCGCAGGTCGGGCCCCGCCGCCAGCGCGGCGCCGCCGCGGCCCCGCTCGCCCGCCGCGCCGCGCGTCTCGCGGGCGGGCGCAGGGCGGGGGGCGGCGGCGGTCCGGAGGAAGGGCCCTGCCGCCGCCAGCGTGCGCCGCCACGGCTGCATGGCTGCAGGCCCGGGCCGGGCGGGCTCCGGCCGCGCTAGGCCCAAGGGCAAGGCCGCGTTGCCCTGGCGACGGCCCCGGCCGGGGGGGCGGAAACGCGAACGGACCCGCCGGCGCTCCCCAGCCAATCGCGCGAGGCCGCCGCCCCGCGCGGGGGAGCGGTTCCCCGCCCGCCCGCCGCCCCCGCGCTGCCGTTCCGCGGCGCTGCCGTTCCGCGGCCCGGCGCCCCCCCGGGCAGCGCTGTAAACGACACGCGCGTTTTCCCTCGGCAGAAGGGATGAAAATACCCCCAAAGCATTCCCCAGAGCGCCTCTCCCGTCGAGAAAAGCGCTTTCAGGAGATTTTTACAACACCGCTGTTGCTTAACGCTTGTAATTTCACCATGAAAGTTCTAGCAGAAAGGTTCAGAAGACAAAGCATCCTCTGCTGTATGTGAAATGCAGTTAATAACAACAGGAGCCATCTTCCTGCACATCTGCTTGCTTTATTAGCCACCAGCAGCACGGGGCAGCGTTTCACTGCCTGCGCAGCTGCCCCAGGCTGAGGCAGGAGCAGAGGCCGGGGAAGGACAGGGCCGGGTCCTTAATGGACGGAGGACGATCCCCAGGGGCAGCGGAGGAGCCTCCGGTCTGAGCCCCGGCGCACGCTGCTCCCGGGCCGCCCCCGGCTGCCCCACGAGCAAGGCCCCCCCGTCGCCTCATCTTCATCCTCTGCGCTCATAACTGACGTTCGCTCCGAGCAGCAGGAAATCCTGGGGGACAGAGAAAGGGCAGCGGTAGCTCCGATATCCAGGGCCCGCTTGCGGGCGCTGCCCGCGGCCTCCTCCCGCTCCCCGGGCCGCGCCGCTGCCAGCATGCCATCAACCTCCGCTCGCTATAGAAAGTGCCGCGGGAAGCTTAAAAGCTGCCGGAAGGCGCAGGGCGGCGCCGGGACGCGGCGCGGAGCAGCCCCGGCCCCGGCGAGGGGACGCCGGCGGCGTTTCAGCCCAGCCCCGGCGCCGCCGTCTCACCTGGTGCGACTGCATGACGATGTCGGAGAGCCGTATCCTGTCCGGCAGCGGGAGGGGGAAGCCCTGGCCTAACCGTGCTGGAATGAGACGACGCACGGGGCTGTAGGGGGGCGGGAAAGGGGCGCACGGGGCTGCGCAAAACATCGGCCGCCTGCTGCCACCCCGACCCTTCTCCTCCCTGCCACGTCCCAGGGCAGCAGAGGAACTGCCCCGCCAGACCCCGTGCCCAAGGGGCTCGGGAAAGCATTGGGATGTGCATCACACTCCTTGTTTCCATCCCGTTCCCTTCTGGATGAAGGTCACTGTGTGGAGGGAGGCTCCACGCTGCACCCCCGGCTCTGAACACCCCTCCGCTCGCACCGCCATTCCCCACTGCGGGTTTCACCCACGTATCGGGCCTGGCCCCACGGATTTTATTAGCGAGCTGGGTCTGCTGTGATGAAGCAACCCAGTCTGTGCTTATTCCAGCACCCCCGTTCCCCCAGTAGGTCGTTACCGTTGAGACGTGGCAGCAGGATACTGGAAGCAAGTATGTTCATTATTGACTGCAGTGTTCGCACCTGGAGACATGGAGAGAGGGGAAAGAAGGAGCTATAAGCTTGCAAGAGAGCAAATGACCAGGCAACTGCCAGATAGTTAGGAGAAAAGGAGACCAGGGATGGGGAATGAGCATGTGCTTTGCCAGAGACCAGCCACTTGCTGGGGCCGTGCCGGTGGCACGGGAGCATGGAGAAGGCACACTGCAGATGGCAGCAGGAGGTGGCTGCACAGTGTACAGTCTGCGCCCAGTCCCATGGTGAGGGAAAGCCAGGACAGAGTTGTGTAGCTGCAGCTCATGAACCGCACAGACCCCGGGAAGGGGCAGAGCATCGCAGGTGGAGACAGGTGGGCTCAGGCCAGACATGCACTCCTGCAAGCCTGGCCCAGCAGCATGGCCTCAGGGCACCATCTCTGCACCTCCTGCCTGCACCAGTGGACACCAGCTGCAGGGAAGCAGCTCGCCAGCCTTCTGAGCCTGCACCTCCGGGCACGAGCTCTTCTGAGGGCAACTCACCTGGAAAGGGCCAACGTCCGAATGCTTCAGAGACAGCCTCAGCCTGCGGAGATACAGGAGAGCACGCTGAGGCCTCCCTAGAGGAGACGTTCCCGCACGGCCGCTGGTGCTGCCTGTGCTGCTCCCGCTCCCTGCGCATCCAGCTCAGCGCAGCCACAGCAGGTCCCTGCTTCCAGAGCCTCCCCATCCCGCCCCACCCAGAGCTCAGCCACCACCCCCAGCTGCTGCACCCATGCCAGGCGCCCCGGCAGCTTTGCCAGAGGCACAGGGCGAGCTCTGCCCCGCTCTCCCCCTCACCTGCCCACCGTCAGGCTCCCCACAATGCGGCCGGACTTCACATCGATGCTGGCGGACACGTTGGCTGTCTGGGGAGAGAGCGCAGAGCTCCAGTGACTGCCCCACACCTCCCCAGTCCAGCGGGAGTCCGGGGGGACAGCTCAGACTGCAAAAAACCGCAGTGAGGCTGTTGCGCACCCGTGGGCATGTTTGCACTCAGCGTCAAAACCTGAATTTATGAACCATGGTATTTTTCTGTTGAGGATGCACCCACTGCACAAAGAAAAGCAGCAGAACAGGCTAGTTTTGGAAGTACTTCACCACTTCTCCTAGCAGGAGTGGTATGGGATTGCTGAATACCACCGAAGAATGCTTCATAGCTCAGACACCGAGGCAGAGTGGAGAGCTCACAAGCGCCCAGGGCTGCAGCTGCATGAGCTGTTTCCCTGTTGGGGTGGTGGGCAGCCAGCACAGCAAGCTGTGCCCTGACTCACCAAGTTGAGGAGGAAGAGGGGAGCCAGGCTGGAGCTGGGGAGGATGGCGTAAGCTTGGATATCCACAACTGGCTGGAGCGAGAGACCCTGGGGGCCAATGTTCAGGAAGGGGGCAGCAGGGGTGGATAGCTTGAGCTTCATGAGCATGTCAGGGTACATCTTCTCCAGCTGGAACGAGCAGAGGGGGTGGTCAGAGGAGCAGCACGTTTGCAGGAGCACGCTACAGCAGTCCAAGAGCAAAACCCACCGCGGGCCCCAACAGCCGGCCGCAGCCACGCTGCTTCCCGTGCCGGCAGCCCGGCACACGCAGGGTCGCGCTCCCAGATAAACCGTCCTGCCGGTTCCCACCCCGCCGCTCACCTGGGGGACGAAGGCTGAGAAGGTGGAGGTGTTCAGGTGGAAGTCGAGGCCCTTGGGGATCTGCAGGAGGGAGAAGGTCGCTGCCAGGGCGGCTCAGCGAGACCGTGGGGACGAGCCTACCGGGGAGCTGGGGCGATGTCGGCCCCTCGGCTCCGCCGGAGCTGGACGCCCACGTCCGCCCCTCACCATGGAGTCGGTGAGCTCGAAGACCAGGGCCCCTGCGGCGTGGTAGGCCAGGCCGGCCGTGTTGAAGAAGTAGCTGGAGACTCCGAAATAAACCATGCGGTCATGGTCTGTCGGGAAGGCGAGTAGCGGAGGAGGGAAGGGCACGGCGGAGCGGTGGGCCAGGGAGAAGAATTCGCCCTGGAGAAGGAGGGAAGGGTGATGCCGGCAGGCAGAGCGAGGTGGGAATCACCCGCCCACCTGGGCTGGGAAACAGCATTTACCGCAGGCGACCAAACCCCGTCTCCCACTGCCTCCCGCAACGGCATCGGCCAAACCGAGCTCACCTTCAGGTCCGCGTCCAGGCATTGGGCGGTAGCAGCCGGGGGGGCCACCAGGGAGTAATCAATCCCAACCACAGCATCTATCTTGGCGGTGACTGTAAAACAGGAGGCAGAGCGATGAGCGGGACGGGCGCGGAGGGGAAGGCCGGGAGGAGATTGCTTCCTGCCCAGACTTCCCAGTGCAACCACACCGTACCAGCCACGTGCGTCTTCTCTCAGAGTCTCTTCAGAAGAAGAAAATACATTTCCCTCCCCACTCTGCTCCTCAGTGCTGCAAAAACTCCCGGACCTGAGAAGCAGCCTGGGTCCCCTTGCTGAGGACGAGCCCCGAGCATGGCTCTGGCTGCGTGTGCCGCCTGCGCCTGGGGACTCTCGGGTGCACAGTGACAAACCTCTGCTGGCAGTGTTCAACGGCTCTCAACATGGGTGGGGAGAAAAAGGGAGCTGGGGAGGGGGCAGAGGGTCGGACACCGTCCCCGTGCTCAGGGAGACCCTGGGCAGTGCCCTCGCAGTACCTGGCAGGGTCTGGAGGTAAGGCTGCAGCTTGCTGTGGACAGAGCTGACCACGTTTTCACAGACCTGGGGAAAAAAGGCAAAGTTTAGCACCCGCAGCTCTGTTTGGGGTGACTGAGCCGCCCCCTGAGGTAAAAGCCTCAGACACAGTATCTGTGTTGCTGCCTAGTGCTGTTTTTATTCTTTGTAAAAGCTTGCTTAGATAGCAGAGCACACTGACATTTGTGTCTGTGCATCAGGCGGCAAATTAAGTGCCCAAAATACATACAGAGTTTATACCTGCAAACATCTGCTCACGACAAGCTCCCCATACACAGTTTAGCGGTACCAAGGCCCTTTGAAGGGATCCCAATTGGGCCCTTAAGATTTTCCCTGCAGTCTATGCTGGAGTGAATTGTGCTGAGCAGCCAACAGCTCAGCTTAAGCAGAGCAACAGAAAGAGTTAATCCATCCCTGCAGGGGCAGGAGGATGAATAACTGTGCCAAAGACCAGCAATCGTGAGTTCACACAGCTTGGTGCTGCCAGGACAGAAGAGCATGTCCCTCCGCTGCTGCCATCCCCCATCCGCAGGCAAAGCCTCAGCACTGCTGGGAGATTTGAGAGCAGGCTAAACACTGGCCCAGGAAACCTGCTGCAGGGAACAGTCCTGCAGACAAATGAGATAATCTGCCAAAGGTCTCTTCCAATCCTGTTCCCATAACAGCATGGGAACTGCCACGCTGGATCAGACCGTCACCCGTCTGATCAAGGATCCAGCCTGCAGCAGCCAATAACGGGATGCAAAGCGTTGGAGGAGCAGCGATGATGCTGACTGCAAAGCAGCCAGGTGACCACACAGAGCCAGGGAGGAAGAGGAGGCAGAGCCTTTGGCAGAAGGTCACTGCTGCTCACTGTCCCCCAGCCAGTGTTCATCCATCCATGCTGGAAATGCCCCCATCGCTTCCTGGAAGGGACAAACCCCCAGGAGGGCTCCATACTGGAGATGGCAAAAGTCCAGGGCAGCCCCAATCTGGCAGAGAGCCATTCTCAGCTGCTTAACCACAACAGCATCACGCAGCAGAGCACGTTGGGCAGTGCTAGCAGGAGGCCAGGAGACCTGATCCCTCCTTCACGCGGGAGGGCTGCAGCCCCTTGCCTGGCAGGCTGGGACACCCACCAGTTTCATTGCTGCAGTGGGACCAGCACAGGCAGGCTGGGAGGGGAGCAGCAGAAAAGCTGTTTACAGCAACCAGGTCCCTTGTGCCTCTGGTGGCAAACAGACTTTCCAAGGCTCACGCAGGGCACTGGGCTGCCAGGGCCGGGAGCCGCTGTGCGGGACAGAGCAGAACCCAGAGAGTCCTGCTGCGGCACCTGCCCAGCCCATCGCCGTGCACTTGGGCATACTCTGCCCTCTCCCTCCCCTCCCCTTGCACGGCCCCCTCTCACATTGGAAAAGGTACTTGAGAAACTTGCGTTTGGCAAAAGGGGGCTTTGCTGCACTGTCAGAGGAGCCGAGAACACGAGAGCCTGTCCGGATTTCCACAACTGCCTTCCTTCCAGGAGGTGAAATAGCTAAAAAGGCCTACTCTGCTTGGCCCCAGCTTAGCTCCTACTGCCAGCCCATCTGCTCCCACAGCTCCCAGGTGGCCCATAAAAAGCCACTAGATGGCATCCGAAGTAGCCAAATGCTCCTGGATCAGGACTCGGACCTGCTGCAGAAGTGGGATTTGCTTGTTCTGCAATTGCCTCCTTCCTGAACAAGGTTCACATCCAGAGAGGTTGTAACTCCTGCCAGTTAGCCTTGTAGTAATTATTGCGAACAGCTTGTTTTCATGTCTTATTGCAGGTTTCCTGCATGTAGGCTCTTGTACAGAGCTGTAGGTACCAGGGTTTCCCTGATGCACCCCATTAAAACAAGATGGCAAGTGTCTGAAATCCATAGATGAGAATTTCTACCCCATTGCTCCCAAATGCATGTATGAGTGCAGGCCATTGAAAGGACAGCTCTAATCAGGTTTCCTCTGTTACAATGAGCTTGGCCGAGGCATAAGATCTAATTAACTGACCACATGGAAAGAAAAGCCTTTGTTAATTAGGAACCAATTATATTAGGCATTGGCAAATGTTGCAGCTTTAGAATTCAGCCTGAGCCACACAATGCCAAGGGGACTGCAGCTCACAAGTGCTCATTGCTCATGGTTTTCACCAAACCGGCAATGTGCCAGCATGCTCTGGCTCCAGCAAAATCTGCATGTGTGACAGGAAGAGCTCAGACCACATCATTTACAAGCGAGGACTAGAGATCAGCAGGAAGCCTGGAGCTCAGCCCTCCTTGCCTGCCATACCTTGCTCTCTAAGATCCTCCTGAATGTGGATTCGATAGCGCTGTGGAAGAGGTTGTAGAGCCAGCTGTGGAGAAAAGCACCAACAGATACAGTCATTCTTCCTCCAACTCAGGGAGGGCTGCAGAAGTGTTTGCCAGGGAAAGGCTGACCCTAGAGATGCGAGACAGTGGGGAATGTTATTCCCATGCCAATTTGGAGTCTAGCTTTGTCTAAAGGGTTTACATTTGCAAACAGACCTGCTTACAAACAATATGCATACAAATGTACTGACTGCCTGAAAACTTCTCCCTTAAATGTGCAACCACAGTAGAGCAAATCTGGACCATGTTTAAGTTTTCAATTGCATCTCTGGATGGAAATTACATTGGAAGAGTCCAGAGGCAGCTGGGCAGTGGTGTGGAAGGGTGAGTAGACCAGGGGGCTAAAGGGTAAGCAAGGTGTAGCAGGTGCCAGCGTCCTCTTCCTAGCACCAGGGCCTGAAAGCCATGCCATGCTGCCCATCATATTCCCATACCAGATGAGCTAATACACAGAATTTCTAGGCTTTAACAGTGAAGTTACGTACCCAAGCTTGCCTGAAAAGTGTACACGAACACTGGAGATGTGAGTGCTGCAGTCGGATGTGTCAGCAGTGGGTTTCCCAGAGGCGTCGCTGCCCAGCTTCAGGCCGATTTTGACAGAGAGATTCTCAACCTTCAGGTCAAACGAACCATGGTCCCTACTGTAGGGAAAATGAGAAAGGGGGCATTTTTCACTGGAGTCCACTGGTGGGTGGACTCCAAATCAGCCAGAGCTTTCAGATGGATCTAGCTCAAGCTTCCCCTTGTAGAGGGCATCTAGAGAAGATAAGACTTCTAAACTCAGCCCCCAGACTTCAGAATGGGGGGGGGAACAATCCAGATCCAGAGTGGGAAATGCAGAGTGAAGCATGTAAGTGACTGGAAGATGCTCTCAGAGAGCCACAGGGTACCTACATGAAATGCACCTTCACCCGCCAGTTCCCATCCACCTCGGCGAAGGCGTTGGAGATGGAGACTTGCAGGCCCACGTTGGGGATTGGGGAAATCTGCGAGTTCGGCAAGTGGAAACTGCGAAGGGCCAAGCTAAAAATAAAGAAATAAGAGGAAAAGGACTCGAGAGGTGGTGCCTTGACCCCTCGCAAGCCTTGCTGCTGAGGGAGCTGGGCCCGAGGAGCCTCAGTGCTGGCCATCGACTGCTCTCCGCAGCCCCTGTCAGCTCCCACTGGGCTGGGCTTGAAGTGCAAATGAGCTGCTGTTTCAGTGACTGCAGGGACTGTGTTTCCAAAGGCATCGCTTCAGTTCGCATTCTGTCTAGTGCATCACTGTGCCAAACTCACCGCTTTGAGCTCAGTTGCGCAAAAACTGCTTGCACCCAAATTGCTGTAACTCTAGTTCCCCTTTCCCCTGCACCAGGCAGGAAGGGTTGGAAGCAGGAGTGTCCCAGCCCACTCTGAAGACACGGATAAGGTCTCTGGGGTGTGGTGGGGAAAGGACCATGCTTGCTGCTCCGGAGGCACCGCTGCCCCTTCCCAAGCCTCCTGTGCCGTGCGCAGGCAGGAGAGGAGGGAGGCGCTTGCTGGGCTCACCTGGAGATCTCATAGCTCACTTTTCCTATCCTACGCACTCGGAAGTCCCCTGAGATGTCTGGCAACTTCAGTTGACTGAGCTCCTTCTCCAGGGCGGTGACCCCGTGCTGACGAGCTGCAAGGGACATGGGGAAAACATCACCACCACATGCTTTCTGGAGGGGCTGGAAGCATGTATTCTCCAGGTGCACAGTGAAAGCATCAAAAGAAACACCAAGCCAACGACCTGGCTCGTTTCCACCAGAGTGGAGACCCCGGTATCTTGAGAGCTAACGGTGGGGCAGAGCCCTGCGAGCACACGGGCTGCAGGACGCACTGCCTGGGGTCTGCCCGCAAGCCCTGGGGCAGGCAGCGGCCGGGCAGCGCGGGAGAAGGCAGCTGGCCCCCATCTCCCTCCAGCACGCGGGAGGCCCCCGGGCACCACGCTGCTCCGCCTCCACGGCGAAGCTGGAGGGAGCCCAGGCCCCCGGGCCGGGCTCTGCCCACCTGCAAGAGGGGAAAGTCGGGGGCCAAACCTACCGTAGTCCAAGCCCGCCTGAGTGATCCTGACCACGAAGCCGGGGTGCACGGCCCTGGCCAGCGCCAGGCACGCGGCCAGCGCCACGCAGGCCAGCGCTGGGCTCCACGCTCCCATCCTCGCCGCCCCACGAGGTCGGCCGCCTGGCGCGAGCTGCGGCGCTGCCTGCTCGCGCTGCACTTTATAGTGCCGCGGAAGAGGGAACCGAGAGCGAGGAAGGCGTGCGGAGCCGCCGCGCCTCCCCGCACGGGACGGCCCCGCGCCCCAGCCGGATGGGCGAGCGAAAGCGCTTCCTGCTTGGCCACGGCCCTGCGCCCGCGGCTCACCTGCGCCCGGCCAGCCCCGGCAGCGAGGCTGCCTCCTCTCCTTGGGGACCACGGCAGACTATGAAAAACAGGAGGCAACTGCTCAGTTTTCAGCTCTACGTCCGATGCAAACATTTTTCCCTGGCAGCAGAAGCAGGCTCTCAGCAGAGCAGACGTGCTGCTGGCACCGCTTTGATTCTGCTGGCCGAGCTCGGCAGGTTTGTTTGCTTGCTCTGTGCTCTGCCTGGCTGCTTTTCCTTGGGCAGAGGCTGCACTGGAGCTGCCTCGGAGCCCTCCTGCCCCACCAGGCTCTGGCACTGGCTACAGCCATCATCAGCCAAAGGCACCAAACAGCAGCTGGACTGGCAAAGAGGCACCTGACCCGGGCTGGGAGCCCCCGATGGGGCAGTAGGGATGGCTGAAATAAAGGAGCATCCTCCTCTCCTCTGCCGCAGAGCGGCCGTGTGCAGGGGGGACCCCGTGGCCCCAGGTGTAAGAGGTCCGGGGGGTCCCGCCATGCTGCAGCACTTGGGCTGGGGAGTACCGAACGCTGCACGTGGGCTGGGTGCAGCGAGGTGGAGGAAAGGGGAAGCACCTCTGCCGCTGCAGATGAGCGCCGTGCTCCAGGCACGAGCCGAGCAGGCAGGACAACCCCGTGCAGGCTTCGGAGGCTGCCCTGCAGAGCCCCACTGATCCCGGCCACAGCCGTCACGGGGAAGGAAGAAGAAACAATTTAAGTCACTTTCATTTCCCTTTCCAGAAACGGAGCGGGACACAGGAAATCCTCGGCAGCTGATACAGGCAAGTATCACCTCTGGATTCTGGGAAGCCCTCGTTGCCACAGGCAACATCCCTGAATTAAGCACTTGTGAAACGTAGCTATTGCTCAACCTGTTGCAGCCTGAAGTGGCCACACACTTGCAGCGATGGTGGAGCCTGGAGAAGAGATGCAGCTCCAGCAGGGCCCGGAGAGGCCAGGCAGCACGTGGAGGCATCGTTGCCGGAGGCATTCGGCACACGGAGGCTTGGTGCTGCGAAGGCTCCCGCGGTTTCAGAAAGGGGCCCTCAGGGCTGGCTGCCGGAGGCACAGCACACGCGCACCCCATTCCTGTGCGCGACGATTGCTCGGGAGAGCGAGACTGCTGCCAGCACGTGCTCCAGGAGCCAGGGAGGTGCAAAACTGCCAGTGCTGCCCCGCTTGCGGGCGTCCCCGCACCCTGCCCCGCTCCCCGTGCCGCACCAGGCACCCGCTGCCAGAAACAAGGAGAGCACAGCCCGCGGCTCCGGCGCTCGCCGTGCCCATCAGAGCCACAGCAAACGGCCCCCGGGCACAGCAACGGGCCGAGACCCCCAGCCGCCTCCGAGGGCGGGAGCTGGGAGCCAGCTCGTTTCCCATGGAAAGCAGAAGCCAGGAGCAGAGCGGGGGACTACAGCCCCCGCACCACCAGCCACTGAGCCAGTGGCTGCCTCCTGGCAGCTCTCCGCCGGGTCTGGCTCTGTGCAAACGAGTTGCTCCAAAGCTTCCCGTTCATGACACTGCATCCGAGAATGGGTGGTTTTGTAATGTTTAACGTCTTCAGGACAAGCATTAAGGAACCAGAACCTCTTATAAGAGGAGAAATGAAATTTCATGGGGAGCGACATACAGAGGAAGCATAAATAGAAAGTTTTTCCATCTGAGTTTCCATCTGAGCAAATTTTAAAGCTGAACTCAAAAACCTTTGCACAGCACAAGTCCTAACAGAAGAGACCTTTGTTTGCCAAGGAACAGCTGAAAACACTTCTAACACCCCGTCGCAAGGGCCGGCCCCGCCGGTGCGTCATGCTGGGGATGACGGCAGCGAAGGGGTGGTGAAATTCTGCTCTGCCCGAGCAGAGGGGAAAGGGCTTTGCCGGGGTGCCCCGAGCTGCCAGGGAGGGGCCAGAGCGGGCGGCCGCGCGCAGCCGTGGCGGGAGCAGCTCCCCGGGCTGCCACGGCCCTTTTCCGCTCCCCCGAGCGATGCCGCTGCCCCGCCAGGACCGTCCCGCCGTCGCGCGCAGGCTCTCGGGGGCCCCGTCCCGGCCCCGCAGGGCGGCTCTGCCCCTCGGCGCCCGCCGCGACGGCCCGTTGCGGACGTGGGGCCGCCCGGCAGGGTTTATCGCTCCTCGGGCGGCGAGCGAGGACAGCCGGGCGCAGCAGCCGCCGGAGGGGGGAATCGGCTGGAGGTGCTTCCCCAGCACCGCATCCGGCCCAGGAGCTCCCCAGGGCTCCGCGATCCTGCCGGAGGTGCCGAGCCGAGCCAGTGGCTTATCCGGCTTTTATGTTTGCAAAGCAAATCGGTGTGCTGCCTAACGGGGAAGCACACGGGGAAAACCCAGAGAGACTTGGCAAGGAAAGCAGGAGCCGCCTGGCTGGTCTGAAGGGGGCTTGGAAAGAGGAGCCTGCAGCCAGGAGCAGGAGACTCTCGGGCACCGCAGCCAGGGCAGAGGCTCATCTGCAGGTTCGCTGCCAGCAGCGGAGCAGGGCTCCAAGCAGGACCACAGCCGCCGTGATGTCCCTGGATCTGCAGGCGAGCGGAGACGCCTTCCAAAGGGTTTCATCCCGACCCCCGTGACGGGCCGGTGGCACGGAGGTGCCAGAGAGCCCGCGGCCCCCGCACTGCCCACCTGACACGGCCCCTCAGCACCTGCTGCTGCAAGTCTCCGAAAGCATCTAAAAATACAGGCGGGGGCTCCTCTCCCGCTGTTGTTTTCCCAGCTGTGGGATCACCTGGCCCCAGCACGACCTGGGGCCCGGCTGCCGCTGGGGGGGCTCTCCCATCGCAGCGAGGTTACCAGCTGGATTGAGAGAGCTGGTGCCTGCCTCAAAACCAAGCGCCTGGCAGCACCGGGGACGCTGCCTCGCTGGAGCGCACCGCAGCACAGCCACGCAAGGCGGTCGGCTGCAAGCTCAGCGGGGGCACGGGCTTCCCCGGAGGGCTGCACGGTGCTGGAGAGGGCGGAGAGCAGGTCGTGGTGCCTGGGGGCCCAGCGGGAGACAGGGGGATGGCTCTGCAGAAAAGTCAAAACAGAAATGCAGGAATGGTGACCTCCGGCAGCGCCTGGCGGGGGGTGAATGGCGGCTCTGTGCCGGCGGAGGGGCAGGGGGAAAGGCCACGCGCACAGCTGCTCGGGCAGGGCAGTCGCAGGGGTCAGGCCTGGGCTGCCGGTTGCTGCAGACGCAGCCTGCGACACCCCTGCTCCAAACCTCACTGCCGTGGGGCTGTTTTGGGGTGCTGCAGGGATTTAGCGCAGGATGCAGCTGGGGCAGCCCAGCCGAGCGCAGCGCACCCAGGCACGGCACGCCGTGGGGCCCAGCCAGGGGTGGCTTCACGTCTTCCTTCCTGGCTCGCCAGCCCTGCTGCCACCCAGGCATCCTACCTGCTGCCTCCCGGATCCAGCGGGACATGGCTCAGCACCCTCTACCTCCTGCTCTGTGCTCCTCCCTGCCCGCAGCGCCTGCCTGCGGGTGCACTGGCCAGAGCAAGCTCTGGGGCACGCTTCAGAGCCGACTGAGCAATTAAACAGGAGGCCACAGGAGGTGGCATCATGCTTCCTCGTACCCTTGCATTCAGAAAAACTCCAGAAAGCCTGAAGCAGAGTATATGAACTAATGCAATTAAGGAGCAATTGGCTGCTGGTGGGGAAGGGAGGAGCTGGCCCCGATTTGCATCAGGGTTCCTGGGCGGGTGTCTCGCATGGGGGCCTGACTGTGTCTTGGCCAAGGGGTGACCCGTGGGGAGTTGGCAGTGCCAGTGGCTCTGCACCGCAGCCATGCTGCCACGCTGGGGCGTGCCTTGTGCCGCGGGCCCCGGCTGCTCTCGGCCCTCCTTGGTGCGGGGAGCCTGGGGCTGCCGTCGTCCCCGGGCAAGACCTGTCACTTTCTGCGCCTGCTGCCAGGGTGCTGTGGCTGCTCCCGCCTGCGCCTGAGCCCTTGCAGCGCTCGTGACCTGTAGTGCAGGAAGAGCTCTTGCAACTCCCAAGGAAATGGGAAGGGAAGGCAGAGAGCCCTCCCTCGTGCCGTTCCTCCCCTCCGCGCGAGCCAGCAGCCCAGCTGTACTGTCTCCCGGCCTCCGCTTGTTTTCACAGCGTGTCCTTCGGCCGCTGACTAATCCCTGGGCGAGCGTCACCGCGACCACCCCGTCCCAGCCAGCAGCTCTGGGGCCAGGAGCTCGCGGCCCGCGCCGTGGCCGTTCCCGCTGCCAGCGCCCGGCGCCTGGCCCAGGGGCTGCGTGCGCCCGGCTCCTGCCAGGGGATGAGGGGCTCTGCCGGGCAGCGGTTCGGGTCAGACTGCTCCACATCTGTGCGTTTGGCTTTTGCGCTGACTGATTTTGTACAACTTCTGGCCAGTAAATCATACTTTCTGCCTTGAAATAGGTACTTTCCATCGTTGAAGCATCCCAAAAAGCCCCACAAGGCACTTTCCCTGCAATATAATTCTGGGCCAGTTCACAAATGAAAACTCCAAACTTTTGTTAAGTGCTTCGAGTACGAAACACTCCCTCATGCTTCGTATCAACATTTGCCTATATTTGAAAGGAGCAGAAGCACCCCTAAATTGTGCATACATGCATATATATATACACAAATACATATACATGTTGTGTGTGCATGAGTGTACAGAGGCACACGTGCGCGCGTGGAGTTTTGCAGTTTGGCTGGTATTGTGGATGATCATTCGCAGCCTGGAGCAGGATTTTGGAGCGATGCCGCTCTGCGCAACAGGGCACTGCTTTCGGCGTTCCCACCAGCTCTGCCGGGCTCCCCATGCCCCCGGGCTCCTTGCGCCCCGTTGGGCTCCCCACAGGCTCCCCAAAGCTCCCCGTGGGCTCCCTGCACCCCATTGGGCTCCCTGCGCCGCTAGGCTGCCTATGCCACGTGGGTTCCCCACACCCCAGGGTTCCCCGTGGGCTCCCTGTGCCCCACCAGCCTTCCCGCAGGCTCCCTGCACTGACGGGCTCCCCGCACACCCGGGCTCCCCGCGGGCTCCCTGCACCACCAGACTCCATGCACCCCGTTGGACTCCCCATGCCCCGCCAGGCTCCCCGCAGGCTCCCCACGCCCCGTTGCGCTCCCCGCGGGCTCCCCGCGCCCCGTTGCGCTACCCGCAGGCTCCCCACGGGCTCCCCACACCCTGGGCTCCCCGCGGGCTCCCCGCACCCCCCCCGGGCTCCGCGCGGGCTCCCCGCGCCCCGTTGCGCTCCCTGCCGTCTCCTCGCACCCCCGGGCTCCCAGTGGGCTCCTCACACCCCCGGGCTCCCCGCGGGCTCCCCGCACCCCCGGGCTCCCCGCGGGCTCCCCGCACCGCCAGGCTCCCCGCGGGCTCCCCGCGCCCCGTCGCGCTCCCCGCGGGCTCCTCACACCCCCGGGCTCCCCGCGGGCTCCCCGCACCCCCGGGCTCCCCGCGGGCTCCCCGCGCCGCCGGGCTCCCCGCGGGCTCCCCGCACCCCCGGGCTCCCCGCGGGCTCCCCGCGCCGCCGGGCGCAGCGGGGCCGCCGCGGGGCCGCACCGGGGCGGCGGCGGCGCCCGGCCCGGGCCGCGCTGCCCCGCCGGAGCCGCGCGGCCGCCTTGGAGCCGTCTCCGCAGACAGCCCCCTCCCTCCCCCCTTTCCACTCCCCTCCTCCCCCCCTCGCCAGCGGGGCTTGCTCTTTTTCTTCTGTTTTTGTCCTTTCTTTCTTTTTTTTTTTTTTTTTTTCCCTCTTTACGAGAGCCGCGGGTGAGTGGGAGGGATCCTGCCCGCCCGGCTTTCCCAGGCCGGCGCGGGATGGAGGCTCGGCGGCAGAGGCCGGGCGGCCCGCGGGCCGGTGCTCGGCGCTGCCGGGCCGCCGCCGGGGCGCCGGGACAGCGCTGAGGAGCGGCGGCGGCGGCGGCGGAGCGGCCCCAAGGAAGGAAGAAGGGACGGGGCGCTTGCAGCCGCCCTCCCCGGCCCCCCCCGCCTCTTCCCGTTAAGCATGGTAATTCCTTCTGCTTTTGCACCCCCCCCGCAGCCCGGCCAGTGCTCCCCACCGCGGGGCCGCGCTCGCCCGGCCTGCAGCAGCCCCTCGCGCTACCTGCGCCGCGGCCCGCGTGCACCTGCCCGCGGCGAGGCCGCCAGCCGGGCACCAGCACCGGCACCGGCATGGCCCCGTGAGAGCTGCCCGCCGCCGGCACCGCCGCCCCGGCAGCGCTGGGGCTCGGCGAGCGCGGGCGAGCCTGGCGAGACGCACGCGGGGCTGCGGGCTGCGACCCGGCGTCGTCGCTCCAGCTGCGCTGCGAAGCTTCGCAGGGGGATTCGGAGCAGGAGCGGGGTGCTGGTGCGCTCAGCACGACTGCCTCCGTCGCGCCGGGACGCTCAGCAGCCCGCTCATCCGCTCGCCGCCGCCTCTCTCGCTGGGGCCGGCTCTGTTGCCTTGGGCTCCCAGGCTGTGCTGCCCTGAACGCTGGCCTTGTATTCCTCCGTGCTGCCGCTGCTCTTTAAAACTCTTGTGCCAAACTCTTGCTGAAAGTAAGAGCTGCAGAAGAGGGAGAGGAATTGTTATTCACTGCTGGTTGCGGCATTCAAACCATGCTCCCATCCCGAGCGGGGGGAGAGGGAGCTGAGTTGCCCCGTTGGTCTGGATGGGCATTAAACAGCTCTGCTGCAGCGGAGCACCAGAGCCCCGCTCCTCCCACGGGTGCAAACCGCTTTTAAAAATATGGGCATTTGGGGAGAAATATCAATCTCTATTTAACGGCACTTTGGCTTATTAAAATGGAAATAGGTTTGCAAATGTAAATCTCCTTATGCTCCCTAATGCCTTTTGTTTCATTCTTGCATTTCGTTTAAACCGGTGAAGGGAAGCAGGCTAATTGGTTTCTTTTTGATTTCTAATCGCTCCGCGGCCAGGCTCGCCTCGGCACCCGGCGCTAACGCGACACTGCGCGCTGCGTGCGCCCCGCGAAGTGCTGCCCGCGGTGAACTGCTTTGTGACGCTTAGTGAAAACGTCGTTAGGCATTCGAGGCCAAAATACTCCTCGGCAGAACAACTCTGTATCTGGTGCCTCCATCAGTCAACAGTTTTGTTCTGACTTTGGCTGGAGCAGTCCCCGCTGTTTCGTGAAGTTCTGGGCGGTTTTGTTCCGTTCGCAGGGAAGCGCCTGTGTTCCTGGAGCCGCTCCGTCCTCTGCCGAGGCCATTTCCTGTTGGGCAGTGTGGTTAGGGATTTGGAAGATGTTCTTCTTTCCCATCATAGCAGGGTTGCTCCCTTTCTCAGATACTTACGAGTTTCTGCAAGATGGGGAAGCCCCTGGTGGCTTCCAAGGCGGCTTTTATCCTCAGTCTCCAAGGTGGCTCTGGAGCCCCTGGAGTCTCCCGCATGCTCCAGGTGCTGTTGGACACGGAGCAGCCGCCGGGATGCAGGGCGCAGGACGGCAGCAGTGGCTGGCACGGGGCCCTGAGCCCCGAAGCCTGCCTAGCCAAGGGATTCTGCTGCTTTTCCTCTTCCTCTTTTTCCTGCCTTTTTTGCCCGCAGCAGATGAGCTGGGGTGGGAAGAGCTGGTCCGTTCCCACGAGCGGCGCGGGGGCCATGCCAGGGTGCTGCCGGGCGGCTCCGGGCCGCGGCACCGGCGCGCGGGGCCCCAGCGCTGCCGGCAGGCTGCAAGGCGAATCGGAGAGGTGGGATTTACCCGGCAGCGAGGGCTCCCGTCGCTCCCTGGAAGGCAAAGTCGGAGGAAGCGTGAGAAAGCCGGCGGGTGAGCAGCGGGCGTGGAGAGGCGTTGCAGGGGACGGGCTTGCGGATGGGGCACCGAGAATGCGCCCTGCTCGGGCCCTCCAGCCTCCCCTTCCAGGCCCAACGGCAGGAGTTTTCTGTGCGGAAACGCTGAGAAAAAGTCAAGAAGAGTGAACCAAAGCATGACTGCAAAGTGCTTTAGCTAAAGCGCATTAAGGCTAATTGAGCTGAGTTAACCAATTTGCCACTTTGTTTCTCAATGGGCCTCCAGACCAGGGATTAGCTGCCTGAAGCTAATTCCCACCCCGGCTCCGTGTCCGGAGCGCCGGTGCGGGAGCGCACCTTTGGCCCGCGCCGCGGGGCCCGCGGGAGCTGCATCACCGTTGAATTTAATACAAACTATCTGATTGCTTCCTTCCATGGATCAGCTACATTGGTGAGATCAGCACGAGCCTGGAAACAAGGTCTAAGTAATTAATGTCTTCAGAAAAGCTGGAAGAGCAAACTCAGAAATAGGAGTTTTTGCATGGCACAAGCCCAGGCTTTCTCGCCCGGCTGCGGAGAGCCTTGCTTTGCAGCGGCATGGGGCTCGAGCTCAGCACAGCATTTCCCAGAAAACACGCCCGTGATTAATTTTGAGTTAATCACATTCAGCGATGAGCCTGAATTGAAACACCCGCTCCGTCTTCAGATGTTCGTCCTTCCCCCGCCCCCCTCGGAGCGCTGCATTCCTCCAGCGAGCCGGCGAGCCGCGAGCGCGGCACTGCGCGGCGGCCGCCTCCGCTTAACCCTTTGCTGCTGCTGCTGCTGCTGCTCCCGTCTCCCGCGTTACAGGCGGAGGGACGAGCGCGGCGGGAGGTGACATTTGGAGCCCGTCTTTCGACCGCATTAAACCGCAGCCAAAGCCCACGAGTGCCGGCGACCTGTGCGCCGCGGGCGGGCGGGCGGGCGGGCGCCGGGGGCCGCGGGCGCGGGACGCCCCGTCTGCGGGCGAGCCCTGCCCAGCGCCGCTCTGCTCCCTCCCTCCCGCAGGACGCCCGCTCCCTGGACGCGGCGGTGCAGAGCGCCCTGCGAGCCCTGTACCCGCCCTTCGAAGCCACGGCGCCCACGGTGCTCGGCCAGGTGTTTCGCCTCCTGGAGACCAGCTACCGGGGGGACGGGCTCTGCTGCCTCCTCGACTTCCTCATCCCGGCCAAGCGCCTCTTCGAACACGTGCGGCAGGCGGCCTGCGTAAGCTCCCCGACAGCGCCCGCGCCGCGCCCGGCGTCGCGCTGCGCCCCGCTCCTGCGTGCCGGAGGGCTTGCCCCAAAGCACGGCATTTTGCCCCAAAGCGGGACGCTCCACGTGGCGGTGCCGGGCCGGGGAGCCCGGGCTGCGAGGCTCCTGCCCGGCACCCGGCGTGGCCCGCGGCCCCGTGCCCGTGCCCTCCGCGCGGCGCCCCGGCGTGCACGGCGCTGCGGGAGCCGCGGGAGCCCCGGGCGAGCCTCCCGCGCCGCCCGCTCTCCGCACCGGAGCGGCCGGGGAGCGCGCGGCGGGCGGCTGCGTGCTGCGGAGCGGCGGGGACGCGGCGCCGGCTCACGCGGCCGCCTGCCTCCCCGCCAGGCTCCCTACTTCAACTGCATCTTCCTCCACGAGGGCTGGCCGCTGTGCCTGCGCGAGAAGGTGGTTGTGCACCTCGCGCCGCTCAACCCCCTCCTGCTGCGCTCCGGCGACTTCTACCTGCAGGCCGAGCCCTGCGCGGGGCGCGCGGCTCGCCTCACCGTCAAGCACCTCTCCCGCGACCTGCGCACGGTGCGGGAGACGCCCGTCCCCGAGGCCACCTACGCGCTGCTCTTCACCAACGAGTGGCTGGAGGAGATCAACTGCGAGCACGACGGCGCCCCGCTGCACACCTGCCTCGTGGCCACCGAGGACGGCGTTGCCCCGCTGCCCTGGAGCAGCATCGCCACGCCGGAGTTCGTCGACGGGGCCGGCGCGGGGCCCGGCTGCGCGGCGGGGGCGGCGGGGGCGGCGGGGGCGGCGGCGGGGACGTCCTCCCCCGCGGCAGCCCCGAGCCGCCGCGCGGCCGCGGAGCCGGCGCCGCCGGGCGCCCCCGGGCCCCTCTGCACGGCCGACGCGCCGCGGCCCTACGGCAACGTCGCGGGCCCCGTCCCGGGCTGCAAAGATGCGTCTCAAAGGTCCGGCCAGGGAAAATACCCAGGACTTATCAAAGTGGCCCAGCTGGGGCCGCGGAAGAAGCCGGCCACGCTCGTTGTGCCCAGCTTGCGCGAGATCGTCAGCCAGAACCTGGAGGGGGAGTACGTGGACCTGCTGGAGCTGTCCGAGGAGAAGCTGGACCTGCTGGCCCGGTCGCTGCCGGGGCCGGGGGGCCGCGGCGGCCTGGCGCCCGGCTCGGGGGCCGCCTGCCCGCCCTGCCGGGGCAGCGGGCACCTCGCCGGCGAGCCCTGCTGCTACGGCTCCCGGTGCCGCCACCGCGACTCCTACCTGGCTGCCCTGCAAAACCCCGTGAGCTTCGGCGCTGGGCTCATGGCAGCCATCCGGGAGGAGCCCGACGGCCCCGGGCCCGCGCCGCCCCCGGCTGCCGGCGGCAGCCCCGTGCTCCGCTCCCGCGCGGCGGCGGCGGCAGCGGCGGCGGCGGGGGACCCTGGCGCGGAGGCGGAGGATGCCGCCAAGCAGGGCAACCTCAAGCTGCTCAAGTCCCCGGCTCGCGCGGAGGTGACGGGCTCCGGCCACAAGTTCTCCTTCCTGAAGGGCCAGCGGCACGGGGCAGCGCCCGGGGACGGCTCCGCCGCGGCCCGAGCCGCCAGCCACCCCCAGGCGCCCTGGAAGAAGATGTCGGCGATTTACTCTCCCAGGATGAGCAGAGCGAAACTCGCCGGGAAAGGTAACGGCGGCCGCGCAGACGCCCCCGCGCTGCGTCTCCCTGCCCTTCTCCGCTCTGCCGGCTCATCTCTGTCTCCTCTTCTCGTGGGCAGGTCCGGACCCGGCGGCCGGCGCCTCCGCGGACGACGGGGCCCCGCCGGGCGCCAGCGGCCGCTCTGCGCCGGGCGCGGGCCGGGAGCGCGGCGCCCCGCGGCCGCCGGCCTGGCAGGAGCTGCACGCCGGGCTCCTGCGCTCCGGCGTCGTGCGTCTGCCAGGTACCGCCGGCGCCCGGCGCCTGCCCGCAGCGGCCGCGGCGGGGAACGTGCCTTTCTGCCTGGGACGGGCCCCGAAGGAAGGGGTCGGGGCTTTGCAGGAACCCAGAAAGCCCCAAGTGGGAAATTTTCAGTCCATTGGGCAATATTTTTTCTTTTTTTTAAGAAAAGGCAGCCTGCGCTGAGCAGCGGACATGGTTTCTGCTCTCAGCTGCAAGCAGCCCTCCTACACCATTCCTCAGAAATGAAGCTTTTCAGCTTTTAGCTGCCAAATACTAAACATTTGGTTGATTTCTTTTCCCAGGAGCTGAAAACTGTGACAAAACCATCTTTTTTCCAGGCAAAACATCCCCAGCAGGCTGCCCCGGCATTTCCCGGGGCGCACAAGCCCCGAGCTCGGGAGGGGGCTGGAGACCCGCAGCCGCGGCGCTCGTACCCGCCGCAGCTGCAACATATTAAGCCGGGCTGCGCGGGAGCCCCCCGGCACGGGACCCGGACGGGCGGGCTGCAGCCCCCGCACGCCCCGTCCCCGTCCCCATCCCGTCCCCTCTTGAGAAACCAAAGCAGCGGCCAAGGCGAGCGGTCGCCCGCCCTGCTGGGGTTTGCAAAGCTGCCGGTGTTTTGCAGCCGCCGGCTGCCTCCGGCGGGGCCGGGCTCCGGGGCCACTCGACGTCTGCTTCCTCCGCAGGGAGCACTGACAAGCTGGGCCACGCCATCATCCAGGTGACCACCAGCAGCACGGCCTGGGAGGCCGCGTGGTGCTCTGCCAGCGAGCTGGCGCGACTCGTCCTCTACCTCTGCTCCCTCCCCAGGTAGCGTCAGGGACCGGCCAGGGGGCCCCATTCCGGCTGCCTCCTGGCGTGGGGTCCCGGGCGGTGAGGGATGCCCCGCATCCCGTGCATGGCTGCTTGGGCACATCCCAGCTGGGGCACATTCCGGCTGGGACACATCCCAGCTGGGACGCGTCCCGGCAGGGCACATCCTGCACACTGCAGCTGGGACACATCCCGGCTGGGGCACATCCTGCACACTGCAGCTGGGACACATCCCGGCTGGGGCACATCCTGCACGCTGCAGCTGGGACGCATCCCGGCTGGGGCACATCCTGCACGCTGCAGCTGGGACGCGTCCCGGCAGGGCACATCCTGCACGCTGCAGCTGGGACGCATCCCGGCAGGGCACATCCTGCACGCTGCAGCTGGGACACATCCCGGCTGGGGCACATCCTGCACGCTGCAGCTGGGACGCATCCTGGCTGGGGCACATCCTGCACGCTGCAGCTGGGACACATCCCGGCTGGGGCACATCCTGCACACTGCAGCTGGGACACATCCCGGCTGGGGCACATCCTGCACACTGCAGCTGGGACACATCCCGGCTGGGGCACATCCTGCACGCTGCAGCTGGGACGCGTCCCGGCAGGGCACATCCTGCACGCTGCAGCTGGGACGCATCCCGGCTGGGGCACATCCTGCACGCTGCAGCTGGGACGCATCCTGGCTGGGGCACATCCTGCACGCTGCAGCTGGGACGCATCCCGGCTGGGGCACATCCTGCACGCTGCAGCTGGGACACATCCCAGCTGGGGCACATCCTGCACACTGCAGCTGGGACACATCCCGGCTGGGGCACATCCTGCACGCTGCAGCTGGGACACATCCCGGCTGGGGCACATCCTGCACGCTGCAGCTGGGACGCATCCCGGCTGGGGCACATCCTGCACGCTGCAGCTGGGACGCATCCCGGCTGGGGCACATCCTGCACGCTGCAGCTGGGACGCATCCCAGCTGGGGCACATCCTGCACGCTGCAGCTGGGACGCATCCCGGCTGGGGCACATCCTGCACGCTGCAGCTGGGACGCATCCCAGCTGGGGCACATCCTGCACACTGCAGCTGGGACACATCCCGGCTGGGGCACATCCTGCACGCTGCAGCTGGGACACATCCCAGCTGGGGCACATCCTGCACGCTGCAGCTGGGACGCATCCCGGCTGGGGCACATCCTGCACGCTGCAGCTGGGACGCATCCTGGCTGGGGCACATCCTGCACGCTGCAGCTGGGACGCATCCCGGCTGGGGCACATCCTGCACGCTGCAGCTGGGACGCATCCCGGCTGGGGCACATCCTGCATGCTGCAGCTTCGTGCTGGACGCATCCTGCACATGCTGTTGGGAGAGGATGGAGGGAGCCGCCAGACAAGAGCAGGCTCACGAGCCGTTTCCGATCACCGTGCTTGCCATCCTTGCCACTGTGTTTTCTTCCCGTGTGCCAGGAAGGAGGCGAAGGATGGCGGGCTGACGGTTGTCGTGGATGCGAGGAAGCAGCCTCCGCCGCCGGTGCTGTTCGCGGCGCTCCGCAGCGTGCAGGTGCGCGGGGTGGCGGGGCTGGGTGCTGCCCTGCACCGCGCAGCCCCTTCCCGGGCAGCCCCTTCCCCTGGACGCCGGCGGCCCTGCCTGTTATCCCGCTCGCAGATTTTCCCGGGAGCATCGCAGCGTGGATTTGTGCAGAGAAATTTCCGCTGCCACTGCTGCATCCCAGTTCCTTTTCCTAGAAAAAAAATCACCTTCCCTTGCTGCCTTTGCCCTGCACCCAGCTGCGGCTCCCGGCTCCCTCGAGGACCGGCGACACTCGAGCAGCTGCCCGTGGTGGCTGGGTGCCCCTCACCGCCGCGCTGGGCGCTGTGGCGGGGTGCGCGGTGCTGAGCGGGCTGCGGTGCCCGCGCCGCGCAGTGACTCCCCTGCGCCTCCCGCAGAGCGCGGCGCCGGGCTCCGTCCGGGCGGTGCTGCTGCTCGCCGAGAAGGAGCTGCCAGGGCCCCGCGAGAAGCTGCCCGGCGTGCAGGTGAGCGCCCGCGCCCCCGCGTCCCCCACGTCCCCTACACCCCCGCGTCCCCCACACCCCCGCGTCCCCCGCGTCCCCCAAACCCCCGCGTCCCTGCATCCCCCACACCCCGCGTCCCTGCATCCCCCGCGTCCCCGCGCCGCCAGGGCTCTGGCTCGCTCACGAGCCGCGTCCCCGCAGGTGGAGACCCTGCCGTCGCTGAAGGCGCTGGGCCGCTACGTCGACAGCTCCCAGGTGACGCCAGACCTGGACGGCACCTTCCCCTACCGCCACAGCGAGTGGGTGCAATTCTTCCAGGTGTCTGTGCTCGCGGCCCCCGCGGCCCCTGCAAACGGGCGGTGCTTCTCCTCCGCGCGTGCCGGTCCCTCGACCGGTGCCGCCCGGCCCCGCTGACCCCGGCTCTCCCCGCAGGAGCTGCAGCCCTTCGCGGCCGGCCTGCGGCAGGCGTCGGAGCTGCTGCGGAGCTGCATCCGGGAGCTGCGCGCAGCCGACGGCCCCGCGGGGCTGCAGGTAACGGCTGCTCGCTGCAAGCACCCGTGCCGGCTCCTGGGCTCCGGCAGGGCCGAGCGCAGCCCTGGCCGGGCTCGCGGAGCAGGACGCTCCCGCGCTGGCCCTGTGCCGCAAGGAGCGACCGCTCGCGGAGCAGCGGCGCGGGAGCGGCGGGCGAGGCGGTGTCTGTGCCCCGCAGGAGGTGGCCGCCCGCATTGCCCGGCACAGGGAGCTGATGCGGAGGGTGCTGAGCGACCCGCAGCTCGTCGGCCTGCAGCGCGACGGCGGCGCCGTGCTCGCCCGGCTGCGCAGGGCGGCCGCCCGCCTCGGCGCCTCGCCCCACGCCAGGTAGCGCCGGCGGGGACGCGGACCGCAGCCGGCGGCTCCCGCGCTGCCCGCGCACCCCCTCCCAGCGCCGGCGCCAGCGTGCCCCGCGGCGGGGAGCCTTCCCCGGCGGCCTGGCCGCGGAGGCGGCAAGTCCTGCGGGAGGGTCTTCTGGCTCCGACGGGCTCCGGCGGGCTCCGGGCTGCTCGGCCAGCCCCGCCGCAAGCCCGCAGGGTTGTCTCAGTGAAGCCACTAGATGGGGCCAGGCCAGGCCCTGGTGATGCTGCACATGTCCAGCGACGCCGCGTGTGCCCCGCGGTGCTGCGCACATCCAGCAGCGCCGTGCATGCCTGCAACGCTGCCCATGCACGTCCAGCGACGCCGCGTGTGCCCCGCGGTGCTGCACGCATCCAGCAGCACCGTGCATGCCTGCAACGCTGCCCATGCACGTCCAGCGACGCCGCGTGTGCCCCGCGGTGCTGCGCACATCCAGCAGCGCCGTGCATGCCTGCAACGCTGCCCATGCACATCCAGCGACGCCGCGTGTGCCCCGCGGTGCTGCACACATCCAGCAGCGCCGTGCATGCCTGCAACGCTGCCCATGCACGTCCAGCGACGCCGCGTGTGCCCCGCGGTGCTGCACACATCCAGCAGCGCCGCGCATGCCTGCAACGCTGCCCATGCACGTCCAGCGACGCCGCATGTGCCCCGCGGTGCTGCGCACATCCAGCAGCGCCGCGCATGCCTGCAACGCTGCCCATGCACGTCCAGCGACGCCGCGTGTGCCCCGCGGTGCTGCACACATCCAGCAGCGCCGCGCATGCCTGCAACGCTGCCCATGCACGTCCAGCGACGCCGCGTGTGCCCCGCGGTGCTGCACACATCCAGCAGCGCCGTGCATGCCTGCAACGCTGCCCATGCACGTCCAGCGACGCCGCATGTGCCCCGCGGTGCTGCGCACATCCAGCAGCGCCGTGCATGCCTGCAACGCTGCCCATGCACGTCCAGCGACGCCGCGTGTGCCCCGCGGTGCTGCGCACATCCAGCAGCGCCGTGCATGCCTGCAACGCTGCCCATGCACGTCCAGCGATGTGGCGATGCGGCATGTGTCCTGCAGTGCTGCACACATCCCACGGTGCTGCACGTGTCCTGCAATGTTGCACGTGTCTGGTGATGCTGCATGTGTCCCATGATGCCGCACACGGGCAATGCTGCATGTGTCCTGCGATGTCACGCACATCTGGCGCTGCCGCACGGGTCTGGCGATGCACTCTGCTCCCTTCGCTCTGCTGGCTCAGGCCACGCTGCTGGCAAATGCTTCCCCGTCCCGTGGTCCCGTACTTGCAGCTCTCTCGGTGGCATGGGGATGTTGGCAGACCCCTGCGTGCCCTGCCCGCACCCCTGCAGCGCAGCCTGCAGCGAGCCGCCCGTGAGGTGCTCCTGCTCGGCGTGGCCGGCTGCTGACTGCGTGTCCTGGCAGGAGCAGCCTCGAGGCGGCCGAGGAGCTCTACAGTCAGCTGGAGGAGGAAGTCCACGACCTGGTGTCCAAGTCCAACAGCTGCCTGGAGCGCCTGGAGTTCCTCCGGAAGACCACGGAGCTGCAGGCCGAGTTCAGCGAGGTGAGCTGGGCCGCCCAAGAGCGAGCGCGGGCACCGCGCGCCAGTCGAACCCCCTCTGGGGATGCAGCAAATTAGTTACCCAGCCTGGGGACCACAGCAAAAGAAATCTTCAGCCCATTTCCTAGGTTTTTGATGACAAAGGAAATGCGGAGAATAACAGGATTGCCTGGAGCTTTGACTTTAATTGTGGGGCTAGTGTGTGCAATCAAGTCAGAGCTCAAGATAATCCCGGGGAAGGAAGGGGAGTAGCCGAGGAAGCCACGGCCGTGACAGCGGCTCCGGCATGGAGGCGCTCGCTGCCGTTGCTCCGGCGCGACCCCCTCGCTCCTGTGTGTCCCGCAGCTCGGGCGCTGGCTGGACGGCGAGGCAGCGGCTCGGCTGGAGGAAATGGGCGCCCAGGAGTGCAGCCCCGGCGGCATCGAGAAATCCTTCGAGCAGTTTAAGGAGTTCCTCACTCAGGCTGCAGTACGTTTGGAGGAGGCTTTTCTGTATTATTTATCCGTAGGGTATCACTGCCGCTAGAGCTGTTACACGGCTCAGGCTCTCTGCCAGGCGCTCAGCAGAAAGATGAAAATGCAAAATCAGAAGCGGTCAGATGTCGTTACAAGTCTTGATGCTCTTGGCCCAAATTCCCCAGATTTGGTTTGGAACAAGACTTCTGCTTGAAGCTGGGTTTCCTCTGCACTGGCTGGGTCAAACTGCAGTCTTCATGGCCGATTTTCCAAGCGTTTGACCAGGTTTTGGGCAGCCCTGCTGCAACGTGGGGAGACCGCTTCGCTGTTCCCTGCTGCGGTTCGGGCCGAGGTTGCTGCTCCCCACCGCTCCGGGGCTCCTGCCCGGGCAAACCCCGGCTCCCTGCTGCGGGGAGGCACTGCAGAGCCTGGGGCCGTCGGACATTGATGTAGTGGCAAAGATTTTCCCCATGGACCCCTAAACGCAAAGGCCCGTTAATTGCGAGCACTGCACGGAGGAGGAAACGAGGCGAATCCTCTGGACTCAGACTAACGCGACCGGTGCGAGGCGCAGAGCCCGGACGGGCAGAGACGGAGCAGCCCCGCTCTCTCCGCTGCGTCTCCCCGGTGCTCTGCCGCCCAAACCGAGGACGGCGCTTTGCTGCGGATGCCCGCGGAGAGCCTGACCGTTGCCCGTCAGAGCCTCCTCACGGTCCCAGCTGTCGCTTCCTTCCCCTGTGCCTGCAGGCGCGGTACAGCCGCGGGCTGGCTCTGTGTCAGGAAGCAGCTGAGCTCCAAGACTCGGTTTTCCCCGAGGCAGACCCCTTCCAGGCAGCCGCTGCCCTTTTTCGGACCAAGCTGACGAGCTTCCACGCGGCCACGGAGCGACGGCGGGCTGAGCTGGAGATGCTGCGAGAGCTCTGCAGCTTCTCCAGCGAGGTGGGTGCGCGGGCGCTCCGGCACCAGGCGCTGCGTGAGCAGCGGGGAAAACCAGCCCGGCAGCTCTTGCCTTGTTTTCCAGATCGCATGGCTCAACCTGGACTGCAAACGCTGCTCGGGCAGCGCGAAGCGCGGGGAGAGCCAGGCGGGGAACCTGGAGGCGCTGCAGGGCCTCGAGAGCTCCTTCCAGAAGCTGTCGGTGGACCTCTCCCTGGAGAAGCTGCAGGAGATGAAGGCCCACGTGCGCGCGATGCAGAGCAGCCACGGGCCGGCAGCGTGGACCGCGGCGCGGCAGAGGTACCGGGAGAGCAGGCGGATCCTCGAGGAGATGCTGGCGGAGCTGCGGCAGGCCTGGGGCGCCGGCGGGAAGGGAGACGTCTCCGGCCCCTCTCGCCCGGGCTCTGCGGCCCCCGGCCAGGCAGCGCCGGGCTGCGAGGCGGCCTCCAGCCCGGCGCCAGGGAGCCGGAGGGCCGAAGGCCAAGACACCCGCGCCGGCCGCCCGCCCACCGGCGCCTCGCTCCTAAAACCCGCCGGCGGAGCCTGTGCGAGACCCGGAGGCAGCGTCGCCCAGGACGTCGGCCGGCTGCCGCCGCTGGCTCTTGCTCCGGCTCCGCGCTGCGCCGCCCGGCCGTGCCCCCCCGCCTCCAGCAAGCCCCCGGCCCGTGGGGTGGCCGCAGCCCCCCACGCGCGCCCGCCGCCGGCTGAAGCCGCCCAGTACTTCCAGGTTTCCAGCCGGAGCAGCCTCTCCTCGGACGACTCGGACTCGCACGCCTCCGCCGAAGAGCTGCCGGCGGCCCGGGGCGCCGCGCCGCCCTGCCCCTCCGTGGAGCCCCCGCACGTCGAGTACCTGGAGAAGCCCCTCGCCGGCGGCCCGGCCGAGGCGGCCGCCGAGTGATGGCACCGTGCCGAGCCGGGCCCCCGCTCCCCGGCGCGGGCGTCCTGTGCGGCCACGTCCCGCGCCTGCGGCCGGGCACCGGGACCCGCTGCCTGACGCTCGGCCTTGCACGGGTCCTCCGTGCTTGGCGTTCGCCCCGCTGTGGGGTGGCAGCGACCTGATTTCCCGGCCCACGGGATTTAACAACCTAGTGTGCAGCAGTCGGCACGCAAAGCGCCGTCACCCGCGCGGGCGCCGCAGCCCTGCCCGAGCGCCGGCGGCCGGCTCGGTGCTGGCATGCGTCAGTGGTGCGGGACAAGGCCGTGCTCCCTGCAGAGCCAACCCGGCCCCGGAGCCGAGGAGGCCCGCGCCGCGGGGCGGGCAGCACGCCGAGCACGCCGAGCATGCCTCGGCGCTGCCCCGTGCGTGCCAGCCGCGGCTCCCCAGCCCTGCTCCTCTGCCACGCTCTGCTTACCGCTCTCCTGAGCTCCAGCTGCTGCAGCTTAGACACTAATTTCCTCAGTAGCACTTTTATCACTGCTTTACTGAAATCCCCATAGCTGAGATCTATCACTTTACTTTTGGCTTAAAAATAATTATCATCAAGAGATATCGGCGGCAGTTTGCACGATCCATCTCTGGTGAGCCCAGTCGGCTTTGCTCCATTTTCCAGTTACTGCCACGTCCTGCATTTTACTGAGGTCACGGCAGCCAGATCACGTTCTCCCCCTCCTCACGTTGCGACGTTCGCCGCTGTCCGAACAGCGGGTCCTGCACCAAGTCCAAGGGCTGCAGAAGTCGGAGTTGATGCAATGCAAAATGCCGCCTGCGGAGAGCGTTGGCTCTCGGCTCCTGGAGCACCGCGGCCGCCGCTGGGCGAAGCCCCGCTGCCGGCGGCCGCGTGCCGGGCGCGCTCCCGCGGGGCGCCGGGGCCGCGTGCTGCCGACTCCCCGCTCCGACTGTCCCCGCTCCGGCGTCGCCCGGGACGCAGGAGAGCAGCGCCTGCGCCTGTCCGCCGCGGAAGGCGCAAGCCTCGTCCGCCTCCAAGGACGCTCGAAGCCGGGCCCGGCCGTTCCCACGCTCGACTTCCTCCTCTGCCGAGGGATGATTTGCTGCATTAGCATCCGCGTATGCAGGCGCCTCGGTAACACCTGCGTATCCTGCCCAAACTTCTCGTCGGATACCAATTATTTCCCGTCACGTGCTCCATCTTTCAGAGAAATCCTTAGCTTCAGCAGCCAGGGTCACCGGTGCGGGCAGCGTCGCGGCTGCGCTGCACGGGCCCCGCAGCGGGCAGCGCGCCCGTCCCGGCCGCGGGGCCCCGGGGTCCCGCCGCCGCCTCGCTCCGGCCCCGCAGCCCCCGGGCGCCTCCGGGACTGAGTTTAGTTTCCAGGAAACAAATATTAAAAATGAACTGACATGTAAAATAAACAAGAGCTAGCCAGAGGAACGAGATTGTTATTGTTACTGAAAGCTGTGTATTACGAAAGCGCTCGGGTGACGGCAGCCTTGCAGGCAAAACGCCTCGACGCCGCACCGCGGTCGCGCAGCGCCACCGCGCCGGCCGCGCTCCTGGAGGCACGGCAAAGCGCTGATGGATACTGGTGTCGCTGCTAGTATTGATTATCCTAATTAATTCCGTGAGCTTTGCAGCCTGGCTGGGAACAGATAGATGCTGATACGCAAGGTGGCAGCCAGACTGGGCTCTCGTTTATCCCATCATATAATTCAAGGAATGAAATCTCTCTAGCAGCTACGAGTAAAAGTTCTTATTGATTCCCAAGTACTTTACTTGTTCATAAGAATAACACCTACAGTGCTCCAGAGGATATTTTATGTGTCGCTGTTTTCCCCTGCTATTTCCAGCGGTGATACGGGATCGGAGCACCGAGATGACCTAGATAGGCGACCGGGCGGAAGCAGCGGGGAGAGCCGAGCGCTTTATGGCCCTGCTCTGCAAGGTCGCCTCCTTGCTTTACTCTGGCAAGCAGCATCTGTTTTAGCTTCTGCACTGAAATGCGAAAGGTGCACTCCGTTTTTCATTTATTTTACTTGTGTTTAAATAGGCAATTTCCTGGGAGACCTTTGAAAAAGCACTAAAATCCATTCTGTTGTTCTTTATTATCATCACACATGGATCAAAGCCAGGTTCTGCTCTTGGCATCCCCTAATGCGCCCGGAGGGATTCTGGACGCGACCGCTGCAGCCAGCAGGCGCTCGGGGCGCGGAGCGGCCGCCGCAGCATCCGCCCCATCGCTGCAGCAGCCCCCGGGAAAGGCCGGGAGAAGGGGGCCGGCCTGAAAGAGGCTGCACCAAACCTGAGCATTTCACTTGCTGGAAGAAAGGCGCTCGGTTGTCTCCTGCTTTTTTCCCCGGCAGCGAATACAGGCTGTGCTCAGCCTGCACGGGAGGCATTTTCTCCCTTCTTCACTGCCTCCTGCTGGTATGAAAAAGTGGATTTTTGGTTTTTTTGTTGTTATTACCTTGAGGGGGAGTAGCACTTCCTATGGAGAAATAGAATAAATAATATTCCAAAATACAGTTGAAATCTTTTCTTCTGAATAAAATAAACAACACATTTCCTGTTGTTTTCCATTTTCCAGAAGAACAGAAATATTTTGAAAATCCTGAGATTAACCGACACGAGAAGGGCGATTTCCCCGCTCCCGGCGAGGGTCGCAGCGGCTCCGAGCTCTCGCTGTCCCGCTCGCCCTCAGCGCCCCGAAGCCGCGTGGGCCCAGCTGCAGGGATCCCGCCAGAAACTGTTTTTGCAACATTCTGCAAAAATTTTCTTATCCACCCTGATTCTTCAGCACCTGATTTATGACTCTCAGTCTGACCAATTAAGCTATAACCTTTCCAGAAAGGCAAGCGTGGGAGTTAATCAATGTCTCCTTCCCATCCCCGAAATGGCAAAAGCATTTGTCAAGGGCTCGTGGAGCAGGTGCCCGCGGCGGGCGGCAGCAGCGGCCAGCGCTGCCGAAGGGGGACGCCGGGGCCCCGCAGAGCTCCAGTCCCCGACGGCCCTGGGAAAATACTCCTTTTTTCAAAGGAAAAAAGTTAATAAATTTCAGATGCAAAAGAGGAGACGGAACCAGCGCAGGGAGGCGAGCGGGGCCATGCCGAACACAGTCCCGAGAAAAGCAGTTTGGGAAAGGGGCCGACATTCCAGCGCCGTCACCCGGAGATGTCCGGAGAGGCCCGCCGGGCCCGGAGCGAGCCGCGGAGCGAGGGAACGCTGGAGCGCCCACTGGCACGAGTGGCTTTTCCAAACGGAAAAGTTTGGGACGGGACGGAGGAGGAGGGCGAGCCGCTCCGGGAGCCTGCCTCGGTTCGGCCCCTTGGAGAACGCAGAGACGTCACTTGCCTTCGAGGCACCTCCAGGCACCGCAAACTGCGAATTCGCGTTCACAGGAGCAATGCTACGGACCAAAAGCAGGACCTGGAAAAGAGGGAACCCTCTTGCTTTCCTCTCACAAATTCCTGGGAACTGCTGTCAAAATTCAGTTTACTCCAAGAAAAGCCAACTCAAAGGCACAAAGAAACATGTTGGGGGGAAAGGAAGGGTTTTGCTTTTTCCAGTTAACTGCTTGGAAATAACATTTGGAGGCTGGAATGCAGCTCCCGTCAGGCTGATGCCTTACAGCTTTCAAAAGCGCACTGGCTCCCGAGCCCCCAGCGATCCCGGCTCACCAGCTCCCGAGCCCCCGGCAATCCCGGTGCACCGGCTCCCGAGCCCCCGGTGATCCCGGTGCACCGGCTCCCGAGCCCCCGGCGATCCCGGCTCACCAGCTCCCGAGCCCCCGGTGATCCCGGTGCACCGGCTCCCGAGCCCCCGGCGATCCTGGCTCACCAGCTCCCGAGCCCCCGGCGATCCCGGTGCACCGGCTCCCGAGCCCCCGGCAATCCCGGTGCACCAGCTCCCGAGACCCCAGCAATCCCAGTGCACCAGCTCCCGAGCCCCCGGCGATCCCGGTTCACCAGCTCCCGAGACCCCAGCGATCCCGGTGCACCAGCTTCCAAGCCCCCAGCGATCCCGGTGCACCAGCTCCCGAGCCCCCAGCGATCCCAGTGCACCAGCTCCCGAGCCCCCGGCAATCCCGGTTCACCAGCTCCCGAGCCCCCAGCGATCCCAGTGCACCAGCTCCCGAGCCCCCGGAGATCCCGGTGCACCGGCTCCCGAGCCCCCGGCAATCCCGGTGCACCAGCTCCCGAGACCCCAGCAATCCCGGTGCACCAGCTCCCGAGCCCCCGGCGATCCCGGCTCACCAGCTCCCGAGACCCCAGCAATCCCGGTGCACCAGCTTCCAAGCCCCCAGCGATCCCGGTGCACCAGCTCCCGAGCCCCCAGCGATCCCAGTGCACCAGCTCCCGAGCCCCTGGCGATCCTGGTGCATCAGCTCCTGAGCCCCCAGCGATCCTGGTGCACCAGCTCCCGAGCCCCCGTCGATCCCGGTTCACCAGCTCCCGAGCCCCCGGCGATCCTGGAGGCCCATCCAGGCAGCAGGACTCACCCCAGCCCAGGGGGTTGCAGTGCTCCTGGGATGCCCTGGCCCAGTCCCAGCCCCAAGGCCCCCAGTGCCATGAGACCCCCCCAGCCCCTGCTGCTGCCCCCCCCAAAAGAATTCAAGAACCACAAATAAATGAAGGGAAACATGAAAGGTCTGGGCCTCTCCTGTTGTCAAATAAAAAGCACAGATCTGGCCTGAGAACAAAGATTGTGAAACAATGAATTCTTCAAATCTCTTTTTTTTTTACAACAGTTTTGGAGAGCTTTGCCCTGAGGTTTTCCAGAGAAGCCGGTTATCACTTCCCTGCTCCATCACATCCGACAGCCCCTCTGTGTTTGGGCTCTTGGTAGTTCTCGGAAAGTGCCTTCCCGGCCTTGCTAGCACGTGGCCAGGAGCCTGTCCCGCACGGCCGGAGAGTGGGTGCTGTGCTGTGCCATGCTGCACCGTGCCGTGCCACACCATGCCGTGCCGCACCGTGCCATGTTGTGTTGCACCGTGCCGTGTTGTGCTGCACCGTGCAGTGCCACACTGTGCCATACTATGCCATGCTGTGCCGCACTGTGCTGTGCCGCACCGTGCCTTGCCTCATCATGCCACGTCTCACCATGCTGTGCTGTACCATGCCACGCCGCTCTGTGCCATGCCATGCCTTGCCATGCCACACCGCACCGTGCCATGCTGTGCTGTGTCGTGCTGCGTTGTGCTGCACTCTGTTGTGCCACACCGTGCCGCACCACGCCGTGCCATGCTGCACCGTGCCACGCTGTGCCACGCCGTGCTGCACCGTGCCGCACCGCCGCACGCCGCAGCCTGCGCCCGGCCCTCCCAGCCCACCTGGCGCCCGGGCCGCGGCTGCCGCCGGCACGCAGCTCCGCCGCAGGCCGCCTGCCTCTCCACCGCGCGGCCCGCGCAGACACTGCCCCTTTTCAGGGCCTGTTTACCCGCGCCGGCCGCGGCACGACGGGCGGCCCCGACGGGCGGGCCCAGCCGCATCCCAACACCTTGAGCAAACGATGAGCTGTCCCGGGCGTCCGGCGCGGCCGCCAGCTCTGACTGCAGCCTTGTCCCGCCGCGGGGGCCCTTCCCGGCGCCCGGGCGGGATCTGACTCGAGCTTCCCCTAAGCCGAAACGCGCTGCCGGCGGTGCAGCCCCCCCTCCGCCCTCCCCGGGCCGCAGGGCTTCCCCGGCCGCCCGCTCCCCGCCCGCGCCTCCCCGCCGGGCTCCGCGGGCCCGCGGCACCGCCTGCGGCACCTACCCGAGCCGGCCGCGCCGAGGGGCCTCCCGCGGCGCCGTGGCCGCTCGCTCGGCTGGAAGCGCGCCCGGCGCCGCGGGCGCGGAGCGGAGCGGAGCGGGCGGGCGCGGAGCGGGGCGGGCGCGGAGCGGAGCGGGCGAGCGCGGAGCGGGGCGGGCGCGGAGCGGAGCGGAGCGGGGCGGGCGGGCGCGGAGCGGGGCGGGCGGCGCCGCGGGCGCGGAGCGGAGCGGGGCGGCCCGCGGGAAGCGGCGCCTCGTCCCGCGCGAGGGCGGCGGCGCAGGTGCCGCGGCGCTCCCGAATCCCAGAACTCGGGACATCCCAGAAAACGGGGCGACCCCCCCCCTCCGGGGACGGGCGAGCCCCCCGCGCCGCCGCATCCCCTCGGGGGCCGTTTACGGGAAGGCGCCTGCTCGCAGCCACTCGGAGGCGGCCGCAGCCCGTGCCAGAAGGGCACGGAGATAAGGGAAGAAAACTTTATATGGAGAAAACTTTATATGGCCAGCGTTCCTCCGGCCCGGCACCTCCGCGCCGGCGGCTCAGCCCCCTCTCCTCCCCCCCGGCTTTTTTTTAACTGCAGAGCGCTAAAAGCCGCAGCCCGGCGGGGGCCGGGGCCGGGGCGGCCGCGCACCGCCTGCCGCCGCCCGCGCCCAGCCGAGCCCCGAGCCGCTTTTTTTTTGTTGTTGTTGTTGTTTTAAATAGGTGGGACCCAAACCGCTCAGTTTCCTGGAAACTGTGTTTTTCCTTTCTCTCCCCGCCGCCGTCCCCGGCCGGGGGGGAGGAGGGGGTTGCGCTACCTCCCCTATATAAGCGGCGGAGCCGGGAGAAGGGCAGCAGCCGCCGACCCCGCACGGCCCCGCCGCCCCCGAGCCCCCCCGAGCCCCCCATCATGGCTGAAGGTAAGACGGCGCCGCGGTGCCTGGCCGGAGATGCCCGGCAGGTTTTGAGGGGGGTGGCCTCGTCCCGGGGGGCTGCAGACCGGTGCTGGCCCCCACCCGTCTGTCCGTCCGCCCGTCCGTCTGTCCGCACCGGGCGGCTCCGCTGCTGCTGCGCTGCTCCCCGGTGTCCCTGGAACTGGCCCAGGAGCTGGGCTGTCACGCTGGCGACCCAAGCGAAGTGTAATAGAAAATGTGAGATATTAAAGGACAGGGTTGCAACGGGGAAAAAATGTGCTGCTCAGTGGAAGGCTGTGCTGGCGCTGTCCCGCCGCAGCGGCACTGCTCTCCGTGCGCCGGAGCAGCACCAGGGTTTGCACAACGAAGTTTTGTGCTATTTAAAGCGCTCGGCACTCCCCTGGAAGACAGTGCCGACAGCTGAACCAAGAGCCTGCACAGAGGGTCTCGCCTGCGTTTTAAGACACTTTCTGGCAACTCTCTCAGCAATAACACTCCCAGGCCTATATCCCCCAATGCGTGTGGCTTTTTAGAGCTTGTGTGAGGGTGAGAAGAGGCCCCCAAAACTCTTAAAACAACCCTAGAAATGGGATGTTGGTGTAGGATAGCGATCGGCAGTGGTCCGTGCGGCAGGGCTGGGCGAGACAGTGCCAGCCCCCGAGCCCGCAGCTCCACGCAGGTTTGCAGCTGTCCGCAGCAAGGGTTGGACTGGCTGGGGCGAGCGCGGCGTGGGGGGCGGCAGGGGCAGGGCCCCTCTGTGCCCCGGGGCCCCCGGCCGGCCCGGCCTCGCCTCGCCGGTGAGCAAGCAGGCCCAGCCGGGGTGGCGAGACTGGCCGCCTCCCGCAGCCCGTGCTGCTCTCCCCTCTGGGGACTGGCGCGCGGGTTTTCCTCTGGGAACAGTGTGCCCCGGCTCTGCAGCAGCGCTGGGAGGGCCAGGCAGCCGCAGCCCCCGGGGCCAGCAGCGACTCTGGGGCGGTGAGCGGAGCAGCGCCTGCCCATGGGGCCCCACAGCCTCGCTCGGGTTGCTGCCCAGCGCTGAGCTCGTTCTGTGCTCTCCTGCGTTAAGTAATTTTGCTTACACTGGCAAAGAAACCATCTGACTGCTGCGCATTCCCAGGTCGCTGGCCTGGGACAATGAGGGATGGCGCTGCCCTGCCATGCACTGCACTGCACCGCGCTGCCCCAGCACGGCGCCCGGGGCGGCGGGTGCAGCAGTGCAGCCCCTGATGGCGGGTGCACGGCGCTGCTCCCGCAGGCTGGTGGCAGGAGCAGGCAGAACGAGCACCCCGGGCCAGGGGTCCGCACCTCCGTGTTGGCCGCTCCTGTAGGTCACGGCTGCTGAGCAGTAAAGCTGCCCGGGGAGCATCTGCTCGGCCTGACGGAGGCACGGAAAGTGCCCCTGGCCTGCTCGGAGCTGGCAAACGCTCCTCGCCGGGGGGGCGGGGAGGACCAAATGCACTGCGAGCCTGGCACGGGGGCCTGGAAGCGGAGCTGAGCGCTGGGCTCTGCTCATGTGCCGAGCCCAGCTGGATGCCGTGAGCTGTGGACATGGCTCTGGCAGCGTGTGGCATCCATCCCTGCACGGGCTGCAGTGCGGTGACCTGGGGACCATGGCATGGAGCTGGGGCAGCAGAGCAGCATTTGGCTGTGGCCCCGCTGGTGCGAGACCCCCGGCCACCAGCGGGCCGGACCCGCTGCCCCAAGCCCGGCTGAGACGCCGCTGCCTTTGCAGAGCTGGTGCTGGAGGCATGCGACCTGCAGTGCGAGAGCAACGGCCGGGCGCACCGCACCGCCGACATGGGCTGCCGGCAGCTGGTGGTGCGCCGGGGACAGCCCTTCGCCCTCACGCTGCGCTTCGCCGGCCGCGGCTACGAGGAGGGCGTGCACGAGCTCGCCTTCAACGTGCAGACAGGTAAGCGGGGCTCGGGGGCGGCGCGGCACCGTCCCCCCGCCCCAGCACGGTCCCCGGCACTGGCACTGCGAGAGCGCGCTGCTCTTGCAGTGCCGGGAGCCACCGCGCTGCCGGCACGGACCTGCCCCGCGGTGCCTGGGCTCGGCTCCCCCCTCAGCATGCCGGGCGCTACTAATCCCGGGATCGGCCCGTTTGCAGCACAGCAGCGCGGCCGCCCTGGGCAGAGGCGCCGGCTCCTGCCGGAGGGAGGGCAGCAGCTGGGCGCAAAAGCAGAGCAGGCGCCGGAGAGCCCGGCCCCGGCGGCGGCGGCAGGGCGGGAGGCGGAGGGCACGGCGGGGAGAGCCGGGCGCCGGGGCCGGCCGCGGGGCTCAGCCCCGCCGGGAGGGCAGGGGAGAAGCTGTGTCACGCTCATGAGCTCACGGGTATTTTTGGTGACTGGGCTGGCGCCCGCCCGCACCATGGGCTGGCCAGGGCCCAGGGAGCGGCGCCTCGGCCCCCTCCCACCGCAGCGGCGGCCGGAGCGGGCTCGGTGCAGGTGGCGGGGACACGCGCTCCGCGGGGGCGGACGGGCTCCCTCCAGCCCTGGCCTGGCCCCGCGGCCGCTGATGTAATCGCTAAACACGAGAAGCTCGCAGCGGCCCCAGGCCCCGGGGCTGCGTGCTTGGGGCGCCCTGGGGCTGCGTGCTGGTGCGTGTGGGGCTGCGTGCTCGGGGTGCCCCAGGGCTGCGTGCAGGTGGGTGCGGGGCTGCGTGCTCGGGGTGCCCCAGGGCTGCGTGCTGGTGGGTGCGGGGCTGCGTGCCTGGGGTGCCCCAGGGCTGCGTGCTGGTGGGCGCGGGGCTGCGTGCTGGTGGGCACCCCGGGGCTGTGTGCTGGTGGGTGCAGGGCTGCATGCCTGGGGCGCCCTGGGGCTGCGTGCTGGTGGGTGCAGGGCTGCGTGCTGGTGGGTGTGGGGCTGCATGCAGGTGGGTGCGGGGCTGCGTGCTGGTGGGCACCCCGGGGCTGCGTGCAGGTGGGCGCGGGGCTGCGTGCCTGGGGTGCCCCGGGGCTGCATGCTGGTGGGTGCAGGGCTGCGTGCTTGGGGTGCCCCGGGGCTGCGTGCAGGTGGGTGCAGGGCTGAGTGCTTGGGGCGCCCCAGGGCTGCGTGCAGGTGGGCGTGGGGCTGCGTGCAGGTGGGCATGGGGCTGCGTGCTTGGGGTGCCCCAGGGCTGCGTGCAGGTGGGCGCGGGGCTGTGTGCAGGTGGGCGCGGGGCTGCGTGCAGGTGGGCGCCCTGGGGCTGCGTGCTGGTGGGCGTGGGGCTGCGTGCTGGTGGGCGTGGGGCTGGGTGCGTGCAGTGCTGCAGCCGGGGCCACGCAGCCCCTCAGCCCCACCGCGGAGATGGAGGCTGCGCCGGGCTGGGGATCCCGGGAGAGCCCCCAAGCAGCCCCGGGCGCCCGCGCCACCGGGACCCCGCGGGGCGATGCTGACGGTGCCCGTGCTCGCAGGGCCCTGCCCCACGGAGGCCTCGGGGACCAAGTCCCGCTTCCTCGTGAGCGACTTCCCCGAGGAGTCGGGCTGGAGCGCGGTGGTGCAGGAGCAGCAGGGCGCCGCGCTGTGCCTGTCCCTGTGCTCGCCGCCCACCGCCCGCATCGGCCGCTACAGCCTCACGCTGGAGGCCACCACCGGCTACAAGGGCACCAGCTTCAGCATCGGCGACTTCGTGCTGCTCTTCAACCCCTGGCACCCTGGTGAGACCTCGGCTCCGAGCTCGGGGCACCTCAGGACGAGGCTCCCCAGCGCGGCGCTGGCCACGGCTCTCGGCAGCAATCCCCGCCTGGCTCCCCTCTGCCGTCCCGGGATCCGCGAGCACCTTCCCTGGGGACCCTCCTGCCCACGGCCGAGGCTGGAAGCACCCGCGGCTCCCGTCCCCCCCCCCGGCCGGGATCGTCCCCTCCTGGCGGCGCCGGGCTGCGGGACGCGCGGGGCGAAGCGCCCTCGTGCAGCTCCCGGCCGGGCGGCCCCGCCTGGCTGCTCGTCCTCCCTCTCCCCCCGGCGCTGCCCGGCCCCGCGAGCGCGGCCCCGTCCAAGGGCAGATGTTTGCTCAAACCAGGAATTTCCTGACTCCCAGGCGCTTTGTGCTGACTCCGTGGAGATAAGGGCTGTAGGAAGCGTCACTCAGCCAGGCCTGTGCTCAGCGCTGGCGCTGGGGGGATATAGCTACACGTATATGTGATTTTTTTTTTTTTTTTGCCAGAATGATTCCGGTAAATGGCAATTTTTCGAGCAGTAACCTCTGTGAGCAATAGGGCTTTAACTGCCTTCCAAGCCGGTGCTCCTGGCGCTCAGCATTCATTTCTCAGACCCGGGAGGTTTCCGCTCCCAGGGAAAACCCAGCTCCATAAAACAACAGGGAAGTATGCAAGGGAGAAACAGGCAAAGAACGAAAAAGAAAAACAAAAGCCCTCCGAGATACCGCATCAGGTCAAACCCAACTGAGTTCAAATTCTTCAACAGCTTTTTCGTATGGGAGCAGTCCTGGCCCTTTGCTCCTCTTGCTTCGTTTCCCACCGAATTTCTTCATGCAGAATCGCTGCGGTGGCCTGGGACATGCGGGCCCGGGGAGGCGGCGGGGGGACGAGCGCCGGAGCAGCGGCCGTGCCGCCGGGGAGGGCGGCGGGGGCAGAGCTGCCCTCCCGTCCCCGTCCCCGTGCTGTCCCCATAGCTCTTGCTCTCCCCGCAGAGGACACGGTCTTCCTCCGGGACGAAGACGAGCGCTGCGAGTACGTGCTGTCGCAGCAGGGGCTCATCTACCAGGGCTCTCGCGACTACATCACCACCACCCCCTGGAACTTCGGCCAGGTGACGCGCGGGCGGCCCCGGCCCCACGGCCCCGCGGCCCCCGGCCCCGCCGGGGCGCCCGGGACCCCTCCGTTGCGCGCGGTGCCCCACGCCCGGCCCCATGGGCGCTTCCGCTGCCATCGGTGCAGGGTGACTTCCAACCGGGGGAACCGTGGGCGATGGTTTTGCGTGGACCGTGGGGGCCCCCGATCCCTGCAGGAGCGCGGGGCGGCCCTGCTGCGGTGACGTGCTGCTGCGCGGCAGCTGAGCGCTGCGAGGGCTGCAGCCGGCGGGGCACGGGTGCCCCACGGGGTGGGGGTGCCCCACTGGGTGCAGGTGCTCAGAGGCAACTGTGGGTGCTCCACGGGATGCAAGTGTCCCGCGGGGTGTGGGTGGTCCGTGGGACATGGGTGTCCAGAGGTGACTGTGCGTGCCCCATGGGGGGTGGATGCCCCATGGGATGCGGGTGCCCAGAGGCAACCATGGGTGCCCCACGGGATGCCAGTGTCCAGAAGCGACTGTGGGTGCCCCACGGGGTGTGGGTGCCCCACGGGATGCAGGTGGTCCATGGGACGCAGGTGGTGCATGGGACGTGGGTGCCCAGAGGAGACCGTGGGTGCCCCGTGGAATGTGGGTGCCCCACAGGATGCAGGTGGTCCACAGGACGTGGGTGCCCAGAGGCGACGGTGGGTGCCCGGGCCCTCGGAGGAGCCGCGTCTCGGCTCAGGGCAGCCCTGTGCAGCCCGTCCAGGCCCGCCGGAGGCGGGTTCCCTCCGGCGCCGCAGAGCCGCCGCGGGCGGCAGCGCGCCCCGGGGCCGCGCCGGGGGCCCGGCCGCCCCTCACGCCGCTGTTTTCCGCGCCAGTTTGAGGACGACGTCTTGGCCGTGTGCCTCGAGCTGCTGGACACCAACCCCAAGTTCCTGCGGGACCAGGACCGCGACTGCTCCCGCCGCAACGACCCGGTCTACGTCGGCCGGGTGGTGAGCGCCATGGTGAACTGCAACGACGAGGACCGCGGCGTGCTGGCGGGGCGGTGGGACAACAGCTACGAGGACGGCACCAGCCCCATGGCCTGGATCGGCAGCGTGGACATCCTCCGGAGGTGGAAGCAGCTCGGCTGCCAGCCGGTCAAGTACGGCCAGTGCTGGGTCTTCGCGGCCGTGGCCTGCACGGGTGAGAAGCGGCGCTGCCCGGCCGCCCCGCGTGCCGGCGGCGCCCGCCGCGCTCCCGCGGCCGCCGGCCCAGCTCTCTGCTGCTCCAGCTTCTCGGGAAGCCGCCGGGGGAAGAGCCGATAAAAAGCCGCTTTGCAGCGAGCTCCGCCGCCTGCCAGGGCGAGGGGCCCGGCGGCAGGAGCGGGCGAATTCCCCGCGCGAGGGAGGCGACGCGGCGTAAGGTCGGGATGGTTCGCGGCGACGTCGGGAACCCGGCGGGCCGCGCCGGGGCGGGGGGACGGCAGGACGCCCCCGGGTTTCCCGAAGCAGAGCCTCCGCCCGCGCCGTGCCCGTGCCCGGGCTTTCGGAGCGGGAGAGCGCGGAAAACGCGGGCGGATCTCGCGGGGGCGGCGGAAGCTCGCGGCCGGCCCCGGCAGCGCCGCGGCCCCCGGCGCTCACGGCGCCCCGCCGCCCCGCAGTGCTGCGGTGCCTCGGCGTCCCCAGCCGCGTGGTCACCAACTACAACTCTGCCCACGACACCAACGGCAACCTGGTCATCGACCGCTACCTCAGCGAGACGGGCGAGGAGCAGAAGCGCTCCAAGGACACGATCTGGTGAGCGGCGGCGGCGGCGGCATCGTGCCGGCGGCGCGGGCGGCGGCGGCGGCGGCAGCCACCAGCCCTCGCTCCCCGCAGGAACTTCCACTGCTGGGTGGAGTCGTGGATGAGCCGCCCGGACCTGGCGCCCGGCTACGACGGCTGGCAGGCGCTGGACCCGACCCCGCAGGAGAAGAGCGACGGTGCGGCGCGGCGCGGCGCGGCACGGCACAGCACGGCGCGGCGCGGCACGGCGCGGCACAGCACGGCACGGCACGGCGCCTCCGCCGCGCGGCCGTGACACCGCGTCCTGCCCCGCAGGCGTTTACTGCTGCGGGCCCGCTCCCGTCAAAGCCGTCAAGGAGGGAGACCTGCAGGTGAAGTACGACATCCCCTTCGTCTTCGCCGAGGTCAACGCCGACGTGGTGTACTGGGTGGTAGCCCCGGACGGCTCCGAGAAGAAGAGCACGCACTCCTCCTTCGTGGGCAAGAACATCAGCACCAAGAGCGTGGGCCGGGACAGCAGGCAGGACATAACGCACGCCTACAAGTACCCGGAGGGTAGGTCGAGCCGCGGGCAGGGAGGGCGGGCTGGAAACGCCAGCGGGGACGGCCGGAGCGGCCTCGGGGGACGGGGGAAGAGCAGCCGGAGCGCGGCCCGGCCACGGCGCTCGTCCCCCGCGCCGCAGGCTCCGACGAGGAACGAGAAGTGTTCGCCAAAGCCGAGCACGAGAAGAGCTCGTCCTCCGACGAGGGCGAGGGGCTGCACCTCAAGATTAAGCTGTCGGACGGCGCCAACAACGGCCGCGACTTCGACGTCCTGGCCGTCGTCAACAACAACACGGACGCGGAGCGGCTCTGCCGGCTCATGATCTGCGCCCGAACCGCCAGCTACAGCGGCGCCGTGGGGCCCCAGTGCGGCATGAAGGACCTGCTGAACGTCGCGCTCGCGCCGCGCGCAGGTAGGAGCGGCGGCGGGCAGAGGGGAGCGGGCGGCTCGGGGCATCTGCAAAGGCCCCTCCGGCCGGGGGCAGAGGGGAGCGGGCGGCTCGGCGCCTCTGCAAAGGCCCCTCCGGCCGCGGGCAGAGGGGAGCGGGCGGCTCGGCGCCTCTGCAAAGGCCCCTCCGGCCGCGGGCAGAGGGGAGCGGGCGGCTCGGCGCCTCTGCAAAGGCCCCTCCGGCCGGGGGCAGAGGGGAGCGGGCGGCTCGGCGCCTCTGCAAAGGCCCCTCCGGGCGCGGGCAGAGGGGAGCGGGCGGCTCGGCGCCTCTGCAAAGGCCCCTCCGGGCGCGGGCAGAGGGGAGCGGGCGGCTCGGCGCCTCTGCAAAGGCCCCTCCGGCCGCGGGCAGAGGGGAGCGGGCGGCTCGGCGCCTCTGCAAAGGCCCCTCCGGGCGCGGGCAGAGGGGAGCGGGCGGCTCGGCGCCTCTGCAAAGGCCCCTCCGGCCGGGGGCAGACGGGAGCGGGCGGCTCGGCGCCTCTGCAAAGGCCCCTCCGGCCGGGGGCAGAGGGGAGCGGGCGGCTCGGCGCCTCTGCAAAGGCCCCTCCGGCCGGGGGCAGAGGGGAGCGGGCGGCTCGGCGCCTCTGCAAAGGCCCCTCCGGGCGCGGGCAGAGGGGAGCGGGCGGCTCGGCGCCTCTGCAAAGGCCCCTCCGGGCGCGGGCAGAGGGGAGCGGGCGGCTCGGCGCCTCTGCAAAGGCCCCTCCGGGCGCGGGCAGAGGGGAGCGGGCGGCTCGGCGCCTCTGCAAAGGCCCCTCCGGCCGCGGGCAGAGGGGAGCGGGCGGCTCGGCGCCTCTGCAAAGGCCCCTCCGGCCGCGGGCAGAGGGGAGCGGGCGGCTCGGCGCCTCTGCAAAGGCCCCTCCGGCCGCGGGCAGAGGGGAGCGGGCGGCTCGGCGCCTCTGCAAAGGCCCCTCCGGGCGCGGGCAGAGGGGAGCGGGCGGCTCGGGGCATCTGCAAAGGCCCCTCCGGCCGGGGGCAGAGGGGAGCGGGCGGCTCGGCGCCTCTGCAAAGGCCCCTCCGGCCGCGGGCAGAGGGGAGCGGGCAGCTCGGGGCGTCTGCAAAGGCCCCTCCGGCCGGGGGCAGAGGGGAGCGGGCGGCTCGGCGCCTCTGCAAAGGCCCCTCCGGGCGCGGGCAGAGGGGAGCGGGCGGCTCGGCGCCTCTGCAAAGGCCCCTCCGGGCGCGGGCAGAGGGGAGCGGGCGGCTCGGTGCCTCTGCAAAGGCCCCTCCGGCCGCGGGCAGAGGGGAGCGGGCGGCTCGGGGCGTCTGCAAAGGCCCCTCCGGCCGCGGGCAGAGGGGAGCGGGCGGCTCGGGGCGTCTGCAAAGGCCCCTCCGGCCGCGGGCAGAGGGGAGCGGGCGGCTCGGCGCCTCTGCAAAGGCCCCTCCGGGCGCGGGCAGAGGGGAGCGGGCGGCTCGGCGCCTCTGCAAAGGCCCCTCCAGCCGGGGGGCGGGCGGGCAGCTCGGCACGTTTGCAAACGTCCTGCAGTCACGCTGGAGGCCGGGGGGGGAGCAGCGCGGGGGCCGATGCGACGTCCCGCCGGGAGTTTCCGCGAGGAAACGCCGCCTGGGTTCGCTCCGCGCTTGGAGCGGGCAAGTCCAGCTCGTGGCTTCGCTCCAGGGCACCAAGCGGCAAGAGGCGCTGGGTCCCCGGCTGGCAGAGGAGCCGTCTCCGAACCCCTCCGAGGGCGGGGGCGGTGCCGAGTCCCCCCCCCCGGCGGGGCAGGGATGAGTTTCGCTTTCGCCTTGGGCTGCCTCGCTTTTCCAGCACGGGGCGAGCGCTGCTCGACGCCGCGGCCCCTCGCCCGCTCCGGCGCCCGCCTTCGCTCGGGCGCCGCTCTCCCCCGCCGGGTGCAGGTCCGTCCGCGCGAGCCCCGCGGCTCCCGAAGGAGCGGCCGGGTTTTCCCACGGGCAGGGACTCCGGGAGGAATTCCTGGAGGCCCCAGGCTGGTGGGAACCCGGAGCGCGCTGAGTTTAGCTCGTCGGCTTGTTTACAGCAGCCGCGACGTTCTCGGCGTTTCCTCCTTGGAAGGGCCTGACTTTTCCCATCCTCCGCTAACTTCTGCCGCAGCGCTGTCCTGCCGCGGTCCCAGCGCAGCAGTGAGCCTGGGTTTGCTTTTCTTACAGATTAGCGTTGCTGCTCTGTAATTAAACTGCATTGTGATTTATGCCATTTTTCTGCAGCCCCTTCAGGGCTCGGAAAACTAACGTATCTGATGTACCGGAACAGGCTAACTCTTAACCTAAGCCCAGCCTGCTCTCCCGCAACGGGGCCCGGAGCAAATGCGGCGTCGGGCCGCGCGCCGTTTGCTCGGATGCAGCAACAGCGAAGTCGCCGGCTCTCAGCGCCGAGGAGGGAGGTGGGACGCGCCCCGGCGGCTTCGCGCCTGCCGGCTGCCCGCGGGGACGGGCCTCGCTCCGCGCGCGCAGCACGGCCCTGCCGCCGGGCTGGCACGGGCGCGCTGGGTCAGGCGTTTCCGACGTCGAGCCGAGGGGGATGGCTGATTAACCGCGTGCCTGTCCGAGGCCCGAGGATGGGGGAGAACGAACCTCCCTGCCCTCCCGAGGCAGGAAATTATTCAACGGCTGAGGAAAAAATCCGGTTCCGCTTTGGTACGCCCCGTCCTCATCCTGACCGAGCTCTGTGACCCAGCACTTTAGATACAGCGAGGACCTTTTAAAACACTAACCTTATCCTAACCTCGCTGCACCAAGCTTGCCTCATCTAAACGCCTTTGTTGCCAGCTGAAATTTGGAGAAAAGGAAAAAGGAGAAAAGAAATCCAAGAGCTCAGGGCGAGGGCTCGGCGCGCCGCAGTCTTTACAGAACCTCTTGCACTCCGCGCTGGAGCGGGCCAGGCCTGGCCGCCCGCCAGCCGCAGCCGCTCCGGGCGCCTCCCTCTCCTGCCGGCAGCTGCCGGCTGATGCGGCCGCGGCCCCTGGGGCCTCGAGCTTCCCGAGGGTCCGCGCCGCGCCGCGCCGCGCCGCCGGGCAGGGCGAGCCGCGCCGCGCTAGCGGGGCGGGGGCAGGAAACCCCCCGGCCACGGGGCTCACACGTCTGCTGCGGCCGGCAGGAGCCGGGGCACCCGCGCCCCAGGGCGGCCGGAGCGCCCTCGACCGCCGGGGGAAGCCGGGGGGTGGATGGAGGGACTGCGGCGCGCCAGACGGGGGGCAGCGTGCCGGATGGGGGGCCGCAGCGTGCCGGACAGGCTGCAGCGTGCCGAGCAGGAGGCCGCGGCGTGCCGGACAGGCTGCAGCGTGCCGAGCGGGGGGCTGCGGCGTGCCGGATGGGCTGCGGCGTGCCAGATGGGCTGCAGCGTGCCGGGGGGGGGGGGGGCTGCGGCGTGCCGGACAGGCTGCAGCGTGCCAGATGGGGGGTAGTGTGCCGAGCGGGGGGCCGCGGTGTGCCGGATGGGCTGCGGCATGCCAGACAGGCTGCAGTGTGCCGGATGGGCTGCGGCGTGCCGGATGGGGAGCCGCGGCGTGCCGGACAAGCTGCAGCATGCTGAGCAGGGGGCCGCGGCATGCCAGATGGGCTGCAGCATGTCGAGCGGGGGGCTGCGGCGTGCCGGATGGGCTGCAGCGTGCCAGACAGGCTGCAGTGTGCCGAGCAGGGGGCCACGGTGTGCCAGACGGGCTGCAGCGTGCCAGACAGGCTGCAGTGTGCCGAGCAGGGGGCCACGGTGTGCCAGACGGGCTGCAGCGAGCCAGACAGGCTGCAGCGTGCCGAGCGGGGGGCCACAGTGTGCCGGACGGGCTGCAGCGTGCCAGACAGGCTGCAGTGTGCCGAGCAGGGGGCCACGGTGTGCCAGACGGGCTGCAGCGAGCCAGACAGGCTGCAGCGTGCCGAGCGGGGGGCCACGGTGTGACGGACGGGCTGCAGCGTGCCAGACAGGCTGCAGTGTGCCGAGCGGGGGGCCACAGTGTGCCGGACGGGCTGCAGCGTGCCAGACAGGCTGCAGTGTGCCGAGCGGGGGGCCACAGTGTGCCGGACGAGCTGCAGCGTGCCGAGCGGGGGGCCGCAGCGTGCCGGATGGGGGGCAGCGGCATGCCAGACAGGCTGCGGCGTGCCAGGTGGGCTGAGCACCGCTTTGCCTCGCAGAGAAGCGGGTGCCCCTGCGTGTCCTCTACGAGCAGTACGGCGCCCACCTCACCCAGGACAACCTCATCAAGGTGGTGGCTCTCCTCACCGAGTACAGCAGCGGAGACGTGGCGCTGGCCATCCGCAACGTCTACGTGCAGAACCCCGAGATCCGGATCCGGGTGAGGCTCGTCCCCGCGGGGGGCTGAGGCCGGGCGCCCGCGGGGACCCCGCGCGTCCGACCCCCTTTGCTCGCAGATTTTGGGGGAGCCGATGCAAGGGCGGAAGCTGGTGGCCGAGCTCACCGTGAGCAACCCGCTGGGCACCGAGCTCAACGGCTGCACCTTCGCCGTGGAGGGCACCGGCCTCACCGAGGGCCGGCAGCTCCAGCACCTGTAAGTGCTTCCCCTGCCGCGGGGAGGGGGCCGGGGCGCGGGCGCCCCGCTCACCCGCCGCTTCCCGCAGGCAGGAGCCCGTGGCACCCGGCGCCGACGCCGCGGCGCGGGTGCAGCTGGTGCCGAGCCAGCCCGGCCTGCACAAGCTCGTGGTGGATTTCGAGAGCGACAAGCTGACGGGGGTGAAGGGCTACCGCAACGTCATCGTCGCCCCGCTGCCCAAGTGAGGGGCGGCCCCGGCCCCCCGCCGGCGGGCACCGGCCGGCAGAGAGGGGCCCCGGGGCCGCCCCCAGGGAGCCTTCCTCCTCCTCCTCCTCCTCCCGCAGTCCGGCGCTCGTCCGCTCCCCCCTCCCTGCGGCAGCCGTCCGGCTTTGCAAAGCGCACAGGAGCGAGACCACCCTCCCCGGCACGGGCCGCGCCACGCAGCCTTCGCTCGCGCCGGCCGCGGTGCCCGCGCGCGGTCCCGGTCCCGGTCCCGGTCCCGGTCCTGGTCCACCGCCCGCCCGCGGCCTCCGCCTGTCTGCAGCTCCAGAAGCGCACGTGCACGCACCCCGCCGCAGAGGCCGCGCCGGGCGCTCGCTTCTCGCACCGTTCCCGTCTTCGCAAATACCGAGCCGCAGAGACCGGGACGTCACGCTGACATGAATTAACTATGCAAGCACTGAATAAAAGCTCCATTTTTCACTTCTAACGCACGACCCGAGGCTTTCTCACGCCCTGGGGTGCCGGGGTGCCCGGCTCAGCGCAGCTGCGAGAGCAGCTCCGGAAAGCTGCAGCCAGGACGACGCCAGAGCCGCTGGGGGCTCGTCTTCCCGTTAAAGATCTCCTGCAAATCCTCCGAGCAAGCAGATACGAGGGTTGCATGGCCAGCAGCCCGGGGGGGCTCAGGGCTTCGGCCCCAAGCGTTTTTGGTTGGAAATGGCGTTTTGCAGCAGGAGGCTGGCGGAAAGGGGCCCCTCTGAGCCACGTCCCAGCGCCGCGCACGGCAGCCCCAGGGGCAGCGCTCGCCGGGAGTGAGGCCCGTTGGCACCGCCGCGGCCTCGGCGCTGGGGGGACGCGGGGCCCCGCCGGGGCCACCGCGCGTGGCAGCGGCCTCGGAGGAAGCCTGCAAAGCGCTCGGAGATTGCGGGATGAGAAGCTGCGTGTGAGAGCAGAGCACCGTGCGCGGGAAGCGCTGGCCCAGCGATAAGCACTAACGCTAGAAAAGACATATAAATGCAAAGCAGTATTTTAAGATTAGCATTTCACATGGAGCGCTGCCCTTTTATTCCGATCCAAAGAAAACCCTAGCAAAATGAAAGCAGATAGGGACCAAAGGAGCAACCTGGCGCAGAATTAAACCTGCGAAGGGAGGAAAGGCAGGGGGAGACGGCGGGGACCAGCCCCACCACCGCCTTCCTGCAAACCCCGCGCACGGCTTCGAAATCGCCTCCGTTCACTCCCGCAGGCGACGGAGTACGGCGGCGTGCCGGCAGCCGTCGTGCTCGCGCCGCAGCCGCGGCTGCAGTGGCAAAACCCCGAGGCGTTTCGCTGGCGCTGCCCCGGGCCGGCTCTGCCCCGGGCCCGGAGCGAAGGTCCCGATACGGCCCAAGACGAGGGCCGGCGGCGGGGGAGGCCGGGCCGCGGCGCCCGGCCGCGGCGCGAAACCCGTCTGCAGCTGCGGACGAGGCGAGGACGCCGGCGGGCTCGGGGCTCCTCTCCTCCCTCCGCCGCCAGCGCGCGAGCCCCGGGCCCCCGGCAGCGCCGAGGGGTCGGGCGCGCGGGCGCTGCGCCGGGGGCGACGCACGGCTCGCTCCGAAGAGCGGCCGTTACCCGCAGCCCCGCTGAGCCCGGCCTCGCGCTGCTCCAGCGCCTGGTTTAAAAATAACCAGCAGCATAACCACCAGCAGAGCTCTTCCGAAGGTCGCTCGCGTCCCCCCGAAGCGGCGCAACGCCGGGCTGCGTCGGCGCGGGAGCGGCGCCGGCCCCGCGCTCCGCTCCGCCCCGCGGCCCCGGCGCGCTCGCCGCCCCGCGCCGCCCCTCCTCAGCCCCCTCCCAGAGGCAGCGCGGCACGGCGACGGGCCGGGGAGCCAGGCCACGAGCGACGGCCTGCAACACCCGCGAGACCCCTTGGCACTCGTCCTGCAACCAATAAATTATAAACTAAATGTTTACAGCAGCCGTTGCAAAGAATTTCTAATGCAGCATTACCCCGAGTGCCAAAGCAACGTGAGACTATTCGCACATAGCAGAGAGATTATTAATATATCTCAGCTTGCTGGAGATGTTGACATGCCGGGAAATGACTGTAAACTCATTTCAGTCTTGAGGACTTTTAACTTTACTGAGGGACTGAGACTAGTAAAACATTACCCCAAAATAGAGCGCGTGCAGGGACATGTCCGCAGGACTTTCAAGTCTCACCACCTTTCAGCTCTCCCTCCTTCTCCTCAAGCATGGGAAGTGTGTCCACGCGCGCCAGCAGGACACCTGAGGCATCCGCAAGCAGCCAGCGAAAGACAAGTCAGAAAGAAAAACCAGCTGCAGAGCTGCAGCTTCACGCTCCTGGGAAAACATCCCCGCGAACGCGGGAGCAGCTGGCGACCTCGCTGCCCAGCGCTTCCTCCAGCGGGGCCATCGAGGAGGCAGCAACTGCAGCAGGTTCCTGTGCCTGAGGGGACCTTTGGCACGGCCCCAGGGAAGGCGCAAGCCAGCAAGCCCAGGCCCGCGGCTTTGGTCCGGGCTTTCCTCCGCACTGGGTAGGGCGGGCGAGCACGCGCCGTCCCGCGCTCAGCGCTGCCCCTGCCGCGGCTGGATTTACGCCCGTGAACTGAAAGGAGAGACGAGCCCCCGAACCCGCTCGCGGGTCATCATTAAATCCCACGTGGATTCGTTTCAGCAGCAGCACTAAGCTGGAATGCAACGAGCTGACCAGGGGCCGTTGCACGATGCCGTGTCACGTTCACGGCGGAGCAGAGACCTGCATCGGCCATTTCCAAAGGTTCAGGCTCCGGGCGCAGCTGCAGAGCGCCCGCCCGGCGCGCGTTCAGCGGGTATTTGCACGCACAAGGCGCCCGTTCCTCGCAAGCAAACGTCTCCCTCGAATGCAGCAAACATTCCCGCGTAACCAACACGCTCAAAAATCCTGGAGGCCAGCCCAAGAGGAGCCTTTTCTGACAGACACGGTGCTGCCTTGGGACGAGGAAAACCACGCTCACCTCTGCCTGGCAGGACTGGGACCAGCTGCTGACATCTCCTAAAGCTGCACAGCTCAGCTCCTCCAAGCCACACCAGGGACAGGACAGAGGAAGAAGGAAGGTTGGGAGGAAGAAAGCAGTGCAGGGAATGGCCTCTGCAGCTGGCAATTAGCTCCCCAAAAAAACTTACTTGGAATTCAGTGCAGATGCTCCCATAATCGAGGCTTTCAGAGATCAGCTGGGCTCAAACAGTAAAAGCACAGCACGATTGCTGCGCTCTCCAGAAAGGCTGACGGAAGAACCTGCCACTTTCTCCACATCCTTGTCGATTCCTGTATCCCGCTGAACTCAAATCAGCTGGTGAAGGATGCTAGAAAAATAAGCCCAGGAAACCCTGGAGCAGGTCTGGCCAGCACAGCGCAGCTGTGCACAAGTAGCATCGCTGATCCAGCGCCCGCGGAGGTGGGCTGGGGACGCCCCAGGAATACCTGCCGGCATCTGCCAGCCTCAGCAAACGCTCTCGGAAAGCTCTTCTTCCATTCAGCTTCAACTGTGCTTTGGGCTTCAAAACTGCGTGATCTGCAGGGGCCAAAGCTCCTGCCAGAAATCAGATAACCACATAAACAGCTGTATCGCTGGAACCCGATTTCTCCCTAAGCTTCCCTGCTGTTTTTCCCCTGGCCAGCTTCCTGTCTGCTCAGAGATGAGAAATAGCCTCAACTACTTGCCTCTGCAGGTGCCACGTTTGGCCAGGGTGATTTGCAACTCTTTATTGCCAGGTTCCTCCATAAAGCCCAGAACATCCACAGCAACACACAAAAGCAGGAGCCAAGCACACATTTTATTTTTCCCCACAGCTGCTGCTACTAATATGGCTAATCAAAAGGAAACAGGAGACCCATCTGAAGCTATTCAATCACCTAAGACAAATACTCAGATCCCCTAGCCCTAGACCATCAGAGAAACTGGGAAATGACATTTAAACAGTATTAGGTGAAGGAAAACATTTTACAGTTAACTCTGTGTGAAAGAACACACAAGGCAGATGGCAAGGGGAATGCAACTGGGTGTCCTGTACTGATACACACTTTACCCTTAATTCCCTGGACAGCAAACAATATCTCAAAAAACATATTTGACTACTGTAGTAGACTAGATAACCTACTGTAGTAGACTAGATAACTGTCATCTGCTGCGACAATTACAGTGGCAGATGTCCCATCATCTCAGTGGAACAACTGCTTCATTGATTCGTATGACAGAAGCTGTGCAGTTTAGTAACAACAAGAAGCAAATGTCAATCACAAAATTGAGGTCATTTTCCCAGGGCCGCCGTTTGCTTCCTGGGTGAACTCAGCCTCCGTGCCTCACCTCTGCATCCATCACAGCACTGCACTGCAGGGCATTTTGCAGCCAGGAGCACGGATCTCCTTCATAAAAACCCTGGAGACTCTCGCATGAAAAGCATCCTGCATTTTGTACTGGCACAACTGCAGTTTCATCTGTTCCAGCATATGCTGAGGAGAGGCTTGGTATGGTATTAGCCCTTTTAAAATTGGTTTCTAAATGTTGTTGTGTGAAGCCCCTGCTGAAAATACAGATGAAGAGACAGCTTTCTGCCTACAGTTGCCTTCCAGCAGGCATGTTTGACGTGATCACTGCAAGTGAAAAAAGAAAGGATGAGAAGGCAAAGACTTTTCAGAAGACCTTTCCAGAAGACCTGAAAGCATTTGCAATGCTATTTGCACCTTCTTGCTTTCAATCCTCTCCCCACAAGACCTTACTTATCACAGTACAGTTCCTGAAAGCAGCTTATTTGCTTCCTGGATATTCTAGAGAAGCTCTGAGCTGGACACCTCACCAAGACTGCCTGTTGACTGGGCCCACTGATCGGCATCGAGACCCTCCCCTGCATGTCCCAGATACTCTCCATGAGCAGCACACACAAATTCACAAAATCCAGGCCTGCAAATATGCAAAACCTCCAACTTTTCTGTGATTTGTCCTTTCACAATCAGCTGCCATTCAAGAGAACCAGCCTCCTCCACACCCCGCCCTCCCCATCATGTCACACTACTTTCTGCATCGTAAAACCAGCTCTGATATTCCCTGTATCATAAAGCTTCAAATCTGACTCTCCTTTATTTGCTGTAGTTTAACAAGAACATTCTGTTCCTTCTCCCCATAAACAACTGATCCAAACTCTACTTTTTGTTTTACTTGGCTATTCACACAGACAAGCATTTTTTTTCCTAAGATTGTACAAAAATAATAATACTGCTAATGCAAATTCATTTATCTTTGAAATATAGTAATATTTTATCTTGTTTATTGCTTGTTTATCCAACATCTCCAAAACATGACTAGCCGCTCCAAATTCATGTTAGGAAATTTGGCGGACCCCAAACTTGCAAACATAGCAAATTTCAGATAGGAAAAAGGCAGTTGATGCATGTGGCATTACCCTAAAAATAAGTGAAATTACTGGTGAATGCTTTTCTCAGTCTCTTTCCACTATTAATAGACTGTCATAGCAACCATGCCAATGCTTCATTAAAATGTTTTACAAGGTCATTTATTTTCAGATGGCATGAGGTGAATTTTATATTTTTTTTCTATCTGATCTTAAAGATAAGCATACATAAAGTTTATAACTGCCCAGGGAACAAACATATCCTTCAACGCTCAGCCCAAGTAAAGAACTAGAATAAGCCCACAGCAATCCTATGTCTCTTTACGCCTCTCTGGAGAGGTACCTCCGGGCAGCAGGCAGCACGATCGCTCGAGACTCCCGCACACCAGCGCTCTGCCCGTCCTTGTTCCAGAGAGCTCTTGCAAGCGGCAAACGTGAGGGTGTCAACTCCTGACAGCGGGACACATTTCTTTTGAAGCTATTTCTACAACTCAGGGCATGCTCTAGCATATAAAACATGTTGTCCAAGGTATAAAACCTGTTGATATGTGCCAACGTAGTAAAGAATTTAAGGTATTTTCTCTGTCTCAAGTTTCCAGAAATCTGTCTTTGTGATTTTTTCCCTGCAGACATTTGGCATCACTACCCACCTACCTTCTGACACCACAGCATTCATTTTATCAATACAAAGCATTGTTTTACCACAGCCTGCAGTTTTTATCCTTTATGACAAGATTAATTTTAACCTTTTAACACATACAGATAACTGCAAATTTCGTCCCCTAAGTCGGTTTTGTCTTTTTTTTTTTTAATATATAATCCACAAATTACCACTTCCATTTCTTCTGACAATTACTTGATTTTCTCACCTCTGTATTTCACTTTTACAGTCCTTCCTCCATCCTCCAAACACTAAAAACATTGCTTCAACTTTATTGGAGAGAAGTACATACCTCAGGATGTTCTTTATGCTCTTTCTCCAGTCACTTTTAACAGAAAACTGTATTATGATGGGCTAGCTATGCCAATCTTATCATAAATATACCCTGTGATCTTAAAGACTTTAATATGTTAGTCAACTAGAATCAAGTTCTCTTCTTACCTCCCGCAGCCATGTACACTGTCATTAATTTGTTATACCACAGTACCTGGTGAGCAGGTAGAGTAAAGGGAATACATTGTATTGTGCTAACTGTAGTTAGTTGTACAGAAAACGAGAGTCAAATATTTTTAGAGGAATGTTTCACCTCCACAATAAAAAGATTCTCAAAGGCAAGAGAGGACATCTGGTACCTAGTCACATTTTACATCTTTGAAAAATTCACTCTAACTCCTACACACACACACAGTACAAAGGTGGCTTTTCACTGGTAAGAATCGTAGCAGACTCCCTCTCATTCACAGAAAGATGTACATTGAACTGCTTGCAATCTTTTTGTGAAAACAGCACCAAATACATTCTTTACTGGAAGATTTTTAATAGCGTAAGAATCTAAGCAGCTTTACTGATGCTCTCCAAGACACATGAACCAATTGCTAAGTTTGCCCAGAGACCATTACATAGCAGTTAATTGCCCCGAGGAACCCATAAGCCCGCTCCGCCATGCAAACCTCAGAGAATTCACACACACCAGATCGTCAGGCTCGTCCTCCTCTAAAGCAGGAACACTTTGACTAGGTAGTGCAGCAAACAAACCTTGCTGCAACAGCAGCTCTTGATACTTGTGGAGGAAAGCTGGCTTCCTGTTTCCCAGGTTTGGCTTTAAGTGAAGAGAGTAATTATTTACATGTTCCTCAGTAGAGCCTAGATACATTTATGAATTAAGAAGGTAGCTTTCTTTATCTTATGTCTCTCAAATCAGAAATTAGTCCAGGACAGCATATTTTATTTTTGTTGTAGTGATGAGCTGAGAAAACCAAATACATTGATTTGGTTTGTAAACTTTCACAAAATGTGACTGTTAACTTGGCAAGTTCAAATGCTACCCCACACCTACAAACTCTAAAGTGCAGACTGGTCAGCAGTCACTGCCCTCTGACTTCAGACCTTTAAGATAAAGCAAAGCCCATGGTGTGCCAGTGTGACACTGGTATTGTGAATAAAGTAATAATAATAATAAAACCAGTACTATTCAACGACACCCTCTTTATTCAAAAATAGATATCTATGAGACATTTCAGAATATACTGCTGTCACAAATGGCAGCCTATACTTCTAAATTAATTCCTAAAAATCAATTCATATACAGATTTAAGCTTTTGTTAAAAAAAAGACACACCTTGGGGAAATCTGTTTAACCTTGAGAGAATTTCACCCAGTTCACCAGATGCCCTTTGCCCCAAAAGTAAAGCAAATAAAATTAAAAACAACGAGACTTCATTTAAATTAAGCAAAATAAAACACACATGTATATTTGGAAAAAAACATTTCAATTAAAAAAAAAAAAGACATACAGCTTTCTCACAGAAGATCTGCTCAAAACAACAGTGTGAGATGTCAATACATTTGTCTACATAATTTTTTTTTAATGATAATTTTTTTTTCTATAATGGATACACATTCAATCAATGGTCAAAATAATTACTGGTTAAAACAGCCTCAGGGTAACACCATGAGCTGAAAAAGGATAGAAATGGATCTTTTGGTTTGGGTTTTTGAGGTTTGTTTCTTCTTGTTTTTGATTTTTGGCAAAAGCAGATAGACTATACAGTGCATTAATCTAAATATTGCTTGGACCATAAAGGGCTGCAAAATCACACCAATTCATGGAAAAAGTATTTCTGTCACCGGAATTTTCCTGTAAACTAAAGGGAAAGCATATTTCCTGGCTGGGTAGTAAGGATGCAAGAAGTTTAACAAAAAAAGCAGGGGGGGGGGGGACGGGGACGGGACACGACGACACAACGACGACAAAGTGAAGTGTCAGTAAGAAAAGCACAGGAGCTTTTTGACAACTTAATGACCAAAAACGCTGTATTATTTAACTGAATGCTGAATATGCTACTGAATACCCTGTAAAATAAATTAATAAGAACGCAGAACAAGCTTTGCATTTCTGTAGGTTTCCTCTCATGTCTTTGACAACAGCAGCTTAAGACTATAGGGAGGCACAAACACAGCACATCACTTCAGCTAATTTCAGCCTCTGTGTTACAAAACCTGTATTATCAGATCAAGTGTTTCCAGAAACTTAAGATGTTTTATAGTGATAGGTGCTAAATTTAAACAGAATTGTTAGCCAGATTGGAATGGTTTTTAATGATTAGAGAGTCCAGCTTGTTAAAGCTAACACACAAACTGAAATCTAATTACATCCATGGCAGTTAAAACATTAGCTAGCAGAATTATGGAATTAAAGAGTACTTTAAATTTGTTTTTTTGTTTTTTTTTTGTTTTTTGTTTTTTTGACTTTTCCCAATAATAAAATCAACTCACATTAATCTGTGACACAAAATTAAGTACATCCTTCTAATATCTACATGCATGTTCATGGCACGTATACATACAGGATATGTGCATACATATGGGTCTATTTTCTATATAAATAAATATTTATACCACATTTAACTTCTGTCCACCAAATAGCTTCACTAAAGCTATAGAGAGAATTTATAGAATATTTTCAATGTAATCTTCCTCAGAGTAAATCAGACAGTACCTGTCACAGGGCTATCACCGGTTGCAATCCACTATTCCAACCTCTCTGCTAGTTAAACCAAAGCTTCTGTAACCATCTACTTTTGTGTAATAGAGAAGGAAAATGTGGTATAAATCTAAGGTAGCTAGAACAAAATTTACTTCCACTCTTGTTTAAGTAATATCCAGTTCTGCACTGCTCAGCAGAGAGTAAATTATGAAGCTCTCTCTAATTCACAAAGAAAAGCTGTTTATTTTTATTGTCTGTGGCAAGTCTCAATTTATGTACATGCCAAATAGGAACTACCTTCATATCAGCCCTACAACAGTATGAGGAACTGTAGATTTAAGAAAATATTTATCTGCACCATTGCTCAATAGATACCTTTTCCTTACGTTGGCATGGTACAGTATCTGCACACATACACATCCCTGGGAAGCCCACTAGCCTCTCCACTGTTCTCAGATATGAGGTTCAGAAACGCAACTAAAACAGACAAGACTGATTCAGAAATAATACACACTTTTATAGAGAAAAAATGTTATATGGTCAACCTTTCTTTAAAAACTTTCCAGGTATATATGTACATGATTCTCATGACTTTTGTGGGGGTAACAAGTGCTAAGAGCATACAGAAAGAGTATGGGGAAAAATGTGAAAAAAGTCTGCCTATATGGACTATCCCCACATCCTTTAGAGCTCGCAAAAAAACTCACTCTTTATCCTCCCCTCAGCGTGAGCCAATGTACACAGAGAGAGGGTGAGCATGAGCAGCCAAGAGGTTGAAAGCAGGGTCTACAGGTTCCTTCCTACGGTAGATCTTGGAAGACTGGATTTCCAGTCAACACCAGTCTTCTTACTTCTGCTGGTAATAATGGAAACTGGAGAATACCATTTGTTCTAGTCTGTTGAAAACAGGTCACCAGCAGACGGCAGAGGTGCCAGACCTCCTGTAACATTGGGCAGCAGCGACAGATCTGGAAGGCTCTGGATGTGGGATTTCAGCTCCTTGCGGACCTGAGTTACCCGAGCAAGCTTCTGTTTATATTCCTGAGGGAAAGAGACAAGGCAACAAGGATTAAACACAAGTTATTTAACAATGCTTTTAGTTAAACTAAAGGTATTTTCTAGGTGATGATTGTGGGAGAAAGTGGCATGGTCCTAGCTCTCTGAGCAAGTGTAGGCACGACAACAGACCTTATCACTTGCATTCAAATTCACAAGCTGATATTAACAGGAAGTCCACAAGTTTTGGCATCCTAGAACCACTAATCCTGCTCTAAGATACATTTCTTCAATAGGAACAACAAAGTGCCTCCAAATTCAAACTCCCTAGGGTCTGGGAGAGTATTTAGGAGAAGTATCACTATACAGTTGCTCTATTCTTGTATTCTTCCCTGTGCAACTGTCTTTTTCTATCATCAAAGACAGAATAATGACAGAGCATTCTTCAGATATACTTCCACTGATAAAGCTGGCAGTACCACTGAAGGTATTACTGTTCTGCTAAAATGTTCACTTTCTTCAAACTTCATCAGCTTTGAATATTTAGATAACCACATTTTCCCTTTTCAGTTATTAAATCAAAAACAAGTATTGGTTGTGAAATAGGGTCTCCTCTAATAACACAATAACCCCTAGTTTGCTTTTGTAAATCTGCCATTTTTCTGAAAGTTTTAGAGGCAGTTAGAGATCTTCAAGTATACCTAAAGCAAAACCATGAGGTGAGAGACCCTAATTTAAACCATGACAGCTTTTATGATTGAAAGGATGCAACATCCAACCTTGTATTATTGATGCTTTAAGCTTTAATATGATGTGTACTTTTCCTTAAAAACATCACTCTATTATTTGCTTTTAACTGCCTCGTTCTACAGGACAGCATACCTGCAGACACCATAACCCTATCTGGATAAAAGCAAGGGGGATAAACTTCCTAATTTGATGTATCATAGTCCTAGAGAAGAACTAGATCAATTTCAAAATATCGTATTTGTTCACGTATACTGCACATAAGACTTCCTTTTGCATGCATTTAAAGAGAAATATTGCATAGATATTCTCTGGAAAGAACAGGAAAGTAGCCAAGAATAAACAGAAATCATCATTATATTACTACTTGTAAGTACCATATTAGACAACTCATTAGCAACCATGTTAGCTGTACGCATTAGACTGGCATATTAGCAAGTAACACAGAAATACGCATATGATCACTAAATGTAAATCAGAGAAAAACACATCCAGACTGGACTGAAACCAAACAAAACATAATCACTAAAATTTTCAGAATTGCATGAAAACAAAAGGAGAAAAGCAACAAGTTAGAGAGAGAGAAAAAGAGAGAGAACTTGCAAATAATTTCTCCATATATATCAATCCTCAAAAATCTCTGCTATTCAAAAGAAACCAGTATTTCATGAGAAGATAGGGAAGAGTTTGGAGCCCAGAAATGAAATAAAACAACCTTACCTTGTTAAATTATGCATAGAGACCATTTAAGAGCAGACCAATACATTCAGACCCAACTACACTATCTAACACAAAAGCTCAACTAAGGATTGATAGTTACATAATTTTCAAAGTTATGTGATTCTAAACATTTATGTAACAGACTATAGCTAATTAAATCATATAAAAAATAGATATTGTATCACTTCTTTTGGAATGTACCAGTCTTAACCTAATTGCCCGTGTCACATATTTTTTCATGTCATCTCCAGAATGCAAGAAACAATAGAATTAAAAAAAATTTTAAAAAAGTATACGGAGTAGATTTCTGTACAGCCACTTCTAATATTAACTTACTTTTGATTTCTTAATTACTTGGCAAAGAAAGAACAGTTTAGCAGAGAAATTAAGTTTATCTTTGAAGATCAAACAAAACTAGGAACACATTTAATCAAGACATCTTTCTGAAGAGTTTACAACTTTAATCCAATCTTTCTAACCTTCTCAACGATGGAAATTCTCTTCACCTTCTCCAAATATCAAAGCAGAGCAGTTCCTACAGGGTTACAAGCAATGGGTTTACATTCTCTGTATTTTATTAATTTAAATTATAATAGTGAGAGCAGCAGAGCTGATTGCAAAAATAAAGAATATCCCTATCTCTGCAATGGTTATATAAATATGTTCTGTAAATTTCCAGCCAACATCCAAACTAGAATGTCCTTTAACAGCCAATTTCAAACCTCTATCATTTTACAAGGACCAGTGAGCAAACATAACATTAAAATCAACCACTTTTGTTAACGTACATGGAACAATATATTGAAATAATCAAATTCAAACAAAGCTCTACCAATTTCATAAAGTGTACTGTTCACAAGCCTAAAGTACAATAACAAAAGGCAGCTCCAGAGAAGGTGCGCCCATTAATTTATGGTCCTGCTTTTTGTTCTGTTTTAACAGGAGACAGAGAATCAAAATAAGAACACACTCAACATCCCCAGTCATACCACTCTGAGAAATACTTCTGCAATCCAAGATTAATCAAATCAATGTATCAGGGAAGATGATGGGCTAACTGCAAAACAGCTTAAAACTCACCAGCAGTTGGGAGGGAAAACAAAGCATAAGGAATTAGTAGGAAATCATCATAGCTAGGATACAAATCCTGATGCCTCTGCTTTTCAGTTTTTAAATACATGCAAGACAGGTCACTCTACCTTCAGAAGTATAACAGAGAAGCAAGAGCAGTTCAATGAATAACAAAAATAAATCATGGATATAAAATGGATTTTGCATAAGACTTTAAAAAATCATTTAATATGAGCAGCCAGAGCTGAAGTTAATTCTTCTCTCCTTCCACCTTCCAAAGCTACTCATTTAACCAATACAAAACAGGGCAAACATTTTAATGAAAGGAGAGACAATGGACAGCACAGAAGAGTAAAACTGAGGCATGAAACACACATAGGGAAATATGGCAAGAAAGCAAACTTCAAAAGACAGAGAACAAAAAAAACAAAAGAGACAGATGGATTTTTAAACATGAATGCAAAAAAAAAGAGCAGACAAAGAGGAGAGAACTGGAAGCACCAATTCAGCAGTCTGCATTCCTACATTTATCATATTTCTCTGAGAGAATGCGGAAGCTGACACAGGGAAAAGGGAGTGATGGTAAGCTGAATGCTCTACTGAAGTCTGGCAACTTGATGATTAACATAAGGCAGGGAGACAGCAGAACACCACTTCTTGCACACATAGAATATAGACAGCAAAAGTATTTATTATATGCCAAATGTTTATAGATAGAAGGTAGATGTTGCTAAATTCAGAGATTGTGATTTTTTTTTTGGCAGAACACTATCTTAAAACTATAATTCAGGACCCTGTCAGAGACTGATGGATATCAAGCTGGGAAAGAAAGGGCAGTGCTTTCTCAAGAATGCCAAACTCTATAAAGGCTGAATATTAGCATTTTTTTTTTGGGGGGGGGGGGAAGGAGGGGGACGGCTGCAGTAATTCTTGTTGAAGATAGGAGAGAAATCAAGAACGGTAAGACAGCTGGCAAGAGCAGCAAGTCTGATAAACAGGGCAGAAGGTGCAAACTCCAAGTATAAGCCAAGGAAAATCCCAAATACTGCTTAAATTGCCAAGATCATGCACGAGAATTCTGTAAAAATAAATGTAATGTAATATCCTACCTACATAGGAAGACTAATACCTTGTCACTTTCAGTGGAAAAACTGACAGGAGGACTAGAATACTCTACTTACAATGGATGATTAGGACTAAAACACTATGCTTTGAACTGAAGACCAATTGTGTGATTGTACAGTTGTATTAAATTCAAACAGTATAATTTATTTTCTGATGGAAATATTTAGGGGGAATGAGAATCTTTGAAATGCTTTCTTTTTGATAGCCCAGCTCTGAGAAAACAAGATGTATATTTGTCCTGGTGTAAAAAGTGGGACAGAATCACAGTTTGCATACAAGTTTAGGAACAATTCATCTATGGATTAACAATTCTAAATCTCAGAAAAAGTTGCATTAACAGCTTCAATTGTTTAGGAAAACACCGTTCTTAGCATAACTCAATTTTAAGGGATACTCAACTTTGAGAGCTCCATAGAGCTCTCATAAATGAGAAATACCTTCTTCATTTGAACAAAGACTTTTGTACAGATATGATGACAAAATAATTCAAGTCACCTTGAGAACCACATCTGTGCAATTTATGTAATTATACCTTCTTTGTAGGATAATTCAGGCATTAACTACTCTAAACAAAAGTTTTGGTTAAAGCAGTAAAGCCTAACTCCTACCAGGTTAAAAAAATAAAAATAAAAATAAAATAAAAACAACCAACAACCTTGAAACCCCTTCTCCCAAGAAAGGGTAGCAACAGCCCCACAGACATTAAGAACTCTGGCTTAGAAAAGGGTCGCTAAGTTCAGGAACTGAAACACTGTTTTAAGGGAATAATTCAGGAACCAAAGTTTCCTAGAAGAGAAGATCATTTGCTGGACAGACTTGATGCACAACACAGACTGCAATAGAGAGGCTGTCTCCCTTATGCTAAACAGTTTCCATTCTGTCCTGGTACTGATGTCTTGCTGATTCATGGAAGAGCAGTAAAGGACCAAAGAGACTGGACACCAAGGTTGAATGAGGGACTGCTGACTGAACTGAGGCACCTGAGAGGCCTAACAAAAGGCAGCAGCATGAACAAAACAGTGATCTGAGGACAGCTATCAATGCTTTGCTACGAAGGCAGCCTAGGCGAGCACAGTCTGGAGGCAGTCCATCTCTTCCAGATAACCACTCTTAGAAGCAGAGAATTCTGAACTCCCTCTGGAACAAGGAAGAAATGCCTACTAATGAGAAGTAATCATAAACCTTGTTACTTTCATACGAAGTCCAAGGCACATTCATTTGAATTTGCGATCTCCACTTTGAGCAACATACACAAGCTCTCCTCAGGAACATGTGCAAGCAGAGATATGTAACCCCTTCTAGGCTCTGTGGGATTTTTTTTCCACAAAACATGTTGTGCCTATATTCTGCAATGACGACTCTGAAAATAGACTTCATGAAGAATCACGTTTTCCAGTGAGCTCCCTTATATGACATGCTCTGAAAGAACACTTTGCAGATTTTTGCATAAGGTCCATCTATTTCATAAAACTGAAAAAATAAGTAGCTCACTTAAAAGAAACTGTTGCTTCCGAGGTCGCAGTTTGTACTCTATGTGTCTAGCTAATTGCCTCGCTGCATAGCAGGCTTTCATTAAGATTAATGGTATTTGGATGTTATTTGCCTTTTTAGGCAAAATAATGAGATATTTGTTGTAGCAAGACTTTGAGGATGAAACTTGGCACTGTGCCTCATGAATGCCTTTTCTAATCAACATTATCTTTCAGTATGTGGAATTCTAAATCCACAGTGGTCAAGCAAATTAGATATTTAGCCCTTGAAAAACAAACACAAAATCAGAAATAAACACCACTAAACAAATTTAAGACCTGATGGAAGCGTTTAATTCAAAAGGAGCCTTGATTGAACATTATAAATACGGCTTTAATTGAAATTGTGAGGACTGTTGCATGGTGTGGTTCACCTTGTTGGATTACACAGTGTGGACTTCATTTTATTTTAGCTTAGACTTTGCACTGAACACTTCCACTCCTATTCTGGGTCAAGCAGTATCACTCTAAGTCATCACAGCAATTGCATCTACTGAAAAACATCTATTTAAGTATTAATGAGAATTTAAAAAGTGAATAGGAAGAGCAGTCAGTCAGCCTCAGCTTTGATATAGTGTAGCTTAAATCAGATATATGAAAGCAAAATACTTGCCACAGGAAGGGAAAAAAAAAAAAGCTCAACAGAAGTTTGACAACTGTACATACTATAGTAAGAGGTTTGACAGTAAGATGCTAAGTCATGCAAAAATTTCTAATTAAAAATATTAAATATATAACACTATTAGAGCTAGATGTTCCTTTGCTTTTGCTGCTCGCTGCTTAACCTATGTAAAGGACATAAAATCTATTCATTAAAACACATTAGAATATGACTGTCACAATGGCAGCATATCTACAAAAAAAAAAAAAAAAAAAAAAAAGAAGACCAACAGGAAACATATTGGGAGAAAATTACTGCAAGTGGAAAGTTTTCTAAAGCAAGGATAGCTGTTTACACACTCAAGTAGTATTTTAACAGCATACATAAACTCTAATCTTAGCTATTGACAAAATTTTCAGTAATAGCACATGAACATGAAAACCGCAAGATACTTAATGAGGTTTAGGTTATTATTAACCAATATAGCCACTAAATACCTAGAGCATCACCTAACAGCATTTTTTCCATTGATGATTTATCAGGTAATTTTAAAAGTCTACAGTTTAATTCTACTCCTGTGCTCAAAAACTCCTCTACAGAAGATCCCCAAATCACATGCTACATATGGATTCACTTGAGCTCCTACCAGGCTATTGCTTTTTGCCTTTTAAAAAGTAGTTCAGCACTCTCCTTCCATTCCCCAATTTATGCAGCATGTTTAGCATATCAGCAGTTTTCTTCTGCCTCCAAAGCCATCCGCCTCCACATTCCTGTAAGTGTCCTGTTTGAACAAGCCCAGTTTTAAAATTGTATTCTATCCAGTACTTCATACCAGATAAGCATAAATCTATTTTACCCAAACAAAGGCAGAAGGCATTGGCCAGCGCACGAAGCAGAATTACCAACAAGTGAACTGGGGGGGGGGGGGGGGGGAATAGCATTCTCCACATCAGTTATAACCTCCAAACCTCTTAGAAAGCAACTTTAAAGACCCTGTCTGAAAACTGGAGACATGAATTAGCCTTACAAGGAAACACTACATTCATAGAAATAAAAAGCTTCTCAATCCAAAGACGGCAGCTGACAACTGCTAACATACCCCCACCCACAAACCCAAGAGGAAAGAAATCAAAATCCAAATTCAGCTGAACACAAGTGAGAGATTAGACATGTTAAAGACCTAATCCAGAGCCCACAGCCCTCATAAGCAATTTCTGTGGACACGTGCCGGGCTTGGGTCACAGCCCATGTAAAACCTTGAAAAGAGACCTGAACCTGCTCTGGTACAAAGTTAGGGAGCTGCACAAGCATGACAATGAGCCTACCCTGCCATTTCTCCTCTACAGGGCTAATCAGTTCAAGCACAGCACTACACTAGTATGGCTGCTTGACAGAGCAAGCCACAAACCTGCAGCCCTACAGCTGCAAAGTGCATCACTTAGGCTCCAGTCTCATGACTTCAGAAAAATGTGTTCTATCGTCAAGGGGACAAACTGTTTTCCAGCAACTGTCAGAACTCAAGAACAACTTTGGAGTCAATACAGCAAATATTTTGGGGCATTCTTGCAACTATACAGTCATAGAATCATAGAATTGGTAAGGTTGGAAGGGACCTCTGGAGATCATCTAGTCCAACCCCCCTGCTCAAGCAGGGTCACCTAGAGCATGTTAGACAGGGCTGCAGCAACAAGGACCCCCCTCACTGAAGCCCAGGCTTGAACCAGGGACCTTTAGATCTTTAGTCTAATGCTCTTCTAGCTGAGCTATTTTGGTCCCTGCAAGAAGTCAGAAAATAGAGAGAGAAAAATCTTCCATTTCATAAATTTAGTGCAGAAGAACACACCTCAAAAGCAAACTGGAAAAAAAATGCTAACGTGGCAAGCAGTTTTTCACTTTGCTGCAGCAAAAAATCAACAACGCTGATGTATTTCAACCCTCAAATATATATTATCAAAAAGGGATTGCACAGATTAAACAACATGTAGATTTTAAAGGTGTCTTGAAACCATTTTCTTAACAAAAAGAAAAAAAAACACACCAAAAACATGCACAGTTCTCAGTGAGAGTCTAAGCCAAAGTTTTTTCAGGTGCAGCTGAACAACCAGAAAAATTACTCTAAACTGAATCTTAAATATAATACATTCTTTCATATATAAGCACACATGTATACACACCCTCACACACACTATATACACACCTGTACTATAACTATATACACACCCTATATACTACACTATGTTCTTAATGTAACCTTTTACAAAGGCAGGTAGACAAGACTGATGGAGGGTGTGGGGAAAAACTCAGCACCAGTGACTCCATACCAAAGCAAAAATCCTGAATGCATTCTCCTCTTTTCCTGATTAAAATACCTCCCTTCATCCTACTCCATATTTTATACTATCAGCAGTTATTTTAGATACCCATAAGGCTTCCACACCATTTGCCTTTTTTAGTACTACTTTAACTTGATTTTTCTAGTTTCATCTACTTAGTTGACTTCATTTTACAGTCATCTGTTACACCAACATCGAAGTTTCCTCCTGCAAATATCTCCCATTTATTTCTGTTCTATCCAAATTGATTCCCTGGATTTTTTTCCCTCCTATTTGTCTGCCATGCATCTACAAAAAGATCACACTGACTTCAGAAAGACAACTCCCCTTAATGCCCTACGCAGACTCAGGTGCTGAAGGACAAAAAAAGAACCTCCCTAACTGATGGCATTCAGTAATTGCAGCAGGGTCAGCGACGGCCAAAAATAACATGAGGCATAGAACTTCTAATGGAAGTTAAATATTCATATGAGATAAGTCACTTTATCTCATTCTTAGTAGAAATATCAGTTCTTGCTCCTATGCTGCACTTGAAAATAGATTTTTGGACCTTACACCTATTACAAGACTCTAGGCGGAACTTTGATCTAGTACAGGCCATAGAAGATTATCTAGCAGTTGCAGTATTAAGCTCACAATTTTGGACTGAGATGACACATTCTTTAGGAAGATATACAATGTTCAGATATCAAGTGATATTGACAGAAGCCATGATAGCTTTCAGTAAATTAACCTAATAATATTTACTCTTAAAAATACTTGCCTTGTTATAGCCTGCTTATTATCAGCTTTGATCTGGGCAATTTTGCTCTGCAGGTGACTGCCAGAATAAAAGGAATTATGCTTTCCTCTTTTTGTAAGTACTTTTAGACTACAATCAAGTCATCACAATCTTTTCTCAATAAAGCAATACTCATTATTACACTTCACATTATTCAACTGCTGCCTGGGAATTACTATACTAAAAGCAGACTTTATCCATATGTTTTAACTTTCAGGCCCTGTATTAGCTTTCTCCCTTCAAATTACCAGTATTTCTTAGCATTATGCTTTTTGAGTCTTCACTCGTGCCAATCTTCACCAACGTTCAAGCATTACTTGTTGTGTAAGACCGTCTTTCTCAGTATATTGCTCCTTGATAAACAGCTCTTCTGCAACTGATGACAAAAATTCTGTGCCATAGAGTTGTGGTAACGTAAACTATTCTAGGCATCAGCTCCCTAGAGATAAATACTCAATCTATGTATATAATATTTTGAGAATCTGCTGTTTCAATAGGGATAATACTAACAGGATAAGTACACAACTGTAGCTTTTTAGACAGCAAAAGCTTTTCCAAAGATGTGAGATTAGCTATTTTCGTTACTATCATAATGAAAGACTTCATTTTATACGCAAGTCAAATACAACAATTATCCAGGGATTTTTTGAATCACCCATTTCTCACATCTTAGAGTAAAGCCCTGATTTATATTACTAAGTACGAGCCCCCATTCCCCATCTAGCAATCTTGACCGAAATAAGGTACTTACTGAAGTAAACAATCCATCTATATCCAAAATGCTATCTCATCTCAGAGTCAGGAAGCTTACTTCACCAGAGAAAAAAAAAAAAAAAAACTTACAGTCAATTGCAATCAAAGATTATGGAAAAGATCTCGAGAGACCAAAACATACTATGAGAAGACATAAAGATTGTTTAAAGTTTTCTTCTTCTTTCAGTCTTTGCTTAAGTAAATGTTTTTGTGTTTTTTAATACATTTCCTAATTGCTGCAAGACTTTGGATACTTCTATTAAAATGCTTATTAGCACTACAAAGAAAAATCCTGGCCCTTATCAGTAGTCTTACTGTCAGAACATGAAAGACAAACAAAACTGATAAGCAGACAGAGCATGCCATATCTCCACTATGTATTAAAACATAGTAAGTCAAAAAAAAAAAAAAAAAAAAAAAAAAAAAGAGTGCTTTAATCAGGCAATATTCCTCAGATAAGATTTGCTATTTGAAGTGAGTGTGAATTCTGCCTTCCTGTTAAATAAGTATTTAAGAGTGGCATTTCCTGCAACTTCCACAGAACTAAGGCCACCTTGTTTTGGTGGAGTTACAAAGATGCTACCCTAACCAGACGCTTAATAAAATCATTCTTTAATTTCTGACATATTAAACAGCATGTTTATACTTAACAGTAGACAAGAAACTTGCCCATCACCACCACCAGGATTATTTCTATGAACAAAGTAAAGTAGTTCAGTTCATCTGGTTAATAGCTTAATTTGCAACTCTGCCTCAGTAACATTTTCTAAATAACATTGCTTACCAAAAGCAGAATTTCAAAAACAAAAATACACTTACCTCACCATTTCAGTTTGTTTGTTAGAAATTTTAATTTAACATTGTAACTGCTATTTCTTAATTCTGTATATCCTCAAACTGACTAAAATTTATGGATTGTTATGGACCTCTTAAAATGCCTGCGTGTAGCATTTTGCTGCCCGTTTCTTGCTTTTCTAATGATTAAGTCTATTATATATCCGCTTCTACTAAACAGATGTCTTTTTTCAGAAATAAAGCTTGACCCAAGACTTCCACTAATATTCAGCAAATAAATCATGTGCTAAACATGATCATCTTTACTATATTCTTCATACCCATGTCTGAAAGTATCTTTTAAAGACTCAGCCATAAGACAGACATTATGCTTGAAGAAATTTAAGCTGAATAAGCTAGTAAAATTATTTACTATAAACACTGTAAATCTGAACACAACATCAGCACTTGCCTTTCTGATTTCAAATCTGGAAAGGCAACGTGCACAATTACAAGACATTCAGAAACTATAGTATAAAGACACACTACAAAAACACATCCAAAATGTAATTTACCTCAAACAGTGCTGCCTGGCTGTCCAAAGATAAGGTTTTGCATGTTCTGTTAACTGTCATGACATCGCTACAACAGAGGACAGTCTCCTTCCAGAAGACTTTGTCCTCTGCAGCAACTCCTGCCCCACCCAACAGCTGTTCATAATAATCAGCAACCGATCGCATAGAGAAAGCCTTTAATGTGTCGCCACGGGGCAGTTTAACAGATGGTAGAATGACATACAACCAAAATCATTAATTAAACTTCCACACTTGTCCCAGGGTGCAATGCTGAATAAAATTCCTCCGAGAAAGAACATTTCAGATAAATGACCATCTGCCATAGCCTATGTACTTGCTCTAGAACTTGTGGCTGAGGCTGAGTTCCAGTTAGAGTAGTCTCATTTTTACACACTCTCCTGCCCTCCTTGTTCATGACAGCTATGGCACGAAATGCAAGTCATCATCTTTTGATAATAGCCCAATTTATACTCGATTACAGAACTTGTTGGTAAAAGCGGCTGTTTAAGGATACCAGAAGATCCCATTTAAACTGCGTCTGCTTATCAATTAGGGACTAGAAAGAGAGATGAAAGGCATCCAATCATAGACAAAAGCAAAAACAAACAAAAACCACCAAAACAACAAATAAAAAAATCAACTGCTTATGGTAAGGGGAACTTAACATTTTGGAAATGGAAAGTTAAATATGGCAAGGGGGGATTTGAATCAAATGAAAATGCTAAACATTTAACACGCTTTAACATGCTCTAGGTGATCCTGCTTGAGCATGGAGGTTAGACAAAATGGTCTCCAGAGGTCCCTTCCAAGCTCAACCTTTCTGTGATTCTGTAAATGAGTATTTTTTGTAACAAAGTTTTGAGTTCTGGGCCTCCCATGTCGACATGCAATAAAACATCTTGGACTGATTTGTTTTCTTCAGTGTTTTTACATTTCTTCTTTACCTCTGTTTTGCTCCAAATAGAAATATAACTCCTAGAATCATCTTCACTGACAGAAATACCTTACTTAAGAGTCAAGTGGGAGTATTTGCTGAGACTATCAGTTTGCCAGCACTGCTTTAAAACAGTACTCACTTCTAGCTTCTTCTCTTTTTCTGTCAATACATCCTTTTGATTCTGCGTGTACTCGATCAGCATGCGTGCCAGCTGGCGCCGGTCCTCCAGCTCTGCTGCCAGCCGTCCATTGTACTCTGCTAGTAACAGACATGCTTCATCCACCGTCTTCGAAAGACGTTCTGCTGCCTCTTTGTCTACGTGCAAAAGTGTTCAGTAATTTACAGGACAAAGTTTAAAACCTTTTATCTTTTGACAGAAGGGCTATAATCACCAAGCACGTGCACAATAACATTTCATTCATAAACATCGTCCTAGCTTAAAAGGAAAAGAGAATTCTAATCACAAGGAATATAAAGAAAATAGGCAAGACTAACAACTTGAGAACAGCATTTTCAGACACTGATGTGACTGATTATATTTTTTTCTTGCAGAGATGTCAATGATTAGAGGTGAAAAATATCTTTATAGATATTCTCTATAACAGATTAATTAAACTAGAATTCAGGCTGCACTTTCAGAATTTATTTAAACCAGAAGGTTTTAACATTTAAACATAATGCGTACTTTTTCTTCCTCTTTTCTCTCGGTATCTGCTAACACATCCATATAAGCAAACGTGTTAATTGCATGCTAGTCTTCACAACTGGACACAGCAATAGTGTATTATAAAGGACTGAATAAATGACATAATGTGTTCTAAATTAAACCACTTGTAGAAACAAGAGTCAAATCAATTAAATCTTTAATGGCTATTAAGATCATTGTTAAAATATAACTGCAAAAGTAAGTTTAACTGTCAGATTTATGGGAGTAGTGAGTTTCTTTTTCTGTAGTTGTGAAGAAGTACGTGTGTACTCAGCACAGTCTGATAAAATTCATTAAAATGCCTAATATACAAGGCAACGTAAAAGTCAAACACATCCATTTGAGAACTCTCCCTCTATTTCCTGTACATTCTTACAAAATGCTGTTGATGTTCTCTAAACACAAAAACTTTTATAAAAGTGCAGATTGCAACGCAAAAGAGGCAAAAAAGGAAGAACATATATTAATTTCATCTTCAAATATATTTCATTCACTACCCAAGAATTAGAAAACAAGTACATAAAACTTTAAATTTACTCCCCTTATACATTATGATTATGTAGAAATCAAAGATTTTCAGTTATTCTTTGGACCCATTTTCATTCACCTTCAAGTTTCCTACCTGTAATTTTCTCCAGTAACGATACATCTTGAACTTCCTGAGGCAGGGAGGCAATTTTTTGCCGCACTGTTGCATCTCCTGATGCTGCATTTTCCAAGTCTTGCAAGGCTTTGATCAAATCCTCAGTCTACCAGATGGAAAGACAAGCAGGCTATCATTAAAACCAGGTAACTTCTATGCTATCTCCTGTGGATGTGGACACTGCATTACCCTCTGAGGTCATTTATCTTTGAAAGCAACCATTACTGGAGTATTTCCTTCAATTAATTTTTAAACAATTTTTCCCTAACACACAGTATTCACTACTTTACAATATCCTAGTATTTATTAACTCAATGGATCATCAATATTCTAGATCCTGCAGTTAATCACTTCTCTTAATTGGAATGAAAAGTTTTCATTTAAAACAAAGCTAAAAAGACCACCACCAATTTGAGAAACAACAATTGGTCCTTAGCTTTGCATCAGATTCAGTCTGCTTATTTTAATTTTGAGCATTTCTTTGACACTTTCGCTTTGATTTAGATTAACAGGAGCATGCACGCACCTTTTGTTCAACTCCGCAGGTAGACTCTGACATAGTGAGAAAAACCTGTAATCAATCTAAACAATACTGTCTGTCAGCTTTTTATAGTTGCAAGGTTTAGAATTTTGTACTTGGCTACCTACCATAAACTTCGACTATGATGAAAGATATCCCTATAAAAGCACACTTTATATTGTCCTCCTTTAGTAAAACCTTTGATATTCCTCATTTAGCTAAACTGGCTCTTCAGAAGCATGCTGCAATTAAAATGGACTCTGCTGTATCCTATCAATTTCATCTTTCACTTATTCTCAGGTACGGAAAAAAAAAGCATCATTACAAATAAATACACTCACAAGGTATCCTAAGATAAGATTTGGATGAGTACTGCCTTGCAATGACCTCGCTTGACCAACCATATCCCCTTCCCCTCAAAAAAAAAAAAAAGAGAGAAAGAAAGGGAGATTCCTCAAAAAGTGTTTTGTTTCTGTGTTTTAGAACAACACGTTTGAGAGGTGGGGTTTTTTTTGAAACTGCAAGGGTGGCCCTCTAAACAACAGTGATTTTTAAACTCCAATTTAATACTTAGTATGAAAATTAATAAAAACATTGAAAATAACTTGTAAATAGATATATTATGGAAGTCTTGCAGTTTTATCAGAACACTAAAGATGTCCATTGCTGCCTAATATTTAGTCCTTCTTTGCAAACTATTACTGATTTCCAATAGTAACAAACACAATGTTTATCATCACAAGAGACCACAAGTTGCAAGGTATCTGGAGGTAAAACCAAAAAGTTCCACTCATTTCCTTGACAACTGCAATTTATTTTTATTTTTCAATGTTTACAGTCTACCAGATGGATGGTGTAACCTTTTATCTTTTCAAGATGACAAAATGGTTTAACATGTGTTCAGTTTGCAGCCTTAAACAGTCAAAATGATCCTCGTTATTTCATTCCTATTACCGCCACATCACTAACATGTCCGCCTCAAAACAAAGTCTTTGAAATTGATTTTTATAACCAACTCCACACAAATCTAAGGTTGAGTTTTTTAATATACACTTTGAGACACTAAAAAAAAAAGTTTTAACTGTTATAACTTGGAGTTTGAGAGATCATACCAATCTTAGGAAGCATTTAAAGTACGTCTTGTTCTTCTAGTAGTCCTCTGAGATTCTTTATTGGTAGCACTGTTCAGACTTTGGTTTAGACTAACAGAAATCACTCAGATGTTCTGCAGTATTTTAATATGAAAAAAAAAAAAAAACAGTTCCATTGCACACTGACTTCTCAAACCCCAACTGAATTTCTCTAGTAAATATATTTTACTTGTTGGCAGCTCCACCTTGTGGCTGTACCACACAGGAGGTCACTTTCCAAACTTCTCCCACCCTCAACCCTACCAACATACCAGAAGCGGCCCAGCACTAGGGTCTTGGGGTGAGTAGCTCCCAGGGTAATCATCATCTTCCTCCTCCTGTATTTGCTGAAAAGTCCGCTTTAGAGACTTCTTCTCCTCTGCAACTGAAGACACATATAAGCAACTCATTTGGATGCCAGATCTACACGCCTCAGCTACCTCTACTTAAAGCACCAACCACCACCAGGTGCTTTGGTGGGTAGGCCTCTCTAAGGAGAAGGATGACCACAGATGGACTATAATATTGGCATCATATTGCAAATGCTCAAATGCATACCAGCAAGGGAAGGCTAATCTTGCCCACACAAGTCTATATGTGCATGTGTTCTAAGCACAAGGATACAGTCTTATCAGCAGTATGCACTGCACTCTCACATCTTTGTGCCTTCTACACTGAAGATAGGCATGACAAGAAAATGTCCAATTTGCGAATAAATGGCAAGTCTTCAACACTACTCAGAATCTCTAGTTAATAAAATGCAGGTAGGTAAGGATTCCCTGCCCGTAGGGATGAAAGATGGATCCTAAGACACATATAAACAAAAGAAATTCAAAATATTTTTTCACCAAGCATATGCTCACTGTGTTCTCATAATCAAAGGCTGGTTATTTAGCCTTCCACTTCTCCATCAAAATAAACACCTCAGAACAGCTCTATTGAATTGGAACTCTGCAAAAAGATGTGACAGCAACATCAGTAATGGATAGAATATGAACTGATTTCCAAGCAGGCAACCTATAACACTGCAGAAATAAAGGTTTCATAAAGGAAGATACTGCTGGTTGAATGAACCTTAGCATAGCATGCCCTAGCTTGAAAGAGAAAAGTCAGTTTATCTTCCAAGTCAGAAGCCTTAATGTAGCATTTGATCCAGTTACAGAGCCTTCAAAAGAGAACTCATTTTTCAGACTTGTCATCAAATTCAGAAGAGTCAGAGTAATTTGTAAGACAGCTGAGGACAGAGTCCTAAGAATCTCTCTTTAATGGAATCAGGTCTCACCAAGATAATAATGGAATTCAAGGGAATCAGTCAGTATATACACAAATTCACAGAAAAATCCAAGATTGTTCTTGATTTAAAATACTAGTCTTCCCAAGTCTAACAATGAAGCAAACAAAGGTTTGCTCTTAAATGCTGAATTTTATTTCCCTTGTGAGCTGAAAAAAAATGTTATTTTAATGGAGAGAAAGTCAGAGGTGCTGCACATCCTGCAGGGTAGGAAAAAGCTGAACAATCTTCATGAAGTAGACAAAAATGCATCTCTGTTAGAGATCAGATTAACTCTATGGAAGGCAAAGCAACACAGAAAATGTAGCTACCCAAAAATCAGATGATTTTTTGATGTATGCTAAAATAAAGCTGCCTAGGCTAGAAAAAGAGTATAATATGGCTATTGTACATATACAACTGAGGTAAGAGAGCACTTGATAATATGACTGATAAGCAAATAAGATACTAGATTAACAAGAATGTCTGCAGCCATTAAGTTCCAAAAAAAAAATGCAGAATTGAATAAAAAATGTGCATACTACACAATGGCTAAAGAGAGCACTTAAAGTTACATATTTATCACTTATAAGTAATTAACCAACTAAACAAACAGAAAGCAATTCACAGAAGAGTGAATGCACAGTGCATACAAAAGTGAAAACATGAAGAACAATTGTTGGAGAACTGATCCTGCTGTGTTACCCACCGGTCTACCTCAAAAACCAGTTTCATGTTTGCTATTAACCTGCTTCTCTGACGCAGAAGCTTCAGCATTCAGTCAAATTTTCTGTCTGAACAAGACTAAATGAGTCTGATTCGAAACACTCTAAAGAAGATAGGTGCATGAATATCTGCAGGCTTAAGTATCAGTAGTTACCTGATGTGCTAGAAAAGCCACATTTCCTGAGTATATGAATAACAGCTAACAAGACAGTGTGTCAAGTAGAAAAAATAACCTACACAAAGCAGTTAGCTTTACAGTAGCATTTTGAGTGCCACATATGTGGAATCTTCTTCCTTGGATTGATAAACAAGGGCAGTAGAATGCCTCCCTAAAGAATTCTGGAAACACCATTTCTATTTCAATCTCCTCCCCCCCCCCCCCCCCCCCCAAAAAAAAAAAATCTATTTTCAAACACAAGAGGCTATCATGAAGAGAGACCTCTGAAAGAGAACAGGAAGCCAGGCTTAAGTCACAAAGTATTCTGCCTAGGTAGCTCTGCTAACCATGAGCAATTTAACTGTTACAGTTTACACATCTGAAAATACTCTCAAATCCATCAAAAGGAAAAAGAAAAACAGTAAGAGCATCTAAAACTGATCAGAATTCAACAGTGGTATCACACATGCAGCCTCTGAAACAAGCAAGATATTCCTATAGAAGATGGACAGTTTCCTCCAGGAAAACTAAACAGCTCACTGTTGACACCAACACATAAAGAACGTAGAGAAGTCACTGCTCAGAGAAGAGATGAAGTCAGCTTTCCTCCTTCTTCTGGGTCTTCTTCATAGCTCAAAATTTGGCTACTCCCTAAAAGCCTTCAAAGAGCAAAGTACTGTGTTTCTCCAAAATGAGTGACAATTGCTGTCGTAATGGTTTTGCAGTGAAACTCCAGCTTGTTAATCTCACGGCTGCAGTGTCAGAAGCAAAGATGCCTGTAAACGTGTTTCTCCACCAACTGACTTTTCAGTCTTCAAATCACTCTGGTGGCTTGAGGAGGCTTACAGTGTATTGTGGGTATGTGAGCTTTCCTGTAAACTGGCAAAGGAGGAGCTCTTCCCATCTAGGATGTTCACCTTTTTGTTCTCTTCTCCTGAAGACTGGTTTTTAGAGGTAAACAGACTTCTCTGATTTTATTCCACGCTCTCACATACACGATATGGAAACCAACAGTGGAATCTGTACATGCATTCAAAAGAGTAACTAGAAGTTTAAAACTTTGCTCTATGATAAGGAGTGATTTTATATTTTCTTGGATTAAAAACAACAAAAAAAATTAAAATGAACACATTATCATCTGTTATGAGGACCTGGTTATATTTAATTCCTCATCCAAGAAGTAGCTATACAATATTCTAAGAATTTCCATATGTAGATTAATGCATTTCACTGGTAGGACATACACAAGTTTGTATTTTCACAAAAAGAAACAGTCTTTAATTTAAGTGAGGATTTACCTGTGTTGGTACAACTATGCCATGTGCTTCTTCTGAAAATTAAACACACCACTGTAGCTTCTGTGAGAGGTTGCATTAGCAGAAGCTTCTGTCTATAAGGTAACATGCTAGGAAACTCTACTCAAATAGATATTCCAGATCTGGATTAACAGCCAAACTTCGAAGACAAGTTTTTACTTCTGAAGTTCTAAAGATAACTGTTTACTTGAAGGGTAGAATGGCTGAATTCAACTGCTTTGTTTATCTAGTGGCAGAGTTATCATCCTCAGCCAGCATAACCAAAAATAAGCCTCCCAAAACCATAACCAAAGAGAAAAAAAAATCACTTTTGATATAGACTTCACTTTCTAGGGAACCTGATACAAGAGGGACACTTTTAGAAACCAGTTTAGGACAAAATATTGAATACAGCAAAAAAATAATCTTCCTGAAGGAAAAAGACCACCATCACAGAACACCAGAAGACAAAGAAGAACAAAACACAAGAAACCTAATGCTTCAGTGTACTTTCCAATTATTCTAACCCCTTGATTTTAAGGGCTAGATTATTCATGATTAAGTTCTTACAATATACATTCTTTGCCAGTCCGTCCCAAATCAAGCATAACTAGAACTGATCTGCTCCAAAATGATACCTAGTCCTGTCCTCAGATGCCTTTATTTCAACTATTCTTGAAAGCATCCCTGTCTGTTTTCCTTTTTGATATTTTTTCCTCCATATTTCAATATGGCTCTTACTTCCTATGCCTCAATTTGCAATATAAGATCAGTCAGAGGATGGGTAACAACAGTTTCATTGTACATTATTTTGTGACACTCCCATATCAGAGTACATTCAAGGACTTCCTTCAACTGCTTATTAAAATGACAATGAAAATGTGTCAGCCGTATAGGTTATATTACCTAAAGGATTTAACATCAAACCTCTACAGACCTATTTTTTTCAGCCCTTAAAATAAACGGGTTCATCTCCTCCCTATTCCTTGTAAAAAGAAACATATTATCTAATAAAAAATAATTACTGAGAAAGCAAATGCAACCCTAATGAATACATTCAGAGTTGAAATCCCTGTGATTAAAGACATCTGTATTCAAAAGTTTGTTTGCACGTGCATGCACATTTCCTTAAGAAACCCGAAAGACTATGACATCGTAGTAAACTGCATCACTTTCAGGAAGCATAACTAGGGAACCCAGTGCTTAGCAAGGGCAGGTACTTCACCCCCACCTGTCTTAAGGGAACAGCTTCATTATTCATGCAATCCATTCTGTTCCATGGCAGGTATTCAGCATGTGCTTCCAATTGAATTACTATATACACATTTATCTGAGGCTTTGCTATTAACGAAATAGAAATGGGCTACACGTTTAGAACACACACAAATCAGCTTTAAAGATTTCTCATTGATACAGGACTCTCATATTTTGGCAGATTTCACAACTGTAAGTAGAACTGGTATACTTGAAATAAGGCAGAGCCATCCCGTTCTGAAAGCAGCACCTACTCTTCCCAGTAATTTAAGAGGCCTTTCACACACTGCAACATTAAAAAGCAACAGATTTATCCGCATAGACCTGTTGCCCTATCTCACTCTTAAGAAGAGTATATACAATACCATAGCAACAGATGCTCCTAAGAAGCTTCAAAATTTTGTTTTAATGGTACAAGGTTAAACCAACCTAAAGATACTTATGTTACCTATTCCTAATCTATGTCTACTTTAGAAACATATAAATTTTGAATTCCTGAAAATTGGCGTACTATGGTTATTCCAATTTTTTAAATGGTAAATGTGTCTGTAAAACATGCAAGATGGACAACAATGTTATCTTCTGTTAGCTTGAAAATAGAGACTTCTGCTACATAGATAACTGCCCACCAGAAACTGGACAAACAATCAGCTTATATAAGAAAGCCATTAAAATTCAATATGAAACTAGTTCTTACCACTATAAAGCTAATTTGAAAAGAAGCTAGTCTAAACAAGGAGAAAAAACTCAAGAGAACTCTTCTGAGTTTTTCAAGTTTCTTTTTTCCCTTATTGGAAAAAAGAAATTGTGATTTTTAAATGAGTTGATAAGAAGGTAGCAATATTCACACTTCTGAAAAAGTCTGGACTGTTCTCCCTGCTCCCCACTCCCACCAAAAAAAAATAATGTCCATTTACCCAGATAAAAACTTTTTAGCCATGATATGCACAATAAAGTTCTTAGAACATCTGTATTCCTTTTCATTTTGTTTCCCATAAAGTTCTGTTAAAATTGAGAAGAGTTTGATTTTGTACAAATAGCTGTAAGCTCAGAAGTTAACAGTAGCGGGATTGACTGACCACTCAAAACAGTAGACAACACTGAGCAGCAGGTCATTGCCAGTTCAGCTTGATTTGATATCAGCGTTTTTTTGGACAAGAAGTATCACTTAAAGATTGAGAGATAAGCTTCTAGTTACCTTAGCAGATCAATAGTTTCAAACACTTACTTGGTTTAACAAGAATTCAAGCACGCAAAATCTCTGTCCTTTCATGACAAACAGGTGTCTTAAGCACTATGCCCAGTCAAGAAAAAGTCATAAAATTTGAACTTTCATTTAGAGACCGCACATGTTCCAGCCCTCCCAGAATATCTTTGCACATTCTCATTCACTCATGACAGAGACTCACTTGGGAGGTCATGTCCCAACATGGAAGAGAGAATCCTTTCGGGCAGTTGGCCTCCAAGCATTTGGGGAGGGGCGGAGAACAATACCTTCTGAATGTTACAAGTTATTACATTAAGTTGGAAGGTACCGCTTTTAAGCTGCTAGAATTCATCACTGGCTAATTCTGCCTAAAGCAGTATGTTAAAAAAGCAAAACTGTAACCACAGATGTACGACTTCACATTTTTTGCTCATGTCTTCAGATTAATACTGTGCAATCACCATTATCATCCAGTAGAAAGTTTACACGCAACTCACTTTTCACCAGCTAAGAATGGCATAAGAATACTTTACTAGTGATTAAGCCAAGTCTGTCATGAAGTATAGTACCTCTGTGGGGAATCAGGCAAAATTCAGCCAAGAAGCAATCTGATTTGGGCTAATTTGAAAAGACTAAGGCTGAAAGATTCTCCTGACTGGAACTGGCTTAATTTTTAATGACTCTCACCCTCAATAGGTTAGGTATTCTCCTACTCTCCTCTCCTCTTTACAATACTACCAGTTAAATTTCAGATGATATGACATGAGGGGCAGTACCTGTCAGAGCAGCAGAAACGTACAGTAAATTCAAGAACACTGTCTCTCACACTTGCCTCCTGCAGCAATAAGGTTGTAACCATAATGCTCCAAGGTTATTAAATGATACAAAATTATTATGTTATTATACCAGCTGACATCATTCGGAGAAAAGAAAAAGAGACTAGATAAGCTCCTGGGCATACATTTCAATGTTCATTTATTAAAAAGTCTTTGTTGAATCATAATAAAGTATATGAACTATGCAAAATAAAAAAATTTGAAAATAAAAGCACAAGCAATATTGAGTAAACCATTATAGTAACCCAGTTGATTACTCTCATACATATAAAATGGGACGATTTTAACTCCCAAGTAACAGTTCCTTTCATCCTATTGACTTATCCTCACATCAAAAGGCACCCCTAGAGTATTCTGTCTGTATGCACAGAGAGAGAATTTACCTGTTAAGCTCTTTGCTAGGAACATGTCATGAGGAGGGAAAAAAAAAAAAAAAAAAAGACAGAGACAGAGAGAGACTGACTTCAAGCCAATCTTGAAGAATCTTCAAGATCAACTCTGACAACATCACAATGACTTTAGGAGTCCAGAGCTCAACTTTTCACAGTTAAGCTTTCAGCGAAGCATGCACTATTTTTTTTTTAAAAAAGAAACCCACATACAAAAATCACCACCCACACAAACACTCACCTTTAGTTTGGGGGCTATTGGAGTCTTCCATAGAAAGTTTCAATTGTTGTATAAACTCACTGCCATACACACTCCTTTCTTGCCATATGTTAAGCAATCGTTCCAAGGGCTTTTTGCAGCCCTCATCTGCTTCTCTGTTCAAAGATTTAAGAAGCGGTTATAGTTCAGCTGAAAACATAAGATATATTTTAAGAAGGCATCTTCCAAATTATAACTTGTACCCATTTCAACATTTGTACTTCTGGAGAGATTCTTCCTCATACTCTCTGGTATAAACTGTACAAAACCATCTGAAGCCAATATTCCCCTTACATTAGGATCAAAGATTGCCTGAAAGCACCCCACCTTCCCAGCTCAAGGGAAGGGCCAGAATAATTTTGAAGGAAGGAACTTGGTATCTTTCAGAATCTGAAAAAAAAAAAGTTAAAAAATACCACCAAGTTGCCACATTTTCTATTTAAAGTATTAACCTGAAACAATTGTTTCAGTCAATAACATCCTAGTTAAACGAACTGTTTGGATCACTAGGCACTTAAATGTACTTATACAGCACATTGAAAGTTAGATAGCTATCCAGAACAGGATACCACTAAACACACATGACATTAAAGTTGTTTAATTGAGATAATAATTATTACGCTATTTAGAGAAAATCTTGGCTAAATGATAGTCCATTTTTGGGCAGCTGAATCACATCTCCTCTCCTTTTACATACAAAAATCCCTCCTCCTGCTAACAGGGAACCAAGCATTGTTAAAAGAAGCAATGCAAGAGAAATTATTCTTAAACCAGAAGACTGCCAAGAATCCGATGACCTTAAAGTATCAGATCTGTTTTTAAATCTTCTGTAAAGGTGAAAGAGTCATCATTATGTAGCTTAAAAACACATGCAACTATTAAATGTCAGTGCCTTTGAATAAGGTGTAATTGTCATCTATTGTCATCTTTGACCAGATCTACAAGATCTTTTAATAACAATTAAAATACTTAAGAACTGCATGCACAGCAGAAGTGTTTGTGAATCAGCTCCTCACAACCTTATACAAGTATCCCTCAAAAGAAAGATTAATACTAAGCAGTTACTATTCATAAAGTAGTCAATGCCCACTTTCTACCAGAAATGGGGTATAATCATTCCCGAAATTAAAACAAACAAACAAAAAAAACACTTGTTATAACAAGAGCGTAAAAACTTCAGGGAGAAAATTTGGGTTAAGAAGTGATGTAACAACGTACCTGGCCACATGAGAAAAAGCATCCACAAGAACTGATTCAAATTCCCTAGTAAATTCAGGACCTTTCCTCTTACTGTTCTGGATGACATCATTTGCTAAATATAGGAAGGTAAGCTTCCTACTTGATTTTGCTAGGAAAGGAAAAAGAGATAGTTTGCAATTGTTTCTCACTTCTTTCACCTGGCACTACTCATATGCTGTTAAAAGTTGCTTATACTTTTTCAGTCTAAAAAGATTCCAAAATATTCGTATGTTACTACCATAGCAATGGCAAGCAGAGGCCTTCAAGTCAAGTAGTTCTTGTCCTCCTTGCTTTTGCTAGTTTTTTTTCCCAATTAATTTATAAACTAATCATGATCTTGTGCAATTTCGTCAATTCTGAAGAAAGCTGTGCAAAAATTAGCCCTTAAACATGTCTGAAAATTAAAATGAGTTGTTTCAACCTACCAACAAATTAACATAACACTAAATTTTTAATTAAACAAGTTTAAAAGTTTGTGTACAATTACTTAAGATAGATCCATAGAAGGAATAGTGAAACTGCAGAAGAAAGCTATTGCAGAAACTTATTTTTCTTGACAATGCTCCATGACAACAACTTTAATTTTTCTCTCTGTATCATAATTTTCCCAACCTGATGCCATCAGATTCTACTTTATTAAGTGCAGAATCAGCAGGAGATACAGTTATCTAGAATACAATGATCAAAAATAGGCATACATGAAACATGCTTATTTCCACTATAAGTCCAATTCAGATCTTTCAAAAATTCATACTAAGTTTACTATAAATGACAACAGCTAATAATCACATGAAAAATGTTGTAAAATACTCCAATTAGCACATCACACCGCATTGTACACTACAAGGGTCAGACACTGCTGGTCACAGAGGGTGAGAACATCGACATTAACAAGAGGTCGGCTGGTTTCCCAGCTCCCCTCAGGGAGGGAACATCAGACAGTGACACTGGCAGTCTTCTTATCTTCATTATGAAGCTCTTTAGAAAGTTACCAGTAAAGGCAGGCTCTAGTTAAGTTAATCTCCACAGGAAGAAAGCACAAAATATTTCTGGATGGTATTACCACACAATTCTTCCGTATCTCTGCAGCCAGTTTTACTTTGCATACCTCCTAGTGCCCTAGTGCAATTCTTTATTGGAAAAGTAACAGGAATCTAAAAGAAAAACAGGCAATGAACTGCTTTCACAGATAATTTAAGGACATGCAGAGAAAAAGAAATCAACATATCTGTATTTTACAGCCCAGCCGTCTGGCTCAGAGAAGATTCAGCAAAGCAATATTGCTGAGCATCCTCACCTAATACTCAAAAAATACTTCACTGTTTTAATGTCTCTAGGCTCTTATATTTCTAAGCACCATCCTTAACGGTGTGCTCCAGAAGACGTGCACTCCACATTAATTTGTGCACTGAACTCCCTCTAGGCTTTAACGGGTAATCATCACAAAACGCTCTCCAAGCGCTTGATGCCCCCGTTGAACTGCAACGCCAAGGCCTCACACAGGTTACGAAGTTTTTAGCGCGCCGAAACAAAGAGTTCGAAGACCGTGATCAGAAGTAACCGGCCACTCGCTAAAGCCCCGCTCCCGGCCGAGCCCCACAGGTGCCAGCGGGAGCGCGTCGCACCGCCGGGGGCTCCGACGGCACCGGGACCGGCGCTTCGCTGCCCAGGGCGGCGCTGGGCACCGGGCAGAGCAAACCTGCCGCCGCCGCCGCCCGGCTGCGCGCCCCTCGCCCGAGCGGTGCGGGCGCGCCCGCGGCAGGGCAGCCCCGCGCCGGGCCCCGGAGAGGGCGGGCGGCCCGCGGGAGGCGGCGGCCGCCCCCCGCCCCCAGCGCCGCGCACCTTTGCGGAGCTCCCGGTGCCACACGGAGACGATGGGCCCTGCGTGCTTGCGGTGGTGGATGAGCCACAGCGAGAGGGTCTGGACGCTCTGCTGGGAGTTGCTCAGCTCCGACAGCTTCTTCTCCAGGGCCGACTCCGAGAAGGAGGACATGGCGCCGGGCCGGCGCCGCGGCCTGCTCCGCCCGCGGGGGAGGGCGCGACGCTGCCTCACCGACAACAAACCGCCGCCGCCACAAGATGGCCGCCCGACCTCTCACCCCGCCGCGGCGGGTCAAAGGGCAGCATCCTACGGATCGCTAGAGGGGAAAGGGTGGGCACCGCTACGGCCGGTGCAGTTTGCGTGCGGGGGGGGGGGGGAGGGGAATGGGGCAGGGCGCATGCGCAGCCGCCTCGCGGGAGCCCGCCGCACTCATGCGCATTGCGCGCGTCCGGGACCTTTCTCGCAGCACCCCCACCCCGCCGCGCCCGGGGGACGCGCTTTGTGGCGCCGAGAGCCCGGGCTTTCGGCACGTCACTTCCGGCACGTGGCAGCCCGGCTCCGGCAGCAGGTAGGCGAGCTGCCCTCGGGGGCCGCCCGGCCCGGCCCGGCCCGGCCCGGCCGCCTCGCAGCCCCGGCGCGGAGCGGCCCCCAGAGCACTGCTTTCCCGTCGCACAGACGGGGCAGCCGCGGAGCATGGCCGTCTTCGACACGCCGCAGGAGGCCTTCGGGGCCCTGCGGCCTGCCTGCGTCCAGCTGACCAAGGCCCAGACCCGCGAGAACGTGGCGCAGCTGCAGGCCCGCCTCGCGGCCGTCAGCGCCCCGGCCCTCCAGGAGCTGCAGGAGTACGTGCTCTTCCCGCTGCGCTTCGCCCTCAAGGTGCCTGGACCCAAGCAGGAGCGCCTGGTGCAGAGCGTGGTGCAGTGTATCTCCTCTGTCCTTGCAGCAACTCGTGTGAAGAAGCAAGAGCTCCTGCAGGAGCTTTTCTCTGAGCTCTGTACGTGCCTCTCTCCCCCTTCTGGCTTGAACAAAACGTCCTTGCTGTCAGAGGAGTTAAAGCTGGCTGTAATCCAAGCGCTGCACACTCTGATGCATTCGGCTTGTGGGGATGTTATCTTGTCTCTCTATCAACCTTCCACCCTTCCTCTTCTAGGATTTGCTGTATCTTTGCTTCTGGGCCTAGCAGAACAAGAAAAAGCAAAGCAAATTAAGATCTCTGCTTTGAAGTGTTTACAGGTCCTAATTCTGCAGTGTGACTGCCAGGAGCATCAGCACCTAGATGAAGATGAGGCACAAAAATGTGGGGATTTGTTTGCTTCCTTTCTGCCTGGGATCTCTATTACACTGTCTCGGATTATTACTGGAGATGTCAAACAAGGCCATACAACCACTGTTTCTGCCATCAAACTCTTCTCCCGGATTGTTGGCTTAGTAATGTCTGATGAACAGCTATCAAGAGTTCCAAAGAATAAAGAGAAGCTGTCAGTGGAACAAAGCAGAATATCAGAACTCATGATCCATAGAGGATCTGACTGGAGTAAAAGTACTGCAGAAAAACTTACTCTCCTCGTGCATAGGATAGTTGAATTTTCTTCAGTTCATCCCCACTGGAAAGTGAGACTGGAGCTAGTAGAACTAGTATATCACTTAATGAGGAATTGCAAGAAGTCACTGGTGGACTCATTCAGTCATCTGTTAAAGGCCTTGGTTGGGCTGGTTAATGATGAAAACAGCGAAGTCCAAAACAGATGTAATGAGGTTCTGCAAAGCATTGCAGAACAGAGGATAGTAGCAGAAAACAGGGCTCTTGCTGATGTTCTGTCAGAGAATCTCCATTCCCTTGCCACAGCTCTCCCTCGCCTGATGAACTCTCAGGATGACCAGGGCAAATTTTCTACTTTGAGCTTATTACTTGGCTATTTGAAGCTTCTGGGCCCCAAAATTAACATTGTCCTCAACTCTGCAGCCCACCTCCACCGTCTCTCCAAAGCGCTGATGCAAGTTCTGGAGCTGGATGTGACAGATGTGAAGATTGTAGAAGACCGACGCTGGGGTTCTGAAAGCTCATACGAACCTTCAGGCTGCCTGCAGAAGGGAAAGTGTCAGAAGAAGTACTTCCGCTTCTTCACAGAGGAGAAAGTTTTCCAGCTCCTTCAGCAAGTTTGTCGTGTTCTTGGCTACTATGGGAACCTGTATTTGCTTGTGGATCATTTCATGGGGCTGTACACTGAGTCTGTCATGTACCGAAAGCAGTCTGCTATGGTCCTCAATGAGCTGATTGCAGGAGCTGCTGGAGTGGGAGTAGATATCCTTCACGAAAGGGAAGATTCAGTGAACATGGACAATCTCAAAGGGAGCATAACATCCATTCTTGATGAATACACAGACCAGGCAAATTGGTATTTGATCACTAGTATTGATACAGAAGAAGTTGGCTCCGAGTTCTCTGTGCAGCATTCAGGACTTCCTGCCAGTCCAGGAAGGGCACGCAGCAGTGTTCTCATTCCATCCTCAGACCCACACCTTTCTACCCGCACTATGAATGGCAACATCTGGCAGATTTGTATCCAGCTGGAAGGGATCGGCTCTTTTGCTGCTGTCCTAGGGAAAGAGTTTCGGTTGCTTCTGCTATCAGCTCTTTACCCTGTGCTGGAAAAGGCTGGTGACAAGACTCTACTCATTAGTGAGACAGCAATGGGGACACTGGTAGACATATGTGAGGCCTGCAGTTATGACTCTGTGCAGTGTTTGATTAATGAGAACTCTGACTATCTCGTGAATGGGATTTCCTTGAATTTGCGCCAGTTGGCACATCAGCCACATGCTTCCCGAGTCCTGGACACTATGCTGAGGCATTCAGATGCCAGCTTGCTGCCACTGGTAGAAGATGTCATCCAAGATGTCCTGTCTACACTTGATCAGTCTTACGATAACCAGGCTTCCACTTTCCTCAGGGTCCTCTACTCATTAATGGCAGCTTTAGGTATCTAAATGATGTTTACTTTGCATAATTCAGTCTTACTTTCACCAAGGGTACTTGTCTCTGACCTTTCAGCTTACAATGGGATATTCCAAAGGCAGTCTCAAGTAGATGAGATACTGTAGCATGGTGACAGCTTTGCTTTGCTTGATGGACCAGCTTCCAGGCAAAGATTGCACACAGTGATCACTATCCACAACCAGTTTCCTGCTGTCTTTCAGCACTGTAGGACCATAGCCTGTGCCAGTTCAGAAAGGATAGATTTACTCCTCCTGTAAGTGTTCTGTAGGAGCACGAGGTCTACATCAGGGTTTTAACATTCTCTTCTTACACCGTCAGGGAGGTCATGGTGATTTGACAGTTGGTGCCTCATTCTGCAGTTCAGTTCCGCAAGATTTAAGTCATGTTCTTCTCTCAAGGAATCTGTGGTACCTTGCTGGCTTGCAGGATGGGATCATGACTGCTTTTTGACTTACCAGTTCCTCTTTTTCAGTCCAGTGGTTTGGAACATCCTGCAGCGAGGAACACCAACAAGGGCAGACTGCTGAGTGGCAGAGCAGAACTTTGTCCCAGATGCAGCAGCAGCAGATTGTGACAAGGCAAGAAGTGGAGCAGTTCTTCCTTGACTATGTCAGACAGAAGCAGATTGCAGAGGGCAATCTCTCTGACACAGATGAGGAGGAGGCAGGTCAGTACTGTGCAGGGCTGGGGAATAGTATGTTCAACTTAGGGAAAGACAGAGACCCCTGAGGTTTTCTTTTGTCAGATGGGGAACATGGGGCCAGGCTGAAATACTACCACTCCTGGCCATCTCGGGTCCACTTTGAGCAGACTTTAGTCCATATAAGGTGCTACTGGGTGTTTTTGCTTAGTTCTGTGCTCTGGAAAGCAAACAAAGAAGGTAAAACAGTTGCAGATCAAAGCTTGCTCTAGCTCTCAGACACGAAAAAAAGCTACCGAGCTTTTCCTCACCTCATAATAGGGCTTTGCACATGAGGTTCAGGTCCCAAAGTTGCATCTTTGCAGAATTCTATTGCATTGTCCTCCCCTTGCCTTGAGAAGCTCTGTACCATTTCTTTCCTAGCTTATGATGACACTATTTCCTTCCTGCCTGGCCTTGGTAGGCCCTGCAGACATTCAAATAGGGTACATTTGCTGTCTCTTTACTGGACTGTGCTGCGATCCTGACCTTTAAATACTTCATCTTTAAATACCCAGGCTTTTCATTTTTAATAAAAATCAATGGGAAATAAAGAAGTCTGTGGTGAGGAGAGACTGCAAATGTCAGGCTAACTACACTGTCCAGTAAAGAAAGCAAATCTTCCTTTCCCCAGTCCCACACTCTCACTGAATCAGCCACTTAACTTACAGAACTTGAGCACAGGCTTGACTATACCTAGATCAAAAATGCCAAAGGTCTTTTTTGGGAGTCTGCAGAAAAGTCGTGAGTGGATATTAGGATGTCTCAGAATTTTCAAGTCATTATCATAGTTTTTGTTTTCTAGATGGAATCCCCCCCATTGCTAAGCCTAAGCCAGACAACTCTGACACAGAAGGAGAAACTCCACTGCCAAGCCACGCTCAGCTGGCCAAAGATGTGATGGAAAGGTGCATCCACTTGCTATCTGACAGGAACCTCCAAGTGCGGCTAAAGGTTAGTAGACACAAGCCATGAAGGGGGCTCATGATTCATCAGCACATACGTGATGCATGTTGGGCTTCCTGCCATAATGGGGTTAATGCTGCCTTATGCCTCTTTAGGACAGACCCTCCAAGTATTGGCAAGAAGAAGGGAGACAGTTTTCTGAGAGCAGCCTGGCTGTGTTTTCCCAGAACAGACTGAACACAGTCTCATTGGTGGCTGAGGTCACATCAGGGGTCATTCCTCAATGCTCATAGTAGTTAAGTCTCATGCCTCTGTCTTTGGAGGAGAAACATCTTTCTCCCATCTAGGCCTCCCATCCCCCCTTACTCAATCCACAGTGCGGAAACTGATAAACATTTCAGAAGTTTCTAGGGTGATGATAAGCAGGGCTGAGTCTGAATTTTTTAATTATGAAAAATCCTTTGAAGGTGGCCTCCTTTTAAAGTGCAAAGCAAGACAGAAAATGCAGCAGTGAGGCATAACCCAGATTCTTACCACACAGGTCGCAGTTGCGCTAGGCAATTCTGTTGATGTTCTGTAGCAACACCAGGGTCCTAGTGCATAGCTCAGCTTGCAGGATCAGGCCGGAAGTTGTGCCCTCGTCCAGCCTAGCCCATGTAGCCCAGCATGAGTTATGTCACTGTGCTACTCGTCGCTTTCAGAATAGGCCTGTGTTCTGTGCACTGTTCAGTGGATCCCAGTTCACACTGAGATAAAACACTATCCTTTTGCTTTATTACCTTACTTTTCCTTGCTCCCTGATGTAACTCTGGGGATCCACCTGAATGCCTGGTGTTTCTGGTGCTGCAGCAGTCTGAAAGTCTGTTACTTACCCCTCATGTACAGGTCCTGGATGTACTGGAGCTCTGTGTAATTGTCCTGCATCCTCATGGAAACCATCTGCTTCCCATGGCTCATCGTGTCTGGCCAGCTCTCATCACCCGGCTGATTAGCGATGACCCTCTGGCAGTGCTCAGAGCCTTCAAGGTACAGCAGTGAATGCTTGCCAACAGCTTTCAAGTTGGTGCTCAGAAGGCAAGCAGCTAAGCCACTGCTATGGCCTGGATGAGAAGCACTCACTTCATAGAGTGGTGTTTTTAAATGTAGCTCAAAACAGGGGTACCACCTTGCAGGAGGTAGATTGATACCACTATTGCAGCTTATCCACAGATCATACTTTGACACTGTTCCTGTGGGAAACAGCAGTATTAATTGTTATTACAGGGAAGGGGAAAACAGTTATTTTACAGCCTAAGGAGCTCTCAGAGGCACTGTATAGTGCAGCTTATCCCTTGCCTGAACCACAGTCTCAGCAACCCCCTTCTTAGTCTGAAGAGGAGGGAAATCTTTCCAAAGATTTTGTGATTGGGGCATTGCTTGCAGTGGGGGGGTTGGAATTGCAGCTGTACCTAAAGCAAAGACTTAGCTTCATAACAATGCCGCTTATGGTTCCTGACTCTCCCAGTTAACAGCATTCTCTTCCTGAATCAGGAAGCTGGACAATAAAACATGTTACTTGAGGTTGCCAGCCCCAGAATTTTGCAGGGCTTCCTCTGCTATGCAGAATGAGATTCATTTTAGAGTCCTTCAGCATGAAGTATAGGAAAGTTTCAGTGCCCCAAATTCCAGTAGTCATACACTAGAATCTGAGTAGCTATACATTGCATGTGCCTGCCTTAGAAGAATGGAGAGACTGCTACCCAAAAGCTCATTAACACTTGAGAAGTTCAAGGGATCATTACAGGTAGCACTGCATTTAGATTTTGTTACGAAAAATGTTGCAAGACTGTATTCCTTCTAAATCTCAGAGCAAGAAGTATAGCATCAGTGTAGGCAGAATACAACACAGCCAGGATCTCAGTTCTGCACACTAAGACCACATACATGAGCTTTGTGAAGAGACAGGTTTTATACACGGGGATTGGCCCCATGGGTCAGTCCTTCAGTTGTACATGTATTTAAGGCTATTCTCTAGTCTAGTTTGGTTTTTATCCTGGCTTCACACTATTAGTGCTGAGTGCCCTCTGCTATAACGAGTTGACCTTTCTGCTCTATGGCATACTTATGAGGATGGACTGCTTTCACAACAAAGGCGATTTATATTTTAATGGGATCTTTCATCAGAGGCTGCTTCAGGACTTCTGAATAACGCTTCACAATCTATCCTTTGCTTTACTGTGCTAAGGAGGAAAGTCCCATCCCAAGAGGTCAGCAATATGAAATTGAAGAACAGGATTGGCTTTCCCTATCAAGCATGTGTCTTTTGCTCATTGTGGAAGCAGTGACAGGTATAGTCACATTGATCTCAACTGCAAACAGCTATCAAGGGAAAATGCCTCATCCCCTAGACCTGGTGAAGATTGCTGAGCATAGCATTCTTAAGCAGCCTACTCAGGCTTGTATCCACACTTATCCTCCAGTAACTGGTGTTTCTCCTTTAGGTGCTATGTACCTTGGCTCAAAAGTGTGGAGACTTCCTGAGGCAAAGGTTTTCCAAAGATATCCTACCTAAGCTGGTCAGTTCCCTCCTCAGCCAAGCCCCAGCCAGTGCCAGAGCTGGGCCTGTGTACAACCACACGCTTGCCTTCAAGTTACAGCTGGCCGTGCTGCAGGGACTGGGTTCTCTGTGCGAGAAGTTAGACATGGGTGAGTACTGAGGAAAGTATTATGTAATATGAGATCTCTGCTAGGCTTAACTTCCCTCCTTTGAGCTTAGCTGACCAGGCCTGTACTTGCTTCTCATCCCTCTGCTGCCTCATAGGATTGATTTCCCAATCTTCCCCAGCCTCCTCCCTTTCAGGTCATAAAGAGGAGATAGTCACTTCACTCCCCAAGAAACAAACGGATGGAGAAGATTCTCAGTGCCCTGTAGAATCTGACTGCTCCTCTCATTTGTGCATGGAAAGTGGTTATAAAGTGAGTTGCTGCATGCAAATTGTGTTGGGCCATGCTTTGTTCTTAGCTAACTGAAGAACTGGAGCCCAGATAAGCCTCCAGACTAAGATGACTGATTCCATTTAGGGGCATCTCTCTGGGTGACCCTTAAAATGCAGCACATTACATTCTTCTACTGAATGAACCTCTGAAATTCTCCTGGAATTTTTGGATGCCACTTTGATGAGGAAATACATTTGCTGGTTAGTTGTTCTTGTACTCCCTCAATGCCCTTGATTGCTTTCTCAGCCCTGCAGCAAGTGCTCAAGGGGACAGGGCAGAAGAGCTCTGGGTCAGACAGTTGGAAGGCTCAGAAGCCACTTGCTGCCAATTTAGAGCAGCTGAGTAGGTTACCTCCTACCGTTCTCTTCTGTTCCATTTCTGCAGGCGAGAGTGACCTGAATAAAGTGGCAGATGCCTGCCTGATCTACCTCAGCGCCAAACAACCCATGAAATTGCAAGAAGCTGCCCAGAGGTAATGTCTCTTAAATGCAGGTGCATCAGGTGTACAAGGAGCACAGGGAAGGAAAACAAATAACCCTTTAATACCTTTTCCCATTCCTCCCCTTCCCTGCCCCCGCCAGAATATTTGAGTCCTGTAGAGCAGTCTCTTGTGGAAGTTAACCCCTTTCTCTGGTGAAGTAGCAGTTACTATCAAATTGAGCTCTAGAGATTAGCTTGTCCAGAAATTACTGTTTATTTTCAAATTACCTCTCAATTCATTTGGGGCAGAGCAGGGAAGATGAGCTACTTGCTTTATGCTAACCGCCTTGTAAACTAGAATTCTTAGGACTCTTGGCCCATTGGTGGGATAAAGCTGCAGAGGGGAAGACACTTATACAGGAGAGTGTGTCAGATATTCCCATGTATTCTATCACTACTGGGTTTCAGGCTTAGTATCTTCTGCAGGCCAAGATTTACTTTTGTTACCCTTCTGTTTCCCACCTACCTCCTCATGACTCCTGTGCCATTACCTCAGTCCCTGTGCTGCAGAGACTCTTTACAAGGGGGCTTTATACGTCTTTCAGTCCTATCTCCTAGACTTCGAGTCGCACCAGAACCAACATGGTCTCACCCACCAAGAGTTTTACCTAAGACTTCATAATTTCTCAGAAGTATTGTTCAAAACTCATTGCTTGTCACCAGAGAAACACCAAACAGCTTGCAGCCTTGCAAGCTCAGACAGTAAAGCCTGTTCAAAATTAAATTACTCATGTGGATCAGAACCATCAGAAGAACAGGTCTGTTGTAGGACCTAATGAAATGACTTGCCTTTCCAAAGAGGCCAATCCTTCCCGGGCTCAGCACATTAAGTCTATGAAGTATTGACAGACAGATTTGGTTGGTCTTCAGAATCCTGCTCTGCATGTCCTGCTGTCCTGATAAGAAGCCACTATTGTCATATGTTGTCACCTGGAGAGAAGACCAGAGGTTTCAGCAGACAAAATCAGTTACAGAATGTGTAAAGTGACCAAGAAAACCAGGCATTTCTTTTTCTGCTGAAGGGCAGGGGTAAAAGCTACCCTCCTTCTCGGTGGCTAACCTTCCCTTCCCCGAATGGGAGAGGAACCCAGCTGTGGGCAGGTTCAGCAAGCATTGCAGAGTTCAGAGGGCAGACTGTTAGAAAAGGAAAAACTATCCTTTACCTTTCACTTGAGTAGAGGGCTCCCAGGGGTGTGCAAGGTGTGAAAAGCTTTTGTGTGATTGGGCAGCAGTTAAGGCAGAGAGAGCTCTCAGAAGCTGTAGCCACCATACCTTTCAGTTTGTATTCCTGAGCTGGTGAGAATAGGTTTATTTTTACCTTTGTGGCTTTTATTGCATCGCAGCAGGCTTCATCAGCATTCTTCCTGCAAAGGGTTTCTTAACTGAAGGATTGTATACCCTTAATACAATATACCTTTCCTCTGTATAAGCAAAGCAGAACACCAGTTATTTGGAATCTTAAGCTTTTAAATCACAACACAGTAGTCTAAAGAGCTGTGTAATTTAACAGTGGTGGGGGAGAAATATTGAATTAGCTTTATCATTAGACGTTATATTGTCAAGCAAGTCCACTGTGTTTGGAGAAAAAGGGGAGCAAAGTTCAAGGCAAGTGTAATTTTCTCCTGTGTAATATTTTTATTTTGCTTTTAAGTGAAAAATACCACATGTCACACTGCTCCCCCTATGTTTTTAATGCACCATATGTTACATTTCATTGAACAAAGCAAGATCTGTGAACAGCTCTCTGATAGCTCTGTTGCCCAGACAGAGACATGCATCAAGGCATGTGTCATGCCTGACCTGATATAGGGTAGTACTTTTATCTTTTAAATATAATGCAGAATATGTGGTTTCAACTTGCAACAGTCAAAATTAGTTTGTACCATAACAATCAGCTATAGTTCCATGATAAGAGCAATTTCTCAGTTATACTTCAGCTTCCTTTCTCCAGCTGTTTAAGCATCAGATTCCTCTAAGCCTCACTCCTTTTCTTTGCTCTCCATGTGCCTGAAAATAATCCTGCAAAATAAGCTCAGGCTATGATATGGAAGGCCATATCTAGGCCTTTGTATCTAGGTAAGGGCAAAGTTATCAGCCTGCTGCATGAAAAATTCTGCATTTTAAATGCTGCTAAAAACAGATATAACAGAAATAATCTTACCCACAGCCTGAGTCCCAGTGTAAGTCACTTGACAACCCAGCATTATCACTGCAGAAATCATACAAGGTAAAGAGATATTTGGAATCAGCTTGCCATTTTGATTTATACTAACTGATAATTCCCAACAAGAAGTTGTCACTATTGCTCACCTTAGTGGATTCTAATTGAATCTATGAGTTGTGACCTGCCAGGAGCAAGGTTAGCTCTTATGAAGCCAGTTATATTTCCAGTTGACTGAGATTGATTCTAAAGTGAAGATTCTGTAGGTGCATAAAGGGCTAAGCAGGAACTTTTGGCCAAGGTGCTGGAGCTTAAAGGAAGAAAAGAAAAGAAAAAAAAAAGCAAGAGGAAGCTTTGTCTGTCTTACAGGGATGTTATCATGCTACAGGAGCTGTTTAATCCCATTTGTGGGCCCTGTAGTTTTATTAGAAGAAACAGTGGGAGTAAGTGAATGTGGTATATGCAGCATAGTGCAATACTCAACAGGCAGAAATAGATGCTGGGAAAAAATTAGTTCTAGTATGTCCGAGGAAGGGAAAATGGTACAGCAGGCTTTACTGTAAAATGACTAATAGTGATATTCCAGGAGGGGAATATTATTCAAAGCTTGTAAAAATAAATAATTTATAATAACACGTTATTATATAATACACAATAATAAATAATACATGCACTGAAGAGGACTTGGAAAAACCAGGAAACACTAGCTACATCTTTGCTTCTATTGAAAGTAAGCCTGTGCAGATATGAATAAAGTGGCCAGAGGCCCCTGAGCAGCTAAGGAATTTTGTGGTGGAAGTAAGAACAGGTAACAAGGTAGAGAGGGAGAAGTTGTAAACTGAAAGTCACAATATGTAAGAATTGAGCTCCTGATCAGTTTATCAATTTGCATCATCCCTGGCAGATTTCTCACTTTCAAAAGAAAACAAAACTGAAGGAAAAGAGATTAAGAAATTGTCGTTGGCACATATTAACACTTTCAGAAGGAACAGTTTAGCTTTTTTTTTAAAAAAAAAAAAAAAAAAAAAAAAAACTTTGAAGTGACTGCTTTGAAATGAACACACAATTCTTTTTAATAAATCTTTAAAGCCTGTAAAGTTTACTATTTGACCTTTTGGTTAACATCCTGGATATAGAATCCCTCATCCCCCCACCCCAGGATGGGGAGATATTTTTTTCTCAGTTGTCACTGAAGTCTGTGGTCAGTTGTGTCTAAGTTAACATTCAGCAGAGATGCAAAAGCCAAAAATATCCTTTTGCCAGTCTGTTCACATTGTGCCTGTTTGCTTTAGATTTACTTAGACCTTGGGAAAAAACAAAGCAACAGAATAGTCTAACACCACTCTGTGCCAATAGAACAAGTTGTTTAGTACAACTGGAAAAAACAGGAGCTATTTTTGGACCTTTTTAGATACCGAAGTTGATTACATAGTATTAAAGACACTTCTTTTGGTTTGACTGTGTAGTTTATTGGCTACTTACTGACAGCTGTCATTTGCAAGCTGGGCTGAAGAACACTAAAACAGCCACCTGCACAAGGCAAAATACAGTAAAATTATATTTAAGTAAAAAAGCAAAAACAAAAAACAAACCTGGATTAATCCCAGGATTCTTTGCCATGGAAACAGGTTGCTTAGAAACTACCTAAGAGTTAGTTTGAAAATGTAGAAGTCAAGTTGTTCTTTAAGCTGCACAGCATTCCAGGTTATCAGGAGATAATCACATGCCTTAGGCCATTATGGGCACAAGAGGCAGTGGAGTTCTCCAGGGACCAGCTAATCTCTTGAGGGTTGCTCTCTCTGGAGCAACTGATTGGGAAGAGGTTGGAGAGCAGGATATCTTCGCTCAGGATGTAAGAAGTAAGATTGTATATGTGCTGGAAAAGCAGAAGACATCTGAATAACATTCTCTTTTCCTATATTTACTTCCTAGTGATTCATATTTCTTGCCTAGTCTCCCCACACTGACTGTTCCTATCAGCCCCAGCCATGAGGAGTGAAGATTGTTTCTCTGCAGCTGCCCACCATCAGCAGCCCATCAGAAGCTAGGGGAAGCCAACTGGAACCTGCTGTTTCCTGGCAGGTGGGCAGCTGCACGCTCACACAGTCATGGCTAAGTGAGCACTAGCAGGGCCAGGAGAGCACTGACAGCTGCCAGAACTTGGAGAGCTATTACAGGGATTTCACCAGGTGGAAGCTCTAGACCCTGCCCTAGCAAGCCTGCTTGCACTTTCGCTCAGTCTGGCACCCATGGGAGGGAGGCTAGCCCGCAGTTCAGACCAGCTCTTCCTTTTCCAGTCAGCATAATTACAACAATAGCAAGCTGGGGGAGCAGAGATCCCCATGAATTCACCTGAGTCCGGTCATCCCCCAGAAAGAAGGCACTGCTGCCGGTACAGACATTTCCAAGCACAGCTATCATTTTGGAGCATGTTCACATTGTATTCTTCTGGAAATGACAGATAAGGGCCACAAGTACCCTCAGGAACAGGCACTGGCTCACAGTGGCAACATACTTACTCATTGCTGTTCAGACACCTGCACTGGGAGAGACAGGCTACTGGTTAATAGCAAACAGGGAAAGGCAACTTCTTTGGCTGCTCATGGAGTAACAAGTGAGTCATACTTCAGTGGGATTATTGTGAAGAGGTAAAAGAGCTTTTTAGTGCCTCCATCTCGCTTCTTCACTTTTTCAGATTACCTATAGCATTCCCCTCCCTTTCAGAGCGCAAGAGATGAGAGCTTCTAAACAGGATTTTTGCCTGCTCTAGACAGGAAGCAAGCTCACTTTAGGGGTAGATATCTTAGAAGTTTTGACAGCCATCAAGCCTGTTTTTATGTGGATTTTGTAGCAGATGATATCTGGTTTTCATTTTAGAGAGGAATTCTATCCGGTAATTCATAGGGGAACAAGGAGGTCTCCACTCTGATTTCTTGTCATATTTTCTCCCCCCAGCTGTTTTTCTCCTCTATGACCCATTGATTTCATTGAAAGCTAGACACTTGAAGGTCTGTGACTATGCATTTACTGAGGTCTCAGAAAGCTGGTTCAGAAGTTTGGTAAGTGCTGAGTACAACTGGTGCTCAGTCTCCCCTGGAGCACAGTGTACCTAACCCCATGCAGGATGAGCCCTCACAGGGCTGTCAGGGGATCTTGTAAATTCTAGTTTAATTTTGTACATGGCACAGCCAGGGAGCTTAATAACCAGTTAAGCCCAATATGCCTTCTCTGCATCAAATCCTGACACAAACCTAGTCAAGCCCAAAGGTTACTGACAACAAGAACTGGCAGAAAGAAATGAATAAGTGTAACTCATGCAAATTAGCCATTTGCTCTTTTGCTCCTAGAAGCTTCCTGTTCTTCCACAAGACTATCTGCAGCATCTCTGTTACAGCAGCTCACAATTGGAGTCAGAAGTGTGAAGTGCATACTCAAAAGTTAAATCCCCCATCTTACCTGGCATATTGAAATTCAAAGTGAAAGCCATCAGCACAATAGTAAAAAACATTATTGGAAGTTGTCACTTCTCTCTTCCTCCATTTTATTCTTAATGAAGGTTTATTTAGAAAACAAAAAAGAAATCCCACTCTGTAAATCCTTCTCTCTGAAAGATGCTTTGCAGAAGGAAAAAGACTTGGAGACAGCTAATAAGAACTTGTCCTGAGGAGAGACTCTGAAGCAAGAGACCTCTCATAAGTGGAACGCCCCCCCAGCACAGCATTCAACTCTCCTGTGGCCTAGCTTAGACAGGTGTCCAGAAAACCCCTCATTTTTAACACTGCTGAAAGGGTGGCTTGTTTGGCTGGGTTGACCCTCACTCCCCAGAAAACAGGGTAAGTGAACAAAGCACAGAACCTCTTTTGAAGATCTCTCTGAGAGAGACAGTCCAGACATAAGTAGTATGTGCAGTACTCTGTAGTCACCTCTCTAGCACTTGCCCCCTGTCAGGACAGGCTGATTTAGAAAGGTTTTTGCCAGCAGCACTATTGCTTTCTGTTTGAGTTGGAATACTTTTATTCTCAGCCATGTTGGCTTAGTTCTCTACATTCACTTGCAAGTCCTCTACACCTCCCCAGTGACCAGGCTCCACCTGGCTGTGCTTACCACAGGACAGTAGCAAGACCTCCGTGGGGTCCTCCCTCACTGCTGTAAGAGGCCACTGCTCTGCTGCCTTACTCTTGAACCACCACGAGTCTCACCTACAGAAGATTCAGTCCTCTGAGTTTAGTACCCCCTCCTGTGATGCTGAGACCTTATGCTGAGTCTGAAGCCTGGCTCAGTTATTCACCAGCTCCTTGTTTGATGTCAATAATGCACCACTTAGCATAATAACTGTTTTTCTCCCATTTTCCAGTAGTCGTGAAACTACTGAACTGTCTTCTCTTGGTCACAGAAACCATCTTAGTGGCTGTGCAATGAGCCTCCAAATCTGTTCAGCTGTCAGAGGTTACAGGCAACATCAAAGCTTTCCACTGTTTTTTATTAATGGCCCTTTTGGGAACAAAACAAAAAGCATTCTCCTTACTCTTCTCTCCTTTCTTCCCATTCTTTCAAAAGTGTTTTCCTCCACTTAATGCACGTGGAACCTGACACCACCTGGCTCCTCCTCAATGAGCTCTGCTGCCCTCACCTGTATGAGCCTCCACATACCAGCCTCCGTCCTGTGAAGCTAGGTGGGATGGGAAGACAGCGGAATGAATTCACCGATAACGTGCTCTTCCTGTTGGAGATGTTACAGCAACAGGAGAGCAAAACACTGCAGACTGGCAAACAAGCAGCATCTCCTCCTTGATACACCCATGCAGGAGCTAAGAGGGGAACGAGGAACTGCTGGGATAGTGCTCACTTGGGAAAACCCCATCATTTAGTGCCTGAATCATTCCAGGGGAAAAAGGAAAGGCTGCCAGTGTGGGATACTGGCTGAGACACCTCCCCATGGGCAGAGATTTTTATACAAAGGATGTTTGAGAATGAGGTAAATAAATTACCCTGATTTCTCTGCATTTGTACTTCCCTGCACACAGTGCTGGAGGGAAATCCAAGGGTCATATCATCTATTTCTTCGTTATGAGAAGAAAGTCATTTTCTGGCAGTAGCTTGTCTACATTTGATTGTGGAGTGATGTCCCTTCAGTCCTGACTCCCTTCTGGGGAGTTAATGTGGCTGCTGTCTGACCTCCTTGCATTATGAATAGAGAAACTGTGATACTCCCTCCTGTCCATAGCTGGAAAAATGATCCGGCAACTTGAGCTGAAAGCTATTTTCTGGCCTTTCCTCTTCTTAGGGACAGAATTCTCTTTGGGGTATGTAAGAAGTTTTTTTCTGATAGCAGCTGACATGAAAAACAAAAAAAGTTGCATTTCCAATAAATTCCTCACCACTGCTGCTGACAAGAGCAACAGTATCTGTTATCCTCTTAGAAATGTTGAGTCTGTTCCTTTATAATTTACTGTTTGGCAAGACCAGCTGGTGAGGCTAGACGAATGGATTGTGCTTTCTGGTTCTCCTACAGCTGAGCTGTAGCAGATTCTTTAGAAGAAATAGCCAACCTTGATTTACAACTTGTAAATGATTTGAGAATCTACCTCATTCCCAGATAACTTGTTCCCTGGTTAATTGTACTTCTTGTTAAGAATTTGCATGTCTCCCATGTGAATTTGTCAGGCTTTAGTTTCCAGCTCAAACTCTTCTGCCTTTCTGCACCAGACTGAAGAGCATCTACTGCAGTACCTCTCCTCCACAAGATATCTGATACCAGTCAACTCACTTCTGGGTAAAACTAGATAGAAAGGGCTTTTTTAAGTTGGTCTCTGTAAGGCCTGTTTTCCAGATTGCTTGCCCTTCTTAAGCTTATTTCTTAGACCTCTCAGATTTTTAACACCAACACTTAAGAACTAGATGAAGTACCTATCTGTACCCCAGCATAGCCTACCAAGTATATGTGTAGGTGTTCAGACAACGCAGACTGACATGTGGTGTGAGTGTGTTGGTGCCATGACTGCTTGAACGGGTATAGTGCAATGTGGTGAATCAAGAGGAAGATTACTGCTTTCCAGCCTGCTTCCTATCTGCTCCTGCAACAGGAGACCTCACTCCAGAACCGAGGAACTGGCCTTACCGCTTATCTGGAAGTTGTCATGAAGCTCTTGAGTCCTCCAGACTGATTCCTTGGAGACTGTCTACAGATGCTGCTTTATGTAGGTCAGCTGTTCTCAGACTGCTCTATCTCCTGGATTTGTTGGCTTCATCCAGAATGACTTCTGACACCAGGCTGCTTTACAATAGATACCTGTGCAAGTTTTATGCTAGTAAGGTAAAAGGACAGATTTCTTGATTGTAAACTTGGAAGCAAGCTCAGAAATAAGAAAAACAAGGCAATAAAGTGTGATTTTTATATGTAACCAGCTTTGTGCATCACTGTTGGGGTTCCCAGGTGACTGGTCAAAACTTTTCTTGGCTGTTGGGACCAAGGGGACTGCTGCTGATACCCCCTCTGCACTCACGCACGTGCACACATGCACACACACTCTCTCACATGTTCAGACTTTATTCCTGGTTGTTTTTCCAATAAAAGCCACAAGCTCAGCGACTTTATACTAACTGGGACAGAGCTACAGTTCAGCTTTTTCCTCTTACCTTTTTTAAATATGTATCAAGTGCTTAATTTTGGGTGGGATTTTGCACAAAGGAATCATTAAAATTGACCTGATGGGGGGAGGTGGGAGAGGCAAAAAGATGAAATATTACCTTTGGTCTTCAAAGCGTTCGTGAGGTTGCTGCAGGATTTTCTGGGTTGTTACAGTACTTAATAAAAATCATCTGTCAGATACACACATTCCTTCAAACCTATCTCTAGCTTGCCGCTAGTTCTTGGGGGAAGTCACACATGACAAATCAGCAGCATGGACACGGCACTCGGTGCTTCAGCCCAAACCATCTGTTCTGGCCCCTCCGCTCACCACTTCTCGCTGCCCGCTCTCTTGCCAGCGGCATGAGGTTGTCATGGGCTGTGCCTCTTGCCGGAGAATACAAGTTTAACACTGCTATGGGAAACCTCAGCCGTTTTCCTGCAACTTGTTATCAGCCCCCAAAGCAGGCTGGTGAGAAACACCCCTCCTATTACTGGGATTCACTGGCTTGTCACAGCTGCAGACAGACAAATGATTTATATCTGCACATGCTCTGCTGTGTTTGAATTTGTTACCTCTGGGAAGCAGAAGCATCCCAGCCTTGCTAGATTCACCTCAGCTGAAACATACAGCAAGCTTAAAAGAAAAATGAGCTTTATTCTAACTTGCTGTAGAATAAAGTTACATGTTTTTGTAAGGAAAAGCATAAAACCAAATGACATCTGACTAACGCTAGCCAGCAATCTCATTTCCAGTTGTCAGTAGGTGTTTGCTGGGGGCGTCAAAGCTAGTGCAGCACCTGCTCTGTTCAAGCCCAGGACCTCTAAGCAGCTTTTCATGGCCCTAAGAACCACAAAGGCAACACGGTAGCACTTCTGGTGTTATCTCTCAGAACTGACTAAAACAGCGGTGTGGCACAGCCACTTACCTTGCCCGCGACACCTCCGGGATGTTTGTGCTGCAGAGCTCAGAGGCTACATCACCCTTACTGAAGGCAATTTCCTTGCTTTAATCTTTCTCTCTAGAACTATTCCAACAGTCAAGTAGTTTTTGCATTTGCCCCAACGTTGACTGTTGTGCTTTGCGGGTTGTTGCATTATATGATCTTTTTTCTCTTCCATGACAACTGAGTCTACAAACCACCTATACGTTGGGAGTAAAAGCTTCCCCCAGTCACCAGTACCCAGAGGTGCTGACTACCTGGCGGGTGAGGAAGGCCCTTCAGTACAGACCCTGCACAAAGGTGCTACTGAAGCATCTGCTGCAGCCAAACATCTGCCAAAAAATCATCCTGTTCCAGGCCGGTCTCAGTGATCATGCAGACCACATCTAATGGGGTATCTGAGGACACCAACCATCATGCATCTGCACCAAGGCGTACCACCATCACACACCAAGACAGGCATGGGGCTCAGGAGCAAGAGGGCTGCATCAAGAAGTCCTTGACCCCCATCCAGCCTCACCCCAGCTGCTCTGTATCGCCCAGTCAAGTCTGTACAGCTGTTTGCAGGGCTAGGCTGCAAACCAAGTCCTGTGAGATCCTTCAGAGTTGCAGTTGTCTTCTACAAGAGAGGCCCCATCACCACAGGAATCAGGATGTCAAACGTGCACCTTCAGCTCTCCCTTCCCTGCGCCCGCCCCAGTGGTGGCCCTGGGGGTACCCACATGCGTAAGGCCTGGCCGGGTGGCCAGGGTGGGTCTTCAGGAGATCACAGCAATCTGAGGCCCAATGCAACAGCCTGCAGCATGAGACCTGGCCACCTCGCTCTCTGGGGTCCACGTCATTTCAGCTCGCTTGTGCCCTTTCCCAGACACCGCGGAGAAGCAATGACTCAACTGGTCCCGTTCACGTGGTGTTCCTAGCTCATGTTTCCTCCAGCCCCCTCAACTTTTTCCTCTGCGAAGGGATCACGGTATCACATCCAGCTTGCAAGGACACAGTGATTCACGCGCACGCCAGCACACCGTTTCCGAACCGAGCACAGAACGCAGCCTAGTTCCTCGCAGGCACTCTACCCCATGCTGGCAGCACGAGGGCCTGGAGAAAAGCAGCAAGATTTAGAGAAGCACAGATCAGTGCGGTTTAAAGAGGAAGAGGAGGCAGCGCTCTCCCTGCCAGCGCTTCCCACGATTGCTTTGGGGCCGGCAGCACTGCAGAGCCTGTCCGCAGCTGCACACCAACGTTAAAACAAAAGAGAAGAGCTGATGCGTTATGAAAAATGAACGAAACCTCGCCCTCCACATCCCCTAAAGCTACCCGAAGTGCAGAGTTCAGCGCGGTGGGCGGCAGTCACGGTCCAGCACGTCGCAGTCTCGCTCGCCGGGGTGCCGGAGCTCCCGGCGCCTTTGCCCCCCGAACGCGGCTCGCGCTGGTGTGCAGCTGCAAGGCTGAAGGACAACTCTGGGCCCGAGGCAACCAGAAGCGCTGTATCGTCCTCAGGGACGGGGATTCCCGCCGGGACCCGCGGGAGGCGGGGAGCGAGCCCGGCCGTCGCCCGGGGACTCCCGCGGAGGCTCCGTTTCAGCTCGCAACCCGGAGGAGCGACGGTGCCCGGCGCCTCGGGGAGGGTGTTCGGGGCACTTCTGATTGCTGCCAAAAAGCTGCTCGATGGCCTCTAGGAGACTTCAGGGGGCGAAGGGACTTTCCTGCCACACCAAGCTCAAAGCCTGCGGGGGAGGCGCGGGGCTCCTGGCAGGCACCGCGCTGCGGGCTGGTCCCTGTGGTGAAAAGGTTTCGGGAAACGGGGGACATCAGTGGTGCCTGATTCCCTCCAAGGAGCTTCAGAACAGACTTAAGGACAGACGCTGCGCCCACTCTTCCTCCGCTCGTTGCCTTTCCTGGGCATCTCCGCACCCCTGCTTTCTGCCTTCTCGTTTCCTCCCGCACATGCAAATCGCCTCGAGTGTCCCAGACGAGCAGAGCAGGAGCGGTGGCGTCGCCGGCAGGCTCAGCAGCTTTTACCCACTGCTTTCCACAGGTGTTTTGTGCATCTCAGAAAGCCACGACACCTCTTTCTCACTCTCCCACAGGCTGGCTTTGCAGATCAGAAACGCGGGGCCGAGCCCCCGCTGTCGCCGTGATGCCAGAGCCCCCAGGACAGCGGGAGCCCCGCCGCCACCCCAGCCCTGCGGGCGGCCCCGAGGTCCCGGCCCCGAGCGCCCCAGGAGCCGCGGCGCCGGACGGCGGGTTCGGCTCCGTTACCAGCCCCAGGGGAAGCAGCTGGAGAGCGAACAGCATTTCTCCCCAGGGAGATCTGCCTGGAAGCAACGCTTGCTCCGAACCCAGACGCTCGCCGGCTGCCCTGAAGCAAAGTAAGCCGGGGCAGGGTCTCGTCTCGCTCGCGGCAGCAGCGGGCAGAGCCGCGCGGCCGGCACCGCCGCCGGAGCCTGCGCCGGGCACGATTGCTCCCCGGCTGCGCGAGGGAGGAACGTGCCGCTCTCCAGCGGGGACAGCGCGGGCGGCGGGGGGCTGCCGCAGCGAGGGAACCTCTCCCGCTCCTCTCCCAGCTGCTGCCTTCCCTGCGTAACGGGGCTGGCGGCAGAGGAGCAAGCGGAACCTGCTGCACCAGCCAGAAAGGGGCCTTGGGCCGTCGCCGCAGCGCAGCTTAATAAACCAGCCGTCCGCCTGCCGGTTAAGCTGGCGCTGACCCGAGAGCCCCCCGCGCTGGGGGGCGGCGCGGGCTGCGCGCTGCCTCCTGCCCCACGGAGCAGATGCTGCCGCGGCGCGTGGGCTTCTGCCGCTCGTCAGCCTGCGTCCGACGGGGCCCTCAGGGCAGGACGGCAGGTCGTTCCCGAGCCTTCGGACAGGGGCAAAGGGGGATTTGGGGAGCAGAACAGTGCACACGCAGGGTAACTCACCCCGTGTGCGGCGCAGAGCCCCAAGGAGTCCGCAGCACCACTGGGGCTCGTGTGCTGGGGGCATCAGGAAGGCAAAACGAGGGCACAAACGCTCGCCGAGCCCATCAGGGACAAGACAAGACCCACCTGCGACTCCCTTCCCAGCCACTCATGCAGGCAAATGCACCTTCCCATACAGCTTTCCAGGCCCCTCTTGCTGCAGCTGCGCAGGATCACGGCCCCACCAGTGCACGCAGCTGCGCGCCCAGCCGGGGAGCGGGCTGGTGCATTAGCTGCATGAACGGATGCACAGCCGTGCACTGTCCTGCTGTCCGTGCAATCCCCTCCGCCACACGCCACTCGTCTCCGCCAGGCCTGCAAAGTTTCTCGGACACAGTTTCTCCACCCAGGTTATTGCTCTCATATGTAGCTCAATGGTTTCTCCAGGCTTCACAGCTCTGTTGGAAATTTTCTTCGTGGACGGCGTCTCCAGCTAGCAGCTTGTGTCCGTGGCAGCAGGGACGGGCACCGGGCCCGCCACAGTCACAGCAGCCTGTCACATCTCTTCCCAGCTTCGTTATCACCCCTGCTTTATTACAGGCAGAGTAAATTGCTTTTGTCTGAAGTGGGATAATGGTCAGAAGAGTGACTGTGTGGAAATGGCATTTTCATGACGCTCGGTTTTCCCCAGCAGTGACTTGCATATTAAGCTGGGTCCGTGTACAAACGAGTGCGAGGGCTTCATCGTTCCACTGCCTGCTGCACCCTCCTCTTCCTCCTCCTCCTCCTCCTCCAACCAGCTTTCGAAGCTCCGAGCGCCAGAAGCGGACGGGGGGAAACTACGGGGTGTTTGGTGCCACGCGCAAGGCAGAGCAGCAGCACGGGAGCCCCAGGGGCGAGGGGTCGGGGCAGCTGGAGAGGCCGGGGGGTGATGGCAGCAGCGCTGGGGCATGCAGCCCCCTGCACGGACCGTGTGGGGCTCGGAGCTGCTCAGCTGGCTGGGCCGGGCTTGCACGGAGCCACGCGCCTTGGCGGCCAGGTCCAGGCGGCATCCAGGTCTCTGTATCCTGCTCCCAAAATTCCATATAACCTCAGCAAAACAAATCTCTTCCAATAAAAGATGTTATTTTTAAAAGCTTGCCTCCAGGTTTCACAAATTACTACAATTTGTTTACCCTCTATTTGAGGTGATTTGCAGCCTTTTACCCTCCTGAGAGCAGCTCCAAGCCTTCCTTTTCCTCCTTTGCAGATTGTTTTTATTACACTGGTGGCTGATTCCTCCCGGTCCCTCTCCTCCCACCCAAGAGATATGTTTCCCTGACAAGAAGTATCAGAGTGCCACACAAACACGAGAAGCTGTCGGGGAAAGATCTACACACCAGCGATTACTGCTGCTCGCGGGAAGCGGCGTTCCCAACAAAAGCGCCCTTTCCCCGGGGCCGGTTGCTGTTTCTCCCCGACAGCGTTATCCCCTGTGTGTATCGGGTTCTGCACAGCTCTCCCCTGCACGACCGCACGTCCTGCGAGCGAAACCCAGGGCGGGCAGCGCGGGGGAAAGCCGCTTACCAGCCGCGTCCTTCCGCCGCCGGCACCGGCCCGAGGGCTGCTGCTCTTGCTGCTCCAACGCGCGACAAATTGCTCCACACCCGCTGCGGGGCGGGATGGATCAATAACCCGGGCGGCACCGCTGGGACCCCCCGACGGGGGCCGGCCCCACGGGTGGCTCCGAGCCGCTCCCGGCCCCGGCCCCGGCCCCGGCTCCAGCTCCCGGCCCCGCCCGCCCGCCCGCCCCCCCGGGCCCAGCCCCGGCCCCGGCCCCGGCCCCGGCCCGCTCCCCGCCCCTGCCCTCCGGTCTGCCCCCCCGGCCCCGCACCCCCCTGCCCCGCCGCGCACAGGACAGGAGCCGCCCGCGGTCGTTCCAGGAGCTTTATTAGCTGCAGCGGGTCTGGTGGTGGCAGGCGGGGCGGGGGCCGCGGCCCCGCCGCCCCGGGGGTATTTACACGGCGGGGGGGGGGCTCTGCCGCACGCCGCGCCGCCGCTTGCTCTGCGCACCGGGGGGACCGGGACCGGGACGGGGACCGGGACGCCGCAGGCGAGAGGCGCTGCCGGGCGGAGCAGCGGGCTGAGGCCTTGCGGGGGGCGGGCTGGGGGAAAAGCTAGCGATGCGGGGGGGGGCAGCGGGGCGCCCGGCGGGGCCTCCCGTCCTCCCTCCCTCCCGGCGTGGAAACGGTCCCGCTCCGGCACCCGCGTCCTGGCGGCACCGTGGGACGAGACCGAGCGTCCGTGGCGCGCGGCAGCGGGAGGGGAGGGCGCGGGCGGCGTCGGGGCGAGAGGGGGGTGCGGGCAGCAGAGCCCGGGGCGGCGGGGGGCCCCGCCGGCACCGTCCGGCTACAGCACGCAGGAGGCGTCCGCCGAGCGCTTCTTCAGCTCCTTGCCGGCTTTGTGGTGGTGGTGGTGCGCGTGGGGGCCCCGCAGCTGGGTGTCCTGGGGGTGCCCGGCGCCCCCCGCCGCCTCCACCCGCAGGTAGGCCTTCACCTTGTGGTGCCGAGCCTTGCCGTCGCTGGAGTCGATCACCCGGCACTCGTAGGTGCCCTCGTCCGCGGGCTTCACCCGCGACAGCCGCAGCTTGTGCGAGATGTTGCTGCCGACCACCTTGACCACCTGGGCGGAGCAGAGAGCGGGGTCAGGCGCGGCGCGCGCCCGGACGCCGGGGCCCGCGAGCCCGGAGCCCCGGCGCGCCCCGGCGAGCCGCCTTCGAAGATCGATGCAGAACCACGCGGGCTAATTAGCTTTTCTACCAAATTGATTCGCTCTCAGTATTTATCACCCAATGAAATTTAAGACTTACTCACTAGCCAGAGCTGCGGCTGCTATGGGGTTAGGTCAATAAATCAGATTTACAACCCGCCCTGAGGCCCCTGGCTCCGTTCCCTATAATCACACTGGATGGCAACGGCCATTTTTCTACTTGCCACCGCATTTGTTAGCTGAAGATTTTATGGTGTTTAGAAATTAGGCTGGAGGCCGCAACTGAAGAGTCACAAACGCCTCGCGGAGGAGGCAGCGGGGACGGCCCCGCGGGGCGGGCACACGCTGCGCCGTGCCGAGCCGTGCCGTGCCGTGCCAGCGGGCGCTAATTCCCCAGGGAAAGGGCTGGGCACGGCGCCCGACTGCAGCGTTGGAGAGCACCAGGGCCGAGATGGAGAAGGGCCTTAAAAAAAACCTTTGCATTAGAAGAGCAAGGAGTCACTTAAGAAATTAATGGCCGGGAAATGTAGAATTAAGAGAAGAAACCCCCACCCGCCGGCGCCGCGGCCGGCCCGCGGCTGAGCCGTAACGGGGCTGGGGAATTTTACGCCCGCTCGTAACGTTCACGGCTTCGCAGCTGCGTGCGAGGCGATGACATTTCATGCTCGGAGGCGCGAGGCGGCCGGGGGGGCCGGGGGAGCCGCGGCGGGGGGCCGCCCGCCCGCCCAGGGCCCCACGGCCGCTCGGGGGGCGCAGCGCGGCCCCGCGGCGCTTTGCAACACGCCACGGCTCGGCCGAGCTCCAGCTCTCCGTAAACAAGCTGAAGGAGGGGGAAAAAACGGAAAGAAACGTGTTTGTGACCGCCTGCCAAATCGCTGCGATAGTTTTTTCTCTCTGCCTCCCCTCGAAATGCCACTCGGGTTCCCGAGGGGCTGGAAAACCTGCAGCTCTGAAATACCAGCTCCTCTGAACGGAGGTTTTGCTTGAAACCCGGGAAACCTCCGTGGGGCCGGTTGGGCAGCACCCGCGCCGGCCCCGCTGCCCCGGCGGCGCTCCCGCTCGCTCGTGCCGGCACGATAGCCGAGCGTGGGGCTTCTCGCTGCAAAGCACGCCGTTTATTATTAGGCTAAGTATGTTTTGGTGGATAAAAATGGCTAAGGGGGTGCCTAGTGCAATGGTTTCTGCATATGATTTACGTCGTTCCATATTATTTTAAGCTGCTATTTGTTTTCAATTTGCTCTTTTTCTGTTTTATCAGAACCATTTGTGGTGCTGTCTCATCTCTGTTCATTTATCTTCTCAATTCTGTAAACATTTGATAATCAAGTACATTTAAAATAAATTAAAAAAAAGTTTTAAAAATCAGATCTCTCCCTAGTGGCTTGATCCGGAGGAACCAGCAAAAGCATCATGCCCAGACTGCTACGAATAAATCATAGTTACACATGCACATGCACTGGTTACATTCCAGTATGCGATTTACTGCCTAATTGCGCTGAAAAAGGCAATGGCAGAGTTAACAGGCGTCCTTGCCCCAGGACGGCGGGCAAGGGACAGCGTCTCCCCGGGGAATTCATCACCAGCCACGGCGTTCACACGCCGGGTGGGAAACGAGAGGCAGCGCCCTGCACCACCACGCCTTTTCCCCGGCGTTTTCCCGGCCTCGGCAGCGCCCGGCCGCCCCTGCTCTGCCCTTCCTCTCACTCCCTCAGCAAGGCGAAGCCGAAATCCCTGCCCGCGCGGGGGCTCGGCAAAGGCAGCGGGAGCAAATCGATGCCCCATTGCTGCACTTTGGGGAAAGCGGCCGAGACGGCGCCCGGGCTCGGCGGGGCGGGAGGCCGAGAGCGGCCGCCCCGTGCGACTCACGGCCGCCGCCTCGCCCTGCTCCGCGAGCTGGACGGCTTCAGAATCCCGACGTAACGCAGGTTATTTCCTCCTTAGTGGCACCTTGTTCCTTAGATGCCTAAAGAAACCAAACCCGACCCACACGGGGCTGCCGGGCGCCCTTCGCCGCCGAGCCGCCAGGACCCACTGCGACCTGGCGTGGGGCAGAACCCGGCATGGGGCAGAACCTGGTGCGGGGCAGAGCCCAGTGTGGGGCAGAGCCCTGGCACGGGGCAGAACCTGGCATGGGGCAGAACTCTGGCGTGGGGCAGAACCTGGTGTAGGGCAGAGCCCTGGCATGGGGCAGAACCCGGCACGGGGCAGAACCTGGTGCGGGGCAGAGCCCAGTGTGGGGCAGAGCCCTGGTGTAGAGCAGAGCCCTGGCATGGGGCAGAGCCGCGGTGCCAGGCAGAGCCCTGGCGTGGGGCAGAGCCCTGGCACGGGGCAGAACCTGGCACGGGGCAGAACCTGGTGTGGGGCAGAGCCCTGGTGTGGGGCAGAACCTGGCATGGGGCAGAATCTGGTGTGAGGCAGAATCTGGTGTGGGGCAGAGCCCTGGTGTGGGGCAGAACCTGGCACGGGGCAGAATCTGGTGTGGGGCAGAGCCCTGGTTTGGGGCAGAACCTGTCATGGGGCAGAATCTGGTGTGGGGCAGAGCCCTGGTGTGGGGCAGAACCTGGCACGGGGCAGAATCTGGTGTGGGGCAGAGCCCGGTGTGGGGCAGAGCCCTGGCGTGGGGCAGCCCTGATGCCAGCCCCCGGTGCTCTCCGGGTCCGGGAGCATACGGCCCCCGCGCCCCTCGGCGAGCTGCCCCGGGGCGCAGCCTCTCCGGTCCCCTGTCCCCTGCCCGGGCGGCGGCGGCCGTCGAGCAGAGCCTCCTCGAAGAAGGGGGGAACCCCGGGAAACCGAAACACCGCACGCAGCAGGTCTGCACGGTTGTGACTGCGAGCGTTGCAGGGGAAAAGTTACAGCTGTGCCCTCGATTAAAGCCCTCGCAAGACTCATAATCGAAACTCACGCTTATTTTTGTCGCGTCCTTCCCAGCCTCCTCCTGCTGCGATGCTTTTAGCTGTCGGGAAGAGAGGGGTGGGGGTGGCGGGAGAACAGAGAGGAGAGGAGAAACCATTAGTTCGGCTGGAAGGAGGGAGAAAACCTACCAGACTAATTCCCACCTCAGCCGTGCTTCAAAGGCAGCCTGGGAGGGGGCAGAGGAGCTTGGCCGGCGGCGCAGGAGGAGGAGGAGGAGGAGGAAGGAGATGGGCTTCGCCTGCCTCCCGGGGGCAGGAGCCGCGCGTGGGGCCGGCGCCCGCGGCTCCTTCGCAGCCCGGCGGCCCCGGCCGGCCAGGAGCGCTGCCGGGGCGCTGCCCGGCCGCCCGGCGCCCGCCCCGGGCAGGCGCCCGCCCGCCGCCCCCCGCCAACCCCCGCCGCCCCACGGCAAAGCTCCCCAGCGATAGCCGGTCCCTGACACTCCTCGCAATTTATGGTAACGCCGGGAGCTGCGCGCTGCCGAAGACACAACAATAAAGGCTCATTAAAATACCTAAAGCCGCTTTTCCATTATTTGACCCTTATCTCTGCGGGAACAGAAAGGGAAATGAAGAGACAGCTGTTTGCCAGGCCTGATAGACGCAGCAGCGGGGGCACAGAAGGCAGGGCTGCGGGGGACGAAGCCGGGGGGACGGAGCCGAGCGGACCCGCTTGCGATGAGGTGGGGGAAGGCACGGGCGGGAGGCAGAGCCGCGGCCGGCATCGCGCCCCGGAGGAGCCGCCGCGTGGGCCCAGCGGAGCGGGGAGAGCAGGCAGGACGGCCCTGGGCACACCGGCACCCGCACAGCCCAGCTCTGCGGAGCAGGAAAGGCCCCACTCGTGACGGGGACCCGTAAGAAAGGCCCCGCTCGTGATGGGGACCCGTGGGAAAGGCCCCGCTCATGATAGGGACCCACGGGAAAGGCTCCACTCATGATGGGGACCTGTGGGAAAGGCCCCGCTCATTATGGGGACCCGTGGGAAAGACCCCACTCATGATAGGGACCTATGGGAAAGGCCCCACTCATGATGGGGACCTGCGGGAAAGGCCCCACTTGTGATGGGGACCCACGGGAAAGACCCCACTCATGATGGGGATCTGCGGGAAAGGCCCCGCTCGTGATGGGGACACTGTGGGAAAGGCCCCACTCGTGACAGGGACCCACGGGAAAGGCCCAGCTCATGATGGGGACCCATGGGAAAGGCCCCAGTCATGATGGGGACCCACGGGAAAGGCCCCGCTCATTATGGGGACCCGTGAGAAAGACCCTGCTCATGATAGGGACCCACGGGAAAGGCCCCACTCATGATGGGGACCTGCAGGAAAGGCCCCGCTCCTGAGGGGAACACCGTGGGAAAGGTTCCGCTCGTGATGGGGACCCACGAGAAAGGCCCCACTTGTGATGGGGACCCACGGGAAAGGCCCCACTCATGATGGGGATCTGCGGGAAAGGCCCCGCTCGTGATGGGGACCCACGGGAAAGGCCCCACTCGTGATGGGGACACCGTGGGAAAGGCCCCGCTTGTGACGGGGACCCACAGGAAAGGCCCCGCTCGTGACGGGGACCCACGGGAAAGGCCCCACTCGTGACGGGGACACCGTGGGAAAGGCCCCGCTCGTGACGGGGACCCACGGGAAAGGCCCTGCTCGTGACGGGGACACCGTACCCCCTCAGCAGGTGCAGGGCAGGGGGACAGCAGGGCATTACCTGGTTGGAAGCCCACGTCTGTTTGTCCGTCCAGTCCTTGTGGTTGCGGACGTACCACCACTGTATCTCAAGCGAGTAGGAGGGGGAGCCGCTGCCTCGGAAGGAGCACGCCATCTCCACGTCCTCGCCAGCCCGGGCCGTCATGTCGTGCGGGGTCTCCGTGAACAGGGCTGCGGGCAGACGGAGCAGGGGACGCGGCACCCGCCGGGCACGCGGGCGACGGGCCGCACCAAAACACAATAAATAAATAAAACGTGGTTGCACCTCGGCTTAAATCAGAGCGCAAATGAAAAACAAACCCGTGTTTAATGCAGCCCCCAAACGCTCGCCCGCATGCCATATGGTTTGCTCGCCTCTCGCAAAACAAATACTGTTCGGAGATGTAATTAGCACTCGCCTCATCTCCTCCGCAGAGACTATCGCGCCTCTGCAAAGCCGGCCCCGGCGCGCAGGTCACCGCGGACCCGCCACCATCCCGCCGCCCGGCCCCAGCCCCGGTGGGGCTCCCGGTGCCGCCCGGCAGCGCCGCGCCGGCACCCGGCCGCCCGGGCTGCGCGCCGCCCCGGGGCTCTGCCGAGCCGGGCCGGGCCGGGAGCGAGTCATTGAGCGAGTTAATGCCGTTAATATCTCTGTCCCTCTGGGCGCGCGGAAATCCCGTGTACTTATCGCTTCCCGTTAATCCATCTCAGCGGGGGAACCGAGGAAACTCCACAGCGTGAGGGGTTTAGGGCACGTCCCAGTGTCCCGGCCGGACTCCGGGCAGGGCTCGTGCGGCGGCGGCGCAGGACCGGCCCCGGGGGCCGCGGGCGAGCCGCGGAGGAGCCGGGCCGGCTGCGGGCGCGCGGGGCCGGCGCCGTGCGGGGCCGGCGGCGTCGCAGCACTGCCAGGGCGCGGGCGCGGGACACGCCGGGAGCCCGCGCGGCCGCGCCGCGGGGCTGCTGCCTCCCCGCCTCTTCCTCGGCTCACGTCGAGCAAGCGGCACCGGGCGAGCTGGAAGAGCTTCGCTTAGCGAAGGGCTCCAGCAGCGCGCCCAGCTAAACGCCCCGCGCGCTGCTCCCACCCGCGCGCGGCCGCTCTGCCCCTGCCGCTGCCGCCGCGGCTCTGCCCGCGCGCTGCGCGGCGCAGCCAGGGGAGCCGGCTGCAAGGAGCCGCCGCCGCCCGCCGCCGCCGCCCGCCGCCCCCTCGCAGCAGCCCCATCCCGGAGAGCAGCGCTCCGGGCAGGCCCGCACGCCCTGCTGCCCGTCTGCCCGGCTCAGGCCACGCTGCAGAGCGCGTCCCCCTGCTTCCGACGGCGACTCCCGCTGTCCAGGCCTGGAGGTGCTCTGCGTGAGCAGGCCCCTGCTCCCAGAGAGCCGGGGAGCCTGGAGCTGGAAGTACCCATTCCCAGCCGCTTTGGAGCCGGAAAGGCTCACTCGACACATGCAGCCGTCCCCGTGGCTGCAAACCCTGCCCTTCGGGAGCCAAAGTTTCACTTAACTTTAATTGCTACTTAAAAGTCATTCAATATTTGGAGAAGCTCAGTGGATTGCTACTAACTGCAAAGCCAGTGCCTGCCGGGGCCGGAGCGCGGCCGCGCCGCCGGAGCAGCCTCCCCCAGGCAGGGGCACCGGGGGCCGCCCGCTCCCTCCCGCCGGCGCCTCTGCACCCTTTGCAGGCTCGAGCCACGGAGCTGACGACGTCCAGGCAGCACGCAGCCCCCGCCGCGGCGCGGAGGCCACCACGGCGGATCGAGCTTCTGCAGGGAGGGAGGGAGGGAGGGAGGGAACGACGACAGCGGCTCGGTCAGAGGCGCAGAGGCTCCGCGCCGAGCCCGCCGCGCTGCCCGAGAGCCGGCGAGACGGGGGCTGTGCGCGGAGGGACTGAGCGAGCCCATCGCCGCCGCCGCGCCGCCGCAGCCAGAACAGCCCGAGGGGCGCTGGAGCCCTCCCAGGAGGGGTCCTGAGTGTCGCCCGCCCCACGCGGACACCTGGGAGCGGGTTGCGAGCCGGGGGGGCTGCTTTGTGAAATGGGGCCGAAAGAGCTGCGCCTAACGAGCGACCTGGTCCTGTCCCGACCCACAGACCCGGCCCCATCCAGACCCAGCCCCATCCAGCCCCACAGACCCGGCCCCATCCAGACCCAGCCCCATCCAGCCCTGCAGACCCGGCCCCGTCCAGACCCATCCCCGTCCAGCCCCACAGACCCGGCCCCGTCCAGCCCCACAGATCTGGCCCCGTCCAGCCCTGCAGACCCAGCCCTGTCCAGCCCTGCAGACCCATCCCCATCCAGCCCCACAGATCTGGCCCCGTCCAGCCCTGCAGACCCATCCCCATCCAGCCCCACAGATCTGGCCCCGTCCAGCCCTGCAGACCCGGCCCCGTCCAGCTCTGCCCTGCACCCTCCGGCCGTGCTGGCCAGTCACCGCCAGCAGCAGCCCCTCACGCCTCAGTTCAGCATGTGAGAGCCAGCAAATGCCTCTGCAAGAAGTTTGTTTCCTGCAGCTGCAAAAATCCAGCGCACAGACACTCCCGGAGACGAGCTGCTCTGGCTGCAGGCACGTTAGGAGACTGTATCTAAAAATCACCTTCAGCGGCGCCAGGCGCCCTCCCCAATCAATACTGCGGGCCCGGGCAGACGGGCGGCAGCGCGGCGGGGCTCCGGCTCCCGCTGCCAGGCGCCGGCCTCGGAGGCTGCCCCGCGCCCCGGCGCCTTCCCTCGCCTCCGCCGACGCTGGCGGGAGGCGGCTGCAATGGGCTCGCGGCTCCGAGCACTTTATGGCCTGCTACCTGTCATAAACTGAGAAAATCAGGATCGATAAATCTTCCGGGAAACAAAAAATCAGGGGAAATAAAATGAACTCAATGGGGAAACACAGATAAACGGAATTGAAAATGCCTGCTGGGACAGCTTGGCGCTCTCATAAACCTGAGATATACGGGCTGCTCCGCTATCTCCCCGCCGGGGCCGGGATTCATCACGCAGCCGGCGCGCCGCGGGGCGAGCGGCCGTGCAGGGCACCGCGGCGGCGGCGCCCGGCGGCGCGGGCACTGCCGAGACGGGGTGTCCCACGGCCGCCCGGCGGTTTTCTGAATGAGACGACCTTGCTGCCTCGGCGGCCGGGCTCCGCGGCCCTGGGAGCAGCGGAGGGAGGAGGAGCCCGAGCCCGGGCTGGCACCCGCAGCCGTCCCTGCAGGCAGCCGCGGCGGGGACCCTCCTCGCCGCGGGCGCCTGGGCGGTCGCCCTGTGCTCCCCGCTCCCGGGGCCGCCCCGGACGGATCTGCGCCGGCTTTCCGGCCCCACGGCCGCGGCGCAGCCGCCGGGCGCTGCAGACCTGCTGCGGCCCGGGCAGCGCCGGCACGCGAGGGGCGGGAGCGCGCGGGGATGCTGCGGGGACGCCGAGGGCGGCGGTGAGGGACGCTGAGCCCCAGGAGCGGCGGGGGAAAGCGCCGCGCGGGTTTGCCAGAGCCGCTCCGGGACACTTCGCCGAACGGGCGTCCGCTAGCGGGGATCCCCCGGGGAGGGGGCGAGCCCGAGCGCCCGCACGGCGGCTCCGCACCAAGACCCTGCTCCCCCGGGCGGCGCCGACGCCGGGGCCGCGGGAGCATCTTTCCGGGAGCCGCGGGAAAGGGGCGGCTGCGAGGACACAGCGGGAGCGGCAGAAACCCCGGGGCGGCGCCGGGCGGCGGGAGCGGGCGGGGAAGGGCCGCGCAGGCTGGCGCAGAACAAAAGCGCCGCGCGCGGACGGAGAGGCGGGCGGCGAGCGGAGCCGCGGGCGCGCCGGGCCCGGCCGCGCCGCAGCCGCAGCGCCCGCGCTGGGGCGACCTGCTGCCCTCCGGCACGGAGCTGGGCGCGCGGGCGCCCGCCGGGGCCGCTGCAGGGCTGGAGCTGCCGGCGGCGAGCCCCCCGCGTGGGCGCGGGCACGGGCACGGGCACGGGCACGGCGAGGGCTCCGCGCCACCCCGCCGCCGTGCCGGCGGCCTGCGGGCATGCACCCGGCGTTTGCAGCCAACCGAGGGGCAGGGAGAGCCAGCGCGCAGGACGGCACGAACCCCGCTTGCTGCCGCCTGCCCGCTCCGCCTAGCAGCTGCCGGGGCCTGCGCGTAACCTCCCCGCGGCGTCTCTGCAGCCTCCGGTAGTGCCTTATCCTGCAGAGGGACGGCAAAGCTCGAGCCGTATCGCAGCACGTTCTGCCACGATGGCTGATGGCGGCGCGTGGGCTGGCGCCCCGCAAACCCGCCTCCCCTCTCCGCTCTCGCTCCGAGGACCCCGCGACCCGCGGTCACACGTCTGAAGGTGATGCCACCCCGAGTCATGTGGCCAAGCCCCCGTCTCGCTCTGCCTCCAGGGCCGCTGCAGTCTTGCCAGCACTGACGTCCCCCCACGAAGCATTGCTCTGCAGCGTGCCCCCTGCATTGCCCCTGCATCCCCCTGCACTCCCCCGGCATCGCCCCTGCATCCCCCGGCATCGCCCCAGCATCACCCTTGTATCCCCCCGGCATCGCCCCTGCATCGCCCCTTCATCACCCCTGCATGCCCCTGGCATTACCCCTGCATCCCCCCGGCATCACCCCTGCATGCCCCTGGCATCAACCCTGCACCCCCGCGGCATCACCCCTGCATCCCCCAGGCATCGCCCCTGCACCCCCCAGCGTCGCCCCTGCATCGCCCCAGCATCACCCCTGCATCCTCCTGCACCCCCCCTGCATCGCCCCTGCATCCGCCCGGCATCGCCCTGGCACCCCCCCGGCACTGCCCCAGCATCACCCCTGCATCCCCCAGGCTTCGCCCCGGCACCCCCCGGCGTCGCCCCGGTGTGCCAGCACGGGGCTCCGTGGGGCTGAGTTGGCAGCTGCAGCCTCTACCAGGTACGAACCCCCCCGGGGGCTGCAGAGGCCGCGGCTTGAAAAGACCAGTGGGCACACGCACAGGTTAATATTTGTGCAAACATGCATTGCAGGGCGATTAAGTATGTATTGGACATTTGCAAAGGCATATTAATTACCTAGTTACAGCTCTAGCCTGCTCTGTGAATTATTTACCCCGCCGAACCGTTATAACACTAGTCAATCACAGGTGTCTTTGCCTAAATGAGCCAAGAGCTTCTCCATCAGATCCACAGCCAGCCTGAAAGGGAAAGACCTGCCCGGGCGGGCTGCGATCGCGAGGTCCGGCGCCGAGCAGCCTCCACGCAGCCTCGCTTCGCTCCTGCACCAGCCTCGCGGCAGGTTTTCCCTCCTCTGCTGTTGGGGGACGGATTCCTCACGCAGGAACGCAGCTCCACTTTCCCCTTCCCGTTTCCTGACCCACCACAGGCCCCAGGCGCCCAGATCGCAGGGGAAGCGCCGGCGTTCGGCAGCACGCGCCCGGAGGGGAAAGCCTGGCCCCACGGCCCCACGGCCCCACGGCCCCCGGCCAAGTAATGAAGAGGGCAACAGCAGCCTGCAAAAATTCTCGCCCTGCAAGAGCCCGGGCTCGGCCTGCAGGGCCACGAGCCCTCGAGAGCTCGTTCGCACTCGCCAGCCTGCGCGGAAGCAGCCGCCCGCGGTGCTGGGGACCTCGATGCGGCAGATCCCGAGCGCGATTCGAGCCGCGGCCGGCGCCAAGCACTTCTGGCCTGGCCGCGGGGCCACCACGGCCCACGGGGAGCAGAGCCCCCTCCTCTAGCAGCGACCTCCCACCCCGCGCAAGAGGGGGTTTGGGGAGGGGGCTGGGAAACCCCATCGGCCGCGAGGAAGAGGAGGTGGGCGCGGGAGCGAGCAGCGGGAGCAGCCTCCGCGCCCATCGCCCCCTCCCCCTGACTGCAGCTATTACGTTTTGGGCTGCGAGCGAGTGTGGCTTATTCCTTCCCTTCACAAAGCTCCGAGTCATAATTCATGGTTTATTATGGTTCGGTGAGTCAAGACACTCAAAGAACTAATTGCCAGCCCAGCCTCGCTCCTCCGATAACCCCCTCCCCGCGCTGCCCCGCCGCGGCTCCCACCGCCGGCGGCCGAAAGCCAGTGGAGACGCAGCGGGCGCCGCCGGAAGAGCCGCGCCGGTTCCTCCCGGCGCGCTCCCGAGCGTGTGCATGGAGGTGCCCGGCGAGGAAGCCGCGGAGCCGCCCGGAGAGCCGCCGGCCCCACGCTCGCCAGCTCCGCGGAGCATCGGCAGCACCTGCGCCGGGCAGCGCCAGGCGGGCGTCCGCCGGCGCGCCGGGGCCGGGGAGGGGGCTGCAGCCGCCCCGCGGCCCCAGACCGGGCATTTCCCACGCGCGCCGCTCGTCCTGCCTGCGCCGTCTCCTGCTGCGAGCAGACACGGTTTTCCGGCATGTGCTGCGTCGCTTGGACTGAAATCCCCCTCGTGTTCCCATCTGCCCGCTCACATCTATGAATGAATTTACTTCTAATAAGCCTGCGCCCGGGGATGCCGACCCGGGTCACCGAAAACACATCACAGCAACAAACTGATGCATAAACATAGCGGCGCGACTCCCGTCTCGGCGGCGCCCCGGGCGGGCGCTCCGGCTTCGCCAGCTGCGGCCGCAGCACAGGGCTCCGGCTCGCGGAGCGCCCCGCCGGCGCCGTCCCCATCCCCGTCCCCGTCCCCTCCGTGCCGACTGCACCGCGCTCTGGCGCCGCGCAGCCCCCGCCCGGGGCGCCGGCTGCAAAGCCGAAACCGTCCCCGGGCTGCAACAGAGCAACCGCGAGCTGCGGCACCGGCGAGCGCGTCCCGTTCGGGAGCGGCCGCGGGCGCCGGCGCTGCTCTGCGGCACGGCGCCCGCAGCCCCGTCCCGCGGCGACGCCGGGGCAGCGCCGGACGCCCCCGGTTCCTCCAGCCGTCGCACGGCTGCCCTGTCTCGAGGGGAAGCGTCGGGCCCAGGAGCGCTGCGACGGCCGACCCAGGGCCGGGCCGGGCTGCTGCCGCCCCGTAACGGGCGTGCAGCGGTCATTTCTCTGGCGCTATTTGCTGTCATATTAGCAGGAAAATTATCTCAGCTTTGCACTGCAAAATTAAAAACAACAACAAAAAAAATCCAACTAATTCGGTGATTGTGTTCAGGCGAGAGCTCACCTTGCCAGGCAATATAAAATTAACCTTGAAGCCTGTGAGTATTTCTAATTTTTAACCATTACTGGTTGGGTTGCTACCCACGCTTCTTGCCCTCTCATTAGCCTTTCAGCAACCCAATTTTCACGGCTGCAGCAAAAGAGATGCAGGGCAGTGAGACTCCTCCACCCACTCCAGGTCTGGCTGAGAAGTGGTTTCACCAGCAAGGAGATTTTCTGCTCACAGTTTCCTGGCCTGCATGGAGTAATGCTTCTCCGACAATTCACTCCCAAGGGGAATGAGGAAAGGCAGTTATCTGATAGGGTAAGTAGCAAAAAAAATTAAAAAAAAAAATAAAAAATACTGTTACTATGGTTCCCTAATGGACCCCAGACAACAATTTTTGCAGCCTATCCTTCAGATGTCACATGGTTTTGGTGCTTATCTATGTTACGGGGATGATTTCTACTAGAGCAGGGCACCTGGTAGCATGCATTAACGGAGATTAGGCAGACAGGAGCTCGGCTCTGCTAGAAATCCAGCCCGCGAGGTCTCGCACCAAGAGCGCTGCGCGTGGAGGCGCGTGCCAGCGCCAGCGCCCGCCCGCAGAGCCGGCGGCGGGTCCCGGCGCCCGCGCGGTGCGGAGCCGGCGAGCAGCACCGCGGTGCCAGGCAGCGGCACCGGCCGAGCGGGAGGGAGCCCCGGCCCGGTGCTCAGCCGGGAGATCGCCCGTCCCCGGCGCCCGGAGTCGCGCCTGCCGGAGGGGGCGGCGAAGCCTCCCAGCCTCCGGCTCGGCCGCGTCCCAGCTCCTCCGCACCCCGCTGCCCCTGGCCCTGCCTGCCCGCCGGCTCCTGGACCGCTCGGAACGCACCAGCCGGTCCCCAATTTGTTGCCTCCCTCACAGAGAACGTTATGATTAAAATTAGCTGTCAGTGTCCTAATGTAATAATTCCCAGTGTCTGGCCCATCGTCTGTCAGCCCTCTTCAAGGAAAAAGAAAGCACAGACATTTGATGAGGAGAGGTGTCAGAAGTAATTGCATTGAATGACTGCACGAACGGCAGCAGGAAAAACACATCGGATGGAGAATTCCCACCAGGAAGCATGAAAAAATCCAGGAGAATGCAAAGTGTTTATGAAAGTAATTGATAGAATAATCATTGGAGTACGAGACAAAGGAGAAGGGCAGCCCCCCGGGGAGCCCGGGCCGGCTCCCTCAATCCTTCAGCCGTCCAACCAGCAGCGTTATTGATGGTGAGGCACTAGCATTTGCAAACGATACAAGGAAGGAGACAGGATTTTCCTCCTCGGGAATGCAAGCTGTTTACCAAATGGCTCTCCCTGCCCTGCTCCAGGAGCAGGCAGGCTGGGGAGGACGCTGGGGCGCTTCCCAGCTAGCACAGGTTTGAAAACTGATGGCACCGGCCCAGCGTGCACACGCTGTCTGCAATGGGGTGCATGAATAATTGAAGGAGCTAGCCTAAGGAAAGGAGAGAGAGAGGCAGCGCTGCTTGTAGAGGAGGGATGGCAGGGAGGTGCTCTGCAGCTCAGCCGCTCTCCTGGGGGGCCGCGGGGCAGCCTTCAACACAGAGGTGCAACTCAGAGCCAGACAGCAGCTCAAAGCAAAACCTTTGTTGTGGGGGCAGAGGAAGGAGTTTCTCGACTGAGACTTTTTTCCCTCCCTCGCAGAGCAGCTCTTTCTGCCATGTGAGCTGAAAACGCATTGCTCATGCTTGTGGGGAAGTCAGACGGGGGAGCCAACCTCACCAGGGAAAGGAGGTGTTTGTAACAACCCCCTTTGATGCCGCTGGAGCGCAGGATAAGTTTTTCATTCGATTCCCTCGCTGCGCCTTCCGGGGACAAGTTAGACATGAGAGCGGACGCGCCCCGAGGCTGCGCCAGCCCCCGCGGCGCGGAGCGGCTCTTCTCGAGGCCGGCGAGCGCCGGGTGCCCCTCTGCTCCGGGCGCAGGCTGGCGAGACCTGCCTTGTGCCCGCGGGCGCTCGGAGGAGCTGGGCCTGGGAGCGGGGACACGGCTGTGCCGCCGCTCGAGCCCTTCCCCTCCGCCCCGGCTCCCCGCCCCGACCCCGCCACGCTCTCGCTGTGCAGAGGGGAAGCTGTACCAGCGAATAATGAAATGATCAATCTCCAATCTGCTAAACAGCAATTTATACAGGTTTTCAGCACACACAGCTTTTATCAAATTGGTATTCACCTACTGAACACAAATGGCTTATTATACATGACCCACTTATTCACTGCTTTTCAGTATCATTAATAAAGGTTTCTGTTGTGATTAAGTGAGTTGCTGCAGAACTGCTCAGAGTAGAAAGCCTTAATGTGGCTCCTAAGCACACTCGCCCTACCAGAATATTTTTCTCCTTCGCTCCCTTCTCCCTCACAGCGACCATTTCGCTATTTATTTGCCTATTGCTGAATTTCTGAGGGGAGCAGCAGAGGATAATGGAGGCTGTTTGCCCACGTCTCCTTCCGGCACTCCAGGCGGGCGAGTCCGGAAATTCTCCTGCCTGCACCCCCTCAACGCAAATGGCGAATCATCCCTTCGCTGCACAAGCAGGTAGCCACCGGCCCATGCGCCGAACCGCTGCAGGACACCGTGCGCTCCCAGGGCCCCCACGGCGCGGCACAGCCGCCCGAGACCTAGCACGCCTGGAGGCTCCTCAGGGCAGGGACCAGCTCTCCTGCAGCACTTGCTGTGAGTCTGCTCCTCTGGAGCTGCACAAGAGGAACTGCTAGATTTGTGCACTGGGGCCCCCTGCACCCTCCGAACACCCACAGATGCTCCTCTGGTTCTCAGGTTTAAACGCTCCGGTATCACCACAAAGAGAGCAAGGAACACCTCACCACTGCCCTCCGAGGTGGCTCTGCATCCCGTTATGTGCTCAGCACCCCAGGGCTGGGAAGTCCTCCCCAGCTGAGAGCAGACTTTTCCAAAGGAGGTTTGCGGAAAGAGGCTCCCTTTTCCAGCTACCTCCGCTGCTGAAACCAGCCCAGGGTGAGCAGCGTCTCAGACTTGCTGTGCACCAGAGCTGGCAAAGTAGCCAGGGCAGGTGGATAATCCGAGGCAGGAACAGAGCCCCCGCAGCCTTGCTGGCAGAGTTGCTCCCCGGTGCGAGTGCACAGCGTTACGCACAGTGGTACATGACGGCGGGCACAGGGATGCGCAGCCGGGGATGCACAGCGGTGCGCGGCGCGGTGCGTGGGGCAGCGCGCGGCGGCATGCACCTGCCCGGCCGGCACGGCGCGGAGCCGGGGCTCGGCGGCCCGGTCCAGCCCAGCCCGCGGAGGCGGAGGCCGTTCCCGGGCTCCAAGGACCGGCGCAGCCCGGCCGAGCGCCCGCGGCTCCCGACTCTCCGGGGCGGCGGAGCGCGACGCGGGGCTGCCGGAGCGGCGGCGCCAGCCCCGCCGCGGCCGCCGGGGCCCCCCCGTTCGCCGCCCCCCTCTCCCCGTCCCGCTGCCCGAGCGGAGCCGCCCCCGCTCCGCCGCCAGCCCCGCGCGCCCGGGCTCCGCCGCGGAGACACGGCGGCCACCGGCGGGGCCGGGACACCCCGGCGACGGCCCCCCCCGGTCCCACCCTAGGGGAACGGGCACCCTTGGGAACCGGCACCCCCGGGAACAGGACCCCCCGCGGGATCGAGCCCCGCGCCGGGGCAGCCGCCGCCGCCGCCCGGAGCCTTCCGCCCCGCGGTGCCGCCGCCCCCGCGCCGCCGCCCGGTGCCCGGTGCCCGCGCTCACCGCTGCCCGCCGCCGGGGCGTCCCACGGGGGGTGCCGGGAGGCGGCGCCGAGCTGCAGGTAGAGCCCCAGGTAGTGGAAAATCCCCAGCGCGAGGGCGAGGGCGCCCATCTTGCCGCGGGCGCGGGCGCGTCTGTCCCGGGGGCGGCGGCGGCGGCGGCGCCGGGACGAGCCCTGGCCCCGGGGCGGCGAGACGGGCCCGGCGCCGCCGCGCTGCGGAGCTCTTCGCTCGCGCGGAGGGCGCCGCGCGCCGAGGCGGTGCCGCGGCTCGCCCGGAGCCTCCCCCGCCCGGCGGAGGGATCCCGGCCCCGCGCACACCCCCAAAGTTTTTCCCACGGTTCATTCTTAAACTGCGCGGGGCGGGGCCGGACCTACCGCGCCCACGCGGGGACGAGACACCCCCCACCCCGGTACTGCCTAGCTGAGCCCACGCGGGCACGAGACACCCCCACTCCGGCATTGCTCAGCCGAACCCACATGGGGACGAGACACCCCCACTCCGGTACTGCCCAGAGGAGCCCACGCGGGCACGAGACACCCCCCCCAGCACCACCCAGCTGAGCCCACTCGGAGAGGAGACCCTCCCACTCTGGTACTGCCTAGCTGAGCCCACACGGACACAAGACACCCCCACTCCGGCACTGTTCAGCCGAACCCACGCGAGGAAGAGATCCCCCACACTTCGGCACCATCCAGCTGAACCTACACAGAGACGAGACACCCCCACTCTGGTACCGCCCAGCTGAACCCACGTGGGACGAAACACTCCCGCTCCGACACTGTACAGCCGAACCCACGCGGGGAAGAGACATCCCACCCCCGGCACCACCCAGCTGAACCCACGCGGGGACGAGACACCCCCACTGCAGTACCGCCCAACTGAGCCCACGGGGGGACCAGACCCCCTTGCACCACGCTGTCTGGAGCCCCCCGGCTGCCTGCCGGTACCACGCGTGGCTTCCCACGGAGCCCACGCCGGGAGGGTTCACGCGACCCGGGCCACACTCCCTGTGGGCGAGATCCCCGAACGACGCGGGGCCCCGTGGGAGGGGCGCAGCCCTGCCCGGGCGTGGCCTGAGCGGGGCCGGGGCGTTCAGCACCGCGGACAGCGCCCGCGGGGCCCGCGCCCGGCACGGCACGGCACGGCACGGCACGGCCCGGCACAGCACAGCCCTGCATGGCACCTCACAACCCTGCATAGCATGGACAGCCAGGCAGGGCACGGCACAGCCCGGCAGGGCCCGATACAGCACAGCACAGCACAGCACCGCTTGGCGTGACCCAACACAGCCCAGCACTGCCCGACACGGCACAGCCCAGCAGAGCACGGCAGAGCCCACCATGGCATGGCACAGCCCAGTCCAGCCCAGCATAGCCGGGCATGGTGCTGCACAGCTCAGCGCAGCATGGCCAGGTTCAGGCCAGGCTCAGCCCAGCCTGGCCCGTTGCTGTGCAGCCCAACATGGCCAGGCTCAGCCCAGCCCTGCCCAGCTGAGCTCCTGCAGTGCAGCAGCCCTGGGAGAATCCAGGCCAGAGGTGGTGGCAGGGAGCCGCGTGCAGCTTGCAGGCATGTCCTGCTCCTGGGACTGGGTCAGGCCCAGGAAAACCCTCACGGGAAGGGGACCAGGCTGGGCCCACCCCCACTTCCACAGCCCCCCAAGTGGGACAGGGATCCTGGGGGAAACTGGTGCCTGAAGCAGTGATCACTACTCCTGTTTTACTCCACTACTAGGCTTATAGGAAGTGAGGCTGTCAGGTACACTTCTCCCCCTCCCCCAACAGAAAATAAATTATTTATAGTGAAATAAGATGATGAGATAATTAGGGAACATTACTTAGGTTCTTAAAAGCCTTGGCAGTTGCTCCCCTGTTGCATGATGGCCCAGGCACACGATGCTGCGTGACTCCCCCCCGCAGTCACCCAGAGACAGTGCAGGAGTTAGTGCTGCTCTTCTGAATATTGAAATGCACTGGCTGGGGAGGTGGCTTTGCTGCTTTTTTAAACTTTGAGGGAAGAGCAAGGGCACAATCCTAAGCATATTCAGGAATTGCCTCCCACAGACCATTCAAGATTTGTCTCAAAATGAAAAACCTGGAGCCTGTGCAGTTGGGGGCTCAAACGTGACATCTGTTCCCAGGCTGCAGAGGTGCTAGTCATAGTACGAACTGACAGGGAAGCTCACAAAAAAATCAATCCTCACACTAGAAGAAAGGGCTTTTAAGTACTACCGCGCTATAACAGTGAAGTGTTCCTGACAGAAAAAGCATTTAATATAATGAGCATGATCCTGATCTCACTTCAGCTGTATAAATCTAGAGGCCAAACCTGCTAAGATCACTGGCATTTCGCCGTACTTGTGGTTTGCAGTAGATCAGAATCAGGCCCAGGAGGAAGGAATTGTGACCTATACAATTTATACACCCAATTTATACACCCATTTTGAAAAGTTTAAAATGTAAAGACGACCCTGAAGGCAAGGTATCTCCAGTCTAAATACCAGGCTTCGTTTCTGAAGTATAGTCCTCAGATGTAGTCTTCACTTGTATGATATTATCCGTGCACTACATAGAAATGTGAAGGATATTTTCTCTCTAGATAAACAGTAAAAAAAAAAAAAAAAAAAAAAAAAAAAAAAAAAAAATCAGATTATTTCAGGTATTTTCTGCCACGAGATGATGGATTTTTTCTGCAAAGCAATTCTTTAACAAACAGTATTTTTTCACCCTTCCCTCAGCAGGATTCTTCCAGCAGAAATAGCAAAAGTATTTTTCATATTACCACCCTGGAAGGCAGGGTCCCCTGAGGTCAGCCTGGAAAGAGCACTGCACACTATTTTAGTGGTTGCACTGTCTAATACTGACATTACAAATCAATAGTTTTAAAAAAGTTCTACATGCTGCAGTGTTTTCCGCATGTCAAAATAAAGCCCACATAAGAGCAGACCAGATAGCATTGATCTCTGCTCAAGTTCATTACTCCCTCTAGAGTTAAAAGAAGGGGGAAGGAGAAAGCGCATGCAATAATGGATTAGCCTAGGCAGCTCGCAGCTCGCATCTGCTGCTGCTCAGGCAGCGGGCTGCAGTTCAGAAGGGTCTCACTTTGTAATATCAAAAGTACAGCAGCAGCAAAGACTGTGCTCAGGAGTTCCCAGATGGAAAGTTCCTGGAAGCCAGCGGCAGCCTGCGCTGCTTTGGGAGAGGAGAACCATTAGAGCAGATTACAGAAAAACCTTGGGAGTCGCCTGTCCCTTCGCAGCGTTGGGATGGGGATATCCAGCATTTGATCCATCGCAGCGAAGCTCCGGGGTGGTTCTTCCCACCTGCAGCCGGATTGCAGCAACACCAGCCTGCAGCTGCGGAGCACGACACAACACCCTGGCACGGGATCCAGCAAGCCACCAAGGGCGGCTTTCCTGGGCAGACCAACCCTCTCCGCCACCAGACTCTGCTCCCTCATCGACAACCCGGGGAGCGGATACCGGTGCCTTCGCAAAGCACCGAGCTCCTGGCGTAGCAGGAGAGCAGAGTTTTATATAATACAGGCACGGCACCGGCAAAAAGACCACGTGCCCCCGGTCCTGACGAGGTGCCTCGTCCCAGGCCGTAAGGCACATCCAGCCTCGGGTCTCCTCTCACCTTGCTGCCTGGTGCAGGCCACGGCGGGCTGGATACCGAGGCTGCGTAATTACCCTTAAACGGACAAAACCTGCTTGGATCTTTTATTGTATAATCAAATATATTTAAATCATGCCATGAGGAAGCAAAGAGACCATAAATTTCTCTTAGAGCTGGGAGCATCTCCAGATGCAGAGCCTGAATTAAGTTCCATTTCCAGCTGATTTTCTGCCTCCACAGCAGGATGATAAACGGACAATAAGTCTTCTGTGCAGTGGCCCAGCAGAAAGAGGAAGAGCCAAGCATCTTCGCATCTTGTGCGCACTTGGAAGGTTTCATTTTCCTCCTCAATTTTAATTCATCAGTGAGGAGGACTGGACCAGATGCTGTCTGCTAGTGCAGCCGCACAGTGCTGCTGAACCACTGCGTATCTGAAATGGGTAGGAGGGAAGGTCACTTACGTACGCTGTAAACAAGGGCAGAGCCAGTGGCTCCCTGACTAGACAGATGCCGGTGCTTACTACAAAAATAGGTCTGTTATCTGAAAATTCACTATTTTTCTAAAATAGGTGGCAGCTCCTCTGCAAGACTCCTGTTCCAGTGGAACATGCACAGGGACACGCTCAAGGATGAAGCATTTCTCATCTCCATTAGTGTCAGTTTTTCTGCCGACTGCTTAATTTTGTGCATGCCATCAATTCTGCTCAAAGTGGGCATCTGCAAAATAAGAGAATACCAGTGGCCATCTCCACGCAGAGACATAGCAAAGCCCCCAGGCACACTGCTTCCACATGCAAATACGGGTTTAGCCTCTGTAAAATTAGTGTGCACCTTTTCTCTGGCCCATGCAGCAGTTGCCCTATAAAAGTGAGTCTGCAAAGCTGCAGGCTGAAGTGGAACTCTAATTATTTGGATGAGAGATTAAAAAAAAAAAAAAAATGTGAGGGACCATTTGATTTAGCCTCAAATTATTTATGAATCCGAGTGCAGCTCACAGAGTGGTTCCACCTGCCCCCAGGCCAGTGCTGGAGGCAGCGCTGTCAAAACAGAGCGCGCAGAGTAAACAGCGGCACTTTTCCAGCTGTCCGATCCCCGTCCTGGTCCCGGCTGCAGGCCCAGCTCCAGCGTCGGCCGTTGTGGCTCCAGTCGTGACTCCCGGCAGACTGCTCCACCCCCGGCTCGGCCCTGCTCCTGGGGCATCCCAGTTCATCCCAGTTCTTGCAGACGGGGCCCGTAGCCTGCAAAAGTGACCAAGCCCTGTGCGCAGCCGAGGCACAGCACTCGTTAAGGACACCCAAAGTCAAAACAACAAGGGGTAATTCTTCATTTTAGCAATAAAAATGCCATTCGGGTTTGTTCTGAAGCAACCCAAAACACCTTCTCCTTTACCAGCAAAGCTTTCTTGCCTCTGTCAGATCCACTAGCACGGAAACCCACCTCGCACCCAGGCACCGACTCTGACACAAGCAGCCCCCCAGGGCCCTCGACCAGCCCGTCCAGCGCCCGCCCCTCACCGCGGAGGGGACGGGCACTTGCATCTTAGCTGGAGGCATAAAAACCAAAAGCTGTTACAGCTTTTCCCACCGGCTTCTGCCTCCCTCGCGCCTCGCCAGCTTTGCAGCTCTCCGCGCACCGAGCTGCTCGGGGCTCTGCCGCCGCCGCGGCCTCGACGGGCGCCTTGGGAAAGGCCGGGCGAGCGGAGCTATTAAGATAGACACGGGCCTCTCCCCGGGTCTATTAGCAAACGTTCATATCAGCGACTGCCTCTGCGCCCTGTGTCTATGATAGCGGATTGGGCTGTTCATCTCTCTGACGGGCGGAATAAATACCCTCCCTACTGCTGGTGGAGCTCGTTTCTGATGCTTGTTTGGAGACTTGACAACCCCCGTATAAAAGGATTTCCTCTCACGGCTCAGGTTTGACATTCCTGCGTTATTAGATTATTTGCAAAGGTCTGTCTGCACCGCAGGAAAACAATGCTACCAACATCTTAAATTTCAGCCTTCTCTTCCACAAAACATCCATGACATGATAAGCTGGGCCATGGAGACAGCGTGCATTTGAAAAATGCAGGTGTTCAAAAGAATCAAGAGAAGGCAGGGCTAGAAACTCGGGCAAGGGAACGCCAGCGGCGGGATCCCTGGCGAGCCGCAGGTCTCTGCCCGGGGCGGCCCCGCGCTGAGCAGCGTCACCCAAAACACAAAATTGAGAAGAATTATTTCTTCAGAGAACAACTTTAGAGTCCATTAACTCCTTCCTCCTCTGCAAAACCCACCACCGGCTCCCCAGCGGAGAGCGGCACCGTCACAGCTGCCAGTCATTCCTGCAGCAGTGCCTCGTTTCTAAACCGTTATCTTAAAGAAGAAAAACTAAAACCAAACAGAAACACCCCTTCCCCCTCCAGGCTATTTACTACTATATGAGAAAAACGTTCCATGAAATGAAGAGTTAAAAAAAAAAAAAAAACGTGGTTTTAAGTGACTCATTTGTGCTTCGGAAGGTTCGTCTCCCAATTTTGACAGCGTCTCTTTGTATTTAGCGGAGCCGGGGTCTCCCCACAAGGATGTCAGGAGATATTCCTCAGCCACGATTTGCACTCGTTTCTCCCCGTTCAGAGAAGCTCAGACGGGAGCCGAGTGGGAGACGGACCCGGACGGGCGGGGGACGCGGCGGGCGCTGCCCGCCCGGGCGCCCCGCGGGGAGTCACCCCGGGAGCCCCGGCCCCGGCTCGCCCTCCGCTCTCCCAGCGCGGCGCGACCGCCTGCCGGTGCCGGGCGCGGAGCCGGGCGGGCGCGGAGCCGCGGGACGCCCTCCCCTCGCTCCCCTCCCGCCTCCCCCTCCCCCCGTGCACCTCATCAATCATGTTCCCTCTAATTAACTTCTAATTTACCTCCTCAGTCAAATCTATTTACGATCAGAGACAAGAAAACGCGGCCCAGCAGGAGGTGCAGTAAGCACCAGTCTCTGACTCCCCAGGGGCGCCCCGGCTGCGGCGAGCTGCACCCGGGGATGTGGGGATACACCCCAGGGACGTGGGGACGCATCCGGGGACGCGGGGACGCACCCGGAGCTGCACCCAGGGATGTGGGGATACACCCCAGGGACGCAGGGCTGCACCCGGGGATGCGGGGACGCACCCAGGGCTGCCGCACCTGGGGACACGGGGCTGCACCCAGGGATATGGGGACGCACCGGGGGGACGTGGGAATACACCCCAGGGACACAGGGCTGCACCCAGGGATATGGGGACGCACCGGGGGGACGTGGGAATACACCCCAGGGACACAGGGCTGCACCCAGGGATGTGGGGACGCACCCCAGGGACGCACCCAGGGATGTGGGGACACACCCCAGGGACGCGGGGACACACCCCAGGGCTGCCGCACCCAGGGATGCAGAACCGCACCCAGGGCTGCACCCGGGGACGTGGGGCTGCACCCAGGGCTGCACCCGGGGAGGCACCCTGGCATGCAGGGCTGCACGTGGGGCTGCACCCTAGGGCTGCACGTGGGGCTGCACCCGCTGGGGCCCACCCCGTCTCTTTCCCATGCCCCCAGATGCCTCATCCGTGGCGCAGCGGTTTCCTCCCCCGTGCGCAGACCTCCGAGCCTGGCAGAGGCTTCCAGCCCCCTGGCCGGATCCCCGCAAACCCCCCAGTCGTCCCCGTGGTCCCCAGGTCCCCCCAGGTCCCAACACAGCGGCACTTTCCTGAAACACCCGGCCTCGGCGCGCGGGACCCGCCGGCCCCGCAGCCCATCACCCTCCCGGTTAAAAGCCCAGGGCTGCTTTGCGCTCGAGCCCTCGTACCGGGCGAGTGCGGCAGGACCCAAACCACAGCGCGACAGAGGCGGCGGCCGGAGGCTCGCGAACGGGCAGGACAAGCCGCCCGGCTCTTGCCGCCGCCTCCGGCAGCCCGGGGCTCGGCCGCCCTCCTGCGCAGCCTCCGGGATTCACGCCGAACGCTTCACCCCGAAGCCGGCAGCGATTACGCTGCCCTCTCGACTTTAACCCACGGACAAAAAAAAAATCTGAACAGGCTAAACAAGAGAACAAATCCTGCTGTCTACAACTTGCAAATGCTTCGCTAAGAAAATCTGTTGCTATTAGCTCAACCCTTTAATCCTCCCCCAATTACAATAATGACATTCACCACAGCTGCTAAGACTCACGGCGCCTGTCGTCTTACCTCCGAGGCTTTTCTGTGCTGCTGAACGTTAGAGCAAAAATGAGCTGGCCTGCAGCAGCAGCACATTAAGCTGAATAATTATCTTAATTAATAACAGAGGGCCCAAGTGGGCGTCCGGCCTATCCCGCTGACCAAGCCAGAGGATCTGGCTTCTCTCGGCAGGACTGCCCGGTGCCCGTGCAGGTGCGTGGAGCCCCGACGCGCTGCAGCTCTCCTGCCCTTTCACTACGGCCAGGGAGCAGCACGAAGCACGCTCCTTGCCCCACGTGCTGGTCTGCTTTTGGGGAGCTTAGCTGCCAGCGCTCCCAGCGCGGATCGCGACTTACTGGTCATCACCCTCTTCCAGCACATTTTCTTCCCCTCACAAAATTTGACTATTTAGCTGCTGGAAATACTCATGGAGAAGGCAGTTGTTCAGGCACGAGCCTCAAGAGCGGTAACGCAACCTCAGCTGCCAACCCCTGGCTATGAGCAGCCCTTCGAACACGGGGCGAAGAAAGAAGCAGGGAAGCTCTGAACTTCCCTTTGAGCATGGGGTGGTGACTAGGTGCAAATACTCAGGACTCTCACGCAACACTGACTCCTCAACACACATCAGCCCTCAGGCACACTGGATTTCTTTTCTTTCCCCTTGATTTACCAAGGTTTTGTACAAGATAACAGGTTTGCACGTGTCCCATACAGGGCAAGGAGATGCTTTCAGTTCTAACTTTTTTCGCAGTAGGGTTCCTCGTTTCTGAAATACTTTGGAGATTAAGTGAAAAGAATAATTCATCTGTCTTATAAAAGCTTGACTTGCAATAACAAGCTCTGTGCTAATTCCTCAGCACATCTGGAGCATCCTTATCTATCAAAGGAGAGACACAAAGATTGCGTTGTGCTCAGGTAGGCATTGGCATTTTAACTTTTTATAATCCCCTCAGATATTTCCTTCAGATCAGAAAGAAAAAAAAAAAGTGAAAAAATCTGCCAAAAAGCATTCCTCCTTCCAAGCCAAGTCTGGCTCGCTGGTGCATAAGCCGACACCGCTATCGGGCCGCTCTGCGGTTCCCGAAGAGTCCCCGGGATGGTCTGTCAGATAACGAAGAGGCCAGTTGACAGGGATTATCCCTCTGGAGAACCGAGGCTGTGGAAAGCCGTACAACGGAGCGCAACGGGCAGGGCCACACTCCACTAACCTGGCCACGGCCTTGCAGGGACCACGAGGAGCACGGTGCGAGGTGGCTCTGCACGTCCCCATTCCGGAGGCCTGGCTCCTGGGCAAACGCCCGTGCTTCCTCGGGCTGCACTGCAGGACCGGTCAGTGCTTCCGACCACAGCTGCCCCCCACCCCAACCACACCTGTGCACCCAATACCGCTAGACACAGAGAACACCGTTGGCAATGATCCCCATGCCGGAGTCCCAATCTCCTGTTATCCCTACCCCAAATGTGAACTCTTATCTCGAGGAAAAGCATCAAGCACTGGGACGGCGACCGACCGCCCGCAGGCCCAGAGCTACGGTGCCAGAAGGTCCCTCCGCACTGTCCCGAGTCCAGCAAACCAGCACGGCACAGCATTTCCACAAACCCTCCCTCGAACAGAACGTTTGATCTCCTTTCACCCGCTCTCCCTTGACATGAATATTCATGGAAAGAGTTCAGTGACATGAACTACCGTGGAAATGATTGATATCAAACAAATGAAGAATCCTCAGAAAAAAAATACCTCCTAACAACCAAAACAGGGTTGTTAAAGCTCAGGCCCGATTTCACGCAGCAAGCACCTGTTCTAAGAGTTACTTTCATCCTGACGGAATAAGCAGTATCCCCCCCATAATCACCGGGTACAGTACACACCACCAATGCTTCAACACCAATTCTTTCCGTGAACTATCTAGAGACTTAAAGGATTTGGTGAAGCGCTTTGAAGAGCTAACAAATTACAAAAAGGAAAAAAAACAATCAAAGAAAAGCTGTCTTAAAAACGAGCGCCTGCATTACAAGCAGTCTAAGCTTCCTCTAAAAGCATTGCTCCTGGAAAGCTGGCAGTCCAGCCATTACAGCAGGGAATTATTTTCAATCCGGAGTTTCCATATTTAGTAACTAAGTTAAAACAACCGGAATTGAAAACATTAAAGAAAAAGAGAAATTTACGGTCTGAAAGCAAACCTCTAGCCTAAGCAGTAAGATGGGAGAGAGATTTTTATTCCTGCCAGAAACACAGCTGAAAATCCTCCTCACGTGACAGGAGCTAAGCTCCGAGGTGTGATTCTGCACCGTACGCCTTGCGCCGTTTCAACAACGGCCGACACAAGTCACCAAGCATATACTAACGTACACACAGCAACTTGAGTGAGACCAGACTAAAGAATGGACATTTAAGAACTTAGTGTTGCACTTGAAAAGTTTATAATACTCTTTTCAAGGACACTTCCATTTTTTTCCCTTTGTACAGATATGTGGTCCCCACTTTTCAGTCAAACTTATTTCATATACATTAAGTTCCTCCTTCCATTCTGTCTCAAAATTCTGTCCTTATATTTCCTCCCTTTCTCCTCCACTTTTAAATGCGAACGCATTATAAAACAAGGACCAACGGACCAGCGTTGAATATGAATTCATAGTCTGGGGTGTGGAAAGGGAAGAATTCAAAGATTCAGATAAAGCCAGAAACTAAACCTATCTTTAACAGAAGAAAAAAAAATCTTTTTAAGGGAGTTGAAAATAGAAGGAAAAAAACATGAAGAAATGAGGAATTCAAACAAGTTCTGCATGAAAAATGTATTTTTGCAGCTTTTTGTAGCTCCTGAAATGATGACTTCCATGTTGATCCCCTGAATAATGGCATTTGATACCACCCAGGCCAGCAGTGCCTACTGAAGCCATGACTGAAGGAAGCCTTTAAGCTTCCCTGACAATGCGTTTTTCTCTGAAATTAAAAAAAAAAAAAAAATTAAAGAAAAAAACTGCTGCCAGCATGGAAATCTCTCTAAATTAGGTAAGTCTCAGCTTGCTAGAGCTGCAATGTTTTGTGATGAGAGTTATTAACTTAAGTAGAAGAAAAAAGAATGAAGGAAAATATTCTCAGCTACTTCTTGTCCCAGTTAGGGGGTCATTGTTCAGGGAAGTGGCAGGGTTTGGTGGTCTCACATCCAAAGTTACACTACAAGTGCAGAAGGGCAACAGAAAAATGAGCTATGATCTGCTTCATTGCAACCAGTAAGTCAGAGGCAATTCACTTGGTCCTTCTGCAACTCCCATATTGCACCTGGAAAAGCCTGCATTACTGGGGTTTTCTCTTTTCCTAGTGGTGAACTTATTGCTGCTATAAAAAAAACAGACTGCCAGATGAAAAATCAGAACATTGTTCTGCAGAACAACTACAGCCAAGGCCCTAAAGCAAACTGAGAAAGGAAGAGAAGTCAAGGAAATGTGGGTGATTGATTACTTACCTTCCCCTTTAGTTTCATATCAGAGTGTAACCTGGATAGAATTGCTCAAACATCCCCTAAAGGAGGGTAACAGCCTGAACAGCGTTGCACAAAACATACCTTTGATTCTGACTCATCTTTGGGAATATTTAGTAGGAATGGCTACTAGTTATAATTCCTGGTTTGCCCTCTGCCAGAGGCTGCCAATCCAAAGAGCAGTTGAACTGGACACATATCAACTCTTCAACCTCTCGAGCTTACATTAGCGGGGTGGGTTGCACCTTTTCATTCACATATCAGGCTGAAGTAACATGCTAACAATCTCTTGAGATATTGGGCTCCCTCTTTACTGTTCCTCTAAGGTGTATGCTGTTACATTATTTTATGCTCTGATCACAGGAGTTTGAACTGGAAAGAAAGAAGGAAAACGATCTTGAGCTGCCCTACTGCAAGGCATGCATCTGTAATCTCACTCACATCAAACTACTTAAATAACAAACAAGGAATTAAAAAAAAATCTATCTTTAATATCTCCAAAATTCCATTTAGAAGTGGCTTCATAGAAACCTCACTTCTATCGTGCAATCAAGGTTGGAAAAGGTCAGCTGAAGGAAAGACAATTCAGAAACTCTTCTTAGGAGGAGGTAAAGAATTCAATTCCAGAGTCCTCAGAAATTCTCCAGTAGATCCAAGATTCGTTTCTGCTCACTCTCCCGGAACTCTTGGTTCTTCCCATCCCCAATATTCTCTGCATACTCTGCAGGGGAAAAAAAAAAAGAAAGAAAGAAAAAAAAGCAGGTTTTGAGTAAGATTCTAATGAAAGACGGGCAATTTCTGTTGCAGCGATATCACTGCAGAATCTAAATCTATGTCCACTGCAAATAATTGAATGGGAATTTATGTAAGGAACATTGATGGATTTTTTCCCCCTCCCCGGGGTTAAAGCTTCGCATGTTAAACATCTACTGACCCCTCATTAAAAGCTTTTGTAGGGAATAGAGACTTTAGAAGGAACATGCTGTTCTCTCATCATTAAGCAGCACAACAAATATAAGCAGACACTACCACTTCGAGACAGAACACATTCTCCAGAGTCTAACCATTTAGAAAGTGACAATTTAGGCATTCCTCCCATTTCTCTCATTACAGAAAAGGAGGAGCCCACTGACAATTATTTAAACTGGACAGTTGTGTTATCAGCCTCTTTCAACCTAAGAAAAAAACAGTCCTGGACATCACTTTTTTCAGGTTCCATTTAACACTGAATATCATAAAGGGAAGTCAAACAGGTGCTGTTATACATTTGTTAATAAATATTAAAAAGCAGTCCTCCCTGAACTCATTTGTTTTCCAGGCAACCTGGATAAGGATTTTTGTACAATTTCTCAAGAGGAGACTAATTCCCCAATCTATGAGTGCTTAACCCACATGGACGAAAACAAACGCTAGGTTAGAGTTAGCTACAAAGTAAGCTTCTTGTGTTCAGCTAGATGATACTGGACCCTGATCAAGCGCTTGCCTTTCCGCATACACGACCAAACACTGTAGAACTGCAACTTCCTCTGCAGCTAGCTACTTCCTGACATTCATTTAAAGCAGGTAGTAGCTCTCATTCCCTTACCTGCTCTCTCCTTCCTGCCATCAAAACTGCATATTCAAGAACAGTTTAAAAAGGAAAAAAAAAAAAGAAAAGAAAAAGAAAGAAATGAAGAGAAGGTTTTGAGCTGCAAAAGCAAGGACCTGAACAAATCTTAGTAAATCACAAGAGGACTGCCTGGTTAGACAGTGTTTCCCAGCCTTCACCTCCTCTCATTCTTTCCCTTTTTCCTAAACAAACAGAACAGCTTGTATTCACCATCTGAATGGTAACTTGCTGTAGAAAATTTGTTTAAATATTAATACATTCAGTACTGCTACATGCTTCTGAGCTCCATCAAAGCCTTTATCATAAGAGCATTGAAAAGAGTGAGGACAAGGAGAAGTTAGCTGATGTGGGAGTCTTCCCTCATGTGTGCACTCCCTCTCTTTCTCTCTCTCCATGTACAAAAAGCAGAGTTCTTTGCCAAGGCCTCTGGGAGAAATCCTTTCAATATTCATAAACTGCTACAGTATCTGTAGTAAGAGAAGGTGGATAACACCAGGGTTTGCTGCAGGTGAATCTGACTTCCTCTCAGTCCTGGGAGAAGAGGGCCAAGCACAGGGAACCCTCTTCCTTCAGACGGAAGAAAAACACTTCATCACAGTGTAACAAAGAGAGCAGCAAGCTAATGGATTTGATCTTGCTCTAGCTGCTTTGAGTTCATGCACTGAACATTCAGTGAGTTATCTACGTACTGCTAATGGAGCAAAGGCAGGGCCCCAGCAGCCCAGGCTGTGAAGCTCTCCATCGCACATGTGCGTGACTCAGCAAAGGGCTGTATCACAGTGCCAGTGGGATCCTAACCTGGTACCTACCTCCTGTGGGAGACAAGGTTCAGTGTGGAAAAGAGAGGGTTACTTTCCCAGGAAAAAGCGCCAGCTAAGGAGAGTGTTCAGCTCCAGTTCTCCTGTCACCTTCTGGCACTATCACAGAGCTTTCTGTAGAACAGCCTTGCTCCCTCAGGGAGGCGTGACGAAGGAGCAAGCTCAGTCCCCAAAGAAGCCCCCTCTGTGCTTTGGCAGAGTAAGTGCCTCTGAAACAGATGCAGCAACTGCAATTGCCTTTGTTTATTGCAGCCCAAAGGCAACACTTTCCTGGCTGCCATTACATCCTGACAGTTCAAAAACCCAAGCGAAAGCAGGGACTTCATCTTTCAGTTTACTGCCTGGTAGCACCAGGCTGGGACAAGGGACCTGGATCCCCTGAACGCAGCAGGGAGATCTAGGCGAGTCTCTGCGAAGCGGCAGGATCTACAACACAGAAGGCAGTAGGGTTGTGGCCAGGGAAGATTTTTGCTTTAAAGACTGTGAAAGTATTTAAACATAGAACTCAAGCAGAGTACCACTAGTGACACTGCCCTTCTATTGCCTCAGTGAGACCACTCATAAAACAACATGGCACAAATTCTTCACATCTTTTCCAAAAGCTCAGCACTTTCCCTTCTAAATGTTCAGGTTTCATGAGACTTGGGATTCAAAATCCCAGTGACTCCCTGCTAGACTGTTTACTAGGTTACCAACAGCTATTAATGCTAATTTGAAGAGACCAGATCAAACCTCCTGAATCAAGCTTAAAAGAAAAAAAAAAAAAATCACCACCCACTGAGGTTTTATGTATTTACTTTTTTATTTAAAGTTCCACCACTTCGGTGAGATGGCAAAATTCAAATGTAAACTGCCTCTTTGCCAACAGTTAAACAGACTTACTCATTTCTGCAGCTACACAAAGGGAAAGGACCCATGATTGGTTTCTGCTTCATTAGACAAAATACAATGGTTACAGAACAGTCAAAATCAATAGGGAAATATTGAAGCTTGTAATGGATACTGGAAACTATAAAACCTGCACATACTGAGGGACTGTAGGTCAAATTTAGCATAGTCCTTAAATATCTACCTTTTCCTTTTGATTACACATGTATCAGGTTTGGTTTTAACATTCAATAGGTATTCCATCTTCCCAGCTCCCTGATGTGCCCATTACCTTCACTGAAACCAAGTGTTTAACTAGACATTACACATCAGCGCTTCTGGATATAGACCTCTATACCTTAACTCCTACACGGCTCCTCTGACAACAGCTCCCCAGGACATCTCAAACTCTGGGGGCATTATCAGTGTTTGGGGGAGAATGTGAGCAAAGGGGAGAAGGTACAAAAGACAAATCACTCTCTAGACAGGTAGTGAGCAGCACTATCCCGTTGCAAGGCCAAGTATCCCTATTTATAGAGGTTTGGGTCTCACTCCATTCTCAGTGAGACATGGAGACCAAGAACTGCCTCAAGACATAGACAGCACTTCCTGTTACGAAGATTAGTTTCCATGCCAAAAACATCCTCCCAGCCAAGGCAAGTGCTATCCAGTCATTTTATTCCAAAGAATAAACTAACCATCCTATTGTAAACAACGCTTGATCTTCAAGAAAAACTCTGTTGGAGGACTGGTCAGCCTGCAGAAACGCATTTAATGAGCCTTCAGTTATTCCCTGCCTACTCCTCCCCCTTGAAAGTACTACCGTAAGAAAACAGCCCTGCTGCCTCACTTGCATTATAAGTAATTCTTAGGAACCCCAAGGGATCCATCAGCTGTCAGGTTGCCAGAGAAACATGGAGAATATGTAGGCCATAAAAATCAAACTAAAAACCAAGCACCTAATTAGTATGCAAAAATAGAAAATAAAAACTGAACAAGAGCAAAACACTGAATGAAAAGCAAAAATAAACCAGCCTTCATCTATTCTGAGAGCAAACTGTCCTGGAAATATTTCAGCCAAGGCTCAAGGGATGCTGATAAAGTACCAAACTCTCAGTCATTTGGAAAGAGAGTCCCACATTCCATGTGCCAATTAACTTTTCAGAAATCCCCCACTGGACCACAGTCTGAGTGACACACTTTCAGGGTCCACAACCAAGCCCAGTACTCCAGTTGGCAAGCTGTGTTTAATCAACTCACTCAGCTGGAGAGGCAAGTATTTGTCCATTTCAGCAAGCTAACAGAAGTCATGCATTTACACCAACAAAATACTTGGACATAAGTGTGTAACTATTGACAAATCTAAATTTCACCAGCAAGGACTGCAGATAAGCTGCATCGTTTCACACGAGTCCACTAACAAATCTATTTCTAGGGTTACTGACACCTGTGATGCTATAAATCTCTAGGGTTACTGACACCTGTGATGCTATAAATCTCTAAAACTGACATGAGAGTTGGGGGAGAGTTTAAAAAAGAGCCTCAAATGCCGTATCTGTCACCTGTACTGTTAACATGCCATTTATGGCCTTTTTCAGAAGATGACACATCAATTTTGAGACTGCTAGGACTGCTGTACAAGTCATACTTTTTATAAGCAACTTATACGATGTTATAGTGCCATTAAAAAAGTTTCACAACAAGTCATACTGTCCGTAAAGAAGGAATCATATGCAATTCTAATGCAACTGCCTTCCAATTCAGCAAGGTAAACTTAATATGTAAATCAACAAATCCAAGTAGTGAACATGAAGTGTGCAGATAAATCCCTCGGGCACCTGTGGCCCAGATCAAGCTTGGGAATCTGAAAGAGGACATGTGCCATGCACCAAGTTAGCAATGGACAGTTTGGAGGCAGGAACTGACAAGTGCCACAATGAAGAGCAGAAAAAAAAAAAAGAAAAAAAAAGAAACTACGCAGTTACATCATTCATCAGCAGGCATTAAACGTTGCCTATAACTGCAGGTAATCTCACATTATCAGAAAACCTATTTTATTCATACCACCCAGCCTTCCAATCCTGCTCTTCCTTCCTGCATATGGGATGGAAGGAAAAGGAGGATCTGCAGGAAATCCCCCCTCCCACCTTTCCCTCCCAGTGCTGAGCATATCATTGTTGTCCTCAAAGAAGGCAGAGAAACCCAAATAGCAAAACCCAGAGCCCAGTATACCCACAGATACTGCCAAACTTCCTTTCTCTTCAGAAGGGAGAGAGAGATTCCCTACCCCTCATAGAAAGCAGCACAACCTCCCGGAAGCAGACATGGCCTCAGAACAACCCACTGCTAAACAAAGAAAGGCATCTCCTGTGCGTGGCACAGTAACAGCTGATCCAGCTAGTTCTCGCTACTCGGGGGGGCTGTTGTGAGTCCTGTCCTCTTGCTTCTAAGTTCAACTGGCTGCTTCTGCCGGTGGAGGGCAGGCCATAGATGAGAGCCAGAGCTCAAATAAACATTGCTCTAATTCAACACAAGTATTAAAAGTAACAAGCAGTACTTTAAAACTAGGATTGCAAATCACAACAGCTACATTTTAAACTATAGAGAATACTTTAATGCTATAATCCATACTAATCTGACACTAAGAACAAGACAAATACACCATGGATACTAATACGGTGTAGGTGGTGAAGTGCAGGGCCGTGTTAATGAAAGATGAAACTCCACTACTCTAACACGCGCATATGCTTCCTTTAAATATTTACTCTAGTCTTAGTATCAATGACAAATCTGAGTCAGTTTGTGGCTGATGGTAACATGGAGTGAGGTGGTGTTATATGACACTGCACTGACATCAGACAACAGCAAGTGCCTTAACTCTAAGGTAAGTGTGCCTCTTATAAGGGTGACTCCAGCCCTGCCCAGATCTCAGAATGTTCCTCAACTGCCACCCAAAATGCTCATGAAGTCAAGAAGAATTGTACATGAAGGCTCGTAAAGAATAGTGATGACAAAGCTACTCCTGTTAGAGGTTGAGACACATGAGGAGGAACACCTCAACTCACCCTTTAAGATGTGTCGAACGATTTTAATGGAGCTGCCTCTCATGTTCAGAATCTGATGGACTCTCTGACGAATCTAATCAGGGGACAGGAAAGACAAGAAAGTCATCTTCAATTGAACAAAAATACCACACACAATCCCACTTTCTTCCACTTCTTTGTGGAAGGAGCAGCAACTCTGAAAACCACAGATCCCAACTCAGCTTTCCTAGTCCACAGTCCCACAGCACCTACTTAGGAACATTCAAGAAGGTATGTGGCACAGGTACACCTAACAGTGTAACATTCACAAAACCCAAAATATTCATACCAGCAGAGATGCAGTATTCTGCATAGGTCAAGAAAGTCATCTGCTTTAGTTCGTGCCTTTGGAAGACTTTCTCAGAAAACATCCCCTTCCACTGCTCTCCAGTAGTGATATAAACAAGGTGCTTCCATTTCAAACTGTAAAACTGCCATGAGCAAGGTTACACGAATTTAGTGACGAAAATGATCAGCTTCTGTACCTATTAACGCCCTTCTGATCGCTATATCTGAGTATGGACACAACTGCAATAAATAGGTCGTTTCCCTCCAAACAGGATTAAGAAAAGACCATTCAGTGAGGGAACATATGCAAGGATTTAGACCCTTGTTTGTATCATGGATGGAAACACAGGTGATCCTGCTGACCTTCTGTGATAGCTTTACCTGGGGAACATTGGCATTACAGATCTCTGCCATGATGTAACAAATCAATTGTAGAACAAAGAGACCAGCATCCAGGCGACGGAGATAGAATTCATCTTCCATGTCGTCGTCTATTATCTCTCCTCGACGTACCATGTCCTGTAAAACAACGCATTCTTTTCATTGTGATGATTGTGTCTTAATTCTTTCTTTTAAGAATGGCATAATTTTGGTGATATCCAAGTTCTCTTAACAAATGCTTTGTTCACCAAAATATCTACATCTATGAATTTCTCTCCAAAGGAGTACTACTTTTAATTCATTTACATTCACAAAACATTTAATTCAATTTTGAAAGAGTTTTTGCCTTCACTGCTTGTGAAATGTGTCCATCTGCAAATTAAATTTTAATTTAAACATACAAATTACATTTTCTAAACTGAGTGATTAGAGACAGTGACTATGAAATACGAATAAGCCAATTTATTTATACGTTTTGTCAAAATGGAATAAAAAATCTGCTCTTTTACTGGCCATTTGAGGGTGCTATTAAGCAGTGCAGAATATGACTCCAGCAGACTCAAAAAGTCTATCAGAATTTCAGGTTTCTTATCAACTGATGAATGAGAAAACAGGACTAAAAGATTCTGCACAAATTTAGTTTTACCATCCCCCATCTTGTTCTTCCAACTTCATTTGTTAGGAATACTAACGAGGTCAAGCCTTCAGCTGGTATAAATTATCAGAGGACCACAGGCTTCTGTGGGAATGGCTACAGTTCTTTCTTTGTCTGCATATATAGTATTACATTACAGAGTATACACTATTACATCAGAGAAAATGCTGCCCAAAAGGATTCCAAGTGTACAACAGAAGAGGTCGTTCCATTTTTCTTGTTCAAACAGAGCATTTTCTTCAAAACACTGGCAAAAACAACCTGGCAATAAACTCAGAACAGCTTCTCCCGAGAAAGGCCCACCAAGAGTGAACCTGCCATCCATTTTCATGGAGACCAACAGACCAAAATAACCAGTCACATGTGACCTTTTGCCCGTCTTTTTAATTAAGGAAACGGCTTGTCAGACCCTGCTAGCTTGCTGGAGCTTGTATGATTTATTATGCAGCAGTCTGGCAGGTGGGCACATACCAATGGAGCAATATTTTCTCATTAGAGCCACCATCAGCAATACCAAGCACTCTACCTATAATACTCAACGAGTACTTCCTCTACCTGTACATGCTCCAAGGAAATGCACGCAAGGTCACCAGCACCAAAGCTCATTTAGACTACCAAAATTTTCCTGTTCTTCTAGTCAAGGGCTCTAATCTATTTACAGGTAGAGTATGTTAGGGGTTAACCCTCTACACTTCTCACTAAAGAGAATGCAATGGACATTTGTCATACATAAGTCCAGCTAAGATCCAAATGGCTTGAAATTACAGCTATTTACAGCTGTCTCCCAAAAGAGAGAGAAAAAAAAAGCAGATCACGGCATACATACAAGGCAATCTTTTTGCTCTCCTCTCAGAAATCTAGCTTACCAGTGGAAGAACAAGTTGCATTTTAAAAACAGTATCTAGTTATCAATGCCATAAAATCAACTGTGTTTGCTATACTACGGGATGCTTTAGCACCAAATACTTTGGACTTTGGCATTATACAAATTGTAATTTACCGCAAGCTCTCAAAATCATGGGCACAGGCATGACTGGGCAGAACTTGCACAGAACTTCTTGTCAGGGAAAATAATTCCAATTTTGTGCAAGTAGCGACTTTCCTCATCCTGCATCCATGTAAAACTAAATGACTGATCACATTTGGTCTCTAAAACTAAACAATTTTGAGTCTGGCTAGCAAAAGATAGGAAGCCACTGACTGAAATATCCAAAAACCTCATTCAAGAAAGAGGACAAGGTACTCATTCCCAATCGCTCACTCACCACACAGAGACATACTGACAACTGTGCCCAGCAGTGCTAAATTCCTAAACAGAAAAGCCTCAACAGGCAAGAAGTTTGAATCACCAGAGCAGAGAACAGAGATTGTTTCTGTTCTGTATTCTGATCCAACCATGATGGTAACAGGAGCAGAATCCTGGAAACTGTTCTCTTGATTACACAGAGAAGGTAGCAGTTATAACAGCCCCTCTTGACACAGAAGCAAGATTTTGTGCCAGTAAATTAAGCAGATAGGTATTAGAAGAAAAGTAGTTTTAAGGTGCCTTTTTACAGTCTTTTTTTAAACCACAGCCATCCTTTAAATGTTGATCTGTCTCTTCGTACAGTACCAGATAGCCACCTTTCCACTTTGTCTCTCTCTCAAAGCTGTCAAGTTGCTAACCTCCAAATGAGCACTTAGATGCCATTTCTAATCTGCCAACAATATGCACTGAGATGCCCCTTGCTGATGGGAGAAGACAGCAATAAGATGGGCTTCTGTGAAGCTAAAATGAGCTTCTCTCACAGTAATGAGGCAGGACTGGCAGGCCTTGAGGCATCAAGTGAAGACTCAAAACCTAAAGATACAATGGATCTGCTGCTACTGTGCAAAGGATCACATCTGCTTCACAGTCACCATAATAGGGCCCAAAAAGGTTCTCTGCATAGAATCATAGAATCAGTAAGGCTGGAAGGGACCTCTGGAGATCATCTAGTCCAACCTCCCTGCTCAGCACGGTCACCTAGAGCATGTTAGACAGGGTTGCATCCAGGCGGGCCTTGGATATCTCCAGAGAAGGAGTCTCCACAACCTCTCTGGGCAACCTGTGCCAGTGCTCCATCTCTCTCATAGTGAAGAAATTCCCCCTCACGTTCAGGCAGAACTTCCTGTGATTCAGTTTCTGCCCATTGCCTCTTGTCCTGTCACATGGGACAACTGAAAAGAGTTTGTCCCTGTCCCCTTGACACCCTCCCTTCAGGTACTTATACACATTGATAAGATCCCCCCTCAGTCTTCTCTTCCCCAGGCTGAAGAGGCCCAGCTCTTGCAGCCGTTCCTCATAGGGCAGGTGCTCCAGCCCTCTGACCATCTTCGTAGCCCTATGCTGGACTCTCTCCAGTAGCTCCATGTCTCTCTTGTACTGGGGAGCCCAGAACTGGACACAGTGCTCAAGATGAGGCCTCACCAGGGCTGAGTAGAGGGGCAGGATCACCTCCCTCGACCTGCTGGCAACACTCTTCCCAATGCACCCCAGGATACCATTGGCCTTCTTGGCCACAAGGGCACATTGCTGGCTCATGGTCAATTTGGCATTCTTCTCTTCATTATGTATCAAATCACCTTTCCCAGTAAAACCTGGTAAGGCTGACAGAAGCAGAGCAGAATGGATTGGTACTCTCCAAGACCATAAGGAATGCCTACACGATCCTATTTTTAATTCCTCACCTAACAGGAGAGCAAAGTCACTCAGATGATCACAGATCTCAGATGAGAAGGCTCTGAATGGCTCATGTATGCAAACAGCTATCACAATTTCCCTCCTACATCAACAAGTACAGATTCTCTCCTTGATATTTGTTATTGGTGTAATGGAGGACAGGCAAGTGAAGTCAGCCATGCTCAAGGGCACTTTCAAAATACAAGCAAACAGCAAAATTTGCGGACACTACTAAGCCCTTGGTCAAAAGAAGCATGCAGCAGAAAAGGACTGACACTTGCAACAAGACAGGAGCAAGCAAAAACCTTGGGTGAAATTAGACTATTATAGCAAGGACTGTCCAGTACCAAGTAAAAAGGTTGTAATCTGCTTTCAGCTCACAGACACCTCATTTCAAAGCAAGCTGGAATAATATCTAAAGCAAACAGGTAAGACGGTAACACTGATGCATAAAAATGCCATACACAATTGGGCAATTCAAAGTTTGCCACAGTATTGCATACTACTGTGATTGACGAGCACTGTCCCAAGAACGTCTCAGGGACGTCATCCAGATGCAGTCCTTGAGGTATGATGTTAAGTTCTCCAAATGTAGTGGAGCAAAGGCACTGTGTTTTAATTATGCAGTCTCATGAATGCCTAATCTATCCCATGTTTCCCAGTGCGTTACAAATTGCCTTGTTTACTCTGAACTTTCAAGATGACACCAGGAATCTGTTCCAGTAATTTATCTTTTCTCCTAGCAGAAAGTGTTTTAGAAGATCCTAAAAAGCAGTAAGTAGGGCTCTGGTAAATCCATGTAAGTTTTGAAAAAAAATGCTTGAAGTCTCATAAAGTAATACCAAAGAAGGTTATTGTGTCATTTAATCTGCATGTTAGTGCTTGAAAAATATGAATTGGTACAGAGACTCAGTATTTTTTTTATGCATTCTGGCATCTCAGTGTAATTGGACAATGATTTCCCCAGAAGCCTTGTTCACATGTCGAGACTGGAGACCACATGATCTAATCAGCACACTGACCACTGTATTTCTTGGAACACAGAAAGGTTAGGATTGAGCCCTTGTCAAGTCACAGGCTGTACTGCAACCAGGAGAGCAGGGATGCACAGGTCATGCCAAGGTGACCAATCCACACTGCGAGCTGTCTGCTCTGAGAAGGGCTCTGTTCACTTCTGCCTTACAAGCAGAAACATACCTGAGCATCTGTAAACTGAGCAGCCAATCTGCAAGAGCTGAAAAACTCATTGATTGCTGCAAAGCGTACCATCTCTACTGAATCAGGAGAAACAGAGCAGCAGCTCCTGCAAAAGCATGAGCTCAACATCAGCAGCAAGAAACTGGAACCACGATAGGGTAGTCATGACACCTAAAAAGACTCACCAATCTTAGTTCAATGCAGCCACACTCAAAATCTGCATACCTTCCAGTGAAAAGAGTTATATTCTTCACACTTTACACTAACGCACTCCCCTTAGCTCCTGTCCTCAATTCAATTCCAGGCAATTTGGTCATTTTAAACTGAACTCAAATGCTAGGTTAATACAAATTACTATTTAAGTTATCCAAATCTGCGGACACTGCATTCATGCTAGGAGTCCCATCCCTCTCTTTCAAGGATAGGATAACTTAACTGTAGCACAATTAGCATGTAATTTGTAAGTCATTATAGTGCAAAGTATCTAGTGAGACTATTTTATTGAATAAACCTGCTGAGAGTAATTTTCTGTAAAACTATAAAAATACTAAACCATCTCCTGACTTTTTCTACCTTCTTTAGAGATCACTAAGCCTGTTGCTGCTGCCTATAATTATGTCTCATTTTAGACAGAACTAAAAGCCATAGGGTTTTGTACCTTCTACAGAACAGATTAAAGAATTTGAGAGAGGACAAGATATTTTCTTCGTAACCAAAGGCTTTGATATTCTCTAGGTTTCATTAACTAAAAACTCTGAGAAAAATGATAAGATAGGCATCAGGTGCTGGAAATGAATGCTCATATGGACTTCACTCCAGGCTTTCACATGGCAATTAGGACAACCACTAAGTTATCATCTCTGACCACTTTTGTATAGATTCCATAGAAGTAAACAACTACATTACACTAAGATGAAGGAAAGTTCCCTCCTGGGCCACATCCTGTCTCACTGTCCGGATTCACAGTTTAGCTTCTTAATAATTTTTCTTCAGTAGTGCAGCTGGCTTAAGAAATTCTCCTCCTCCCTCCAGTTTTCAGTTATTCATTCCCATGTCTTCACTGCAACAATCTGAAGGGCTGGGCTGTAAACCAGATCACTAAAGCAAGCCAAGTTAAAAGAACGAAAAGGGGAATGGAGAGAGAGAACAGCAAGAGCAGCAGCTTCTTGTGCCGGTTGCACTATAAACACAAAACATCAGGTATGATATCTTCAGTCGTTCCCTGCATAATCAAGTTTTCACTTTTGTAATGCAAGATGTATTCCAGGATACCCTCTCCATCAGCCTTGAACCTGTCTCTCTCTCTCATCAGTATAGGCCAAACCTGTAAAATCTAAACAGGTATCATTTTCTTTGGATCAAGAAAAAAGATCTGTATTGCAGATTTTTTGGTACTGTGTCCTCTATTGCAAGAGGAAGGTCAAAAGCCCCCAAGTGACAAAGCATAGTTTTTACAGGATCAAGTGTTCGTGTCATCCACTTCAATGATTCATGTGCAAAAACTATGAACATTAAAGTGTCCCATAAATCCTGTCAAAGCCAGACAATTCCCTGATCTGAAGGACAGAATAGTGGTTTTTGCCTACTTCTACATGAGAAAACCACTTGAATCATTTCAGATCTCAGCACACCTTTGTCCAATGACAATTTTAGAAAGCTACAAAACAAAGCAATCAATACTCCAAAAACATTCCAAGCTAGGAAAGGAATCTCAACATCATATTTCATGTACATTCTGTCCAGTACTCTTATCTCCCCTCAGGATGCTGAGAAAAAGGCTATTTATTTCTAGAAAGCAGAAATATATTTCATAATGATCGAATGACCATTAATACCCTCCGAAACGCAGTGGTCTACCCCTTGGTCTCCCTTGAAAGATGCACAGATGAATTCTCTACCCCTTCTGATGAAGGATTTAATTAGCAAATCATCTGTTAAAGGGAAGGTAGTTAAGTTCCTGACCAATTTCCTCTACACTCGATCCAGACGGTCATAAAGGCAATACCTTCTTCCAGAAAGGAGGACAATTTTATGCCTATGTGAAAGTTCCTTCACCTAAGGAGAGAAGCAGCATTCCCAAGAAGCAATATTTTATGTCAGGAATTGTAGGTAAACCTATAGGCCCATTCCTGAACTGTCTTATGAAGCAACAGAGTTCTTGTGCAATATCCAGACCGACCTCCAAAGAAGTAGCTTGTTGACCTGCTGTTCACTAAGTCATGGTCCTGACAGTACACATACAACAAGAAAAAAAAATGTAATACTGCTGTAGCCTTCACCTATCACTGCAGACCCTTGTATCAGATAGCATACAAAACATTTGTGATGACACACTTCCTGCTTAAAAGATCTTACAAAGCAACTATAATAGTAATAAGCTTTTTAAGACAAATCATGGCATGAGAGCTGAAACAGAAGAGGATTTTAGTTCTGCTGCAAATCACTTCATCTAGAGAGAAAAGTAGAGCTGTGGAGGAAGGGGTGAATGTACTAGACATAATTCAAGTCTATAGCACTTGCCTGAACCTGTCACTAGAACAAACACATCACACGTACTTTAGTGTATTTAATCTCACAATTTCTATGCAAAAGAAGAAAGCATTTGTACCTTCCTTCTGCAGTTGAGATATAAAGCAACAAGTAGTAGCTTGGTGCCGTGTTTAATATCATCGGGGGGTTTAAAGGCAATCAGGATTGGAACTGGACTAACGCTCCAAAGTTCTAGCCTTCCAGTCTCTAACGATGGACTCTGAATAGCTCTGCTTCGAAAAAAAATTTTTTTGATATATATACACACACAAACACATATACATGTGTATATGTATGCATGTGTATATATGTGTGCATACATGTGTGTGTGCGTGTGTATCTCAATGTCCTCCACATGTAAAGTATAAATCTGCTTCTCAGGGGTGACATGCAGCCTGAGTTAATCCGTGTAAAATGCTTTAAGATTCTCTGTTGGAATATATTGTAGAAGGCCAAATTCTATTATTAGCACCAGTAAGAGAGAAGAATTGGGAGATCCAAGCATCTTAGCCATTCTAGCCTACAGACCCCTTCAGTGAGCCAAAAGCACAACAGCCTTCTGAGTGCAAAAGAAAAACCTGAGTTCTTACAGTTCTACATTTTGTCATGAACGAAACATGGCAAGCTACAGCACAAGCAAAACTAAATACAGTTCTACTGTGGTGGGACAAATTCTCTAAGGACACAAGAGCCCCCAAAGTCTCCCTTCTCAGGAGATAGCCAAGCCTAAAGCAGCGCAACACGTCCACGTGAGAGGTCGAAATCCGAGATACACACCCTTATAGAGTCAAATTAGCCTTGTGGCCCTACTATGCAAACAAAGAATTTTCTGCACCATTTAACCTATGAAAATAGATGCTTAAAAATCCATGAAATAATATCAATCCATCTTCTACATAAATTTATATACTAAATATGTACTAATTAAAGAGCTTTTAAATAAGCTTTTTCAGACTCGGATTCCTTTCACTCCCCCTGGTTTGTGCTGGCTGCTTGCTACAGGTGCTAACATTTGCAGAATGCTTCACGATCTTTTTGGCTAAAAGGTACTGCACATATTAGCTCTGCATATTGTATTTAAGGGCTCTATATAGCAGCTGTCCATACACTGCAGGAGTTTGGCTAGAAACATTAGCTCTGCTTTCCGAGTTCTAAAACACACACACCAAAACTGAAACGTAAAGAATAAATAATTTCTTGCTCTGTTCTAAGAAGGATGAATAGAGAGCAGAGGGATAGCAAGAAAGAATAAAGGTTTTTTGCTTCTGGCTACCACTCATTTGTGAAGCTGCAGCTGTCCATATGGAGCCTGAATGCTGGCAGCAAAAGCAGCTCCATTCATCTCTCACCCCTGCGCCTTTTTGAGCGGCAACAACGCTGCAGAGCTCTAATGCCCTCCGAATGTTTGCCGGTGCCCAGTGAAACGGCCTTGGCATTGCAGAGGCAGCTGTTTGTCAGAGGCTGGCGGGGGGCTGGAGCCCACAGCCCGCCGCGCGCGCCCACAGCCCAGGAGAGCGGCCACAGCCATTACTCTCTGTCACTGCTAATCAATGTCACACCCTCTTCAGCGCTGACACCCATAATCTTGTGGGCAACAGGCCAACATCACTAACAGCTCCGCAAGCTGCTGCCTGACTCCAACAGCTCATTCTCTTTCAAAAAGTCTGTTCCAGCTTCAGTTCCAAGAAAGTACTGTGTGGTACCAAAGCTCATGCTATTCAAAACGATTCACTGCTGGTGTGCAGAGAGCACACCAGACTTTGGCTACTGCCCCATCTAACTAATCAAAATAGAAGCCTTCCCACAGCTGATCAGAAGTCTAAAGACCAGGGTAGGAGGCCTTGCACATCATCATGCAATTGTTTCACTGTATTTCACTTACTCCCCATCTGCCAAACCCACCTTAAATTTCAGCCAAGTACAAGGGAAGGCAAACTGTAGCATAGATCTAGGCCCTCCTGGAAAAACTCACTCTAAGAAACAACCCAGGAGCACTTCCTGTAAAGTAACTCTCAGGCTGTTGTATCTGAGGTAACCAGAAGTTGGAGAGTGGGGCAACAGGAATTAAGAGATAATAGTCAGCCCAGGTATGAAGGCCTGGTTCAGAAGAACGACCTGGCTAAGCCTGAACTTCTGTACAGATGACATTTGGGTATTAATCCATTGTTGAGATTATAGTCAGCTGTTTGCAAGAAGCCATGCAAAGGAGTAAAGCCAAATTAAAAGAAATCCTTCAGCTACTGCAAGAGAGTTAAGAACTGAAAGGAGAAAGAGGCATCACAGACATGAGCTAGCAACACGCATAAAGTGAAGTAATACATACATGTTTCTCTCCTTCAATCTTCTTATCAGCTGCCTGCATTGCATCCAGGTACTTAAAATACAGTTCCATCAGCCGGTCAACCTGCAAGGGCAGAAGAGAGAGACCTAAGCAAGAACAATGCAATAATATTTAATCCTTCATGCTATGTTGTTTTCCTCCCAGCTGCAGTCTTCACAAAATAACAGGCAATTCCGTCACTCACAAGAATGAGCACATTACAGGAGGATGGGACAAGCGTTGGACAGAGAAGCACACCGAGTCTCTGCAGGCATCTGGATGGAATCCCATATCACAATACGGTCTTATCTACTCCAGCCAAACAGAAGCAAATAGACATGTGTCCATAGCTTGCTTGCTCTCCTGTTTTGTGGTTCTCCAATTCTCCTGGTTTCTTAAATGGACCTTTCTGCCTAAGCTTCTGTTAAGTATATCAGACATGTTACGGCTCTCCTGAACTTCACAGTACTGGACTAAGCAACTGACAAATTTTCTAGTAGTGGAAAATTTTCTGCAATTGAACACTTTAAAAACACACTGAGGAGGAACACAGAGGAACTTACTTTATGTTAGTGGTAGAATTTACAAATCTAATGGGAATTACTGGCTTATAAGAACTGCTGTTTGCTGTCCTGCAGCTGTCTGATCTATTTACCACCAAGTAAACATTTTGGGAAGGATTTCCAGAACATCACTAATATGGTGCATTCTAAGGGAGGAATGAGGAATGATAAGTGTATGCTAAATCAATGCCTAAACTTTCTGTAAGAAAGCATCACTAGAAAAAACTGGCACCTTTCCATATCCAGGTCCCACAGAGCTAGCGCAATGTAATACCACACAGCATGTGTTACATGCTCAGGCTTCAAGAGGCACACACAACCAGGGCTGAGAATCATTACTATCAAACGCAAGAGAACCAACAAACAAAAGCACCTATGATCCAGGAGATCAAGCATTAAAGGCATTCCAGTTCTCCTGTTTGTTGATAACAACATGAATGAGGAGGAGGGAAGGAGAAGGAGAGCATGTGGGCATACAAGTCTTTACAGTTAGATAAAATAACTATTTTTAGTAATTTAGGAAGTGCACATAGGCATTCTGCCATTATCAAGCACACTCCCCAGTCTGCTAGTCCAGCAAGTGCAAACAAATATTCAGCACACTCACCTTCTCACTGTCATTCTCTGTGAATTTATTCAGCAACCGTGTCCTTTGCTGCCCTCTCAGGTTTCGCAGAAGGGAGGCCAGGATAGAACAGACATGTTCTGGAGGTATATAATGAAAATTGCATGCTGAAATCAGAAATAGGGGCTTATTTTCTTTGTAACATGCCATTAAATTTACTACTAACACTCCAGTACGTAACTGTAAGCAGAACCCTGGTTCTTACCCATCACGTTAAGGACAGAAGACGGAACAGAGAGCTAAGTCATAAGCTAGCTGTCTCCGTAGAGAACACAGACAGCTCCTCTCCCATCACAACCAAACCAGAAAGGTCTCTTCTGGATTCTGCTGTAATACACCTGCTACACAGACGATCTTTGGGAACATGCCTGATTTAACAACAACGGCCCCAGGAAAAGCAACTTAAAAAAAGCACAAATTCTACTTCAGTTCAGCTCCCCGGGCTGACATACCTGCCTAGTGGCACACATTCTTTTCAGGCATTCGCCATCACAGCTAAAGGCACAGCACTTTGTTTCCTCCCTTGCAGCTAAAAGGAACACTGGCCCCAAACCAGGATTCATTTGGAAGCTGACATTGTCATTCAAATGACCCTTGGGTTACCAAGCAGGGAATGATTATTAAAACAGGAAAGCTTGAAAAAGGAATAACCGCGCCAGCGTACAGCTCCTGCAGAGACTTAATTGGTATTAGCTAGACAAAAATCCTCAAACAAAGCACTCTTATTTACAGAAAATCTGGTGAATTGAATATGAATATGCCACAACAAACAAGAAATAACCAAATAAATCTGTTCTGCACTCTTCCAGATTCCACCTGGGGATCATATTTTACAGCACAAACCTTGGAGTCAAGTTTAAAAAAATAAAATAAAATGAAATAAAATAAAAAATCAACTTTGCAAGCACACACGAGATAACATCTGTGTTTATGTCCAACCAAAATTTCACTTTGAATGGTGACTGAACCAAGCCTCAAATCTGTAACAATGTTTGTCTCCTCCTGAACAGCAGGACAAAGCTCTAAGGAGTTCTTTTCTTTACAAACGCAGATGTCCCTCCATAGAAGGACTATGAAAGGCTGTACCTGAAGGGCCACACCGCATTGCTTCTTTTATGCCTTCTAAGCATCTTTCAGAAGATCCTCTCGAACAAACATCACAGCAGAATATCTTCTACACTGTTACTAACAAAATATGGTACACTCTCTTATCAAAGGCCTGTTTCTGCAGAATAGTGAACACATTCAAGGCATTCAGGCAAACAAGCATTTCATAACTGCGTACTGAGCTCTTTGCTTCAGAAGGCAAGGCAGCAAAATGCTGCTCTAAACATTACGCTTCCAGGCTGTATTATGCTTCTTTAAACACTAGTATTTGGCTTTACCAGACTTCTGCGAAGTAGAAAAAGTGTTTCTGTGTCCTCATTTCTTCAGAAAGATTCACTAGTTTTATATGCAATTTATATAAAATGCATGTATAAAATCACACTCTTTTTGAAACATTTCCAAACAAGCTCTCAAGTTGCAACTGTCATGAGCTCTGGCTCTTTTTCATTTTGCCAATGAACAATGTCGCGGGGTGGGGGGGGGGGGGGAGAAGAAAGGGGAAAAAAAAAAAAGAAAAAAAGAAAAAAGGAAAAACCCCACTCATGAACTGATTCACTTCTGGAAACAAGGTTGAGTTCACAGAAGGAGTCCAGAGAAGATAAAGGTGTCTTTTTTCCTCTGTGAAAAGAGAGTATTGTAGGACATATACAAGCACTTGTTTGCACTCCTTGCATTACTCTTACAAGGGCACAGGATATGCAGAGATGTAAATCATTCGCAAAACATATGCCAACATTAGAAATGATGCAGGATATCAAGTAGTACATGATTTTAATACACGGAAATAAAACGAAGCACAAAGGCACAAAGCAAATGACAGAGGCACCAGTTTCTCTGCTCTACCAAATCATTCAGTATTGCTTCCTGCATACAAGTCTGCATTAAGTACAGACCTCATATTTCAGATATTTCAATATATTCAAAACTATAATTGCTCCAAGATGTCTTCACTTTAATCTTGTCGATTAAGACTGATGAAAAATAGTAGCTATAAAAATTTCCTCACCTAAGGTGGAGGAAGGGAGGAAGGGGTGTCAAGGTTTGTTATTTTCAGAGAAAAATATGATACAGAGGAGAGGGATCATCATCTTATTGCCGTCAAACCTTTTTAACATGCATTTCCACAGTGATGCTTAGCCTGGAGCCACGAGCAGCCTTGATCAATGGCGCTAGCACACAAAGAACAAGCGGCATCCACCTGTTTGGAGCGTTTCCATTACCAGCGAGCTCTGCTTTCCTTTAAAGGCTAAGGTTACCAAAGGCACTTGCCCAACTTGTGGGTCTGCCCTCATTTACCATAGATTATCTGCATACTACATAAGGGCAGCAAACAGAAGAGGATATATACCCATGCGCACATACACACCATTTCATTAGCTACTTATAAATGTAGCTTCCTTAGAAACAGATTTCTGCCTGAGGTGGTGTCAATTTTTCATGTACCAAAGAGATTGGGAGAGCTGCTGGCAGGAAGAGCAGAGGAGATAACAGGTTTATCTGGTGTCCAGAACCACTGAGCTGCTCCATCATTTCGACAGAATAGCATGGAGGTGAAGGATGGCTCTGGATATGTCAGTGCAGGCTCCTCCTGCAGAGAAACAGTTATTCCACAGGAACTATATCAAATTAGATGTCTATATTAAAAACAAACCAAAAAACTGCGAAAGCTTCCAAAGCCCCTGCAAGGTCCTATCTTCTTAATGTGAAAAGTTATGAAAAAAGTGGGTTTTGTTGTTTTTTTAAAATATATTCTAACAGATGTTCTTTGCTCTAGAAGGAAATCATCAGTTCCAGTCTACTAGGATTCACCTATGCTGCCTGTAGTAAAAAGGAAAAATCAGGGTATTGGTCAAAGAGCGCTCCACTCAGCTATTACAGTCTCTCCTAATATGCTATTATAGTCTCTGCTAATATGCGATGACCCATTCTCCCACTTGATGGGCTTCTCATTCCTTTCTTTTCTTTTCAGGATTTGTCACAGGTACTCGAACAGCACAGTTACCCTAGGAACAAAAAAAGTCTTTTTAATCTACTATCACACTGAGCATTAGCTCCTGACTTTCAAGTCCCTTTTCTAGCAGTACTCAGGGAGGTGGGACCACGAGCAGGAAAACAGATCTGGTGACAGAGTGAAAGTAATGGAATTATTTGCATAGTTATTATTATTATTAAGCCCCGAAAGGCACATTTTGCCCATCAGATCCAACCTCTTTTATACCATAGGCACAACTGCACAAAACATTTCACAAAGCAACTCCTGCATCAAGGGTATAGTTTCTGTATAAATCCATATCTACCTTTTAAAGAAACACCTTGCTTGAGTTACAGTTTAAATTATATTTCACCCTTGACAGACGCTCTAATAACTAGGTCTACTTATTGTTTAAAATTTGCATTTTATTTCCTGGTTGATTTTCTTTGGCTTCAACTCCCAGTCAACTGGCTGGATTTGCCTCTGTTCGCAAGATTAAAGGCATCTTCAATATCAAGCATCTGTTCCCTACAAGGGTGTTCATATGTGCCATTCAAGTTTTGTATTAATCACTCCTCTGACAAAAAAAAACAAATGCCTCCAACTATAAATTATATATACCAGACAAAAAAAAAAAAAAAAAAAAAAAAAAGATCTGTTACTCCTCTATATTACATCCCCCACACACACTTCACCCCACTCCCAACTTTGTCTGGGGGGAAGCGGTGAACTATTTTAGTAACAGTATTCTCATCAATGGTTTATACCTTCATTATCTTTTCAACATTCCTTCACAAGGAAACAATTTTGGGCACCATTTCTGCTTTGGTGCTCACAAGCAGATGGCTATCTATATTTATCAATACAAATCCTTAAAACTGAGAAGTCTAAAGAAAAGTATGTATCTTAAAAACACTTGAGGGTATTCTTTATACACATCACTCCAGGAAATCCAGGAAACAGACATAACTGTCTAGCCCAAATAAAGTTATTTTATAGAAATGTTCCTGAACTAATTTTTTTTCTTCATCTGCTTCTTGAAAAGTGCTCGAGTGTGGCTCATACCCACCTCTTCCATCACATTTACACTGTAATGCAATTCATGGCCCAACAAACACCAACATCTACGTGGCAAGACCACAACAACGTTAGCCAAAAATCAAGACAAATCTTGGGGTAACAGAAGTACTACAGAGTAAGTGTCTGAATCTGTTGTTCAGTGGATTAGAATATCTACATAGCCAGCAGGAAGTGAGAGGTGTTAGCCCGGGAACACGCACGCTTCTGCAGACATGGGGATCTTGCCGTTTCCCAGCGGACTGCACTAACATGCATCTCATACGCAAAATTAAAAACAAAAAAGTGTAACTCTTGTATTTGCTCTCAGTGGGATCTTTGGAAAAGGATTAGCAATTGTTGCTACTCTGAATCCCTCAGAAAGTATAATCCACAGCTGATCAGCTTTGTTCTCAGCTGACAGATACAGGCCACATTTTAGCACCCCTCAAGCGGCAAAGCACCCCCAGGCAGTCCGACCGGCTAACTGCAAAGGGAGCTTGTGCTCAGCCAAAGTCAGTATCACCTGCACAAAAAGGGTCATTTCCAGGGAGGAAACAGGGCAAGGCTGGAGGCAAAGGCTGCTGCCTGTCCCCAGCGCAAAATAAATGTTACACATAAAATATATTACATATACCTTCACAAACAAACAAAATATATTTATATTTCTTTTGAAATATAGATTTAAAAATTCAGTCAGACACAGCACCAACAAAGGTTCCTTTACTAGGAAGGAAGTTACCAGCTGGCAGCTGAGAACAACTTTTTTAAGTATAAACACCCCAAAAGCTCACAAAACTCACATACACATGAAGATAAACACTTCTCTTTCTTATTACCGAATAACACTGTTTTCTTTCCCATCCACTAGTTCACCTGCAAGTACCTGTAATTCTAGGTGCTGTGACGCACCGCCTGCGCTTTGGGGCAACGCACGGGCGAGCTGCATCTCGTTTGCCCTGGGCAGGTCGTGCTGCACACGCTCACCCGCCTGCACTAAGAGCTCTCCTTAGACCAGTGCCGTCTTGGACTGTCCAGAGCCTTTCCCACTCCCGACAGACATGCAAGGCTTTGGAATGCAAGCAGGGTTTAAAATACCCTAATTAGATCGATCTTGACTTCAGCTGTGGTGTGTTGGAATACATATTAATCTATTCCATGGTTGGCACTGGCAGCTGCGCCAGCAGGAGGTCCTGTCAAATCAAACCGCAACATTACACTCCTCTGCCTTTATTATTTCCCCCCCTCCCCCTTTTTTCTGCATTTCATTGAAACAGGCACCTGCCTAGCAGGGGGGGAAGCTCTCATCGGCGGAGCTGAGCACAGGCACACTCCACTGGAGCCCTGACACAGAAAGCAAGCCTCCCCCTGGAGAAAGACAGCGAGGCGTGCGTTTCTGGGGACGAGAGGGGTGACAGCAGCCACGTGCTGGAAGAGAAGGATATTCTGATGAACTCACTAAAATTTAAAAGCCTTCTGTCTTGTAAAGAACTCTTAAGATAAGTTGTGGTTTCTAAACAGGAGCAGGAAAGAGCAAGAAAAGAAAGAAAGCCACATCTTTCAGAAACTTTTACCCTTCCCAGATTCGTGCACAAAACTCTGGGGCTTCAAGCCTGTTTGCTACCAAAAACTTCAGGAATCCCTAGCACATCCTAAGGGCAGGCCAATTCCACCAACTGCTCTCACAGGAGAAATACTGCAGCTAGATTTAAACATTGGCTTACCCGTGAGAAGCCGTGTATCCACTGCAAAGACCACCACCAGTCTAATTTAGGCATGCTCAGATGAGTCTGCTTGTGGTACCAGGATCAGCCACGCTATCTCCTACTGCACTGACTGACGGGGCAGAGAGACCTTGGCTTGCCATCAGCTGGAACAGCATTTGATCTCAACTTCCCATTCAGTGACCCATTTCATCTTTGACTGTCTGAATGCGATTAAGCAATGAGTTATTGCACATTAGGTGCAGTGATTTCCTAATATAGAAAGTATACCTATAACATGAAAAAGACTTGAGGAATATTTACTACATATTGTGCGAGTTCTCCAGCACGTATCCCTCCCTTCACTTAGCATATTTTGATAGTCATTTTTCTTTTTAATGAACACACAATCATCATGAGTTGCTTTTCTCTCATTTGTTCTAGTGTTTTCTACCATTCTATTTGCCTTGCTAGAAAACAACAATCCATAAGCAAAGATTCTAAGATTTTTAGTCTCAGAAACATATAAAGCAATTAACTAGAGAGCATCTGCTAAAGGATGTTGCTTCCACATTGACACTCTTTTATTCCATCACCAGATTTTAGCATCCCAAAATAAAATTAAATTAAATTAAAAAAACTGAACTTTTCCCCCCCAGCAGTAATAATGATCAGCTCTGGAAGCAGCAGAAAGTCTGATGAAACTGTCATCACTTGAAGAATTTAAAATCAAGACTTGGGAGGCACCAAACGTACAGGCTTTATTCAGTGGAGGCCAGCCTATTTTTCGTGAGACCAAGCTGTCTGCGAGAAGCTCAAACACACCTCCTTCTGCCAAGTTTACATCCCACTATTAAGAGCAGAGGCTATAGGTAATGCAACTCCCCAGCTGAGAGAGGAAAACAGCCTACATGAAGCACTGAGGCCAATACTGCCAAATCACTTCGGGATCCAGCTATGCATCCAACCCAGCCTAATCCAAAGGAGATGAGGAGTGCTCAACCAGCTGACTTCTGGAGTTTCTCCTCTCCACACTTACTGAGGTACATAAAATATATCCAAACAAAGGTTTTGCAAGGCAACTTGCAAGGTCACAGAAGGCCTGCCACTCCTGCACCCCAGTAATTTTTTGGTTCATTATGAAGTTACAAGTGGAATTAAGAACATGCTATTTAAATGTTATAGCATCCAGTATGAATACCTCTTTCTACATGCATTAATACTTAGCATTTTAAAAGAGTACCCTACTCAAGTGTCTCAAAGTATTTTGCAGTAAAAAAAGTCTTGTCTTAGAACACTGACAGTAGTAAGAAATACTTCAGTTTTACTGATAGGTAAACTGAGGCCCGGAAAAGCTGAAAAAGGTATGCACTTGTTGTCCCTGGTGAGCTGGAATCCAACTATCACACTGAGTATAAGAAAAAATTCCTTCCAGTCACTGAGAAAATTTATTTTTGTGACATTCTTGTAACAGAATGTTAACTTTAATTGAGATAAATTTAACTCTGTACTCAGTTGTCATGACTCATTCAAATAGCAGATTCCTGTTGTATTCTGGAGGGTTGATGGTAAAAATAAATTGCCATAACAGAGTTCTGTTTAAATGGACTGATGCCTTCACTGGTTACTCATTTCAGAAGACCATCAATGAAAAATATTTTCTGCTGGCTAACAGAAGGTGTTCAGTTAACAGAGATGAACTTTATCAGGTCATTCTTCTGTAGCCTTTCCACTCTTTCCATGGCCAAGGAACTTAGTTATGCAGCAGATATTCACTCCAAGGGCTTTTCTCTCACAAAAAAAAAAAAAAAAAAAAAAAAAAAAAAAAAAGTGAGAGAAATTCTCATTTGGAAATCAGCTGTACTAGTTCTAAGGTTATCAAATTAAGTCCCCTGAAGTAAAACTGACATCTAAGTCAAGAGAAAGCATTTAAATTAAGATGAATTGAACAAACATCCTTTTATAGTTCATTAGACTCTGCAAATGAGCAAAACTAGAGTCCAAACAATCATTCAGAGAAAGAGAGAATATATACCCTATCAAACAAGTTATGATTGCTTCAGTACAGACTCTCTAATTTACAATGAAATTTGGTTTCCCCATTTTTAGCTGACTGAAGCTGTTCAAGAATTTCAAATTAGTACACAGTGCTTCTATTTGATTGTTGCTGGTGTCGTTCAGCAACAAAAATCCTTTCATCTTTATGGACAAGCAAGACACCCTGTCTGACTCTTAGCTCTGTGCCCGCTGAAACTCTGTTACTCCCCCTGTCTCCTCCCCCAAAAGACAGTTTATGCTTTTTATTATTTTCATGGTCAGCACTCAAGAACAGACATCCCTGCAGCATCTCCCAACGTGTTTCAAAGTTTAGAGTACAAAAACATTATTTCAAATCTTACCCTAAATTTATTCCAAAAATTACCAAGACCCAAATTCACTCTTATTTTCTGCAATTACAGATGCTACGTATTTGCCTTGTTGCCCTTCCATCTTTGTTTCACTGAAGCTGTAATAGTCAGACTCTTCTCAGGATGCCCCACCAGAACTCATGGGTCTCCTCTTTAACATGGTAGATCACATTTTTAATTCTCTTAAGTGTCTAAAGAAGTTCCAGTCTCAGACTGTCTAAGAGTACATTTTTCTCCAAAATTTGACCCTTATCTTTCTATCAATACCTACTATAAGCAGGCTATGTTATACTCCCACATATCGCTCACTTATCTGCATAAATTATCAACCGCCATTATTTGCTCCAAACAATGTCAAGCAGTATCTAAGGAGGCCTGGCTGACGTCATCCAAGAAATTCAGGCCGTAATTGCTTGAGAAAACTAATGAAACATACTATTTATAAAATGCAAGCATATATTTAAGAGGTTGGCAAGTATCAATTCAATATACCTCATCTGTTTTCTGAGGTCTTTACAGCAAATAGAGGAGGATGCACAAGCAAAGCACACCCTGCTCCTTGGGAAATGAGCAGGTAAGAATATGACTATTTGCTCCCCGACCTCAGCAAAAATTAGAAGTGTAATCATCTACATCATAATTTTGTCAGCTGAGCAAAGCTGAGATTCCAGCAATCACACCCACAAGACCACATCAAAGAAACACTACTTCCTACAATGATCGACCATCTCTCTCCTATACTGGCCAGCTGAGTTGGATACTCAAAAGTATTCTGACCTCACAGAGGAACACTCTGTATTTCTGTCTGGAGTTGCAAAATACTTCTGTTTTTAATTGCTTTATTACCTCAGAAAAAAGAAATTGCTTCAAATGAGATTCTTTTTCTCCCCAACTTGATACTCTCCGCCATATATCATGATCTGTCCAATCAGACAAAATTCAGGTGTAGATTGTGTAGGCAGTTAGGCACCAACGGTCAAATTTTTAGGCTCAAATCATACTTAAAATGGTAAGGCAATTTCCCCCTTTTTCTTTAATTATATAAATGCATATAAAGCTTAAATATTTACAGTTTGGATTAAAACTGCTCACAGGCTACCCTATATAACTATTTTAAACATTGTCAGCATCTGCAAAATTTAGGACAAAAATATAGTTACTCCTCACCCACCACTGGCACCTTTATGCTATTGAAAATAATAACTTCTTATAAAGTATTTCTTCTTATTTCTATCAAATTTAATATGGATCATAAAGTTTTGTAATAAATGAAAGCTGGCTAAGTTGCATTGACAAAACAATAAATATGCTAGTGAAAAAACCCTCAAATCAAGAACAAGATCTTCAAGACGATACAATAAATACTATTTTACACAGTACATGTGAAAAACATTACTAGTATATGTATTTAAAATAAACACAATGGGGAGAGCATTTTCCTACCAGCATCAAAAAAAGAAAAGAAATATTTTGTGCTCTGAAGATAAAGCATCAGATAGATATCCAACGAGAGAAATATTTCTGCAGCTAACTATTAAAGCATCCTCAGGCCCATTGAGCCGCAGCCAATGGTGATACCTGCAACCTGACAGCACTTAGGAGCTACCAACAAAGGAAATATTAAGACAGGCCGAGGAGCTATGTCTCCGTGGACAAATGCTACTGGCAGAGCTGCTTGATGCCTCATCCTATGACAAAGCACTTTAACAAGGTTGTCAATTAAGTCGTGGTAATTAGGCTCTCAGGTTAACAGCCCATAGAGATTCATACTCTGCAGTGTAACTACTGGTGGCTATCCGGATGCAGTCTCAGTAGCAGTAAGTTTGATGTGAATCTGTTCACAGTGCAAAGGTCTTTTTTTTTTTTTTTTTTTTTTAATAAATACTGATGCCTTTGTTACAAAGCCATTCTAGTTATTCCTTTAAAGAAATATGTTCCCTCATTTGGCATACGCATGATCACTTTCCTAGTAGAAGAGGATCATTCCGTTTTTGAGGGTTTGAATACAGGAGAAAATTTTATAAGAGAAGATGGCAAAGACAGACTGACAACTAGCATTCTGCTTGGTAAAGAAACAAGACGTGCAGAAAAAGACGCACTCCTAGGATCAACGCAGCACAGAGGGCATTAATTCTCAAGCATCCTAGACTTATATGACTTCCCTTAAAACTAGTAAGCACTAAGAATTCATTTTAGTATTCCTGTTCAATCAGTAGCTTGTAATGGCTGACCACCAAACAGCAATGCCTCCAAGCACAGAATTATTGTGTTGCTGGTGAAACATTTGGCAAAGTAAGGGCATATACTATGCTGCTTGTATGCACGTCAAGACAATGCCTCTGATGGGCTCCAGGCAAATTCTGTTAAACATCTCAATTAACTTCAAGTGTTATAAACTCACTAATTCATCTGCCCAATGATGCAAAACAAAGAAAATTGGACTTACCATCACAGCTTTTTAGAGACTTTATTTTAATAAAACTGATTTCTGGACTCATCTTAATGTCCTCCATTTCTACTTAGTATTAACGAGATGGAGGTATGATGCGAAGATACTTTGCAAGGACAGCTCTGCTTTACAGGGCAGATTTGCCTTCTTTCTAATACAAATAATTAATAACCTGACCCCTCCATAGGGGCTTTCTGAACTGCTACCTAATCCTCACAGTAGCCAAGGTGGCAAATAGATGTCATCTGCAGGCTCCAAATGGAACAGATGAGACAGAGGTTAAACTCACTTCCCCAAACTGAAAAATTAAGTCAATGACACGGGCAACAGACCAGATCTCTCTGTTCCAAAGCTCATACTCCTGCCTGAGTTTTCTCTCAGTAAAAAGACTGAAGCGGCTTTATTTTCCTATTACAAATTAAGATTTCAAAACGTCCCCTAAATCCATCAGAGTGCAACTGCACTCTGCAATTTGATTACACAAACCCCAGTAACGTAAGACAGCATTTCTTCCTTCACTATAATCTATGAAAGACAAGCAACACAATACAAGATAGATCAGGAAGCCAGAACTGGCAACCTTCGTGCAAATCATTACCATGCGTGGTGCTGGGCTGCAGGTAAGTACCTTCCCTCCACAAGCAAGTGCACTAGGAAAGCACACCCACACAACCCATGGCATTTCCAGTTCTGTTTTATTATCTCTGCCTCTCGGTCCCATTGTACTCAGGATGCAGAGCTCATCTCTGCAGCTATTACAGCCTAAACATGCCTGCCAGGAACTGTCTGGCCAAGCCATTGCCTTCATTAATAAATGTTATCAACTTCCTAATGTTGGTGCTCTCAAGCAAATGTACTGTTACCAGATCACCACTGGCACATTTTTCAAGAAGAAAATGGCTGCTTACTAAATTTGTCGCTTTTCACTACTATGCCTTCTTTTAGGGAAAAATCAGAACAAGTACAGGCTTGCACCCCAAAATGCCACCTACTCTGCAGTTTTTCACTCACAATTCTGAAGAAAGAAGACACCCAGTTCTGAGGGAAAGCAACTGAAATTAGTCCAGTGCTCAGTGTAGGTCTGAACGAAGCAGACCTTCTCTCTCTGTTTTTGCTCCTGAGACTATCAAGACATCTGATAATAACTTAGATGCCAAGACTATACTAATTCACCATATAGAGATCTCATTTTGTTACTGTTTTCTTGCCGTTCTTCTCCAGTTTACTGTAACAGTTAACGATGAATACTAGGCAAGTCTAAGATCCACTCAAACCTCTTTCAGTTTTTGACAATATTCATCCTTTACAGTACCGAACTGGTACAAAATCTCAAACAACACTGGCAGTATTTAAAATTTCTTCTAAGATGCAGTCAAGTATTAACAAAATGGAAAAAAGTAATATCAGAAGCAGGAGGGAACTGACTCAAGATTCTGTTCAGCTTACAGATCTTGCAGTAATACTCCACAGAAGATTTGTGTTATAGCAGAGTTTTCCAGGGGAGAGAGAGAAAAAAAAAGTAGAAAAGAGGAACTTTAAATGTGTGCAGTTTATTTCTGCAATGCCTGATGTTCATCGAGTCACACTTCAGCGCTCAGAGCCATGAAAACACTGCTTTTGAGATGACATTTGTAGTTGCCTCATTACTCTTTTCAAAAGAGTTTTGCATCAAAGAGGCAGAACTTCAAACAACAGAGCGTGCAGAGGTAAAATAACTTATTAACAGTACATGAAATGGAATCACAAGGAACTGCTGATACTGAAACAAGTAGGGCAGCTGTGTCATCAACAGCCAGCACTGCAACAGTGAATACGCAGGCTATTGCAGACTTGAAAGCTGCAGGAGGAGCAACGAAAGGACTGGTGATTTACTCATTATCTCCTTATTGGCAGGCTTTTCAGATACTTACTTCCCATTCATTCCTCCATCACAATAAGAAGGATCTGGAGAGGGGCCTACCTTCATGCTCCTTTTCAGTTGTTCCAACTTTCTTTATCTTTTTCGGTGATTTCATGAAGAGTGGAAAGATGGTCCTCAGACCAAGAATGTCAACAAATTTGTGACAGTTATCTGTGCCCTCGGGTCCAATCATGGCATGGTCTAGTACCTTCAAGGCACTGCTACGAGAAATCTTCTTTTCTCTGCGAAAAGAAAGCCTCAGTTAAACATCTCAGGGACACGAAGAGTTTTGAGTTAAACACAGTTTATACTATCTTTGAACTACGACTTCAGTAAGACAGCACAAAAGAGAAAACTAATGTGACAAAAGACAAGTATGAAGAGTGAGTACAAGCTTTAAGCAAAGCCAAAGCCAAAACATACCAAAAAATACTTTCTTTTCAAAACTGTAATGGAAGACAAAATGTTCTCTTAGGTATATTAGATGTACTTCTTTATCACCTTACAAATAGTAGCACAAGACAGGTAGGGAAAATTGGGTTGGGTACACAAGATATATACTGCACACCAAAAGGATCTGGATTTAGAATTAACAATAATTCAATTTATTGAAAGAGTAAGCTTAGTTCAATTTCTGATGGAGGAGTCCAAAACAGGATAGCCAGAAATCATTAAAACAACGATTCTAAATCTATGACATTTGAAAACTTGACAGAAAACTACCATTATTCCTCCACAGCATTCCCCTAACAATATCCTTTGTTTTTAAAGATCCTCTGACTTTAAAACAGTAAAATGTGTTTCATGGTAGCACGAAAGAAGAGCAAAAAAACCCAAACAAATAAGAAAGTCCACATAATAGGATGCTTTGGAAGGTCCACTGACAAAGGTTACAGTTACATGAAGTGCACCCTACAAACTGGTAAACATTTACAGGACGTTAAGTGTATATATATATACACACACGCAAAGACACACATGCAGACACATGTACACGTGTCTATATACACACATATATAGACATACACACTTTTATCAACTATTTGCTTATTGGAAAAGTTTGCACAAAATTATTTCTGTAACAAAACAGACTTAATGATTCATTCTTGATATCTTGAAGTACCCACAATACACGGTTATATAAAGAAATTTATTTTGCCAAAAAAGAAAATTTAACCAACTGTAAAATGAGACTATTTCTGGATGAGAATTTTGTTTTCAAAATGGAGGGTATTGTGGTCAGCTTGGTTGCCTATATCCAATTTTTATTTGGGAAAAAAGAACTAGGAGTGTTTTGTATCAGAGAGTACATCTCCCACACCTTTCTGGATATCACAGAACAACAAACTAGCTTAAAGATAATGATTTGTATTAAATGTTTATTACACATACACGTAAATAAACTTCCCCCACAAAAGCAATGACAATCATTTATCATCACCATTCCATCAAATAACTCTGGGCTGAAACTGAATTAAAGCTTGTCGTTACATGCCGAGATCCCAATTTGGCATTTATAAAGCAACAGTTGACAACATTAGCAATGAGCTCTCCAAGATTTTCTTACTGGCAGTGACATCAGCTATGCTGAAGATAATCCTGTCTCCAAAAACTGTGTTTGAAGGGAAGCAGATAGATTTTCATCTATTCTGCTTTAATAAAATTTCAGAATTTTAATGTTGGAGATTCACTCATGATAGAAACTCCGAAAATCATCTCTAAAAATCTATACTTCTCAAATAAGAAACAAAAAAATATAATTAATTCAAGAGAATACGTAAAATACCTTGTGAAATATGAAGTGAAAAAGCAGTCACTAACAGTCTATAAAATGAATGGATCAGGTAAGCGTTAGTGGGAGCTCATGCGAACTGAAGAACGAGAACCTACAGCTTTCTCAAAGGCCAGTCCAATCATGCAATAAATTCCCTTAGGTATAGGACAGTCACAACCCTTATCACCTTCCACTCTAAAAGCGTAACGATCTCCTCTTTCTTTTCTCCAAGAGACAATTTGTTCTCCAGCAAATACGTAGTCATATGCATATTTTAAAAATAAATCCCCGCAGAAACAAGGTGTGCTCTTCCCCCAGACAGACGATGAGAACAGTTATCCTCAGACTCACAGCAGTTACACTGCGTTGCTGTCAGGTACTCAGTTTTTATTGGTGGGCGTGGAATAAGAAACTATAAAGAACAAAACATCACTCATTCGAGCCCTCTCCACGCTTGCTCTCACGGAAGGGCAGCCGCGAGGAGGCGGGCACCCACGTGCAAGCCACCCTTGCACACTCGCCTCGGCCGCGCACCTCCTGAAAGCCCGCAGAGTGGACCAGCCTTCTGACGGGCAAACGCTGCGCACGGAGACCACCCCACCACTCGCCTCCCAGAGCTGGCCCATCGGCAGCCTCCTGTCATGACAGAGCCTGCATCAGATTAAAATCAAGTTTCAGAAAAGCCCAGAGCTTTCTGAAGCCCAGGCTCCAGAGAGTTGTGGAAAAGATCTTCCCTTTAGAGCCCTATCTTTGCGAACCTGTAACAACGTGCAAACTTCACGTACGGAAACATTCTATCCTAAAAAAGCTACTTTGCCCACTGCAATCTCAGAGGTTTTTGATGCGCACTAAGTGGTTTTCAAAATCACCAACCTCAACTCAAATCTTATGCCACAATAAATTCTACTTATTAACTATGCAGTGAAGAACAGTATAAAATAAGACAGCAGTATAAAAAGCTTGATACCCTCCCCCACAATATACACCACCTTTCCTATACAGAAAGCTAGAAATAAAGTAGTCTTTCAGCTAGACAATACCAGAAATGTTTTCAGGGGAAGTAATTGCATATTGATCAAGAGTTAAGGAAGGCTGCAGAGAGCTGAACTCTGGAATATTCATTGGGTTTAAGTTCAGGCTTTTAGAGATCAATAGCTGTTTGACTGGACTGTCTAGAGTTGATTTTACTTGAAATATTTATTCTACTGAAGGGCAAGCAGTTTATCTTAGTCTCATCTGCGTTTATTGAAGTCGCAAGTAACTTCCAGCTGAACGCTAATTCAAAGACAAGTACACGTGAGTATCACCAAACGGGGAGTGACCTTGGACTTTACAGAGAACTCTAAATTACAACTTTATTTAGTAACCATTGTTTTTCTTCTTTCAACCCCACCGTATTTGAGAAAACTCTTCTGGTATGTCTACTAGTTCAAAAAGAGAAGTTACTAACAATATTTGGTCTTTCCACTGCAGCATAACACAATCTGTCACTTCCCAAAACACTAGCAAATGTAGAACACTAGATCTGCTGGACAGGTGCTGTAGAAAATGGTTCTGTTTAATTAACCAGAAGATTCAGTACACAGACATTCCAAGTTTCTACGGGGTCATTAGGAACAGCAGGACAAGAAAACATAAAAGGATTTTAATAATCATGAAAAATATACCCTGAAATAGCTATAGTTGAGCTCTGGGGAGCAGTATGGAGTTGCCTATTCCCACTTTGTTTTTGTTATATAGGCAGCAAATGTTTTTGTGAGGTTAAGAAAATCTACTGAATAGCTTTAGAATAGAAGATTGTGTTGTCCAAGTGATGCAAACTTCATAAACTCCCTTTGCTACATCTGTCTGTGCGTACACATGCACCTTCAGGTAATGACTGAGAGCACCACATACCATTTTTCCTGTGAAAAAGAGAATCTTTTTGACACCTCCCCTAGGAATCCAGTGGTTGCATCTCCTCCAAACCATAACATAATTTTACAACAAAAGCAGTAAGTTTTCTGTCAATGTGTGCAAGGAAACTGACATTAAAATCCTGCTTCTCTCTTTTGGCTTTTTAAGGTAATCTGCATTTAGGTTGCTAAAGCAGGACTGAGAGACTGCATAGTAAAAAGTGTTTCCTGACCTAAAAGAATAAAATAAAACTTGAATTGTGGTTAAAGAGAGAATTTAATTCTATGTGGCATTTATAAACCTTCTGCTAGTGGCTACCATCTTATTGATAAAATGTTTTATTTTTGATAAAGATATTACATAAAATAAACAAGCCTCCACCACTGCAGGGATGTGAAGTCTTGAATAATTGTATATATCCTTGCTCTCATTCTTCTTCAATACTGTCTACTTAAAAAAAAGCTGTCCACAAGGTCTGTCCTTCTTAATCTGGTCTTCTCCTGGACCCTCTTATTTACCTTACACATACCTGCTTGACTGGTCACAGCACTACGTCCAGATCATTGCTTTCTATAGCCATGAACACAAATTGCAGGAACAGGATCATGCTCATTTTCAGATGCCACTTCTGGCTCCCAATAAACTCACAGAAGACAACTGCATCCTTTGCTGATGGCCGTAAGTTTAAATCTCAGCATAAAGGGAACTAGTTCTATTTTCCTTACTTTATTGTCCAAAAGGAATCTCTTGAACATCTCTTAAGAGTTCAGCTGAAAGATGCTACAATTCTCTTATACCCTGTGCACATAACCATTAACAGAAACAACTACGTAGGAACACTGCATCACTAAATGTATTTGGAACCACTAGATACAGAATGCTACATTCTCAAAGACAGTAATGCAGATTCAAGCATAGTATCTCTATTCTCATACAGCTCATCTATTTCACATCATGTCAATAAACTTTCAACTTTTCAAGTAAATTAAAAAAAAAACAAAAAAACAACAACAACAAAAAAAAAAAAAACAGATCTCTGCCCCCAATCTTCAGAGGATATAGACAGGAAAGAAAGATATTCTGTCTGGTTTATAGATGAAGTCGTCAGTCACCCCGAATGACATTTTTTTTCTTTGTTATTTTCCATTAACAAGATATCAAGAAGATACAAAAGTATAATCTTCCCATGAAGTTCTCAGGATCACAACTATCAAGGTTGACCCCTAATTACAATGTTAGCCTGCACTTACCAAAGCAGTAGCATCCAAGAAAGTCTGAGCAACTGTAAGTAACTTGTAACTTCCAAATATACATCAAGAAAACTCCCCAAGATTACATAATAGCCATTTAATACCTTCTTGTTACTAAAACATTAAAAAAACTGCAGTGCCAGTTTTCAGACACACCTTACTTTGGTATTTGAGAGTACACTCCCTGAAGTTTTCCAACTACTTTCCTCACCAATTCACACCGGCGGTAACCAGTGTGCACAGTATGTTTATTTATTCATTATTTAGCGAAGACACTATGTCCAGCAGAGCTTTCTATCTTTGACCACATCAAGACCATCTATGTAAGCACATAACCTCCATGGCAGCAGCTGAGATGTTCTAAGTTTCTTCTCCTAATGTAGCTGCCTTCTAGCAGAATCTTACTGCTACTATTCATCACCACAAACTAGCTTTGTACCTTAATCATCCCAAATGGATAAGCTGTAGAGCATTTAGCTCTAACATCATTCTCTTACTACTTAATTTAACTTAATTAACTGTCAAAACATCAAACACTCAGAACTGGAAAAGTTAGTTTCCAAGAGATGCCAAAAGACATTAGAAATAAGCGCCACAATCTTGCAGTTCTGAAGATCCAAGTTAACTATTTAAATACAGACACTTGTCTGTGTAATCCCCTTCTGGAAGCAAATTTATAGCACTGATAAGGAAATATAAATATCACATCTATCAGAAGTAAAAACTTCAGGACAAGAAACAAGCACTGTGATTCTGACTCAGCCAAGGTTTTAGGTGAAAATAGTTTTAAACATATGCAGATATTCACTGTTTTCACCTATTTTAATTTACATGCATGATTATACGGGTCAGGATCCTGAAATTTCAACCATTATGAATATTAAGACAAAAAGGACTATTATGTATTACAATATAGGAGTGAACTGCCATACCAACAGTACTGATAGTGTGAAATGCTAAAAAAAAAAAAAAAAAAAAAAAAAAAAAAAAAGGTTGACAGTTCACAGAAAGAGGAAAACCATGAATCAGCAATAAAGGTTTCCACTTAACACTTTCAACCCTAGTCTGAAAGCATCATTAGGATTTAGAAGTTTTCTCTTTATGTTCAACTAGGCACTGCTCACTCTAGATGAGATTTGCAGTGTGGTACAAGTCAGGGCCAAAAAGAAAGCTGGTCTGGAGATGAGAAGCAGTCAGCCTATAAACCCACATTATTTGTTCAATATTTGTTCAAATTTGCTCAAGCCCCATACAGACTGTGGAATAAATTAGGTTCCTAAGCATCAAAAGACCGAGGTCTTACAAAACTCTTGACACAATGGAGACCAGAAAACATCCGTATTTCATCTTAAAACAGTTTATGTCAATGGATGAAACTAATGGCATGACTGCCTATGAGAGCAGGGGCCTGCTTCCAGGTTACTTCCAGATGTGCATTCACACGTTCAATGTTCCAGAACTTCAGCTCTACCTAGAGCACAAACAGCAGCCCAGATGTTGCTGGCAGTTAAATCATACTTTGTTCCTCAGAACTCTTTCATGACTATGGGAGGGAGGGAGAAGAGGGAGGAAGGAAAAAAAAAAATCCAGGCAGAAATTTTCTTCTTGTCGTAATTTTCTAGCTGAAGCCCTGGTACAGAGAATGGTAAACAGCAGAGTCCAAAAAAGGGAAGAAAGCTATTAAAAATTGAAACACTAAGTCCCACCCACATGGCAGAAGAACTTCAAGTAATTAGTTCTGCCAGGCTAGCTTAGCAGCTTAGTAGCAGAGAGAGGCTTCCCTCTCATTCTTAGTTTTGGAGGCTTTCTTTAATTAGCCTCAAGAAAACCCAGAGTTCCTATCTGAATAATCCACGTTTGGTTATTTATTCAGTTCCCTGCTGCTGCACATTACCCAGCCATGCACTGCAGGAATACATCATTTCTTGTTGGCATTTGCTAACCAGGCACTGCATGCAGCTTAGAACACCAGGGAAAGTGAGATAAAGCCCCTGCTGTGTGCAATTCAGAGGTCTAGAGGAAGCAGAGGCAACTCAGAAAAGATACAATTCAGTACCAGGCTAGGAAGTAAAAACAAAGAGGTAGCAGGAGCCCTGGAGATTGAAAGTATGACAGAACAAGTCACAAGAAGAAATGCACATTTATGCTCGTTTCACAAAAGCAATTTTTGTATTAACATCCACAAATGCACCATCTCAGAAGCTATACAAAACCGTGAAACTTGAACTAAGGAACAAAGGGGGGAAAAAAAAATCTCCCTAGAAAAAAACCCAAGCTTCTCTCCTACCCTTACAGGAGTCTTAAATCCTTAGAGGATTAGTGGCCTAACCTATAGCATTCTTTCTACCGGGTGTCTGCCAGACAAACCTGCGCTGTTATTTTCCAGAACCTATTGTGATAACCCCATTTGTTAGGAAACGAAGATAAAGACAAAAAGTGGAGCTTATAGGTCAGAGAAGGTGCAACTATCATTCTGAAAAAAGACAGACATACTAACACACAAGTTTTATAAAGGGAAAAACATATACATAAAAACCCAGAAATATCCAGCCAGAACATGTTTTTGCAAAAGCAGGTAAGAAAAATCAAAGTTATCTCTGTACCTAAGCATGAGATTCATCAGCTGTAGACCTTCGCCTTTTAGGAAACGATCACGATTGGAACTGAGCATTAGGCAGGAGCAGAGAGAGTCAAACAGATTCTCCATCATTTCTTGTTCCTCCGCTGTACTAGGATTGTGTCGTTTAAACACCTGTATGACAGAAAACAAAAAAAATCCCCCAAAGTAGAGGGCCTAATGTTCACACTGATGTAGGGTATACAGGAACATTTTACATCATAAGCTCTAAGCATTCGATAAGCATAAGGCCCCAGTCATCACAGCAGCAATCACTGACACATTCTCACTTGCAGTTGTACTGCCCCTTTGCTGCCTTGACTGTATACCAAATGAGTAGCAGTTTAACACACAACTTGAAAAACAATGGGGGGCCTCCAAAGGGAAAGGCATATTCACTGATTGCACAAACCATAAAACTATTGTTACTGGGCATAATGCCCAAAGGATATGCTCTACAACACCCTAACTTAGTGGCAATACTACCATCTGCTCAAGAAATAAAAGTGAGCAAAGAACATACTACCTACACTTAGCTCAAATCAGAGAGGCAAGGCATCTGGCACAGAGCATGTCAGACAGCCAAATTCTAACCCCTTCTATCTCCAGCTCTGTATAGTTATAACAAAATCATTTAACTTCTGTGTACCTCAAAGTTCACATCTGTAAAACAAGCATTAACTTCACTAACTGTTGTCAATAAGCTTGTGTAGAAGTTATTCAGGCACAACATCACTTCTAAATACAAAGCAGTGTTGTGCTAGTATCTAGAGATTTCTAGGACAGTGCTACACCTAGAATCTGCTCCACACCCTCACACCCAGCCTGTGAGTCTCTTGATGGTAGACACGGTATTTGCAAATTACTTACAGATAACTGCTGAAGCAGCACATCGATCCCATCCAGCTCCCCAAGCAATTCTCTGTTGTCTAGACAGGAGGGAAAGAAAAAAAAAAAAAGAGAGAGAGAGAGAGAGAGAGAGAGAGAAATGAAGCAACTGTCAGATTTTACAGCCATCTAACACTGATACATCAGCAAACAAAATCAATATGGCTTGACAGAGTACAAAAGCTGAAGACAGAGTGAGAGAGAGAGAGAGAGACAGGGAGAAGGAGAAAGAGAGAAAGAGAGTGAGAAAGAATGTGTGAGCAAGCAAAGGGAAGCCAAAAGGCAGAAGAGCGCTGTCATGATCTGAAACAACCCTGGATCCTATCCTAACAGAATATCAATAGCAGAGGCATGTCTCACCATCATTATTCTGGAGCAAAATAGCCAGCACCTCACTGCAGTACAGCTTGTTGGCATCAAAAGGCATCTTAGCCTGTTGGTGAAAGAAGGACCAAGAAACCCATCAGGACACCTTATGTTTGATTAGATTTGAAGAATACGTTAACCAAATCATTGAATGCATGAGCAACATTTAAAACAAAACACAAAAGCAGTAATTTTGCTGTATGACTCAATGACAAAATAATAATTATTTTAATGGAATCAGAGGTGACAGGGAGTTGGGTGGGGGGTGGAAGTCAACTTTGATCCTCCACACAGCCCTACATAATTAGGTTTGCTGGAGATGGCTCAAAAACTCTGAGGAAGAAAGGATACTGTTGTTTGCAAGAAAGAATCTATTTCCTGTCATAAATTTTCTGTAACTGTTATATGAGTACTCAGACTTACCCCTATTCTTAAAGTCTGCACCTGCCACCAAAAATTGAATTCCAAAAAGCACATAACAGTAATTACTAGTTTTCAAACTTTGATGTGAGTACCACGATGTCACAACCAGAAGATAGGGCTACTCTGCACAGCTGCATAGCTTTCAGCTCATACATTTCTTCCATGTTCAAATATGGGGGAAAAGAAAAAAAAGTCATATTATATAACCAAATCAGTAACTAGCTATTTTTATTCCACTGTTCAAGAGAAAAAGAGTAAGAAGTAATAGGTGCTAGGCTTAAAACATAGCATTTGTCACCTGCATTCCCCCCTGCCAAATACAGGGCTACCCACAGCTTGATTGAGTGAATCTGGCTGCACGTGGCTACATATGGGCCAATTATCTCAATCTGCTGCCACAAGAAAGGTCACAATAAACTAACATCATGCAACATAAAAACATGAAAAGCAGAAAAATCCAAAATGCCATAAAATATGGACTCTAAAATAAAGCTCTTCATTCTGAAAGTTGCCCATCAACTCTATGGATTATGGTATTTACGTACCACTTCTAAGCTGGTACAAGAGGGGGAACGTGGCAGGTGCTGGGTGCTATACAACTCTATTGGCTCCTATTACAGCGCATACCAACTGCTGTCGTAGGACGAGAGCTAGGAAATAATGTTCTGTTCTCTGAACGCTGCAAAAAGCATCACTCAAACCAGGCTTATGTTTGGAGAACTAAGCTGCTAAGCTCTCCATCTGAACTTCTGAGGCAATTTTGCCAGTCAGAATACAATTATGCAACTTGAAATGTAGGCAGAAAATGGAAATTCACATCCTATGCTGTGTGCCAGATGTCCTTACTGACTCCTAGACAGAACCTTGACTTTGAAATTCATCCTACAGACAGCATTCAGCGTCACAGTGCTCCACCCCAATGATGAGATACGGGTTTAATACTAAACACGTCTGTCAGGGTGAGAGATGCAAAACCAAGTACTGCCAAAAGCAAAGGTTACTGAAAGAGGTTTCATTAGCGTGCATCTCTCCACACTGGCATCTTGTAAGCAAGGGAAAACACTGCCTGATCACATTTCCCCCAAACACAGATGAAATTAACACCAAAAAACAAAGAAAATACACACATTCAGCACCAAGTTTCTCAGGCCTTAACAATCCTCTTCTCTTGCATCAACCAAGGGAATCCAAGTTGCGGTTATTTTGCTTTCCCAAGTTTCTAAGTCTTTAAGCAGCCAGAAAAATTACAAAGCAGATAGCAGACTTACACTCAGTATGTACCTGCCTGGAATAAAATCAACTTTTTTTTGTTTGTTTCTAAGCAAAATAAACATGATCATGTTACACAAGCAGTCTGACTTACAGGCTACTTCTGCTAACAAGTATGTAAGGGGCACAGAAGAATATCTGCATGCTTAGAAAACTGTTGGAATATATTTTGTGGTTCAGAGGCCTAACTGCAAAGATACTTAAGTGTGGAAGTGAAGTGCTAATCATGCCTTACTAATAAAGTCCAGATAAAACCCAGAATCTGACCACTAGATTTTCTTCAGTAACACTATAAACGAGTAGAACTATCAATTCATTCTCTAGAATATACTTGCAGGAAACGTTTAGGTATTGTTTCATACAAGACAGAATTAAACTGTGTAAGTCATTGCCACAGGATGCAAAGAATATCAGAAAGTATATTTGAATTCAAAAGGCAATTAGATGAACTCTTTGAAGAAAAAGCTACCAACAGCACCAGATGAATAAATACAATACTTTAGACTCAGGAATATGTTAGAGGTGTAGGAAATAAATGCATAAGAAAAAAAAAAGGCTTTATTAGTTTCATTGCTTATAGATTAGCTTTTTACTTTCCTAGAGGTCTTAATCATGAACCAGAAATCCACTACAGAGGAACCATACAAACAGAACAAAGATACTTTCTATTATACAAGTTTACAATGTAAGACAAGGCACAGAAGATAAAGTATATCCATTTAAACTAAAAACAGAGAATATAAGCCTTGAATTATAACTGGCTTTTTGTCCTTAACTTGGCTTCTACCAACACACAAAAGAACTTCCACCTGGCTTCATTTAAGTAGTGTTTTAAGTTCATACTAACTGGTCTATAAAGGGAAGGCAGGTTCTGGCAGAACTCTAGCACTGCTGGTACTTGAGCTACGAATGCAATGGTAACACAGCTACTCAGGCTAATCAAATCACAGCAGCCCAAGCGTTGTTTTGTAGTGCTGTCACGTGTCCAACTCTGCAATAATGGCAAGACTGTAGTTCTCATGGCACAATCAGGGACACATTAGCAAAAAGAACATCCTCAAAAAAAGGCAGAAAGTAAAGACATCCAGATTGACACAACATTACAGATATTCTTTCCAGCAGACACTACAAAAATCAGATCGTTGCTACTCACGGACTTAAACCACATTGTGTGGACCTTCTTATACACAGTCATCTCTTTCAATTTTGCTAGTTTATAATTAAAGGGACATTTTACAGTTTGAGGAAAGTTAAATTCACTGTATTCACAAACGTTGTAACAAAGAAAGATAACCTATACAAACCAAAAAAGCTAATAATAGTGTTTGGCATAATATTAAGAGCCCAAGGCTATCTCAAATACTCTAGCTTGCAGACCACCAGCTTGTCAGGTTTTATTGTGATCTCTCTCAAATGGCAATAGGAAAATAAGCTCACCTTCAGCCTCTTGAGCAACCACTGCATGAGGCCCTGCTGTGCAGCTTCTGTGCACATCTCTGGTCGGAACTCTGCCATGTTCTCTACAATTGCTGAGAAAATAGACACAGAAAATATTAATTTCCCCTCCCCCATCTGCAGTTCAGCCCTCACCTGTATCAACACTGCTTTGCCAGGTCCTTCCTACAGCTGCACTGCTCTTTTCAATGTTACTTATTTGCAAAACTGTCTGGTTTTGATGGTTCCTTAAGCTCAGGTGTACAATACTGTCTCATTTTTTTCACTGCTAACACAGTCTGTCTTCAGTGTGATATCACGTCTGCTGGAAGAAGACTAAGATATTTTCCCTTTATTCTGGTATCAATTTCCACTGTGCAAACTTAAACTAACAAGAGCTGATCCTTCACAACAGCATCAGCAAAAAATCCAAAATTCTTGCTTCCAGGATCTCTCATTCTTCCAGTCCTCAGAGACATAAGGAATCAAAGGATTTACCAACCTGAGCAACTGAAAAAAGTGGATGATGGTCTGAGTATTAATAATGGAAACACATTGCAAAAGAGTAACTATGTTGACAGTTAAGACTGGGGAGCAGAAGGATAATGATATAGTCTTATAAAATGTAAATTTTTTACCACATGAAGGTTAAATATATTCTAAGACATGAACAGCTCTCATAACTGAATAGAGTAAGGTTCATAGCTGAATACGGAGTAAACACATGGTCAGTAAATTAAGCTTTTTGGCACAATGCACAGAATTTCATCTGTATATCTGCGCATTCTTACATAATCACTTTGAGAAGAGGCACCTTGGAAACAGTCATGGAAAAACACTAGCTCAACAGATTTACGCTTTACTATGAGCAAGTTAAAGTTGGGCTTGAATGAAATTCACGCTAGCTTTACTTCAGTGTCGTCAGTTCAAGAAAAAGAAGGTAGAGGAGGAAGGGAAGCAGAGGGGTAAGCCTACCTCCCGTTGTACAAAATACAGAAAGAAGCAAGATGCTCTGCTACAGCCACTTACCAAGTGTGTTGTGGACACCATCAGCTTCTTCTTTCACACTTTCATCCAGGCGTTCTAAATTCTGGACCAACAAGGCCACAACCTGGCCCTCCACCTAAATTGCCACAGTTACAAGAAAAAAGAAAGAGGATTCAAAAAAGGAAGATATGGGAGGGAGAACAGGGAGATGGGAAAAGGATTAAAATAAACACATATTATACATATGTGTGCATGCGTGTTTGTGTACATATATAATATAACACCTCAGGAGATATTAATAATCTTGCTCTAAAATTGCAGGGCTAGCAAAGGATTCATCAAGTAAATCCATCACAATGTTTTTCTGAATTAGAAAATTTTGTGTTTCTCATGAAACAAGAACATCTGGAAGAAAAATATGACCCATGTCAGTCTTATTCCCTGAATCACCCCCAATTGATTTATAATTCCTCTGAATTCTTAAGCACTAGACACTTCAAACCACTAAGTATTAGCTAGCTGTCAGCTCTGCAAGCAGTTCTTCTACTTTCAATTGTTTACTGCTGGTCTATCTGCATTTTTGTTACATCTTCCATCTTAAGATGTCGATAAAGTTGAAGGAACAATGGCCAAATGTCCATATTCAAATGCAAAACCTATATGAGTATCAGTGTTGCATTTAAATCCTAGTAAGGTGGATATACCAAGTTGACCTGAGTGAGCTATTGAAATCCAAACAACAGATCAACAGCAGGTATGGGAATCTACATTTGCAAGTGAGATTCCAGCCCCCTAATCAAAAAGCTAGTACAAGTTGTCTGCTTTTAAAACTGGAATGGGACAAAGTCCAGTATGACTTTGGTGAGTTTCCCATCACAGTTGCAAGCCTGGGAAGTGTAAACTATCGTTCCAATTCAAAACACTGTCTTTGAATGCTGAACAATGAAGCCATGGAAAAATAAAGGTACCAGTTGCTGTGGAAGGCAATGCAACAATCTTCACAGGTAACCTAAAAGATTATACCTACTTTCTCAATGAACAAACAAAACATCATCTAAAAAGCAGATATCTAAACATTCCTCCCGAGATATGGCTGACCTGTTTCTTTCAAAAAGAAAAACAAAACCTGTAAACTTGGCTATTATCAGGGGGTTGGCTACAAGGAAAATAGAAAGAACTTGTTTGATTACTCTCTCTCAGCACATTTTATAGAAAATGTCTTCTCTACCAGTTTCTCTTTTCCATTTCATTCATCAAGCAATCTTTCCATCAAGGGATAGTAATTAAAAATAGTCCTGAGGCCATCTGGAGGAACTCAGCTCAGGGCTACTGTAATTAACCTTTGGAAGGCAACATTATAGTGACTGAACTAGAAGGATTGTAGGAGAAAAACAGCCTTTTCACCCTGGTCTTTTATAAACAAAACAAAGAAAAGAAAACCCGTAATTCCCTGTCTTTCAATTTCAACGTAATCGTTACAGATCAAGACTGATTCAGAATGTTTCACAAATGCAGCAATTCACTAGCAGAAGCTGCCTAAAAGGAGAATAGACATGTAGATCCTCATTTTTGCTGGGCATCACTTCTCTACAAAGTGCTTCTGCTCTTTTTGGCATTCTCCTCAAGTCTAACAGCAGAAGGCACCCAGCAAAAATGCCAAGAAAAGAGGAAGTCCATCAACACAGAGGACAAGAGGCGCTCAAGAGCATTAACTAGGCAGAAAGCATGGAAGACTCAGCAATGCTACTGCACATAGGTTGTTTAATCTCTATGGCAAAAAGAATCGTTATACCTAAACTCTCCTCCACCATTAAAATGTATTAGCTCTGTTACTTGAAAGTTTTCAAGCTTTTACTTTCTTTTAAAAGAAGAAAAAAGTGTAACCTCACTATAATAACACATGTTCCAGTTCAGCCACAAATTATTCTGCTTGAAACAACTACCAGGCAGAAGTCTACTGGTCTCCCTATGCAAGAGATTGGGCTAAAATATACGAAGGACAGCAGGGACATTGTGATAACAACCTGAGCTCGGTCTCAGATTTCAGTTTTTCTAGGGAGAAAAGAAATCACTCTTTTTTGTAAAAGAAGAAGAAAAATGCCAAGGAAGCCTTGATTTTCAGTAGAACACTATCCAAGTCAAAGATACTACTTTATTCTCCCTAACTGTATGAAAAAAAATCCCCCAGCCTACACAGATTTTGAAATATGAGCATATTCCTTCCAAAAAAAGAAAGTGGTCTAACAATTTGCAAGAACAGCCTACTCCCCAAACTCTGAGATTCCATTAAAGAAATCCATCAGAGCCCTAATTATAGCATTTCAGTTATAAGAAAACAGACACATTAATTAGCAACTTCATCATGGTATCAGTATTAGGTAAAACCACAAGCTGTGGAAAGTGTGACAGACAGAGTATTCACTGCTCTGCAGGATAAGGCAGCCATTGTTCAGTCATCTAGAACAAGCTAGAGCTTACTACTTACTAGCGCATCTATGAGGACTTCAGCTCCTTCTTCACTCTCATGGAGAGTATCTATATCAGTCAGCTCTTGAAGCAAGTCTACCACAGCTATGGAAACATGTGGAAGATGTTAAGGACAACCAACACAGAGACAGACACATTTAACATCATAATAACACTTCTCTGTTCTAAGCCAGCATGCTCATGCCATGATCCAGAACAGCTGGTAGTGCATTACACAGCTAAGGTAAGACTACTTCAGAAGACAGTCTTCAGGAAAACTAAATATCAAGGAATTGTTATTCCTAACAATTAGGAATAATAAAACAAATGTCATCGTGTGCTCACCAGATCAGATAATTTTACTGTTACTTGATGATACTTGCTTTTTGACATTTTTAAAACAAATATTATAGAGCTGGTATAACTAGTCACCATCTTGCATTATCAACAATGAATATAAGCACAGAGAAATACATTATAATAATCTGATTTGGGTATTATCCTCTCAATGATACCCTTGCTAACCTAATACAGCATGCACCTAACAAGGCCACTGAATGAAGCAGAAGTGATAACCCCTTTCTGCCTGGCCCAATTAGGACAGCAGGCTCCTATAACCATGTACCTCACAGGAACAGCATAGCTTCTGCCAGCCCAATTTTCACTCATTAACACCAGGCTGCATAACACATGGTTCCCTTGACTGCTACACAGCTCTCTTGTACAATGAGACATATTCCATCTCATTAAACCCACTTTCTTATTTTCTCAGACACTCTGATCAATCTTCCCCAATTCCCGCTGGGATAGAGCAGGATATGCAGTTTTCAGCATGTACTATATGGTAATTTTGTGATGAATCTTTAAAATTCACAGGCTAACAAACCAGCCTCCCAGGTCTCCTATTTATGCATTTGCTCAGACACACAAGTAGCAATAAGAAAGGTATTTTAATACAGCTATTTTTAATAAGGTTACAGTCTTGACTTATCTAGTCTCAAGAAATCCTGTAATAAAGTTGCCTGTTCCAATCCCAAGCTAACCTATGTGTAGGCACTGCAGAACACATACATCAGTATGATTACTCCTTTCTTTATACTCTACAATAGTCCTTAACCAAGCCAAAGCTATCTGTATGTTTTCACGAGGGTGGATGCATCTTCAGATGATTGCTCTATCACTTCTACCTGAAGCTGCCATCAGGAACCAAACAGAAGCATGGTTATTACTTTTTGGGCACACAGTCACTTATATAAAAACATGGTTGAAGGTATCAGGTACAACTTTTAAAAGCAAGTTAGGGCATGACTCAATAAACAAATTAAGAGAAAACAACCTGCCTTAAGTTTATTCTGCAAGGAGTCACATCTATCAAGTAACACCAGCTAGAGAAAGGGGCCAACAGAAACTGCATTGAGTTCAACAAATGCAAAGGCCTGCATCTGGGATGGAACAACCCCATATATTGGGGACTGACTGCAGAAGTAACAATTCTGCAGAAAAGAATCTGGAAATCCTGGTGGACAAGCTGAATATGAGTTAGCAGTGTGGCACTGCGGTGATGAAGGTTAACTACATACGGCATTGCATTACTAACTGCAAAATCAACATATCAAGAGAACATACTGGCTGCTTGGCACCCATGTGGCAACATCTAGAATTCAGCTACCACAATAAGAGATACATATTGGACTGAGGAGAGTGGATGACAACTAAGGTGGTCAGGGGGCTAACACATAATATAAGAGGAGAGAGCGAGGGAACAGAATATGATCAACCCAAGCTACACCAAGTCAGAAGTCCTAAAGACATTTAAGACATGAACATAAATACTGTATCCACAGAATGAATTTAAATGATTAAGTATAACTTGACCCCTGACCAGCTACCATGCAACTGTGCTCGAATCTCTCCAGCAGCCAGAAGAGAGTCCATTTTCTAGGGCATTCCTATCCAGGTAGCTTCTATTGAGACTTCCAATGACAATGTCAAATGGTCCTGAAGAATTTAGGAGAAGAAAAACAAGACCTCACTTGAGGTTTTCTGGACTTTCATTAATTAAATCTTATTGGTGATCATCTTCCATTCACATGTTCTGTGCAAAACTACTCAATTCTTTGATTCAGCAGATTATTTGCACCCCCCCCAACCCAAATATTGCTTTTCTCTCCTTGCAATAGTCCCCTAAGACACTAAATTTAAATCAAACTTGAGGAATCACTTGTTTAGTATTCTCTTGGGAGAACTTATTTTAAGATCTTTTCCCACTAAGTTTTAGCAAAAACCTCAAAAAAACCTTGAGCCGTACCCTATTTTGTAATCTGTCTAGATGCTTCACTTCAACAGGGTTTCTATTCTGTAAATATGCAGCAGCATTACCATAAGAAAGGCATTACTGCAGTTTCTGTCCTGGTTCTAACATATCTGAAAACATATCAAGTTTTATAACACAGAATATTTTTTCTTTCAAAACTGTAGTTCACAGGCCAAATTTCTATGCCTAAACTAACTGACAGGCAAGTTGCAAACCAATTTAAAAGAAGTCACAGTGAAAATCCTGACAAGTTCTCAACCGTAGCCATGACCTTGGGACATGGTTTTTCATATTCCTGTACAGTCCAGCTTTTAAGGGCGCTATGAACCAGTCCGACTATCCCAGTCAAAATCCCTATAGTTTGCTTACTTTGTGAATGACAAATTTAAGACAACCTTATATAGCACACAAATGCCTGCGGTGTCTGGCTAAAAGAATAAAATATTAAACTGTGATGACTGTGAAACTGGTTAGCATAGTAGGCGATTCCCATTGTAAAACAGTAAATCATTAACAAGCATTCAATTGAGAATAATTTCCATTATAGATCACAGATAAGGCAAGCAGCAGTGTTTGCTGTTTTGCAGAAATCAGCATTCTACCAAGGTTAAGTTAACTACCAGTCAAAACAACCAAACATGTTAACAGTGTTTTGTAATGGAAACTGCTATGCAATAAAATATTTTTGTGTTTTATTTTTTATATTCTAACCACTGCTCACTTAGAAAGAATGAATTATGGTTTCTTTAGTACATAGTACTACATGGAAAAGTGATTAAAAAAAGAAAGAAAACCAAGAACCCTATATCAAACCACAAGAGCTAGCACTTACCAGTCCTTTTAATATTGCATATTTCAAAACATCTCAGAAAAGCAGGCAAGCATCACCTATCTCTTTACAGAAAATACAAGGAAGTCAAGAATTAAATGATTTTTCCAAGGTCATTAAGTGAAGAAAAGGTAAGAAGAAAAGCCACCAGAAGCCCCAAGTCCAATATGCATCCCACTAGGCTTCACTGTTCCTTCCGTTCACTAACATTTGTCAGGACACAGACACAAGATATCTCAAATCATGGCACAATTTTTCAGTTTAATCTACTGTGGAATATTTTAAAAGCAACACAGATTAAGCTCTACTTTTAAAGACTCTGCACAATAGTAAGCCAAATATAATTCTATTTATCAGCTGGTGGCTAAGTGCCAAGGCAGCAAGATATTCAAAAAACAGTATTGTCCTTGTTTAGGATTACCAAAGTCTTTAGCATACAGTACAGACTGAAAACTCTCTCCAAGATGTCCTCAGATCTTTAGAGAAGCAAGAGACAGCTGCACATAGGGGTCAGGTTCAGTGAGACCAGAAATGATTCATCATGGAAATATCTCTGGATATTCATGCAACTAAAGGGGCTACCCACACATTCAAACCTTGAGAAGACCAAATTAAATATATGAACACACGAAGAATTTATCATAGTTATAAATTAGGATGTAAAATTACAATGAGCTACTCCATAGTGGTTGAAAACATAAGAAAATTCAGCCCTCAGTGAAAAAGGAGTAACTAATTTCACTTTTACTGGGGACAATTCAAGGTGAAAGTCTATAGGTAGTGAGAACTATATGCTGCAAATCCAATACTTTAGTTTTTCCTGAGTTGTTCACCTATCTATACTCTAATGCAGCCACTCAAACTTAGATGAAAAGTTCATAAAACAAAAAAGGAGAACACTACCACTGAAAAAAACTCAGGATCAGTATTACTTGAACAAAGAAAGCTTTCACCCCAAAAAGGACATAAATTCAGTGCAGTGGGAAAGAAGAGAAAAACATATACAGCAGTCTCTGAAACTAGCATATAAGAGATTACAGAAAAGTCTGTAAAAAGCCTTCCATAAGAGCACTGCTTTAAGAATAAAGGATATCTGTGTTGTCGTGTCCAAGCAGCCCAAGGAGAGACTGCACAGCATTCAGCTCCACCAGCAGGTGGTACAAGTCTGGCATAGTCGCAATCACATGCATTTCCTGAATGATGTCATTTAAATCCAGCTCAGATTCCATGAACCTAATGCAAGACAAAAATTATTAATGAAGAGGCAAGAAGTACATCCACTGTGCTTAGCAGACAACCCTTTCAGTAGGGAGAGCAAGGCATTCCACAAGATATTAGGCAAGACTTAAGCACCCAGCTACCACACAACCCCATGCTGATCCGTTCTGGCCACCTCACAGAGTCACTGAATTCAGAACTCACTATAAGCAGTTTGTGCCTCATTCTGTCTGGCTGCTACCCCTTGAAGTTTAATCATACAGCAGTATAACCTTCCTACAATATAAGTTGCATACTGTAATTAAGTAGATTCAATACAATTCCATAAATCTGAAAGTTATAGAACTTCTCCAAAAGATCAAGGAGTTGTAACTAAACAGAGAAAACCCTGAATAAATATATAAAGAAAAAAAAAGTCTCCAGAGTGATGCACTTTTGCCAGCTATCACATACTGGACAGCATGGCTGATCATTCTCTCCTGCCAACTGGTAATAACACTGATGCTGGGAACAGCTAGTTAGCTCACACTTCTGAGAACAAAGCCATTTATTTAGATACCAAACAAAAAAAAGGAAATTTACAAAGCCTTATTTAACTTCTGTGCTCTCAAGATGCAAAGAGCAAAGTAGAAATTTAGTGCTGAAACTTCGCTAGCTGACATATAAACAACAGCAAGAGTTTAATAAACCAGGACTTTCTTCTCCATGCTGCAGTTGCAAGTGACATCTTTTTACCATATACCTCTCATCACCAGCAGTTTCAATAATGCCATTTTTAATTAACAATCTTAGTTTCAAACACAGTTTATAAGAACTACATGGCATTAACTGCCATTACATAAGTTTAATGCAACCAAAAATATCTGTATACTCAATAAATTGATTTAGAGCTGAAACAAGGCAAAGGAAGAAAGGGCAACACAGAGGAGTTGAGCATGATTTTACTTCTCTGGATTGTCAGGGAACTTGATCCGCAGCTCCTGGTTTTTGTAAGACCTCTTCTCAAAGGTGAGAATCATCTTTTTCACTGAACTTTCATCCAGAGGTTCCTCCTAATCAAATTGCAAAACACAGAGCTTAAATTTGGATGGCTGGAACAACTTCCTAGCAAAAAGCAGAATAATAATCAATATTCCGGATGTGATAAGACTGTACAGGCCCAAATCCATTAGGGATATAGCAAAGGAACAAATTGCAATCATTGGAAGTCTCACTGCAGAAAGCTGACAAAACTCATACAGATTACCATTCATTTATTGATTTGCTCCAATTTTGATCAAAGGAAGTTCCCCAGAGCAAACTCTTGTAAACTAGGTTTTTATAAATCAGAGGTTTACCAACTGAAAGTTCTCCAGAAGCTTTTCGTGAGCCTTTCTGCTACTGACATATTACAGTAAATCTGCATTAGCAGTTTTTATATAGGAAGTTTCTTTTCAGAATTCTATTGTATCATTTCTTTTTGTAGATCTAAATTCTGAGTTTATGCTCTTTGTATTTTCCTCACTTTGTCACTTAGACAAGTTTTCACTTTTATTTTTAAAGTCTCCTCTCTTGCACTCTTGTGCTTTCTTTTTATTTTTGGAGTTCTTCTGAAGTCTTTCTCAATTGGCATTTACATACATTCTCCTGTTTAAACATTAGTATAAAACCTTTTTGTGCAACCTCTCCCCGCTTGCACAAGTATGCTGAACTTGGTTGTGTTACAATCCCTATTACAAAGAAGTTCTCAAAAAAAAAAAAAAAAAAAGAAAAAAAAGAAAGAAAGAAAGAAAAAAAAATCCCATCCCCCCCCCCCCAAAAAAAAAAAAAAAAAAAAAAAAAGACCTTCCACATCTTAAGTTATGCGTCTCTCCAGTTCAGGGTTAAATCAAAAGTTGCTTCTGCTCTTGAGGATTCTTTGATTAGTGACTAAGCAACAATCTTATGAGATCTAAAATTTAAACTCCTCCAGCAAGCCCCATTACAATAATAACACCAGTCAATAGGAAGATAGTCTTCTATTATTATTGGATTTCCTACTTTCTCAAATTTAATCTGCTTTAGCGCTTCACAGTTCATGTCACCATCCCATTCAGGTAATCAATACTATAGTCCCCAAACTATATTCTTTCTACAATAGAATTTCAATCCACATAGACACTGTCACAGATTCTGACACTGTAACCTTTTTTATTTTAATTCTCTGCTTTCTTTAATAAATTCCACTATACTACAGCCATCACAGTTTGCTCTATATCTTGTATTTAAAATTTGTCCAGTATTAAAAGCATCCCACAGATTAACTTCCTTCCATCAAATATATTGATACAGTAAGCATCTCTGAAATAAAAGAGCATTTTGAAGGTACCTACATAAACAACGCTCCAAGATAATAAACACAAGATTTTGGTTCTAAAGAACCCTTGGACTTCTATCACTTAAAATGCCTGGATGTGTAAACTGTACTTGACAAACACAAGGGACTTGCACACTGCAGAAATTCACAAAACTCTAGCGAGTCACAGCTTTTGGCTATATCCATTCATCCTGGAGCTCAAATGCTAAAGAAATCCTGTATTATCTTTCTCAGCTATCAGCAACAACTGTAACGGCAATAGCTCAACATCAAAAAAACAAGGGAGATTTCAGAGACGAATGCTAGCAATGCTGTATACGAAAGACAACGATATTTTACAAACCCACATGATTCTGCAGTGGTGAATATCACTTGCTTTTTTTTATCAAACAGGACACAGCCAGCAGGAAGCAAATATCTTCTAGATTTATACCAATCCATGTGTCACATTTATAAAGTGATCTTTTCCCTGGCCCTTGGCAGAAAGGCCAGTGTTGCATTGGATTTCTGTCTCCAAGGCTTGAAATCATTTACCCTTGACAGATGCTACCCCGCTCCTGTGACCCAAGACCTTTCTTCTACAGAAGAATGTTTGCTTATTTGCTGTTGCTGCACAACTAGAGAGAGGGGGAGAGTGGTAGAGGCTGGCTGCTAAGTGTACTGATGAGAATAACAGAAAACTAATTGAAATACAGAAGCTATTTCCTAACCATACATTTTAGAAGGCAATTAGGTATTCTTGTCATAAAACAGATATTAGGCTTTTTAAAAAAATAAACAAAAAATTTAAACATGCCCTTTCTCTTTTTAAACCTTCGGAGAATATATTTGGGAAGCCCTGTTTTAAATTACTGAATAACCTACAACATAAGAAAGTAAAACCACAACCTTAAGCTGTATGTGGCATGTGAAAGTGATCAGTTAGTCTCATCATCCAAACAGAACAAAATATAAATCACAAAGTAGTAATTTAGCTACTGCTTATTTTTCATTGTTAATATATCTTTTTCAAGTATCTTCTCCTTTCCCTTCCAATTATTCATAGTGAGAAAAGTATAATGACATGTATGGAGAGTTTTACGCCAGCATTTGTCCCTTTTCTAAGATGGACACTTTGAATTCAAACAGATATAGACAATTTATTTTTCTTCTCAAGAGTTATGTCATAACAAAAAAAAATCCTTTGAACAAAGGGCAATTGTCCTCTCCAGCCTCCTCTTTCCAACATGACACCAGCAACTTACCTCTTCCTCTTCCTCTTCTCCATCCCTCTCCATTATCTGAAGAAGTTTCTTCTTCTCATCATCAGTTTCTTCCAGTGCAACAGACTCCTCTTCTCGGTGGCGATTATGTTCTCGTGCAGTAGCTTGTTTCCTCCGTGCTTTGATTTCTTCTTCCTCTTCATCACGGGGTCTTTTTGTCCCTCTGTTAGGCTAAAGGCAAAAAGAAATAAGGTGAACGATCACAAACCTTTGTTGACCTTGCAAGCCGGAACACCAACACTACACTACTTACTGAAGAAATTCTCACAGCTTGTTTAAAAGATTTGATTACAATGTGCTTAATTTAGTGAAGCAGACCATCAAAAGAATAAGATGAATAACTCTACCAAGTGCTATGTCAACATACACCTCATCTGATCCATGAATGTGATTCATGGGAAAAATATCTTCAAAATAAAAAAACACAAGTATTTCAAAGGAATGTCCACACTGAACTGACCACTGATTATATAGCAGACAAGCTTCACTGGAAATCAAGGATCCAAAATCAACTAAGACAACTGAGACAGCTTCCTGTTTTACAAACAGAAGACCAATATACTTAAGCATATAGAAATCAAAGATATTTTTTTACCCATCTATCACACAAGCTTATTTTGAATTTTTGTTGTACCCCAGTTTCCCTTGACTTCTCCTATCCTTCTGTCTAAAGTTTGCTCTCACAGAATCAAAGTCCCAGCTAGGACAAGAGTATTGTTGCTTACTACAATTCTGCAGAGGCTGGGAACCTGTTTAAACAGTGCATGTACCTCTACAGTTTGCTTGGAACACCCTATTATCTTATTTGACAATTTCTAATTAATTGGCAACATCAAGGGTCACTTGCCAGGGACTAGAAAAAGTGCATTAACCCTAATCTCGTTTTAATTAGGGTAGAAAAGTATGAAAGTGTTTGCATTGGAATAAAACACATTCAAAGCTAGATAGGCAAAAAAAAAAAAAAAAAAAAAAAAAAAAAAAAAAAAAAACACCAAAACACAAACACAAATGAAATAGATGACAGTGTCCATCTCCTGCCAGGTCCAATAAGAGTACAGGCCTCAAAGTGGGAATTTCAGCTTCCTAGAAGCTTGAGAACTTTTAGCCCCCAGAGGGCACTAAATCTTTCAGGCTTATAAGGTAGTCCTGCTGTGATTCTGATTAAAATAAGTATGCTGCACATCAGCTAACAGTGCCTCTCTGCATAAAGCTAGAGAGCATTTATGTAGCTATTTATTTTAATATAAATGAAAGGCTAGCAACTGAAAACTTAGCTCTCAAGATGGATAAATGTAACCCCCACTCACAAAAAACACCAAAGAACACTTGAAGCTTTAAATATAATGACAGGCAAACAGGGCAGCAGACTGAACAATTATATTTTTAGGGGATTAGTGCTGTCATCACTTTGGGTAAGAACAGAATCAAGGTTTTTGCTATACAGGACCATAAAAATTCAGACAACATATTAGCACAAATCTAAGCTCTAGATACTTGCTCCTAGCTAGATCTATTCAAACTTGATTATCTGTCTTCTCCCTTACTACATTTTCTCTGCTGTTTCAATTACAAATGGTACATTCCTGACTTAAACTCCTCTAAAATGCTCCCATGCACATTTAAAGCAATTACTGAGGTCATAATTCAATAGCCGTGAAGTAGTACTCTACTTTGATTTTTTTGAAATTAAAAAAGTTATTCATTTGAATTTTTGTATATATTTTTTTAAGTAGACCTCTACTACAAATCTTCCAGATATACTGAACTATAATTTCACATAGATCAACTTTGAAACAAATGTGTCATTGCCAGCAACCAATAATTTAAACCTTCCCGAACTAGCTAGCAATCCTCTCCTCTCGCCAAAAAAAAAAAAAAAAAAAGATGTTTTTCTAAATGGCATCACCTAAAAAAAAAAAAAAAAAAAAAAAAAACCCAACAACAAAAAAAACCTACGTAAATAAACATGCCTTACTCAGTGTTCTTAATGGCAGGCAGGTCTTTGTCCTTCATATGCCCTTCTGCTCCCTCCTCAATATGCAGCATTAAAGAGCAACCCAATACATCCTAAATCACCTTTGACAGATCCTTAACATTACAAACATAAACATAAAAACTAACAACACAAGAGGTCCTGAAGTTTACAGGAAAAAGCCCTAGAACATATGCCTTGGATATTCCTACTTCAGGCTCTGGAAGCTCACTCCTCTCTCTCATTCCTAAACATTAAAAAGAAAAAGCAAAAAATCCGATGAGACTGTAGCTATAATGAGGGACCGTGGGAGCTCGTGGTTTGTCAGATGCAAAGCAGAGTACCATAGGAAGGGACTATATCACCAGAACCAGATCTAAATTAAAACTCCATCATGAAGCCAAAACCGTTTCCTCTGAGTATGCAATCTACAGTATCAGAATTTGCAATCTGTTTCCAACTCAATTATTTTATCCTTTTTTTGCATTATGTATTGTTGGGGGGAGGAATCTTCCATAATACATAATAGAAGTCATTATGATAAATTATGAAAACACCCAGCATGCAATTATTAATGCTGCCAACATATCGGCAATAGACAGTAATTGAATTCCTAGGTAAACCTTATTAAGCAAGCATTAAGGTTCCTCCTTTTGTTATTGATGTTATGCTAAACCTTACTAAAAAAATTGCAGTTATCCAACAAGCATTAATAAAAACTAAGAAATCAAAGCATAAGTAAAACAGCTGTGTTTCTACTCATTTCATGAAAGATGCACAATCGTGAACAACTGATTTAAGACAAACATTATTTCCACTCTTTGATTTTTCAGTTTTGTTTTGCCCTTCTGTTTTCTAAAGGATTGCTACTAACCAACAAGAGTTAAGCATGTACACTGTTGAACTGGCATGTTTCACTACCCAAGAACATATATTGTACGTAAACATTTATGTAAATAATTTCATAACTTCACACACCTACTCAAATTTTCACTTTTTGGTAGAAAATGCCAAGTTAATCACGTTTAATAAACAAAACGTGTATCGCTTTCTACTCATTTTGGTTATGCTAAGGTGAATTTGATTTGAAGTTGGAATTTATTAGAAAGTATACAAGAAAAGCATTTTTTATTAACTAAGCTTAATTTTGTTGTTATTGAACACAGTTCACTCACTACAATATATTCAAAAAAAGAGGTTTTCATTGAAATCTAATATTGTCAAGCAAAAAACAGCCAATAGAGGGTTTAAAAAAAAACAAAAAACAACTCAGACATCTGTAAAATACTATAAAATAAACAAAAGCTGCTGATTGGTATACGGAGAATTCTTTCTCACCTTTCTCCACTATTCTTCAGTTGTATTTGGTTTTGATATTAATTGAAGTAGTCCAGTCTCCTGTGACAGACTGGAATTTGAACCTTCAGATGACAGATCCTTTCTAGAAGTACACAGCGAAACAAAGGTCTTCATCTTTACATGAACATACAACTCAAGGTCCCCAAAGAGCAGAAATGAAAGCTCTCCCCTCGTACGTTGTGAAGGTGAGCAAAATTACGTCCTACGTCAGGGAACAGCGATCTATTCAGGGCCCATGCCTTGTCTTCCTTGGAGCAGTGATTACACATCAATATGAAGATTAAATATCCCATAGAAATCCGAAAACATATTGTTTAGACCTCTGATTGTTTCCTCCAAACACCAGAAAGGTTTAGGGAAATCTCACCAATGTAGCACCATATTACTACGACAGCTCCTTGGTAAGTAACTTTGTTACTGTGGTGTTCAGAAATTAATTGTTAACAAAACCTGAAATAAATTTCATAAGTGATACAACTTCTTTTGCAAGCACATCTCAGTCAATAGCAACCTGTTCAAAGGAGCCACTGAAAAAAAACTAAAGATGAGCTGTTAATTTGGAACGCTTGAAAGCAAGTCCAAAATCTCCAGGGGTATTTTCAACATTTATGACAAATCAAGCTACTCTCAATCTTGCTTCTCCACAGTCTTTCCTGAAGCATGGCACTTTCAGATGGTACAGAAATCTAAACATCAAAAACTCAAAGAACTGTTACAAGGAAAATCCAGACACTTCCTGAGAGCTCCAAAGTTGTACAAACTGAGGAAACACATGCACTGCTGCTACATGGATACAGTTCATTACTTTAAGGGAGAAAATTATTTCCTTTCCTCTTCCCCTTTTCACTGTGTGGGGCACCTAAGTCCCCACAACATCTTACTACTGCGAGAAACACTTAGACAAGGAAAAGACAAGGGAACAAAATCTGAAGTTTCATGTTCCTATCCTAAATTGGAGCTATTGTTTAATAATAATAATAAAAAGAATTCTATACACATAAAATAGCCAATGGATGAATGTTTGTTTGCACAGAGGGGACAAAGGCAATAATGTATCTGTTACTGCAGCTGCTTCAATTTGAACCAAAGCAAAAACAGATGAGGAGCCAGATGACACCCACAAAAAGCTTTAAAAGAATTGAGCCTTTTATGAACAAACACCACAGAACTCAAGTACAACCTTTAGCAGAGACAGCAATCTTCCTTCCTTCTCTGTGGCATCAGTCAAAGAGCTCAAAGCTGCACTCTCAGTACCTCAGATAACAAGAACCAATCCTAAAAAACTGGTGCTGTCGCTAGGACTACTCACGCTGCCTTGTCTTTTCTCAAATCTCTACAGAGGCAACTCATCAATATGCCTCAAAAACAATCAGAACACTTGCCTGCAGCAATACAAATTATGAATTGTAGCCAGGGAAAAAAAAAAAAAAAAAAAAAAAAACTACAATACCAAACAAAAATTTCTGAACTTCCAGCTACCTGCTAGAAGGCATTTGGAAGGAAGTTCAGTAGAAGATTGATTTGCCCCTCCTCCCAGCTTTCCATCATTCTCTGCCACATCTATGGTAATAGTGAATGAAATTTAGTCTTAGATACCAGACTTGCACATTAAGAGTTCTAAAACAAGCTGATGAACCACTTTTGAACAGAACAGAAGAGCAGCAGATATTGGGAGATGGCAGAGAAGGATTTTAAACCTTGACAGACTTTAACATACATTCCACTTTCGCAGCAAAAGACTACACATGGAAAAGTAAATATAAGGTTCACTGGCACCTTCATTAACTCAACAAAAAGAGCACTCCAGCTCTGGACACCAGTCTGGAGAAGCACAGAACCCCAGAGGGGACCTGAACAGAACGCGGAGGCTGCTGACTGCTCATGACTTTCAACAGAAGGCACAACAAGAGTTGCTAGGGTAATAAGGCTGTAAGCAGTCAACAACCTGCTACAATTCAACTGCACTGCCTCTGCCATCAAATGCATTCATTATATTAGCAAATTTATGGTAAATTATCTATACTGGCAGCAGAAATGTATAGATACCTGCACCAATATACAGGGATCCATCCCACTACAAACTGTATTGAACCAAACCAAGCAACAAGAGGACAGTACAACTCATTGAAGTCAAACTGTATCTCATTATTTTCTGCTTTTCCCTTTGTTGTTTGATTTTTACAAATATTTCATTAAAAACAGCAATTTGTAATCATTGCACAGTCCTGAAATCTGCATTTCATGAGAATTAAAATAATCTCCCTTACTTCCTCACAAGACAATTGAAAGAGATGTCTGAAAATAACTGAAGTTGGCTTTGTCCCCCTTAATTAACCACTGTAATCAGAAACCAGACACAGAGGATCTGGGCAAAGTCTTTCTGGGCAGAACAGCAGCAATATTTAATCATCAGTTTAGACCATCTGCAACTGTTTTGCAACAACACATAAAGTTTATGGATTCCTGAGGTTTGTATAAACTGCCAGGTGCTGGAATCTGTTTAATTGTGTTTTCTATTGCAAGAGGTTCCTTTTCCTATTCTGATTGGCACTTGGTGCAGAACTGGCAGCACAGTGCCTGAAATCTTCCAAGCCAAGTTTGGCACTAAGGGAGAACATCACCTTGATTAAGCAAGGGCACAGATTAAACATTTAGAGACAAATTTGAAACAATGCAAGAGAAAAGCAATTATTGTGGTTTGTTCTGAGGAAAGCTGGGAAGAACAACTCATTTGCAGCAACAGATTAAAAATCAGACAGCTGAAGTGCACAACACCCATCATCTAGCCCACTCTTCTGACAGCAGTTGCCACCCCTGCAGCAAGGATGAATGAAGAAATCTTGAACCAGCATGCTTTTCAGTCTGATATAGGAAAGCATCCTGACCTCAAATCCAGTTAAACTTAAAACATCAGACAGAAAATTGGAGCAGTTCAGGAGCAGTTTTATGAGCTACTAAGTCATCCCTGTCTCAGAAGCAACAGCTCTGTCAGATGGGTAGAGCAGACAGCTTGGAGCAATACTTAATTCATCTATCTGATTTCATCCTGCCATGCACAAGTCAGAACCCTCTCCATAGGCACAGTCACAACAGGAAAAAAAAAAAAAAAAAAAAAAAAAAAGCTAGATTATTTCAAACTTTATTTGTTCAGCAGAGAAGAAAGCACATTTCGAAAAGTTGTATTTTTGGTGTGAGGGCACCTGTTTTGCCTTTCTCTGTGACAGCAGTGGTAGATGCCTGACCCCTTACTAGGATGGAAGCAGGTAAAACCTACAGTTTGTATCTTTAGGTTCTATATTTCAGTCATAAGTCCTTTCACAGAAGGAATTCTCATCTTTGCAAAATCATAGCTATTTATCTGTCTTCTGCGCCCTCCTCGATATATATTCACCCTTCTACCCAATTCTGCAGGTCTGAGTTCAATGATGCCAGAAATCCAGCACTTTTTCTGAAGCATTATCTAATCTACTGACACAAGAAACCATTTGTATTCAGTTGAGAGACCAGAAGAGCAGAAAGCCAATACAACATCTTCAAGAAGAGCTTCAATACTTGATTGAAAGGCGGAGAAAGTTTTGTTCCACAACTACAGAGTAAGTTCAGCAGCAGAACAAGATTTCTTTACCTCTAGCCTCCACAAAATAAAGCCTTACACTATGCTGTCATAAACAATTACCACATCACAGTATAGAAAGCTCATGCAATGAAGGAGTGGAGCATCAAAAAGCATACAGAAGTCAAAGTGATCTCAGTTATTAAGTGAAGGTGTACGTTTCCTCCAGAGTGAAAGTGAATCATGAGGACTTTGCATTTTTCAGAACTAGAAAACCAAAAAGAATACATAAACTAGAAGCAGGCTAAAAAAAAAAAAAGAAATAAATTAGCTCAACATAGTTTTACTTTTCTACTCTTCAGGTATAAATTGCATCACAAAACCTCTTACGAACAGCATAATTAACAATAGCTGATTGTTACAGACAAGACTAAAGAATTAAATGTACATAAGAAATGACTTCTCTAATTTGATACTAAAAATTGCAGGGAAAAATGAGTAGTAGAGAAATACAAAAGTACAAGAAATCTTCTAAAAGCACCATTACACTGTCAGCGCTAGTCAAACAGATGAAAGATGTAAACAGACACGATCAGTGAGATGGACAGAGCAGTCCACAGAACTTTAAGGAAGGAAGAAAACGTTGTATTGAAGCTGAAGGAAGTAGGAATCTACTGAGTCTGCAAAGAATCATTATTCATACAACAATATTCCTGAGTATTTTTTTCCTGTGGCATCAAATTAGAGAAATTTCTTAAAACCAAAATGTAATTTTCCCCATTTCCTATGGATCTCAAAACAACACATTCTAGAAATATAAACATGTCTTGAACAATACGGTGCTTTTCTCACATCTAAATAGAACATGTGCAATGCTTCCACAGATTAACGCATACTTAAGGATGTCACAAGTAGTGAGAAAAGCTGTATAAAGAATCCTATAGTCTGAATTAAGAAGTAGATCTAGAAAGTAACTTCTCTTTTGAATTATTTACATGGTGGAGGTTTTGGAGTGCTTTTTCCTACCTACTGATTCAGCACAGAAAGGATATTGTTGCATTTTGTCTAGGAATGAAAGTACAAGTCAATGGTATTTGTGCATATGAATCACAGCAGAGGAATTAAAACATTATTACAAATCACTTTTGTCATTCACTTATCCACAGGAGAACATTATAAATCTACTGCTGCGACAAGAAATGAGTGCTTTACCACAGCTAGTTACAAATTAGTCTCCAAATATTCAACGAAGAACGACCATATGCCAAGAGGAGGGAAAACATTCCTACAACAAAAGGAAAATTCTACGAGCAGGAGAACTTTTGCGAAAGACTTGAACAAAAGTGAAATTAAACGGTTTTTAAGCAGGGGAGTGGAGGGGCCAGGCAGGCAGCAGAGCCGGCTGCCGCCGCGGGGCCGCGCGGAGCGGCGCCCCGGGCCCCGGGCGAGCTCGCAGCCGCCGCCCGCGCCCGGCCTGCCCCGCCGCTCCCGCCGCTCCCGCCGCACGGGGCGCGCCCGGCCTGCCGCCGCCGCCCCGCGGCCCGCCCCGCGGCCCGCCCGCCGCCTCCGCCGCGCACCGGGCCCGGCCGCCCGCGCAGGCCCCGCGCCGAGCCGGGCCGGGCCGAGCCGGGCCGCGCCGGGCCGGGCCGAGCCGAGCCGAGCCGAGCCGGGCCGGGCCGGGCCTGCCCCGCGGCGCGGCGCCGCGCACCTGGTAGCTGAGCAGCTCCCCCACGTCCATGGCGGCCGCCGGGCAACCGCCGCCGACCGCGGGCTGCGCGACACCGCGCCGTAAGGCAGGGCGCGACGGGAAGCCGGGAGGGCGCCACTCCACCGCAAAGCGAGGCGGGGCGGTGGGGCTGGCTGCTGGAAAGTGAGAGCCGGGCGAGCGCCACACTGCCGCAAAGCAGCCGCGGCGTGCTCGCGGCGGCGGGGGGAGGTGCGGCTGCCGGAGGGCGGAGGGCGGAGGGCAGAGGGCGGAGGGCGGAGGGCGGAGGTCAGCGCAGCCATGGCGCGGCGCGGCCCGGCCGGCCCCGGGGCGGGGGCAGGCGCTGCCCAGCGGGGAGCGGCCGAGGGCCTGGTTCACGGGGCGCCTCGCGCCCTCGGGGGCCGTTTGTACCCGCAGCTGCGGCCCCCCGTAGGCTGCTGCCCGCCGGGCGGGCGCGGGCCGAGCTGCGCCCCCGCGGGGGCGGCGGGGCGGCGGGCGCGCTCGCCCTGCTCGCGCGCGCTCAGGCGCCCATCGGGAGCAGGCGGCACCTTTGGGGTTGGGTTCTGGCAGATGCACGCCTGGCAGCTGCGCTGCAGCAAGCACCAGATCAATAAACGTCCACGTGCGTCACCGACACAGGGCGGATGCCTCTCGTACGGCTCCCGCTTCCCTAAGATCAGGACTCGACCACTGGAGTGAAAAACCAAGCACGCGAGCTAGCCCCGTCGAGTATCTGCCCGCAGGAGAGCTGCGGCGCAAGCGGTGCCAACGCCGGGGCTCGTCGCTGCGGAGCGGAGGCGCTCACCGGCAGTCGCTTCTGTTGACACTGCTGCTGTAACCGTTTGCAAATCCTACCCAGGGCTGAGACAGGCTAGGAAACGTGGAAGGCTTTAGCCAACGTTTTTTGACAACACCTTTCTATTTATACACAGCGTCATTAACTACTGTCACCTTGAAAACAGGCCAATATCTGAGCACGGAATCCAGCAGGAGGGGATGTGACAATCCCTCTGTTTACCAGGGTTGTGACAAATAGTTTTGTAATTCAACAAAATGCAAAGCTATGGATAGATGCATTTTTCAGTTTAACAAATATGAATAATTAAGAAAGAGTCAACTTGGCACAAATCTTATTGAATATATTTCAACTATTCTTTAAAAAACAGCTTTGAGCTAAATGATTTTTCATAACAATGATTGTAGCTATTACACAGTTATCTCAGTAGGAGTCTGGTTTGAGAATACTCATGAAATTAAAAGTATATATAATGTTTTCAAAGAAAGAAGTCCATAGCGTCCCCTGTGGTTTCAATAAAATATAGGAGATATCAGTCATGACGAAATTAACTCAACAAATCTGCATTTTAAAGACAAGATAAATAGAGGATAATTATTGGATCATCTGGCTTTCTTTTATTGAGTATACAAATAATTCACCAGCTGTGAAACCAAAACATTCACAAGTCATTCTAGGAGTATTGACATATACTTGTGAATATAATACAGTTATTGGAAAGCCTGACAAGTGATGGTGATAAATAAGACATAAGCAGTTGTAAAATAAATAAAGTGCAGAAGGAGATAAGAACTGACCCTCAATCTACAGACAGAAGCTTCATAAACCCAGCAGATGTAAAAACATCAGACATGATACTTCTGCTGTTCTAACATTTCTTCTCTCCTTTCCATTCCCTTGCCTTTGTTCTTGCTGAATGATGTTATCTTCCTAAAATTGTTTTTCCTTTCACTCTTCAATAGCACTTTGAACATACATTTTACTCATGCTTCTCAAAGCGATAGATGCATACAAATAAACTGAACTTTGCAGCTTCAGTGTGAGGCAGGTAACATCAAGCTACAATATTGCAAAGAAAAAAAAATCCCATTAGCTTTGGAAGTAAAAGGGACACTTCAGAGGGCAGTGGAACGGTTCAGAAGACGCAGAATCGGGACCTCAGTGTGCAGTGTTGGCAGATGGGGAGAGTAAGTCATAGGAAAACTAAGCTGCCAACTCATAAACTGCAAATAGCACCTTTAATAGCAGTTTTATTTGTGTAGACTTGCTGGCTTCAGAGTACTTTACACGTAGTAATTCACTGCTGAGTAAAAAGCAGCTATTTGCTTTGCAGCTCTAGCAATGGAGACGAAAGTCCGGCCGTGGGAATGGCAGCGGAGGAGTTGGGACTCCACAGGCTGCCTAATCCGGGCAGAATTTGTTGGGCTGTCATTCAGCCCTCAGCGTGGAAGGCTCTCAGCGCCAGGAGCTGTCTTTGGCTGTAGCACCTTTAGCGGAAGGGTGTGGTTGGTACTAAACTAGGGAGGAGGCAGAGCCAGTCAGAGGTGACCTGTTAACCAAATTTCCCTCTGAAGGAAATAGCTGAACATAGTGTCAAATGGCAACACCTCAGCTCCTGTCAGACTTGATGGATTCAAGAGGCATTTGACAGCCAGGACTGGGGTTTACACGGAAACACCTCGGAATGCCGTGGTACGCCAGGAAAAGAGTCAGTGGCTCATCACCATCAGGGCTTGGTGTCAAAAGGATACTTAACAAGCCAGTGGTTCAGGGGAGACAAGGGTATCGAGCAAGGTCACATTCCTCGCTCCTGCTTGGCACTAATATTGTGTCTCTGAAGAGAAAAACATGAGCTCGTAGGGCTTGTGCAGCTCCACAACAAAACTGAGTTTTTGCTGACTGCACCAGTCCACAGAGTCTGCGAATAAAGACTGGGAAACTCTGTCCAGTACTGGAGAGGAGGAAGACAGGCTGCAAAAGAGAATTAGTCTTCAATTTGGGGGGAAAAAAATGGCACGACCCAAGTAAGTCTTACAATGCCTCAATAACTCCCAGCTGAAGCTTCACCTAAGAAAGCAAATGAATAGAAAATAGTAAATCAGCTAGTTCATTTCCTCAGCAGTACTGTGCAGGCCAGTGAGAATATTCAGAAAAACATAAAGTCATGAATTTGAGAAGTGGCAGCTGCATTTACCAACCTAAATAAAATTTGATAAGCAGAAATCTACAGCCGCATGGGGAAGGCACAAATCTTCCGGTGCTATTTCTCACTGCCTCGACGGCTGGAAAGCCAGCAGATGTACAGACTGCCGGCGGTGCGTCTGAGAGAGCAAACTGATCGCGAGAGCACAAGGCACTGAGGGGAACCAACGTAAAACAAAACCCGAGCGCCGACGTCTCGCGCCACGGGCGCCGTGTAGGGAGGGCAGCGGAGGCAGCGGGGCGCCGGCTGCGGCACGGCTCGTCGGCTGGGCGTCCCGCGGGCGCGCCGAGCCGTCCCGGCCGCGGGAACGGCCGGCTCCTGCGCCCCGGCTCCCCAGGCCGCCTCTGAAACCTCTCTCTGTCTCCGTACAGCTCCCAGAAGTAACCTGCAAAGCCTTTCCTTCTGCTTCTGTTTTCTTGCCTTGAGCTCCTAGTGCTGTCAGCCCGCGGTGCTGGGTGAAACAGAGAGGCAGAAAGCAAAACCACAAAGCATGGCACAATGCAACTGTCATTGAAACAACTGTCAGCAGCCACGGGCTCCTTTTGGACTTATTCCCGTCTCCATGCTCTGCCTGGCCTTATAACACTCCAAAACAACCTTATTGCTGTCCAGGAAACCCAATTCTCTCCAAGCAGCTGCAGGGCAAGATTCAATAACAGAGTGTTTTTATCCAATAAAGGGAGTTGGAGCACAGGGACAAAATATTGAATTAAAAGCAAAAACAGAAGCAAAATCAAGTATTAAAAAAAAACCCTCAAGTTTTTCTTCTGAGGCTGGAGAAAATGAAAGGCTGGAGAAAAGCAGAATGTCCTCAGTGCTGGGTTCTGAATGGGGCCCAGTGGCAGCCTCTCCTAGGGAGTGGTTAAACATGCTGCAAAGCTGCAGGGAGGGGCTGGAAAATTCAGAAGGACTGAAGCAACAACCTGTTATTTTGTTTGGTCATGAGAGCAAACACCCACAGAGGAGACCTGGACCCACACCCAGCAGAGGCACCAATCCTCCAGCAGAGGCTAGAGCATCTCCTGTCGCCCCGCAGGGCTCTGCATACCGACTGCTCAGGCAGAACCTGGATGCCAGGACACGTGAGGTCTGGGGGGAAGGAAGAGAAAGCTGCCACTTCCCAGACACCACAGAAGCGAGGGAGGGAGGGTTCTGCTGCAAACAAAACCCCTCTGTGTCCTGGCACTGCCTGTCCCATCCTTCTCCGTGAGCAGCAGCGCGGCAGAGCTGTGCAGGGCTCGGCAGAGAGCATCCCCAGCGTGCAGCAGGCATCTCCCCTCTTGCTCCAGCAAATGCCACTTACGCATCCAAGCATATTTCAGCTGCAAGGGGAGAGCACCAGCAGGTGCCGGTGATTCACGCTGCGCTGCCCCACCCAGATCCTCCTCCCATTCCCAGGCCTTTCCTGGATGCCCGTTCTTCACAGCAAGGCTCTTTGGCTGGAGCTACAGAGAGGGGAGTGGGGCTGGGAGGTGCACCAAGCCCACAACTTTCAGTCATCCATCACCAGCCCCCCATGAGTGACGCTATGACAAGCTCCTCCGGCTCGCTCCCAGCCAGTGCCCACGTCTCCGTCATCCCAGGCCTTATATGCAGCCAGCAGCGGAGCGATTTTTCAGAGCCCCTGAGAGTGCTGCTGGAGCAGTGCTGCTCTTCCAGGCTGAATTAGGGCTGCCCCCCGCTCCATGCACTGGGGACATCTCCAAGGCTTTGCACATCAGGTTCCTGCAGCCACAGGGCTCACCTGGCCAGAAAGGGTGAGAGCTACTCTTACATGCAAATCACAGCACTTCAGGCACTAGCTTCTTTGGGGCCATCCCCAGGGCTCCAGGATGGATGTCGCAATGTAGCCAAAACCTGGCCTTTTCTCACCTTTTTGCACTGACCTTTCACTTCCTGGCACACCTGCAGGGTGCAAACCCCTCCAGGGCACGTACACTATATCCTATTTTCCCCCTTCATCCGAGATGTCACCATTGCTTGCACAGGGAGCATCGGACACGACAAAGCCAGCACTGTGCAACCTGCAGCCGGGGGCACGAGACCCCCTTGCAGGGCCCCACGCGTGCAAGGGCCAAAGCGGCCGCGTGAAACCCGAGAGCAACCTCCCCTTGGCACAGATCGGTGCCGGTCGGCTGCTCGAAGCCTCGTGCTTCGAGCTCACCGCACGGTCTCTGCGCCGGGTCTGGCTCCGGGGACAGGTTCGAAAGAGCCCGCGGCACGGCCTGGACCACCCCGGGAGCTGCCGTTCGGGGGAGATCCCAGCCCTCGCCGGATCGCTTCCCGTCGGAGCAGCGGGCCCGCGGTTAAGAAAACAGCAGTTCTCCTGCTCAGCTCTGCAGGGGCCGGGGAGGTACTCAGCACCGCTGCTGGGGGGTCGGGGGCCGCCGGAGCATGAGCGCGCTCGGGAGGAGAATCCCTTTTTAATTTTATTCCTAGTTCAGTTTTCAATCCAGATGCCTCAAGATCTAATTCCGAATAAATAATTGTACTGAGTAACCCAGGTCCCCCAGTGATTAACTAAACACACTGAGGCTCGCTGAAATTGAATTAGTGGTGTGCACTCAGCCGTTATTACCCTCCCTGCACCATGAATATTAATGAGGGGTTATTAAGAAATGTAAATGATGCCTCAGGGGGTTAGGAGCAAAGGGGGGTGCAGGGCGGTGCGGGTTGATATGACAAACCATTAGGAAAACAGCCTGATTGAAGCCACTTTTTAATTATGTCAGATCTTGCTCTTTCTTGGGTGCCCTAGTGTTTCCGGATGCTTTCGTTTTTATTAAAATGAGAAAAAGGGAACAAGTCATAACTGGAATGTAAAATTAGCGTTTGCAAAGCGGAAAATCTGCAGGCACCCGGCGGGCCCCGGCGGCGCGCGGGGCACGTCCGCGGCGCGGGGGCCGTTCCCGCGGCCCGGCGAGGCGGCGCCGGACGGAGAGGGCATCGGCGCCGCCGCCCGCCCCCGCGCGCCCGCCGCCCCGCGCGGTCCCCGCCGGGCTCCCGAGCGCCGCCCGCAGCTCCGGAGCTGCCGCCCGCCTCCTCCCCGCGCTCTCCGGGGGAAGGCGCTGGTTGCTGCCCCCGGCCCACGGCGTGCGGCCGGGGGCTCGAGCCCGGCGCCGCCAGGGAGCCAGCGCGGCCCCCGCCAGCCCCCGCCGCAGCCCCTTCCCTCCCGCCTCCCAGTTCAGCATCGCTGGCCAGGAAAGAGTGGATGTGATAAAACTCATGCATTTTAACAGGTTCTTGCAAGCGCTCCCCGTGCCGCGGAATAAAAGCTGACAGGTGCAGCTGAGTTAATCAGAGTGGATAATGGAGGGAAAGAAAGAAATCTCACACCAAATTGCAGCAGAAATCATGAGACTGGGCTCAAAAGTATCCAATTAAACTGGGATGAAGCTTAAAGGGAAAGACCCCTTTCTGCAAGCCCGCGGCTGAACTGAGAGGGGAGCAGGGAAAGCAGCCCGAGGGCTTTTGCAGACCCCCAGCTCCCAGGCGGGAAGAGGGGGAGGCCGAGCCGAGCACCAAGTCAGCTGTTCGCTCGAAGCTATGGGTCAAAATCGGACCAAAACACTTGATTTGCTCGAGTAAGACGTTCTCCCTGGCCTGGAGCACCCTCTCCCGCGGCCGTTCCGCGGTCTACGTTGAGACGCGCGCGCGGCTCCGGCGGGGCAGACGCTCTCCTCCGGCGTCGCGGCGCTCCCGAAAGCCGGCGAGCAGCATCGCGCCGCGGAGCCGCCTGCCCCGCCGGGAGCCGCGAGGGCCGGGGCTGCCGCGTCCCTCGCTCCCCGCGGCCCCGGGACTCCCGCGCCGGAGCCGCTGCGGCAGCGCAGCGCTCTGCCTCTGCGGGGCCGCCCGAGCCCCACCCGGAACGAGCGCTAAACCCATCACTCCACCGACTTTGGGAAGGCTGGGCCATCAGACAAGTTAAAAAATGTGCATTTAACGTAGTCAAGGCCCATTACTGCGGCCGATGGAAATCTGCTGGCATTATTGCAGTTTTATCACTGATAAATCAGGCGGCCCAGGAAGGCGAATGCATATTCGAGTTTGTTAGTATTCAGGTCTCTCCGCACTGATAGCTTCATAACTCCAGACTTGCCTCTTAATTGCACCCGTAAGTGTTGAAATTACTGAAGGGTAAAATGCAAATGGGCTGTAACCTTTCTGGAGCTCACCCCACAACCGCTGCATGGGGCTCGCTGGGGAAAGGCAGGCGCCGCCTTTTTTTTTGTTTTGTTTTCCCTCTCTCTCCTCTTTTTTAATTGCTAATAGAGCTGCAAGGCGATTCGTTTCCAAGGCCCTCATTCTGGGGAAAAAAAAAAAAAAAAAAAAAAAAACAAAAAACCACCCCCTCTGTTACTGTGTATTAATGCTAAAAAAACGGAGGGAGAGGAGCGGCAGGGCCAGCGCAGGCAGCGCTGCCCGCTGCGGCCGCGGCACGTGCCGGCTGCGGAGTTCAGCTTCAGGAGATTCCCCGAGCCCGGAGCTTCGGCGGGGAGAGGGCGAAGCCGGGGGCCGCCGGGGCCGGGGCCGGGGCCGGGGCGGAGGAGCGCGGGGAGCGGGCGCGGAGGCGGGGGCCGCTTCCCCACCAAAACGCCACTGAGTGCGACGATCCGAATTAAAGATTTCTCCGGAAAGGCGGCCTGGGGGGAAATCACTGCCGAGGCCAGCAGAGATTTCCCAGCGGCAACTTTTAAATTAAAGGGGAAAAAAATTTCTTTAATTTGGCTGCATACTTGGGATGCAGCTCACTGGGCACGTTATTACCCAGCTCAGCAAACGCTCCCAGAATTCACTCACGCTCCACATTACCAATCTAGCCGCCAGGCAGCTCTGCTCACGCTGTGCCGGGGGCCGCGGCCGGCACTGGCACGGGAACGCTGCACCGGAGCCGCTGGGCGCCCACGGCGGGGGACGCGGCTCCCTGTGCCACGCGGCCCCCAGCGCTTCGTGCTGCAGATCAGAACCGACCGCAGGCGGCGGCCCTGGTGCCGTCGGCGCGGTGTCAGGCGCTGCCGGCTGGCTGGTGGAGCCGCTGGCCCAGCGGCGTGCTGCTGGCACCGTGGCACGGCAAAGCACGCAGCACCCCCGGCACTGCAATACCCACGGCACAGAAGCACCGTGGCACTGCAGTGCATGCAGCACCCCCGGCACTGCAATACCCACGGCACAGAAGCACCGTGGCACTGCAGTGCATGCAGCACCCCCGGCACTGCAATACCCACGGCACGGCGGCACCGCGGCACTGCGATACCCACAGCACGGCAGCACCGCGGCACTGCAATACCCACGGCACGGCGGCACCGTGGCACTGCAATACCCACGGCACAGAAGCACCGTGGCACTGCAGTGCACGCAGCACCCCCGGCACTGCAATACCCACGGCACGGCGGCACCGCGGCACTGCAATACCCACGGCACGGCGGCACCGTGGCACTGCAATACCCACGGCACGGCAGCACCGCGGCACTGCAATACCCACGGCACGGCGGCACCGTGGCACTGCAATACCCACGGCACAGAAGCACCGTGGCACTGCAGTGCACGCAGCACCCCCGGCACTGCAATACCCACGGCACGGCGGCACCGCGGCACTGCAATACCCACGGCACGGCGGCACCGCGGCACTGCGATACCCACGGCACGGAAGCACCGCGGCACCTGCAGCACGGCAGCACTGCGGCCCCCGCGCCGTGAAGGTTTCTTCTGCCCGCTCGAACCCCAGGGGCCGTGGATGTTCCCGGGTCGGGCGGCCGCGGGGAGGAGCGGCGCGTGGCCGTGGGGCGGCCCCGCAGCGGGGCACGGCCCTGCCCGCGTGCCGCCGCCGCGCCGTGGGCCACCCGCCGCCGCTGCCCCAGACACGCTCAGCCCCGGTGCAGCTCTGCCTCGTTCCTCTCCCCCCGCCCCTCAGCATGAAGCAATGAAATTATTTTTCTACTTGAGTAGTTTTCAATTTAGATTAAGAAAAATCTGTGCTCCGTTAGCAGCGTTGCAGTAAATCACGAGCAAGCGGCACTCCGCAGCTGACAGCCCGATCGCTTATCGGACGCGAACCCTTTTTCAAGCTGACAGGCTCCCGGTGTGACATTGAGCGAGGGCAAGAGGAGCGCGGGGCGACGCGGCGCCCGGGCAGGACGAGGCCCTGCAGCCGGGGCCCCGGGCCGCTCGCGCCGCGGGGCAGGAGCCCTGCGGGCGCCTCCTCGGCCTCGCGCCCTCGCCCTGCCGCGGGCCGCCGGCCCCGAGCCCCCGGCACGGCGGCACGAAGGCAGCGCTTGGCGGAAAACAAACCTCGCCTTGCTGCCCTCCGTTCTCCTGGCTCGTTCACCGCTTGCGCGGGGCGAGCGGAGCTGTCGCTGCCCGAACCTCGCTCATCCGTTTAACCTTGGGGGAAGAGGCGCGTTCGTGCCGGGCAGCGCGCGTCAGGCGGCGGCGCCTGATGGATGGGCGACACGGGCCCCGCTGACCTGTGCGTGTACGTTATCTGCACTGCCGCGGGCGGCCGTCCGTCACGCCGACAGCTCCGGCATCGCCCGCCTCGCCGGCGCGGCGCCGGCCCGAGGCGGGAGCAGGGCGACGGAGGCACCGCCCGGCCCGGCGGAGGCGGTGGGGGCTGCCCCATGGCACGCTGCTGCACGCTGCATGCTGCCCCACGGCACGCTGCCCCACGGCACGCTGCTGCATGCTGCATGCTGCCCCACAGCACGCTGCCCCACGGCACGCTGCTGTGTGCTGCCCCACGGCACACTGCTCACTGCTGCATGCTGCCCCACGGCATGCTGCCCCACGGCACACTGCTGCATGCTGCCCCACGGCACACTGCCCCACAGCATGCTGCTGTGTGCTGCCCCACGGCACACTGCTCACTGCTGCATGCTGCCCCACGGCACGCTGCCCCACGGCGCACTGCTGTGTGCTGCCCCACGGCACACTGCTCCGCAGTGCACTGCTGTGTGCTGCCCCACGGCGCACTGCTCACTGCTGCATGCTGCCCCACAGTGCACGGCTGCACGCTGCCCCATGGCGCACTGCCACACACTGCCCCATGGCTTCTGCCCCATGGCACGCTGCTCACTGCTGCGTGCTGCTCCACGGCACACTGCCTCACAGTGCACTGCTGCACACTGCCCCACGGCGCACTGCCCCATGGCACGCTGCTCACTGCTGCGTGCTGCTCCACGGCACACTGCCTCACAGTGCACTGCTGCACACTGCCCCACGGCGCACTGCCCCATGGCACGCTGCTCACTGCTGCGTGCTGCTCCACGGCACACTGCCTCACAGTGCACTGCTGCACACTGCCCCACGGCGCACTGCCCCATGTCACTCTGCTCACTGCTGCGCGCTGCCCCACGGCCCGCTGCCCCACGGCATCTGGGGCAGCCCGGGACGGCTCTCGCTGCAGCGCGCCGCCGGCCGCGGTCGCCTTCGGCGCGGCGAGGAGGGCGGCGGCCGAGCCCGGAGGCGGCGGCGCGGAGCCCGGGAAGAAGCGGCGCAGGCGGAGGCGGCGCTGGGCCCGGCCCCACGGCTCCCCAGCGGGCCGTGGGTCGCGCCGCTCCGCGGCAGGGAGGGCGAGGAGCCGGGGTCCGGCCAGGGAGGGTCCCGGTGGCAGTGACGGGGGGGCCGCGGAGCTGGCCGCGCCGGGTGCCGCTGCCGGGTGAGCGCTGCCGGGCGCTGAGACGAAAGCCTTTTGGCGCGCGGAAATGAAGGATGCCAACGCTGATTTTAAACACCGGCAACCGACCGCTGCAGCCGGCCGGGCGCTCGGGCGTCGGGCTCGGCCGCGGCGCCCGGGGCCGGCGACACGCCTGCAGCCACAAATGTTTATGGTAAAAACGGGCGCTGCAAATGGCAAGCGCTGTGCCTGTCTGAAGCATTTAATCTCTCTTCTGACCTTATAAAATATCTGTTTGTGTTGAGATTTTAAATTCAGTTCTTAAATCACCCACTGCAGGCTTCACACTGTATTAATTTCTACTCAAGCAAATGAGTTTGGTATTTGCTGTTTTCCAAGGCCGCTGGCTGCAGCGAGCAGGGGGGACCAAAGCCCCTTCCAGCCCCTCTCTGCTCAAGCCTGCGGCACGCGTGCTCATCCCTGCATGCGTGCTCACCGCGCGTGCACACGCTCGCACCCCCGTGCACGCTCACCCCTGCGTGCGCACGGTCACCCCCGCGTGCCCCTGCATGCACACGCTCCCCGCGTGCCCCCACGCGCACGCTCGCGAGGGCGAGGACGGCGCCCTGCGTCGCTGCCGCGCAGCCGCCCGCGGGGAGAGCGGCTCGGGACACGGCCGGGACGCAGGGAGCCGGGACGAGGGCGGAGGCGGCAGGGTCCCGGGGCCGCCGCCCGGCTCGGCTCCACCGAGGCCCCGGCCCCGGCCCGCCGCTCCTCCGGCGCCTGCCGCGCCCGAGCCCCGTGCCTGTGCCGCGGGGCGATCCCGGCTCGCCCCAGCCCGCGGCCCCGGCACCGCTCCGCGTCCCGGCTCGCAGAGCGGAGAGCCCGGCCGAGGGGCGCGGAGCTGCCCGGGCCAGCGCGGGAGCGGCGGCGCCGGGGAAGGGAGGCAGAGCTGCGGCTCCAGCAAACGAGCGCGCGGCCGCTGCCTCGGAGGTGATTGCTGCCGAGGCGAAGCTGGCCAGCTCTGCTCGTTACTGTGCAGGTGGCTGGAAATGCAAATCTTTGGGTGCACCTGGGGAAGATGTATTAATAATATTCTCCTGATGAAGGTCACAGGGCACTTTTTGCTCATTCAGTGACATTTGGGCTCTTTTTCCTCCTTTGAATTTAATAGTTGGTTTATTTTTATATCTACAATTTAGGAGTCCTTAGGAGATATTTTATCAGGATCTTCTAAACTACACTCTTGCAACCACTGGACAAGACCCTGTCGGCAGCGACCGGCCTCCCACCCTCACCGCTTCAGCACAAATCCCTCCCGGGAGCCTCGCGGAGCCGGGGTTTACCTGCGTTGCAGTTTCCACCCGGAGACTCCGGGCTCCGCTGTGTGTTGGAGGCGGCTGCGGGGCCCCTGCTCCTCGCTGCTTGCCCGGGCTGCGATTGCCCTTCCCTCCCCTTCCCTGCCGCGTCCCGCAGGACCACGCTCCGGAGGGGCCGGTCCCGCTGCAGGGCCCAAAGGGAAACCCCTGTGTCATCCCCGACTCCCCAGACCCCCCCCGCCCTGCCCCACGCCGCTCGCGCAGCACCTCGGCTCCCCGCCGCTGCCGCCCTCCCTGCGCCGCGCTGCCGCCGGGCAAGCGGGAAGAAGTGGGCAGAGCGCAGGGGCTGGCACTGCTGCCGACGTGTGGGTGGTGCGGCACGGCACAGCATGGTGCAGCACGGCACGGCATGGTGCAGCACGGCATGGCATGGTGCAGCACGGCACGGCATGGCACGGTGCAGCACAGCACAGTGCAGCACGGCAAGGCATGGTGCGGCACGGCACGGCATGGCATGGTGCAGCACAGCACAGTGCAGCACGGCACGGCATGGTGCAGCACGGCATGGCATGGTGCAGCACGGCATGGCATGGCACGGTGCAGCACAGCACAGTGCAGCACGGCACGGCATGGTGCGGCATGGCACGGCATGGCACAGTGCAGCACAGCACAGTGCAGCACGGCACGGCATGGTGCGGCACGGCACGGCATGGCACGGTGCAGCACATCACAGTGCAGCACGGCACGGCATGGTGCGGCACGGCACGGCATGGCACGGTGCAGCACATCACAGTGCAGCACGGCACGGCATGGTGCGGCATGGCATGGCATGGCACAGTGCAGCACAGCACAGTGCAGCATGGCACGGCATGGTGCGGCATGGCACGGCATGGCACAGTGCAGCACAGCACAGTGCAGCATGGCACGGCATGGTGTGGCATGGCATGGCATGGCACAGTGCAGCACAGCACAGTGCAGCACGGCACGGCATGGTGCGGCATGGCATGGCATGGCACAGTGCAGCACAGCACAGTGCAGCATGGCATGGCATGGCACGGTGCAGCACAGCACAGTGCAGCATGGCACAGCATGGTGTGGCACGGCACGGCATGGCACGGTGTAGCACAGCACAGTGCAGCATGGCACAGCATGGTGTGGCATGGCACGGTGCAGCACAGCACAGTGCAGCATGGCACGGCATGGTGCAGCACGGCACAGCATGGTGTGGCACGGCATGGCATGGCACAGTGTGGCATGGCACGGTGCAGCATGGCACAGCATGATTCGGCACGGCATGGCATGGCATGGTACGGCACAGCACGGCGTGGTGCTGAATGGCACGGTGCAGCGTGGCACAGTGCAGCACAGCATGGCATGGTGCGGCACGGTGCAGCACAGTGCGGCGTGGCCCAGCACGGCACGGCACGGCCCCAGTTTGAGTCCGTCAGATCCCACCGCGGATCAGAGCCGGCTCTGGGGCTCCTGGGGCGGCTGGGAGAGCTGCGCTCTGCTCAGCAGCACGTGCAGGATGCCAAAAGGCTGCTGATTTATTGCTGAGGAAATGCTTAATTTAGGCAATGTATTTAAGGGAACTAATTAGAATTGTATTAATATTTATGGGCCTTATGGCGAGGCCGATAGTTGCTGTTTGAGGGTATTAACTGTTATCTCGCCCCGCGCAGGACCGTGGTGTTTGGAGGCATCCGCGGCTGGGGCGAACGCGGGCAGGGTCTGGTCAAAGCCCCGCGACCACGGGCAGCCGGACGCTGCGCGCTCCAGCCGCGCCTGCGGGCTGAGCGAACGTCCTCCGGGGCTGACTGCTGGCGCGCGCGGGGGGCAGCGGCGAAGGGGCCGCGCCGGGCCGGGCACGGCGGGGGCGAGGGCCGAGCGGGGCCGCGGGGGCCCGGCTGCGTCGGCCGCGGCCGGCGAGCGCGGCCCTGTGCCGCAGCCGGGTGGCTGCTCCCGGCCGGCACGTGCCCGCTCGCGCGGGAGCAGACTCCCATCAATTTTCCTTCCCCTCATTTTTCTGTAAACCGCGAAGAAAAATCACCGTTGCCTGCCCGCGCGGGGCCGCCGCCGTGATGTATGGCTGCAATAACCCCCACTCGGGGCGGCCGCCTCCCCCGTGCCGCAGCCGGCGCGTCCCGCGGGGCCGGGCTGCTGCCGGCGCATCCCCGCGCCGCCGCCGCCGCTGCCGCTGCCGCCGGCGGTGCCGGGCCGTTCCTGACGGCAGCAGTCGGGGCCGCAGCCCCCGCCGGGGGCTTCCGGCAGCTCCCGGGATCCGCGGTGCCGGGAGCCGGCGAGGAGCCGGGGGAGGGGGTCGGTGCAGGATAAATCGCCGCGTCCGGCGGTTTTCCTCGCTCCTGTTCCCAGTTCCTCGCCGCCTCGGCACAGCGCCTGCCGGCGGCCGGCGCCGCGCGGGGCGGGCGCACTGTGCCGCCGGGCGGACGCTCCGCCGGACGGGGAGCGGCGCGGAAAGGTGCGGAGGGAGCCGCGGGAAGGGGCGAGCGAGGCGCCAGCGTGCTGAAGCCAGGCGTCCTGGCACCTTTATTGCAGGGAGCAGAGGACGGCTGCAGCCACCGCCGCAGCCACCACCACCGCAGCCACCACCGCTGCAGCCACCACCGCTGCAGCCGCCGCTGCCGCAGCCACCACCGCCACCGCCGCCGCCGTGCCGCGGCTCCGCGGCCGCCGCCGCCTCCTCGGGTCACTCCTGCGCTCTCACTGCGGGAGAAACGGGGGCCGTGAGCAGGGCAGAGCCGGCGCGGCCAAGCAGCCGTGCCGGGGACTCGGCCGGGGCTGCGGAGCCCGGCGGGCGCTCGGCAGGGACCCCGCGCCACCGCAGCCTGGGCACATAGGCTGCCGCGCTCGGCGTTTTCCCGATCAGCCTGCAAATTTGTTACTTCTAACAGCGCTGCCTGGCCCTTTCCAGAGGCCGCCGCAGCTCCGGCACGGAGCCGTGCCGGCAGGACCGAGCACGCCCGAGGGCACGGAGGTGCCGGCAGTGCCCGCTACCGCGGCGGGCCGCAGGCGGCAGAGCGCCGGCACGGGGCAGCGCCGCGGGCCAGGGGCCGGGGCGGCTCGCACGGCGCTCTGCCGCTCCTACCTTGGCGCCCGCAGGCCGGCGGGCGCTCCCGCTCGGCAGCAAAGCGCTTCTCGTCGCCCGCGCAGCCCGCGCAGGCGAACCGCCCGCACCTGCGGGCAGCCGAGCTGTAGAAGCAGCCGGGGACACGGGCCAGCAGCGGCCGGCGCCCGGGGCGGGCGGCGCGGAGCCCCGGCGCTGAGCCCCGGCGCTGCCTGCCCGCCCTCGGCCCCCGGCGTTGCACAGAGCCGCTCCGCGTCCCCCGCGCTCGCCCCCGGCCATGGAGCCGCGCAGCCCCGTGGGCGCGGCGCGGGGCCCGCGTACCTCTGACCGGGAGCAGGCAGCCGCGGCTGCAGCCCGTGAAGCAGCACTTCTCGCGGCGGGGACAGTCGGTGTCGTCGTCGCAGGTGCTGGTGCAGGGGGCGAAGGTGTACAGCACCCTCCTCCACGGGCAGACGCCCGGCTTGGCTGCAGACGGGCGAGGAGAGGGGCAGGCGTTGGCCTCCCTGTGCAGCGCTGTGCACCCCGCTGCCTGCCCAGCACCATGCACCCCACCACCCACGCCATGCTGTGCACCCTGCCACACCATGCATCCCACCACCCCACCCAGCACCGTGCACCCCACCGCCCCGCCGCTCCCCAGCCGGACCCAGTGTCCGGAGGCCCTCGGCACCACGGCGCTGTGCAGGGGGAGCCCCATCAGCCGTCCTCCCCCAGCGCCGCTACCTGGCACAGGCTGCTCGCACCGCACGTGGCAGCCCATGCTGCAGCACTTCCTGGCGCCGGGGCAGTCGCTGTCGCTGCCGCACTCCACCAGGCAGATGGTCATCCAGTTGGGGTCCAGGCGCGGGCAGAAGCCCGCCTTGGCTGGGGCGGCAGACAGGGTCAGGGCCGTGGCGCACGCTCCCAGCGGCGCTGGGGCCGCGGGCGCCTGCAGCCACGGGGCCGCGGGCCAGCCTCACCTCCTTGGGGCAGCATGCACTCCCGCCCGCAGCCGTTGCTGCAGCAGCGCTGGCTGCCCGCGCAGTCCTCGTCCGAGGAGCAGAAGGCGGCACAGGTGGTCTCGTGGGTCCGCTTGGGCAGGGGGCACTCGCCGCGCTTCCCTGCGGAGGGGCAGGCGTCGCGGCGCCGCAGGACCCGCGCCGCCGTCCCGCCGGCGCTGCCCGCCGCCTGCCTCCTTCCCATCCCGCCCCGGTGCCAGCACGGCAGCCAGGTGCCTGCAGCGGTGCAGAGCGCCCTGCGAAAGCCCGGCGTCCCGGGCACGCTCCAGCGCCGGCGGGGTTGCACAATGCCTCCAAACCGCCTGCAGTTAACCGACACGCAGCGTTTCCCCGCCGGTTGCTGCTCCCAGCGGGCGCAGAGCAGCCACGGCGCAGGCTGGGGGCCCGGGCGGGTGCCTGCTGCTCGCCCAGCCCCGGGCAGGGTGCGGAGGCGAAGCCCGCGCAGCCCAGCGCCCGGCCCCGGGCGAGCACCCGCTCAGCCCCCCGGCCCCGCAGCGCGGCCCCACAGCGGCACCCGGCTCGGCACCGCGCCCGGGCCGGACGCAGCGGCCCGGCGGCTCACCTGGGAGGAGATTCCCGGCCGCGGGCCGGCACACGCTCCCGAGGGCCAGGAGCCCCAGCAGCATCAGGAGACCCGGCTTCATGGCGCTGCCCATCGGAGCGCCAGCGCCTGCCCCGGCCGCTTATATAGAGCGCGGAGCCGGTGCGGGCAGCGGCGCTTTCACAATACCCCGCTCAGGTTTCTGCCCCTCCCCGGGGAGCGGGTGCCACGGGCGGCTCCGGCCCCGCTCCGCCGGGAGCAGCCTGCCACCGGGCCGGTGTGCCAGGACGGCCACGCTCGCGGCGGCTCCCTGCTTGCGGCAGCAGGATCCCCCCGGCCCCTGGCGCCGGCGCTCGGACCGCAGCCCCGGAGCAGAGCCCGCCCTGGCACGCCGTCATGTTGGCACACCGGCCACCAGGCAGCGGGCAGGCCAGAGCCCGGCAAAGGCCCGGCTCCCGCGCCAGCACGACGGCTTTGACGGAGCAACAGCCTCATCTGCTGGCTGCTGCCAAGCTCCGGGCTCGAGATCCACCGGGATACCCCGGAGCCACCAGGAGCAGGCCAGGGCTCGCGCCCCAGGCGGAGGTCTGCCCGATCTCCTCCTCGCCGGAGACAGCGGCAGTCTGTCCGAGCGATGCTCCTGGGATCCAAGCCGCCTGCCAGGAGAGCTCGCGCCAGCCAGGCCATGGCGACGTGCCGCAGACGAGGCCACGGATGGCCCGGCCCTGGCAGCGCCGGGACCGAGGAGCTGCAGGGCTGCGAGGCCACAGCTGAAGACCCCGTGGAGCAAGGAGCCGGCAGACACAGGCGACCAAGGACCGGAGCCTGCTCGAAAAACCTTGGCGATTCCCAGCTCCCTGCAAAGGAATAAAACCGATTTGCTCGCTTGCAAATCACGGAAACAGCTGTGGTTCTGTCAATGCGCTCCAAGCCCCGCGTTATCAAACGGGCCCAGAGACGTTTCCAAACATCCCGGCGCGATACCCCCAGAGCAAGCGCCCGAGCCGTCCTCGCCCTGGGGGCGCAGGCGAAGGGCTCGCGTGCCGCGCGGCAGCAGGACGCCCCAGCGTGCCGGCGGCGCGGCCGCGCGGAGCGGGGCGCTGGGCGGCTCGCGCGGACCTTGCTCTCCTTGCTCAAGGCTCCCTTTGTTTCGGGCGTGCGTTTCTCTAGCAATCAGCTTACCACCTGCGCGGAGCTCGGGTGACGCAAACAGGAACTTCCCAGCAGGGAAACACGACCAGCAAGCTGTAAAATTCCAGATGGGACAGAAAAGATCACATCGGCCTCGGCACAATGCGCAAAGCTCCCCGCGGGGTTGCCGGCGGGACAAGGTCCCGCGCAAGGAGCGGCCGCCGGCGCCCCGTCCCGCCCGCCTGGCCCCGGCCAGGGCCGCTCTCCCCATGCCCAGCTCCGCAGCTCTCCCCACGGCAGTGACAGCACCGGGTCTTGGGGGGACGAGCCGCGACCCTGGTGCTGCCGCGGGCTGGCACCCGGCGCCCTGCCGCGTCCCCCGAACAGCCCCGCAGCCCGCCGCTGCTGCTGGCAGGAGAACCGTGCCGCTGGCAGCCCCCGCACCCGCCGAGCAGCCCGGGCAGCCTGTCCGTCCGCGTTCGCCCAGCCGTTCCCCCGCCACCCCCGTGTCGCAGCACCGAGTCCCTCCGCTTCGCCCCCAGGACGTGCCGTGCGGCCGTTCCCACCGTTCCGCCCCAGCGCTCGCGTGCCGGCACGCAGCGAGCAGCTGCTCCCCGGTCACGCACGCCCCGCCGGACCCCCGACCTGCTCCACCGCAGCCGCGGCGCTCCTGGCCCCGGGAGCCACTCGCACGCAAACTGCCCTGCCTGGGACAGCGCCCTGTGGGAGCCTCCCGCCCCGGGGCAGCGCCGTGCGGGAGCCTCCCGCCCCGGGGCAGCACCGTGCGCGCTCAACCCTGCCAGCCTCGCAGCCAGCAGCCTGGGGCCTCCCCTCCCGCTGCAGGGCCGGGAGGAGGCAGTGCCCGTCGCGGCCGGCTGCGCCCCTCGATGCACCCACCGCTCGCTGCTGCTGCCCCGCACCGGCCTCCACCCCGGCGAGCCGGGACCCTGGCAGCAGCCGCGGGAAGGGCAGGGCTGCGGCCCGGGGCCTTTCCATAGCGGAGCAGCTCCCACACTGCTGGGACATGGGTGTCACGGGGGGCTGCGCCCAGTGCCTCCCTCTGGCTGCCCCGGCGGGGCCGGCACAGGTGCCGAGGGGCTCCGTTCTGGTCCGTCCCCGCGCGCTGGGGCGGCCGGCTGGAGGGTGCTGGACGGCCAGCGAGGCTCGGCAGCTGGCACGGCAGCGTGGGCACGCCGGCTCCTCTCCCGCCCCTGTCCCCACGCAGCGCCCGGCCCGCGGGAGCCCCCGCCGCCCACCCGCCGGGGACGCGGCCGTGCTTACCCGCAGCGCGCCTACGTGCCGGCACCGCGGCCTCTCGCCCGTCCCCGCGGAGGAATGGCCCCACGCGGCAGCGCCGCAAGGCACCGAGCCGCGCGCGTTGCACAAGCTCCGGCGGCCCCAGGCCACGCTCGCCCGGCACAGCCCCGCCGGGGGCAGGCACGGGGGCCCGGGCCGCGGGACGGGGCGGGCTGGCACTGGCTCTGGGGAAGGGGCGACCCCGCGCAGCTCCTCTCCCTTGCAGCTTCCCCCCCACTCCCCGGGCGGAGCCCAGACTCGCGCTGCCCGGCTGCTGCCCGGGGGCCGCTCTGCCCCGGGTGCTGCTCCAGCCCCCCGGCCCCCGACGGAGCTCAGCCCCTTCCCCGCTCCGGGCCGGGCGGCTGCCGGCCCCACCCTGGCTGCGCCCCACTGCCAGGGCCGGGCCGGGGTCAGCGGTTTCCCAGGCAAGAGCACGTCGTCGTGGGGCTGCGCGGGGCCGTGCCCGGCCGCGGCACCCGCGGCCCCTCCCCGCGCGCTCCGGGATATAAACCCGCCGCCCCACGCACGGCCAGTGCAGCGACCCGGCAGCGCCATGAGGACGGCGGGCGTTTTGCTGCTGGGCATCGTCGCCCTGTGCGCACTGCCGGCCGCTGGAGCGCCCGCGGACAGGGGTGAGCGCGCCGGGGCTGCGGGGCCGCGCGGGGCCAGCGCTGCCCGGGCTCCAGGCACCACACGACAGCTGGGCCCGTGGGTCGGACCCACGGTGGACCCGCGGCTCCCCACGCAGAGCCCCCGTGCACCGCGCCGGCCCAAGGGCACGGGTCCCCCAGGCACCTGCCAGCGCCTGGCGGGCGGGCGCACGGCTGGCGGGGCGAGGGAGGACCCCGCGGCTCGGAGCAGGGAGGCCAAGGTCTGCGGTGCCGGGAGGCGAGGGGCCGCAGGGCGAGCGCGGGAGGGGCGGCGGCAGCGCCGGGAGGCGGCGGAGCCCCAAGGGAGCCCTCCGGCGCAGGGCACCCCGACACGGGCTGCTGCCGGGGACGGGGTGGTGCGGCCGGAGCCCAGAGCCCAAACCACTCTGCGCGCACCGGGCCGTGCATGCACTCACCAGCCGTAAAACCGCAGCTGTGCTGTGCCGTGCTGTGCAATGCCGTGCTGCACCATTCTGCGCCGTGCTGTGCTGTGCCATGCCATGCCATGCCATGCCATTTGGTACTGTGCCATGCGCACTGTGCTGCAGCATGCAGTGCCGTGCCGCGCCGTGCCGTGCCGTGCCGCGCCATGCCATGCCATCCTGTGCTGCACCATGCTGTCCTGTGCTGCACCATGCCGTGCTGCTCTGTGCCATGCCGCAGTCCCAGGGGCCCTGGGCCACCGTGCCGGGGCGGGGGCCACTCACCCAGCCCAACCTGCTGGGTTGGGAGCAGCCAGCGGTGCAAAGATCCCTTTTAATGATTCACTGCCCTCCCTGCGCAGGCCAGGGAGACGTGACCTCCCTCCAACACTTTCCCCACCACCTGCCAGCCCGCGTGGCCGCCGCGGGGCCTGGGTGCAATGAGCGTGACTGGGCTACGGTGGTGGAGGGCCCCGCAGTGCGGGGCTGGCGCGAGGTGCAAGCCCTCGGGTGCAAGCCCTCGGGGCTGCGTCCCGGGCGGGAGCCTCCCGCGGGACGTGCCCTGGCCCGGGGCCAGCTGCACGGTCTCCGCCGTGCTCCCCGCCGGCCGCCCAGCGGGTTCCAGCCGCCTCCGCGGAGCACGCGCCGGCCTCGGCGGGGCCGCGGCGTCCCGAATGCCCGGCACCGGGGATGGGAGCCGAAGGCATTCTGTCTCCTGGAAAACGATGCTGAGAGCGTGGGCAGGAGCCCGGCACGGCTGCGGTGCAGCCGCCTGGCCCCGTGCCAGCGCGTTCGGCCCCTCTGCAGCTGCTGCTGCTGCCTGCGGGCGGCATCAGCCGGAACGAGCCCTCGGCAGCCAGCCGCGCCGGGGCCGCGGCCGAGGTGCAGCCCGCGGCAGAGGTGCCCGGCACCGTAGCCCACCCCGGCCTCGCCGCCGCCCTCCGCCCCTCCGCCCCGCCGTGAGCTCGGCGCGGGGCTCCGCGGCTCCGCGCCTGTGCCCCCGGTGCGGCTCAGGTCCGCGGGCTCGCAGCCACGCGGCCCCGCCTCGCGCACGGCCAGTAGCAAGGAAATCCTACACGCTGGAACCTGCGCGAGCCAAGGGGAGCGATAAGGGCAATTACCGGATCAGCCAACTGAGCAGAGTGATAAACCTCAAAGGCAAGCGCTGCTGGCAGCCCCGCCGCAGCGCCGAGAACGGCGGGCGCTGGAGCCGGCGCGCGCCCGGCAGCGGGGCCGGGGCCGCGGCGCGGGCACCGCGGCGCAGGCAGCACAGCTCGCATCGCGGCACGACCCGCACTGCATCCCGCATCCCGCGCTGCCCGGGGCTCCTGGCCCTGCAGCAGCCCCGGGTTCAGGAGGCGTTCGCCGGGCTCCGTCCGCTGGCACGGGCGCGTGGCCGGGGTCCCGTCGATGCTCGCCCCGCGCCCAGCCGCAGGAGGCTGCAGGCAGCGGCGCCGCTCCGCCGCCGCCGTCCGCACCGCGGCCAGGACGGTCCCCTCCCGGCTGCCAGGCGGCTTCCCGCCGCCGGCAGCGAGGAAGCACGGAGCCATCCTCGGCCAGCACCAGCTCCCGTTGCTGCGTAAACCCTCCGTGCCGGGGAGGGGAGCGCGGGCGATGGCACGCAGCTGCTGATCACCCCGCTCCGCGCCCGGCCGGCTGCACCTCGGGGGGTTACACTGCCCGGCAGCGGGCACCGGCAGAGGCGGCAAAGCCTCGCGACCGGGGAGCGCGGGAGCCGCCGGCCAGGGCCAGCAGTCCCCAGGGCTCCCCGTGCTGAGCCGTGCCGCGCTGGGCTGTCGTCAGCAGCCTCAGAGGAATTAAACCCGCCGGCGATAACACCTGCGGATGAGACAAGAGCTGGCAGAGCGGCAAATGCTGATGGGAAGAGGGCACCGCGTGGGGTGATCTGGACCGCTCGGTGAGCTGGGACTGTGCAAACAAAGCCCGTGCCGGCACTGCCGAGCGCCGCCGGGCACCCAGGCACGCCGGAGGCCGGCACGGGGGCTGCGGGGAGGCCGTACCCTGGAAAGCAGCGGCGCCAGGGGACCGGGGTCCAGCTTGGATGGCTGGTGGCCCGCGGCAGCGTGCCCAGGTCCCTGCCAGCCCGGGCGCCGGCGCTGCCCGGCCCCGGGAGGGCGGCCGAGGCCCCGCTCGCCCGGCAGCGTCGCCGTGCCGGGGCGCGCGCCGGCGGGCAGCCGGGGCGAGGGCTCCTGGCGCGCAGGAGCGGCCGCAGCGCGCCGCGGGCAGCCCTTGGCTGCTGTTCCTGCCGGGCAAGTTTTCTGCGTAGACGCCTGGGCTCCTCGAGGCTCCCACTTCCTGGTCGGCAGCCAGGAGCGAGCAGATACCTGATACTCGGGGATTGTGCAACGGCACGAAGGGGGAGCCTGGCCCGCCGCTTCCTTGCGAGCCACCCGGAAGGCAGTCCCCTCCCGCCCGCCCGGCCCCACCTGCCGAAGAGCTTAAAGCCCGGCCGGGCGGCCCCCGCTCAGACCAGCGCCCCTGCACCATGCTCCCGGCCAGCAGCACGCTCGTCCTCGTGGGGCTCCTGGCGCTCTGGGCCGAGCTGCCGCCGGCATCTGCCCAGAATGACACCAGTGAGTACGAGCTCGGGGCCTCACCCCGGCCCCAGCCCCGGCCCCAGCCTCGGCCTTGGCCCCGGCCCCCGCGCAGCCGCCTCCAGCAGCCAGGCTGTGGCTGCAGCATGGCCCCAGGAGCCCCTGGCTGCACTGGTGCCCCAGGACCCTGCAGCATCCTCGCACCCAGCCCCAAGGCTCTGCAGCATCCCCATGTCCAGCCCTGAGGCTCCGTAGTATCCCCACACGAGCACCCCAGCACCCTGCAGCATCCCCATGTCCAGCCCCAAGGCTCTGCAGCATCCCCATGTCCAGCTCCAAGGCTCTGCACCATCCCCGAGTCCAGCCCTGAGACTCCATAGTATTCCCACACGAGCACCCCAAAACCCTGCAGCATCCCCATGCCCAGCCCTGAGGCTCTGCAGCATCCCCGGGTCTGGCCCCGAGGCTCTGCAGCATCCCCACACCAGCACTCTAGCAGCCAGCAGCATCCCTGTGTCCAGCTCTGAGGCTCTGCAGCATGCCCACGTCCAGCCCCAAGGCTCTGCAGCATCCCCATGTCCGGCCCCGAGGCTCTGCAGCATCCCCAAGTCCAGCCCTGAGGCTCTGCACCATTCCCAAGTCCAGCCCCAAGGCTCTGCAGCATCCCCATGTCCAGCCCCAAGGCTCTGCAGCATCCCCAAGTCCAGCCCCAAGGCTCTGCAGCATCCCCGAGTCCAGCCCCGAGGCTCTGCAGCATCCCCATGTCCGGCCCCAAGGCTCTGCACCATCCCCATGTCCAGCCCCAAGGCTCTGCAGCATCCCCAAGTCCAGCCCCAAGGCTCTGCAGCATCCCCGAGTCCAGCCCCGAGGCTCTGCACCATCCCCATGTCCGGCCGTGGGGCTCTGCAGCATCCCCATGTCCAGCCCTGAGGCTCTGCAGCATCCCCATGTCCAGCCCCAAGGCTCTGCAGCATCCCCATGTCCGGCCCCAAGGCTCTGCACCATCCCCATGTCCAGCTCCAAGGCTCTGCAGCATCCCCGAGTCCAGCCCCAAGGCTCTGCACCATTCCCAAGTCCAGCCCCAAGGCTCTGCAGCATCCCTGTGTCCAGCTCTGAGGCTCTGCAGCATGCCCACGTCCAGCCCCAAGGCTCTGCAGCATCCCCATGTCCGGCCCCGAGGCTCTGCAGCATCCCTGAGTCCAGCCCTGAGGCTCTGCACCATCCCCATGCCCAGCCCCAAGGCTCTGCAGCATCCCCATGTCCGGCCGTGGGGCTTTGCAGCATCCCCATGTCCGGCCCCGAGGCTCTGCACCATTCCCGAGTCCAGCCCTGAGGCTCTGCACCATTCCCACGTCCAGCCCCAAGGCTCTGCAGCATCCCCATGTCCGGCCGTGGGGCTTTGCAGCATCCCCATGTCCGGCCCCGAGGCTCTGCAGCATCCCCGAGTCCAGCCCTGAGGCTCTGCACCATTCCCATGTCCGGCCGTGGGGCTCTGCAGCATCCCTGTGTCTGGCCGTGGGGCTGCAGGAAGCGTCGCCCACCGGCTGGGCATGCGTCGACCTGCCAGGGCTGCAGCGGGGCCTGGGAGCCCCTGCCCGAAGCGCTGCCCGCCCGGCTGCCCGCCGTGCCCTCCCGGGGCCAGCGGCCGCCGCGGTCCCGCTCGCGCCCACACCGCGCGCCTTTGCGTTTCAGCGAAAGCCGGCGTGTGCCCAGACCCGGCGGTGGAGGAGGCGAACTGCACCCTCGGGTGCCAGTCTGACAGCGACTGCGAGAGCACCCGCAAGTGCTGCCCGGCCGCCTGCGGCAGGGCCTGCCAGGACCCCGACGGTAACGTCCCTCCTGCTCTGGCCCCGGTGCCCCGGCACGGCGGCCGGGGCGCTCCGTGGGTGACGGCAGCCTGCACGGGCGGCCCTGGTGCTGCTGGTGCTCCCGGGGCCCGTGTGTCCCTGCAACGCAGCGGCACAGCTGGCTCCTCCGCGCCCACAGTCACCCGAGCCGCGGGCGGCTGGTTGGCACACAGCCTCACTGTGCCGTGCCGAGCGCCGCGGCGGCCGCGCGCTGTTCCCACGGGGCTGGTGCCCGGCACAGTGCAGCCTCTCGCCGTACTCGTCCTGTGCTGCTGCTGCCGGTGATGGGCGTTTCTCTGAACTTTGCTGAGTTTTGGTGCCTCGTGGGCAGAGCCGGCGCCTGCTCTGCCCAGCAGCCCCGATGGCTCCGCGGCCCCGAGCGGGGCTGCGCTCAGCCTCGCCGCAGGCAGCGGCGGCCGTGGACGCCGGCACCGTCCTGCTCCCGGCCCTGCGCTTGCGAAGAGCCTCCCACCTCCAAGGGCTCCTCGCCTTCGCCCGTGCCCGGCCACGCGGCCGCCCCGCCGCACTGCGCTCGCTGCGCCGGGCCCCCAGGAGAGGAGCCAGCGTGGACACGGCGGGTTCTGGGATCCCCAGCTGCAAACAGGCGGCTGCGCACCAGCACTGGGCTCCGCCGCCCCGTGCAGGACGGAGCTCACCTGAGCCAAGGGCACGAGCCAGGAGCCCGAGCTGGCTGCGGCGGGGGGGCCGGGAGAGCTCTGTGGGGCAGAGGCAGCCGGCAGCGTGGCCGTGCCCACAGCGGGGGCAGCGCTGCGGGGCGGCAGAGCTGCCCGCCCGCCCGGGAGCCACGGTGCAGCCGCGGGACCCGGTCCGGCCGCTGCTGCCGGGCCGGCAGGTCTCACGCTGCGTCCCTTCGCCTTGCAGAGAAGCCGGGCACCTGCCCGCCCGTGAAGCCGGGGATCCCCATGCTGGGGCTCTGCTTGAACCAGTGCAAGACGGACTCCAACTGCTCCGGGGCCCTGAAGTGCTGCAGGAACGGCTGCGGCAAGGTCTCCTGCGTGACTCCGCTCCACTGAGGTCAGTCGGGCGCCCGCGGAGCTGCCGGGCACCCCTTGGCTCGGGAGCCCCCGGCGCCCCGTCCCGCTCACGGCCCTCGCGGCGCTCTCCTCCCTCCGCAGGCACCGCCAGCGCCGGAGAAGCCGCCGCTGCCGCGCTCGCCCGGCCCAGCCCAGACGCCATGTGGAGCCGGCTGCAGCTCCCTGCCCGGGCGCTCGCCGCAGCCCCGTGCTCTCGCCAATAAAGCAGCCTCTCCCTGCACCCTCGTGGCCGCGTCTCCCTCACCTCCCGCCGCTCGCCTGGCCAGGCCCCCCTGCTGCAGCAACTGCCAGTGCTGCCGGAGATGGGGCACTGTGCCAGGGCATCGGGAAAGTCTTTACAGGACGAAGCTCCCGGGCCGCACGCCGGCGGGTGGCAGCGCTCACCCGCGCCTCGGCCGCGTTCCCCCGGGGCTGCCCCGGCACGGCAGCTCACGGTGCCGAGGACGGAGGGGCAGCGAGGTGCTGCAGCAGAGCTGCTCCCTGCTCTGCAACGGCCCGGCACGGGGATGGGGACGGGGATGGGGACGGGGGGGCTATTGCACAGGCATCTCGCACACCGCCGCCGCCCCGCGCACACCCTGCCCGGGCCGTGCAGGTCCCCGAACGGGAGCCGATGGCGCGCTGAAGCCCCGCACGCCGCATCCGCTGGCATCGCCATGCAAGCACGCCCTGCCGCTGGCCCCCTGCACGGGTCTCCCGCCGCGGCTGGCCCGCCACTCCCCAGCGCCCAGCGCCCAGCGCCCGCTCGCACCGGCACTGCGGCGCGCCCGGCCGCGTCCCGCCCGTGCCCCGGTCCTCGGCCCTGCTCCGGCCCCACCTCGGGCCCTGGCCCGGCTCCTGTTCCCACGCACCCCAGCACCCTCGCAGCCCACATGTGCTGCCCCCACGCCGCGTCCGGAGCCGCGCGGGTCACCAGTGACCTGGAAAGGGCTGCGCTGCGGAGGACGCGCTCGCGGTGGGCCGCGTGCCCGGTGCTGCCGGGAGCCTCCCCGAGGCGGATTGTTTGTGCTGGAGCTCCCACGTCCCGGGCACGGCGCTGTGCCGTGGGAACCAGCCGGCACGGTCAGACCCCCCCCCCCAGGAGGGTTTATATCCCCGCCAGCGCAGCGCAGTGCGGCTCAGCACGGTGCCCCGGCTCCTCCAGCAGCACCATGCCCGGCGAGCGTGTGCTCTTCCTGCTACTCCTGGCCCTGCTGCCCCCCATGCTGGCCCTGCCGCCGGGGGCTGGGGGCCAGGGCACTGCCCCCATGGGCACCCTGCTGCCACCACCGCCACTGCCCCTGCGGCGCTGGGCCCTGCGCGGGCGCTGGCCCCCCGCCGCCACCGCGGCACCGGGCAAGGCGGGCGAGTGCCCGGTGGGGAGCGCTGGGCTCCCACAGCCCTCCCGGCTCTACTGCCTCTCCGACCACAGCTGCCCCGGCGCCGAGAAGTGCTGCGACACCGGGCAGAGCAGGACCTGCCTCCTCCCCGCTGCAGGTGCCGCCGCCGTGCCGGGCCCTGTGCCGGGCCCTGTGCGAGATCCGGCCGGGAGCTGGGGCCCGGTGCCGTGGTCCGCCCGGGCGCTGCTGCCTGGCCACGGGGTGCAGCGAGCATCTCCCTCTGCAGCGCACCCGGGCTACTGCCCCGCCGCCAGCGCTGCTGGCGCCGAGACCTGCGGGACGAGCTGCCACAACGACACCGCCTGCGGCCCCGGGCAGAAGTGCTGCAGTCTCAGCTGCTGCACCCGCTGCGTGGGAGCCCAGCCAGGTAGGGCGGCCCGCGGGGCAGCCCGGCGCTCGGCGCACAGAGCAGCCCTGCAGCGCCGGGCCGGCACCCGGCCGGGGCGCCGCGGGCACCGCACCGCCCCCAATCCTCTGTGCTCGCAGCCAAGCCCGGCCTCTGCCCGAGGAAGCGCGCCCTGCGGAGCGGCGCCGCCTGCGCCAACCGCTGCGCCGACGACCGCGGCTGCCCCGGCTCCCAGAAGTGCTGCTTCTCCGGCTGCGGCCTGGCGTGCGCCGCCCCGCAGACAGGTACCGGCCTCCCCGCGCCCCGCGGCCCTGCAGGGCCAGGGCCGGGGCCGGCCGAGCCCCGGCGTGGCGCGGTGCATCGCGGCACGGCACGGCGCGGTGCGGTGCACGCTCCCCTCCGCAGTGATGCCCGGTGTCGCCCGGCCGGATCGGCCCCCGTGGCCGTGCCCAGCGGAGCGCGCCCACGGCGGCAGCTCTCCGGGCTGCGGATGGCGCAGTGCCGGGCAGGAGCGGGGAGCCCCCGGGCGGGCGGCGGGCACGGCTCCCCGTGGCCCCCGTCCCGTTGTGCCGGGCCGCTCGCGCCGCGGGCGCTGGGCTGTGCAGGGCGCTGACGCTGCCGGCGGCTCCGTTGCAGCCAAGCCCGGCACCTGCCCCGTGCTGCTGCGTGGCTCCCTGGGACCCTGCGCGGAGCTGTGCCACGCCGACGGCGACTGCCCCGGCACCGCCAAGTGCTGCGGCACCGGCTGCGGCCGAATCTGCAAGCCGCCCATGGAGGGTAAAGCCACCGCCGCGTCCTGTGCCTGGCCCATGGCCCGCGGCCAGCCGAGCCCCGCGGGGGCCGTGCCGCCCGGCACCGGGGTGCAGAGCTGCACGGCGCCTCCCGGGATGCCCCGGTGAGGGGCTCAGTGCTGCCGTGCCAGCACGGGCAGCCCCCAGCCCCAACCCCTCCAACCCTCTCTCCGCATGTGCCCAGTGCGGCCCGGGCTCTGCCCCGCCGCCGCCGGAGCTGCCGGGTGCCTGGCGCTGTGCTTGCAGGACAGGGACTGTCCCCCCGGCCGCAAGTGCTGCCTGCTGCCCTGCGGCCGGGCGTGCGTCCCCCCGCTCCGGGGTAAGGCCGGAGGCGGCCCCGGCGCAGCGGCGCGCGCCCCGCGCAGCACCCTGCGGCTCGCCACTCTCCCGGGGCTGGCGGCTGCCTCCCCGTGGGACGGGGCAGCCCTCCTCCGCTGACCTCCTCCTGCTCCTCCTCCTCCTCCAGGCTCAACCTAGCCGCAGCCAGGCCGCACTGCGCCGGCAGTTCCCAATTCGGGGCTGCTTCCTGCCCCGCTGCGCTGCAGCAGAGCGGCTCACCGGCCGACTTCTCCCGTCCTCACCAGTCCCTGGTGCACGATGGCTCTGCCGGCACGGCCGGCAGGGGCACGGGCACTGCTGCAACCCTTCCTCGTCCCGCACGCCGCGGCAGCGCCTGGCCGTGCCGAGGGCCCGCACACCCTGCACCGGACGGTGCTGCGGGCACCGCAACCAGCACGGTGCCTGCAGCCAGCCTGGCTGCGCCCATGCTGCCCGCACTGCCCGCGCGCCGCCCCTCCTGCTGCGCAGAAGTGCTAAAACCAAATAAAATGGCACGTGGCAACCTCGCCGTTCCCGGTCAGCGTGCCGGCGACTGCCCCTGGGGTGTCCATGCCGGCCCACCAGCGCCACAGCCCCTCCGCACTGCGCGGGCACCCTGCAGCGGGCTGTGCGCGGCTCGGCAGCGGCACCGGGCTCGGAGAGCTTCCCGCTCCTGGGCGGCCGCCGGCCGGGTCCCAGGGCCGCGGCGCTGCTGCCTGGGCAGCCCCGCACAGCAGCGCCAGAAAGCAGCTCGCTCCGACTGCTCGCGCCGCAGGAGGGTTCCTCTGCGCTTTGCGCTGCAGGAGGGCTCGCTTGCGTCCCAGAGCGGAAAATCTGCCTGGAAGAGAGGTCCCAGGTGGGGGCGGACGAAGCGCCCAGCCCGGGGAGAGCAGGGAGGCGGGGGGGGCCCGCGGCAGGCGCTGCTCCCGCCCCGGCCCCGCATCCGTCCCACCTCCGCGCCCCGGCCCTGCCGGGCGCCCTGACCCGGCGCGCGGCCCCGCCGGCGATAAGCGGGGTGGGTGGCAGAGTGCCCGCGGTTCTGGGAACCGTCCTTGCGCCGTTGGGCTGGAGCAGCAGCGGGGCTGGACCCAGCGCCCCGTGCCTCCACCCAGCGGCTTTAAAGCCAGGGCTGGCTCAGCTCTGCGCCGGGCTGCGCCATGGGGCCGGCCGGGTTCCTCCTCCTGGGGCTCCTGGGCCTGGGGGCAGCGCGAGGTGCCGTGGCGGCGGCGGAGCCGGGCGGTGAGTAGCCGGCTGGGCCCGGCTGTGCGGGCGCCGGCGCTTCGGGGCACTTTGTCCTAGCGCAGCAGCTGCTGTTTGCAGTGAAACCCTCCCTGCAGCCCCTCTGTTTGCAGCCCAAACAGCGCGGCGCCGCCGCCGCGAGCCGGCCGGGGAGGCGCGTGCACGCACCGCTGCTGCCCGCGCAGCAGGAAGCGGCACAGGGCGCGTGAGCCCCGGGCCAAGCCGGGGTTTCCCGGGTGACTCAGCGGAGCCGCAGGCGCCCGGGGCGGGAGGCGAGGGGCGGCCGGGCAGGGAGCGCCGGCGCTGGGCACGCACCGTGAGCGCACGGCGCTCTGGCACCGATCCGGCACCGGCTCCACGCCGGCCGCCCCCGGCACGGGCAGGGCGCGGGGCCCGAGCCGCGGCTCTGGCGCCCGCCGGGCCGGCCGGGGCTCTGCAGGACCCCGAGGCAGGGTGGCACCGGCGGTGGGCCGTTTCCCCGCTGGGCTGCTCTGCTGCCGGCACCGCTGAGAGCGCCCAGCCGCCCCGGGGCAGCAGCAGCCCCTCGCCGAGCTCCCGGCAATCCCCCAGCCCGGCGCACCAGGGCAGCGCCCGCCGCCGCGCTCCAGCCCTCCGACCGCGCTTTTGCAATCGGCCGAGCCGTGACCCGCGGCCGAGGCCGGGTCAGCCTGACCCCGGCCCCACGCCGGCCCCGCGGCACCCGCCGGCCGCTCACGCTGCCCCCGCTCCCCAGCCCCCGCCGGCGCCTGCCCGGCAGCAGCAGGGCTGAGCCTCGCGCCGTGCCGCAGCGACTGCGACGACGACAGCGGGTGCCCGGAGGAGCAGAAATGCTGCTTTACGGGCTGCGGCCTCGGCTGCGTGACGCTGCTGGGAAACAGCAGCGGCAGTTTTCCACCGCCTGACGATGCGGCCCAGAGCCGAAGTCAAGCGGAGCAGAGGCATCTGGGTGATGAGGGGCAGAGGGACCTGCCGCGGGCTGGGGGCCCCCGCCGGCTGCTTCGCGCCAGCCCCTGGGGCTCTGCAGCTCCTGCCGGGGAGCTGTGCCGGGGGCAGGAGAGGCAGCAGGGAAGGGGTGCCCGCAGGAGGAAGGGGTGCACACAGGAGGAAGGGGTGCCCGCAGGAGGAAGGGGTGCACGTGGCAGGAAGGGGTGCACACAGGGGGGAGGGGTGCATGCAGGAGGAAGGGGTGCACACGGCAGGAAGGGGTGCCCGCAGGAGGAAGGGGTGCACGTGGCAGGAAGGGGTGCACACAGGAGGAAGGGGTGCCTGCAGCAGGAAGGGGTGCACACGGCAGGAAGGGTGCACGCGGCAGGAAGGGGTGCCTGCAGGAGGAAGGGGTGCATGCAGGAGGAAGGGGTGCACACAGCAGGAAGGGGTGCACACGGCAGGAAGGGGTGCATGCGGCAGGAAGGGGTGCACGCAGGAGGAAGGGGTGCACGCAGCGGGAAGGGGTGCCTGCAGGAGGAAGGGGTGCATGCAGGAGGAAGGGGTGCACACAGCAGGAAGGGGTGCATGCGGCAGGAAGGGGTGCACGCAGGAGGAAGGGGTGCACGCAGCGGGAAGGGGTGCACTTGGCAGGGAAGGGGTGCACTTGGCAGGGAAGGAGTGCCTGCAGCAGGAAGGGGTGCACGCAGCTAGAAGGGGTGCACACGGCGGGGATTGGGAGCGCAGCGTTGCTGTCGGCCAGGGCACGCGCGGCAGGGCTTGGCCCAGCGCCTCCTGTGCAGCCCCGGCGCGCGGTCTCCGGTCGGGCTCACCGCCCGTCTCCGCCGCAGCGAGGCCCCAGAAGCCGGGGACCTGCCCGCGGGACTTCACGCGCTGCCTCCGTCCGGAGCCCCCGCTGTGCGCCAACGACTCCAGCTGCCCCGGCGGGCACAAGTGCTGCCACTGGGAGTGCCGGCTGCGCTGCACGCCCCCGGCGGAAGGTACGGCAGCGCCCGGCACGGTGCCCGGCGCGGCCCCGGCTCTCGGGAGCGCCCTCAGCAAGCGGCTCCGGGGCCGGAGGGGGGGCCCGGCCCGCGGCAGGTTTCCCGGCGGGCGCAGCCCCAGGGCGCAGCCGCCTCCTGCGGCCGCCTCACCGCTTCGCCCCCGGCCGCTCGGCGCTGCAGAGAAGCCCGGCGTCTGCCCCGCGGCCGCCCCGGAGGGGCTCTTCTATCCCTGCTCCTTCCAGTGCCTGGAGGACAAGGATTGCCTGGGAAACAAGAAATGCTGCCACCTCGGCTGCGGCCCGGCCTGCCTGCAGCCGCTGCCCGGTGAGGGCTCCGGCAGGGTGCTGGGCACAGCCCCGGCGTCGCCGGGAGCGGGCCGGTGCCGCGCGGCAGAGCCGGGGACCCTGCGCGGGGCGGCTGCTCGGGGCTCTCCGGGGCCCCGGCGCGGTGCAGATGGGGCCCCGCGGCGGCCACGTGCGCGACCAGGCGGGCGCCCGGGAACCACAAGCCCTGCACCAGCTCTGCTCCGCAGGCGGCCCCGGGCAGTGCCGGGACGACAGCGACTGCCCCGACTCGCAGCGGTGCTGCAACGGCAGCTGCGGCCCCCCGTGCCAGCCCGCGGCCCCGGCCGGTGAGCAGCGCGCGCGGGCAGGGGCACGGTGACGCCACGGGCGTCCGCAGGCGGCACGCGGCCCCGCAGGATGCCCCGCCGGCGAGGGGCCGCCGTGGCACGGCACAGCCGGCGGGAGAGCCGGCGGCACCGGGCTGCGGCTCCGACCCGCCCTCACCGCCTCTCCCGCAGCGAAACCCGGCGCCTGCCCCCCCGATCCCGCTGCGGGCAGCGCTGCCGCCTGCGGAGCCTCCTGCGCCCGGGACGCCGACTGCCCCGGCAGCGCCGAGTGCTGCCCGCTGGCCTGCGGCCCGGCCTGCGTCGCCCCGCAGCACGGCGAGCCCGGCGGAGGGGGCGGCGCAGGGGGGCCAGGGCCGGGCTCTGGCCCGGCTTGCACCCGGCAGCCCCGGTGGGGCAGCCCCACGTGGGGCCGCGGGACATGAGCGCTGCTCAGCCCCGTGCACGGTGCTGCTCAGACAGCAGCACGACGCTGCCTGGGGACGCGGCACCGCCGGGGCGCCTGCTTCGGCCCACGGCACACGCGGGGGCCGGGCCGGGGAGCAGCAGAGCGCGGCTCCGGCAGGCGCCGGGGCGGGCAGGGGATGGCGAGGCCCCGGGGCCGCGGTGGGGACGGCGAGGCCACCGCCCTGCAAGGCCACCCGGCTGCATCTCACCTCGCCCTGCCAGCACCCACGGCCCGGGCGCCGCTCCGTGTTGCGGAGGAAGCCAGCCCGGCCCCTGCCACCGCGGAGCCGCAGCACCGGGAGCCGCAGCACCGGCGCCGATGCCACCACGACCGGGACTGTCCCCGCGCCGAGGCGTGCTGCCAGCACCGCTGCAGCCGGGAGTGCCACGTGCACCGCCGAGGTGAGGGAGCCCGGGGGCGGCCCCGAGCACGGTGGGTGCTGGCACAGAGAGCCTCTCGCTTGCACCCGGCCGGTGCAGGACCGCATGCCGGCCCCGGGGCTCTGCGGAGCCGCAGGGTCCCAGCCCTGCTGCCCATCGCCGCGGTGCCGTGCAGAGGAGGTCGCCCCGGTGCCCGCCGCCCCGGAGCCACGCCACTGGCGCCGATGCCACCACGACCGGGACTGTCCCCGCGCCGAGGCGTGCTGCCAGCACCGCTGCAGCCGGGAGTGCCACGTGCACCGCCGAGGTGAGGGAGGCCGGGGGCGGCCCCAGCGGGAGGAACTGCCCGGGGAGCTGCAGCCCGGCACGGCGGCCCCCGCGCGCCCCGGCGTCGCGCCGCGCCGGGCCCCCGGGTGCACGGCAGGCAGGCGCCTGCCCAGCCCCGCCGCGGCCTGCGTTGCAGAGCGGCACCAGCAGAGGAGCTGCCGCCATGACCAGGACTGCCCACGCGCCGAGAGGTGCTGCCGGCACCGCTGCAGCCCCGAGTGCCCCGCCGGGACGGAGGGTAAGTGCCGCCGGACGGGCACCGAAGCCGGGCTGGGTCCTTGCTAATGCCTCTGTGGGCTGCTCGCAGGGGTCCCCAGGGCTGCGCCGGCCTGGCCTGGAAGGATGAGGTGCCGGAGCGACGAGGACTGCGACGGAGGAGAGACGTGCTGCGGCGCCTGGTGCGCCTGGGAGTGCAGCCCGTGGAGCCAGGGTGAGGATGTGCCGGGGAGCCGAAACCTCGCCGAGCCACCGGGGGCTGGGGCCTGCGCTGCCCGCAGTCCTGCCGCAGTGGCGGAGCTGGGCGGGGGGAGCAGGGACAGCCGTGGGCTGAGGCGTCCTGCACTGGTGCTGCGTCAGGCGTGCAGCACCCAGGCCGTGCTGTGCTGCACCGTGCCGTGCCATGCTGCACCATGCTGCCGTGCTGCACAGTGACACGCTGTGCTGCACGTGCCATGCCATGCTGTGCCATGCTGTCCTGCGCTGTGCTGCACTGTGCTATGCTGCACCATGCCGTGCCATGCTGTGCCATGCCACACCATGCCATGCCGCGCTATGCCATGCTCCCCCATGCCCTGCCATGCTGCAATTTGCCGTGCCGTGCCGTGCCGTGCCGTGCCATGGAGGGGCCCGGGCCCCCACAGCCACGCAGTGCCGTGTCGCCGCAGAGAAGCCCGGCTTCTGCCCCGCCAGCCCCGGGCTCTACTCCAGCTACGAGTGCGTGGCCAGGTGCCGAGGGGACAGCGAGTGCCCCGCGGAGCAGAAGTGCTGCCTGCGCGGCTGCGACTACGTGTGCCTGCCCCCGGCCCGAGGTAGGGCCGCGCCGCCCCGGCGCCCGTCCCCACCGAGGGGGAGCGCGGGAAAGCGCCCAGGGAGCCGGGAGGCCGCGGGCGCCTGCCGAGCACCGGCAGCCGCCGAGCCCCTGCCTGCTGCCGTCCAGAGAAACCGGGAATCTGCCCCCTGAGCGAGGAGATAGCGTCGCTCCCGCCCCCGTGCAAGGCCTCGTGCGCCGAGGACCGGCAGTGCCCGGGCCACGACAAGTGCTGCGACAGCAGGTGCGGCCACGTGTGCTTGGCCCCCGAGCGAGGTAAGGGGCGCTGCGGGCGCTGCGGGCGCGGGGCCGCTGGCCGCCCTGGGAGACGCCGGCCCCTGCTGCCTTGCAGACAAACCCGGCGAGTGCCCGAAAATGAGGCCGCGGCAGACGCCCGAGCCGTGTGTGGAGGAGGACGCCTGCGTCCACGACCGGGACTGCCCCAGGCAGGAGAAGTGCTGCTTTGCTGGCTGCGCCATGCGCTGCATCCTCCCCGCGAGAGGTGAGCCCGGGCGGCCGCGCCGCAGCTCCTGCCAGCGTGCAGCTCAGTGCGGCACAGCACAGCGCAGTGCAGGGCAGTGCAGTGCAGCACAGCACAGCGCAGTGCAGGGCAGTGCAGTGCAGCACAGTACAGCATAGCACAGTGCAGTGCAGCACAGTGCAGTGCAGCACAGTGCAGTGCGTGCAGCACAGTGCAGTGCTGGGTGCCCTGGCCCGGGGCCGGCGCTGCGGGAGCCTGTGCTCCCACCCGCTCCCTCCGGCAGAGCACCCCGGGACGTGCCCCCGGGCGAGGCCGTGCCGGGAGCCGGGCGGCAGACACGACAACCAGTGCCTGGACGACAGCATCTGCCCACGAGGCGAGAAGTGCTGTGACGTGGGCTGCAGCTGGCAGTGCGTGGCCGTGCTCAGAGGTAGGGCAGCACTGGCCCGGCCGGGCCGCGGGCCGGCGCCCCGCGAGGGCAGCGCGGTCACTGGCTCTGGGCCCGGCAGAGAGCCAGGACGGGGCCGCCGGGCCGTGCGTGGAGGAGTGCAGCGCCGACGCGCAGTGTCCCCAGGGACAGAGGTGCGCCAGCGCCGGCTGCAGCCGTGTCTGCGAGGACGTGCCCGGAGGTGAGATGCGGCTCTGCCGGCCCGGCCCCACGGTGCCCGCAGCCGTGGGACACCCAAGGCCGCAGGGCTGCACCAGGCGCCACGGTGCCGGCAGCCGGGTGCTCTGCCTTGCAGGGGCGGTGGGAGTGTGCCCCGTCCCCCAGGATGCTGGGACCTGCCTGGACCTGTGCAGCTTCGACGAGGAGTGTCCCTGGGGCGAGAAGTGCTGCAGCAACGGCTGCGGCCATGTGTGCATGCCGGCCTCCCTTGAAGGCAAGTCCCTCGCACCGGGACGGGGATGCTCCCAACTGGGCCGAGCCCAGCACAGAGCCTAGAGCTTCCTCTGCGCTGAGCCGGCAGCAGCACCGCAGCCTCCCTGCGCTGTGACCGCTCGGCGCTGGAGCTGGGGGTCGGGCTGCAGGAGCTCGCTGGGTGCCCGACGCTGCCCCGTCCCCACCTGGCTCGCACTGGGATTTACTGCCATCCTTCAGGCCTTCCTGCTGCCACAAAAATGATGAGCACGAATGGCCTCAGCTCAGAGCAGCCACACGACTTTCCTCTCCTGCCCACAGAGCGTGACACCGCCGCCGTGCCGCAGCACGGTGCCGGGCCGTGCGTGGACGAGTGCAGCGCCGACACGCAGTGTCCCCAGGGACAGAGGTGTGCCGGCGCCGGCTGCAGCCGCGTCTGCGTGGACGTGCCCAGAGGTGAGACGCAGCTCTGCCAGCCCGGCCCCACGGTGCCCGGGATCGCGGGGCTACGCCGGGGCCGCAGGGCTGCACCGGGCGCCGCGGTGCCGGCAGCTGGGCGCTCTGCCTTGCAGGGGCGGTGGGAGCGTGCCCTGTGCCCTGGGGCCGCGGGACCTGCCTGGACCTGTGCAGCTCCGACGAGGAGTGTCCCTGGGACCAGAAGTGCTGCAGCAACGGCTGCGGCCACGTGTGCACGCCGGCGCTGGGCGGTAAGGCGGTGCGCGGAGCCCGAGCTGCCCTCGCACACGGTTGCCCACGCTCGGGAGCTGCTGCGGGGGCTGGCAGCGCCGGTGCCAAGCCCGCGCCCGGCGCTGCCCGCAGCGAGGCACCTGCGGGGCAAGAAGGGCCCGCGGCCGCCGGCCGGCGCTGGCACACGGAGCCGAGCGGAGCCCGGGCCCAACCTGCGCAGCCGCCCGCAGCGCCGCCGTGCCTGCCGGCCTCCACCCCCACAGCCTCCCGGATCCCTAAGGCACATCCTTGTTTTCAGATGCTGCATGACAGCAGAGCAGCAGCGCCAGGAAGCCGCCGTGGCTGCGGGACGCTGGCCCGTCCCCTCCCCGCAGCCGGCAGCAATAAAGCGAGCGTGTGCCAGTCTCCTGCGGCCTCCGCGTCTCTGCAGCACTGGGTGCCCCACGGGAGCCTGCAGCACCGTGCGGAGGGGCAGGATGGGACCGGCCCCGTGGCTCAGCCCCAACAGGGCATCATCGGCCAGCTCCCGGCGGGAGGGGAGGGCGGCGGAGGAGAGGGACGCCTGTCAGCAGGGAGTTGGGGCTGACAGTTGGGGTTGGGGCTCTTTCTCCACCGTTAGCTTGCTTTAGGCCCCGGCCATGTCACGGCTGCAGCTCGGGCAGGGCCAGCTGGGCTGGAAACTGATGTAGGCAGCTGGGTGCGAAACCTGGAGCTCCAGCGCAGGGCCCCTCACGGCCAGGCTGCACGGCAGCGGGACCGCGGGTGCCCGCACCGCCCAGCCCCAGGGGATCCGGCCAGGACACGCGGCCCCGGAGGGTCGGCCTCTGCCTGCTCCTGTCCTTCTCGGGCAGAAAGGACAAGAGCCAGACCTGCTCATCAGAGGACCCGTCCTTGTATTGACAGCTGCAGAGCCCACGGGGAAGGGCCGGGCTTCTCCGAGCAGGGCACGAGGGGGCAGGAGGGGGCAGCCGGGCTGGCATTGCGCCCGCCCGCCGCGCGCTGCCCACAGGCAGCAGCCCTGCCCGGCGCGGCCGGCGAGCAGCCCCGGGCGAGCTGCGGCACCCAGCGCGGCTGCCCCGCAGCGAAGGGCACCTGCCCTGTGCAGCAGCGCCCACGGCGCGGGCCCAGGGGCCCCGTGGGGCTGGACCCCTGCGAGAGCGGGCGCCGGAGCCTGCACAGGGTGTGTGCGGGGCTGCACCCAGGGCTGTGCACAGGCAGGCGGGCTGGCCGCAGCGCTCCCCAGCCAGGGCTATCGGGCACCTGGAACTGAAAGTCACGGGGATCAGGAGCGGGGCCGGGCCGAGCGTCGGCGCCCGCAGAGCCGGGAGCGGCCTCCCCACGCCGCTCGCCGCAGAGAGACACCACGGCCCCTCCGCAGCTGGCGCCTCCGGGAGCCGATCCCGTCGGCTCCCCGCCGGCATGCGGCTAGTTACCGGCGTGTGAGCAGGCCTGGAAACACTCCCTCTTGGTCTCGAAGTTGTTCCTGTTCCCGCCGCAGCCGCCGTAAATGAACTCCTCGCACTGCCGGCTGGACACGTTGTAGAAGAAGCGGACGAAGAGAGCCTTGCAGTTCCCGCACACGGAGGGCAGGTAGCAGAAGTCTGCAAAGCCCCAAGGGGCTGAGGTGAGCCGCAGACGCGAGAGGACAGGGGCTCCCCAGCGAGGCGGTTTTACGCCCCGGGGCCCAGCGGAGCGGGTCGGTGCGCCGCACGCGCCTCGTCCCACGTGCCACCAAGCCCTTCCCGGCCCCTCCCCGCCCAGCCGGGTCTGCACCCCGCGGTCCCGGGGCGCAGGGGAACCGCGTCCCCAGCACCCCCAAGTGCGGCGGGGAGCTGCCCCCGGGGACGGCAGCGCACGAGCCCACGCGCCCCACTCGGGGCAGCGCAGCCCTGCGGGGGCTGCGGCGGGAGCTCGGGGATGCCCCAGGGGAGCCCCGTCCCCGTCTGCCGGGTTCACCCTTCCGGCGGCCGCCCCGGGCTGGGCACGCAGCCCCGCCGAGCCCTCACCGAGCACCGGCTCCTGGCACGTGTAGCCGCACTTGCTGGGGCAGCACTTGGTGGCACCGGGGCAGGCGGAGTCGCCGGTGCAGCGGGAGCACGAGGCGTCCTGGCGGCAGGCGCTGCAGTCCTCGTCCGGCGCGGCCACTGCCTCCGGGAGGTGGTAGCAGTACCCGGGCTTCTCTGCGGGACAGAGCAGCTCAGGCCCGGGGCGCCCGGGGGCCGCGGGGGACCGCGGGCGCCGTCGCGGCCCCAGGCAGCGCCCGGCAGCGCCGCCGGCACTCACCGGGCCCCGGCCCCGGGCCCCCCGCCCGCGCGGGGACGGCGAGCAGCAGCGGGGGGAGGAGGAGGAGGTGGAGATGGAGGAGGAGGAGGAGGTGGAGGAAGGCGCGCGGCTCCATGGTGCCGGGGAGCCGGTCTGCGCCCCCGGCGCGGCGGGCCGGGATTTAAGGCGCGCCGGCGGGGCGGAGGGAGCGGGCTAATTCCTGCCGTGCGGCAGCGAGCCGCGCCCCGGCAGGGCCTGGCCCCGCGGCCACCGGGAGGAGCCGGCCGCGGCACCCCGGCCGGCCGCGGCGCTCCCGGAGCCGGGGGGACCGGTAGGACGGGGAGGCGCGGGGCCCTCGGGCGCTCCGGGCTCGGCGCGGCGCGGCGCGGCACTCCGCACGGCTCGGCTCCGCACGGCTCGGCTCGGCACGGAGCTCGGCTCGGCACGGAGCTCTGCATGGAGCTCGGCGCGGCTCTGCACGGCTCGGATAGACTCGGCACGGAGCTCTGTACCGAGCGCGGCTCGGCTCAGCTCCACACGGCTCGGCTCGGCGCGGAGCTCGGCACCGGGAGAGCGGGGGCTGCGGGGCCGCGCTGCCCCGCCGGCTCCCGGAGCAGCGCGGTTCCCCCGCAGGCGCCGCCCCCGGGCCCTGCTGTGGGGTCTCCGCGCGTCCCCGCGGCCTCTGGGCGGTGCCCGGCCCGGCCCGGCCCCAGCCCCGGGCTGCCGGCCGGTCCCGCCGCGCCGCGTCCCGCCCCCACGCGTGGGCGGGCGGGGGCGAAACCGGCTGAAAGGAGAGAGAAAGAGATTAAGCTGCTCCCATTCCATGCAAATAATTATCGGCGTAATTACTGCTGTAATTACTGTCCCAAGGGGGAAGCGGAGGGAGAGGAAAGCTCTGCTGGGAGAGACTAGGAAACGTGAACCCGGGCTGGGGTTCGCAGCGAGCCGCCCCGGGAGAGGCCCACAGCCCTCTCCGTCCACGGGCTGCCCCACGGCACGGCACCGCGGGGTCGTGGCCAAGCGTGGACGGGGCTGAGCCCAGGGCCAGCGCTCGGGGCGCCCTCGCAGCCCACCCGGCCCTGCCCCGGCCCGCGCTCTGAGCCAAAAGACCGCCGATGTCGGCCCCCGAGCTGCCGACGGCAGCCAGCAGAGCTCCGTGGGGCCAGGCCGGCACGAGGCGCAGACCCCGCGGGGACGGGGGTGGACCCCGTGTCTGCACGGATGGTGAAGGGGAGCCCGGCACGACGACCGCGGCGGGAGCCGGGCCAGCAGCTCTGCGGCCGCCCTCCCCTCGTCTCCCACAAACCCTGAGCTGTCCAGGAAACTCTCTCATCAGACAGAAACTCCCAGCCCTGCTCCTAGCAGGAAAGCAAGGTCATCAAGCCAAAATCCACTGGGCTGCATTCCCCCCCCCCCCCCCCCGATATCTCTCCATGGCATCTCATCTACCCTGATGGTTACTGTAACCAGTTAAATCGTATTCCAGAATAGTCCTTGTGTTCTCTGCACGGGTGATAAGGCCATCGCCAAACAGGACTGACGCCGCACAGGAATGCGGGTCGGGCGCTGCCGCGCAGGGCAAGGAGCATCACGGATTAGGGGGTTTTTCCAGGAAGGCCAAAGCTAATTTTGCATATAGAAGAAAAGCACACACCAGGGAAGACCTGTGTAAGTGAAACCCCTCGTCCTGCCCTGTCGTGACGCCGCATCCAGCTCGCTCGGTCCGAGACGTGCACAGCATGAGCCACGTGTGCAGCAGGCAGCAGCTCGGGGGAAGCGCAGCCAGCGAGGCCAAACGCCGCCTGGCCTCGGCAGCAGTGAGCACCGAGGTGGCCTGGCCCGCCAGATCCAGGAAGGCACTGGCGCAAGGGGACCGTCCCCGCTGCCTCCCCGCGGCAGGGGCGGCCCCAGCGGGGAGCAGGGAGCCGGGATGCCCTGGCACAGCAGAGCTGAAGCTCCCAGGTGCTGCCGCTCTCATGTCTCTGGCTGCTTCTGGGACTAGTTCTCCTGCCCCGGTGCTGCCTCCATCTGGCCCAGGCAGGGACACACCTATGGGAGCGTGTCCCCATGGCTCGGGCTGCTGACATGGGTGCTGGTGCCACACGCGCGGCTTGCATTGCACACACGTGTGCGCACATGCAGCTAGGGTTGCATACGTGCACAGACTGTTTGGATGGCAGCTAGGATTGCATACATGCACACACGTGCACACCCACGCACATGCATGCAGCTTGCTGGGCGGACAGTGCTGGCGCTCGCCTGCCTCTCCCGGGGACCAGCGCTGCAGGAAGGGAGCAGCAGGGAAAGCCCCGGCTTGCGACATGCCCTGCCGCAGGCCTCTCCGCAGCCCCACGCGGTGCTGGGCACGGCGAAGCCCTCGGGCCGCACAGCAGCTCCGGGGACCGCCGCTGCCGCTGGAGCACTCGCGGTGTGTCTGTGGAGCGCCCGCATGCCGCAGCCTCGGGGGAGACTTTGGGGCCGGCGGGGCTGCCGGAGGGGCCGCGTCGGCACAGCAGGGTGGCCGGAGGGGCCACGTCGGCACGGCGGGGCTGCCGGAGGGGCCACGTCGGCACGGCAGGGCTGCCGGGGGGGCCGCGTCGGCACGGTGGGGTGGCCGGAGGGGCCGCGTCGGCATGGCGGGGCGGCCGGAGGGGCCGTGTCGGCACGGCAGGGCTGCCGGGGGGGCCGCGTCGGCACGGTGGGGTGGCCGGAGGGGCCGCGTCGGCATGGCGGGGCGGCCGGAGGGGCCGTGTCGGCATCCCCGCGCGGGGCCGTGCAGGCACCGGCCGTACCGGGCTGGCCAGCGTCGTTTCGGGGCTGAGCCGCAGCCACGGAGTGAGGGTGCTGGCGGCACAGGGCTGCGAACCGTGTCGGGTCACAGGACGTCCCCCGGCAGCGAGCCACGGTGCCGGGAGGCAGAACAATACCCAGGCGCCTGCCAGGGCACCACGGGCCGCTCCACACGGCAGCAACCTCGGACCGCCGCGGCAGCGCCCAGCCCCGCGCCGCAGGCGCCCGGCTTCTCGCTTCCCGGCCCCGCGGTGCGGCGCGGCACGGTGCGGCACGGCACAGCTCTGCGCACGCTGCACGGAGCCCGCGCCGAGCGCCGCGGCCCGCACCGCTCCGGGACCCCCAGCCGTCGCGCGCCCCAGCGCAGCTCGCCTGGCTGCCGCTGCCGTGGGGAGGAGGAGACGGGGGGAGTCACGCTCGGACGGAGTGTGCCGGGAGCTGGGGCACGGACGGGTCACTGGGAGCCACCTCCGTCCGGGGAGGATTTAACGCCGCTGCCTGCGCCTGGGCACGCAGCCACGGCACGGCACGGCACGGCACGGCACGGCCGGCCCCGCGCGCCATGAGGCTGGCGGCTCTGCTCCTGCTCCTGGGGCTCTTCTGCCTCTGGGCTCGTCTGGTGTCCGCAGGTGAGCCGGGGCCAGGGGCCGGGGTGGCGGGGCCACGGCATCGCTCACGGCACGGCCAGGCGCGCGGAGGGCTCGGGGCCGGGACGAAGCGCGGGCAGCGTCCCGTGCAGGACGCGTGGGCGGACCTCACGGGACCTGGGCTGCGGCTCGCACCCGCTGCCCGCTGCGAGCCCGCCGCCCTCCCCGGGGGGGCCCCCGCCAGCTCCCCAGCTGGGGCTGGGCCCCAGGGCCACGTACCGCAGGACAAGGGCTCGGCGCTACGAGGCTCCTGTCTCTCCCCAGGCTTTGCCTAGCCCCCGCCTGCACACGGACCCGAGGGCCCCGCGCGTGCAGCCACCCCGCACCCACCGGACGGCCGGCCACAGAGCGATGCGTGGGCCGCAGGACGAGCGCCCGCCCCCTCGAGACCACCTCCACCTCCTAGGGCGCAGCGGTCTCCGTGGCCCCCTCATCAGTAAATGCAGCCTGCAATGAACTGTCCGGCTCCAGCTGTGTCAGTGTCCCGGTGAGCTCCCACCTGCCTCCGTGGGACCCCAGCCCAGAGCTAGGGATGGGGTTGCAGTGCAGGAAGGGTCCCGTCAGCCCGGGGGCTCCCCACAGTGGCCAAGGTGAGCCCGTGCCTCGTTCCTCCAGGCCCAGGAGCCCCGACGGCACTGCCAGCCCACTGCTCCTTGGTGCAACTGTGCATCCTGTCCGAAGGTGCTTAAATATCTGGGGCATTTCTATTTTCACCTGGATATAGCCAGAAATTATTTTTCTGGTGCCACGTGCTTGGAGCTGGCACACAGCTGAAACCTGCACCCCTCCCCTGCACAAACCCTCCAGGGACTCGAGCGCACTCAGCCCTGGCACTTGCACCACCATGACACCGGAGAGCATCCTCACCTTGGGGCAGCTCGCTGGGCTGGGGAGCGGGGAGGGAGGTGAGGGAACTTGGCGAGTGGTGTCAGACCGTCCCCTCTCCTGGGCTGCAGGGGCCGTGTCAGACCCGTCCCTGCGAACGCAGCTTCCCCTTGGAACGCCTCCCCCGGGCAGGGCAGCGCTGAGCTCTGCCCGCTGCTCCGATGAAGGGGAGCCCATCTGCCGTGGCACATGCCACCGTCTCCCACGACCACGCTCTGCTACCAGCATGTCACGGGGCTGCAAGCACAGGCTAAGGGGCACCCAAGCCCCGACAGGGAGCCTGCGCAGAGCTGTCCGCGCCGGGGCCCCGCAGGCGGCAGCGCCCGCGCGGCTCGTGACCAAAGCCCAGCCAGGGCAGCTGCTCTCGGAGGACACTGGGCAGACTTCAACCACGTAGCCACTCAGACCGGGGAGCCGCGGGGGGCCGGGGGGAAGGAGGGCCCCACAAGGCTTCTCCTAGCGTAGAGATGCTCCACTGGTGCAAGACACGTGACTGATCCAGGGCGTCCGTGTGTCTCTCACTTCCCGCCCACGTGTGCCAGGGTCATGCCACTGTGCGAAGTGCCGTGGGCTCAGAGCCCAGGCTGGCCAGGAGCAAGCAGGGGTGCTCGCGGTGTCCCCAGGGCTTGCCTGGCATGACCCAGGAAGGCCCGAGCAGGCCAGGCACCGTGAGAAGACACAGCTTGTGCTCCAAGTGAATGACCTAACGGGGGATTTATTAGAAGAGAGAAGGTCCTTTCCAAAATGACTGGTGCCTGGGACCAGCCCTGGCAGAGCAGGGCAGAGGCAGAGGGGGGAGGCCAAGGGCAGCTGTCCCACACCACGAGCCTGCCCCACATGGCCACCGCAGGCTTTCCTTGCCCCACATGCTCCTTCCGCAGCCTATGACCATTGGTCACCAGACATCCTCACCATCACTGCCACTGTCATCACCACCATCGCTGTCATCATCATCACCACCGTCGTCATCACCATCATCATCTTCACCATCATCTTCATCCTCGTAGTGGTAGTTGTCATTATTATCGTTGTCATAGGTTTCATGTTCATTTTTCTCATCATCATCACCATCACCACCGTCGTCGTCATCATCATCATCATCGTCATCCTCTCCATTGTCACCCTGCTCAGACTCTGTCTTCTCTCCCGACACAGGCTTCTCCTCAGCCTCTGGCTTCCCCTCAGCCTCCGGCTTCCCCTCAGATGCTGGCTCTCCTCCAGTCTCTGGCTTCTTCCCAGTCTCTGGCTTCTCAGCTACTGTGGGTTTCTTCCCTGATGTGGGCTTCACCCTGGACACTGGGTTCTCCCCTGTTGCAGGTGTCACAGAAGCCACTGGCTTTTCCCCAGATGGGTGCTTCTCTTCAGACACTGGATGTTCACCTGACTCCAGGTTCTTGGCTGGGGTGACTCTGCTGGATTCAGGGTTTGAAATAGAGCTGGGTTTTTCCCTTAAAAAGGGGGGTTTCCCTGGCAAAGCAATTCCTGTCATCTCTTCCTGTGGTTGTCTCTCTGCACCACTAGCAGGGACAGGAGAAGTTGTTCCCGGGATCCCTTAAATATAAAGAGAAGACAGAAGCGTCAGAGTCCCCACACACCTCCAGCTTGCAGTGGCTCCCAGCAGGCACAGCCTCCTCCCTGCAGCAGGCTGCGGGCACAGGGCTGCACGCCTGTCCCGGGGGCAGAGGCAGGCACCGGCCACACTGCTGACTTCTTTCTCTTCCAGCCTTTCTGCACCCTGCAGAAATGCAATGGCTGAAGCGACTGGCACCTGTCCTCTGCCCAGAGGTGTGGAAAGTTATTGCAGTGCTGCTATTTACTTCCTAACTGCCGACCTCTCTGTCCTTCTTGCTGAAGGCAGTCAAAGAGATGAGCTCTGCTCCTGAAGAGGAACCGCTTCAACACACTTGGCTATTCCATGGGAAGGGCTCTGCCCCTGCACAGTCTGCTTTACCCCCCTGACGGGCAGCCCTGCTGCTCCCAGGAGCTGCTCTCAGTGCCCTTCAGTACGGTACAGGACTCCTTAAGACGTGCAAGGCACACAGTAACTTTCTGCTTGACAAACAAGCCTTTGAACGTCATTTTGGTATTTTAACACTGAGGCTGGTGCAGCGAGGGCATAACAATTTCCCGCACTTACAGCAGCTGAGTTTGCTACAGAACAGTGCATGTGCATTCTCTTCTATGGGCTTTTCCTGGTGGATTTTCCAGCCTAGGTCTACCCCACTGCTGCTGTACAGCCCAGGAATGAAAGAGTCCCCCAGGGGCCAAGTCAATATCTGTACGGGGAGGCACCTCCAAGCAGATCCATCTCAGAGTGGTAAATGAATTCTGGTATCAAAAGGGGTCTTACCACCAGCAGCAACAGGTTTGCAGACGAGCCTTCCCTGGGAGCTGCTGCACATGTGCCCAGCCGGACAGTCCTCATCACCTCTGCACTCACGCAAACACCTGCACGTAACTCCTGTTGTATTGGGAGAAGCCTGGGGTTAGAGCAGGCACAGCACAGAGCCCGAAGGCACATCAGCCACACGCTCGCTGACCTGTCAAGCGAGAGTGGCTTTCAGCGGTAGCACCCGGCCCCTCTGTTTGGAGGGGGAAGGCCCCCATCCCGCCCGGCACATCCGTAGAGACATCAGCACAGGCGTTTCACTGTCCCAGGCATCTGTGCCTGCAGCGAGGGGCCTCCCCCGGCCGCCCGCAGCTGAGCCCAGCCAGCGCCCCGCGCTGGGGCAGAGCCGTTTGGGGCTGGCACGTGTCCCAGCCGGCTGCGAGCCGCATGTGGCCGTTCCCAGCGAGCGGCCCTCGAGTCTTGCCCTCAAGAGGAGGCACCGTCCAGGGCAGGTAGAGCCCTGGGAACCCTGCAATAACCCGCAGCCCGTATCCTCCTCCCACGACCCACCAGCCTCCCACCTCCACCGTCCTCGGTAAGTAGCAATCACACCCTGTCCTGCCAGCTGGGCCCACAGCATCAGAGGACTCCCCTCCCACAGGCAAAAAGCTTTCTCAGCCCAAATTAAAGATGCAGACTTTCCAAAGTTTTTAAAACTTGGACAAAAAAAAAGTCAAGAAAATCTGTCTTTTTTTCTAGGAGGCTTTTGGGAGTGGGTGGAAGAAATAAGTGAAAATTGAAATATTGATTGCAGAAAATTTTTAGCAAAAAAAAAATTTACTTATCTTTAAGAGTAAGAAATACACTATTATTTAACTAGGACATAAATATATTGCTAAGTATATTTTTGAAATAAGTATATATGTTTCCTGTTATGCAGTAACAGGTAAACACACTGAGAAACAGAACTGCACTGCACAGTACCTTCCTGATGTATACTGTTTGCCTCTTGGTATCTCTAAAACAGGGAACGATATTCAGAAGTTAGAAATAGAAGACATCAGCATTACTGACTTGCTGACAAAAGAAGGGTCATATTGGCAGACTTAAAATCAGCTTATAAACTAAGACCCAAAGAAACTCAAGTTTCTAGAGAAAAAAAAAAAGAAAATCTTCATGGTACTCCTATAAACATATTTTCATTAGAATGCAATGACGCCAGCGTGGAATTACAGAGGAACAGCAAATCTGACTCACATTGTAAACAAATTGTTATTGCCTTGTAGTTTAACTTTCAAAATAAAATTGCCTAATTTGAACAATTACAGAAGTATTCTGAAAGAAGTGAACCAGTAATATTTTAAATACCGCTCTAAAAAATCACTTAACTGTTCATTTTGAAAGAATGTAATCTTAATTCCTCAGAGAGTTCACGATTTTTCCTGAGGAAAAAAATAGGGGAAGGAAATTTTTTTTGAGAGTTTCGTTTCTTTCAGATCTGCACTTCTCTAGTTTGGCTGTGTGTTTTCAAAGAGGTCATTAGGGAGCGCAGTTATGAAATCTGTCATGAAACAAAGAAGGCAGGAGACAGCTGCAAGCACAGATGATGAACGTAAGGTGAGCTGCAGTTGGTGTCCACGGTACACAAATGTGGACAAGGCACTAGAATTTAACCTGCTGCAGTTCAGGCTTTAACAATCCGCATATTTTCATTTGCCCAGAGCAAACCAGCCCTCACAAAGCCCGCAGCCACTCTCACCTCAGTACCTGCTCCTCAGGCTGAAAGTTGCTCTGTCCAGCCAGGACTGTCCTTCTCTAGCACTCCCTGCTCAAACAGAGTATCATTTCTTGTCCCGTCTCTGTTTTGGTCCTGTCCACAGCAGTCCTGGTTTCTCACAAGGGAGATATTTCTACTGGCCTCTGCCCTGGTCACTAATACACTAATGGTCCACCTTCCAAGCATCTCTATGCCTGTGCTTTTGGTACCACTGCAGTCTCTGTCCCCTGCTTCTCCCATGCTCATATGCAGATACAGACAAAGTTCTACCTAAAGAGAGAGAAGTCTTAGGGGAAAAGAAACCTCCTGACACCATGCAATACCAGAAACTCACTCTGTTTCATCAGCTGCAAGGGCCAGTGAGAAAGCCAGACTCGTATCATTGCTGTGCTCAGGGCAAGAGAAACCCTGGTCAATAGTGTATGGCACTAGCAAAAACGACTTCAAAAGGAAATTACAGAATGCAAAAAAATTTTTGTGGCTAGAACAAAGATGTCATTCTTTATGGCATTTGCTTGATTTTTAATATTTTGCAGAACTCAAAGAATATAAAATTAAACAGGGGCTAAAGCTCCCAAGAGTCAAAACCTTTCATAGAAATCTTTCATCCATATAAGAATTAAAACAGATACTTAAACACATGTCATGGAAAATACAAAAAATACTCTAAAATCTACAAAAGGTGAGTGTTTCAAACATGCCCATACTTGCCTTTTGTGGGTGCAGCCTGCAGCTCTGCCCATAGGGTGAGGAGCCCCAGCAGGAAGATGCTTCTTGACTTCATGCTGCAGGTATGAGTTGCCCTGGCCAAGCCAGGCAGCAATTTAAACTTCCTCCCAGGTAGAGGTGGTTTAGGAATGGGAGGAAGCAGCTAACAGGTCACTTGTAAAACCTCCCACATCTTATTGTAATTCTGCTCTCTAGAGAGCCACTCCAGCTCTCTCTCTCCACCCAAACTGAAGATATGAGTAGGATCCAGAGCTGCTACACGTTGCCATGGAATACAAAATTAAGAAGTAGAAGGAGCAAACAGAAAAGCCTGAATGTACAAAGAACTCCCCAAATCTTTACCACTTTTCTATGGGAATCCCCACAGACTTGTACTTGCACAAAGCTGTGACTGATCCTCTCTGTACTCTGACACCTAGAAGCATTCTGGTGACAAAGAATTTTTCTCAGGTTCCAATACTGAGGACTCTGCCAGTCTCTCCCTGAGATACAGACCTGAAAAAGGCAAACCTCCCATGCGTATCATCCAAACTGTGTTTTTTTCCTCCTGGTCATTTTAGTCAGTTCCTCACTCAAGAGTTCATAATCCTTTATAAGGTATTTCTAATGCAAAAGAGTAGGTGTATTTCCTAATTCTTAGACAGCATTTTTGAAAATATGTGGAAGAATATACTTTCAGGGTAACTGCTTTATTGAGATTTGCAAAGAAAATGGAAGTTATACTGTAGGAAAGAAAAAGTGCTAACTCAGTCTGAAATGGTATCTTCCTCTTCTATCTCACTGCCTTAGAGAAACACAGCACTTAGATGCGCACAGATCTTGCATCATCTGTTTGGTAAATCGTTACACTTTAAAAAGCAGCAATAATCAATGTTTCTTGGCAGACAGTTGACTTCTCATACTGCAGCATGACCAGCTTCATACCACCTTCATCTTAAAGCTGAGGAAGAATGGAGTGTGAATCTCTTACATAGATGGAAAAATTCAATGCATTTTTTAAGACTAGAGCTCTCAACTAAGACATTCAGGAAGAGAGGGCATCTTCTGAAAGAACATACAGTAACAGCCCCATTACTGCTTGGAAAGCAGATGCTTCAGGAAGTTGTGGGAACTTTGATTAATAGCAGTAATTATCTGTATTGCAGTAAGATGCACTGGGCTGCTAGACCAGATTCTGCCTAGACACAAAAGTTAGTCCTCGTCCTTACAATATAAGCAAAACTAAGACACAACGAATAAAAATTTCAAACAGTGAGAGGCAAGGGGGAAGAAAGAGGCACTGAGAACAGGTAGAGTTGTTACATAAAGTTGTTTTGGGTGTGGTTTGAAGGCTTCAAGTCTCTCAAAGGTTTTTGATTCATCTGAAGTCTAATCCAACCTCTAGTGCTACAATTCAAGATGCAAATACAGCCACCTTTGGTCCCCGCAAAAAAATTCCATGCAATTCCCCACTTCCTGTCTTCTGAAAAAGGTATCTGCCAACTTAGATCATCTTCACACATCTTTCTTGGCAGTTTTGCCTCATCTTTTTCCTTCTCTGTTCCTTCACACCAACCATCACCTGAAAAGAAAGTCATTAAAGCATGCAGTTAACTCCTAAATTATAACTTCGGCCTTAAAGGTCATCTCAGCTGGCTGCATCATCTTTGAAATTATTTGCAGATGAAAATTTTATTCATCCAGGCAGCACTGCTGACTAATTCCTCTATTCCAAATATAAATTTGGAATTCTTTGTTCCTAATGCTACTGTTTCAAATATAAGTTGCTATTTTCAGATCTTTGCAGGTCCAGTATTCAAACCCTCTTTTGAAAAAAAAAGTCTCTTCATCCAGTATTTCTTTTGTTAGTTCCATTCATAACAAGTATTTTCCATTTTTTTCACTCTTACTAGTGGAAACTGCCAGGTTTTGGACTGAGTTCAAAGCCTCTGCAAATGAACTTGGTGCACATGGTCCTTATCCTTTATGCTCTCCCTGTATCCAATGTTACTACACTGCAACACAAACACGGTCTATGCACGCATACAGGAAAGCAGAAAGCATTCAGTGTAACCATTCACCCAACCCAACTAGAGATACACCTTAAGGTGCCCTCAGATCAGCTTTTTGCAAACTGCTTTCCCTCTGAAATCGCAGCCCTGACTCACTGAAGCCCTGAATCTTTGCTTATACTCCTGATAGTTATGCTGAAACTATTGGGCATGAACTGCAGGGTTTACAGTGTTTATGCATGAGCACCCAACTAGTTCACAAATAAGCACCAAATTAGTTCATGCATGAGCACTCAATTATTGCATGCATAAGTGGCCAACTAGCACATGCATGACTGCTTCATCAGTTTAATTATGAGCCCCATTTTGGGCATGATTTACAGAGTTTAGGTAGGAGAGGGGTAAAGTGGTGTCCATCTGGGAGGAGGCTGTGAACTGTTGTGTACCCATTACAGTCAGGCCCAGCCAGCTCTGAAACCAGTGCAAGCAACCTATCATGAGCCAAAATGGCAGCCCATCAGAGGTCCGTGCTGAGATACACTGGAGAAGGCTCCCTGCAAGGGGAGAAGACACATGAGGAAAGACGTGCAGAGACACACGGGGAGGCGCCAGAGGAGACACATGGAGAGATGGCTGAGGAGAGGTGTGACTGGAGACACGCTCATGGAAGGAAGCACTTCATGACAAAGGGTGCACCCCTGAGGGAGTGCAGCTGTGGGTGACCCACACCACAGCGGCAACAAGGAGCATGGAGGAGCAGGAGACAGAAGGAATTACACACACAACCTCAACATCCTGCATTGCCCATTGCCTCACTAAAGGAACTGGGAGGGACCAAATGTAAACTATGGCATAAACAAGGCAATTTGAGCCTGAGACAGAGATTTACGAGATCAAGAACAATTGCAAAGAGCCCTTTCACCACGCTGAATGCCAACAAACCCAGGAGAACAACAGGCACAGGAACCACTTCCCCTTTGCAACACGCAGAATCGGAGCTCATACTGCTTCCTTGCTCTGAATCCAGTAAAAGAGTCTGCTGAGTTGAAATGACTGCATGCACAGTGGAACACTCTGGAAAGGTCAAAGGCATAGGGTTTTAAGGATGAGATCTCATCGAAGGCAAAGAGAACACTGTAATCTCACTAGAGCCTTCAAATTGCAGATCTAAATTGCCTGCCTTCACTGGAGACTTACATTGAGAGTAAATGAAAAATTAAATGTACTGACACATTTACTTCCCCTTTTCTCTGCATCTGATTTCATGGTAAAGACTTGTTTAATATATTTGAAATAGCAGGTTAAATAGTACCTTAAATTGTGTGAGTATTGACCCATTTAAATTAATTTACTCTCAAGTCGCACTGGAGGGCTAGTCAGAATTTAATTTTGCAGATTTCCCTTCCCTATTTAATTATTTCCTCTTGAATTATCCATGGGTCAAACAACAATCAATATTACAGGAGGCCTTAATGACAGGTCTGGCCAGGACAGAGCAGCACCAGGCAAGAATAGATCAGACTTGCCGGATCCACAGAAAAATAAAGTTTAAATCTGCAACAGAAGGATAAGTGAAATTAACGCTTTGAGTCTGACATTATTCTACAATTGTAAACAAATGTGTGCCACTTTACATAAAAACTAAAAAGGCAAAGCTCCTGCTTCAAAAAGCAAAATCATGTAAAATGCAATGAAAGGGGTATGGGCTCAGATGTGGGAAGGTCCCTGGCCTGTGCGCTGAAAAACCTGTGTGGGAAGAAGACTCATTGCAAGAAACATGTTTTAAGTACAGGTTTACTTTACTCTTCCTGGCTGTGACTCAATTCTGATGCTATTTCTAAGTGAACCACCTGTATCTGTTGAACTTCTGGTATTCCACACCTTACAGCTACATGGCTTAATATGAGAGCCAGATGCTTATCATGGGTTATTGTTGTTAGTCACTGTTGAACAGAACTCCCCACTGAGCTAATTGTACCATCCTGCCGGTTCATGCAACATCAACTCCCCTTCCTCTCATCCAGTGAATGAGCCAAAATAACCAGGCTGTGCCATGGTAGCAGAACACCCATCCAGCATCAATGTCCTCGCCTACATCCATGCTACTGGGGCACCCGTTAGCTCTTTGGTCAGAAGAGTGCTTGATAAGAGACCGCTAAGAATAGCCCAGCTGCTGCAGGGAACTGGAATTTACTTACTGAAAATCAGTTCTTGAAAATTCATAAACACCTGGCTCAGAAACAGGGATATTTATCATAGTTTTGTGGACAAATTACAGCATAGTCACAGTTCTGCTTCCTAAAATCCCTCCTCAGTTTTCAGACAAATAGATTATTTCTTCTGCAGTCTCCTGGCTAGACCAGGATTCACTGATTTCTAACTCAAATATATCTGGGTATGATTGCCAAAGGAGGTGACATCCATCTCAGTCCTATATTGATAGGACTGCCTTCCAAACACTCTATATGATAGATATTACAGGGGTTAAAAATGATAACCATATAATTATTTCAGTTATTATTTAACCACAGATTCCAATCTATTTCCTTTCTACCTCAAAAGTGGCAGTTCACAAAAGCACAGTGTGAAAAATAACAAGTGTGAGCAGCTGTGAATCACTGATATGACCTGATCAATAACAGGGCTCCTTTTAAACATCAAAAGAGGACTCCCATGAAGGAAACTAAAAGCACTGCTTTTGATGTGTACTACCACGCAGCTCAAACACTCAGCCACGGGCTTTTCATCTTAGAGAACAATGCTACTGTTTTGGCACACATTTACATTTTAGTAGATCATAATCTTAGTTAAAATTCAGGGAATTAATGAAGTAGAAGTTTTTTAAAAGCACGTTTCTCTACTGAAACAAACATCTTGAAAAGATAAACCTACAGGTCTTGTTCCATCTATATGGACTTGGATTTTATAGGGCAAGATTATACCTTCATCCATGATGCACAGCAGTGGAAGATCACAACCAATGCAGGCAATCTTGACAGACTAAAGACACGAACATGGGCCTAGGAAATTCAGCAAAGCAATTTCATGCTACTAGTTCTGGATATTTACCCAAAATGTCATTGTTTTATTTAAACCACTACATTTTTGTGCTAGAAGAGCAAGAGCTCAATATTCAGAGCAAGAGCTCAATATTCCAGATACTGGGTGCTTCCATTTTCTGTGAAGTCCTCTTGTAAAGTTCTTATGATATTTAGCTTACAATGTTTCACTTTTGGTCCTGTTACCTCACCTGGTATTTCAAGGAGGATCTCTGTTGCTGATTGAGGTATCCAACTCTGGCCCACATGGAGCAGTGCTTTCCACTACAGTCTTCCGGCTTGCTCTCAGGAATGATCAGTGATTTGTTGTTGTATACATTAGGAGCATGTTTTGGGTGTCTGAATGGAAAATAGTCTTGTTTTCCTCTCACCACAACAGCCCAATTTCATGACTCTCATTGATTACCTGCAGTGCAACAGAATTGCCATTAGGTCAGAGAGAAGGTGAATAGAGAAGAGCGGTAAACAATGTTGTCAAAAATATGAGGGCAAGATGTTCTGATTCCCATTTTACATCTGCCACTGTTTACAAGATCATCCAATTCAAAACACAGAAGTGGATGGTAGAGCTTTACGCACATAAAGGTCACACTATAAGCTCTTACACTTCCCAGCTGGCAGGTCTGCATATGAAACGTCTCCTTCATGCAAAGGAAGTACCGTCCATATGAACACCAAAAAAAAAAAAAAAAAAGACCCAGAAATACAGTAACTGAACGCAACATAAGACTTGTAATGTTTATGCTGAGAGTGCATAAAGTAGACAAGCATGCAGTTCTAGCCGAAGTGATGAAAAGAGCATCTGTTGCAACTCTTTGTTGTCCATTCTATCTCACAAATAACAAAGTACATGGAGCATGGAATACACTGCATTTACTAGTCACGGGACATTTATAAGGAAATGATCTGTTTCAGAAGAAATGGATGCAGCTAATACACCACCTCCTCAAGACTGTTACCTTGTGCCAACCCACAGACCCACAGTGGAGCGTGTCTTCTGCTGCTTTAGGACACAGCAGACATGCTCTTGCCCCACACTGGGATCTTACGAACACTGCTGCCATTGTTGATGTTTGCAAAAGGAGGAGTCACAGCAAGTAAAGACCTGGAAGTAAGAGAAAAGGCCGACAGTGATGAGTAACACTGGTTTCCATCTGCCTCTGCATATTCTTGGAAAGACAGGATTATGTCCAAGAAAGGTAATCAGTAATTCAACACAGAGCCTCCTATATTTTACATAAAATTGCAATAAAAAAGTTTCCATAGGGCTGCAACAAAGCTCACTCCAGGATTTTCTGTCAATTCTGCCCCTGAACATTTAAATTACTTAACATCACACAAGCAGATACCTGCAGATATTAGCACAAGCCCCTACACCTCCCTGTTGTGAACCTTTACAAGCTCCCACCATGGTTCCAAAGAAACTACAGAATTGTCACCAGTGTTTTTTAAATCTAACATGAATCAGTTTGAAAGAGACTCCTGACATTTAAATCACTTGTTTTCTCTCTCCCTGTTCTATTTCCTCTCCTATCCACTTAGATAGTACTGTTGTACTTACTCAAAAAAAACCCCAGAACCTTCTGCCACATTCCCTAGCCCTACGTGCCCCCCGCACACCCCCACAGACACCCCCACCCCTACGTGCCCCCCGCACACCCCACGGGGAGCCGCCGCCCCGCCGCCCCGCCGAGGGGCGCCCCTGCCCCCGGCCCGCCGTTGCCATGGCAGCCGGCAGCTTCCGGCAGCCGGCGCGGCGTGATGACGCCAGCGTGCGGCGGGCGCTTCCGCGTGCGAGGGCCGCGGGCCGGGAGCGGGGCCGGGGCCGGGAGCGGGGCCGCCATGGGGGCCGCCCGCGACGCGGAGCAGCAGCCGGGGCCGCCGGGCGAGGAGGGTCCGGGCGGCGCCGAGGAGCAGCTGGTCAGCACGGTGAGGAGCGGGGCCGGGCGGGCGGGGCGCGGGGCCGGGCCGGGCCGGGGCTGACGCGCCTCTTCCCCGCAGAGCCCCTGGAACATCATGATCAAGCACCGGCAGGTGCAGCGGCGCGGCCGCCGCTCCCAGATGACCACGAGGTAACGGCGCCGGGCCGGGCTGGGCGGGGGAGGCGGAGGGACGGAGCCGAACTGGCGGGGTGGGAGGGAACCAGGCCGGACTGGGCGGGGAGAGGGGAAGGGGGGGAAGCAGGCTGGACTGGGCGGAGGGAGGGGAAGGACGGGACCAGACTGGATTGGGCTCAGTGTGGTGGAACCAGGTGGGACTACACTGGAAGAAGGCACTGGGCTGGACTGGGCGGGCTGGAGGGAAACTGGCCCATACTGGGCTGGTGCTGGGGGGATCAGGTTGGACTGCACTGAGGGGGGATGGAGTGGGACCAGAGAGGGAAGGGGTCCTGGGTAGAGTAGTGAACCCAACTGGACCTGATACTGACGGGAGCAGGGGGAGACTAGGCCAGATGGACATGGAGGCTCAAGTGAGGAGACTGGTGGAGGACTGGACTGGGCCAGACTGCGGTGGGGCAACCAGACTGGACAGGAGAAGTGAGTCTGGTTTAGACCACACTGGTGGAGGAGGGTCTCCGTGCCACCCACCTGATATCCCCACCTTCAGTTTCACAGACCCAGTTGTGTCCATGGACCTGCTGCGAGCTGTTCTGCAGCCCAGCATCAATGAGGAAATCCGGGGCATCTTCAACAAATACATGAAGGTGAGAGCTTAGGAGATGGGGCTTCCCACCACTGCAGGCTGTGCAGGAGGAGCTCAGCTCCTGGGTCGCTGTGTGAGGCTGTCATGCCTGTCCCGTGCCAACCTGGTTGCTGGCGTGTGGGTGCAGTGCGAAAGCTGCACACCATGTGCTTGCCCCGACATTGCCTTGTTGGTCAGGCTCTAACCTTTTCTTGCGGCCTCTTCAACAGTTTTTCCAGAAAGCAGCAATCAATGTGCGTGATAATGTCGGGGAGGAGGTGGACCCAGAACAGCTCATCCAGGAGACATGTCGGAGTTGCCTAGAACAGGTAAGCACAGTAGCAAAGGGCTCTGCACACCCAGGGGAACCTGGTATGTCCATGAGTGGCTGTCTACCACCTGCTTGGCTGGCTGTGCAGAGAAGCCCTGGGGCAGGACATGTTCCTCTTCACAGCCTTGCAGAGTAGCCAGAGGAAAACGTCCACAGTACTTCCATGGTTACTGTGCTTGACTTCTTTTTCTTGTCAAAAAGGAAAGTAGTCAGTGCTGTATAGCCCTTGTTGCAGTGATGCTTTGCACTGATGCTCTGTCCGTGCTTGTTACACACAGCTGACAACTGTGAGCTTCCATAGTAACTCTGGTTCGCACATACTCATTGTAGGGTCCTCCAATGAGTCTGTGATCTTTTTCTTTCAGATCTTATTTTTGTTCCAGTTGTCCTGACTTTGTCATGCTGTTGCATCTCACTGTCTGTGAACAGCACTGTACTTTAGAATCACTCTCACCAGAGCTCGTACAGGGCTTTTAGTCAGCTACACTTGAATCTCTGGGTCTGCAGTGACCAGCCCTTGTGGTCTACAGGGCATTTGAGTCATTAGCTATGACCTTTACAGTTTACACAGTCTGGTCTTTCTCTCCAGTGCAAGTGTCTTTGCACATGCACAAGGTCCCTTTCATAGGAAAAGGCAGGGGTGGCTGACAGTCTCTCTCTGGACCCAGAATCAGATAGCCCTTCTTTCTCTTTCTGCAGGCCAAGCTGCTTTTCTCTGATGGCAAAAAGGTGATCTCCAGGTTGCCCCATGAGCATGCAGTACCAAAGGTAAAAGTTGTTACCGTTTCCACAGTCTTAAATGACTTCTAAGAGCTGGGAGAAGAAAGAGGAGGAGAGTTTTACTTTGTTCTCTGCCTGTTCTTTATCTGTTGCATTCCAGAAACAAACTATAAGCAGGTAGTGCAGTGCTGCAGGGTAAATCTCTGTCTCTGATATCCTGTTGTCCATCCATTGCTGTAATGAGGAGGTAGAATTGGGAGATGATAGGCTAGGAGGGAGGAGATTACCTACAGAGCAACAAAAGTCCTGTGCACTGTTGCTGCTTATTGTGACTAAGTGCTTCACCCCGAGAAGGGTAGGCTTCAATATTCTCTGTGCCTCAAGTGCAGCAGACGACAGTAGCTGACAGTGTGGGTGGGGGCCCTTACTAGATAGGGAGAAGGGCTGCTGTTCATGTCCTGCCATTCCTTTGCTAGCGTGCCCGACAGATGGATGAGGAGTTGAATCGGCGAGGAAGCCCAGTTCCCAAAAAGGTAGGGTTTTCCACACAAACACTTCTATGTTGTTAACCTGTTCCTCATCCTTCTCACAAAATAAGTGCATGCAAATGCAGATGCAGCTTTTGTGATGCCTTAGAGGCCCTTGCTCTTGGGCTAGTCAGCATTTTGCTCTTGACAAAAAGAGCAATTTTCCCAGCAGGAGTTAACCAAGAGTTCCCTCAGCCTAAACAAATGAGTAACTCCAGGATTTCTTCCTTGCAGAGAAAGGGACGGCCTCCAGGACAGAGCCTAGCAAATGATCGTGGGGTCTCGGGCATGGCTGCGTGAGTATGGGCTGTGAGTTAGAGCCTGCATTTGGGGAGGGTGGGGAATGAGACTAGCTGAAGCAGGGAGTATAGAAGACCTTCACGGAAGCAAGGCCAAAAGGTATAAAAGGGTTCAGATGGACTATTTGGGGTGAGCAGCTTATTACACAAGTAGCAATGGGGTCCTGACAGCTGGGGAGAAGAGAATGTGCAGCAAGAATGAGGATCTGGAGCTGCAGTAGAAGGTGTGAATGAAAATGGAGCTGAAGGGGTGGAGCTCAGCTTCCTGCTGCTAGGTGTTTGCAGTGTTCTTCTGGGAGTTGGTTCCTCTGGGATCCATTCTTATTTCATTTTCCTTCCCTTCAGGTGGAAACTCAAAGTCTCTGAGACCGTGAAAAGGGATGGACCAAAGGTATTGGTTGGCCAACACTGCTGGGCTCACCCTCTCCTCCCCTTTGCTTCCGTCAGCAGAGCCCTACCTGCTGTGGGAACTGAGGACAGTTTTAAGCTGTGCTCTGCCCTGATGGGCCTCTGCGTTGCAAAGAAAGAAGCAAGAAGAGGAGTGAAGTGCCTGGAAGCCTGTGCTTGTCTCCTCCAGACACTGTAGCCTGTAGCTCTGTGATGTGGTACCAGCTATTCAGGAGACTTAGTGCAAGCAGTAGTAGCCAGGAGGATCCCACGAGTGTTATGTGCCAAGGAAACAGCTTAGAGCAGCCCAGGGTGACATAATTTCCCTCCTCTTGGAAATCCAGAGGTTTGCAGCTAGCTACCTCCCTCCCAGGCCAGGGGGCGGTTTTGAGGTTCCCCATCAGAGATCTGAGGCTCACGGAGCATTGGTTGGCACCAGCTTCATTTCTAATGTTGCCCCTTTTCCAATTGCTCTGTAGTGGGATCCATCCCGACTGACTGAAACCACAACCTTTGTGCTGGGATCTCGAGCAAACAAGTAAGGAATGGCCCTGTTGATGGAGGGTGGTGTCCCCAAGGCAGGAGCCCGTAAGACTCCTCCCATCACTTTATTTCTCTGCCTCGGAAGCAGTAGGAAGGGCACGGGCTTGGGGAGGAGAGAGGAGGAGAGGAAGTGCCCCTGTACCACCCAGCACTGCTTCTGCACAGGTTTAACATGCTCCCCCTCATGTTCCTGTTTCAGAGCTCTCGGGATGGGAGGAACAAGAGGGCGACTCTACATCAAACATCCCCACCTCTTTAAGGTCAGATACCGCAGCAGGATGCTTCCTCCTTTGGGGTTTGCTCAGAAACAGTCTGTGATGGGAATCAGGAATGTATGCTTTGGTTCGCTTGTTTTCTTCCTCTCCCACACCCTTGTTTGTTGTCTTAGAACCCACAGAGTTTGGCTAGCACACTGAAAAATAAGTTAACGGCCTAGTGCAGCCTCTGAAGTGGTGTTTTTGCCTGGAGCCAGGGTTTTACTCTGAAGTGAAAGGAGGCAGAGCCGAGCACTCCCTCCTGGGAGATAAAGATCGGCAATGTTTGGGGGGTCATGCAGTTGTAGTGGAGCACTAGAATGGAGTTGAGTGTCCAAATATAGGGGTGGTCAGAGCAAAAGGTCTGTTGCCTGTGTTCAGCTAGGTCCTTGCTGCTTTATTGCAGTACGCAGCTGATCCGCAAGATAAGCACTGGCTGGCAGAGCAGCAGCACATGAGGGCCACTGGGGGCAAGATGGTGAGTACGTCCAGGCTTGCGCCTGCCGCAGCCTGAGAGAGAACTGCACAGAAACCCAGTCCAGGATTAAAACGGGCGGATGAGCAGCAAAACAGGGCATGTGCAGCAAAACCAGTGTGCTGTGGGGAAGGTGAGTTTGTGCAGGAGGCCAGGCAGAGCACAGTGAGACAGTTGTTTCTGGGTGCTTGGAGCACCTTGGCCAAGGAGATTTGGTTTTGCTGCTCCTCTGGGACCTGGGCACGTGTGAGAGAGTAGGGCAGAAGCAGAAGGCACTGAAGGCTCCTCCTGGGAGCAGGTCTGCAGGCTGGCCGAGTGTAGCAGGGCCAGCGGGAAGGGGGTTATGAGGCTTCCATTGCTGTGCCAGGCAGATACCTCATTTCTGAGCAGCAGCACAGTGTGTCCAAAGCTTGTGTGTGTGAAACCTGAAGTGTTTCACCCCTTGTGCTGCAGGCATACCTCCTCATCGAAGAGGATATTCGGGATTTGGCTGCCAGTGATGATTACAGGTGAGGCCGGAAGCCAAGACATCCTGTGTGCTGCAACCTTCTCCCTTTCGAAAAGCGGCCCAGAGCCGGGGTTGCCTTGCGCTTCCAAGAGGCGCAGGGGCCCCCGCTCAGCGCCGGCCTCTGCCCTCCGCAGGGACTGCGTTGACCTGAGGCTGGAGGAGCTGAAGCCCTTCGTCCCGCCGGCGTGGATGACGGAGAAGATGCAGAAGTACATGGAGACGCTTCGCAACGGGGGGGACCCGCCGCCGCCGCCGCCGGAGGGGCCCCCCGAGCCCTGAGGCCTGCCCCGAGCCCTGAGGCCTGCCCTGCCCCCGGCCCTGCCGCCGCCGCCGCCGGCCCTCGCAATAAAGCTGCTTCGCACCCGCCTCCGCTGCCTCCTCCCGGGCTGGGGGGGACACGCGCCTGGCCCTTTAAGGGGTCCCCCTGGGCCCCTCCCCGGGGTCTACGTCACGGGTGAACCGCCAATAGGGGAACATCCGGAGTGTTACCGTCTGCCAATGAGTGGCCCTCTGCTGTTTCCAGGGCAACCGCATCCCTCGCGATCGGTGATTGGCCGGCTCGAAGGGGGCGCGCGGCTCATTGGCGGAGCGGCCGCGGGTTTGAAACATTCAAACGGGGGCGCGGGAGCGGCGGCCGCGGCGGGAGCGCAGCGGGGCCGGGGCGGCGGGATCCGGAGCCGAGCCGAGCCGAGCCGAGCCGAGCCGAGCCGAGCGCGGCAGGAGGGCCCCGAGCCAGACCGCACCGGGCCGAGCGCAGCAGCGGGTACCGGGACCGAGCCGAGCGCAGCAGCGGGGCCCGGGGCCGCGCCCGGAGCGGCAGCGGGGCCCGGGGCCGCGCCGGGAGCCGGAGCGCGGCCGGGAGCCGCGATGGCCTCGCAGAACGCGAATCCCGCAGCCGTGCCTAGCGCGGCCGCCCGCAAAGGGGCCGAGGCGGGAGGCACGGCCGCCCGCGGCTCCGTGGGGAAGAGGTGAGAGGGGGCTGGGGCCGGGCCGGGCCGGGGGGAGCGGGGCCGGGGCCGCGCCGCGCTGAGGGGAGCGGGGCCGGGGCCGGCTCGGGCGGGGCCGGCGCGGCCGCCTAACGCGCGCTTCCCCCGCAGGCTGCAGCAGGAGCTGATGGCGCTGATGGTGAGTGGGGCGCGGGGCCGGGGCGGGGGGGAGGGGGGGGCTCCGACGCCGCTGACGCCGCTGTCCCCGCAGATGTCCGGTGACAAGGGCATCTCTGCCTTCCCCGAGTCCGACAACCTCTTCAAGTGGATCGGCACCATCGACGGTGCCGCCGGCACGGTGAGCAGGATGGGGCACTGGCGGGCAGGGGCTGACCCCCCCCGGCCGAGCCCCCCTAACTGCCGCCCCCAGGCCTACGAGGACCTGCGGTACAAGCTGTCCCTGGAGTTCCCCAGCGGGTACCCCTACAACGCGCCCACTGTGCGCTTCCTCACACCCTGCTACCACCCCAACGTCGACACCCAGGGCAACATCTGCCTCGACATCCTCAAGGACAAGTGGTCCGCCCTCTACGACGTCCGCACCATCCTGCTCTCCATCCAGAGCCTGCTGGCAGGTGGGGCCCTGCGCCGGGCATGCGGTGGCCAGGGGGCCAGGCCCCGCTGTGGGAGGGGGCCAGTGCTGGGCGAGAGCAGCCCTGCTGCCCGGGGGGCTCTGGGGTCAGGGCCACCCGCCCGCTGAGCCAGCGCCCTGTCCCCAGAGCCCAACGTCGAGAGCCCCCTGAACACGCACGCGGCCGAGCTCTGGAAGAACCAACCTGGTGAGTTCCCTGGGTGGGACTGGGACCCCTCCGTCCTGCCGGGCCAGCAGCCGTGCAGCCCCCGGACCCCACTGCGCGAGCACTGCCCGCCCGGCCCCACTGCGCCTGCATGCTGCGCCTGGCTGCTCTCCTGGGACCTCAGCACCGCGCTCTGCTCTCTCCTCAGCCTTCAGGAAGTATTTGCGGGAAACATACGCCAAGCAGACCAAGAGCCAGGAAACCTGACCCCCTTCCCACCTCCCTTCCCACGCAGCAGCGCCTGTCTCTGCTGCCCTCGGGTCTCCGCTCTCTCTGTCCCGCTGCTCTCTGCAGCGTTCTGTATCATAGGCTGTTTTTAAATTAATTCTGCAGTACGAGCCACAGCTAATGTATAAATAAATGCACATTTATAACTTTGTTCTGGGGGCCGTGAGGGTTGAACTGCAGCCTGGCATCCTGCCCCTGCGAACTGCCTGCTGGCTCCTTCCCACGGGGGCCGTGGCCGGGACAAGGATGCGGGTCACTGCCGCGAGGCACGGAGACGCCGCTGCTGCAGCCCTCCCAGTGTGGGAAGCGGGATGGAGGGACAACAAACCTCATGGGATGGACGGGTCTTTGCTGACCTGCTGTGGGCTGGGTGCTGTGCGTGGCAGGGGGCTGCACAGAGCCCTGCTGCTCCTGCACCGGGCACCCCAGGGCAATCACAGGACCACGCAGCAGTGCCCTGTGCCCAGCTGCAGTCCCACGCCGGGCCCCTGCCACCGTGCCGTCCCGGTGGCCCCCGCGCTGCCCCCAGCCCAGCCCTGCTGCGTGGCCTCCACCGTCCACAGCGGGATGTTGGCTCTGCTCTCCATCTCTGCCAGCATGGCCCTCACCTCCTCGATCTCCTCCTCAGGGCGTGGGGCGGCCGGGGGCCGCTCGGGGCTGCGCCGGCTGCCCCCAGGGCCCGGCTGCCCCCAGCCCCGGCGCGCACCCTCGGGCCAGCCACCCAGCCCAGTGCACAGCAGGGCTGCGCCGGGGCCTGGCACTGTGAATTGCTGGCTGAGGTGGTGGGCTTTGCGCAGGTCCTGCAGGAAGAGCTCCAGGGCAGAGAGGAAGAGCACCCACAGCCGCTCCAGCTCCCGGCGCTCCTCGGGGCTGGCCGGCGGGCGCCGCAGCCCCGCCACCAGCGTGCTCCGCAGGCCTGCAGGACGGCACGGCGCTGAGCGGGACGGCCCCACGCGCAGCCCCTTTCAACACCCCTGGCCCCAAGGCACTGGCTGCACCAGTGTGGGATGCGCGGCCAAGGGCAATGCAGGTCCCGGCAGTTTGGGGGTCACTGTGCCTGTACCCCTGCGCAGTGCCCATGGCCATGGGGCACACACGGTGCAGACAGCATACAGCGCATGCGGCACGGGGGTGAGCACAGTGCAGGGTGCCCTGGCCCTGGGGCGAGGGCAGTGCAGGATGTGAGCAGAGTGCAGGGTGCCCGTGGCCCTGGGGCGAGGGTGGGATGCGGTGTGGGCAGTGTAGGGTGCATGTGGCACAGGGGTGAGCGCAGTGCAGGGTGCCCCTGGCCGTGGGGTGTGCACGGTGCAGGATGCATGCAGTACGAGGCCAAGCACAGTGAAGGGTGCCCTGGCCCTGGGGTGAGAGCAGTGCAGGCTGTGGGTGCTGTAGGGTGCAGGTGGCATGGGGACGAGCACGGCGCAGGATACCCTGGCCCTGGGGCAAGCGTGCCGCAGGGTGCCTGCAGCCCTGGTGGGCCCAGGCCCCTGCAGGGTGCTGCACCCCCAGCCCCCGCCGCAGCCCCCTCCCTGGTCCCCGCACCCCGCGGGCCAGCCGTGCCTTACCGGCGCAGAGCTCGCGCACCCGGGCACTGCTACGGCGCAGCTCCTCCCGCAGCTGGGCGCAGTCGGCGCTGCCGCCCAGCTGCAGCACCAGCTGCCGGTGCCCAGCCGTGGCCGTGCTCAGGGCGGCCGCGCATGCCCTCACCGCGCTGCACGTGCCCGCGCTCGCCGTAGCCATCCGCCGCCGCGACACCCCGGGGCTCAGCTCCCTCGTGCCGTGGGGACGCCGTGGGCCCTGGCGCGCGGGGCGGCTGCCGGCCACAGCTGTGCAGCGCTGCCGGCCGGGCCGTGCTCCTCCCCGCCGGGGCGACTGTGCCGAGCCGCAGCAGGCGCGTGGGAGGAGAGGTCCCCAGGGAGCAGCGACGTGCCGGCAGCCTGGCATCGGGCTCCCCGCGGCACCAAAGTTCCCGGTGCTGCCTTAACCCACGCAGCCCCGGGACGGGTCCCTCCCGGCGCGAGCCGGGGTCCCCGCCGGGCCCCGCAGGCAGGAGCAGCCCCGTTCAGGGCATCTCCCGGGGGACATTTGCCGGCTGAGACCCCCGGCTGAGCCGGCTCCCGCACCAGCAGCGCAGGCACCAGCGGCTCCGCGCGGCAGACCTGAGCTCGCCGCTGCCGCCAGCCCCGCAGCCCGTGGGAATTGCCGCTTGCGCGCCCCCCGGCACGGCCCCTCCGTGGGGCCCCCGTCCTGCCTGGGCACGGCCCCGGCCGCTGGCTCCGCGCCGGCCCCCCGCGTCCTCCGCCGGCCCGTCGCCGGGGAGCCGCCGGCGGGGCGACGCCACCGGAAAGCCCCAGGCAGCGCCTGCAGCCTTTTCCCCTTTTAATGATGCTCAAACAGAAACCGCGTTTGGCGGGGCGGAGGGGAGGGCCTCAGCCGCCCGCGGGCAGGGGCTCCCAGCCGGCCGCGGCGCTGCGGAGCCCGGCGGGAGCCGGCGGCAGGGCCGGGCGCTGCGGACGTGCTGCCCCCCGCGGGCGGCAGCGGCGTGGGGCTGGAAGCTGCGCCGGCCCCGGGAGCGTCTGGTCCTTTACTGCACACCCTCCATCATCTTGAGGAACTCTGCAAGAGAGCAGCACCGTCAGCGCCGGGTGCTGGGCACCGTCAGCGCCGGGTGCTCGGCGCCACGGTCCAAGTCCAGCCGGCGCGGCGGGTGTCAGCGCTCACCGTCGAAGTCGATGCGGCCGTCGTTGTTCTTGTCCGAATCCTTCATGAGGTCCTCTATGTCCTCCTCGGTGACGTGCTCGCCGGTGGCCCTGAGGATCTCGCCCAGCTCCTCGATGTCGATGAAGCCGTCTGCGTTCCTGCGGGCGGCCGGGGCAGCGCGTCGGGCCGGGCAGGATGCGGCCGCCGGCCCCGCGGCGTGGGCGCCCGCCACCGCCGTCACCACCCCACTCACTTGTCGAAGATGCGGAAGCAGTTGGCCAGCTCCTCCTCGGACTTGCCCTTGGCATCCTCCTTCATCTGGCGCACCATCATCACCAGGAACTCCTCGAAGTCGATGGTGCCGCTGCCTGCGGGGAGGAAGCCCAGCAGCGGTCAGGCGCGCCGCCCGGCGCCCGCCGGCCCGCCGAGGAGAGCTGCTCACCGTCCTCGTCCACCTCCTCGATGATGGCGTCCAGCTCCTCCTTGGTGGGGTTCTGGCCCAGCATCCTCATCACCGTGCCCAGCTCCTTGGTGCTGATGTCCCCGCCGCCATCCGCGTCAAACATGTCAAAGGCAGCTTTGAACTCTGCAGGAAGGGGGCATCAGGCAGGGCAGCACGCAGGACGGGGCCCGTGGCCCCCAGGGGGACCCCGGCCAGGACCCGGCCCCGCGCCCCACGGCCTCCCCTGCTCACCCGCAATCATCTCCTCGCTGAGGAAGGCACGGGCTTCCGCCTGCTGGTCTGTCTGCAAGGTGAGGGGAGAGCGGGTCATCGCCAGCCCCGCACACCTCAGCCCCTAGTCCAGCTAGCACAGCACCGCTCCCTGGGGCGAGGAGCTTTGCAATGGGGTGAGAAGCCTTGTAAAGGGGTGAGGAGCTCTGCAGTGGGGTGTGGGGCTTTGCAAGGGCCGAGGGGCTTGGCAATGGGGTGAGGGACTTTGCAAGGGGGAAAGCCCTGTCTCCGGCGCATCTCTGCACGGCACAGCCCTGCAGCCTGGCGCACAGGGGCCAGCGAGAGCACTCGCGCGGCCGGCGCTGGCGGCGCTGTGCGTGGTGCGTCGGCACCCTGGGCTGCCCCGCGTGCCGCCAGGCCACGGAGAGCGGCCTGATGTGGGACCCGCTCCCAGCCGGGGGCCGCCGGGGGCCGGGGCCACCGTCCCCACCGCGCAGCCTTGGCATCCCAGGCGTGCGGCGCTATTTTGGGGATCTCCTTAGCTCCCCTTACAGGGAGCAACAGGGCCGCGGGCACCTGTCGGCCCTGGATCGAGTTTCGCCTGGAGAGCCGGTCGGACCGATGCTGCCTGGCGCATGACCCGGCGCTCAGCTTACAGCTGCGGCTGCCTCCTCCTCCTCCTCCTCCTCCTCCTCCGTGCAGCGCAGCCCAGGGCCGGCCGGGCGGCCGCAGCGTCGCCCCAGGGCCACGCTCTGCCCAGGGGCACGGAGCCGGCCCTGCCCGTCGCCTCCCCGTGCCACCGCGCCGAGCGGCGCAGCCCGGCCCGTGGCCAGGGCGCTGCCGCCTCCGCGCCGCCACGGTGCTCCCGCTGCCCGGCATCCCGGGACGTGAGCGCGGGCCCGGCACCACCGGGCGGCGGGAGCCCCTCGCACCGCGGCACGCGGCACGCAGCACGCGGCGGGACCTTACCATTGAAGGCATTTTTGCTGCTTTCCTCCTCTAGGGAGTCACCGCCTCCTGCACCGAAAAGCCCCCGGAGCTCTCCGGGGCCCCTGGTGCCCCAATTTGTAGTGTCCCTGCGCGGCACCCTGCCCCTGCGCAGCCCCGCAGCCTATCAGCTCCCCAGCGCAGATCCGGCCCCGCTCATTGGCGACGGCGCATTTTACCTAATTTAGCCAAAGCATTATTGGCCAAGCGCTGGGGATTAACCGCGAGTCCAGAGCCGGGACAGAAATTCAAGCCTGGCGGGGAGGGACACTGGAGCCTTGACAGGAGCGTCGCTCTGCCCCCTCCGTAGTGCCACCTGCCCAGGGCAGCCCGGCGAGGAGGGGGTTAAAAATAGCTCCGGAGCAGCCGGCATCGCCCCGGAGCAGCCAGCAGAGACCCAGCATTGCCTCGGAGCAGCCAGCATCACCCTGGAGCTGCCAGCATGGCCCTGGAGCAGCCAGCATCGCCTTGGAGCAGCCGGCATCACTCCAGAGCAGCCAGCATCGCCCTGGAGCTGCCGGCATTGCCCCGGAGCAGCCGGCAGAGACCCAGCATCACCTCGGAGCAGCCAGCATGGCCCCGGAGCAGCCGGCATCGCCCCGGAGCAGCCGGCATCGCCCCGGAGCAGCCAGCATCGCCCTGGAGCAGCCAGCGTTGCACAGCACGGCGACATCCCCTCTGCGCAGCATCTCCACCCCGGCCCCCGGGCACGGGAGGACGAAGCATCACCGACCCCAAGCCGCATCCCACCACCCTGCAGCACCCGGGTGCCCCGGCCCTGCCGCCTCCAGCCCATCCGCTCCCCTCACCCGCGTTTTCCCAGAGAGCAAGGCCATGGCAGAGCCCAGGTGGGCAGCAGCAGTGGGGGCCGCAGGGGGCAGCACCCCGATGCTGTGGGGCACCAGCTCCTGCCGCCCGGCTCAGCCCGGCCCGCGGAAGGCCCTGACGTTTGTGCCAGAGGGATAGCAGGAAAACTGCGTGGCATCGCCTAGAAGCATCCCAGCCTGTGGGAGCTGGGGTGGCAGCACCTCCAGCCCGGCGGGGTTGGAGACTGGAGGTTCGGGGTGTTGCTTTGGGGCATTCCCAGCACGGGAGGCAGACCCTGTCCGAGCCCAGGGAGTGCGTGATCCCCGTCCCAGCCCGGGGAGCGTGGGTGCTGTGCCGGGTGCAGCCGGCGTGCCGGGGAGGATGGAGCGATGGGAGCAGCTGGGCCAGCTCCTCGATATTAATAGACATTCCCAAGAAAGCTGCGAGGAGAGAGCAGGCACGGTGCTAAATAAGGCAGGGCGAGCGCCCGGCGCGGGACGCCCAGCTGTGGCAGCGGGCCCAGCCGGCCGGGCGCGTGGTGGGGGCCAGGGCACTGCGGCCGGGGGTCCCCGGTGCCGGCACACGGGGTTCCTCTGCCCAGGAGGCGCGGTGACTCTGGGCTCATCCCGGCGGGCTCCGGCTGACCCAGCCGGACTGTGCCTGACCCGGACAGGCTCTGTGCTGTCCCAGGCAGGGCCGGCCCAGGCAGCCAGCATGGCAAAGCTGGGCTGAACTGGGCTGTGCCGGACCACGCAATGCTGGGCTGGGCTGTACCAGACCGGGCCAGACTGGAACGTGCTGTACTGGACCATGCCAGCTGAGCTGGGCCGGCCCGGGCTGTGCCGAAGCAAGCCGTGCCAAGCTGTACCCGGCAGCGCCGTCCCCAGCTGGGCCACGTTACGCAGGGTTGTGCCGCACTGTGCCGGGCTGCCCTGCACTGCACTGTGCCGTGCCGGGACGTGCCAGGCTGTGCTGCACCAGGCCGGGCTGCCCTGTGCTGTGCTGCTCTGCGCTACACGGTGCCAGGCTGCTCCGAGCCGAGCCGAGCCGAGCCGAGCCGAGCCGGGCCGGGCCGCGCCGCGCCGCACGGCGCCGGGGGGCGGCGGCGGCCCCGCGATCCGGGTTCCCGGCGGAGGCGGAGCCGCGCAGGGAGGATCCCGGGACGGGCCGCGGCGGAGCAGCCATCGCTCGGCGCGGCCGGGCCGGGCCGATCCGGCCCGGGTCAGCACGGTACGGGGCGGCCCGGAGCTGCGGCGGGACGGGGCGGGGCGGCCCCGGGGTGTCCCGGCTGCGGGGGGGCCGCGCCGGCTCCGGGAGGGGCGGTCCCGGGCCCGGCCGGGGTGTCCCGGGCCCGGGGGGGTCCCGGAGCCGCGGGGCTGCACCCGAGGTGGGGTGTCCCGGGCGGGGTGTCCCGGGATGAGGTATCCTGGGTGGAGTATCCAGGATGGGGTGTCCCGGGCAGGGTGTCCCGGGATAGGGTGTTCCAGATGGAGTATCCAGGATGGGGTGTCCCGGGCGGGGTGTCCCGGGATAGGGTGTCCCGGGTGGAGTATCCCAGGATGGTGTATCCCAGGATAGGGTGTCCCGGGTGGAGTATCCAAAATGGGGTGTCCCTGGCGGGGTGTCCTGGGATGGGGTGTCCCGGGCGGGGTATCCCAGGATGGGGTATCCCAGGATAGGGTGTCCCGGGTGGAGTATCCAAAATGGGGTGTCCCAGGTGGAGTATCCCGGGATGGGGTGTCCCGGTCGGGGTGTCCCAGGATAGGGTGTCCCGGATGGAGTATCCAGGATGGGGTGTCCTGGGCGGGGTGTCCCGGGATGGGGTGTCCCGGGTGGAGGTGGAGTATCCCAGGATGGGGTATCCCAGGATAGGGTGTCCCGGGTGGAGTATCCAAAATGGGGTGTCCCAGGTGGAGTATCCCGGGATGGGGTGTCCCGGGCGGGGTGTCCCGGGATGGGGTGTCCCGGGTGGAGTATCCCAGGATGGGGTATCCCAGGATAGGGTGTCCCGGATGGAGTATCCAGGATGGGGTGTCCTGGGCGGGGTGTCCTGGGATGGGGTGTCCCGGGTGGAGTATCCAGGATGGGGTGTCCCGGGCAGGGTGTCCTGGGATAGGGTGTCCCAGGTCGGGTGTCCAGGCGGGGTGCTGGGGCGGGGGCCGGGCTGTGCGCGGCGGCCGGGGCCCTCGGCTCCCCAGCTGACCCCCGGCCGTAGCCCCGCCGGCGGCATGGCCGCCCGCATCCTGCACCGCCTGCGGCACGCGCTGGCTGGCGAAGGTGCCAGGGAGGAGCCGGCGTGCGGCACCAGCGAGGCCGAGGACTTCCCGGAGAGCTCGGAGCTGGAGGACGACACCGAGGGGCTGTCCACCCGCCTCAGCGGCACCCTGAGCTTCACCAGCCACGAGGACGAGGAGGAGGAGGAGGAAGAGGAGGAGGAGGAGGGTGCCGGAGAGGAGCTGGGGGAGCCGCCCGGGGAGGCCGCGGGCGCCGAGGACGGAGGCAGGTGCCGGGGGCCGGTGCCCGGGGCGGGTGGGACGGCCCCGCTGGCGGCGCGGCGCCGGGAGCGCCCCGCGGCCGCGCTGACGCCGCTCTCCCCGCGCAGCCTGGGGCCCCGCGGGCGAGCGCCCGGGCGGCAGCAGCCTGCTGACCCGCCAGCTCCAGGAGCTGTGGAGGAGGTCGCGGAGCAGCCTCGCGCCGCAGCGGCTGCTCTTCGAGGTCACCAGCGCCAGCGTGGTTAGCGAGCGCTCCTCCAAGTACGTGGTGAGTGAGCCCGGCCGGGGGCGGCACGGGGCCGGGCTGCGTCCCCGGGGCTCCGCGTCCCCCGGGGCCGGCGCTCATTTCTCTCTGTCTTTCCCTGTGCTGCCCTGACGGCACTGGCGGCTCAGACGAGCCTCAGGTAACTGTCGCGCCGTGGCTGCGCTGCCACCCGCCTGCTCCCCACCGCCTCGGCAAAGCTTCCCGGGGCGGCTGCCCCGGCTGCGCGGCCGAGCCGCTGCGTGCACAGCCCTCGCTGCGGCACCGGCGCCGGCGCCGGCGGCATCCTGGCGCCTCCGCCGCGCTGCCCTCAGCCCCGCCTCTCCCCGCAGCTCTACACCATCTACCTGATCCGCTCGGGCCAGTTCGACAAGGCCCCCGCCACCATCGCTCGGCGCTACTCGGACTTCGAGAGGCTGAACCGCCGCCTGCGCGGCCGGTTCGGCTGCGACATGGCTGGCATCGCCTTCCCCAGGAAGAGGCTGCGCCGGAACTTCACCGCCGAAACCATCGCCAAGCGGAGCCGGGCCTTCGAGCAGTTCCTGTCCCACCTGCACTCCATCGCCGAGATCCGCCGCTCCCCCGAGTTCCTGGAGTTTTTCTTCCTGCAGGACCTGCAGGCAGCACAGCGCCTCACCTGCACGGGCATGTACCGCGAGGCCCTGGCCACCTGGGCCAACGCCTACCGGCTGCAGGACCGGCTGGGGGTCTGCAACTCCGGCCGCTTCCTCCTGACGCTGGCGGGGCTCGCTGTCTGCCACCAGGAGCTGGACCAGCTCAGCGAGGCTCACAGCTGCTGCGAGCAGGCTCTGCAGCTCCTGGAGGCGCAGGACAGCCACCCGCTGCTGGGACCCTTCCTCCAGGCCCACATCCACCTGGCCTGGAAGGTGGGCAAGGACAAGCGGCAGTCCGAGGCCCGGCTGCAGGACCTGCAAGAGGCAGAGCTTCCCTTGCAGCAACAGCCTACCCTGAAGGAGTGTCTAATCAAGGAGGCTCTGGACTGAGCACCCTTCCCCAGCGCTGGGGCCCGCACCGGGAGGAGGTGGCCTGTGGGGCTGGACAGCTAGTCTCTCAGGGGACATGGGGGGCTAGGGGTAGCTGGGAGCAATGAAGGTGGTGTCACAGGCCAGGCCAGGGCTCAGAGGCAGAGCTGTGTTTGCGTAAGGCTTAGGCAGGATATCGGCAGAAGCTGCACGTGGGGGCTGGCCTCACTGGGCAGCTGCTTCTCTAGAAAATGCACTTTTAAAGCCAGGTAGTTCATCCCTCAGTGCTGGGTGCTCTCTGCCTCCCTGCCAGGGAGCCAGCTGCTCTCGAGAAGGGAGCTTCTGGAAGTAGGCAGGAATTGTAGCTGGGACATGCTGGCACTGCGCTGAAGGAACAGGCTGACTTCTGGCAAAGTCTGCAGCTTTTGCCAGAAACTTCCAATAAAACTTACATAATAAAAAAGACTTTATTTAATAAAGTCTTGATAGGAGAAAGGACAGAAGCTCCTGCAGTGTCTGTTCAGCTTCACTTCCCCCAAGGGATCGCACGCAGGGGCACTGATTTACAGGAAGCCTTTGAGCCTCCCAAGCTGAGGTGGGAACTGATTTGTTCCGCTTCCCATTGCTGCGAGGGTGTGCTAGGAGCAGCCAGGCCTTTGGAAGAGACTAAGGGGAGAGCAGAAGCAGCAACTAATATGTTGGGGCACAAAGAGGGCAGGAGAAGTGAGAAAGGGAAGCCACGTGTGTGTTGTTAGCACTTTCCCCTCCTGCGATCCGGTCTGCAGCAGGCACACAGCCAGCTCCCAAGTGCCCCCCAGCACTGCCCACTCTTCCCCCAGCCAAGAGGAAGTTCCCTAAGGAGTTGAGCACAGTCATTCCTGAGACAGGGACAAACTCCAGAGGACAGAGCTCAGTTGTTCACGTGATGGCTTTATTTAAGATGGGTGAGGAGTGGCTGAGGATAGTGTACGGCTATGCACTGTGCAGCTAACAGTCAATAAAAGTTGATGCCACTGCAGTCTGTGCAGGTCCATGTCAGTCACAAGTGTTCTCCATGCACTGGCCCTCCCAGCTGCGCTGGGTTCAGCCCACACTAGCTCCGTGCTTCTCCCTGCTGCTGCTCGGGATCGTGGCTTGGTCCTCATGTTTGCAGTGCAGCCTTTTCCGCGTGCCTGGCTGCTGCTCTCACACAGGAAGGATCGGTAGAACTGCTGCTACCAGCTTCCTCAGCTAGAGTCTGCTCTGGTTGGGCTTTTGTGCCACCCTGATGACACCTTCCTGCACACAGGTAACAGCCAGGACCCCATCCCTGCGCCACAGTCGTCCCTGCACGAGTCCTCGGCATGCCCCTGCAATGAGTACCTCTTAACTGCTGCCCTTCGCCTCCCCAGAGGCACAGGGCCATCCTTGCCAGACCCATAGGGTCCCTGGGGAATGCCATTAGGACTTACCAGCCCAGGGGCTCTCACACTCGTATAGCATCCAGTGGTCAGCTCGGAAGGGAGCATGGAACCACATGGAATGGTCAAGGGACACCATGAATTTGACATCGTACTGTCGGTGGGGCAGCAAGGCCGTATCCAGAAAGGAGTAGTCAGAGATGTAGGCGGCCACGCAGCAGTGCACCTTCATGTCACACTCTCCTGTAAAGCGACCAGAATGACTCAATCAGCATCATGCAGCAGCTTGTGAGGTGGCTGTGGGACAAATCTGGATATGAGGCGAAGCTCGCAAAAGCTCTGCTCTCTTGGGAAGTGCAGCTATTATCTGGGCAGAGCTGAAATGCTGTTCCATAGCTGTTACCCGGCTACGCTCCCTTGGCTAAAGCCTGCAGTAACTGAGCATGTTAAACAGGCACCTTTTCATGCCCTCTCAGCCCACTTTGCCATGAGTTTGCCCCACAGCATTACTGTGCGCTTCAGCCCAAGCCCTCTGTTTGCGAGGCAGCTGCCACCGCTGTGGCAGTACCTACCGATGTAGCCTCGTGCTCGCACCCAGAAGAGGTACTTCGGCTCCTGTGGCTTTAAGCAGGACACATCCGGCGGGTTCACAGGCTTGATATCAATCGGCACATCCTCGGCTTGAATCTTGTTGAGATGCTTTCTGTATTTCTCTGCCAAGTTAGGATCCCTTTAGACCAACACAGAACACTGACATTAATGCCAAGTGTCCAGCAGACCTAGGATGGGTCTGGCTGGCAGCAGTTTCAACAACGCGGGTACCCAGGACCACACAGAAAAGCAGGAATGGCACAGCTCCTGTCCTGTTCTGCTTCTCTACACCCTTTCCGAGGGCACTTAAGAACTCAAACAGCCACTCAAATCCTTCCCAATATGCTTTTGTCCCTGCACCTCTCTAATCCAAAGCTGCAGAGAAGAGAGTCCGCAACACCTCCTTTTCTCTTCACTCACTCCAGGAACTTCTGAATGAGCTCCTCTTGGGTCAGCAGCTCCTCAGGGGGCGGCACCGTAGGCATGGTGAACTGGTGCTGCACAGGGCTCTCCTGGGCCAGCTGGAAGGAGGCCTGGCAGATGAAGATTGGCTTCCCGTGCTGTATGGCCTTCACTGAGCGAACAGAAAAGCTCCTCCCCGTGCGGGTCCGCTCCACCTCATACAGCACCGGTACCTTGGGATCTCCTAGAACGGAGAAGAGCCTTTCTGCCATTGGGCAGCCACACGCCACGAAGACCTGGTCTGCACAGATCAAGCACCAGGGCCCAGCAGCTCAAGCTGTGTGTGCCCAGACCTGGCAGTGCTGCTGACGCCCTCTGTGCTAGAGCCAGAACAGTGGCACCTGCTCACCCCCCTGGATCTCAGCCCTGGATCCCCTGATTCCTCAGTCCCTGGATTCGCCTGCCTGGCTCTAATCTCCCAACCCAGTCTTCTAGGCTCACCTATCAAGCCTTTCCCTCCTCATCCCCCAACCTCTCAGTCCCTGGCCTTGCCTCCCAGTGCCCGGCCCCACCTGTACAGCCTCACCCCCCCTGGCTTGGCCCCCTGGCCCCCAGCCCCCCACCGTGGCCCTGCCCCCCCAGGTCCCAGCCCCAGGCCTCACCCCCCCAGTGCCCAGCCCCAGGCCTCACCCCACAGCCCCCGACCCTGCCTGCCCGGCCTCGCGCTCCAGACCCCCAGCCCCGCCTGCCCGGCCTCGCGCTCCAGGCCCCGCAGCCCCCGGCCCCGCCTGCCCGGCCTCGCCCTCCAGTCCCCGACCCCGCCTCGCCCCGCAGCCCCCGGCCCCGCCTGCCCGGCCCTGCCCCGCAGCCCTCGGGAATCACTTCTGCGGCCGCACATCAGCCCCAGGCTCCCGATCCCTCCCAGCCCTGTCCCCCGGCCCCGGCGCCCCCGGCCCGCAGTCTCCGGGAGGCGGCGGCCGGTCCCGGGGGCCCGGCGCGGCCCACCTGCCCGCACGAAGTAGCAGTGCAGCGAGTGGGCCTGGAGGTCGCGGCCGACGGCGCGGGCGGCAGCCACCAGGGCCTGGCCCACGATCTGCCCGCCGAAGAGGCGCTGCGTGGCGGGCACCCAGTGGTGCCGGCCCCTGCGGGCGAGAGCGCGGCGGTGAGCGCGGCGGGCGGCGGCGGCGGCGCGGCGGCGGGCGCGGCCCCGCGCACCTGAACAGGTCCAGCTCCAGCCGCTCCAGCCTCAGCACGCCGGTGAGCAGCGCGCTCCGCAGGTCCCCGGGCGGCGGCGGCCCCGGCCCCGGCCCCGGCCCCGGCCCCGCTCCGGCCTCCTCCGCCTCCCCAGCGGCCGCCATCGCCGCCCCGGGACCCGCCGATCAACGGCGACATCCGGCGACAGCAGGAAGTGCCGCCCCGGCCCCGGCCCCGCCCCGCCCCGGCCCCGCCCCGCCGCCTCCCCAGGCCCCGGCCCGCCCCGGCCCCGCCCCGCCCCGCCCCGCCGCCTCCCCAGGCCCCGGCCCGCCCCGGCCCCGCCCCGCCCCGCCCCGCCGCCTCCCCAGGCCCCGGCCCGCCCCGGCCCCGCCCCGCCCCGCCCCGGCCCCGCCCCGCCCCGGCCCCGCCGCCTCCCCAGGCCCCGGCCCGCCCCGGCCCCGCCCCGCCCCGCCCCGGCCCCGCCCCGCCCCGGCCCCGCCCCGCCGCCTCCCCAGGCCCCGGCCCGCCCCGGCCCCGCCCCGCCCCGCCGCCTCCACAGGCCCCGGCCCGCCCCGGCCCCGCCCCGCCCCGGCCCCGCCCCGCCCCGGCCCCGCCCCGCCGCCTCCCCAGGCCCCGCCCCGCCCCGCCGCCTCCCCAGGCCCCGGCCCGCCCCGGCCCCGCCCCGCCCCGGCCCCGCCCCGGCCCCGCCCCGCCGCCTCCCCAGGCCCCGCCCCGCCCCGCCGCCTCCCCAGGCCCCGGCCCGCCCCGGCCCCGGCCCCGCCGCCTGCCCGGCCCCAGCGCCCCGGCCCCGGCCCCGGCCCCGCCCCGGCCCCGCCCCGCCCCGGCCCGCCCCGCCGCCTCCCCAGGCCCCGGCCCGCCCCGGCCCCGGCCCCGCCGCCTGCCCGGCCCCAGCGCCCCGGCCCCGGCCCCGGCCCCGGCCCGCCCCGCCGCCTCCCCCGGCGGCAAGGTGCAGCAAGAGGCAGGTGAAGAAAGCTCTGATGTGATGGATTAGGATTCACAGGTGGCAGCTCAAAAACCTGTGGACGGGGCACCTGCTTGGTTCAATGAGATTCCTGTGCTCTCTGGGGCAGCAAAGGAAAATGACTCAACTTCAGCACTATTCAGAGTTGCTGAAGTCATGAAAAGCTTCCTGAGAGAGGACACAGGTTCATTGGCCCCAATCGGCATGGGCAGCAATCAAGAGCTGGATAGACTAAACTTTCAGACGATCAAGACGAAGGGCTTATTTAGCAAATTTCCTGAGAGCCTTCTGCTGCGCAGGGAGCAGAGTGAGAGCCCCCCCCCCCCAGAGGGGCTGCGGGGCAGGGCATGGCGGGATATACCCCCCGGAAAGAGCGGGGCATGCCGGGATATACTCCCCAGAGGGGCTGCGGGGCAGGGCATGGCGGGATATACCCCCCGGAAAGAGCGGGGCATGCCGGGATATACTCCCCAGAGGGGCTGCGGGGCAGGGCATGGCGGGATATACCCCCCGGAAAGAGCGGGGCATGCCGGGATATACTCCCCAGAGGGGCTGCGGGGCAGGGCATGCTGGGATATACCCCCCGGAAAGAGCGGGGCATGCCGGGATATACTCCCCAGAGGGGCGGCGGGGCAGGGCATGGCGGGATATACCCCCCGGAAAGAGCGGGGCATGCCGGGATATACTCCCCAGAGGGGCTGCGGGGCAGGGCATGCTGGGATATACCCCCCCGGAAAGAGCGGGGCATGCCGGGATATACTCCCCAGAGGGGCTGCGGAGCAGGGCATGCTGGGATATACCCCCCCGGAAAGAGCGGGGCATGCCGGGATATACTCCCCAGAGGGGCTGCGGAGCAGGGCATGCTGGGACATACCCCCCGGAAAGAGCGGGGCATGCCGGGATATACTCCCCAGAGGGGCTGCGGGGCAGGGCATGCTGGGATATACCCCCCGGAAAGAGCGGGGCATGCCGGGATATACTCCCCAGAGGGGCTGCGGGGCAGGGCATGGCGGGATATACCCCCCCCGGAAAGAGCGGGGCATGCCGGGATATACTCCCCAGAGGGGCTGCGGGGCAGGGCATGCTGGGATATACCCCCCCGGAAAGAGCGGGGCATGCCGGGATATACTCCCCTGAGGGGCTGCGGGGCAGGGCATGCTGGGATATACCCCCCGGAAAGAGCGGGGCATGCCGGGATATACTCCCCTGAGGAGGCCGTGGGAGCAGGGTAGGCCGGGACGTGCCGTGGCGGCGGAGCGGGACGTGCCGGGAGGCGCCTCCGGTAACCGCGGGCAGTGGCGCTGCTGGCGGCGCCGGCCCCGGGCTGCGGCTCCCGGGCTGCGGCTCCCGGGCGGCCCTACCAGCGGGGTGTCGGCGGCCGTGTGGCGACCGTCAGCATCCAGAGCGCGGCTGCGAGCGGCGTCTTGGCGCGAGCCCTGCCGGTGCACCGGGCCGCGGGGCCAGGCCCTCCCGGCCCTCCCGGCGGACGGGCCCGCGCCAGCGGCCTGGCCGTGCTGCTCCGCCTCGCCGCCCCTCCTGACAAGTCCGCGGAGAGCCTGGCCCGCACACGAGGAGCCGTCAAGGCTGGAAGGAAATCCAGGCCCTCCTGGCGGGCCCAAACCTGCCGCTGTTGCCTGCGCTTTCCGACACCTTCCCCGCGGCAGGGGAGCGGTTATGGGCCTTCCGCCTGTGCGGGCACCTGCAGCGGGAGGTTCACCGGCTGTCTCTGGAGTGCCGCACCGAGAGGCTGATCCTGGACGCCCCGAGGAGCGCTGCGTGTGCAGCTACGGAGAGCGACCTGCGGAAGGTGCACGCCGTTCTGAGCCGCTTTGTAAAACCAGGCTTCCTGCCCAACTCCGTGTTCACCGGCTGCTCAACGATAAGATTTGGGCCATGCCCAGGCAGAGGAGTTGGGTGGAAATCAGTGACTATTTTACACCCAGGGAGATCATCACCCGGGACATAAGCCAGGTGTTCTGCACTGAGCTCTTTCTGGAGACTGCATCACTGCTTTAGCAAAGCACTACCAGAAATGTGTTTCTAAGGGTCTTCCTGATGCTGTGATATGTTCCACTGCCCATCCTAATCACCAGGTTACTCAAACTGCTCTTCACAGCTTGCCTGCCTTGAGTTCGCCTATAGCCCCCCTTAATGCCTGAGCAGCATGCCAGCGTAAGCCATCTCAGAGCTCCTTTTGGCCTCTGCCAGCACAGTGCCAGCTCTTCAAAAGTGGTCTGTGCAAAGCTGTCTCCCAGCTGTGAGGAATCCCCTGGTGGTCCTCCAGGCTCCCCTGTCAGCTCCTCAGTTCTTCATTCTTCAGAGTCAGCCTGCAAACTCACAAACTCTCCTTTTCTAGAATGAGCCAGGAAGCCCTCAGACCTTGTTAGATCCATCATCTCATGCAGCTAAATTGGAGATCACCGAAAACCCAGAGGGTGACAGTGATACGAGAGTAACTGAAAGACTGAGGAGTGCATCAAGCAATCTTTGAGTGACATTTGCACAGAGCTTGCTGCCAGGCTGTGCCTGGATGAGCTTGCAGTGGTTCAGAACTCTGTACAGCTGGTAGGCACCAACGAGGACACTACCAACAGGCAGGTCCTTGAAGATGCACACAAAGTGGACCAGAAGGGCCTGAACAACTGCACTTGCCATTTTAACCAGACGCTGCAGCTGCCCTGCTGGCACATCCTGGCTGTGCTGCATTTGGACAGAAAGACCTTACAGGCAGAGATGCTAAGCAAGCAGTGGCAGAAAGGACGAGATGCCTGTTGGGCAGGGAGAGGTGGCACTGATGGCCTCTTGGAGGTTCTGAAAAGCTCCTGGAATGAGTCTTCGGATAAATTCTTCATAGTGTCCCTCCTTACAGCAAAGATCAGCTGCTCACCCACTGCAGCAGCGAGGAGTTTGAACTCAGATACAATACTCTCCAAGAGCTGGCTGATAGCTGGATTGGACCTTATGTTCAGGTGAAGCTATAATAGAGAAATGCAGAGCTGAACTGACATGTTTCTTTTGCACGTGCCTGTGTTGCTTGAAGCCCTTGGGAGAAATGGGGCATCAGATGTTACAAAAAGGTCTGTTTATAATTCTACTAGTGTCATGACTTCCTTTCTTTTCCCCAGGCTGTTACTCCCTTGAGGCTTAGTATGGAACGGGCAGTTCAGGCTCCCATATCCGCTGAGCAAATGTTGCCTTTTGAGCTAAGGAACCGCATTACAGATTCCTGATGAGACAGTAACGAGCTAACCAATTGCTGACATAGCTAATAGGAAATCTTGCTGGGAGTGAGCTGAGGTTGGTGTGGAGTGGAGTTCATAGCATAATTGCATGGGACAAAATTATTTGATCCACAGCCAGTGCCTGCAGGTCCTTCCAGCATCCAGCTGTTATGTGTTGTGCAACAAAGCTGATAAATGAGCCTTTTATCATTTGGAGGCTGTGTGTCTCTCTGAGCCTGCTATTGCCACCTCTCCCTGCCAGCAGGACAGCAAGGCCTCTCACTCGCTCAAGTCAGTAAGGTCAGGCAGCATTTTTAAACAGTTTTCCTTAGTTTTCTTTTCTCATTTCCTTGCCCTGTAGTCAATCGAGCATGCCTGGCTGTCAAGAATCAGCAGATCCTGAGGGTGGCAATCTCTGCTGCTGGCAGCACTGTCCATGGGTCTCGAGCACAGAAGTTGTTTATCTGGTTACGGCAGCTGCTTTTAATTCCCCTCAGAAAATGGAACCCGCCCTCCTTCCATCAACAGCTTTGTTTGCTCGGTGGAAACAGGATGAGGGAACTGCTGGGAGGTCACAGCAATACAAACAGAGAAGAACTCTAGTGAAGTAGAGAATAAATGCTTTAAAATTAGAGGTCCAGAGGTGGGAAGGAGAGGAAGAAATACTGAAAGAGCAAACAAGTCTTAGATCCAGCCCTTAGAAGTTGCTTGCAGGCTGGTTGAGGTTTTCAATCCCTCTTTGCCGGAAAGAACACCTCCAGCAAAGGCAGCCTGGTGTGTAGGAACATGACAGACTGCATCCTGCTGCAGCAGCAGGGCGTGAGGGAGCATGTGGTGGAAAGAGCAATAAAACATAGGTAGACCTCAGCTGGTCATTGTGGTTCATTCATGCTACTTCACACTGTATTTTCCATGATCAGTGTTTCATGAACACTTCTGGTTTTGGTAGAGTTAGCTCGTTGCAGGAGTAGAACTATTGCATGGTTGGGGATTTTCTCTTGGCCTAAGGTTTTGTAACATTATCTGGTGGTATTGAATTCCTCTGTCAAAATATAGTGTAGTGTTTCCTAAAACCCTGTAAACTTAGAAATACTTGTTTTCACTTCTCAAGCCATGCTGTAGGAGAGGTCTGGAGGCTGCTGCCTGTTGGCCTCCTTTGCTATCTGCCTTTCTTGCTGGTGTGTGCATCCTCTCTGATTTTCAGAGAGCCCTTCCCCTCTGCCACTTGCTCTGGATACTCCGTCATGAAGCTCTGTGCAGCTCTAACCACGTCTTCCTCTCGGACCCCTGGCACAGGCACTGTGGGAATGCCAGCTATCATCATGGCTAAGCTGAGGATGCAGATGTTTGGAGGAGAGCTGGGTACCAGCGCTCTCCCTTTAATATTGCTCACCTTTAAGGGCATGAGAAAAGCATCTTGTGGGGGAAATTCAAATCTGGCTAGTGAGAAGTCTCCACCTGGGGTGCCCAGCTCATTAAGGTACGGCCCGTTCCTCATCTGGAGTGTGGAGCCTCTCCCCAGAGAGGCATTCAGGTCTGCGCCAGGGGGACCGCAAGCTTGGCTGTCTCTTCTCTGTTCCTGTAGATAATGCCACGCAGAGCTGCCGGGGAGCGTGTGAACATGCTGGATGTAGTACAGGCCTTGGCAGGGCGGCTCCCACCAGCCTCCCCCACATCCCGATCTACTGTGGATCGGGAGTCCGGGAATATGCTGGGCACCGTAATGAGCCTGGCTGAGGATCTTCCCTGGGAGCAGAGGCGCAGACCCTGCCGCGGGAGGAGCCGGCCGTGCCCGTGCTTTCCTTCGGAGCAGGCCTGAAACCAGAGCCCCCGCAGAAGTGGCTGTTTCCCCGGACTGATAGGCACTTGGGCTGTCCTGTACCCCTCGGAGCTGTCTGCTGGCATCTCCTGCGGGGAGAGGGAAGGAGCAAAACATGAGGGCTGAGTGCGGTGGCCGGTCCCTCCCTCGCGTGGAGGTTCAGGCAGGTCTCGCGCGGCCAGCCTGCCTGCTCCTGCAAGGGACTGGCTCTGCTTCCCGGCACTGCCTCAGTGCAGGATCCGTGGTGTGTCTGCACTGCCTTGGGGTGGGATCCGTGGTGTGCCACGCGCAAAGCCGAGTCCTGGCTATGAAAACCTGCGCTGCCGTGTCCGGTGCTGAGGCAGGAAGGGTGTATTGGGGGCTGTTTTGTCTTGCACCAGTCTGGCCTTCTTCCCGAAGCACCCGGTACCAGTCGCTGCTGGAGGCGAGAGGCTGGGTAGCTGGACCTCCGAGCAGGTCACGGTGACCAACTTGATGGCCATAGGCATGTGCCGGAGGAATGGTTTCAGCCAGAGATGATCTCTGGACATTGCCATATTTTACTGTAGCATCCATCCCTTTCACCTTTCCATTGCAAACACAGGAAATAAGTCATCCCAATTCCCAAAGTAAACATCTCTCCTAAGAGCGAAACTACACGGCTGGGATAAGGGCCCAGCTGTAATTTACATTCCTTTTGCATCGCTCAGGAGACTTTGCCCTGCTGCACTCCACCCTGTCCGCTGAGCTAAGAGCAGTGTGGGTTGCGGTCAGAGCTGTATGTGAGCAGGGGATGGGAAAACCACACTGCAATCCCAGCTTCTTAGGGCTTTTTCTGAGTGCCTTGGGCTTGTTTGTGCATGCAGGCTGCTTGCCAGTCAAGGCAAGACTTGCACTTCCTCAAAGTCTGCCCCTTTTCACTGCTGCAGTGAAACAGAGCTGCAGGCTCTATTTCCAGCTGAGGGAAAGGAATCTGGGCAGAGGCCAGTTTGTCTCACGCCTTGCTTCAGTTTCTTAAGGTGCTGAGAGCTGCTTAAAGCACCAGGAAATGCTACCTGAGCACGGAGAGCATCAGTGGGGGCATTTCTCAAAGTGCTAAATGGGAAAGTCTCTGAAAATCTGGGTCTTTGCACCGCAGGTCATCGTCCTGTGGCTCTGTGCTATCAGGAGTGTTATCTTTAGGGGCATCAGGTCAAGGAGGACTGAGCTGCGTCCCAGCCATGCTGACAAGTGGACTGTGCTCAGCTACACACATTGACCGTGCTGTGACTTGCCCTGCAGCTCGGAGAGTCCAAGACGTTTTAACTTTGTGCCTGGGACATGGAAAGATCTTGAGACAGGACAGGTTTGGTGATGTGGTTATAAGGGACACCATTCCTTACCTGAAGCAGTCCTACTTGCCCCTGAGAGGAGCTGTTCTCAGTACAGGGGAATCCCAGCCTCCCTATGCTCCTAAGCCTCTTATTTGATGGGAAACTTGCCATTTTACTCAAAGTAATTCCCCAAAGTAGCTTTCTGCAGCTCTTCTGTCCCTGTACAAAATGCTGCTGATGTGGAATGAAAAGCAGTTACCTTGGCTAGGGACTAAAAATCCTGAAGCAGCTTCTTCCTTCCCCAAACGGGACATTGCCCATGCTGGATGAGGGTAGTGCATCAGCTCCCAGTGCCACACAGCGCCGACTTCGCCTGTTCTAGAACCGTCATCACAGGCCCCCGCTTGACCTCACACTGGGTCCACGGCGCTGACCTCGGCACCAGCAGGAGCTCGGCCCAGCCCCGTGAAACCGGGCGCACACCAGGGTGGATGAGATCCGCAGGTGCCCTGGATCTCTTTGCTGCTGTGGTTTTGTAAGTCCCGCTGCGTCTACAGGACCCGGCTCCCAGCAGCTGGTTCCTCTGGCAAGGCCGAGAGCAGCACGCGCAGGGCCTCCCACTGCCGGAGCCCCGCGAGTCAGCCCGGCTCTGGCGGCAGTGGGCACTGGCGGGGGATCGCGCAGCTCACCTCAATCCCTCGCCTTTGCTCAGCGGGGTATGCCCCGATATTCCCCACAACTTGCTCATTTTCTGTTTGGAAGCACTTTATTACTCTTTGTACTGTGCCCATTTACACACAAGAAAGTCCCTCTGACACGCTCTACTCTTAATGTGGATTGCCCATGCTTTCAGGCCTCGTCCTTCCAGCTGGGCATCCTGTGGCACGGGCCATGTGAGGCACCCCAGAGAGGGGACTGTGGAGGGGAGCACGTTCGCTCCTGGGGCCTCGTGGGGCAGTGGGTGGAAGGGCCGCCTGGGTGCAGCAGCCCTCACGTGCCAGCCTGTTTGCGATCATCTGTGGGGCTCTCGGGGTGTGGTGCCTGCCAGTGGGATGAGGTATCCTCATGGCCTCATTCATATTTGCAGAAATTCTTCAGCAGTGGTGGCAGGTCCAGGCCATCGATGGCCAGGCGATGGACAACGTGCTTCTGGATGACCAGCCGGCAGAGGGTCTGCAAGGAGGGAACTGAAAGAGAACACAAAAAGGAAGGTGAATTTGCTCCCTGAATCACCAGCGAGGCTGAGGGCAGAGAATGGTGCAAAGCAGATATGTCCCTGGGAGTGAGGCTTCTTGGAGACACCTTGTTTTTGGACAGTGGTGGGTGTTTACTCTGAGGAAGGCGTAGGAATCACTCCTCCTCCCCTGCTCTACCAGCTGGCTGTGCAGGAGGGTTCTCCTGGTTGAAGAACCTATGCCAGGGCGCTCCAGCTAGGTTGAAAGCTTGAGTGCTGAGTAGTGAAGCTCTTCCTTTTGCTTGGAGGAAAGTTGAGAAAACGGTTTTGCATCTAAATAGTCCATTATCGTGGCTGTTCTGCATTCATCTCTCTAGGTTATCAAGTCCATCCCCTAGAGTCTCACATTTCCATGCTGCGTTCTCCCTGCAAGACTTCTTTTTCCTATCATACCCTGCTCCTCGGGTGTCCTTCCACCACCAAACATGCCAAACTGCATGCTAGACTTCAGCAGACTGGGGCTGTGTTGCCTGAAGAGACAACTCACATGATGCTTTTAAGATAACTACCTTTTATTACTGTGTTCACTAGAGAGTTTGTTCCTTGTGGCCAGACTAGCAGCAAACTCTGCCCCCGTTTCCTCCTATGATACACACGCTCCCGTCGGATTCTTTTCTTCGTGAGATCTTCGTAGCTCTCAGCAGCTAGCAGATGTGGAGAAGCTGTGGCTAGCTGTTTTCTCAGATCTTAAACGAGAGCTGACTCACTGCCTGTGGGTCTTGGTTCATCCACTGCCACATAAGAGCCAAACAGGACAAGCATGTCCTAGAGTGCCACACTCTGCCGGAGAGGAGCCGTGTGGCGACCGGGCCATTTCTTTGTTTTGTGGCTGAGGAGCTTTCCGAGCTGCAGGGCCTCCCGGGAGCTCGGGCCAGCAGCAGGCAGGAGCAGCACTCTGCTAAGCACAAGCACGTGCTCTGCAGAGCCGTCTCCTGACCTTGGGACTGTTTTCAGATAGCTGGAGTGGTTATCTTCACGCTGGAGGCACAGGGCTGCGAGTGCCCCGAGTGCTCAGGGAGAGGGAACGGATGCTCTTTGCCTCAACGGCTTTCTGCTCTCTCCCCTGAGACTCCCTTGGGGAGTATCACATGTCACTGGCAGCTCAGCTGCTTCCTTCTCATTTTCACTCTGCTAGCTGGCTCCTGGCCAATAAAAGAACTGCACTAAAACTGATTTTTAAAGATTAGAGAAGTGTTACAGAAACAGAAACTACTGAAGTCTTTGTGAAAGGAAGGAAGCCAGATTGTCCCTCTTGCAACAGGCAGTGTCTGTACCAGCTGAGGACCTTGCAGCACCCTCCCAGGCGTGTTGCTGCCCCAGGAAATCAGGGCCCTAAGAGGGGCAAGGAGCACGGGATGCAGATCTTCCACAAAAAGGTACGTTCCACACGGAGCAGCCATGAAAGGCTGCTGCCCCCTGTGAAGTCCCTCAGTGAATTGTCGAGGTCAGGGCCCTCAGAGGTGGTTCGATAGCTTCCCAGTGGCGTGCTCCAAAGTTAGTCATCCTTAAATGCATTCCCAGGGCAGAACAGCCTGCACAGCTGGGCACATTTAATCTCACTGCTTGGATTATCACAGGACAAAACAGCTGTTGGGGAGAATCACAGATTTCAGCCTTGGGGTAGCAACAACTGAACTTTAAACCAGTGAAAGAGCTGGTGGCTTTGCCTGTGTTGAGAAGTCAGTCTGCTCTTTGCTCATGTTTTATTTAGCTCTTTGTGGCCTTGCACCTATGGTGCAAATAGTTAATGGCTAGTGTATGTAATGCTTATCTGGCTCATATAAAACAAAGGTAGCGTATTAGAGCGACAGTTTATGGTCGCAGCTGCTGTTGTCCAGACACTAGCTCTCCTGGTTCATGTCTCATTTAATACTTAGCATCTGATGGCTTTTCCAGTAGGTGCTAATTAGCACCTGTTAGCCTGACTTGCAAGAGCAAGTGACTATCACTGGATGGAGCTGGCTGGTCCCATCCCCACCGTGCTGGGGGACAGCTTCACTGAGTGCCAAAGGCAGGTGTCCTGCCGGGATATTGCCCAACCGCAGCTGGCATCGCACGGTGCCAGCTCAGCACCAGCTCTGCCCTGGGCCATGCAGGCTGGGGCGCAGGGAGGGGCAAGGCAGGGAGGAGGGAGCTAAGGCCGCGGAGGCGCGGAGGCGCAAGCCCCCGGACCGAGGTGCGGACGGCCGGATGGCAGGAAGGACAGCGTGCCAGGGTGCTGTGTCAGGCTGCAGCAGGATGTTTTGATGCTGAGGCAGGATGACGGTTGGCTCCAGGCTGCCCCATGCCAGTGGTGCACAGGGACAAGGTTGGGGCATGGGCAGCGTTTGCCAGGCCCCAAGAATTGGTTCCCTGGTCCTCTGGGGAGCAGCTGGCTTTGAGCTCCCGTTAGGAGCTTCTGTCTGCCTCAGCATGAGCAAAGTCCTGCTGGGACACAGCTTCACAGGGACAATCCTGCAGACCCCAGTCTGCAGCAGGCCCCTTGCAGCCCAGAGCACTTGCTCCTAATTGCATCTCTTGCAAAGAGCAGCCTGGGCTGGGCTCTGCTGAGACCACCAGTGCCAGGACCTGTCTGTGAGCACCTGTGTGCGCTTGGTGCTGGCAGAGATGTGCTGGAGCCAGCTCCTGCACCTCCATCCCCGGACACAGCCTGGAGAGACAGGGCTTTTGGGAGACCCATGCCCAGGAGCCTGTGTGAGTGCTAGTCTAGGGGCTCCCCTGCGCTCTGCAGGCGCCAGCAGCGCTCTCCCATCCCTTCTGCCCTGCGTCTAGTGTGCTCTGCTGCTCCTGCTGTCAGAGACCATGGGGCTAACCTCACCGAGGCTGACCACCCGCCCCCACCTGCCTCCCGTTCCACCCTGGGCAGCCTCTGCGGGGGGGGGGGGGATCCTGGGCAGAAGCAAGTACCTACAGCCATATTCCACCTGGATGACGCGGACACTCTTGGTGGAAGCAAAGATGTCAACCACAGCATAGAGCGGGCGGGTGGTGGGGAGGCCCCTGGCACTCGGCCCCATGTCCTCTCCGTTGATAACGATGTGCATGTCTGCGGTGCCGTTGGGCTGCGGGGTGTAGAGCACACCAATCCTGCTCCGCCGGGCGGTCGGGGGCAGCACGTTCATCTTGTACAGGTCATCCAGGATGTGGCTGTAGCATCCGGGCCGGCTGCGTCCCACCAGCTTGTCACGGGGGATCCGCACCTGCTCTATGAGCAGGTAGGGCTCCGAGAGGAAGCCCTGCACAGGGGCCCGCACCCGCGCCTCCTCCCTGTCCAGGGCAATGCGGTTGTGGTTCCTGGTGATGGCAAACACCCAGGTGTCTCCCAGGTTGACCAGGTCTGGGAGCGAGTATTCAGGTACCACCTCCAGGCTCTGCGGGTCATGGGCCGTCAGCCCGATGCGCAGGTGCCCGCACCAGCCCAGCTCCTTCTCCTCTATCTCCACCAGGAAGATCTGCCCAGGCTCTAGGGGCTCCTGGCTGAAGCACAGCCCGTTGGCAAAGCTCTCCACCCGCGTGGCCTGGGTGCGCGAGGGGTCGATGCGGACATTGGTACCGTGAACATGGTGGAAGCGCGTGTCGGAACAGCACTGTGCAGCCATCTCTGGCACAGCTATTTTTAAACAGCTGAGTCCGGCTCCAGGCAGCAGCTGGAGGAGGCGGTGACGGCACCCTCCAAACAGGGACAGCCAGGCCCAAAGGTGGCTCTGAGAGGTCCTAGTGCCACTGGGCCCATGGGAGGGGTGGGAAGGAGCAAAGGTGCCGGTGGGCGTTGGGTGCCCTGTGTCTAGGAGGGCCCTGTGCAGCCCAGCTCAGCCTCTCCCGGCCCGCGGGTACTCAGCACCTGGCCGGCACTGGGGGCCTCACCTGGGGCCTGCTGCTGCTGGAGCCCAAGCATGGCGTGGGCCGACCTCCCCGCACCCCGGGACTTGGCCACCCAGCGCCCGGCTCCCGGTGCCTCCCGTGCCAGCACCCCGCCAACGTGGCTGGCGCAGCCTCAAGGGACTGTCCCCAGGGCCCCCGCGGGCAGCGCTGGGCAGGCGATGCTGCGGCAGGGGCCGGGCGCCCGTGTGCTCCCGCCTCGGGGCTGGGCCGGGCCGGGCCCGGCGTGCGGTGCGCGACCCGCGCCCCGGGGCTGGGCCGGGCGCGGAGCGGCCCCCTGGGCTGGCCTCGTGCTGTGCCGGTGCCGCCGGTGCCGGTTCCAGTCCCGTCCCGGTCCCGCTTTGCAGTGCCGGTGCAAAGCGCCCGCGGACCGCGCTCGCGCTGTCCCGGGGCCGGGGCGGGGCCGCGCCCACGTGCGCGCGCGGCGGGGGTGCGCGTGCGAGCCCGCGCGCGTGCCCGGGTGCTGATTGGCTACCGTGAGTAAGCCCCGCCCCGTGACACGTGACCACTCAGAAGTCATATGGGCGCGAGTCACGTGCGGCTCCTGAGAGCCGCCTGCGGGAGCCGGACCCGAAGCGGGGCCGGGCCGGGCCGGGGCCAGCGGGGGGACTGGGACTACCGGGGCCGTGCTGAGGGTCAGTAGAGGGCTGAGGTCAGCCGGAACCGAGCCGGAACCGGGCTCAGCTGGGGATGCTGGGACCGGGGCAAGGGTCAGCGGGGGAGCCGGGCCCAGCCCGGGTCCGGGACCTGGGCAGCGGGGGGCCAGGCTGGGGCAGCCGGTGGTGGAGGGCCGGGCCTGGGGCAGCCGCAGGGCGCCAGTTTCAGACTCGGGTTTGGTGGGGCTCAGCAGGCTGGGCCATGTCAGGTCAGCGCAGTGTCCCTGAGCTCTCGTCCGTCTGCCTGTCCCTCTGCAGATGGGGCTGGTGCTGCTGTGCGCGCTGCTGCTGGGGCTGACCCACGCTGCCCCATCTGGCCACGAAGTCTCCTACCTGCCGGGGCTCCCTAAGCAGCCTTCATTCCGGCACTTCTCTGGCTACCTCTGTGTCGGGCCAGCCAAGCGCCTGCACTACTGGTATGTGGGGCTGCACTGGGACTGATGCCGTGCTGGTACCCTGGTGCTGTACTGGAGCATGGTGCTGTGCCCTGGGCACTGCCCTGGCTGGGTTGGGGCAGGGCGCTGGGCGCTCACGGCTTTGCTCCCCTGCAGGTTTGTAGAAGCCCAGAGCAACCCACAGAGCAGCCCTCTGGTGCTGTGGCTGAACGGGGGCCCTGGCTGCAGCTCCATGGAGGGTTTCCTGAAGGAGCACGGTCCCTTCCTGGTAAGTAATCGTGGCCGCTCCTGGCGCGCAGTCCGGGGCGCAGGGCCGGTCGGCTCCGCGGTGTGGGCTGTCCTGCTGGGGCTCACCCGGCTTGTGCCTGTTTCCTGTTAGTCACTGTGTTCTTCCTCCCCAGATCCAGCCGGATGGGGTCACTCTGAAATACAACGACTATGCCTGGAACAAGGTAGGGGCACAGCTTCTGGCCAGGAGCAGCTCTTCCTGCCAGGCCTGTGTGAGCACGTAGCAGGTCCATCCACAGGCTGTTGGGGGAAAGGGTGGTCCAAGCCAGATTCTCCTGCTCTTTAAAGGGAGCCGAGCCTCCCATGGGCTTGTCTTCCTGACCTACCGTCCACTCAGATGTGTGACTGGGGCAGGAACGTGGCTGTCCAGAGCAGAGCTAGGACAGGGTCAGGTTTCTACTAGTGCTGCCACAGGCAACAGTCAGCAGCTCTGTCCCCGATGGCTCTTGTGACAAGCCTCGAAGCAGGCTCTCCCTTGTTCTCCAGCTTTTTTACTCTCCCTGCAGATCGCCAACATGCTTTACCTGGAATCCCCTGTCGGAGTTGGCTTCTCCTACTCTGATGACAAGAAGTATGCCACGAATGACACTGAGGTGAGGGATCCAAGCTGCTGGGAGTGACCTGTCCGTTGCCTCCCTTGCTTCTGTGGCAATTGGGGGATCTTGCCATGCTGCTTGACCCCCGTTTCCTTTTGCTTGTAGGTTGCTCACAACAACTACTTGGCACTGAAGGAGTTCTTCCGCCTCTTCCCTGAGTACTCCAAGAACGAACTCTTCCTCACAGGAGAGAGCTATGGGGGAATCTACATCCCTACGCTGGCGGAGTGGGTGATGCAAGACCCCAGCCTCAACCTGAAGGTGAGCGGCTCTGCTACCTGCCTGGCTGGGGGCAGAGGGCTTGGCACCACCTCAAACTGGTGCTCTGCGACCTGTACCTGGGCCAGTGCCTGTGTTGGGACAGCACCAGGCTGCGCTGGCAGCTGTGAAAGACCCTCTCCTGGGCACAGGGCAGGTCTGGCCCTTTGGCCTTTCATCTTCCCCTGCAGCATTGGCAGCAGCTGCTGGTGGATGTGTCCCTGCTGCGTGGGACCAGTGGAAGAGTTCAAAGGCACCCTTGTCCTTTCCTGTTCCCTCCTGTGGCGTAAACAGTGTCACACCTGCTTCCTGCCTGAAGCTGTTGGCTCTGTGGCTGCCCTGTGGGGAGCTGGGAACACAACAGAGTTGTTTTCTTGTTGCCTTACAGGGAATTGCCGTGGGAAATGGCCTCTCCTCCTATGAGATTAATGATAACTCCCTGGTTTACTTCGCCTATTACCATGGCCTGCTGGGAACCCAGTAAGAGCTGTGTGAGCCTGGCTTGGTGGTGGTGGTGGGGGGCACACTGCTGCTCGATAGAGCTGTCCCTATGTGAGCAGGTTGGGGGGCACAGTGTGGGACAGGGGCATGGCCCCAGAGCTGGGCAGGACAGACTAGCCTTTTGGGGAACCTCCTGGTCTGATTTGGGCCAACCCTCAGGCTGTGAGGATGGCCCTTGTCCCAGGCAACTCTGATGGATGTGTTTATCCTTGATTTTTAGCCAGTGCTAAGGGCACCTGGCTGAGCTGTGCAGTGCAGCTGCTGGGCAGGAAGCCTGCAGAATGGCTGAGCTGCAGCAGCTGGCTTTGTGTTGATACTACCATCTGGACACTGCACTTGAGTCCTGCTGCTCTCTGTCCACAGGCTGTGGAAGGACTTGCAGGCCTTTTGCTGCTCCCAAGGGAAGTGCAACTTTCATGACAGCTCCAATCTGAACTGTACACTCAAGGTAAGGACAGTCAGAGGGATTTCCTAGCACTCATGCAGCTCAGGTGTCCATAGGCAGCACCCATCTTGCCTGGCTCTGGATGGATGACACAGTTCCTCAGGCATCCTGCTGAGTCCCCAAACCCTTCTTGTGGCTTGTTCCAGATGGAGGAAATGATTCAGATTGTGGAGGAGTCTGGCCTCAACATCTACAACCTCTATGCCCCATGTGCTGGTGGTGCCCCTGGAAGCCTAAGGTGGGAGCAGCTCCAAGAGGGTCAGGTCTTTGTGCCACAGGCTTGCTATGGTTTGCAGCATGTGGGATCCCAGCTGGCAGAGGGACCTCCCTCTGGGCAAGACGGACCATGTGCAGCTGCTGTCTGGATACTCCTTTCCCTAGTGAGGGACGTGGGTTCTTTTCATGAGCCCTCATCCCTCTGGATCTTTTAGCCAATTTCATGTGCTTGTTCTCGCTGCAGGTACGAGGACGACTATCTCATCACTCATGATCTGGGCAACTCCTTCATCCGGATGCCAACAAGGTTCTCCTGGCGGCAGGTGAGCCTGGACTCCTGCATCTTCTGGCTACAAGTATCTTGCTCTGCCTGGCATGCAGTGCCATCTGTGGGCCGGAATGGGGCAGAGAGCAGCTGCTCCAGTGGGGCAGGACAGAGGTGCTATTGCAGGAACCCTTCTGACTCTCTTGCAGAACCTGTTCCGGATGCCAGTTGTCCGGAAGAAGGTCCGAATGGACCCACCCTGCACCAACTCCACAGCCCCCAGTATGTATCTGAATTCCCCAGAGGTGAGGAAGGCTCTTCACATCTCTCCTGATGCTCCGGAGTGGCAGGTGTGCAGGTGAGCAGTCTCTGGGCTGGGCTGGACTACTGGGACCATGATCAGCTTGCATGACATGGGTTCTTCCTCCACAGCTTTGATGTGAACCGTGGCTACAAGCGCCTGTACATGCAGATGAATGAGCAATACTTAAAGCTGCTCGGAGCCATGGTGCGTGTGGGAGGAGTGGGCTTGGCCCTGGGCTATGCTGGGGGACCAGTGCTCCCATACAGGCCTCCTGCCTGGCCTGGGCTGTTGCCGTGCTCCATGTAACAGTCTTTGTGCTCTGCAGAAATACCGGATCCTGGTGTACAACGGGGATGTTGACATGGCCTGCAACTTCCTTGGGGATGAGTGGTTTGTGGATTCCCTATGCCAGAAGGTAAATGGCAGAACAGGGTCTGGGCCAGTCGGTCACCGGCCTAGAGGGGGCTCCAGGCTGCCCAGGCCAGCTGGGCACCAGTACAGTTACTGATGAGAGCCCTGTGGAGGGGCTGGCGGCAGGGTGCTAGCTGTCTCCCTGGGGTGACCAGGGCCTGGCACTGAGAGAGCTGCCTCTCATTCCAGGTGCAGGTGGCTCGCCGGCCCTGGCTCTACACTGAAGGAGATGAGAACCAGATCGGTGGCTTTGTGAAGGAATTCACCAACATCGCCTTCCTCACCGTCAAGGTAGGGCTGAGGGGAGTTTTAAGGGGCCAGGGCTTGCTGGTCACGGCATAGACAGGCATGCTGGTCACTGTTGCTGAGCTGGATCGAGTCCCTGAGGCTGCCCTGAGCCAGGAGTTGGCCAGGAATGCTCTAGAGGGTTGCAGTGAGAGCACTGCTTGCTGTGCTGTGGGACAGCACAAGGTTTGAGGTATATGCAAGGCAGCTGCAGCCCCACAGCTGGCACTGACCTGCCTTCACCTGTTTCCTGCAGGGAGCTGGCCACATGGTGCCCACAGACCAACCACTTGCTGCCTTCACCATGTTCAGCCGCTTCATTAAGAATGAGCCTTTCTAGGAGCTGGCAAGGCAGTGCTTGGCAACTCTGGCTGTCCCTCATGGACTTGGGCCACCTCCTGCACAGCCAGTCCTCTCACTGCTTTTCAACTGCACCAGGACTCCCCTGTGCCATGAAACAAATCACTTCCTCCTGCAGCTGCTGGGGAACTCCTCCTTCAGCTCCTGGGGCCTTGTAGGACAGCACCTGCGTACCAGTGAACACTGTGGATGACTGGGCTTTCTAGGGTTTGGGGGGTGTGCAAGCTGTAGGGCAGGAGTCCAGAGGGCTCTGTCCTTGCCAGGTGAGAAATCATGTCTTGCTGCAGTCTCTTCCTTGCAGTGGCTTCCTGTCTCACCTCCCTGTTGCTGGAGGCAATCACTTCCCTCCTGGGTTGGGAACAGTACCCACCACTTCCCCTCTGCTCTGTGGCCTGTGCATGCGCAGAGCATGGGGCAGAGTCAAAAGCAACTGCTCTCTGTTAAGCAAGCACTGTTCACCTCGTGGCTGTGGGCAGCTAGGCACTGTTCCAGCAGAGACTTTTTGTTCCCCTCAGAACTATTCCCACATCTGATCTCAGTGAAGGAGAATGAAGACAATACCTCTCTGCCCCACTCAGTGCCTGGAGCACATAGTGTTCTTGGGAACTTGCAATAAACTCTCTGAACAACATGGTTCTGCTCCTCACTAACTAGCTCCTTGCACCTGCCTGCTAGCCTGACTTTACTTTCTGGTCCCAGCATCAGAAAGATGTCCTCTGAGGAGTATCTATTACTCACTGAGAAGCCAGCAGAGGTGAGTGTTGATGTGCTGTGCCAGGTGCTGGGGAGCCAGGGTCCATGATCTGTGTGCCCCTCCCCATTTCTGCAGGGGAGCACTGAGGCTTTCTGGAAACAAGCCACTTCCAAGTGCAGGGGAAAGTGCAGTTGCTCTGAGCCCCTCCGCTGCTGCTCTTAGCTGTGTCTAGCTCCTGGGTACTTACAGGCAGGGAAAGCAGTGCTTCTGCCTTGTTCCCCATCTCTCCTTGAGGGCTGGCAGCCACAGAGTCTGGATTGTGCACACCCTCCAAGCAACAAGGCGGTATGGATCGGGGAGGTGACTGGTTTATTAGTGTAATGACATGGGGTGCAGCAGGGGTTCCCAGAGCAGCTGTCTCCACCTTGCTGCTGCCTACCAGGGCACAGATACCCTGCAGAATCTGCTAGTGATACCAGGGAAGCTGTTTCCTACCTACAGTCTATGGGTCCAGCCTGGGTTCTGTCCTCTGTCCAGGGTGGAAGAACAAGAAGAGAGAAGAGCTAGAGCTGGTGAGGGTCCACACTGGGCTCTTCAGGCTGTGGAGTGGGATGGGCTGGAGCTGTAGGGGCTGGGCGGTATTTCTCAATTACTTCCCGTAATCCTTTTGAGAAGTGGAGATCAGCTCCTATTGTGAGGAACCCCTGCAAAGAGAAAAGTATTAATGTAGAGCTAGATGTGGTCCTTGTGCTTGATGGAAGGGCCTGGAGCTGTCCCAATCCTGCTCACATACCGCATGGTTTGTGACCACCTCCTTGGTGAAGTCCATTCCTTCTGGCAGTGGGATCTGGACCCCCTTTTTTGTCCTCTCTGCAGGGAGGAAGAGATGCAGTGAAAACAGGTCCCACTGCCTCCAAACCCAGCTGTGGGCAGGCAGCACCCACACTTACCATTAATGATGGGCATGATTGTCAGCTGCAGCAGGGTTTTCAGTGGGGCCTGCAGTGAGAACAGCTGTAGAGAGAGAAGCAAGGGTGAGTGCATGAGCAGCCAGAGCAGAGCTGCCTGCCAGGGCCAGACTGGGTAGGCCTGCATTTAGCACTGGGACAGCTATAAAGCTGTCTTGTGTGCAGCCCCTCCCCAGGCCTGCTCTGTGCTATGGGACAGGGTTCTCACCGCTAGTGACTCTAGCGCAGACTGCTTGGAGTAGATGCGGAACCTGCAGGGGAGAGAGCAGCGCATGAGCAGGAGGGCACCCTCCCTGCAGGCCTAGGTTGGGCCCTTCCTCTGCTGCCTCTGCCAGGCTCCAGTGAAAGTGTTACCGTCTCAGGTCCAGTAGCACACGCAGAGCCTTCCCCTGCAGAAACACCTTCGCACTCAGCTTTGTTTCCTATGGAGAGAGAAAGCCTTGTTACACCTTGCCACCTGCAAGCAGGCAGCCTCTAGGCCAGCCTGGCTGCTCTTCCTGTTTCAGAGGCCCAGCTGCCCCTTTGCTTTGAGACACTAACACCATTCCCACAATGGGGTGAGAAATGCTCTGTGCCAGGGCAATGTTCCAGGGCTGTGGCACAGGGAACCCTAGGCCATGCACATCCTTCCCCCATCAGCTTGGGTCTAGGCCCCCAGCAGCACTCACCATGGCCATGCTGGAGAGCTGGACGGCAGGCCGGCCCAGGGGCACCAGCGAGATGTTGAGGAAGGCTGAGACGGAGACAGAGGTGCCTGAGGGTTTGATCACGCAGCGGGGGGGAGCTGACACCTGAAGCACCAGTCGCAGCGGAGCATCCACCACAGCAGGGCTCTGCTGGGAGAGCAGGGGAGTGTGTGCACACAGAGCAGGTTGGGCAGGACCGTGCTCCAACACCAGGGGCATTGAGCTGAGTCCTTGTGACAACTCCCACCCTAGCAAGGTGCTTCTCTCACCAGCATAAAGATGGTTCCAAAAAATGTGGCTCTCAGCAAAACCTCTAGGTCTTTGGGCACCTGCAGGGAGGATGCGCTGTTTGTGGTAATCTAGCAGTGGCTGCTGCTCCTAGACAGCACCTCGCTGCTCGGCAGGCAGAGCCCAGCCCCCTTTTCTGGCCTGGCAGCATACCTCCCTTCCCCACCACCCCCACAGGGCCCCTGCCTGCAGAGCACTGCCTGTGCAAACCAAGAAGGTGCAGCTTACCTTCTCCCCTTCAAGCTCTATGGCCAGCACACCCGCCTGGAAGTACGAGTGCATGGCCGAGTCAAAGAAGTACTCGGAGAAGGCAACATAGACCATGCGTTCTGTCTCCTTGATCACCGGCTCCACCGCATGGTTCTCCAGTTCCTGGTTCTCTTTTCCACGGTAAAAGAACATGCCCTGGGTCGAGAGCATATGGAGACATTTCTGTAGCAGCAGCACAGTTCACCATGCCCATGCTGTGGAGCCCAGCACACAGGGCTAGTACAGAGCTGCTCCCAAGGGGACTGTGAGAGGCAGGGCAGGACAGGACCCCCAGTGCTCACCTTGAAGTCTAGGTCAAGGGTATCCATGGAGACCACAGGATCCCGCAGGAGGGAGTAGTCAATCCCAAGGTGCTCATCCACATAGTTCCTCACTGCCAAAGAAGATGTGCTGTCATGGCAAAGGCTGTAGGACCTCCTGTGGACCTATGCTCTACTCTGCCCTACCACAGGTGAGCTGGATTTGCTCCCTTTCACTTGAGGCAACACTCACCTGGCACTGTGTCCAGCACAGAGTTTAGCAGCACCAAGCTAGCATGGTTCAGGGATGGGCAGATCTGAAAGGGAATGGCTGGGCTAGGAGCAGGAGATCACTTGCCAGTGAGGTCCTGCTGAGGACCTGATCCCTCCTCCATCATCTTAGAGATCAACGAGATGCCCCTTCTGCTGCTAGGGCTAGGGCAGAGTAGGGAGGGGTTTCCCATCTGCTGTGTGGCATATGCTCTTCGTTCACAGCTATACCTGCTGGCTGAGGAGGAAGCGCATTCCTGTGATGATGAAAGTGCTCAGGAACTCATAAACCTTCCTGCAGGGACAGAGCAAAAACTCTATAGCAGCCTTCCTTGCCCAGTGCGGCTCCAGCCCTGTTCCTCTATCCCAGCCCATTTCTTGCAGGGAGACAGCTGTCTGGGCCAGGAAGTCCCACAGGCAGCCAAGAGTGGGGCAAAGGGAGCATGGCATGGGCAGAGCTGGCCCAGAAGGCCGGATGCAGCTGCCAAGGTGAGGGCAGGTGTACCTGAGTGTGCCTGAGAAGCCAGCATGCATTCTGGCGATGGAGGCATTGCAGGTCATGTTAGAGATCTTGAGACGCCCGGTCTCATCCTTGGAGAGCTGCAGCACCGTGTAGATGTGAACACCATCAGCAGAGGCATTGATGGAACCGATGTCATAGCTGGAAGCAAGGGGAGCAAGTTATAGGAGCACACACCTCCCACCCACTCCAAGGGAGAACAGCAAAGCACTCGAGTAGGATCCATGGCCCAGCCACTGGGGGTAAGGGTGATGTCCTGCAGAGCAGGAGGTGGTAACTCACAAGAACCAGTAGAGCAGCTGTCGTCGGAAGCGCAGGCTGATGGACGCGTTGTTGATGTTGAAGACGAGGTGTTGCTGAGGCTGGAAGTGCAGGTCAGAAAATGGCAGCTGCAAGTCTGACACCTTGACCCTGCAGGGGACAGGCATGGAGATGGTCAGTCCTGACTGGGGGAGCAGCTGTGCCTAGGGAGGGGGCACCACTCACTGGCTGATGTTGTAGTGGAACTGCCCCTCCTTCCCATGGAGGTCTGACACAGTGATGTTCTCCAGCTCCTGCTCCACGAAGCGCAGTCCCTCCTGCTTTACTGTAAAGCAAAGTCTGGGCTGACCACAGACATGCTATGCCTGCATAGCATCACTCAGCCAGTACCCTGACTCCTTTAGAGCAGCCCATGTGTGAGCAGTGTGACCTGGGGTGCCAGAGGCCGATCCCAGGATTAGCATCCCAGCCTGCCTCTTACTCAGGCCCCAGCAGCAGGATCCTGGCCAGCCTCTTACCCAAGTCCAAGCCCTTGGAGGTGATCCGGATTTTGCAGCCAGGAGGGTTGTGCAAGGCTGTGACCAACCAGGGCAGGAGGAACAGGAGGCGGCTGCTGGCAGCCATCTCATACCTAGAAGTAGAAAGCAGGGTCAGCACAGGCTAGCCCATGTGGGACATCTGACCACCTGGGAAGGGACACAGCTCCTGGTCCAACCTTCCCATAGCACTGTGGCAACCTAAGCAGGGGGTGACCCCAAGAAACACCTGATGGCCCTGCTGGCACCCTAGGTCTGGGCAGGTTGGCATTTCCCCCAAACTCCACCATGCTGCACAGGTCCATATCACCTGAATCCCCATGCAATAGCAGCCCACAAGCAGGACAGTCCCATCTGCTCAGAGTGCTGCCTGCAGAGCTCCCAGCACAGACCCTATGGGGCCCAGTGTCTCACATCCCACTGGGAACACGTGCACCAATCTGCTCTCACTGGCACCAGCATCCTCCTATCCTGCCCTGAATGCACTGTCCCCAAAGCTACGCAGCCAGGAATGAGCCCAGCACATGCTGTTGCAGGGAGAAACCCCAGCAGTGCTCAGAGAAGAAAGCCCTCTCCTGTGGGGCAGCCCCAGAGCCCTCCCAGCCATTCAGGGCACCTCCAGACTGGACCCCCCATGGAGATGTGCTGCCTGCCAAACGGCCCCACAGAGCTTGCTGAATGAGCTGGTTGCTCGGCTGAGACAGCAACTGGAGCCTCTCTGTCCAGCACAAACAGGCTGAGCTACCCACAGGACTGCAGGGACAGTGCTGGGCTTCCTCCCCCAGCGTTTTCCCCCAGTTCCCTGTAAGGAAGATGACAGACCCCCCCGCCTCCCCCAGCAGGGCCCAGTGGCGCCATCATTCCCTGAGGGCTGTGCCTGGGCTGGGAAAGGGGGGAGCTCGCCTACACAATGCCGGTTCAGTTTAGATACTTACAGCGTGCTGGGGGACTTGTCCTTGGCTTTCTTGGTGTGGGGAAGCTGAATCACGTGAAGGGAAGGGAGAGAGGGAGGGAAGAAGAACACCAGTAGCTCCAGGAGTTTCTCTTGAGCTGGCTGAGGTTCTCTGCCTTTATATATCCCACCAGCTGCCACTCCTTGTGAGCCCACAGCTGGGAGGAGACACAGCAGGACTGGGAGGATGTAGGTCTCAGGCACGCTAGGCCCTGCAGAGCTGATCCCCCCCTGGCTGTCTGCCAGCACAGGCAAAAAGACGGCGGGCTGTACGGACACCCAGTCTCGGGGCTGAACGCACAACCTTCCTCTCCCACCCACAAACACAACGGCCCAGTGTAAGTGTGCAACACACTGAATCCTGCACAGACAGACACACATCCTGCTCCTTTGCATGCCAAGACAGCCCTTGTGTGGGGCAAGCCAAGCAAATGGGGCCTGAGGGAGTCATCGTTTGGGGGCAGCATCCCTTCTGCATACTGCATAACAAAGAAGCCAGTGCTGGTGCTAGGCTCCTCCAGCCGTACTCTCTGCCAGCTTCAGACCTGCTGGCAGGGGGATGCTTTAGGGCTGGACCAGAACATAGGTCCCTTAACCTTGGGCCAGAGGTTCTGATAGAGGCCGTTTTGTGCCTATTTTTGATATAAGCTCCAATTGGAGAAGTTGTCTGAGATTGCCAGATTCTGAGAGCTGCTCTGGCACCTGCTGCCCAGGCTTTTGTCACAAACCTGGCAGCTTAGTGTCTCCTGGGATCTCTGGAACTTGCCTCTCTGCCCGTACTTGCCTCTGCTTGCTCCAGGCAGCTTTGACGTGCTGAGGCTCTCAGCGTCATGAGTAGCAGTTGCTACGTGACTCAAGTGATGCCCACTTTCCCATCCTGCTGCTGCCCCAGCAAGCAGCTATCACCAAAGAACGCCATCAGTCTGGAAAAAGCTCCTTGCACTGGGGCTTCCTTCAAATGCTCAGGAGGTCTTTGTCAGACACAGCTGCACAGATGCAATAACATCACTTGTCCCGAGAGAGCGTGAAGTTCTGCCCCTTACCAGCTCCTTTTGCTCCTTCAGCCTGCTTGCCCCATACAATAAGGCTTTATGCATTTTATCTGTGAAGCCCTAGACAAACCTGTCTGTGACCCCTCTGTTCCCCCCAAAACTTGTGCAAAAAGGAACTAATCTGAGCCAATGCTTTGTTCTCTGGGTGATTATCTATGCTATGAGGCAGTAAGTACAGAGCTGGACTGCGTGGGGCTTGTGCTCTGAAAGCAGGGAGACTTAGGAGACTTAGTGCTTACACAGCACTTATCCCTTCCAAACTGTTTTGCTAGCATTAACTAATTAAACTGACCCCAGTGCTCTCAGTGCAGAGGGCAGGACTTCTGCAGACAAGTGAGCAGATTAGGTCACCGTCCAGGAAGAAGGAAAGCCCCTTGAAAAGCTATGCAGAAAAGGTGTTCAAGAGGCAAAGGGCAAGAAAAGCTCCTTAAGTTTTTGAGTAACTGCCCCCCATCTGCTGTTGTCCTGTATCCCAGAAGTTTGCAAGTCAGTAGTGGCCTTCACCTGCTGAGCCCAGTGGGTCCCAGCTCAGAGCTTCTGACAGCAGAGAGGGTGGCTGCAGTTGACAGCTGCACCTTTCCACGGAGCACAATACATGCCTCTGCACAAGTACATCCCCCAATTTGCCTTTGTTTAGTTTGAGAGCATATCAAAGACTCCTTTAACTCCATCCCAAAATTGGCCCACCTCCAGCACCTCTACCAGAGGGCAGAACTGAAATAATTACCCCAAGAATGCATCTCCTTTTTCTCATTCTGTGTTATTCTTAAGTCTGTGTCGAGCTGGATGCAAATTGCTCCTGTCATGCTGCAAGTACAAAGTCCTCTTGTGCAGTCAGGGCTCCCCTGCCCTGGATGTAGCAGAGACATTTGTAACCTGGTGATGGTGCGGTCAGGGAGGATGCAACCGGTGGATGAAGGCATACCAGCACGACATATCCCGATGCTCCCCATTGCCAGGTCAGAGCTCCAGCCCAGCTGTGGAAGCATACCTAAGCACTAGCTCCAATGGGTCACATGGAAAGTAAGTCAGCTCTGCGTTCCCTGCTTCCTCTCACTTGTCTGCCATTCCTGTGGCAGTAACTACTGATATCAAGGAAGGGGAGCAATCCCAAAACAACCTGTAGACGGCTGCCTCCTTGCTAGCGCCTGACTCCCCCTGAAAAAGGCAGCACTGTGTTTTCACATGCTCACTCGCAGCTAGTGTGACTCATGAGGCGGGCAGGCACTCACGCCGTTCAGTTCATACGTGCAGTCACCTCAGTGGCAGTTACCCTACGCGGCACAGTAACGGCACGCAGAAATTACAGCCTGGGCGCACGTGGGACACGCAGCAGCAGAACCGCTTCTGAGCCGCTGGAGCCTGACCCGCGGTGCCACACAACAAATAAAGCAGCGGGTGCGCAGGCCCAAGGCGCAAGCACAGGCTCCAGAACAGAGGCGCTCCTGTCCACAGGCGCGGGAGGAGGCCGGGCGCGGCGGCCGAGCCCCGCTTCGGGGCACCCGCCCACGGCCCGGCCCGGCCCGGCCGCTGCCGCACTTCAAAGGCTCTTTGGTGGCGGCCGCGCCCGGGCCGTGAGGGGAACCGCCCGCGGCGGGGCAGGCGGGCCGCAATGACAGGCTGCGCGGCCCAAAATAGCGCGGCGTGGCGCGGCCCGCCCGGGACGACGGCGGCGGCGGCGCGGCCGTGCCCACAACGGGGCGGTGCGGAGCAGGCCGGGGCCGCCACCGCCGCGCCGCGCCGCGCCAAAGATGGCGGGGGGGGGGGGCGCGGCGCCTGCGCCCGCCGCCGCGCCAAAGCGCGGGCCGCGCTCCCGCGCATGCGCACAGCCGCCCGCCCGGCGCGCAGCGGACAGCGCGCCTGCGCCTGGCGGCGGCGCCTGCGCAGTGCCGAGGGCGGCGCGGCGCAGCGCCTGCGTACTGGCGGCCCGCGGTCCCGACGCAAGATGGCGGCGGTGGGGCGGGCGAGGCGGAGGTGGGGCGGCGGCGGGAAGCGCAGCGGTGCCCGGTGCCTACAGCCCCCGACCTCACGCCCAGGTAAGCGGCGCTCCCGCGCGGCCGGGGGCCCGCCGCCGGCGGAGGTGAGGCGGCAGCGGGCCGGCGGGCGGCTGCTCTCCTGAGGGGAGGCGGCGCGGGCCTGCGGCCGCCATCTTAGAGCGCCGCGGCCGGCCCGGCCCGGCCCGGCCCGCTCCGCTCCGCGGGGCCGTCGCCGCCGCGCCTGCGCGCTGCCGGCGGGCTCCTCCCCTGGCCGTGCGCCGTAACGGCCTCCTGTCTTCACAGCGGCCCCGGCGGGCCAGGCGCGGGACGCCCCGCTATGAGGATGCGGCCCCGGCGCGCCAGCGGCGAGCACGGAGCGACGGCCACGCGTCCCGCCAGGCAGCCCGCCCCCGTAAGTACTCGCCTGCCCGGGCGCGGGGCCGCCCCTCGGGGCCGTGCCCCCGGACTCCTCCCGTCCAGCCTGCAGAGGTGCCGCCGGGCTGGGGATCGTCGCCGCCGCCGCCTCCGCTCCGCACTCGTTCGGCCCCGGCGCCCGTGGCCGCCGGCCGGTGCCGGCCCGCCGCACCCAGAAGCTCCGTCCCGTCGCCGCCTCCGGGAGGGCAGCCGCGGCAGCCGCTGCCCGGCAGCATGCTTTCCCGTGGCTGACAGCCCCCGTGTCCCCGCTGCGCTCCCCGCATGCGTGCGCGCCACCTCGGGAGCCTTGTGCTCTGCCGAGCCCTTGGCTCGCCTAACCAGGCACAGAGACTAGCCCTCGGGAAAGGGAGATGCACTGATGGCATGAGGCACTGGCCTGCTTTCCAGCCTAACGAAGCAGCTTGGCTCTGGAGCAAGGGGGAACTGTGCTGTGTCCCGCGGGGCTGTCACTGCTTTCCTTTGTCTGCATCTGCTGTTGTCTCGTGTAAAATCCTACTTTGAGAAAATGGAAACACATAATGATCCTGTTCGCTGTACTTCTTTATGTCTTTTCCACTTGGCTGTGGCCTCTCTGGTTGTCTGCTGCTCCTAGGTTGTAAGCTCTCTGGGCAGGGACAGTGCTCTACTATGTCTGTTAAGTACTGTATGCATCACTGTGGCATATAAAAACAATACCATAAAATGCTTACTCTCGATCCCTTTCACTGTCTAAGTCCCAATATTGGTGACATACAAGTAGAGTTGCTTCTGTCAGAGGTTCCTGTTAGTTAGCATATTTTTCTTTTCCCAGAGCTTACGAGTACCTGGATTTAATGTTCATCAACATTGATAATGTGATAAAGTTTCTCACTTACTTCCTCCACTTTAGTTTATCCACAAAAGGGAGAAAGCAAAAAACCCACTCTATTTGACAGTTGTTTCAAGCTATCAGTAGTGAAAAACACTGGCAAGTTATTGCACATAGTGTGCCCTGTCCAGCCTAGGAAGTTCTTGATACTTGGCACTCTCTGTAACTTCCTGAAATGCATGTTTGGTTCACTTTGGGAGGTATGGTGCCTTGAGTATATACCAATTCATTATATAATGTTTATATAACGTGTGAGACACATCAGCAACTGCGTGTGTAAATACGTGTTTTTAAGGAGGAGGGATGAAACACTTAAAGGAAAAAAAAAAACCAAGCAGTAACTGTCTTAGGAAATACATAATGAAGTTCATGAGTTGGCACACTAGGACCTCTTGGACTCATGTGGTTTCTCCCATTGAATGACCATAAAGGAGTCTGAATTGCTCCCTTGTTTCTTCAAGGTGGTTAGGCTAACTTTGCTACCTCTGGCAGCTACCTAAAATGATTGTAGAGGTCACAGTGGGGTTAGAGTTCAGGAGAAAGTATGAGTAAACAAATGTTATGCAACATTCTTAGCTGCTGAGGTGATTAAATGTACATGATTGAAGTAATATCGTCTTTGTAGCAGATGCTTTCACCTGTGAGCTTAAATCCTGTCATCTGCCTCATTCTGAACAGAGGCTGTAACTCCAGGTTTCTGCAGTGTTCCACACCTTCCCTTGCTTATCCCTGAGAGAAGGATGGAAAGCAGGCCTCTGAAACATCTTTGAAATGTTAGAAGGACCAAGTATTCCTCAGTACTAGCCCACATCCCACTGATTTCACGGTTGATATTACTGATGACTTAGCTAGCACCTGCTAATTCTTGATCTGACATCTAATTCTTGATTTAACATCTCCTACTGTTCTGCTCTTCTGAAATGGCCAGTGATGTTTCTTATGGACAGGAAGGGGCGCAAAGATGATTAAACCTAGATTAACTTAGTGTGCAATCCAAACCAGAGTTCTAACTTCAATGAAGTACAAGGGAGCTTGCTGTTAGGGCTATTGTGTTACTCAACTGCATTAAAAAACTAAAAAAAAAAAAAAAAAAAGATTGTGCTTTTGCTGCCAAACTTTGTTGTATAGGATGCCTCCAAAGGCCTGAATAGAGCTAAGTAACTGAAATAGGTGGTGATTCTTCAAAAAGCCTTGTTTTCTCCTGAGTTCATTGCCAGTGCAATGAGGGCTGTCAGAGAGGAGTACTCTGTAGTGTTTGACTCAACAGTAGTGTTTCAGTAACTTCCCTTGGGGGGGGCAGAAGGGTGACTAAGAGAGGAAAAGCCTGGCTGTTTTTTCCAGCTGGCAGCAGTTAATGATGATTAAATAGAGCTTTACTGTTTCAACTGACTGTCTTTTGCATAACTGTTGTTATGCTGATGAAAAAGTACTAAGGGCTAAAATAATCTGACTGAGGCATTACAGTTAGCCTGGGACAGACTGAGGAATAAAATCCAGGAGTTCCTGACTCCCTAGTCTGTGGTTCTCCGGATGACAGAAGTTATTATTAGAGGAGCACTGGAGCTATTTTATATAGCAGATTTTTTTAAAAATAAATGCCTTTTTGTTTAGATTACGTGAAGTTACATGCCTGTAAATATTGATTTAAATCACCTCTAAGGGTAACAGATGCAGCTAATATTATGAGTATGGCAGAGGGTGGTACATGTTCAGAATGTATTCTGAGAATTACAGTATTTATGCTCAGTCCTGATGTATGGGATCAAACACTGTCCTCTTAGAGATCTAACTGGAAACTGTATATTTTGAGTGCTGGCCAGCTGATCTCCCTGGTTTCTGCTGTTTAAAGCTCAGCATTTGTCTTAGTTTGTACCTAGGTTAGCAGACAGGTATTTTCAGGACTGTATGTACTGGTCCAAGTCCTGTTTTATCGTCAGAATGAGCTTTTGCTGTTATAGTTGAGTGGGCCAATTCGATCTTGGATTTTTCGTGTTGTAATACAGATTTTGTGTATGTTTTCTCTAGTGCAGTTGCTGAGAAATGGCCAATGAGAATCACGGAAGCCCTGCGGAGGAAGCATCTCTAATGAGTCACTCACCTGGCACCTCCAACCAGAACCAGCCCAGCTCTCCCAAACCTATGCGATTGGTGCAGGATCTCCCAGGTACTGGTTCTGCTTTTGAGAAGGCCCAATATGGAGTTCTGAAGGACTCGGGTAGCAGAGACAGGAAGGCGAAATGGGAGGTCACCAAGCAAATTTAGGAATAATGCATAATTCAGAGTGTGCTGTGATAATAATGGGGACCTGAAAAGGTAGGGCTATTATGCAGAACCAGTCTTGTCCTGACTGTCTTACTATCTTCTCAGATGAGCTGGTACAGGCTGGCTGGGAGAAGTGCTGGAGCAAGCGGGAGAATCGCCCTTACTACTTCAATCGCTTCACTAACCAGTCTCTGTGGGAAATGCCTGTTTTGGGACAGCACGATGTCATTGTAAGTAAACAGCTACTACAAGGGGCTGCACTACTGCTGGGATAATCTGCAGGGGCTGTTGCTGTGCTGTTGTAGACTTGAGATTATGCGTGTGGGAGAGTTTTCTATACTTTCAAATGCTTCTGAATCCAGAGGCTGGCTTGGTTCTGATGAAACATTCCTTATGCAGATGCACATCCAGGTAGTGATGTTGCAGATGTACTGCTGCACTGCTCAAAGAATACTCAACCTGGAGTAGTTTGTTGTATTTGTTTTGCACCATTTTTTTTTTTTTTTAAGAATAAACCTACAGGCAGAAGTCTATAAGAGAAGTCTGTAACTTTCCACAGTTGTCAACATTAATGTCCTTATTTACATCTACTTAGGAGCCTGGGGCAGTGAAATGGAAAGATAAGAGGGCTTATTGCCTTCATTTGGGACTCTACAATGGGAGTTGATGAGCTAATGAGTACCGTGTTTTGGACCCTCTTAGTCAGACCCTCTGGGATTGAATGCAGCTCCTATGCCACTGGAAGGTGGAATGATAGAGACCTCTGTGGAGAGCAAGCAAAGGAAGAGGAGATTCTCTGAGGAAGTTCCACCCAGTGGCAACAGTCTGAAAAAGCCCAAGGTGGGTTTAGTTTTCTGAAACTAATAAGATTAAGGGTGTTGTTCAGACAAAGTTAGAGGACTTGGACCTAATTTTTTGAACTGTGCATGGTCAGGCCATCCTGGCATTACTCAGATTGTGACAACTGACATTTAGAAAATGAAAGAGCAGAATTGGACTCAGCTCCTTCCAAGTTACCATTTCTGTCTTACAGCTTGAAGTGGAGTATGAGAATTGCTAGAGAACAGATAATGACTGAGAAATGTGGTAGCTTGCATGTCCATGTTAACTTATTCCGGTAGCAGGCAAAATATGCTCTAGCAATTCATTGGGTATACTGAGCCATGTCCTGCTAAAGGATTGTTTTGTATGCTGGGCTTGCTTCACGTTTACCTTTCTTTCTGAGGTAGTAATTAATATTTTTCAATCCCAGATTGATGTTCCAGGGAACCCAGCTGTTCAATCAATCCCCAGCTCTCCCAGTATTCCAGGAACCTCTGTTCTGAAGTCATGGTGTGTTTCACCTGAAGATAAACAGCAGGCAGCTCTTCTACGACCAACAGAGTGAGTTGTCTGTCTTCTGTTCCTTTCTTGGTAGTAAATTGGAGACAGCTGGTTTTCCAAAAGTCTTTGAAGAAAAACTTCAAGGATATAATACCTCCCCTACTGTCTCTGCAGGGAGGGTGGGATCCTGACAGTTCAATCTCCTGGCTTATAAACAGCTCAAGGAGACATCTTCAAAAGTGATATTTTATAGTTAGTTAATGATACAGCCATCCTGATGACATTTGCTTCTGCTGTAGAGTATACTGGGACCTGGATATTCAGACAAACGCAGTGATTAAGCAAAGGGCTCCATCTGAAGTGCTGTCTCCACACCCTGAGGTGGAGCTGCTTCGATCCCAACTTATTCTCAAGCTGCGGCAGCATTATCGTGAGCTCTGCCAACAGCGAGAAGGTAAGTTTTTGCTGTCCTCCTCTTATTTGTCATCTCAACTCTACAGTGCTGTGATGTTCTTCCTTCTGGTTTATGTCTGTCTCCTTTCCCTGTGATCGGCTCTTTTTATCATGGTTGTGGTTATACTCTGTGACATTGTTTTAGGTTTGTAGATTCATTAAGCAGACTTCTAGTGTGATGATCCTTATCAGAGCTTCTGGGCATCACTTTAATGCTACCTTATTAATTAGACCCTTTTTCTGTGCTTCTCCAGGGATTGAACCCCCAAGGGAGTCCTTTAATCGCTGGATGTTGGAGCGGAAGGTCGTTGACAAAGGGACAGATCCTCTCTTACCAAGTGACTGCGAGCCAGTAGTTTCTCCCTCCATGTTTAGAGAAATCATGAATGACATTCCTATCAGGTATAGTTCATAGAGAGCACCTTCCTGTGCTTTTTGTTTTGGACCAGTCCAGTGATTTATTTGATGTTCTGTACTTTTGTGTCTTCCTTTCCTTGATGAAGTGGTAGGATTTGTTGATGTGAGACCTGGACTGGACCTCCATTCCCTTATGGCAACTGTGAAATTGATGCATATGAATTTATATTTATTTCAGGTTATCCAGAATCAAGTTCCGTGAGGAAGCCAAGAGACTACTCTTCAAGTATGCTGAGGCTGCAAAACGGCTTATTGAATCCAGGTAGGAGTTTTACAGTTCTGTGGCTGGTAAAAAACAGAAAAAGTTTACAGGAATTTTTAGAAGGGGCTACTAGATCCCATCTTAATCAGCATTGGTCATCTGCTTACTGAATTAATAAAATGTTAGGAATATACTGAAGAAAAACAGTAGTGCTGGAGGCATCTTCTAGTAATAATTTTACAGTAAGATCAAACACTGGGAAGTTGAATGTGTAGGCAGACAAGTGAGAATCTGTGGAATACTGGACATGGAGTGCCTTCTTATGTTGTTTGTCCCTGACATATTACAAGGATGGTTGGGCAGTCAGTGCTATTAAAGGGCAACCAATTTAAAGTGGTATTTTATTATACCATGTTTATTTTTTTTCAAGAGTTCTGCCACAAAACTGAATTGAAGAAGCCTTTTTTAAGCAATACAAAGCTTGTTAACAGAGTAGCTTTCTCACAGTCACAAATTCCTAACAGTGGCTGCATTTGAAAAGGAGAGGCAAGAGCAGAATGGACCATTTCCTTGTTAGATAAATCCTTTATCCGCCTCTCCTGTTGCAGAAAGGACAGCAGCCAGCTACACTGTGTTTCGGAGAGAACATGGCAGTCCCTAGTCACACAATTGTCTGGGAACACTTTCCACAAGAGGCCTGGATGGGAGTGACAGGGTAGGGCCTTGAGGAAGTGTTGGCAGCTGTTTTCCCCCACTAATAGAAAAGTGTTGTGGTGGGATAGAATATATTACCATACAGCTGTAGGTAAAATTTTGCTTCTCCATTGCGTGCAGGAGTGCATCACCAGACAGCAGAAAAGTGGTGAAATGGAATGTAGAGGACACCTTCAGCTGGCTGCGACGGGACCACTCTGCCTCTAAGGAGGACTATATGGTCTGTATCCCTGTTTTTGTGCAGCTGAGTGCAGTGAGTCAAGGAGAAGATGGGGGGCATTTAGGGCCAGAAAAAGCTCCTTCTTAAGAAAGATGTGGTTGCTTTTCTTTATGAAATGGAATTGAAGGCTCTGCATACCTCAAGGGAATCTGGTTGTAGGTTGTGTAAGGGATTTTCTGATTTTGCAGGACCGCCTGGAGCACTTGCGCAAACAGTGTGGGCCCCATGTGTCTGCTGCAGCAAAGGACTCTGTTGAAGGCATCTGCAGTAAGATTTACTACATATCCCTTGAATATGTCAAGCGGATCCGGGAGAAGCATCTTGCCATCCTCAAAGAGAACAATATATCTGGTATGCAGTAAACTCTGAAGAGTCATAGGAATACAGCATGTGACACTACTAAAAAAGGCGATGCACTCTGGCCTGCCCCCATTCAAATAGAGTTGTCTGTTGGGAGGGCTGCTCTGAATCCACAAGGCTGCATTTAGTGGAGTAAGAAATACCCAGTCTGGCACAGTTCTCAGCTGGCAGACTCTCACAGTGCGTTTGCAGTGGGAAGGTCATTTTCCATCAGGTACCATTACTAGCTGTAATATCAAATATCTTAAATGTGTACTTTGTCAGGATTAAGTAGCTTCCTAGGATCGAAAAACACCGAATAGGGCATTAGTTCATTTCCTGTGCTACACTGTCTTGCTGTGCTTCTTCAGGAATTCCTGGAGACAGCACCACTGTTTTTCCTATTGCCAAGCGCTCTGTCCTCCTGATAGTCTCTGCCACATTTCTTCGTCTCTGAGCACCATCTGCATTCCTGTGCATCCTAGTGGATTACTGTGCGCTTTTTCCTCTCCTTGTGGAGAATTCATGTTCCTTGAACTTCTGTGTTCATTCTTCTCAGTTTATATCCATACTTCTGCCTCGACCATTTGTTAGTCCTTTTCTCTTTTGGATCTTTGCTTTTTTCAGACAGCTCCCTCCAGATCCCTGTGTCTACCTTTTGCTTCTTGCTTTTGCTGCCTGTCTTCCCACCCAGCTGTGTCCAAGATTCCTTCTTACTGATCTTCCCTGTGAGCTCTCTTGTTTCTGCTGAAATTGAGGCTAAGATGCTATCTGAGATGGGTAACCACAAGGTGGCAGAAAGAGTCCTTTTTCTCCTGCACTTCATAGTGTGAGAATGTTCATTGTTCATTGAATTTGGTGCAAACAGAAATAACAGCAACTAACACGAAAGCAATTTACCTATCCAGATCATGGCTCAAGATGCTGAAATGGTGCCGTTTACAGGCCTGCTGTATTACAGATAGCGAAATACTGTGAAATGAATCCCTTCTGTGCTCTGGTAGCAGATAATGGAATTAATTTGGGAAATCAGATCTGAACCTAGGTAGCTGCCTACAGAATGTATGAAGAGTGCCACTGTGTTTTTGCAGGGACCGCTCTGCTTTTCAGCCTTAGCCCTATCACTGCATGTTTTGAGATAGAAGGGGAATCTTGCTTGTATTGTTATAGGTTGTATTTTATTATTATTATTATTATTCTCCATAGCTGAGATAGAAGCTCCTGAAGTCCAAGACAGGCTTGTGTATTGTTACCCAGTGAGACTGGCCATACCCTCTCCACCGCTCCCCAGTGTGGAAATGCACATGGAAAACAATGTAGCTTGTGTGCGGTATAAGGGAGAAATGGTGAAAGTGAGCCGGAACTACTTCAGCAAGCTGGTAAGGGCTGACTACCAGTCCTGCATGACTGCATTGTCACAAACTGCTCTTTGATAAGGGATTTTGTTTCTCTTTTTCCTTTGAGACAAGGGACTGTGGAGTGGGATGGAGTACTGACTTGCTGCAGGCTGTTAGATACTGTCCTAATAGCAGCAGAAATCAGGACAACTACTTCCACTTTAGGCAGGGCCTAGCTTCTGCTGGGAATACTTGAGAGGTGTCATGTGTATGCTTTGATACATACTGTGCTACAAGAATGGCCATATCCACAGCAAGGCGAGCCTTGCTGAGAGCCATGCTGAGCTATTACATCCATTCATGCAGGTTAATAGCTTGCAGTTTGCCCACTCAGTAAAAGCAGATGTGCTAGAAGGCCTTCGTGCAGAGCTCTGCCTTCTCCTTTTGTTCATCAGTGTCTCTCCCGATGTCCTAAGTGTTTGTATACTGACTGTGCAATGACTGTCTTATCTTTGTTGATTCTCTTTTTTAATGTCTGGACTTTCTCTTCCAGTGGCTTCTCTATCGGTATAGTTGCATTGATGACTCTGGCTTTGAAAAGTTTCTGCCCAGGGTTTGGTGCCTTCTCCGTCGATACCAGGTACTGGTTTCGTCATGATTGTTATGTATCAGGAAGCTCTAGCAGTATTGGGGAACTAAACTTACTGTCAGTGCTCTGAGAGACCCATGATTCTGGGAGCCTGATGCAAAACAGGGCTTAAACGAGCTTCGTTGTCTGCTCCTGGTGTTTTGAGATGGGATTCCAGTCTGGGGAGCAATTATGATGTTGACAGAAGGCCTCAGTGGGGATAAACTTTTATGAAAGAAACCTTTCACAGTCTGAGGCTGAACCAAAGGTTCATGGGGAGGTATATGTGAAAGTTGGCAGTTGGTTTGTGGGGCGTGATTTGCATGAAGTATCTAAAGAGCATTCTTGGGTACATGCAGGGAACCTACCTGAATTTGAGAAAGGAAGAGGGGGCCCTGCATACCTAGAGGAGTGGGTGCATGGACGTGTGGCCCTGGGTCCGTGTTCAGTGAAGGGAGCAGCAGAAACACAACCGATTGCAGGCATCGCTCACCGGGGTTTGCTCTCTTCAGATGATGTTCGGTGTTGGTCTGTATGAAGGAACTGGCCTGCAGGGGGCACTTCCCGTGCATGTCTTCGAGGCCCTCCACAAGCTCTTTGGAGTGAGTTTTGAATGCTTTGCCTCGCCCCTGAATTGCTATTTTAAACAGTACTGTTCGGCCTTCTTGGATACAGACGGGTATTTTGGATCCAGGGGGTGAGTCTTACGTTACAATGCCCTTGTCATGTATCTGTGTGGGTGCAAGTGTGTGCGCAATGTAAATGGTTCAAGATAGGCTGACGTGTCTGTGAGCTCAGAGGTGGTAGCTAGTTGTGTGATGTCCACTCTGAAGGATATATGCTTTAAGCCTGCTTGAAGGCAATGAGTGGACAGAGATTATCTATGAAACAATCAGGAGTGTGCTATTAGCCTGGTTAGAGGGGGTCTGCTCATTGATGTGATGTGATTTATAGATCTGTTAGTGTTTGCCCTTCTTCTGAAGAAAGAAGGAAATGGCAGGCCCCATACTGCTGGGAATTCAAGCTTTCTGGGAGTACAGCTGTCTTTTCTGAGAATGTGTGTGCTTTTTAAGATGTTACTATTAGAATCCTAGCTTCTCTGATTGGAATCTTTGCCTTTTTCTTCCAGCCCATGCCTGGATTTCTTCCCTATAAGTGGCTCTTTTCAGGCAAATCCTCCATTCTGTGAGGAGCTGATGGATGCCATGGTATCTCATTTTGAGGTATGTTCACTCACCTGTGGTGTTGTTCTGAATGGAGCAGTCAGTCCTCTTCTCTCAACTGCTCCTGCATCCTCAGAATAAGGTTGTAATTTGGTAGGCAAAGGACTGTGATTGCTGCTGAACTGTTGTGGAAGCAGAAATTCATTGTTTTCACAGAACTCATTAGGCAAGTCATTGCTCAGCCCAGGCTAAGATAGTTAATTTTCTTATTGCCTTAGAAACTGCTGGAGAGTTCCAGTGAGCCCCTCTCCTTTATTGTCTTCATCCCTGAATGGAGGGACCCTCCTACACCAGCCCTGACCCGCATGGAACAGAGCAAGTTCAAGCGGCACCAGCTCATCCTGCCAGCCTTTGATCATGAATACCGCAGCGGGTCTCAGCACATCTGCAAAAAGTAGGCCTTTCTCTTGAGTTCTGAGCATACTGGTTCTTCTAGGAATGTGCTTTTGGTGAACTGCACCTTAGAGAGCCTTATGACAGGAATATCCTATGCCAAGTTGAAATCAATGGGAAGTATAGAAAAGACAAGGGAAAATGTAGTCTGTAATCATCCTGGATTTTTAAGACAAGTGTACAGAGTGTTAGGGATTTTTATATTTGTTTAATGACTGCTCAGTATTTTGCTAATTAAAAAGCTTGTAAGTGGTGTATTCCTTGGATACAAGTCCAGTTTGAACTATTTATACCGTGTGGTGCTGTGGTTGTTGTCTGTGTTCTTCTGTCAACTCTAATCTGGTGAGCCACTGCCAATAACAGTTGTTTCCTCGGCTGCCAAATGCCACGATGCCTCACCAGTTCTGTATTGCTTAAGACGAAGTAGAAGCAATGGGCAGTCGGAGGCTTTGTCCTCTGTAGGGCAAGCTGGCTGTTGGTCTCCTGAGAGCAAAAAGTGCTTAAATACTAAGTTCTCCATACCTGGTTCACATTGACCTGAAATGCATTACCTTACTGACTCACCTCGTTTGGAGACAGCAATGTCCCTAGTGCATGTGCTGGTGGAGAGCTGTGCAGCTAGGCAGCATCATTGCTCCTTCTGTAAAACAATGCAAGCTTCTGTTTTTACTGAGTAATGCATGACACACTGCCCTGAGGAAAAGGGACAAAGAATACTTTTCGTAAAAGCTACACACAGGAAGAGATGGGGAGGTAACAGGAAACGTATGTGCAGGTAGTTTTGTGAATCCTTGGCGGGCGGGGCACGAGGAGATGCTGAGTGCTTGTCATTTTCCATTGCAGAGAGGAGATGTACTACAAGGCTGTGCACAACACTGCTGTCCTCTTCCTGCAGAACAGTGCAGGTTTTTCCAAGTGGGAGCCTACCCCAGAACGGCTGCAAGAGCTTGTTGCAGCCTACAAGCATTCAGGCCGGACCCTTAGTTCCTCGAGTTCCTCATCATCATCCTCATCCTCATCCTCCTCCACAGCAGACAAAGAGCGGGAGCTGGGTCGAGAGCAAAGCAGCAGCCGTGAGACTAATCCCAACTAATGTGCAGAGGTGAGAGACAGCAGGGACATGCTGGCAGCCCTGAAGGAGGCTTGCCGGGGCAGGTGGAGAGACTGCTAGCTTTGTAGCACCGGCCTGGGGACTCTCGCAGAGCAGCTCCACAGCACCTGCTTTCCTCTGCAAACTTGCACGCTGCCCCCGCGCAGCAGTGCCGGGAGCGCCCAGCTGCCGGCCGGAGAGGAGGCTGGCTGCTGCCCTCAGCGGAGGGCGGAGAAACCAAACGTAGCAGGACAGGAGGAGCAGGCGGCCCCTTCAACGCGCGAGAGAAAGGGCAGCCGGAGCTGGGACGCGTGCACGGGTGGAAGGACGGACAGGTGGACGGACGGACAGACCGATGGACGGGTGGCAAGCGTGACAAAGTGGCGCATAGCGCCGTGGCTGGAGGGGTCCCGGCAGCTGGCCGAAGCCTCGCGTTGGCAGGAGAAGAGCGGGCAGAGCCTGGGGGCTCCTCTGGCTGGACTGGCACCAGCACAGCTCCGTGTCCATAGTGTAAATAGTTCTGTCCATGGCGAGTGTGCTCCTTGCAGGGTTTGTTTCCATAGCATCCGTGTTTCTTTTCCACATGTACGAGTCCCGTGTTCGCCGACGCTGTTTACCGTATCGGAGAGGAGCGGAGAAGAGGAGCTTCTTTGGTGTGTAAAGACGTCTTTGCAGCTGTTTTGTAGTCGTTGTGGTTTTTATGCGGAGCCTCTGGGCTCTATTTAACCTCCTTGGGTTTTGTTTTGTAAGGATTAATTTAACACCGCTAACCATTTTATTACTTTTATCAAGAAGAGCAAAGTCTATTTTTGATTTCCGTTTCCTAGTTCTTAGGAACATTAAAAACCAGCATACAGCTCCACTTGGTGTCACTGCCTTTCCTTTGCTGCCCACCCAGGGGTTGGTGGTCTCCTCTTGAGCTCTCCTCTGTCTCATTCTGGGTGAATGGTAGAAAATACTTGTTTTGCAAAACTTGTACTGTGAATCTATCTAGTATATTGCTTGAATTATAGAAAACTACAAGATGATAGACTTAGGATGTTTAATATTTTATCCATTCCATTAAGAGTTAAAAGATACAATGACAAACAAGACAAAGAAGCTGGTAATGAAAATACAAGTAGCTTTTCCAGGATGTTTAAAAAATGTAGTAATAAAGTGTCAGGGAAAGCTTATTATTAGCAATTTGTCTGGTTAGAGAAATTTACTAGGCTTTCCTGCAGTCAGTTCCTAACACTTGCCTAAATAGAATCATTGTGACATCCAATCTTGATAAAAGCTGCAAGTACTGTAGAACCTACCATTTGCCTAGATAAATTGTTCTAGCGATTAATTCACTTTGCTCTTCATATGCAGCTGAATTTGTCTTGGTTCAGTTTCCAGCCATTGATCTAATTCTGTCTCTGGCTGTTGGCTTTAGGAATCATTTACTACCAAGAATCTCCTACATACATAGGTGCTGTAATGAGGTGAGAGTGATTCTGGGAGTTCAAATCTCCTGCAGTTCTAAGCTGTGGCTTTTCTGGGCTTTGGGAATTTTCTGGCTTAAACTGTAGAGCTCCTCTCTACCTTTGAATAGATTGACAAGTTTTGTAAAAGTTAGTCCTCTCAATGTTAAGTTTTGCTGTCCAAAGGAAAACAATTCCCGTGAGTTAGCTTTACCTGGAAGTCATATCATCCTGTAGCCTTATGAGACTGAATTCTGTCCGTATAGGTCTTAGCACAGGTCAAACAGATTGTAAAGTTTATTAGTTAAAAAATAGAAGATGAGGAAATACCTTGAATCCTGGCTCAGCATTGTGCATAAGGTTTCTCAAAGTCTGTCCAGACAGTATCACTAGTGTTTCCTTAATCCCATTGCTTCTCTGCAGTAACCCCAACAGGCCAGGCCTAGCCATGCACCTTGGCTACTCACCTGGTCTCAGTATTTTTGCAGCTCTCTAGGGATGCTTTCACAAGAGACCTTGAGATTGTTAAGCGTTAATTACATTCTCAGAACAGTCAGTAACTCCAGCAGCAAAATAAGCCTTTTTTTAAAGCATTTTTCCCCTTTATACATTATTGTGAGCTATGGTAGGTGTTGAAGTGCAGGTGACCAGAGGCACATACTAATGCTGGAAAGTGTCAACAAACTTACTTCTTGGTTTGCCTGTCGCTGAAGAATGAGGACTGCTTTGTTTTGCTCCCTTAGATGATGGGTGATTACCTTGTTAAGTTTATAATTGCCACATAAGTGATGTCATGACCAAGTAACGCCACACTGCTTCTCTCGCTCTCTGAAAATACCTCATTTATTCAGATACAGCAAAAAATGCACTTAGGAATGAAATCACAGGGTTGACCCCTGCTAGTTTTACAGGTGTTGTGACCATGTGATCTGTAGCTCCTTATTTTTAAGTTCCTCAGAGTCACCTGTGAGGCCTTTTGTCCACATCTCTGATACCTCTTGCAGCTTTTTCTTGAATTGAGCAATACTTAGAAGAGGGCAGGTAAGTCCTTTGAAGACCTGTCAGAACAGATCTGGTCTTAAAATGAAAGGAATGTGCTAGGACCCACCCCAGGGGCCTGAGCCCTCAGCCGTAGAGGTAAATGGGGTTCTGGAGGAACAAAGGGTATAAAACAACTGCTTGTAGAGGGGCTGGTTTGGGGCGGAGGGGGCCAAGGGAGCTTTTCAATGGGCCTAGACATCAAGCAGGTTTTTGGCTGCAGGACTGAACTACCCTGTTTCTTGAGCCAGCGGGCAGTGAGACCAGTTGACAGTGAACTGTTACAATTCCTGGAGACCCTTTATCAATGCTGATGCCAAGGTTGGACATGACGCTCCCTACCAAGACCCTCAGCCAGTGAAGTTCCTGAAATGCCTGCAGCTGCACATTGCTGAGATAAGCCTGTAGATAACAGTAAAGCAAAAAGCATGTGACTGAGAGGCTGGGCAGACAAAAGGCTGTGGCAGCAAAGTGTTGGTATGATGGAGGCTTAAGTTATGGGAAGGTCCCAGCTGGGAACAGTAAAGAGGAGGTATGAGCAAGACTGGGGAGGACAAGGTGTAACCTCTGAGTTCCACTGCCAGTTGGACATTGCCTGCTCCCCAGCCCTTCCTATTGCAAAGCCTGGAGTAATTTCTTAAAAATTCTTGCCCACCTTTGAGCTCTTGAACTAAAATTATCTTCACCAAGTGCGGCCTCTGACTCTTACAGAATGTTTCAGCCCAAGTAGTTTGCTCTTGTGAAGACTGAATCTGACAAATAACATTGACTTCCCATAGAACAGCTCATCAGGAATTAGTAATTCTCCGAGCAATTCAGGGTGCATGATACACAAGGCAGAGAGCTCTGTAAAAGCTTGTTTTCTTGTTAACCAGCATAAACAAAGTATCCTTTGCAGCGAGGGGGCCACGAGCAACCAAGATGTGACCATGTCACTGAAGGTAGAGGCTAGAAACCCCTCGTGGGGTTTGGACTTGGTTGGTGAACTCTCGTTTATTCCTGAGACTCCCTTTGCTGTATGGTGTCCAGACTGTTTTCCCAGCAAGTGCTGCTATACGTGACAGGTGGTCATGGCCTCTCTCCTGTTCTGTAATGCAGTGGCGGGGTGTTTGCCCTGTCCTTTTGGAGGGAGAAATTGGTGTTGTCGGGCTTTCTTCAGCCCTGGAAAGCTCGGGAGTTACTGAACTGCTGCTACTGCCCTTCTGGGCTGCCAGAACCACCCTTGCAAGGTCTGTGCCCTGGGGCAGGGGATGACCTGGCACAGCTGGGGAGACCATCAGCGATGGGGAGGGGATGTGACAGGAGGGCTCTGCTGTGCCCGCCCCTGCCCTCCCCAGTGTTTTGGTGCTGTGGCAGCTCAGTGGGGTGTGGGAGCTGGGAGAGGTGGCCAGGCTCATGCGTGCTGACAGAGCTTGGCTTCTTTGCGCCCTGGGGATCCCTGATACTGCAGGTGAAGCTGCTGAGGCTCCAGGAGAGGTGTGCAGACCCTCTCCAGCCCGGGCATTTCACCCCTGAAACTGCTTCCCTTCTCTGCAGCCGTGCAGGAGCTGTCCCTCCCCAGGGCAGGGCTAAGCATGCCTGCCCAGAGAAGGGGAGAGGAGCTGCCCATGCTGCGAGGGCCCTGCAGAGCCTAGCTCTGCTGCAGCCTTCTCCCACGGGCCAAAGGATTGCAGGGCCCCAGGACCACTGTCTGCAGAAGCCTGGGCAGGGGAGGGATGTCCTCAGGGACTGCTCTGGGGCAGAGGAGCAGCAGGACTGTGGTGGAATCACACCTACCTGCCTCTGCGTCCTCCTGCTGCAGCCCTGGGGACCCTGCTGTCCCCGTGCTGTGCCCTGTTAGTCCGGGCAGGCCTGGCCCCGCGCCCGCAGCCCTGCCCAGGCCAGGCTCCACCGGAGCCAAAGCATCCGCCTCCTCTTTCCCGTTGCCAGGCCAACGCCGCGTCGGATGCTCGCAGCCTCAGTGCGTCTGGGCTGGCTCTGCAGCATCGCCGGGCAGCGTGCCCTGCGCCTCTCCATGGGACGCGCAGCCGCCGGTGCCCCGGCTGCCTCCAGCATCTGTCGAGTGCCTGCAGCCCCACGGGCGGGGGCACGGCACGGCCCACCGGGGCTGCGCGGCCAGGCACCGACTGACCGCCTGCAGCGTCCTGCTGAGGAGCCCTGCCGCGGACAGCAGGTACGGGCAGGCATGGGGCAGCAGACGGTGAGCCTCCTCGCCCCGGGCATGTGGGGAGGGAGGGGTGGCTGAAGGGCAGGGGTCCCTCCGCTCCCTCCCTCAGCAGAGCGCGGTTTCTGGAGCCAGGCCCTATCCTGGGGATGCTGGGGAAGGGATGAGGCTGGGGCGCCATCCTGGGCCCCTCCCCGGCAGCCCACAGGTGAGCCGGCCCCCAGCCCCTCTGAGCTGGGGGCAGCGCCAGCCTGGGACCCTGCTGGAAAAGGCCTTTCTCTCTTGCCCAGACCGGCCAGCTGCGGAGGGTGGCATCTCCCGGCACCAGCAGCGCCAGCCCTGTGGTCAGAGGGGGCTGCTGCCTGCACCTGGCTGCCCCCAGCCCCTCTCCACCGGTCTGCTGGGGGCAGCAGCACTGGCAGGGCCCCAGGAACCTGCCCGTGGAGCCGCCGCTCACCAGGACTTCCCTGTCTCCATCCCAGCCCGGCCTCCTCGTGCGAGCCCCGGCGCCTCGTGCCCTGTGCAGACCATGGCCCACAAGGATGGTGAGCCAGAGAGTTCTCAGCCGCTGGTGTTCACAGCGCACGAGCTGGAGTGCAAGATCTGCTACCACCGCTACGATGCCCAAGCCCGCAAGCCCAAGCTGCTCAGCTGCGGCCACCGCGTCTGCACCAAGTGCCTGCGCAGGATGGTGGCTCTGGGGGACGCGTCACCCCGCCGGCTCAGCTGCCCCTTTTGCCGCCAGGAGACCCTGGTGCCCGGTGAGGATGTGCAGCAGCTGCAGGATGACAGCAAGGTCCTGGCTGTGCTGACATACCACGAGCGGGCCAAGAAGCGGGGTGCATCCCTGTCCCCGGAGGTCATCCTCTGCCCCAGTGTGCTGGAGCCCTTCGCAGAGCCCTCACCCAGCTCCGACTGCCTTGTCATCACCATCCTGGAGGTGCCCGAGGACATGGCCCCACCGGAGGGGCTGGGCATGCTGGACATGATCCGGCTGTACCGCCCCGCCAGCCTGGGCACGCTGCCCTGCCACGGCCCCATGCGCAAGTGCCGCTCCTGGACGTGGCAAGCTGTGCCCCACTTCATCCTGGGCATGCTCTGCCTCATCTACTTCAGCTCCCTGCCCTTCGGCATCTACCTCCTGCTCATCGAGCAGCACAGCCTGGGCATCGTGCTCGTCAGCCTCGTGCCCTCCACCCTTCTCCTCTGCATCTTCTACAGCTGCTGCCAGTGCCTGTGCCGCGAGGTCTTCGCCTTCCCCCCGCCCTGAGCTCGCGTGGCCAAGCCCTGCGCCACCTCGGAAAGGCCCCTGGCCCGCGGCTGCCCGTGGACGGGCGCCGTGCAAAGCGGGATGAGCCGCTGGCTGGTGGGCAGGGGATGGTGCTGCGCACCTGCTGGCTGCCCTCGCGGGGGGACGTGCGGCGCAGGGACATGCTGGCAGCCCTGAAGGAGGCTTGCCGGGGCAGGTGGAGAGACTGCTAGCTTTGTAGCACCGGCCTGGGGACTCTCGCAGAGCAGCTCCACAGCACCTGCTTTCCTCTGCAAACTTGCACGCTGCCCCCGCGCAGCAGTGCCGGGAGCGCCCAGCTGCCGGCCGGAGAGGAGGCTGGCTGCTGCCCTCAGCGGAGGGCGGAGAAACCAAACGTAGCAGGACAGGAGGAGCAGGCGGCCCCTTCAACGCGCGAGAGAAAGGGCAGCCGGAGCTGGGACGCGTGCACGGGTGGAAGGACGGACAGGTGGACGGACGGACAGACCGATGGACGGGTGGCAAGCGTGACAAAGTGGCGCATAGCGCCGTGGCTGGAGGGGTCCCGGCAGCTGGCCGAAGCCTCGCGTTGGCAGGAGAAGAGCGGGCAGAGCCTGGGGGCTCCTCTGGCTGGACTGGCACCAGCACAGCTCCGTGTCCATAGTGTAAATAGTTCTGTCCATGGCGAGTGTGCTCCTTGCAGGGTTTGTTTCCATAGCATCCGTGTTTCTTTTCCACATGTACGAGTCCCGTGTTCGCCGACGCTGTTTACCGTATCGGAGAGGAGCGGAGAAGAGGAGCTTCTTTGGTGTGTAAAGACGTCTTTGCAGCTGTTTTGTAGTCGTTGTGGTTTTTATGCGGAGCCTCTGGGCTCTATTTAACCTCCTTGGGTTTTGTTTTGTAAGGATTAATTTAACACCGCTAACCATTTTATTACTTTGCTCTTCTTGATAAAAAGTCTATTTTTGATTTCCAGCATACAGCTCCACCTGGTGTCACTGCCTTTCCTTTGCTGCCCACCCAGGGGCTGGTGGTCCCTCTGCACCCACCCGCACCTGGCTCAGGAGCCCCGGTCCTCGGGGAGGGCGTGCGGCGGGCCGGGGTGGCCAGAGTTGGCAGCAGCAGCAGCCCTGCACTCCGGCCGGCGCGTGCCCAGCCACCTGCCCCGGACACACACGCACACAGAGCCTGGAGACACACAACCATGTTTATTACCCCTGGCCACCCTGCGCGGGGCTGCCCCACACCCCTTCCCTCTACCCCTTGACCGCGGCCCCCGGTGGGCCCCCGCGCTCCGCAGGCGCCGATGCCACCATCTCCGCCAGGCTCCAGATCTTGGGTTTCTGCAGCCGCTTGCCCGGGCCAGGGCTGCACTCGCTGCCCTCCTGCCCGGGGCCGGGGGGCCTGCCCGGCGAGGACCCCTCGCCCTCGCTGTCCTCGCCCTCGGACGGGCCGCGCGATGCCCAGCTCGCCTGGTTCTCCTTTTTGAGGCGCCGGCGGGCATTGGCGAACCAGGTGGAGACCTGGGTGAGGCTCATCCGGCAGAGCACGGCCAGCATCACCTTCTCGCCCTTGCTGGGGTAGGGGTTCCTCGGGTGCCGCGACAGCCAGGCCTTCAGCGCCCCGGTGCTCTCGCGCCCGGCCCCGGCTCTCGCCCGCGCCGGCTCCGGGGCTGCGGGCCGCCGGCAGCACGGTGGGCACAGCCCGGCGCCGGGCAGCAGCGCTGGCGGCAGGTCGTGGGCAGCGGAGACCTGCAGGGCACGGAAAGGGCTGGGAGGTGCCGGGGCAGGATGGCGCCTGGCCGGGGCGCGCGGCTGCTGCGGGCACCGTGGGGACACCGTGGAGGGCTGTGTTTCCCCTTCCCCCCCCAAAAAAAAACCTCGACCATCCTGTGCGCAGTGGAGCAGCCCATGGTGCCACGGCGATGGGGCACCAGGGCGCCGCATGCACCCGGGACCAGCGGCCCCCCGGCCCCTGCCCAACCCGCTGCCCGGCACCCCCAGCCCCTGCTCCAGAGGGAGCCCGGCGCCCCGCTGTGCACGGCATCCTCGCCACTTACCGAGTGCGCCAGGAGGCTCAGCGGGGGCGGCAGCAGGTTGTAGCCGGCCAGCACAGCACAGGGGCAGGGGCAGGGCAGCAGGGCTTGTGGAGGGCCCCACGGCCCCCCAGAGCCCCCCGGCTCATGGCCCGGGTGCCCCTTGCCCTGCAGTGCTGCCATGCTGCTGGGAGAGGAGCCGGGGAGCTGCTCCCAGGGCTTTTATAGCAGTCGGGGGTGGTGGTGGTGGGGGGGAGGATCTGGGGGGATTGACAGCTGATTACTGGTATTAACACCCTGGCAGAGTGGGCACTGCAGCAGCACCATCTCCCTGGTCTGGTTTTGGGTAGGGAGTTGTAGGGCGCTTCCTCTCCCCACCCTCTCATCGCCAGATGCCCCAGGACCCACAGCAGAGCTGCGGCACTGGAGCCAGGCAGAGCTGCAGGGCACCCAGGGACCCCCCCCCCCCCACATACACACCCAGCCCCACGTGCAGTCCGGCCACAGGGACACAGTGCACACAGGGACACCTTGCACCCAGGGGCGTGGTGCGCGTGGGGAACACGGTGCACGGGGTTGGGGAGGGGTTGCAGTGCACAAGGTCTTTATTGCAGTGCCAAGAGCCGTCCGTGCCCGTCCCACAGCACCCGGCCGTGCCCTCGCTGGAGCAGGAGGTGGGCGAAGGGCAGAGCCCCGGGGCAGCATGCGGGCGGCCGAGGGTCAGCGGGAGAACTTGCGCACAGCGCGGTAGGCTGCAGGCGGTGCAAGGTGCTGCGCCGAAGCCCGCTCCTCCTCCTCCTCCTCTGGGCCGGTAAGATCCTCGGCCGAGCCCCAGCGTCGCCGAGCCTGGCCGCTGGCCCTGGGCAGCAGCAGGCAGGCCAGCCGTCGGCTTCTGCCACGTGTCGCCGGCGCCTCTGCAGCAGCAGGGCCCCGTCAGCGCCAGGCCGCCGGCAGCCCTGCTCCCCTCACGGCCCCACGTTGCCCTCGGGTGACAGTGGTGCCCCCCACCCTGCGCGGCCGGGCTCTTACGGGGAGCGTCGGCGGTGCCGAGCCGCGCGGCCGCGGTGCGCAGGTAGTGCCCAGGCAGGCGCCCGCTGTAATCCCGCAGGTTCTGCTTGGCCCCTGCCGGGAGAGCGAATGCCCTGAGCCACCGTCCGGGGCAACCCCGGCCTGGCCCCCGGCACCGCGGGGACCCGACGGCCCCGGGGTGGCCCAGAGCTGCCCTGGGCAGCGATGGGGCTCGGTCCTCACCAAAGCGCTCGACGAGCAGGTCCACGATCCGGCGGTGCCCGTGGAGCGCCGCGATGTGCAGCGGGGTGTAGCCCTGGCGGCACCAGGCATCAGGAGGGGATGAGGACGGGCCACAGCCCCTGGGCCCCATCCCCTGCCTGGGGCACGAGGACAGCCCAGACGCAAACGCTCCCCAGACCCTCATCTCAGAGATGTCTCACGCCCAAAAACATCATCCCCGGGACACTTCATCCTTTAAATCACCATCTTAAGGGTGCCCCAGCCCCAAAACCATCATCCCAAGGACATTCTATCCTCAAAACCATCGTTCTGGGGACACTCCAGCCTCAAAACCATTGTCATGGAGACATCTCATCCCCAAAACCATCATCCCAGTGACACCCTATCCCCCAACCGTTATCCCAGGGACGCTCCATCCCTGAAACCATCGTCCAAAGGGCATTCTGTCCCCAAAACCATTATCCCAGGCATGTGCCATCCCCAAAACCATCATTCTGGGGATGCTCCATCATCTCAAGGGCATCCCATCCTCAACACCACTATCCTGAGATGCCCCATCCCCGAAACCCTCATCTCAAATGCGCCCCATCCCCGAAACCCTTGTTCCAGGGATGCCCCATCCCTGAAACCATCGTCCCAGGATCGTCCTTCCCAGGGCACTCCCTGTCCTGGGCCGGTGCTGTATCCACAGCGTGGCAGCATGTCTGTCTGTCCGTCTGTGCATACTCACGCCCTGCGCGGGAGGGAGCGCGCCACATCAGAGCCAAGCTGGGCATCATGTGCCCCCGGCAGCCATGGGCAAGGGGGAAATGCAGGGCCAAGCACCCCCGGGTCTGCACCCGGCCTCCCTGGCTCATACTCACGTGCTAGATCCGGGCGCAGCCGTGGGGCAGGGAGAGGAGAAAACCAGTAAGCATGGGGGCTGCTCGCCACCCCTTGGCAGGGATCCCCGAGCCCCCACGCCGTGTGCCCCACTCACAGCCCTCGTGTTGATGTCAGCCCCGGCGTCCACGAGCAGCGTGGCCATGTCCTCCTTGCCATGCTTGGCGGCCCAGTGCAGCGCTGTCTGCATGGCAGCCAGGCGGTGGGAGCGGGCAGCGGGATGGCCAGCCCGGGGCAGTGCAATGGGGGGCACGGGGCAGCGGGAATGGGGCAGTGCAGTGGGGGCATGGCAGACGAGGGGCAGTGCAATGGGGGGCACAGGACAGTGCAATGGGGGGCACAGGGCAGCACAACAGGGGGGCCCAGGACAGCAGGATGGGGGACACAGGGCAGGTGAGTATGGGGAACCCCAGTCTCCTCCCAGCTCCCCCTGCCCCACATGGTCCCAGGGTGTGCAGCCAGCCCCACCTGCCCCCTGGACTGAAGGGGTACTGGGGACATGCTGGGGGGGGGGCCAGGGCTGAGCACTGTGGGGCTGGGGGGCTGGGCGCAGTACAGGGTGGTCTGTGCAGCGCGGGGGGCTCTGTGCAGGGGGGGGCTGCGCTGCGCAGCCCCCAGCAGCGGACAGACGAGCCCTCCTTGGGGCCGGGGCTCCGGCTGAGCTGTGCCAGCCCTGGGGACGGTGCCGCCTGCATCGGCCCTGTGGGGCCCCAGATGGCCGGGCTGGGGGGAGGAGGACGGGGGGCGTGCGGGGTCGTGTTGCCCTGCTGGGGTCAGGAATGTGGGGCCGGGAAGGGCCGGACTTACAAACTGCGCCGCAGCAGGACAGCAGCCGCAGGGGCCGGACAGCGGTGGGCGGGCGGGCGTCAGCTAAAGCCTTTGCAGGAAACACCCCCCTCTCCGGGGGCCCGGGTGCCCCTCTCGGCCCTGCCCCCCATGGCCCCACAGCACCCGTCCCCAACCCTCCTACAGCCCTATTCCCCCCCTACTCCTGCCAAGGTCCTGTCCCCTCCCCATAGCCCCTTTCTTGTCTCTTCCCCATAGCCCCCCCCCCATAGCCCTATTGACCCGTGGCTCCCCCAACAGCCCCTTCCCAAGAGCCCCTCATTCCCCCCATAGCCCCTTCCTCCCTAGTAACCCCCATTCCTCCCCTTGGCCCCTTCCCACCCCACGGCCCTATCCTGCCCCATGACCCGTGAGCCTCCCCCCAGAGCCCCCCCATCCCCTGCCCCCCCCCCCACTTGTCAGAAGCCCCCAAGTCTCAACTCACCCCCTGGCACCATCAGCAGCACCGACGCAGCCCAGCAGGTCCCCACGTGGGAGAGGAAGAGGTGAGAGCCGAGCTGGGGGCAGGACGGGGGGCAGGACGGGGCGACGCCGTGCACCGCAGCCATCCCCGTCCCGGGCAGCTCTGACTGCGGGGCCGGGCTCGGCGGCTCCCTGGAGCCGAGCACCCCCCGGTTCCGCGGCGCTCCGGGCCCCGCACTCACCGAGGTGAAGTCCTGCAGAGCCGGGGCGCGGAGGGAAGGAAGCGCAGGTCAGCGCCGGGCGCGGAGCCGGCGGCCCGGCTGGACCCTGCCGGCGCGGGCGCCCCGGCCCCCGCTCACCTTCTTGGTGGCCAGGGAGGGCTCCTGCTGGAGCAGCTGGCTCAGGACCGGCAGGTCCCCGCTGGCTGCTCCCTGCAGCCACTCCTTCTCCATGGGGTCCAGCTGTAGGGAGAGACCCCGTGAGACCCAGCACCCACGACAGCCAGCGCCCCACGAGAGCCAGCATCTGCCCCCAGCACCTGGCCCTCCACAAGTCCTGGTCCCCATGAGAGCCAGCCCCAGGAGATCCAGCCCAGCGAAGCCCAGCAGCAGCCCCCAGGACACCCAGCCCCTCACAAGACCCAGCACCTGCCCCCCGGCACCCCACGGGATGCAGCCCTGCGAGACCCCGCGCACAGGGCTCGGCACCCGACCTCCGGGAGGCCCGACCCCACAAGATGGCCCAGCGAAGCCCAGCAGCAGCCCCCAAGGACACCGGCCCCCCACGAGACCTGGTCTGCAGCCCACTCCCCACGCGGCGCAGTGTCACGCACAGCCACGGGGCAGGAGCCCATGCCGCCGCTCCCGTCCTCGGAGGCCTCCTTGGCGGCCGGCTCGCCGTCCTCCTCGCCCGGCCCCGCCGCGGCTCGCTGCGGCCCCGCTGGCCCCTCGAGGCAGCCCCCGGCCGCGTCGCCCTGTCCCGCGCGCAAGGGGAGACACGCGGCCGCGAGCCGTGAGCAGGTCGGGCGCCCGGCCCGGGGCCCCCGACAGCGGGCGCCGCAGCCCCGGGCAGCGCCCTCGCTCACCGCCGCGCTGACATCGGTCACCAGGATCCGCGGAGGGGCCGGCGCGGGGGGCTCGGCCCCGGGGGGGCCCCGGGGGAGCTCCACGGTGCCTGGCCCCGTCTCCGTCCCGTCCCGCGCGTCCGGCCTGCGGGCAGAGGCAGGCGGGAGGTGAGCGCGGCTGCGGCTGCGCCGGCCCCGCTCCCGCCGGCCCCCCGGCCGTATCTCCGCCGAGCAGACGCTCGGGGAAGCAGGAGCCGGAAACGTCCTGGGCCTGGGCCTGCGCCCGGCCCGGCGCGGGGTGCGAGGGCCCCGCGGCGCTGGGCCCCCGCCGGCGCCCGCCCCCCTGCTCGCTATCGCCCGCGTCCCCGCACGCCGCGGCCTCCCCTGCTCCCCGCTCCGGGCAGAGCTGGGGCGGTGCCGGGCCAGGAAACGGTTAACGCTCCCTCCCCGGCCGTGGGGCAAGAGGGGGCGAAGCTGCAGCCTGGCAGGAGGCCGCAGCCGGATTCAGGGGAGGGGGCAAAGGGGCCGGGACGGGGACGGCGGAACGGCGACGGCCGGGACTGGGCAGCGGAGCCCCCGCGCGGCCTCGGCGCGGCGGCTGCGCCCGGGAGCGCCCGTGCCCCACGGAGCCGCCCCGCTCCTGCCCACCGTGCCTCCCCGCTCAGACCGGGATTATCCCGCAGGTTGTATCCGTAATTAAATACCAACTAATAACGCTCTCAGGATATTAAATATGTAACAAACCCGCTTAGCTCTGTCTGGGGTCGGGAAGGGGAAGGTCACGGGGGCTAAGGAGCCCGGCAGCATCCCCAGGCACAACGCAGGCCTCCGGTGACGCCCGTGGGTGCAGACACGTGGGGGGCAGCAGCAGGGCCGTGCCGAGACACTCAGGCGCCCGTGGGCTCTTCGGGCCAGTGCCAGGCAGCAGGGGCCGGGATGCCCCTGTCAGCTGCCCGCCCGGCCTGGCCCCGCTGCGCCCCACGGCCAGAGCCCTGCCGGCACCCAGTGCCCGGTGCGCGCGGTGGCAGCACGCCGCTCCCGTCTGCCCCATCCCAGCTCCGCCTGGAGCCCATCCCGGCTGCTCGAACCTCCTCCCCCCGCTCCTAGACCCGTCCCCACCTCGGGCTGGTCCCGTGCTCTCCGGCAGCCCCAGCGCGGAAGCCGCGGGGCGGCCCTGAATGCCTGCGCCGCGCGTCCGGGAGGGGATGGCCGGGCCGCACGGCCGGGGCCGGCCCTCGCCGCCACCGCCCGCCCGCGGCCCCGCGCCTGCACAGCTGTGCCCTAACCTTGTCCCCGCAGGACTCCACCGGCCCTAATCAGCACCACGCGCAGCCACACCGCCGGATCCGCTTTATTAGATAATGGGGCCGTAATCTAGGAAAGCGCCTACGGATTGCTGCAGCGCTAACCCTGCGCAGCACAGCTGGACAGGGCCAGCGCCGCAGCCAGGGCTAAGCACAGGCACAGCTGGGCACGGACTGAGCCACGGCTGGACACGGCCAGGCGCGACCCCCACCGCCAGGCTGAGGCCGTTCACCCCCAGAGGTGCGGGACCGCCCCGCAGGCACCGAGCCCCCTCCCGCTGGGCGAGGAGGTCGGGGGTCCAGAGCGCTCCGGCCCAGGTGCCTGGGAAGGGGCCTTGGTGCAGCATGGCTGCTGCCCGCAGCCCCAGCCAGGCCAAGGCAGGGGACAAGGACGATGCTCCCCAGGAACCCTGCTCTGCCGCCCAGTCAGCAGGCCCCAGGGCTCCCAGCACAAGCCCCAGTGCCACACCCGCCAACACAAGAGCTGGACCGAGCGCCTGGTTCCGAGCACAGTAATCACACCAAGTCAGGCTGGCAGCGAAGACGGGCGCTGAGCTCAGGCCCTGCAGAAGCTCTTGCCGAAGTTGGGTGCTTATAAGCCCTTTTCCCCCCTCTGCAGATAATCAGTTTAATGCAAATGCATAGAACTAAAACTCTGAGATTAGCTGTTATAATCACATGTAAATACTTTCAGACAATCCGCTCAGGGAGGGGCAGCATGTGTAGTTTGGGACAGAGTTACATGGGATTTAGGCTGTTTACCGCTCGATTAATTTCACGACTACAGCCCCAAAATCACCATTCTACCAGATGCACAGCTCACTTCCCCAAGAGTCAAGGTCACTCCAGCAGAGAGAAGGTGACAGAACAGGGCTGCTGCGTCTGCCAGCAACGACCTATCCCTTTCTCCCTTTTGGCCCCAGTTAATAGTATCTGGGACCCCTTTACCCCAGCACTCAACAGAACATACAACAGTAGAGCAGTAGCAAAAGTGTTTTTACCCTTCTCTGCCGGCCTGGGTACTCACAAGGATGCTGGTGTAAGATCATAGATCCTCCAGGCAGGGGTAGCAGCCACCACCCTTTTCCACACATGCAGGTTTCAATCCCTTTTTATTAATAAGCATATTCAAAGCTTGAGAATGTCAGAATCGACCCCTCCCATAACCACCTACAAACCAACTCTCTGCAGCAGAGTCCATCCCTCTTCAGAAGAAAAATAGAACATCTTCCACCTCTGCCTCTTCCTATTTTGAGTTCCTCCAGTCCAAAGCCCCAGTGATGCCTGCCTGCAGGCTGGAAAAGCCAAGGGAAGGAAGGCTGCCTTCACGCCAGGACCACACACCCCACAACTGAGGAGTGGGGAACACGACTGAGGCTGCTGAACATGTCCCACGTATCACACCGTACCACATGGCTGTGCTCGGCCCCATGGCTCTCACCCAGGATCCTCGTGTGCCAGGTAGACGCTGGTTCGAGTTTGGCCCACACAGACATGATTCAGGAAAAGGGATTTCAGACCACCAAGTGCAACAGGTACAGAGACTGGCCGCATCAGAGCGCTGCCATCGCTCAGCCTGCCTCACGGCCTTGGCTGGTGAGCAGTTCCTGCTCAAGAGACAGCTGCCCGTGCCAGAGGAGGATGCACAGGACCCCTCGCTGCGCAGGCAAAGCAGCAGCACGCCCCCACCGGTGGGTACTCAGGCACGTCCCTTGTAGCCCCAAAGCAATAAGGCAACTGCTGGCTGTGGAGGCTTCTGCACGGTGCAGCTGCCTTGCTGCAGCAAGGATGACCCAGAACGTCAACGTCAGCCAGGCCTGTCCCCGCTGCTAATCTGCCAGGGTGATAACATCGTAGTGGATCCCCTGCTGCAGTTGCTGGATCTGCTCGGCCGTCGCCTCTGCGGAGAACATGCCCTGCGCCTGGGCCATCGCAGCATCAGCCACTGCTGCAGAGGAGGGGAGGGGTGGTCAGTACTTCCTTGCTCCTGTGTCTGAGGGCAGAGGAAAGCAGATTGCTTCCCAGGGCCCCTCTCCATGCTCGCTGCCTGCTCTCAGGTGAATGGGCACATGGTACCAAAGACATCATGCTTCAGGAAGGGCTCTAGGGCCACAGTGGGAAAAGGACCTCTGATTAACCCTGCAAATACACATCAAGCTGTTTCCACCCTGGGTAAGCCGAGCCTCTCAATGCAACTACCTGCCTCTAGAACAGGGGAATACGTACTGTTCCAGAACCGACACTTCTGGAGATCAGCACAGTTCCCCTGACAGAGACCATGGCTGGTCCTTTCCCAGAATTACAGGACACGGGCACCAAGACAGCAACCTAGCCTTCCCTACCCTATCCCTGCTCAGCCAAGGGTCACTGCAAGCCAGCCAGCACACAGCTGCCTTGACAGACCCCACTAGCTACAGTAAATGAGCAGCTCTGCAAGTGGAGTTGGACCGAGTGCATGATGGCATCTCAGCAGCTGATAGGAGGCATCACAATCTCCCGTGCAGGACTGGCAACTTGAGAACAGGAGGGAGATCAGACTGTCAGAGCCAAGTCACCGATTAGCCCTGTAGCCCTGGCCCTACCTGTGACTGCCGAGTGTGCAGCTGCTTCCAGTTGTGCCTGAGTGACAAGCTGCTGCTCAGGTGAGACAGGCATGTACTGGATCTGCAGTAAGAGAAAACAAAAGCAGGATAGTCTGGTACCGGCAGGGTCCCTCTTGCAGTGCTGCTCTGGCCACAGCTGCTGCAGTGAGTCTCTAATCCACCTGCACTTCCATCTCACAACCCTTCCTCTGTAGCTCTGCACACAGAGCTCACTCCCCTACAGCCCTACCTACAGCATCACCAGCTTCAGCAACCACACCTGTCCCTTTACCTGTGGCTCCTGGAGGAACTGGCTGCCCTGCTCATACTGAATGTGGGTGATTTGGCCATCCTGCACCTGAAGACAAGAGCTGAAGTAAGACTGTGTTAGGGCTACCGGTGTTCCCTGCCTCCTGAACAAAGCTGTGACTTAAACAGAGCAAGCTGTAGGGAACATAAGGAGGCCTTGCCAGGCACACGGCACCCTCGTGGGCCCCATCCATTGGGCAAAGGGAGCAGCCAGTCTGACACTTACCTGGATGTGATGTCCCTCTGGGACAACAACATACTCATGTGGAAGCAAGTGCTGTACGCCATCCTGGGCAATGATGTACTGTACCTGTAAATACAGGGATTCAGACCAAAAAGACACGACACCACTGCCCTCCTCAAACCACAAGAGAGCCGTTTCTTGTCTGGCTTCTGTGCCTTTTTCCCATTCCACCTCTCTCCACTGCTCCCAAGTCTCCCTGCTGTCCCGCCCCCAGCTCTGCAGTATCTTCTGGTCCCCCAAGTCATGGGACAGGTCTCATGTGTGCAGCCCTCTCCCTCACCTGGTTGTCAGATGTCACTAAGTGCTGTACTGTCTGTCCGTCGGCAGTTGTGATCTCCTGGATGTACGTAGCCTCCTCCTGCAGGGCAGCAAGAGGCCAGCACTGTCAGCGTCAGCTATGACTGACTGTAAGCCCTCTGAGATGAAGGACCAGCACGGCACCATGCAGAAAGGCAGCAAAGGGTGGGAGGACATGACTGACTAGCGTGACTCACCTGGCTCGTGATGCTCTGCTCCTGAGCAACGATGATGTGTTCCTGTCCCAGAGCCTGCTGCAGCCGCTCGGGAGCGAGCACTGCCTGGCCAGACTGCAGAGCCGCTGGAATGTGGAGAAAGCCAGTGCAGGCACCGCCAGAGCTGCCAGCCAGCCCCACCCCCAGGAGTGGCCCTTGCCAGATGTCCACCCCACTGAGGAGCACAGGACATTCTCTTAACTCTGCTCACAGAGGGCAAGAAGCTACAACTCTCCCAAGATGAAGGAACTAGAGGGCACTGTGGGTAAAACCCAAGATTGACATCAAACAGCATGAATTCCACTTCCTATTTCAACCACAAGCTGCTCACAGCACTGCTGCTCCCTGAATGCACTAAGCTATTAAGGACCTGCTTGGAAAAAACACCTCACCTGTTGTTCTGCACACAGAATCTTAATAGCAGTCACTGCACTCACTGGGTCCTGCTGCCACCACCAATCCTAACTTTCTCCTGGCCCAGATCTGTCTCAAACCTGCTCAGCTCATGAGCTAGGTGAATCAACACTGTGGGCTCTGACCACAGGAAAGCTGGAAATACACTGCTGGTTAGGGTGGGCACACATCTTACTCTGCAGGGTGGCGAGCGTATCCTCATCGCTGTTCAGTATGATGGTCTGCTGGGCAGGAGCTGCAGGTGTCCCAGGCCTCTTCCCCTCCGAGCTGTGCAAACGCTGCATGTGGAACTTGAGGTGCCCATTACGGTTGAACCTTCAGGAAGAATGAAAGTGAGCTGGACTTTCCCATGGGTAGACATGGCCTCTGTGCTGCCTGCAAAGAACCAGGCCACGAGTACTGCAAGCATATCCTAGGACACAGCCATCTCCAGGCCCTGAAATGTTGTTCCAGCCAGCTCCTAAGTACCAAATCTCCCTGTGCAGAAACTCCTTGGAGACTAAGCTGGGTCTACTTAAAGCAGGAAATGTTCTTTAAAGGCAGAGCCCCTTATAATAGGGGACTGCTCCTGGAAGTAGGGTCTGGGCAGTCAGCTCTTTGCTAATACCCTATCGCCTCTTGACCTCTTACAGAGCTCTGGAGCGTCTCCAGAAGCAGCAACAACCTAGAGCAGACTTCACTCACCTCTGCCCACAGATCTGGCAGGAAAAGGGCTTCTCGTTGGTGTGTGTTAACATATGCCTGCGCAGATCCTTTTTGTTCTTGGAGGCAAAGCTGCAGTGGGTACACTTGTGCGGCCGAAGGTTGGCATGCTGAACCATGTGACTCTGGGGACAGAAGGGTAAAGCAAAGTCAGAAAGTCACTCTGCCAAATTCATCCAAACCTCTTATTCCCAGGACTGCTATGTACCACGGAAACCTACCCGAACCTCTGGCCAGAGGGCTGCAGTGAATGGACAGTCAGGACACTTGAAGGTGCTGGGCCCAATGTGGGCTCTCTTGTGACTCTCCATTTCTGCTCTCCCTGTAAACATGGCTGTGCAAATCTTGCATGAAAACTTTTTGGCTGTGGAAATCTTGCATGAGAGCTTCTTGGCTGAGGAAACCTTGCACGAGAGCTTCTTGGCCATGCCTTGCAGTGCAGGCCACTTGACCTTTGGGGATGAGATTTCCTGCCCTTCAGAGGTTGGGGACAAAGATGAGTCCTTTTGGAGCTGCCGGGTGACACACTGCACCAAAGGCCACTTGATGCTGGTGGGCTGTGCCTCCTGGCCCTCCGCTGGCGAGGGAAAGGCAGTGTCCCCACTGAGGGGCTAAGAGAGAAAAACCCAGTCATGCCTGCTCACACTGATGCCAGGAAATGGAGAGAAATACCCATCTCCTTACCTCGATGTGATGGAACTGATTCCCTGGGACACTGGATGACATGATATAGTGATTGTTATGGTCTTTCAGAGCTTCAGTCATCACAGCTTCACTCACCACAACTGCGTGAGAGGTTTCTGCAGGGCTTTCCTCCTCACTGTAGGCAGAAGACAGGGTCAAAGGGGATTTGTCTCATATCATTCCCACTAAAGGCCCCCTCACTTGATGTCAGAGGTGCCTCAGTCTCCCCACTACTCCCACAGGGCTAACCTGTATAGCGTGCCTGGAGCCTGGACCTCCTCACTAATGGGTGTGATGATGCTGTACTCTGTTGTCCCACCAAAGGGGATAGTGATCTGCTGCAGCTCTGAGCCACCCAAGGTTGCCTCCTCATAAGCCTCCTGCACCAATGTCTCTCCAGGCTCTGCCATGTGTAGTGTCACCACCTTCTGCTGCTGATGCTCAATGGAATCCACCTCTGCCCCCTCCTCCTGTGTCTGTGACTCATCTGGGGCCTCCACTTCTCCCGAGTCATCTGGCTTCACCACTGCCACCTGTATTAGGGAGAGCAGCAGGTCAGCCGGAGGAATGCAAGGCTCTGCAGCATTCCTCTAGCAAAACAGGGCTGGGCACTGTGAAGAGGGGCTGGTAAGCCTCTCCCTGCCACCCCACCATAGGCATGGCCCTCCTTCAGCCCCCCTTACCTGAAGAGAGCCTGTGGCCAGCTCTCGCTGAGTGCTCATGTTCAGCAGGAGATCCAGCGCAGTCTGTGTGGCTAGTTCTGCAGATCCAGCCACACCTGTCAGGGTTGGAAAGAGGAGGTTAGACAGCGCTTACTGACATTCTCCTCATCCCCTCCACCTTCCCTTAAAGGTCACCTTGTTCATAAATGATGGTGGCCCCTCCCAGGGAATCCTGGGAAAGGATGGGGGGCTCTGCTTCTGGGAGTGCCTGGACCGTGTGGTAGGACACAGGGCCAAGAGGTACCTGTGTGAGAGAAAGAACTGAGAGCACAGCCAGGGCAGATGAAGAGCAAGGAGGAGCTGAGGCACGGGTGATGGCACTCACTGGGGTGCCAGGCTCTGGCTCAGCGCTGGCCTGCACCTGGCTATGCTGCTGCTTCAGCTCCTCAATCTGCTGCAGGGTGAAGAAGGGACGGCGGCGGCAGGGTGGCTCCTCGGGATGCCGCTGTGCCCACTCCTCAAAGCAGTCAGCGTGCCGGCATTGCACGTGCAGGCGCAAGTTCTTCTTGTGCTTTGTGGTGAAGTGACAGAACTCACAAGCAAATGGCTTCCCTCCTGCAGAACATATGAGGCAGGAGTCAGGCAGGGGTCTCCAAGGATGGCAGAGAGAGCAGACTTACTCTCACCCATGTCCTGGAGAAGCAAGAGATCTAAAAGGGTACAGACATGTCGTGGACTGGGGCCGAGCAGGCACCTTCTCTCACCCGTGTGCTTGACAGCCATGTGTGAGACCAAGAAGTCCTCGCGGAAGGTGGAGTACTTGCAGAAGCTGCACTTGTAGGGCTTGTCATTCATGTGTGACAGCTGGTGGTTCAGCAGGATCTTTTTGTCCTCGCAGACGTACTCACAGAACTCACACTTGAACCTGCCAGGACAAGACCATCTGTCGCAGAGGCAACAGCGACCTTCTGCCTTCTCCCTGTAAGAGGGAGCCTGGGACGCTGGCTCTATTAGGACATGCTGCAGACTGTCATCTGGCTCTTACCTGCGGTTAGCAATGGCCTGGATGTGTGTCAGCAAGTGCATTTTGAAGGTGTAGCGCTTCTTAAAGGACTTCCCACACTGCAGGAAAACAAAGCAAAGCAACACTCACCTCCTGTCCAGCCCCACTTGTTACCAACCCCTGTCCAGGCTAGTTCCCATCCTCTCACCTTGTCACACATGTGCGGCTTCTCTGTGCTATGCGTTTTCATATGCTGAGTAAGTCTCTTCTGCATGGGGTAGATACGATTGCATACAGGGCATGGGAAGGAGTTCAGCTTTGGGGGCTGAAGGAAGAACACAAAGATGAGCTCATCTGGGAGAGGATTAATAGCCCTCTTACCATCCCCATCACAAGCCTGGGATGCCTTTTCTTTGTTGATTCAAAAACCTCTGCCATCAATTAGGCACCAAGAAATTGTGGAAGCATGCCTCTCCACAGAGTAACATTGCTGAGCTTCAAGCCATCAAGGTAGTCAGACTCACCGGATCAGCTCTCTTTTTCCTGAAAAAGGATAGAAAATCCCTGTCAACCAAATCCCAAATCTGAGCTCCCTTGTACCTCAGACACCAAAACTGCCCATTTCAGAGAGAACCAGAGATCAGGCGCAGAGGCAGCCATAGTTGCATTCCCAGGGCAGGGGGAACAATATTGGCGCTGTCAAGCCAGGCTTGAAGACAGTCTTCGGGTCTCCCACTTTACTTACCTGTCCCGACTGTGTACTGTGGAGTGTCGGATGACATCCTTCTTGTACACACTGGTGTAATTACACTCTTCACACTTGTACGGCTTGCTGCCCACATGGTTGAACATGTGTTCCTGCAAGGAGCAGGGAGTGAGCCATGAGACCTGGGGCTATCAGGCACCCTCAGTGGGATAGCCTGGGAACAGGATAGGCAGCAATCACCTTGAGGGAGGACCAGCGGCGGGAACGGTAGCTGCACTGAAGACACTTGAAGAGCTGTGGGTCGTTGGCCTCATGTGAGTTGACGTGGAAGCGCAGATCATCATGTGTTAGAAAACGTGATCCACAGATCCGACACAGATATGGCCTCATCAAGGGCTTGGGTGACTTATAGTAGTACCTGCAGAAGCAGAACTGGGGCTCAGAGCTATGGTGGCAAAGAGGGGCTGGACCGGCCCTGGTCACAGGCCAGATGGCCCAGCAACGGCTTAACACACACCCCTCACCTGCGCCCCATGTACTTGCGGTATTTCTTGCCCAGGAAGCGGCGAGAGGGTCGTCCTCGCCTCCTGGGGATGACATCTGCCTCCTCAGGGCCGGTGTTGGAGGAAGGATCCTTATTCTCAGAGTCAGACTGGCTAATGCTGGGCTCTGCCAGGCTCTCGCTGGTCCCGTTCTCCATTCCAGAGGAACTAGCTGCTTCTGAGTTCTGTAGGTCACAGCTCTGTGTGCTTTGGGATGTCACTAAGGGCTCCACCTCCCCTCCTGTTTGACAGCAACACAGCACAACTGCATTTGACATCCTTGCTGTGGGTTCCTAGGAGCCTGCATTTTGCTCCCCCTTTAACTCAGTAAGTGGCTGCTGCCTCTTGGTTCTTTACCTTCAGGCATGTCCGGAGGCATGTCTTCCAGACGAGGAAACTTGCGGGGTCTCCCTGGGCGTCGCCGTGGCCTCTCCTCACTGGATGTGGGGACAGTGCGGCTGTATTTGGGCTGTCGTCCACGAGGCTCATCCTCAGCTGGGTTATAGTCACTGTCCTCTGGAGGCAAACGCACCAAAGCATTAGAGATAAGGGAAAAGCTTAGGCTACATCAGATGTAGGCAGAATGAATCCTACCTTCAGGGTCATCAATAGCACCAGCATCCATGATATCATCATCTTCCTCTTCCTCTGCGACCTCCTCCTCTGCAGTCTTTGGAGCAGGACCCCCTTTCCGTGGACGTCCCTTCTTCAAAGCCAAAGCTGAAGCTACTACCACGGAACACAGAATGAAAACTCTTCACCAGACTGCACTACAGAGCAGGTTTCTATGCTCTTACTCCTCCTCTTACTTTTTTCCACAGAGAGAGCAGTGAGCCCATCTGCACTAAGCTAAAGTTTTCTGCAGTCCTTACTGCTGGCAGCACCCCATATACCTGGCTGGAAGTGCCGCTCTTTCATGTGGTTGATTAGCGTTTTTTTGGAGACGCTCTTGTACTGACACATCTTGCACTTGAACTGCTGCACCACCACCACCTCCATCATCTCTTCCAGGGTCTCCATGTCTGGCTGATCCAGTTCCTCCCCACCATCTGCCTCTCGGGCCTGATCTGGCTGTGTGGGCAGCTCCAGTACTTCAGACTGCTCAGAGGGGTCTGAAGGGCCTGGTTGGTCAAGGCAGGTGGATGTTGGTCCATCAGCAACAGCTTCTATCGCCAAGCTATTGGCCAGAGCAGAAGTGGCCACTTGGGACACCATGGGGGCACCTGAAACACCAAAAGTAGCTCAGCCAAGGAGCACAACCTCATCTGCATACAAGCCATATGTATATCTTGAATACAGGGCTGAACACTAGCTCAGTAACCACGAGTTCCCAACAGTCAGCACAACCATGGTGACTCTGGTACACAGGCTGGGCTGATGCAGTTGGGATATCCTCTCCAGGCTCCACTCTTGTCCTTTATCCTGCTGGGGGGAGGGAGAGGGAGCTGGGTGCTTCTCCCCTATGCTTTCTTACAAATCGACACAGTGGATTTTGCTTGGAGGCACAGTATGGAAACAGGAAAAGGCTTAGAGGCAGAGAAAGCTGCTACTGGAGGTGCATCCTTACCATCATCAGGTCCTTGCAAAATGAGGTACTGAGTAGTCTCTGCACCACCATCCTCAGCACTTGTCACAGCGATGCAGCCTGAGGAGGAGAAAGAAAGCAAAAGAACGATAACTGCCAGATATCGGGGGTGTATAGTCAACAGGGCAAGTCTTGCTCTCAAGTTCAGGCGTAAGTGGGAAGAGGTTAGAAAGGTTCAGCTCTAGGGATTTAGCCTGCTCTGAACTGCTGCCACCTTGGCTGAAGGAACACTGAGGCAGAGGGAGAGCAGTCCAGCAACCCCTTGCAACAACCAGGAGCTCCATGCAAACCCCTCAGCCACTGAGGCAGAAAAATCCTCACTGAATACATATGTATGCAAATATAAATTTTTGCCTCATCTCTAACCAAAGGTGTTTTTCCAAGGTCTGGCATAGCAGTAGCTTCCCTCCCATGCCCTGCTGCACATCACACCAAAGCATCTGGAGCATGCAGAGCTCCAGGCAAGCAGCATACAGATCTGCCAGGAACACAAGCAGCTGGGAGAGTACACTCACTCTGGATGATGTCAGGCCCAATCGTGGACTCAATGATTTTGTCTATAGCAGAACCTAGGTCTGAGGAAGTGGATGCAGTTGAGTCTGAAACCATTGTGGCTCCGTCTGTAATGACGCTGGAGTGAACCAAGACCTGCGGTGACTCTGACACCATGATGGATTGGCTCACTGTGGAGACACTGGAGACCAGGGTGGACTGGGCAATGGAGGAAGAATCTGGCAGGTAAATCCGGGGAATTGCATCTGTGCTGGAGCTGCTCTCAGACACCTCTTCCTAGGTGGAAAAAAAGAGACCAGAGAAGCTCAGCTAAGAAGTCTTTGCTAGGCCAGCCCCTTGGGGGACCAGTGTCTGCAAAGACCACCAATATTTTATTTTGCAGAATCTCAAGGAAAGGTATCAGAGTGGTTTATTTAGCTACTGCCAAGACCCCGGACCTCCAGTGCTGCTCGCGCTGCCCTCCCCAGACAGGCAAGCACACACCTAACAGGGAGCGTAACAGCCTTCCAAGGCTGCCGAGCAGCACAGCTGGCTCCCGAGCTTCCCCCTGCCCAGGCCGTGCCAGGAGCACGCCGAGAAACCAAAAGCTGCGGGTGCGAGGAGCCAGAGCCGCGGTGCCGCTCCTTCCCCCCGACCGCCCGCCGCCCTCCGCGCCGCTTCCTACCGAGGAGGCGCCGCTGCGGTCCGAGCTCTGCCCCACGCCGGAGTCGTCGGCCGCCGCGCGGGGGCCGGGCGCCGAGGCGGCGTCGCTGCTGTCCGCGGACACGGCCTCCGACGTCTCCAGGCCGAGGCCGCTCTCGGAGGGCTCCTCGCGCCGCGCGGGCCGCGCCGCGTCGCTGCTGCTCTCCACCTCATTCTCCTCCATGCCCGACTCGCCCGCCGCCGCCTAGGCGCGACCTGCGGCCGGGGGGGCGCGACACACACCGCCGCCGTCACGGCGCCGCCCGGCGCGCGGCGGCCGCGCCGCGAGCCCGGGGCCGCCGGGGCCGCCGGGGCCGCCGCCGCCGCGGGGGGCCCCCCGCGCCCGCCCGCGCCCCCGCGCCCGCCCGGCGCGGCGCCGGCTCCCGCCGCGGCCCCGCGGCAGCGCCATGGCGGCGGCGGCCCCGTCCCGTCGTGCCCCGCGGCGCCGCCCGGCCCCGCCGCCATCTTGCCGCGGGGTCCCCCCCGCCGCCTCCGCGCGCGCGCACACGGCCGGGCCGCCCGGAGCGCCGGCGAGGGCGGCCCGGCCCCGCCGCGCCGCGCCGCGCCGCCGCGCCCGCCCGCCCGCCGCGCCGCGCTCTCACCCGGCCCGCCGCGCGCCCGCCGCGCCGCCGCCACAGCCGGCATCACGGCGGCCGCCACGCACCCCCCGGCCGCGCCGCGCAGGGACGCGGCCCGCGCGGACCCCGCGCCGGGACTACTTGCCGCCGGCGGCGCCGCCGCCCGCTCGCGGCGCCTGCAGCCGCCGCCCGCGCTCCCCGCCGCGGCGGCCGCTGCCGCCCCTCGCGCTCCAGCGGCGCCGCCCGCCGGCTCCGGGGGGCGGCAGGCCACGCGCCCCCCGCGGGGGACTACTTTCTCGGCGGAGGGGTCATGGCGGCGCGCCGCGTCCGGGCGGGGCCGCGGCGCCCGGGCCCTGCGCGTCGCGGGGTCGCGCCGGGGTTACGCCGGTCACGTGAGGCGGAAGCGGAAGCGGCGCCGGCGGTCTGGGGCGGCGGCGCCCGTTGGGCCGCGTCTGTCGCGACAGCAGCGCCGCGACCCGCCGGCGCCGCCGCCCGGGGCTGAGAGCTTGGCGCCGCCGCCGCCGCCGTCCCCGCCGGGCGCTCCGGCCCGGCGCCGCTCGGTCGGTCGCGCCCCGGCCCCGGCCCCTTGCCGCGGCCCTGCGGCCCGGCCTGGCGGCGGGGCTGCGGCGCCGCACGAGCAGCCGCTTCCCTTCGTGCTCGCAACGCGTGTCCGTAGCGCCGGTTCATTTCGCGCCTCGAGGCCGGTGGCGGCAGGCGCCAGGTGCGGGCAGCGGGCCGAGCTGGCCGCGGGCGGCGTCCCCGGCGCTCCGCCCCATGCTGCCCTCGTGGTTCCCCAGCGGGAGCCGAGCCCCGAGCTGGCCGGGGGGCTCAGCTCCGCCGGGGGATGGGGCTTTTCCTGCTGCCTTCTGATCCTGGGGCAGCCCTGTAGCAATGTGCTCAGGACCGCTGCCCCTGTGCTCTGACGATGCTTTCACGCTCTTTGGCAGGCCTCCTGCCCCAGCTGAACTCTGCTGGACGGGCAGCTGGGGCTGAGCCTCCTCTGGCTTCTGCCCCAGGCCCAGCTGGTCCCTGCTGCATGCTGCTGTCCTGAAGTTTTTAATGAACGCTTGGTTCAGGTGGCTGCTTGCTGTCATCGGTGTCTCGACTTTCTGATGCCCTGGTACTCTACTGGGAATTTTGCTCCCCCATTTCTGTCCTCTTTCTATTCCTTTTCTACTTCTAGCTGTTTTTTTTCTGGTGGAAAGGCATCCTTGTTTTTCCCATGCTCTTCCATAATGTGGGACGTGTTTGGGCTGGAACCTGGCTGCTCTGTGCCCGTGGAAGGGACGTTGTGCTCATTGAGCATTGCTTGACAGAGCACTGGAACAGGGTGCCCAGAGGGGTTGTTGAGTCTCCTTCTCTGCAGATATTAAAAACCTGCCTGGACACAATCCTATGCGATGTGCTCTATGTGAACCAGCTTGAGCAGAGGGGTCAGACTAGATGATCTCCAGAGGTCCGTTCCAACCTCAGCCATTCTGTGATTCTGTGAGTGACATGGATTAAAGCTCTGCACACCAGCTGAGGCCCTGATTCCAGGGCCATTAAGTCTGAGTCACCCAGCAGTACAACTTCATCTAGACCAGGTGTGGGCGTGCAATTGCATTTGTCTCACTGGCCAGAACACCCAGTACAAAGCCAATACTGACTTTATGCCAGCTGCAGAAGGACAGACAATATCTCATCTGGCACAAAGTCTGTAAGTTTGGAGTTAGCCTGCCATAAATCTGAGTGAATAGGTAGCAGCTGGGTGGGTGTGCGCTGGGTCAGCGCTTTGTGGTGCTTGGCTGTGGCATTTCTGATCCAAGATGAGGATCCCAAAAGCTGGATTTATCCTATCCTTGAACCTGGTGCTCCTCACTGGGGCAGTGGGACAGATTTGATGTCCTGCACCTCCCGCCCTGTGGCGCATCGGGTGAGACCTCCTGGCAGGCGTTGTGTGTCCGGTAGGGGCAGCAGAGGAGCTCCCGCTGTGCCATCAACCCCGCACACTTGCATTATCTTCCGGCCCTTTTTTCAACCTAATTAAATACATCCTTGAAAGGTTTATGCCCTCATCTGTCACTGTGTGACCGCATCGCTGAAATTCATCCCCGAGCTGGAGTGAGGCATGAGATAAGGGGCTGGCTGCAGAAGTGCTCTTGCTACAGTAATGCTGCCTGTGGCTGAGTCTGGATCCTCCACTGCTGTATGCAGCCCGATGCTGAGCTCACCATCCTTGCCAGAAGCTGAGAGACAGCAAGGTGTTTTTTTTTTTTCCTCCCCTATTTTATCTTCCATAAAGCAAGCCTGCATAGCTCTGCAGCTGCTGTGGGGGAAGTGGCTCTAGCATGAGGAGTCAGGGACGATGCAGAGGGCTCCTGCAACCAACAGCTTCTCTCTGTAGTAAGCATGCCTTTGTGTCAGCTCAAAGGTGCCCTGTGCTGTGTTCCTTGAGCAAGATTTGAGTGTAGATTTGGAGCGTGCTTGTGCATCCTCTTTGACAAAAGCTTGACATGTCTGTCAGAAGATGGGTGGGCCAGAGGGACTCCTGTCAGAAATTGCATCCCAGGTAGAGGAAAAAGGATGAATTTATGCCAGATTAGCATGTCCCCTTTCTTTTGCCTTCATTCAGCTACTTTTTGAGATGAATGGGGAATTTTCCTGATGAACGGTGGCTCCAGGGCAGGAAGAGAGGTAGCAAAGTAGTCAGAGCTCTGAGAACCCCAAGGTGCAGATCCTCTGATACTGGTTGTGGTAATGGAAAGTTGCTTAAAGCTTCCCTGTTTCTCTGCAGAGATAATCCCTGTCCTCTGGCTCAAAGGCTTGTGTTAGGGAGAACTTCTCTGAGATGGATATTCTAGCTCCTTTTAAAAATGCAGTACGCTTGCAAAAAACAGTGAGCAAAGAATTTCCACACCAGACATAGCATAATTCCTGTGCTCTGGTCTGAAAACATAGCTCCTTTCTGATAATGCTCTGCAATTCTAGCTCAGTGTCTGAAGTGATCTGAGGGCCAAAGAAAATGCCTCACAGTGAGAGGCTTACAGAATCCAAAAATTGGATGTGACTAGGCACATGTGTCTGAGAAGAGGGAATACCAGGTTAAAGGCCTTTGGGGAACAAGGGGAGAGGGCAATATAAACACTTGTGCCTTGAGAGTAAAGCCTTACAGACTCAAATGGGCTATGAAGCTCATTTTTGACAGGATCAGTGATCAGCTGCTTTGACAGGCTGTCCCAGGAGAAGAGGATTTCCCAGCTCAGTGTCTTCCCGCTTGGAAGGAACTACTGCCAAGCAAGCTACCGAGACTGAGTGCACTGCTGTGTCTGAGCTAATCTAATCAGTGATCTTGCTCTCACTTGCAACTTTTGGCTTTGCTGATGTGCCCTGTCTCTGAGCAGTGGTTGGCTGGCTGTGCTGACCCATGTCGTGGGTTTGCAGTGCTGCCACAATAGCTTCTTCGTGACCTAATCACTTCAGTCAGTGTCCCAGAATAGGTGGTGGCTTGTGCTGAGCTCTGTGCCCAGGGCAGTGCCTTTCCAACCTCTTGCAACCCGAGCCTCTGGGCTTTCATCGTCAGTGATTTTGTAGCCAGTGCTGTTCCTCTTATGCTCTTCCCTCCCCTCCTTTTCTTTCTTTTTAAAGAAAACATTGCTAGAGATGTTTGTGTAGCTGTAGGGCATTAATCCACATCAACCAGGCTTGTATTTATAACCCACCTGGGGAGGGCAGTTGCATCAGCACATTTTGTAAAACGTTGAGCAAAACATCCCTTGCTGCAGGAAATGGGTTTTTCTTCACACCAGATTGCTTCACTCAGCTCCTTCCCATCAACAGTGTCTCTTGAACGTGCCTGGGGACACTTCCGGGCGATTGCTATACTGCTCCTTTCTGGGTGGGGCAAGCTGTGCCTGCCTCATCCTAGATACCGCTCTGATGCGTCTGCCTCATGGACAGGCCTAGCTGGGCCACGGGCACTTCTGGAGGGAGCAGCCTTCCTCTAGCACTAGTTGTGGAGCTAGGATTTGTGTAATGGGCATGGGTGGGAGTTTTGTAGTGTGATACCTCATCTTCTGTGGCTAACGAGGCTGTGGCTGGACCAGTGGCATCAGAAGTAACATAACCCTGGGCACGGCAGTCCCAAGAGAGGGAGAAGCAGCTCAGAGCTGATCCCCAGGGTCTCAGAAGAGCCCGTGAAGCCCTAGGACAAGGCTACTTATACCTTACCCAGGTCCACTTGGCAGAGGGCAGCTTGCTGGCCCCAGCTTGGCCAGGCCACGGCGGCACTGCATGCGACTGCTGTGAGCAGCAGCAACACTTCAGCCACCCCCTGGGAATGGGCCCTCGTTGGGGCAAGGAGATGCTCTCTGAGGTGCCTTAGCCAGCTCTGGGCAAAGTGTGTAGCCTAGGTCCCCCTCATTGACTGCTCTGGTCATTCCTCCTGTCTGTAGGAGGGAGCAAAGGCAGCCTCCGTGTGTCCTGCTCTGTCTCTTGAACCACTTGCATGCACCATCCTCTACGCAACCTGGCACGATGGTGGTGCCAAACTGCGTCATAAGCAGCCTGTCTGGTTTGTCTTGCCCTTGCCTCGCTCCTGGGTTTGGGTCAGAGCTGTGGCTGCTGTTCCTGCAGAGCTTCAGCATCAATGAAGGCCTTTCCGGGATGTGTTTGGGGCTGCTAAAATGCAAACAGCAGCAGGCCGTGGCCCTGCCTGGCCCCTCCTCGCGTGCCAGAACTACTGCTGTTGCTGGTTGTTTTTTTTCTCCCTCTAGAGTGATCCTGTGGCTTCCTTCCCAGAACCTGAGACCTCGGGAGCCACGGTCCAAGGCCACCGGATTCCATCCTCTCCTGTGCTGCTGATTCATCATTGCTGGTTAGTTTAAAAAAGAGTAATCAGCAAATTATTGAAATATAAGTAAAATAAACAAGGTGGGTTAGAGAACTGTGTGTGTAGCAGGGCCTCAGAGCCCTTAAAGCCGTGCGTTGCTGCTCCTGTCGTCTGCATTGAGCATATCTGTGCAGGAGTTTGCCTTGCACCCATGACTCTTTGGAAGTCAGTGGTGCTGGGGAGCTTGGTACCACCGATCTGTGCTGGGGGGGACTCCAGGCCCAAAGCCATGGCCACGGCTGGTCCTTGTTCTTGGTGGTCATAGGCTGCATCTCCACTCTGATTTGCGTTATCGTTGGAACCTACCTACGCAGGGTTCAGGTGTGGTGCAGGTGCTGTTCATGCTGCTGTTTGGTCCGTCAGCCTGTGCTCTGTAGGAGGGGGCTGTAAGACACAGGGTTGAGCTGAGGACCTTTCCACTGCTCTGGAAATGGCGTGTGGCTGTCACGGGCATTCTCCAGCTTGTCAGTCCCGTCTCTTTTGCTGTCAGTACACCCAGGGGATCCCAGTCCAAGTGCACGGACACCTTGCCGGCTGCCCTTTTCCCCCTTCCTGTGGCACTCGTCCTCATGTTAAAGATCGCCTCTGAGGGTCTTGCAGCCCTGCTGGGCAGCTCCTCAGCTCATGGCCGTGCTGTTTACCTTTCCCAGGACTGCCAGAGTTTTGTCCATATGCCTGTGTTGATAACTGAGCCGGTCTGAATTAATTTGGCAGCTAACTGTTAGAACAGTTGTCAAATGTTTTACTGAAATCCAAGTATGTTGCATCTACTATTTTTCCTTCTGCTTCTTGTAATTTACAATTAAATAAAAACCGTTTTGTCAATATTTCACCTTCTATAAACCACCACTGCTACTTGCTACTAGAACTGTTTTGTCTCTGACAGCCAGAGAGCTTTAAGTGTAGCTTTGTTCCTTTAAAGTGCTGGACATAGCAGGCAAGTTCACCGTCATTGTCACAACTGCTGCTCTTCCCTTTTTAGAAGACAGCTGCTGCGCCTGCCGCACCGCCGTGGAACAAAGTGCTGGCCACGCGCGCTCCGTGTTGACTGACGTGCCCGCAGCGAGCCTGCGGCTGCCAAGCCCCGTCTCACTCTGCTCACCTTGTCGGCCCTGGCTCCATCACCCGTGTGTTATCCCGCCGCTGGGGGAGCGTGTCCTGGGGGTTCAAGTGTGTGCAAGTGGCTGAAGCAGCCCCTTCTGTCTGTCCTGTGGGGAGCTGTCTCAGTCTCGCTGTGACTCATGTTTCTAAATTGTCACAGCTCTAAGCCCTTTGGTTCCCCTTGCAGGCAATCTCAGCTGGCCTGATGCAGCAGGTCACCTCCGAGCAGGTATCCCCAGGTAGCCGAAGGAATGACAGGAGCGAGGCAGCTGGGCTGTCCCTGTGCACCCCTTCCCAAAGCCACAGCTGGTGACAAAATCTCTGCTTGTCCTGTGCAGCCTGTTGAGAGCCAGGGGCAGGGGACAGTCCTTAGCCTCTGCACCCCTCTTAAACCACTGAATTCATTGTATGCTTTGTTCTCATGGTAAGTGGGAATTTTTAGTAAAACAAATGTTTACCAAAGCCAGAGGCAAAAGCTGAAATGGGACCAGGTTCATGGGATAGAAGAGGAATTTCCAGCAAAGCCAAATCATGGGACGCAGTTGTCCCTGAAGTTAGCAAGAGCCTCATGGTGTTTGAAGCTCTTGTACCCTTGTCCTATGGCCATTGTCTTGCCTGCAGCTGCTGGCACCTTCATTCTGGGTTTTTGGCATGCTTCTCCATCAGATAGGCTAGTCTGGACTGTTTTCCCCTCATTTCAAATACACAGGCAATTACAAAGGTCTCTGGTAGAAGCTGACTCTTCGTTCAAGCCTTTCAAGGATTTCCCGTGTTGAGGGCGTCCCGGCAAACAGCAGTGCGATTTCCTCTCCATCAGATCTCGAAGTGCAAATATTGTGACTGTCCTACGGAGCCTGCAATATTGCAGGTATTGTATCACACAGCAAGTGCTGTGTGCAACAGGCTGCTTCTGGGTTGTGCACTGGTCCGGCAGCTGCAGCACTGTCCCTGTGCTCTGGCAAGGGATGGGACACTGCAAGGGTGGGACACTGTGGCCTTGCAGGGCAGCAGCTGCCATGGAGCCATGGCCACAGGGCTCAGCGCTGCAGCAGGCTTCCTCGAGGGTGGGGCCTTGGGGCCCGTGTGGGGAGTGCAGCTACGTAGCTATGGTGGTCTGGGTGAGATGAGGAGCACGTGTGCCTGCATGGAGTGGGAGGTGTGGGGCAGTGTGCGTTCCCCTCACCCCCACCCCATTTTTTTAGCTGGATAGGAGATATTTTTTTCCAGCATCCTTGCAGGACCCAAACAGACCAGTGACTCCCAGGGTGTGAAAGGAGGAAGGGGAAGATGTGGAGGCGGAGGATGTCCCAGCTTGATGTAGGATGGTGACTGTGCCAACCACCTTGGTGCCTGCAGCCTGCATGATGACTTGGGGAATCCGTCATGTGCAATTTGTAGCTGGGATTGGTGTTGCTGAGTGATGAAATTGCAGTGTTGGTTTCAGTGCCTCTGGGGTGAGAGTATTCACCCAGGCAGTGTCATCTTTCTCCCAGACTTGAGAGGCAGCAGAGAGCAGCTAACCTGAGTGCTGGGGCTGGGAGCGGGTAGCTTGGATGCCAGGCAGGATGCCTGTCTGGGCAAATGGGTGAGGAGTTCACAGGAGGTTGGTGTTGGAGAGGGTGGGGACTTCCCTGGACAGGACACAGGACGAGCAGGATGATGGCAGCCTCTGGAAAGGGTCTGGGCAGGGAACATGGCAGGTGCATCCGAGGAGCCTCGCACAGGAGTGTGCCATGCTTAGCCTGAAGCTAAGCTCTGGGGCCAGCTACACCTGGGAGCTGAGCTGAGCACAGCACGGTTTGCAGAGAAGGGTCCTGGGCCCAGCTGGAGGATGTGATCCTGGCCCACGCGGTGCCTGGTGTCAGGGCGGCAGATACGGGAAGCGTGTGCAGGAATGTTGTTTCTGTCTAGAGCTGTTGAATAAAGAGCAATGGGGCTTCCAAGCCTCTGACGCAGAACGGCTCCGTGTGCATTTGGTCTTGCTCTCATGCCAAGCATTCCTGTGCCCTGGGACACGGTATCGTAAAGAGGGCTGGCAACTGGCACGTGGGCGGCAGCTCTGCTCCCCTGGCCATGCCAGAGTCGAGCATGGGCTGTGGGGGAGCCTGTGGGGCTGGGCCTGGCGCCGGGGGCCAGGGCAGGCTGCGGGAGCAGGGCTGGGGTCGCAGGTGCTGCAGCTCGCGGCCGAGCGAGGCAGTGGAGCCTCCCGCCGGGTCTGCCTGGCACGGCTTGGGCGTGTGCCCAGTGCCCGGCGCGCTGGCCCGGGGTGCCTGGCTCTGCCGTGCTTGCTTGGCACAGCCCTGCTAAGTGATCGGTGCCGCCTGCCAGGTTGTGAGCAGCTTCCTGCGCTCCGCGCAGACTATGCTTTTCTGCGGCAACCTGAGCTGCGCTCTCCCCTGACTCTGCGCTGCGTCATCTGCACAAGATGCTGACTCCCTCGCAGCCGCTTCCCCTTGCTGCCGCGCTGCCCCTGCACACCTGCCCCGGCGCCCGCGGCTGGCTCTGCGCCGCGGCAGCGGCCGATGCCCGTCCCCCGGCCCGCGCCCGTATCCCCTCCTGTCCCGCGGGTCTCAGTGGGGGCTGAGCTTTCCGGCCCAGCCGGCGAGGCAGCAGGTGCTGGAGCCGGGCGTCTGCGTTGCCCGCCCACACCCCTGGGTCTCCTGCTGGGTTTGTCACCCTGGTGCCCCCCTCTTCGCCCTGGCAAGCCCCAGCTCCCGGAGCCCCTCATGCTCTGCAGCAAGCACTGGGCTCTGCTGGGGACTGGTGGCCTCGGGAACAGCTCAGTGCTTTGTGGGGCTCCGGACAGCTCCCGAACCTTGGTGCCAACTCCGACCTGCAGCTCCCAACTGGCTGGGGCTGGAGGCGCGCGGCCTTGCGGGTGCTGCCTGCATCCTGCCCTCGTCCTGACCAGCTCTGCTCCGCCGGGCTGTTCCCCCAGGGCCGGCAGGGGATCCGGGCACGGGCATCCGGTGCAGCTGGGCTCCCAGAACTGGTTTCCTGCAGGAGGGTCTTTCCCACCGTGTCTGTCTGTGCGAGGAAGGCTGCCGTGAGTAAGGCCATGGGAAGTGGCTGCGGTTGGCATGTTCCTTCCCCTTTTGGTGGCAGTGGTGGTGACAGACAGCCTCGTGGCTGAGGCAGCCCGCTGGGATGAAGGATATCTGAATGGGTTTTCCATGTCATTCATCCTCAGAAAGGCTCTGGGTGTAAAGGGCACATGGCTGGGCGCTGGGCCTGGTTGCTCTTGGGGTCCCTTGTGAGCAAAAAGCTTTTCCCATCTGCACACCCTGTAGCCTTCTCCTGCCTGCTGTGCTGCCCATGCACGTCATCCTCTCCCTCCTCTTCCACGGGCTGCACAAGGGGCAGCAGCTGCTGCACCCTCCGTGAGCCCTCGCAGACTGTCCGCGAGCGGCTTGCCCCGCTCCCCGAGGGCAGGGCTGGCCCGGGCTGCTCCGCGAGGGGACTGCGCTGCCGGAGCAGCCGTGCCGGTAGCCGCGCACGCCTGTCGCACGCCGCTGGCGGCCCCGGCCCCGCTGGAGTTCCCCTGCCCGGCTCTGATGCTCCTGGCGCTCCCAGACATGGGAGTTTCCTTCAGTGGGGCTCCAGCCCTGCCCCTTCTCCCTGCAGAGACTTCTGGAGAGTCACCAGAAAAATCCCCAGGTGCCAGTGCCAGAAAGGAAGCTGGTTAGCAGGGCTGTGAGTCAGTGGGAGAGGCCAGCCTGGGGCACGGCGCTGCCGCCGCCTGCCCACCGCCGGGCTCCAGCCACCCGGCCTGCCGATGCTCTGGCCACGTACCCGCGGTGCGCCCCAGAGCCCGCCGGGCCACCGGCGCGGGGCGTGCGCAGGCCTGTGTGCAGCCCCACGGCTCTTGGCTCCTGCTGCCGTCGCTTGCTCCAAGCCTCGGCTCCCCTCTGAGCCCCAGTCCTGGCCAGCACTGCTGCGGCTCCAGGCAGGACCCTCGTGTGGCCCCGCGAAGCCTTGGCAGCCGGCGGCCCGCCTGTGGGCAGTGCCGTGCCGTGCCGTGCCGTGCCGCACGGTGCAGTGCCGCGGTGGAGAGCCCAGGCTGAGGGTCCTGCCTGCGCAGGAAACCAGGGGTGCGGACAGTGTGGCAAAGGCCTGGGGGTCTGCTGCAGTGCCGGGAAGGCAAGACCAGGGTCGCCCTTCTGCCTGCGCCCCAGAGCAGGTGTCAGACGTGCTCTTGTCCGGGCTGTCCTGGGCATGTGCGCTCCCCGGCATGCTTTTTCACGCTCATGCTGAGCGGGACATTAGTGCGGTAAGCCCGAGGCAGGGAAGGGTCAGCTCCCAGCTGGGCTCTGCAGTATCCCCTCCGGCTCCCAGCCGGCCCTGGCCACTGTCTCCCTGCAGAGCTGCTGTGTCCGGCTCCAGCACTGCACACCGATGGCTGATGTCCCGACAGACCAGGAGAGCTGGGGGGTGGAGGGGTGCCGTGGTCCTTGGCAGAGCCCTCCTGGCCCTGGCTGCTAACCGAGGAATGTGGGCAGTGGCTGCTTTCTGCCTTGCAAAGAGCTGGGTCATGCACAGGGCAGGGTTGGGGCCAGACCCACAAGGAGGGAGGTGGGCATGGTGCTGCCTGGCTGTGGGGGTCCCCAGCCCCACAGTAGGGGCAGGAGCTCCCCGGCTGTACTTGTTTGTAGGAGGGACAGTGGGACAGAGACTGCTCTGTGGAGCAACTTCCTCCGCCGTGAAACTGCGTGCTGCTCTTGCAGGGCTCTTGGACAGAGTGAGGCAACCTGGCTGATTTCAGAGCTGTTTCCAAAGAAGGAAGGTGGCTGTTTCCTCTCCAGCTGCCCAGTGGTCTCAGCTCTGCCCTACGATCTCCCCAGATATCGAGTCACCGTAGAGTAGGACACTGTGTCCCTGCTGCCCGGCGGCACCGTGTGCCCACGGCTCTTCGGCTCTGTTGCCCATGGCCGGGCTGCATGTGGGGTCGTGGGTTTCCCCGGGCTGCTCAGGGCTGAGGTCCGGCACTGCAGCAGAGCCTGGCCAGGGCTGAGGTCCAGCCGTGCCCGGGCTGAACCCACACAGCGAGCGGGGACCTGCATCCCCTGAGGGATGCTCCGCTCAGGCTGAGCCCTCCCTCGGGCCGTGGGGCTCCTCCGTGTGGGCGCAGGACCGCGGCGGGGTGCATGACTCTGCGCTCCGTCCCTGTGTCGTGCTGGATCCCTGTGTACCTTGTTTGCCTCTAGCCAGGCCAGGAGCTGTTTGCTCAGCTCGGCAAGATCTCGGGGCTGTGCAGAGCGAAGGGGGCGGCTGCAGAGCCGCAGCCTGGGGCCGTCTGCGAGCAGGGACCACAGGGCTCCAACGGGGACCGGGCGGCTGGGAAAGATCCTCCTCCCCGAGCAGCTGAAGGGCCCCGAGGGACCCGGCAAGCCTGGCCAGCCGGGTCAGCAAGAGCCGCGGGACGGGAGCCCGGCTCGGGGCCTGGCCCGGCCGTCGCTGGGCTGCTCCAGCACTCCCGTCCTGCCCCGCTGACGTTGTGTCTTTGTCTCCTCTCTGCCGTCTGTTTTTCTCCCGCTCCTTGCCCCTGTTTGCTTTCCCCTTCAGTGCTCCAGTTCCCACAAGCGTCGGCACTTTGGGAGAAGCAGGAAAACAGTGTCCCGCGGCGAGGTTTGTGCGGCCCCGGAGGTGCCGGCTGGCACCTGAGTCAGCAGCGCGGCGCGGAGCGGCGAGGACGGGGCCCCTCTGCCCCGGTGGCACCTCGGGCGCGGGGCTGCTCCGGGCCAGGCGCCCGCCCCGCGCCAGGGCGAGCGGCGAGCGCGCGGCCCCTGCCCGGGGGCGCCCGGGGCTCCGATGGCCGGGCGCCTACGCGGGGGGTTGAGGCACCTGTGGGGTGAGGGACCTGTGGGGACACCCTGCCCCGCTGGGAGTCCGTGGGGGATGTGGGGCTGGACACTGCGTCCTGGCATGGGACTGAGCTCTCAGCAAACGCTGGGCCAGGGTCTCCTGCGCAGGACAGGCGTCCGTCCGGGGTGGGTGGGCTGCAGGTGCTGGGGCTCTGGCAGGGGCTCTCCTGCCCGTGCTGCCCACTCAGCCCCGGTGCCTCTGGGGATCCAGCCCGGCAGCACTGGCTTCAGCCAGCCGAGAGCTGCGCGGGCATGGCTGCGGGGTGCCGAGCGCCCGGCCGGCCCTGTGGTCTCCACAGACCCCCGCTGTCCTGGCCCCGACCATGGCCTTGGGGATGGCAGAGCCTAGGGACAGCAGAGCTTGGGGATGGCAGGGCACTGGGGATGGCAGGGCACTGGCCCCGTGTAGCCTGCCAGGCGCTGTGCAGCTAGACCGTGCAGCGCCTGGTACAACTGGACCACGTGGTGCCTGGTGCAAGCAGAGCATGCAGCACTCAGTGCAGCCAGACCATGCAGCACTCGGTGCAGCTGGATCACGCAGCACCTGGTGCAGCTCGATCGTGCAGCAGCCGGTGCAGCTGAACTGCACATCATTCAGTGCAGCCAGACGATGCTGCACCCAGTGCAGCCGGACCGTGCAGCACCCAGTGCAGCCGGACTGTGCCGTGCCAGGTGTGGCTGGGCTGCATGGTGCACGAGCACGTCTGCTCGGTTGCGGAGGCACAGCAGTGCCGGTCCTGCGGGCTCTCCCTTCTGCTCCCCAGCACAGCTCCAGCAGTGGGGCTGGCTCATCCTCCCTTCCCACACATCCGTCCTCACGCCTCTCGTGGCTGCCCGGCTGGAACAAGCGTGTTTAGTAAACAAGGTGATGAAACAGTTAAAGCAGCAAACAGAGGATCCTGAGTCTGCGTTTCGTCACCGTGGGAAGGGAGCGTGAGTAGTTGGGCTGAGGGGTCTGAGGGTGACTCACTGCCCTGCCACAGCATAAAAAGGAGCCTGGGCGCTCAGTGGCACTCAGAGAAGAGCAGCAGGGACCGGCATGGACACAGCCTCCCGCCAGCACCGTGCCATGGGGCTCGCCCTCCTGGCCCCGCTCGCCATGGGGCTGCTGGCCCTCTCCTGCCGCGCGGCCCCTCTCCAGGCCCAGCCGCGGGCGGTCGTCACCTTCCCCGGGGAGCTGGTCCACGGCCTGTCCGACGTGGAGCTGGCGGAGGTGAGGCAGCACGGCCGAGACGCTCCGCGGGCTGCGGCCGGCCGAGCTCGGGGGCTGCCGTCGCCCACGCCGAGGCCGGCCACGGGGAGGGCGCGCAGCGCGGGGAGCCTCCCCGGAGCCCGCACCGCCTCGCTGAGCCCCTCCGGCTGCCTTTCCTCCTCAGAGCTACCTGCTGCGGTTCGGCTACACCACGGAGGCGGAGGCGAGGACGAGCAGCAAGCACGTGTCCCTGGCCAAAGCGCTGCGCAAGATGCAGAAGCAGCTGGGTCTGGAGGAGACGGGGGAGCTGGACGCCAGCACCCTGGAGGCCATGCGGGCCCCCCGCTGCGGCGTCCCCGACGTGGGCAAGTTCCTCACCTTCGAGGGGGACCTCAAATGGGACCACACGGACCTCACGTACCGGTGAGTCTCTGCCCCAGGAGACGGGAGCCGCGTGCTGCGGGGCCGCGGTCGCCCGGGGCGCGGAGGTGGGCGCGAGATCCCGGGCAGGATGGCAGCGGCCGTGCCGCGGTGCTGCCGGCCTGGGCGGCCCCGGTGCCGTGGGCGGGATCTGTGCGCCGGTGCCGGGAGATGTTGGAGCTCGGCCGCGGGTCGAGGTCGGCAGCTCCGTCCGGCGGCACCGGCGCTGCTCTGCTCTCCCGGGGCCGGGGCCCGTCCCCGCCGCATGCCGGGAGCGGGGCCCGGCGGTGCCGACACCGGTCTTCCCCCGCCTCTGCAGGGTGATGAACTACTCCCCCGACCTCGACCGTGCCGTGATAGACGACGCCTTCATGCGAGCGTTCAAAGTGTGGAGTGACGTGACGCCCCTCACCTTCACCCAGATATACAGCGGCGAGGCGGACATCATGATCATGTTCGGCACCCAAGGTGACGTCCCGCGGCTGCGGAGGAGGCAGCGCTGCGGCCGCGTCCCCGCGCCGTGCCCCTCGCCGAGCCGGCTCCCGCTGCGCCCGCGTGCGCGTCGGGCTCCCTCCGCCCTGCGCGGCGGGGCGGCGGGGCGGCAAGCGCCTGCGTGTGCAGCCGGCGCCCCGCGCGTGTGCCCAGGGCTCCGTGTGCACGGCGCCGGCACGACCGCCGCGGCTGACGCTGCTCGTCTCTGCAGAGCACGGCGACGGGTACCCGTTCGACGGCAAGGATGGACTCCTGGCCCACGCCTTTCCCCCCGGCCAGGGGGTTCAGGGTGATGCCCACTTCGATGACGACGAGTTCTGGACGCTGGGGACCGGCTTGGGTAAGGGCAGGGCCCGGGGGTCCGTGCGGGCGCGGCGCGGTTGGGCGCCCGCCGTGTGCCGCTGAGCCGCCCCCTCCCCGCGCAGTGGTGAAGACCCGCTACGGGAACGCCAACGGGGCCAGCTGCCACTTCCCTTTCGTCTTCGAGGGCCACTCCTACTCGCGGTGCATCACGGAGGGGCGCACGGACGGGCTGCCCTGGTGTGCCACCACGGCCAGCTACGACGCTGACAAGACCTACGGCTTCTGCCCCAGCGAGCGTGAGTAGCCGTGGCCGGTGGCTCGCGCCGGGCCCGCGGGGCGGCCGGGGCCCCGCTCACCCCCCTCTCGCCCCCCTCTCGCCCCCCAGTCCTCTACACCTACGGCGGCAACGGCGACGGATCCGCCTGCGTCTTCCCCTTCATCTTCAACGGAGCCTCCTACGACGCCTGCACGACGGACGGGCGCTCCGACGGCTACCGCTGGTGTGCCACCACGGCCAACTTCGACCAGGACAAGAAATACGGCTTCTGCCCCAACCGAGGTGCGAGCGGGGGAGCGGGGCGCGGGGCCCCGGGGCGGCTCCCTCCTGGGCCGGCCCGGGCCGCGGCGGCGACGCGCTGCTCGCACCGGCACCGGCCAGCGAGCGCCGGGGGCCCGTCCCCGGGGCCGTGCAGCGTGCCGGGAGCCGGCACTTCACCGAGCCCTGCGCCGCAGACACGGCGGTGATCGGCGGGAACTCCCAAGGGGACCCCTGTGTCTTCCCCTTCACCTTCCTGGGGCGGTCGTACAGCGCGTGCACCAGCGCCGGCCGGCAGGACGGGAAGCTGTGGTGTGCCACCACCAGCAACTACGACACCGACAAGAAGTGGGGCTTCTGCCCGGACAGAGGTAGCTCCCCCCCCCCAGGTGCCCCACACCGTGCCCCCACGCCGTGCCCTGCCGGGGAGCTTGCGGCTTCCTCGTGCTGGCGCCTCCCGCCCCGCTGGGTGCTGAGGCCGGTGCTTGCTTCCAGGTTACAGCATCTTCCTGGTGGCTGCCCACGAGTTTGGCCACTCGCTGGGGCTGGACCACTCCAGCGTGCGCGAGGCCCTGATGTACCCCATGTACAGCTACGTCGAGGACTTCCAGCTGCACGCAGACGATGTCAGGGGCATCCAGTACCTCTACGGTGAGCACCCGGCTGTGGCTGGTGCCAGGCAGGCAGCCCCGACTCCGGCTTTGCCTGCAGCCTCCCTGGAGACCCTGATCCCTGTGGGAATGGTGGGCAGTACCGGCTGGACGTGCCCAACAGCAGCGTCTCACGCTGCCGGTGCCGCTGGACCGGCCTCCCCAGCCCGGCCCTGCTGCTCCGAGCAGACCACAGACCCTCACCCCCTCCTGATATTTGCTCAGGTCGTGGCTCTGGCCCCAAGCCCACTGCTCCTGCACCTGTGCCCACCGAGGAGCCCCAGCCCATGCCCACTGAGGCAGGCAGTGCCTCCACCACGGAGGAGGAGGAGGCAGAGGAGGGAACACTGGAGCCCACGGCAGAGCCCAGCCCGGTGGACCCCAGCCGTGACGCCTGCATGGAGAAGAACTTCGATGCCATCACGGAGATCAACGGGGAGCTGCACTTCTTCAAGAATGGGTGAGCAGCAAACTCTGGCTCCTCCTGCCCTGGAGTGCTGGGGGCATCAAGGGCCCTTTGGGCCAAGGGTGCGGGAGGGACACGGGGCTTTGCCACATCGAGGTTAACAAGACCACTAACCTTCCCCACCAGCAAATACTGGACCCGCTCGTCCTTCTGGAAATCAGGCATCCAGGGTGCCTTCTCCATCACAGACACCTGGCCTGGCCTCCCGGCTGTCATTGATGCCGCCTTCCAGGACGTGCTCACCAAGAGGATCTTCTTCTTCGCCGGTGAGCTCTGCCCCTGCCTCCCTCCGGGTCCCGGCCAGCCACGGCAGCACTAGGGCTGGAGCTGTGGCTGGGAGCCTGGTGCCACTGGCACCTCGCTGCAGGTGTCAGGAGCCCGGTCCTGTCCCAGCGCCTCGGACGCCCGGCTCTGCTGGGCCCCGGTGCTCGTCCTGGGGGCAAAGCCCCGGGAGGGGCCGCTGACACCTGTGCCCTGCTCCGGCTGCAGGTCGGCACTTCTGGGTGTTTTCTGGCAAGAGCGTGCTGGGCCCCCGCGGCATCGAGAAGCTGGGCATTGGGAAGGAAGCCGGCCGCATCTCGGGGGCTCTGCAGCGGGGCCGCGGCAAAGTGCTGCTCTTCAGCGGGGAGAACTACTGGAGGTGAGCGGGCCGGCGGGGCTGTGCGGGGCCGCGGAGGTGCCCCGGCTCCCGGCCCGCTGGGGGCTGCGTGGGGCGGCTCACGGCAGCCCCTGGGCGCTGCCCTGCTCTCCCTGCAGGCTGGACGTGAAGGTCCAGAGGGTGGATAAGGGTTACCCCCGCGCCACCGACGATGTGTTCACCGGCGTCCCCCTCGATGCACACAACGTCTTCCTGTACCAAGGTGAGCAGGACCTCGGTGGGGAGTGACTGCCCTGTGGGTCGGGGGGCCGTCACCCCTCGTGCTGGGCAGACGCTCCCACGGGCGTCCCACGCGCCTGGGAGCAGGTCCCGCGCCGGCCTCCTCCCCACTAACCCGTTCCCTCTGCCTTCCTCCCTGCCCAGACAAGTACCACTTCTGCCAGGGCAGCTTCTACTGGAGAATGACCCCGCGCTACCAGGTGGACCGCGTGGGCTACGTGAAGTACGACATCCTGCAGTGCCCGGAGCACTAAGGACTGGACTGGCCGCCCGGCTCAGGGCCGCCACGGCGCTCCCGGCCCACCACTCCCAACCCCTCCCAGGCTCTTGGTTCTCACTGTCCAAACTCCCTGTGGCCTGGGAGCAGGGGGGAGGGGGGGAGCCCGTTTATCCTCCCAGGTGTGGGGCAGCCCCAGCCGTGCTCGGGGCTCACGGCCTCCCTGTCGGAAAGGGGTGAGGAGTCCGGGGGCTGCTCCTCGGACGCTCCCTGGCTCCTGGGAGCCCTGGCCGAGGAGCGGGAGTCTCGCCACAGCCCGCACCCAGGCAGCTCCCTGCCAGTGACGGCTCTGCCACGCAGAGGTGTTTGCCTGGTGCAAACTGCACAGAGATCTGTAATGACTTCGTCTTTTTCTGGAGCCAGTAATGCCAGGTCAGCCCGGGCTCAGCTGGGAGCTGGCACCTGGGGACTTGGCACGGGCAGGGACGTGGGGCTCTGCATCGCTCTCGCCTACTGCCTGCTCTGCCAACCTCCACCTGCACGTTTTTATTAAAGAGAATCCTTTGGACATCGTGTGTGTGTGCTCCTGCCGGCCAGCGGGGACCATGGGTGCCTGCAGACATGCCCAGGCGCTGGGCCTGGGGCATCGCTCCCCCCCCCACCATGGGGTCCCAGCATGGATGGGGGACAGGCATTGGGAGGAGAGGGTCCCAGTGGGGAAGAGGGGGGCTGCAATCTGGCTGACCTCATGCTCCTCATTCTGGGGGTCTCTGGGATCCCCTAAAGGACACTGGACTCCACTGCGGGGGGTGTCCCCCTTGCCCCAGAAGCCCCCCATCACCAGCCAGGTTCCCCCCTGCCCCATCCACACCCAGCTCCTGTTTCCTTTCACTTGCCAATGTCCTTGCTGCCCATCTGCCTCCCTGCCCCATGTGCACAGCACTCGCCCAAGCCCCTCCGCAGCCCTGGCCGCCCCGGCCACAGTCCTCCAGCACCGCTGTCCCTGTGCCTCCCTGCTCCACTGTGCTGGGACCCCAGAGGTGAGAGACGTGGGTGTTTGTCACATGCTGGGATGCACACGTGTGGGGCACAGCAGTGTGAAGGCACTGTGGGGATGCGCTGACGTGCATGGCGTGAGTGGCACTGGATGCACCTGGGGGTGTTTGTGCAGGGATAGGCCATCTGGGTGGGAACCTGAGGGGCTGCTGCCCCCCGGGCTGCGGGCGATGGGCAGATGACAGATGGCAGAGAGAAGGGCAGGGTGCTGGGAGGTGGCCCTCACCTGCGTGGCCTGGGCTGCCAGGCCAGGGCTCCGTGTCCTGCCCTCCCCAGCTGCACAGTGCAGGCAGCAGTTCCCACCCCTCCGCCTGCCCCAGTGCCGCCCGGATGCAACAGGACGCCTCACGGTGGTGACCCTCCGCCGCTGCCAGGCGCTGGGACAGCCCTGCCCCTGCCCCTGCCCCTGCCCTGCCCTGCCCTGCCCTGCCCCGCGGCCCGGCCCTGCTCTGCCCGCAGCGGCCGCGGCAGGATGGGGCTGTAATTAGAGCCATAATCAGAGCCGCCGGCTCGGCGCAGGGCGACGGGCAAAACCCGCCGCGGCCGCCGCGGCCGCCCTGCGCGGGGCCGCGGGGCCGCGGGAGCCGCCCGGGGCCGCGGGAGCCGCTCGGGGCCGCGGCCGGGGCCGGGCGCCGCCGTCCCGCCCCGCTGCCCGCTGCCCGCCCCGGCTGCGGGCGGGCTCGGGCGCCCCGGGCGGCGCCAGCGGCGGGCGGGGCGGCGCCGGGGGGCGCTAGGACCGCGGCCAGCGCCCGGCGGGCGGCGGCGGCGGCGGCGGCGGGGCCATGAGCCGGCGGTTCACGGTCACGGCGCTGCCCCGCGAGGGCCCGGCGGCGCGGGCGGGGCGGGGGGCGGCGGCCGCCCGCCTGCCCGGCGGCGGCGGCAGAGGTGAGCGCGGCGCGGGGGAGCGGAGCGGCGCTGGGGGCAGCGCCGGGGGCAGCGTCGAGGGGCAGCGTCGGGGGGCTGGGGGAGCGCCGGGGGGCAGTGCCGGGGGGCAGTGCCGGGGGGCAGCGTCGGGGGCAGCATTGGGGGGCAGCGTCGGGGGGGCAGCACCGAGGGTAGTGCCAGGAGCAGCGCTGTGGGCCAAGGTCTGCTGGGCAGCCGTGACTTAGCAGGGTCCATGGGGCAGGCTGGTGGAGCATGGCTGGCAAGACAGGGTCTGTGGGGCAGTGTCTGTGGGGCAGGGCTGTGGAACCATGCTCATGAGACAGGGTCTGTTGAACAGCACTGGCTTGGCAGGGTCTGTGGGGAAGAGCCCCTGGGGCAAGGCCAGTGGAGCATGGGCAGCAAGGCAAGGTCCATGAGGCAGAGTCCGTGGGGCAGGGCCGGCAGGGCAGGACCAGTGGGATGGAGCTTGTGGGGTTGGGTCCATGAGGCTGAGTCCCTGCAGCAGGGCTGGTGAGGCTGGGTTTGTGGGGCTGGATCTATGGGGCAGGGCTGGCCAAGTGGCCCCTGGCTCAGAAGTCTCTCCAAGGTTCACTGAAGGGCTGCCCCGAAGGCCTTGTGGGCAGCTTGTTGTGCAAAGCGCCCAGCTTGGCTGTGGCCCCTCTGATGTGGCAGCGCTGGCGGTTTGGAGCAAAAGTTGTTGCTTTGAGAGGAAACTGTGGAGGCAGCAGCCGGCGCCCGGGACCTGGGTTGTTGTGGCGGGGAACAGCCCAGCAGGCAGGAGCTGCTGCGTGCCCTGGGGAGCTGCTGTCTCCAGAGCAGCCGTGTCTCCCGGGCAGGATGCCGGACTGCTCCAGTCTCATGGGGCCCAGGGGTCCAAGAGAGCTGGGTGGCCCAGGGGCTGTGGATCTAGCGAGTGGCATCCCATGGGTCTCCCCCCAGGGCTGTCCCTTGTGCCCGCACCTCCCCAGGGACATCAGGGAGCCACAGCTCGGCCCTTGCCCGCGACGGAGAGGGCTGGGAGCCTGGGCTGCCAGTGCAGCCACATGTGCCTGCTGCCTGGCCCCGTTGTGGGCTGCCCTGGTGGGCTGCAGCCTGGCTTGTGGGAGGGATGCGGGTGGGCTCTCTGGGGGGGGGGGGTCACATGCGCAGCCCTGCTTCTCCTTGGGGAGCACTGGTGGGGGATGCCACATAGCTGGAATGATGGTGGGGAGAGCGCAGGGTCCGGCTGAGCCCCTGTGGTGTCGGGCACCGGGTCCCTCCAGGCAGCCGGAGGCGGGCCCCGTGCTGCAGCCAGGGATAGCAATCGCTGGGCCCAAGGGACGCGCTGGCAGGACTGTGCACTGTTACCAGAGCCGTATCGATCCCAGAAACTCGACTGAGAGCGGCTGCGTCTCCGGTCGAAGCTGTGACCTTGTGTCCTTGGAAAGGGCGCTGGTGGGAGGTGGCGCGCGGCCGGGTGGGGACGGTGACGCTTGGCTCCGGCTGGGCTGTCCCCCGGCGAGTGGGCCCCAGCACCCGTTTGCCCTGCGGCTCCTCCCTCCAGGGTCCCGTCCATGGTGCAGCCGCTGGCGGGGCCGCGCCTGGGGCCGTGGGGCCGGCGGTAGGCTCTGCGCGGGGCTCCTTTCCGCACCGCACCATCCAGGCAAGGATGGGCCTGGCCTGGAGGCTGCTCCCAGCAGCGGAACAGCTCGTGCTGAGCCGGAGCCAGGGCAGAGCGGCCAGCCCTCTGGGAACAGGTTTACTGGATTGGCGGCTAATCTAATCGCTGGGGAGCATGATGGGCCAGGCAGGGAGCGCTTCTGAGCCGAGGTGAGAGCCTGCGGGGTGGGGATGCCCGGGGGCCGGGCGGCGGGGGAGGCGCAGCCGGGCGGCATCTCCCAGGGGCTGGAGCCCTGCGCCGGCGCGCCGAGCCGCGACCTTGCGCCCTCGCAGAGGACAGCCAGCGGCCCAGCCCCGGCGGCGGGCGGCCCCAGGGTCTGCCCTGGCCCTGCTGGGGCTGTGACGGATGGACCAGCACATCAGCGCACCCCAGGTCCGGCGCACACCCTGCGCTGGGCTGTGGGCGGGGGAGCTCGAAGGCTGCCCAATTTATGCCCTGTGTTGCCTGTGAGGCCCTGAGGTTTTGGCTGGCAGCCTCCCTTGGGGGGCAGATGCACAGGGGAGGGTGTGGTGTGGGGCTGGGGTTTCCTGGGGGCTACCCACCCTCACAGGGGCTGGGATACGGCAGCCCTGTCGGCACAGTGCTGGGGACAAAACAGGTCCCTCGGCAGGTGCTCGGTGTCACCTGGCCCTTCCCGGCTCGGCCGGGCAGGGCTGGCGATGGTGCGTGGGTGTCAGGGGCCATGAGAGAGGCACATCAGGGCAAGTTCTTGGTGTGAGGACGAGGGTCCAGGTCCTCGGCCGCAGGGAGGAGGGTTCCTGCTGGCAGCCGGGCACGTGCAGTCGTGCAGAGCTGCAGAGCATCCCGGGGCAGTGGCAGGGGTGGCGCTGGGAGGCAGCAGGCGTTGCCAGTGCTGCCCATGCGGTTACCCATCACCGTGGCAGCTGGCCTGGTGGCATCCCCATGCCTGGTGGAGTCACTGCCAAAGATGGCACCAAACTTCCCACTTTTGTTGGATAAGGTTGCCAGGATGCACAGGCAGAAGTGCTGGGGCTATGGGGCAGTGCTGGGCACGGAGGCAGGACGAGGTTTCAGTAGGGTGGGCATGCCCCAGGGGATCCGTGCCAGGATCCCGGGGCAAGAGCCAGTGAGGCTCCCTTAATGGGTGGCTGAGGCATAGGTGGGCAGTAGGGAAGGTTGGTTTGGAGTTAATGGAGCAGCATGGGCATCTCTGGAGAGCAGGCTGGGAGAGAGTTTACTGGTAGCAGGTGCCTGGGGATGTCTGTGGGGTGGGAGTCAGAGAGGCCGGTAGGGTATTGGCACAGAGTTGGGCTGGTCCCAGAGGAGCAGGTGGCTGGGTGCTGTGCAGGGCCATCCTGCTCCATCTGCGTGTGTCCCAGAGCAGGTGGTGCTGGGCACTGGTGCCGCAGAACAAACTGGCTAGTGGTTGCTGCAAGCAGCTCCCTGGGTGCCAGGCGCTGTGCAGGATTAGGCCCCAGGGCAGCTGGGCCCTGCCGAGGGGGCCGGGCTGATGCCGCAGAGAGAGCCATGCCGCTTTGACGAGCCGGGATGGAAAACGCGTCCCAGGCTTGGTGCGCGAGGGCTCCCAGGCTGAGCGTCTGCTCCTGGCAGAGTGCCGCTACCCCCTGGCCGTGGCCACGTGCTCGCACCCACCTGGTCCCCAGGCCTCCACCCTCTCCCGGCGGCTGTGGGTGCATCGCTTGCTGGCCTGGCCGGCCGTAACAAGGGTGGGCGCCCCAGCACCCCCCGGCTGGCCCTTTGCGGGTGGCCTCTGCTGTCGGGCTGCCCCATGCAGCCAGGAGGCCCCAGCATGCCCCTTGGGGTTACTGGGGAGCGTGCTCCCCGTGCGTGCCAGGCTGGGGGCAGAGGTGGGGAGCCTGGGGGGCCGGGCGCTCTGAGGTGTCCATGGGGCCAGGTGGGGGGGTCTGTGGGGACAACCGAGGGCTACGGAGTGCCTGTGGGGTGATGCAGGAGCTATGGAGTGTCTGTGGGCTGCGGAGGGTGTGGGGTGTCTATGGGGCTGGCAGGGGCTGCGGGGAGTTGTGGGCCGGGGCTCTGGGGTGTCCGTGGGGCTGCTCCGGGCCCGGGCCCCGCGGCGGCGCCCACCTTCCCCGCCAGGGGCCGCTGCCGGCCCGGCGTGGTGGAGCCGGGGAGCCCCGCGCTGGCTCCGCTCCGTCGCCGGTGCAATCCAGTGCCGGGTCTGCTCTGCCACCCGGCCCGCTCTGTTGCCCAGTGCGCTCCAGTGCCAGGTCTGCTCTATTATCCGGCCCGCTCCATCACCCGGTGCGCTCCAGTGCCAGGTCTACTCTGCCACCCGGCCCGCTCCATCACCCGGTGCGCTCCAGTGCCAGGTCTGCTCTGCCACCTGGCCCGCTCCATTGCCCGGTGCCCTCCAGTGCCAGGTCTGCTCTGCCACCCGGCCCGCTCCATCACCCGGTGCGCTCCAGTGCCGGGTCTACTCTGCCACCCGGCCCGCTCCATCACCCAGTGCGCTCCAGTGCCAGGTCTGCTCTGCCACCTGGCCCGCTCCATTGCCCGGTGCCCTCCAGTGCCAGGTCTGCTCTGCCACCTGGCCCGCTCCATCACCCGGTGCGCTCCAGTGCCAGGTCTGCTCTGCCACCTGGCCCGCTCCATTGCCCGGTGCCCTCCAGTGCCAGGTCTGCTCTGCCACCCGGCCCGCTCCATCACCCAGTGCCCTCCAGTGCCAGGTCTGCTCTGCCACCCGGCCCGCTCCATCACCCAGTGCGCTCCAGTGCCAGGTCTGCTCTGCCACCTGGCCCGCTCCATTGCCCGGTGCCCTCCAGTGCCAGGTCTGCTCTGCCACCCGGCCCGCTCCATCACCCGGTGCGCTCCAGTGCCAGGTCTGCTCTGCCACCTGGCCCGCTCCATTGCCCGGTGCCCTCCAGTGCCAGGTCTGCTCTGCCACCCGGCCCGCTCCATCACCCGGTGCACTCCAGTGCCAGGTCTGCTCTGCCACCCGGCCCGCTCCATCACCCGGTGCGCTTCAGTGCCAGGTCTGCTCTGCCACCCGGCCCGCTCCATCACCCAGTGCCCTCCAGTGCCAGGTCTGCTCTGCCACCCGGCCCGCTCCATCACCCAGTGCGCTCCAGTGCCAGGTCTGCTCTGCCACCTGGCCCGCTCCATTGCCCGGTGCCCTCCAGTGCCAGGTCTGCTCTGCCACCTGGCCCGCTCCATCACCCGGTGCACTCCAGTGCCAGGTCTGCTCTGCCACCCGGCCCGCTCCATCACCCGGTGCGCTCCAGTGCCGGGTCTACTCTATCACCTGGCCCGCTCCATTGCCCGGTGCCCTCCAGTGCCAGGTCTGCTCTGCCACCCGGCCCGCTCCATCACCCGGTGCGCTCCAGTGCCAGGTCTGCTCTGCCACCCGGCCCGCTCCATTGCCCGGTGCCCTCCAGTGCCAGGTCTGCTCTGCCACCTGGCCCGCTCCATCACCCGGTGCGCTCCAGTGCCAGGTCTGCTCTGCCACCTGGCCCGCTCCATTGCCCGGTGCCCTCCAGTGCCAGGTCTGCTCTGCCACCCGGCCCGCTCCATCACCCGGTGCGCTCCAGTGCCAGGTCTACTCTGCCACCCGGCCCGCTCCATCACCCAGTGCACTCGAGTGCCAGGTCTACTCTGCCACCCGGCCCGCTCCATCACCCGGTGCGCTTCAGTGCCAGGTCTGCTCTGCCACCCGGCCTGCTCCATCACCCAGTGCACTCCAGTGCCAGGTCTGCTCTGCCACCCGGCCCGCTCCATCACCCGGTGCGCTCCAGTGCCAGGTCTGCTCTGCCACCCGGCCCGCTCCATTGCCCGGTGCCCTCCAGTGCCAGGTCTGCTCTGCCACCCGGCCCGCTCCATCACCCAGTGCACTCCAGTGCCAGGTCTGCTCTGCCACCTGGCCCGCTCCATTGCCCGGTGCCCTCCAGTGCCAGGTCTGCTCTGCCACCCGGCCCGCTCCGTTGCCTGGTGCCCTCCAGTGCCAGGTCTGCTCTGCCACCTGGCCCGCTCCATCACCCAGTGCCCTCCAGTGCCAGGTCTGCTCTGCCACCCGGCCCGCTCCGTTGCCTGGTGCACTCCAGTGCCAGGTCTGCTCTGCCACCCGTCCCGCTCCATCACCCAGTGCCCTCCAGTGCCAGGTCTGCTCTGCCACCCGGCCCGCTCCGTTGCCTGGTGCACTCCAGTGCCAGGTCTGCTCTGCCACCCGTCCCGCTCCATCACCCAGTGCCCTCCAGTGCCAGGTCTGCTCTGCCACCCGGCCCGCTCCATTGCCCGGTGCCCTCCAGTGCCAGGTCTGCTCTGCCACCCGGCCCGCTCCATCACCCGGTGCGCTCCAGTGCCAGGTCTGCTCTGCCACCTGGCCCGCTCCATCACCCGGTGCACTCCAGTGCCAGGTCTGCTCTGCCACCTGGCCCGCTCCATCACCCAGTGCCCTCCAGTGCCAGGTCTGCTCTGCCACCCGGCCCGCTCCATCACCCAGTGCGCTCCAGTGCCAGGTCTACTCTGCCACCCGGCCCGCTCCATCACCCAGTGCACTCCAGTGCCAGGTCTGCTCTGCCACCCGGCCTGCTCCATCACCCGGTGCGCTTCAGTGCCAGGTCTGCTCTGCCACCCGGCCCGCTCCATCACCCAGTGCACTCCAGTGCCAGGTCTGCTCTGCCACCCGGCCCGCTCCATCACCCGGTGCGCTCCAGTGCCAGGTCTGCTCTGCCACCCGGCCCGCTCCATTGCCCGGTGCCCTCCAGTGCCAGGTCTGCTCTGCCACCTGGCCCGCTCCATCACCCAGTGCACTCCAGTGCCAGGTCTGCTCTGCCACCCGGCCCGCTCCATCACCCGGTGCGCTCCAGTGCCAGGTCTGCTCTGCCACCCGGCCCGCTCCATCACCCGGTGCGCTCCAGTGCCAGGTCTGCTCTGCCACCCGGCCCGCTCCATTGCCCGGTGCCCTCCAGTGCCAGGTCTGCTCTGCCACCTGGCCCGCTCCATTGCCCGGTGCCCTCCAGTGCCAGGTCTGCTCTGCCACCCGGCCCGCTCCGTTGCCTGGTGCCCTCCAGTGCCAGGTCTGCTCTGCCACCCGTCCCGCTCCATCACCCAGTGCCCTCCAGTGCCAGGTCTGCTCTGCCACCCGGCCCGCTCCGTTGCCTGGTGCACTCCAGTGCCAGGTCTGCTCTGCCACCCGTCCCGCTCCATCACCCAGTGCGCTCCAGTGCCAGGTCTGCTCTGCCACCTGGCCCGCTCCATCACCCAGTGCACTCCAGTGCCAGGTCTGCTGCCGGGCAGCACTATCCTCTTGCCCCTTGGTGATGCCCCAGCTCGCTGCTCTCCCTCCCCCCCAAACTCCATCCTTTGCACCAGCCATCCCACTTCCGTAGGACAAAGGAGTGTCCCTGTGCCCTCCTCTAGCCTGTCCCCCTGCTCCCAGATCTGGCTGACCTAGGATCCCATACTGGCACCAGTGCAGGCCACCAGTCTGTCATGGCACCAACAAGACAGAGCTGTGTTGGGTAGGGTGTGCAGAGGTTGAGGATGTGCTGACCCGTGCTGCCTTGAGTGGGGTGAGCAGAGGCTGGGGATGTGATGGCTGGTGTGCCCCAAGTGGGGTGGGCAGAAGCTGGTCGTGTGATGACTGCTATGCTCTGAGTGGATGTACAGAGGCTGAAGATGGGTGCTGTGGGGTGGCCTGGCCCCAAATAGGCCATGCGAAGGCCAGGGGCGTACCATAGCCTGAGCATCTGGCCACTGCCACTCAGAGCCAATTGCCCCCTTCACCCTGATCAGTGAAGGAGCTAGGGCAGCTTCATCCTGGGGTGTTGCTGCATCGCCCCCTCCCCTCCTCCTTTCCCTCAGGGAGGCTGGGGGAGACTCAGATATTCAAAGTGATTCTTAAAATAAACCCGTGAACTAGATTGCAGGCACTGCCTCTCTCCAGCACGGACCTGGTTGCTGTGGCAACCCCAGACTCTGTTTAGCAGAGACGGGCCAGCATGCTTGGCTCCAGCACCACATTAGGGCCTGAGCTGGGGGTGTCTGCACCCCGTGGTGGGGCCTCCTGGGACCCAAGACATGGGGCTGGGCCTCCCCCAGGACCTGGGTTATGAAGCTGGGCCCCCTCCAGCACTGCTGCCTATAGGGCTAGGAGCCCTGAGATGCATGTCATGGGTCTGGACCCCAGGCATTGGTTGCCATGGGGTTGTGGCCCTCTGGGGTGCTTGCCCTGGGGCTGGGCCCCTAGTTGTTGCTGGCCATGTGACTGCACTCCTGGTGGCATTGATGACATTGCTGGTGGTGGGGTTGGGTGCAGGCGTTGCTGGCTGTGGGGCTGCACCCCCGGATTTGCCGCTCTCCATGGTGCTGACTGGGACCCCCCCCAGGACCCTGGCGGTGGGGCTGGGCCGTGAGACGTCCCTAGCCGTGGGGCTGACAATCCCCTGCAGGGACACAGGCCATGGGGCCACCCCAGGTGTTGCTGGGCGTGAGACTGCCCCCCCCCGGACTTTGGCCATGGGGCTGGACACTGGCTGTGGGGTTGGGACAGGCCCCTGAGGCATCAGCGGCCCTGAGGCTGGATCCCCTCAGGCGTCATTGGCCATGGGGCCGGGCCAGGCCATCCAGGCGCTGGTGGCTGCAGAGGGGCCAAAGGGGTCGGTGGGCCACGTGGGGTGGGCACCAGGCCCAGGTGTGCATCGGGCATCCCGAACAGAGCACAAGCCTTCATCACCGTGTCCTGAGACAGCCGGGCTCGATGGAAATCGCCATGGCAACCAACTAGTTAAGGAGCCTTTCTCATCACCATGGAAACCAGGCCGTGTCATCTCCCGCTCACTGCTCTTTGATGCTCCTGGGACGGCGGAGACAGTCGCAGAGCATGTGCGGGCAGGCGACTGGGGCAGGGGTCGGGCACGGCGCAGCCCTGGGGTGCACGGCGGCCACGCGGCCTGCCCGTGTCTGCCATGGCACCACACCTCCCCACCACGGTGCACGGGCTGGCAGGGCCTGCCCCTCTCACTGGGGCTGCAGACTGTGGAGTTGTTGGCTGTGGGGCTGTAGACTGTGGGGCTATGAGGTCTTGGGCTGTGGGGCTGTAGGCATGGGCTAATGGAGCCATGGGACTATGGGTGGGGTGTCACGGGCTGTGCTGGAGGAAGAGGTGATGTGGTGCCCCAACCAGGGGGGTGCCCTGGTGGTGGTGGCTTTCAGGAAGCATACAGAGATGATGTCAAACCTTGCTGCCAGCAGCACCACACCAGCCCAAGGGCCTGGCCTGTGCAAGTCGTGCACAGACCCCCCCAACCCCACCCCCGTGCTTGCAGCATGTGATGCGGTGCATGGACGCAGATGTGTGCAAGGGGCAGCCCCATGCAGGGAGGCAGGGGCCAGGCTTTCCCTGCCCACTTCCCCCGGAGCCCCAGCTGCTCCTCCCTCGCCTCCCCCACTTGGAGGCAGCGCAACGCAGATTTACGGGAGACTTGCTGTCTTTGGGAGACGTCATTAAAATAGCCGGGGGGGGGGCTGCGTTGTGCACAGGCTGGTCATGAGCAGACTGCAGGCATGGGGGTGTGGGACTGCTCCCAGGGACATGGATACAGCACCTTTCTCTGGACTATCCTGTGTCACCAAACCGACCTGCAGTGCTGGGCAGCCAGGGCCGACACTGCACTGCTGGGTGCTCTGGCAGGGTGCCCGGGGCTGGGCTTGTCACACGAGGTGCAGGGCAGAGGACGTGGGCTGTGTAGGATGCAGCAAGCCCGGGGGCAAGCCGGAGCAACCCCTGGCTCACGCTTTGGCCAGCCAGGCTCCTGGAGCCCAGCAGACCCGTCATGGAGCAGCCGGCGAGCTGGCGCCCGGCTGTGCAGCCGGCTCCTCAGCTGGCAGCGCTGCTGCCCCCCGGCCCTCGCTCACCTGCGCTCTCCCGGGGCAGCCGAGTCCCCTGGGGGCTCTGCACTGCGGACGGCACAGCGCTGCTCCCGGAGCGTGTCTCAGCTCCGCTGCCTGGGGAGTGCGGCCCTGCGAGACGAGGTCACTCGCGTGGCTGCTCCCAGCAGGCCACCCATGCGCTGGACTGCCCGGCTGCCTGCTGCTGCTGCCCTGGGCAGCTGCCTTGGCCCATGCTTGGCCCCACTGCTGGCGAGATGTCTGGGCAGGGCAGTCAGGTGGGACCAAGCCGTCTGCGGGCTGTGTGGGGGCTCTTGCAGATGCAGAAGCTCACAGCCTTCCTGCTACCCCACTGCTGTCCTCCTCCTCCTGGCCCTCTGCTAGCTGGCATCAGCTCATTGGGGCCCCATAGCTGTGGTCCCAGCCCCCTGGGACACTGTCCTGTTGTCCCCCTCCATACCCTGTCCCACACCAGGAGCTGGTAGCAGGGCAGATCCCAGCTGGCACTTGTGTCACCTCCAGACTCCATTTCTGCTCTGACTGTGATGGCAGGACCGTGTCCTGCCTGGAGCCCATAGCAGGCTGTCTGCATTCCTGGAGATGAACAGCATCGTCTCTGTCTTGCTGTGGTGCTGTGGGTGCCATCCCGGCACAAGCTGCTCGCAGGATCGGGGCTGCAGGCTGAGCTGGGTGCCTGCGGCTGCCCGCGGCAGACCCAGCGCTGTGGGCAGTGGAGCTGTGAAGTGGCCAGCCAGCACCTCTAATGAGCTGTGAGGCAGGAGCCATGCAGCTCTTTCCTGGTGATGGCGGGGTGTGAGCGGGGGACACACACTGCCTCAAATGTGTCTCAGTCATGAGAGGGTTGATTGCTGCTTGTGACAGGACAAAGTTGCAGGTCTGCAAGTCTGGCTGCAGAGACACCTGCCCAGGGAGCTTCTTCAAGGATGCTTCCCCCAGGGAGGCTGAGACTGGCCCTGTGCATTGCCCACATGGCAGCTCCCCAGTCACGGCCTCCTTGGTGCTGCCCCACACAGTCAGTGCAGGGGATCTAGGAACCAGGATGTGCTGGGCTGGTCTCAGAGGGCCTGTGGTCTGTGGGGGGCATGGGGTAGTTTGCAGTGATGCAGGAGGCTGTGGCTATGGGTTGCAGCAGTGCAAAAGCTGTAGCTGCAGGCTGTGTGGGTCTGTGATGTGGTGGTTTCTAGCCATCATCATTACCTGGCTCTTCAGGGGCCTTCAGCACAGCTCAGCAGACTCTGTCCTGGGGCTGTTATGGAGGGGACTGGGCAGAAGGGACGGGCATTGCTAGACCGTAGGCCCAGCCATGCTCATGCCAGCTCATGGTCTGGCAGGGGGGATGTGCAGCGTTGTCGTATTGGGTTCTTCCCCTTGTAATTCCCATGCAGCTTGCAGTAAGTGGGGCACTGATGCCATGCATGGCCTGATGCCAGGATCCTGCTTGTGCCCAGGCTTGGGGGCCTCTTGCAGCTGTTCACCAATCCGAATGCCTGGGGAAGGCCACCTGCCTCCCTGTATCCCATCACTCCTCTGGCCATGCCTCTCCTGTTGGCAGCAGCCTCAGACTGTCAGCCTCCTTTCCTGGCATCCTGGGCACTGCCTTGGCTATGTTTGGGCCATCCTAGGCCTCTCTGTGGCCCTGACTGAGCACGATGAGCTGGGTCTCCATGGCTCCATGGTCATGGCAAGTTCCCTTCTTCTCCCTGAGCCCATTGCTGAGGCCCTGTGCAGGGTCTGGGCAGTGCTGTGCTGGGAGTGGGGAGGTCATACCCCCTGGGCCTGGCTCTGAGCTCCATTCTGTCTTCAGGAACAACCAAGAGCTGCTGCTGTCATATTGCCCCCTTGGTGCCAGGGACCTCCCTTTGCTGTGCCATGTACCCCTAAGCCATGCCCCACATCAGTGAGACCCTGTGCAGAGGCTAAACGAATGCAGCGGATAGTGTAGCCCCCACATTCCTGGCAAATCCCAGCCCCTGAAATGGAGCCATAATCCAGGGATTAGGGGATTAGTGGTCTTTCACGTGCTTGCTCCCCCTCCCCCATCTGCTTTAGCAGGAAAATCCCTCTTGTGCCAAGCCCACACTCTGAGGTCTCCTATGTAAAACCACTGTCTTGGTGCTTGGTACCTCTTGGGGCTGGGTGGCCCCCATGCAGCCCCCAATCTGCTGCCCATCTGTCCAGCCATGGCCTCTGTTCATGGGTTGGCTCTGCTCAGCCCACCACATCCCACCTGAGCAGGGAGCAGTGTGGGGAGAGTGCCTTTGTCCTCTGCATCCTGCCTGCATCCCTGGGCTGTGCAAGCTGTGCACCTTGGGCTAGCCCTGTCTCTTGGGACTGAGCCAACCCCTTGCTTCAGCACTGGCTCCTTCTCAAGGTGGAGGGACAGGGCTGTCATGGAGGAGGTGAGGAGAAGGAGCTGCTGCAGCTTGGCTAGGAGTCACTGAGTGGACACAGCCCCACACCCTGGCTTGGCAGCCCTTGGCAGAGAGCAGGGGTGGCAGTGACAAAGTGGAGGTTGGTGACCAAGAGAGAGCTGAAGCAGCATGCTCTGCCCATGGCTGGGGTGGTCTCTGTGCTTCCTGCCTTGCCAGGAGTGTGGTCCCGTGCTGTAGAGAAGTTTGCAAACGAGTTGTGCCTGTGCGGCTCCCTCAGGTGTGCACAGAGCTCAGGGCGGAGTAGACCCTGCTGGAAAGATGTACTGGGTTGAAGGAGCACTCGGAGCCAGGCAAGGGGAGCAGGGATCCTCCTGCAGCCCGAACCTCAGCAGCACTGCACTGCCAGCACCAGTATGGAGCTGCCAGAGCCCACAGCACTCTAGGGATGCAGAGTCCCGGGGTCCTGGCTCCAGCAGGCACAGCAGGGGCTGTGGGCCTCCAGCAGGGCTCATGGAAGGAGGTCAGAGCCCTCCAGGGCAAAGAGCCAAGGCCTGCAAGGTGAGGGTCTGGGAGCATCAGCGCTGCAGAGCAGCTGGCTCTGAACCAGGAGAAAGTAAACAATTAATTACAGCCGTCAAGAAGTAACTAACGCCAGCGGGCTGTCATGATCTCAGCCTGCTCCAGAGAAGATGCTGGGAGCTGCAGCCAGCTCTGGCTCTGATATCCCCCTGAATGAAGTGGGTGAGAGAAGGGTGTAGGGGGACTGTGAGATGATCTGAGGGGTCTGAGCAGGGTTCTTGTCAGCAGCACCAATCCTGAAAGTGTCCATGAGTCCTGCTGCCCTGCTGGTGCTTGGAGTGAGAGGGAAAGGGGCACAGCTGGAGGCAGCAGGGACCTGGGCAGAACTGGCTGAGGTGGGATCAGTCTATTCCCAGTCCTTCTCCAGAGACAACTCCTGGTTGAGTCCCCAGCCCCATGTTTGCAGCTTTTTAGCTCTGAGAGGGCTGCCTGCAGGGAACCCTTGAGGCTCTGCCTGTTGAGGTATTACTCAATGAGGCATAACCCCGGGGCTTTTTGGAGGTCTCCAGGGGAAAGGTTCACTTCTGAGCTTGCTCCCATCTGTGAGCACCTTCCCCTATCCTGCATAGCTGCTGCAGCCCGGCCGAGGTCCGAGGTGTCAGCAGTGCCTTTGCCAGACCCCTGGCCCTGCTCCTGGGCTGTCTGCCCATCCCTCTGTCGGTCCATGGTGCATCCAGCGGAAGGCATTGCTTTAGGTACAGCCAGGGCTGCTGCGGGCTGTTCCTGCTGTTGGGGTAGGAGGGCTTGGCCCCCCCAGTGCCAACCCACCCTGCCTGCAGGCTGGTCCTTGGAGTGGCTGGCACTGCCCTGCCTCAGCACAGCATCTCACAGGAGCTCTCTACCCTTTCTGACTGCCATCCTTGAGCCTGGCAGGGGCTGGGGGCTTCCTTGGGGCTGGGGGATTGTCCTGGCCCCGAGGCCTCACAGAGTCCCTTGAAGACGCATCAGTCCCTTGCTGGAGGAGGGCCTGTTCCACTCCCCCCGCCCCACACACACACAGCTGGGGTTCCCTCGTCCCTTGGTCTCTGCCACAGGCTAATTGAGGGATATGCAGTGGCCGTCCTGCCTGCAGCAGCTGGGAGGGGGGACCTGCAGCCACTGAAGTGCCCTAATTCCTCCCCCAGCTCTGGCTCAGTGAGGCAGAGCAGCACTGCCTGGGGAGGTGGCGTATGGCTCTGCTACAGCTCCTTCCCCCTCCCTCTCCTCTGCCTTCCACTGCTTCCCTCCCCAAAAACCCGACAGGGGATAATGCCTCCTGAATACATGATGAAGTGAGTAGTCAGGCTGGGCTCTGCCGCTGCTGCTGGGAGTGAGTGAGTGTGTGAGTCTGTGCATTGAGGCATCTCTGCACTGCAGCCTCCTCCTACATCCAGCCAGAGAGAAAGAGAAAGGCACGGAGGGAAGGCGGCTTGTTGCAGTACGAGGCACTGGCCCCTACGAAGAAGCAAACCCCTTGCAGCCACCCAAGGAAGGACTGTAACAGCCCCTGAGCAAGGAGGCAGGCAGCAGGCGCCATGCTGAATAACCTGACAGACTGTGAGGATGGTGATGGGGGTGCAAATCAAGGTAAGAAAGCAGCCCTTGGAGGGGCAGGGGAGCAGCAATGCTGAAGGGAGAGCTGGGGGGCAGGGGGCAGACCTCCCCCTGCCCGAACATGGAAGGATAGTCCCCGCATGCTGTTTGGATGATCAGCTAAGCCATAGCCATGGGGATGTGGACAGAAATGTCGTGTTCATCGCTGTGTGTGGCAGCAGAGGCAGTCTGTGCTCGATCCAGGCGCAGAGAGCTGGAGGTCGTGCACAGGCACGGGGAGGGGGCTGCTGCAGCCTCCGGCCCCTGCAGCCCGAGCCGCGGCGGGGCTGGAGCCCGGCAGGAGCCCCCGCCACCGCCGCGACAGGCCGCCCCGGGCAGCGTTATGCCGAGCCGGGAACGCCGTGGCGGCGGGGGCCGTGCGGAGCCCGCGCGGGACGCCGGCGCGGCGGTCCCCGCGGGTCTGCGGCATGCGGTGCCTCCGCGCCGCTCACGGTCCCGGTCCCGGTCCCGGTCCCGGTGCCGCTCCCAGCGCTGCTCCCTTCCCCGCGGTCGGCCGATGCCCCAGAGCTTAGGGTCCTGCTCTCGGCCCCCGCGGCCGGGGCTGCGGAAAACGTCAACGTGGTGGGGCAGCGGCGGGGTGCGCTGAACCCGGCACGGAGCCGCTGCCGGGAAAACCCTCCTCGGGCGGCGGCTGCGGTCCTGCGTCCCGGGCGCTCCTGGGGCAGCCGCAGGACTGCTCGTACCCGGTGCCCCCCGGGGGCGTGAGCCCCCAGTCCCGGCCATCTCCTCCCCCGCCCGGAATACCGCCCCCCGGTCATCGCCTCCGCCGCCCCAGCTGCAGCCCCTCAGCGCGGCTGCCGCCCCCCCGGCTCTAGCTCCTTCCTCCCCCGCCCGGCGGCCGCCCCCGGCTGCCCCCGCTCCGCTCCGCGCCCCGTTCCACCAGGCTCGGCCCGGCCCGGCCCGGCCCCGCGGCCCGCGCCGCCGCTGTCCGCGGTGCTGAAGCGGCCACTGGCCCTTGCGCCGCTCGCGGCGCCGCTCGGGGCTGGCCGCGGCCGCGCCCGGCCGTCCCGTGCCGCTCCGAGCCGCGCCGGGCCGGGCTGGGCGACCGGCGCTGCGGGCGCGCGTCGCGGCGGGCGTGCTGCAGCCCCGGCGCAGTGCAGGCGAGGAGGCCGCTGCGGGCGAGGGGCCGGGGTGCAGCCCGATCGGGGCAGCAGAGCCGGCAGGCCCTGGCAGCGGCTCCGTGGCTATGGTGCTTCGGCCTAAGTGCTCCCGGGGCATCTGCTGGCAGCCGAGCTGCTGCTGAGGCTCCTCGGACCCCTGCAGGGACTTGCCCAGCCCCAGGCACCCAGCAAGCTGAGCAAGTGCAGCATCCTCTCTTGCAAGTGTATCAGTCAGGCACAGGAGTGGGATGGAGCCAGGCAAATGCCGTGATGTGCTCGAGGAGACCTTCAGTCTCCCTCTGACCCCCCCCCCCACTCCCCTGCCAGATCTCCTTGCCGTATCACCTCGTGAGGTCTGTTGAAAGCCCCAGCCAAGAGGGCTGCTGGAGGGGACAGCCAGATCTGGCACTTGCGGCAGAAGTCTCTGGCTGCCTGCAGTGAGGTTTTAGGCACAGCCACTCTCAATGCTATTGTTATTCCCTCTGCTCCACCAATCTGACTGTGTTTATTTGCTTGTTTATTCATGATTCCACTCAAGGTCAGGTCTGGCAGGACTCTTCTGGGGGCACCTTGCCTGCATGGGGGCAGTCACACTGACCCATTGGCAATACCCTTCCCTGGGCTCTGACTCTCTCCTGGTCTCATCCAGCACTGGGATCCATTCTGCTCGTTGCATTTCCATCCTAGGAATGCTGGGCTGCCTGGAGACAGTCATATCTGCCCTGCTGCTTGTAGACTGCATTTCTGGGATCTGACTGGAAGCTTAGACATGGTCCTTTACAGATGGACCACACAAATCTCCCCTGGCACTGGGCTTGGCTAGACAGTCCCTTGTGGGCTGGAGGATGCAGGACTGGAGGAGATGGGTGCCTTTGTGGGACTGGAGAGAGCAGTGGAGTGTATGCAGGAGACATGCACTGCAACCCCCCCCCCCCCCATTCTGCACTGTGCTGAGAGTAGGTGGGCTGGAGAACATTCCCACTGGCGGCTACTGGGCAGGCTTTTGAGTCCCTTCACCCTGCCAAGGGTCTCACAGAGCTCTCTACACAGGGTGTGTCTGGCAGGAAACGTGGCAGAGGGTGATGGCTAAACTGAGACATCCTCTCTCTGCTAGCAGAGATGCCCCCTGCTCTTCCAGGTCCTGCACTAGCTGCTGGCCCCCAGGGATTTGCTGAGACCAGCAGAGGAGCTACTGGGTGCTACTTATGCCATTTCTAACCAAAGGGCCAAGCAGCAGCAGCCCTTCTTCCCATCGCTGCTCTGGACAGCCCAGCAGAGCTCTTCACCAGGGCTGGAAAGGCTCCAGCACTGACAGCCCTGCGAGAGCTGGGGCCATAACAGACCCTCTAGGGAGGCAATGGGGAGCGGGCAAGGCTACTGCCTGCAGTGTCCAGGCTGTCCATTTGCACCATGGTGCTTGGGGTGTGGGAATGTCATCCTCAGCTCTGCTGTAGGCTCCTGTGCCACAGGATAGAGGCACCTGGCTGTTCAAGGAAAGGAGACCCAGCAATAATGGGGAGCTTTGCTGCAGCTTGAGTCCACTGCCATTTCCATGGCAAAGCTCAGGCTAGCAGAGAAGCTGTTTAAACGCAGCCAGCCAAAGCGCCTGTGCTAGAAATCCTGAGCCTGCAGGGCCGACTGATCAAAGAGAGGATAATCCTGGGTTTAGGAAGGAAGAGGATAGGTCTGAAGTAGCAGTTGGTCCAATTTGGGTCAGGCAGTGAAAGAATGCAACCCAAAAGGCCACTCAGTGTGCCTGCTGGCTAGAAGGGTGAAGCACAGCTCTGGGGAAGGGCAGCATCCCGCACCACTGCTGTACTGCACCCCAGGACTTGGCACTGCTGTGCATGCCTGCCAGCATGAGCCAGCGCCACACTGGTCATCTGAGCTGCCTCAGGGCAGGGTGGTCTCTGCCTTGACTGAAGGCTTCTGAGGGCCCCTGGCCTCTCATGAGGCTGTCCTACTATGGGCAGCCAGCAGATACTTCACCAAGGGGAGAGGAAAGCCTAGGTCTGAGCAAACAGGCTGCAGTCCTGTGCAAAGGTACCAGGCACCTCGTAATGGCTCCTTGACCATTTTCATCTGCTTCAGACACCCCCAGGCCCACAGTGCCAGGACCAGTGAGCATGCAGTCTAGACCTCGTGATGGTCAGAGGGTGACAGAAGGGCATTGTGGACTCCCTTCTGCCAGGTGCTCTGGCAAAATGGCAGCAACTGGGAGCATCAGCTCTGGGGGTTATGCTCACTGGGCCCTACAGGGTTGCACAGCACTGCTGGAGCTGTGGAGTGACCCTGGGACTGCTCCTTGTACACAGCAATGGGCAGAGTCCCAGGGAGCTGGAGGAGGCTGCTTACCAGCCAGTGCCATCGAATGCTCTGGCAAAAGTCAAGGTGCCCTGGGCTCCCTGAGATGAGCTTTGATGCATTCCTGTGGCCCAGGCACCTTGAACATGCCTGGCAATGACTGCAGCACTTCTCATCCTTGAGGCTGGTGGCTGGGACTTAGCCAGGGCTTGCTGCGACCAGTGCTGGGCACAGGGTGCCCATCCTGGGCCTGGAGGCGCCTTCTGCGGAGCTGCGGGTGCTGAGCTCAGAGCAGAAGGCTGGGGAGTGCTCGGCAGGTGCTGCACCGCAGCAGGGCAGGGGGACGCCGGCCTGGCAGAGAAGCTCCTGGGGAGGGAGGAAGGTGTCTGGCGGAGTGGGCAGCTGGCGCAGGCTCGCTGAAGCATCCCCTGCCTGGGGGCCTGCAGTGCTCAGCGGTAGTGAGGAAGGTTGTGCTCGCAGGGTGCTGCGGAGGGACAGGCTGGCTGCAGGCAGGCAGGAGCAGCCCGGCGCCTCTGGCAGCAGCTCTTGGGCAGCTCTGGTTAATTAGCCCTTAGGGTTTGTCTGTTGCCCCCCCCTTCCCTCCTCCTGTTTGTGCTCAGTGCCTTGCACCATCTAAAGCGATTAGGCAGGATTTGGGATAAGGGACATGAGGCTTCCCAGCCCAATTTAGGGCTGAGTGAAAAGCCATTAGAAGATCAAATTGTGTTGGTGCTACAGCCCGGCCTCGGCGCTGCCCTGCGAGGCAGACGCAGGCGAAGGCCTGGGCTGCGCTGCTGGCTGCGTGGGGATGATTCCCGGCATCACCAGGGCTCTGGGCTGTCCAGGCACCACACTGGGGCAGGCCATGGGGTTGGGCTGGGGATGCCCCAGGCATGCAGGGTGGGAGGGTAACTCCGCTGCGAGCGATACCCGCACCGGGGCTGTTGTTTCCCTGCCAGCAATCCAGCCGCGAGCCCTTCCAACTGCCGCAGCAAATTAAAAGGCCGATTCATGTTGAGTGATCCCTGGGGAGGGGAGAGGCAGCTCAATGCTGGGATCGAAGCCTGGCACTTGCTCGGCTCTGCTCCTTTCGCGGCCACCTCTCCCCCGGGCCCACAGTGGGGCTGCCCTCCGGCCGCCGCGCTGCCCAGCCCGTGCCCATCCCGGGGCCCTGGTGCCTCTGCCTGGTGCCGCCCGTCCCCTGGCTGTGCTGGCACAGCTGAGGCACGGGCAGGCCCCAGTGGTGTGGGTGACCGTTGGGTCCCTGGCCGCGGTGGCAGGCGCGATCCCAGGGCCAGGAGGCATCGCGGTCTTGGTGCTGCTGGGCAGGGGCTGGCCGAGGTGGTGGCTGCGCTGGTGCAGGGGGGCCGGGACGGACACCGTCCAGGACGGGTGCATCAGCTGCGTGCAGCTCTGCCCACACTGGGCGCAGCAGCTGCCGCGAAGGGCTGCACCAGCCCCTTTGCTGCAAAATGCTCTCGGGCAGGAGCCTGGAGCTTGTCCATCGCCTGGGACCCCAGCGGTGGCACTCAACTCCTTGCAGGCTGCGGGGCTGGCGGCGCGCGGGGGCAGCTGTGGCCCGCCATGGGCGACGGGGACCCCGTGGTCGGAGCGTGGTGGCTGGAGGCGCCGGGCGCGAGGGCAGCCGCGGGGCAGCGCGCTGCGGTGGCGCGCCGGGAGGGCGGCCCGGCGCGAGGCCCGCGGCGCAGCGCGAGCCGCCGCTGCGGGATGCGCTGCCGGGGGCTCGGGGCAGCATCGCGCGTTTGCGGCCGGGTTCTGCCGGCAGGGCCGGGGGCTGCCGGCAGGGCTGGCCGGGGGGCCGGGAGCCCCGCGGCTGGGGCTGGCCGGCTGTGCCCTTACGTAAGAGCCATAGGAGCCGGAGCCGGGCTGCATGTCCGCGCTGGCGCCGGCGAGCCGTTGCCATGGAAACCGGCCCGGTGATGTCGGCGGCCCGGTGCCGCGCGGCGCGGGCGCCCGGCGGGTCCCCGCAGCCGCACGCAGCAGCCGTCCTGGCGCGGAGCCCCTGGGGCCGCGTTCCCCCCCCCGCCCCGCGGCACCCGCGTGCTGGCCCTTGCTGCCGCTCTCGGTGCTCGACCGCGGCCGCCAGCGCAGGGGCCTCTGGCCAGCCCGCAGCCATCGCCGTCGTGCTGTGCTGCGGGGCTGGGGATCCCCTGCTGTCAGCCGCGATGGAGTCCCCATTTGCCTGGTGTTTACTGAATTTCTGCGCTTTCCTCAGAGCCCTTGATGGTGGATTTCAAGTGCGGTGAGCCGGCTGCATGTGTGTCTGTGTACAAGGCCGTTACATAAGGTTTACTTCATACAATGCATTTAAAACAAAGCTGGACTATAAAATAGTGGCTTGGCTCTGTGCTGACAGCTCCCCTCTTACAGAAAGCATTGGCTGGTTGGCAGCAGGGCACAGATCACACTTGTCCATGCGCATCCCTGGTGCAGCCCTAGCAGGCACAGAGTGCAACCCTGGTGCAGCCCTGGAGGACATGGAGCACATCCCTGGTGCAGCCCTGGAGGGCACAGAGTGCAGCCCTGGTGCAGCCCTGACGGGCGTGCAGTGCAGCCCTGGTGCAGGCCTGGCAGGTACAGAGCGCATCCCTGGCGCAGTCTTGGCAGGGATGGAGCACATCCCTGGTGCAGCCCTGGCCATGCCCGTGTGAGCCAGTGGTTGCTCCACCAGGAAGAGCCGGCTGCGGGGTGGGCTGGGCTGCAGTGGCCTCGTTCCCCCATCGTGCGTCCTCTGCCGCAGCTGCTGGGGGTCGAGCCATGTGGGTCTGGGCACTGCTGTCCCCCAGCCCTTCCAGCCACAGCCTCTGCCCCACTGCCGCCCTGTGGGCCAGCTGCGGCTGGAGGGGCTCTGCCCGCAGCCCAGGCCCTGCCGCCAGGACCGCGGCTGCTCCTGCTGCTTCGCACCGCCGCAGCTCGGAGGCGCGGGCTGCTGCCGGAGCTGGAGTGTTCGCCCGTGCGTGGGTCGGCCTCACCTGCGGCGCCGGGGGTTTCACTTCCCGACTGGTCAGGAACGCCGCGTCTGGCGGAGGAGATTGCAGATGATGAATCACTGCCTCGCGCAGGAAAACTAGCTCCAAGGATCCCAAACGTGAGTCAACTAGCAGGAGGCAGGCAGTCTTTGAGGGAGTCCGGGCTGCCCCGGGCCGCTGTGGTTGCGGCCAGCTGCCTCCTCCCCAGCTCGCGCGTGGCCCGTGCGTGCGGCCCGCCGAGGGGATCGCTCTTGCCGGCTGCTGTGGCTACGCCGCCGCCGAGGCGGGTGGCCGGCCCCGTGCTGCCGCTCTGCGCGTCAGCAGGGCCAGCACGCTGCTGCCGGTGCGGGCGCTGCGTCCTCCCAGCCCCGTGGGCCCACGGGATCACCAAGCAGGGATTTTAATTCCACTGCCAGAGCTCAGACCCTGCTCCAGCAGCAAGCCCAGGTGCACTGCTGCAAGGGCAATGCAGCAGGCGATGCATTTCCTGCTCGCCCCTCGGTCAGTGTTGCCCAGAGCCGTCTGGAGAGGGGCTAGTCCTGGGATGCTCTGCTCTCCTTGCCCTCCGGGGCGGCTCGGGGGAGGCAGTGTGCCAAGCCTCTCTGTCAAGTGTGGTTTCATTTGGTTTCCTGCTCATGGGCATTTCTAAGCTGGGCAGCGCCGTGCGCTCCTCCCGCCGCCCCTTCCCTTCTTTGCTGTTCACGGGCTCTGCCACTGCTCTGAGAAATGCGCCACTCAAACAGCATCCATGCTAGCTGCTGCTTTATTTCCACCCTGATTTATTTGTGCCGCTCTGCAGCTCTCTGCTGCTTTCTTTGCTATTAAGCCTGACTCCCGGTTTCTTGCGAGCGAGGTCATTAACGCAGTGAGCAGCCGCGGCCCCTTCCCGGCACATCTGCGCGTTCTGCACTGTTCTAGACAGATCTGCTGCCCCGGGGCAGCGCAGCGGCTGCCCTTGGTGGCGGCAGCCCCGGACGCCTCCTCGCCGTGCGGCACGGGCCGCGAGGCCGCGGTCCCCGCTTGGCTCTCGCAGCGCAGCCGAGTGCCGGTGCCGTCAGGGCAGGTCCCGTCTCTGCCGTGCGCTGCTGGCAGCACAGGCGTGCCCGCCCCGAGGGCGTCCAGAGCCGATGAGTTATTGCTGCCGGGCCTGTCCTTTGGGAGGGCCGCGGGCCGGTTCCCTCTGGATCCACACCAGTCACTTTGCCCGGCGCCGGCACGGCACGGACGCGCTCCGGCGCGCCGCACTCGGTGAGCCCAGACGGTCAGGGCAGCGCGGGCTCCCCAGGGCCCGGCCGCCTGCACCGGTGCATCCCGGCCGGCGGCAGGGTCTGGCCAGCTGCGATCGGCGTGCTGAGGCTGCCAGGCAAAACGCGGCTGGGACGTGGGCAGGCCACTGCCGCCAGCCCTGGGAGCAGGGCTCAGCACCCTCCCGCGGGTCCCTGGGGGCCCTTCCAGCATGGGCCGCGCTGCGGTGCATCGCAGTGCCGATGCCACCCGACACGGCCAGATTCGCCCGCCCAGCACAGTGGTCTGGCCAGGACCAGGGACTGGGCCCGAGCATCCGCAGCCTGGTGGCAAGGACCAGCCAGCTCAGCGCTGTGTCTGCGTCTGCAGGTGATGGCAATCCCAAGGAGAGCAGCCCCTTCATCAACAGCACAGACCTGGAGAAGGGCAAAGAGTACGACGGCAAGAACATGGCCCTCTTTGAGGTAGGGTGAGGGGCAGGGATGGGACGGGTGGTCACTGGGGAGAGGCCACCCCGGGCGGCCACCCCAACCCGGGCCGTGGCAGCACACCTTCCTGTGAGCCAGGCGAGGCCAGGGTATGGGCACGCAGCCTGAGCAGGGCAGGGGCTCTGCAGAGGCCATGGTCCTGCTTTCAGGATGTGCTGGGGACACCAGGCTGGTGCAAGGCTCTGGGAGGGACATTCAAGATCCTCTGTGTCCATGGGTCCTGTTGGGATGCTGGGGCTGCCTCTCACCTCCCCGGCTCTGCTTCCAACAGGAGGAGATGGACACCAGCCCGATGGTCTCATCCCTGCTGAGCGGACTGGCCAACTACACCAACCTGCCGCAGGGCAGCCGGGAGCACGAGGAGGCCGAGAACAATGACGGTGGCAAGAAGAAGCCGGTGCAGGTGAGGGTCATGCTAGTGTTGCTGCCCCTCTCTCCTTGCCCATGCGGGGCAATCCTGGTGCCGTGCTCCCATGGACTGGCTGCAGGGGAAGCTGAGCCCCATGGCCCCTGTGGGGGGGATGATTTCACCTCAAGTTCCTGGCTGCTCAGATCCCTGCAAAGAGCTTTGCAGGAGGAGTAGGACCCGTTGCTGCTCTATCTGCTGCTGCCCAGCCGTGCTCCATGCAGAGCGGTCGCCCAGCCCCGCTTGCATCTGCCCCAGCTGCTCCCTTGCCTGTCCCAGCGTGTGCCAGCCCATCCTGCTGGGCGAGCTGGGCTCGTGAGCTGCTGACAGCTCCACACTCCCTCCACAGGCTCCACGGATGGGCACCTTCATGGGCGTCTACCTGCCCTGCCTGCAGAACATCTTCGGGGTGATCCTGTTCCTGCGCCTCACCTGGGTTGTGGGAATTGCCGGCATCATGGAGTCCTTCTGCATGGTCTTCCTCTGCTGCTCCTGTGTGAGTGAAGGCATTGAGGCTTCCTGGCCCCGTCAGCCCTGTCCCAGGATCCAGGATCTCCTGCTGGGTTAGGGATGCAGCAGCCAGGCTGATCTCTGCTGCCCTCGGGAACAGCCAGGCCTGTCCAGGGTGCAGAGAGGAGCAGCAGGGCTCACGGCATTAAGAGTCCGTGTTCTGCTGCCTGCACATCTGCATGGCCAGGGCTCCTGTCCCATTTAACTGCAAGGAGAAAACCTCCCGGCTTCACAACAGAGTTAAAAGTAAAATGGTGTTTTAATTGTGACCCAGATCACACCTGCAGTGTAGGTGGGGCGGGGGGTATCTGATGCACTGGGACCTGCAGGCAATTAGTTGCCTTTTTAGGAAAATGGCCCTAAATGGAGGGTTGGGAGAACCAAACACAAGTGGCCTCCTGCACAGCCCAGAGACCCTCGCCGCCCTCCCAGCACTGCTGGTCCCTCAGAGGGGCTCATGGCCCCTCTGGCTGCTTGGCCTGGCCTGGCTCCCCTGCCACCCCAGCACTCCCCGGGGAGCCCCCCCCATTCTGCCACAGTCCTGTGGACCCTCTCATCCCACTGCAACCCCCCATCATCCCACTGTGGCTTGGAGAGCCCCCCCCCATCCTTCCACGGCCCTGTGTACCCCCGCACCCTGCTGTGCCCCCCCCCAGTGTCCCACCGTGGCCCCAGGGACCCCCACATGCTGCTGTGGCCGCAGAGACCCCCATGTCCCAGTGCTGGCTGGTGCCCAGCTCTCCCCTCCTGTCCGGGCGAGGGGGGGCCTCTCTGCCCAGTGTCTGATGCTGCGTTTCTTCCTGCAGACGATGCTCACAGCCATTTCCATGAGTGCGATTGCCACCAACGGTGTGGTGCCAGGTACGGCCGCGTCCGTGTCTGTGACTCCTTAGGGCAAAGGGAGCGGGCTCTGCCCGGGGGTGGGTGCTTGCGGGGGTCTCCTGTGCACCCCAGCAGGGCAGGACCAAGCTCAGCAAAGGGCTTTTCCTGGGGAGCATCCCCCGCGCTGTCCCTGCCCTGTGCGGGATGGCAGGCGCCGCGGGGAGAGCTGCCCCCGGCCGGCCGGCCGCCACCAGCCCGGCATGCATTCCCGTTTCCCCGGCCGGGCGGGAGGCTTTGTGCCGTCCCCGGAGCTGGGAGGTGCAGATGGCAGCGAAAGCCGATGGCAGTGAAAGCCGAGAGCCGTCAGACGCAGCTCCACCCTCCGCCAGACTGGAGAGGCCGCGGGGGGAGCAGCTTCCCCACGGCAGAGCCCGGGAGCAATGCGGGAGGAGGTGGGAGCCGGGTGCTGCCGGGGCGCCGGGAGTGGGGGCAGCACGTCCTGCCGCACACCCCGGCTGCTCCGCACTGCGTGGGACGGGGACGCGGTGCGAGGGCCCGCAGCGCCCGGTGCCCGTGGGGCGCCGGCTCCGCTGCCGGCAGGAGCGGGATGTGGGATGTCCCAGGCTGCGCTCTTCCCCGGCAGCGCCGCGAGGAGCTGGGAGAGGGCCCAGCTGTGCCGTTGAAGCTGCTGGGCTGCACGGCACCGGCACAGCGCCGACAGCCCTGCGCAGGGTGTAATTAAAGCTATTTATCATCCTGCCGCCGTGGCGGGACCATTGATCCCTGCCGGCAGGCTCTAAGGGCTCCTCTGGGAGGACGAGGACGGAGCAGGCCATGGCCCTTGTCCCTGGGGCCCCAGCACCTGCCTGCACTTGCAGGGGACACGTGTCCCCGCTGCCTTCACTGGGCTCCCGGGGAAGCTTCTGCAGCCCAGCAGCTCCCGGGCTCCCGGTGCCAGGAGTGGCCAAGCCCCAGGGCCTGCGTCAGCTCCATGCTGGAGCACACGATGCCATGGGGGCCCGAGGATGCTCCGGCTCCATCCCACCCTCCAGGACACCCAGCAGAGCTGACAGGTCTATGCACTAGGGATGGAGCTTGTGAGTCTTGCTGGAACCAACCCTTTGCTCTCTCCCTGGCAGCGGGTGGCTCCTACTACATGATCTCGCGGTCCCTGGGGCCGGAGTTCGGCGGGGCTGTAGGGCTCTGCTTCTACCTGGGCACCACCTTTGCTGGCGCCATGTACATCCTGGGCACCATCGAAATCCTGCTGGTAAGTGCCGCACGCCTTGCCTCCCCGAGTGGTGCCAAGGGCTCGCATCCTCCCGGGGCCTGGGCTGCCCGTGTTGCCTGCCCCCAGACCAGCTCCTGGCCTCCCGGCAGGGAGTCCAGTCCTTGCAGTGGGAGCAGCCATGTCCAAGGCTCTTCCCTGGTTCTGATCCACATGAGGCTGTTTCCAGGCAGTGAGACCGTGTCTCTCTTCCAGGCCTACATCTTCCCAGCCATGGCGATCTTCAAGGCGGAGGATGCCAGTGGGGAGGCAGCAGCGATGCTCAACAACATGCGTGTGTATGGCACCTGCGTGCTCACCTGCATGGCCACCGTGGTGTTTGTGGGAGTAAAGTACGTCAACAAGTTTGCCCTGGTCTTCCTGGGCTGTGTCATCCTCTCCATTCTGGCCATCTACGCCGGTGTCATTAAGTCGGCCTTCGACCCGCCAAGCTTCCCGTGAGTACCACGTCCCCGGAGCTGCTGTGGGGCCGGGCTCAGTGGGCAGCCTCCCGAGCACCTCTCCCTGCCCAGGATCTGCCTCCTGGGCAACAGGACCCTGTCGCGCCACGGCTTCGACATCTGCACCAAGCTGGTGGTGGAGGGCAACGAGACAGTGGGCTCCAAGCTCTGGGAGCTGTTCTGCACCTCCCGCTTCCTCAACGCCACCTGCGACGAGTACTTCAGCATGAACAACGTGACTGAGATCGAGGGCATCCCTGGAGCTGCCAGCGGCCTCATCCAAGGTGGGCACGCAGCGGCGGCGCGCGGCAGGGATGGTGCATCGTGCAGGCCCCTGCCCACCCCTGCAGAGCCGCGGCCGGGCGCGAAGGCCTCGTGTGCACGGCGGCCCCGCCTGCGGGGCCTGGCAGAGAGGGGTCCGGGCCGTCCGGTTCAGTGCCGCGGCGTGAGCTTGAGCACCGGGATAGCCGGCCGCTCCGGCACGCCGCCCCGCGCTCCTCAGCCAGGGGTTGTATTGGCCAGACACCAGCGATGGGGCCTGTTAATGAGGGTGATGGGAAGAGCAGGGCTAAATCCACCTTGCTGCCACCCCTGCACGTTCCCACCGGGCTGCTCAGCCCGCTTGAGCACAAGGAGCCGTGCTCACGCGGCGAGGCGCCGGCAGTGCGAAGCGGGTCCCGCGCCACGGCTCCGAGCCGAGCGCTACGGCTGCTCTGTACACGCTCGGTGCGAGCTAGACCGCAGCAAGACAGCCCAGAAGATGTTCAAGGGCTGGAGGCAAATAAATCCTCCCTTTGTTTCCTCTTGGCCTTCGGAAGGCATGATATTGATCTGAGGTTTAGCGAGGAGTAATCGCCCCTCGGGGGTACTTATCTGCCGCTGGAATACGCGCATTAGGGAGCAGGAGTTACTCCGCAGCCGGGCCTGGAGAGAGGCCAGGGCCACAGGAAACCTCATGAATTTGCTGGGTGGAGCCACTTCTGACCTGTTTTTCTCAAGTTGCTGGTACATCTGCCCAGTGCACACGGCGCTTGGCTGGTGGCGGTGGCTGATGCGCCTTGCTGTGCTCAGGGGTGTTTGCAGGGACAGTCCGTGGCGGGGCAGTTCAGGGCCAGTCCCACGGCCAGCGCATGGGTCGGGGAGCGCACGTCCCCGTCAGGCATGGCGCGGGGCAGGAGCCGGCGCGCGCGGGCAGGGCTCGCGTGCCGCGGGGCGGGCGCCGGGGGCCGCGGGGCGGGCGCCGGGGGCCGGCGCGCTGCCTGCCCCGCGCCGTGGCCGTGCGGACCCGGGCGCGGGAGGTCAGGCTTCACTAACCGCGCGGCCCCCGGGGCTACGGCTGCCAGGCCGCGTAAACGGGGTTTGGTGGAACTCGTTTGCTAGATGTTCAGGGCACTCTTGACGACTTTGCGTGCTGAAGTCTAATGGGGCAGATAACGAGTCCCGGCTGTGGGCGCAGCCCGGGCCCGCTGGAGATGCGCCTGCCCGGGGAGGCTGCGCGCGCCCCGGGCCCCGGCAGCCGGTCTGCGCGGTGCAGCCGTCAGCAAACGCTCTCGCTTTGCCGGAGCAAAGCAGCACCCGGAGCCTCCACCGGCCTCTTTGCAGCCGTGTCGGAAGCGCTGGCTGGTTTCTGCTGCTCTAGTTTCTCGCTCGGAGCTGTGGCCGCGGCAGCACGCAGAGGACGGCTAAGCCTGTTACATCAGCCCTGAACTCGTAATCCCATCAAAAACATTATCAAGTTACTTTGACACGATCCACTTTCCTTAAACCTGTGTTGATCAGCATTAATTATATTACCCTCTTAATTATTTGCTGCTGGAATCCCATGTCAGCTGCTCCAGTATCTTGCCAGGGAGGGTGCCAGGGGCAGGACCGTCCCTGTTCTGGCCGGTCTGTCCGTGCGTCCCCGTGCGGAGGCGTCCACGCGAGCATCCGTGTGGGGCTGAGCTCGGCGGCTGCCGCCCGCGGCACCGGCTGCTCACGCGGCCCGCGCCGGGCGCTCCCTCGCAGAGAACCTCTGGAGCTCCTACCTGACCAAGGGCGTCATCGTGGAGAAGCGGGGGCTGCCCTCCGTGAGCCCCCCCGACACCCCCGTGGACATGGACCAGCCCTACGTCTTCAGCGACATGACGTCCTACTTCACGCTGCTCGTCGGCATCTACTTCCCCTCGGTCACAGGTGGGCGCGGGGCAGCGGCACGCGCGGTCCCGCACGTGCGCCCACCGGAGCCGGAGCCGGAGCCGGTGCCGGGCGCCGGCAGCGGGGGCGGATCACGGCCCGTTCCTCCCACGCAGCCTCCCGAGCTGCGCGCAGCACACCTCCGCGCTGACGTCGCCAGCGGCTCCCTTATTTATAGCTTTCCCGTGGGAGGAGAGCCCCCGTCCGCCCCCGACGCCGCCTTCGCGCCGCCGGGCTCCCGCGCCCGTCCCCAGCGGGAGCCGCCCGGGAGGGTCCCGGCGGTGGCGGAACCGCCCCGAGCACCGACCCCCGGCGCCTTCCCGCCCGGCGCTCGCTTACCCCGGGCCGTGGTTTTCCCGTGGATTTGTGTCGCGTGAATCGCGCGGGCTGAGCTGCAGGTAGCCGGTTCCCCGCTGCGGGACCCCGCTTGGCCCTCGCCCTGCCGTCCCAGCCCTGCAGCCTCTTCCCCGTGCGCGGCTGAGGCCCCGCTCTTTCCTGTGACTGCTGCAATTACTATCCCTGCTTGAGCTAATTAAGGGCTAATGAGACAAGTCACATAAGTGAGTTTTGAGACTAATCCTCGAGCGGCCTCAGGTCCGGGTCAAGAGGGAGAGTGCTGGTGGGATGCGGGGTGTGGGCCAGGAGGGACGGCCCCGGCGCGCTCGGACACGGCCCTGGGCTACCCCAGCGCCTGTGGTGCCCGCGGTGCCGGCCTTGGGCCTGGCTCTGCTGGCCGGGAACCCCGTGGCACCTTCCCTCCCTCCCCAGGGATCATGGCTGGCTCCAACCGCTCGGGAGACCTGCGCGACGCACAGAAGTCCATCCCCACGGGCACCATCCTGGCCATCGCCACCACCTCGGCTGTCTGTATCCTTGCAGCACCTGGCTAAGGCGGGCGCGGAGGACAGCCCGGGGCCAAGGGCAGAGCAAGGCTCCGGAGGGCAGCCAGGGCCTCGGGGAGATGGTCCAGGACCCAGCGCCCCGGCAGGGGAGAGGGGCTCTGCTGCCCACCCGCGGGTCACACAGCACCAGGGCCGGGGTCCAGCCGGGGCAGGGCCGGGCGCAGGGGCTTTGCATCATCCAGGCTCTCCTTGACGGTGCGGCAGACATCAGCTCCGTGGTTCTCTTCGGGGCGTGCATCGAGGGGGTTGTCCTCCGAGACAAGTGAGTGCCTTCACCTGGCCAACCCCGAGGGGCGTGGGGGATGGGGCTCCCGGGATGCGCCCCCCCCCAGCAGGGCCCAGCTGGGCAGAGGGTGCTGCAACTGGGAGCCACTGGGTGGGTGTGGCAGCACTGGAGGGATGGGGTGGGATGGGATGGAGTGGAGTGGGGTGGAGTAGGAAGACTGGGGTGGGATGGGATGGGAAGAGGTAGGATGGGATGGGATGGGATGGGATGGGAGGAGATAGAATGAGGTGGGGTGGATGGAGTGGAGTGGAGTGGGAGGATTGGGGTGGGATGGGATGGGAGGAGGTGGGAGGAGATGGGATAAGGTGGGGTGGTATGGCATGGCATGGGGTGGGGTGGGTTGGGAGGATCGGGGGTGGGATGAGATGGGATGGCAGTGGGGCTGCCACATCGGATAAGGCCAGGCTCTGGTGAGGTCCATGGCTGGTAAGAGGCTCTTGGGGGGCTCGTGTGCCCTACGCTGCCCTCCCCTGGGTGCATGTTTTGCAGCACCTCGGCAGCTGGGACGCGTGCAGCGCGCTTGTTTGCCGACAGCCAGGGCTGCCGGCGCGGCGCGGCGCGGTGCGGCGCCTATATAGGGCACCCGCTCGCCGTGTGCCACGCTGACACTTCTGGGTCGCCAGCACCAACACAGGCTGCATCCAAGTCACATGCGGCCTTGATTGACCCCTCCTGGCATAGGGAACAGGGATCCCTGGGGCCCATCTGCCCCGTCGCCCGTGGGACGGGGAGACCCCTCGCCCCCGCGGCGCTGGCGAGGGGCTCTGGGGTGGGTCCGGTCCTGCTGCCGTCCCGCCAGGGCCGGGGCGGCAGGGCCAGGCTCGGCCGCCACTGGGGCTGCGGGTGACTCCGGTGCCCTGCAGGTTCGGCGAGGCCGTGAACGGGAACCTGGTGGTTGGCACCCTGGCGTGGCCGTCCCCGTGGGTCATCGTCATCGGCTCCTTCTTCTCCACGTGCGGGGCCGGGCTGCAGAGCCTCACCGGAGCCCCCCGCCTGCTGCAAGCCATCTCCAGGGACGGCATCGTGCCCTTCCTCAGGGTAGGCGGCTCCCACCACGTCCAACCACACGTCCCGCGCTCTGGCAGTGCCCGGGACGGCCGGCAGCGGAGCCCCGCGGGCGCCACGCACCCTCCCGCCACCGCGCGTCCTTGTCCTGCTGGGAGCCGGCGCCGACGGGTCCGGACGCGGCGGGTCGGGGGGGAGGAGAGCTCCAAGAAAGGTCGGGATCGCCCTCCCCCCACTGCCTCTGTGCCGCTTAATATTTTATCTGCTCTCTGAAGACGTGTTTTTTGCAGCCTCATCTCTCCAAATCCAAACCGACAGCTCCCCCCAGGGAAGAGCAGGCTAATTTTAACCTCGCTCCCTCACCCTGCCAACCATATTCTGAGCGTTCGCTTGAGGAACGCAGTCTGCCCGCCCCACGCATCTGGGCACACGTCCGGGCACGCGCCCCCGGCTCCCAGGGCCACCGGCCCGTCCCCTCCGCCCTGCCGCCCCGGCTGCTCGCGCTGTGCCGGCACGGCCCCGCGCGCTGCAGCTGCTCGCCCGCCAGCGCTGTGTCCGGGCTGGGTGCGGGGGCCTGGCCCTTGCCAGCCATGGCCAGGCTGAGCTGGGCTCGCCGCCACCGTGCACCGTGGGCACGGGTGCCAGGGACCCCGGGGCGGTCAAGGCAGGGACGGCGTGTTGGGGACACCCTGTGCCGGGACCCTCTCTGAGCCCCCAGACCCCTGCACTGCCACCCCACCAGGAGCAGCCCCGCCAGGACACGCTCGCAGACACCTGCGAGTCCGTGCCACGGTGTGCCCGGGCTCCTCCGGGGCTCTCGTCCGCGAGCCGCGCGGCGCCAGCCTCAGCTGCCTCCTAACGCTTCCTCGCCTGCCTTGCTCCCAGGTCTTTGGCCACGGCAAAGCCAACGGGGAGCCGACGTGGGCGCTGCTGCTCACTGCCTGCATCTGTGAGATCGGGATCCTGATCGCGTCCCTGGACGAGGTGGCTCCTATCCTGTCCATGTAGGCAGCGTGCTCGGGCCGCGCGCACCTTCGGCGAGTGGTGGTGGGGCCCCGCGGCCCCTCATGCCCCTGGCTCCCGGTGGGGCTCGGGGGGGGGGGGGGGAGGGCAATCTTGCACCCTCCTGGCACCCGCAGCCCTGGCCTCTGGCAGGGACAAGCCCCCGGGGCGCCTGAGGACGCTCCTTGGTGGCAGCCTGCTCTGTGCCCAGGTCCCCCCCAGCGCCCCCCGTGCCCCTTCCAGCATAGTTTCCAGGGAAAACCCAGCATGAAGCCTGGATGCTGGTGCCCATGGGCAGGGGCCCGTCCGGCTCTGGGACGCGCAGGGGGCCCCGCCGCCTTCCTGCTCCTGCTGGCGGCTCGGGGCATCCGGCTCAGCCTCCCTTTCTCCCCTGCAGGTTTTTCCTCATGTGCTACATGTTTGTCAACCTGGCGTGCGCGGTGCAGACCCTTCTCCGGACGCCCAACTGGCGGCCCCGCTTCCGCTACTACCACTGGTGAGCGGGGCTGTGCCGTGCTGTGCCGGGGCACCGGGGCTGCACTGGGGTGCTGACAGCACTGTGCTCTGCTGCAGGACCCTCTCCTTCCTGGGCATGAGCCTGTGCCTGGCACTGATGTTCATCTGCTCCTGGTACTACGCGCTGGTGGCCATGCTCATCGCCGGCCTCATCTACAAGTACATCGAGTATCGCGGGTAAGGGTGCTGCGTGCCGCCCCACAGCACGGCTGAGGCACCGCTCCACGCCGAGGGTCCTGCCAGGCGCTCGTCGCTGCTGGGTCTCGGCTCTGCTCCAGCCCTGGGAGCTGTGGCCGTCTGGTGGCATTTCCCCGTCCGCTGCCTTCCCACAGGGCGGAGAAGGAGTGGGGCGATGGGATCCGAGGGCTGTCGTTGAGCGCGGCCCGCTACGCACTGCTCCGACTGGAGGAGGGGCCCCCGCACACCAAGAACTGGAGGTGAGGCCATGGAGCACATGCAGGGCATCCCGGGGCCTGGCGTGGCACCTGGGCCAGCAGCGTGGTGGGCTGAGCCGTGGGGGACTGGGCTGCACGGGTGCAAGCGACTGGGGTGCTGGAGACTAGGCACTACATGGGTGCAGGGGACCGGGGCTGTGTAGGTGCAGGGGAATGGGTGCTGGGGACTGGGCACTGCACGGGTGCAGGGGACCGAGGTGCAGGGAACCGGGGCTATGTGGGTGCAGGGACCAGAGCTGCATGGGTGCAGGGCACTGGGGTGCAGGAGACCGGGGCTGCATGGGTGCAGGGACCAGAGCTGCATGGGTGCAGGGCACTGGGGTGCAGGGGACCGGGGCTGTGTGTGAGCAGGGACCAGAGCTGCATGAGTGCAGGGGACCGAGGTGCAGGGGACCGGGGCTGCGTGGATGTAGGGACCAGAGCTGCATGGGTGCAGGGGACCGAGGTGCAGGGGACCGGGGCTGTGTGTGAGCAGGGACCAGAGCTGCATGGGTGCAGGGGACCGAGGTGCAGGGGACCGGGGCTGCATGGGTGCAGGGACCAGAGCTGCATGGGTGCAGGGGACCGAGGTGCAGGGGACCGGGGCTGTGTGTGAGCAGGGACCAGAGCTGCATGAGTGCAGGGGACCGAGGTGCAGGGGACCGGGGCTGCATGGGTGCAGGGACCAGAGCTGCATGGGTGCAGGGGACCGAGGTGCAGGGGACCGGGGCTGTGTGGGTGCAGGGACCAGAGCTGCATGGGTGCAGGGGACCGAGGTGCAGGGGACTGGGGCTGCGTGGGTGTAGGGACCAGAGCTGCATGGGTGCAGGGCACTGGGGTGCAGGGGACCGGGGCTGCGTGGGTGCAGGGACCAGAGCTGCATGGGTGCAGGGCACTGGGGTGCAGGGGACTGGGGCTGCGTGGGTGCAGGGACCAGAGCTGCATGGGTGCAGGGCACTGGGGTGCAGGGGACCGGGGCTGTGTGGGTGCATGGGGCCACACGGGCGTGCGGGTCCCGGCGCTGCGCAGCTCTGACCGCAGAACCTTCCTTCCAGGCCCCAGCTGCTGGTTCTGGTCCGCGCGGATCAGGAGCAGAACGTGGTGCACCCACAGCTCCTGTCCTTCACTTCACAGCTCAAAGCCGGCAAGGGCCTCACCATTGTGGCTTCTGTGCTGGAAGGCACCTTCCTGGACAACCACCCGCAGGCACAGCGGGCCGAGGAGGTGAGGACCCTTGCGCCGGTATGGCCAGGGGACCCCGCTCCGTGGCTGCTCCCGGCCCGGCAGTGCGTGCCTGCGCCGTGGGGACGCGCCGCTCCGCGGGGCTGCGGGCGCCGCCAGGACCCTCGGACCCCTGCGCCTCCCGCGGCGCCTCCCGCCTCCCCGGCGCCTGCAGCCCGGCCCCTCCCGGCAGGGCGGGCGGCGAAACGGGGCCCCCCCGCCGGCGCGGCCGCCCCCCCGCCCCCCCGCACCAGCCAGCCGGCGCATTAATGAGATTAAGCGCTCGCGAGCAAACAGTTTCTCTCCCATGCAGACATGTTATAATTTCTCTGAGTAAATAATTCTAATTGCTGCCCCGCCGCAGCCCTGGCACGGGGACGCCCTGCACGCGGCACCGCTCGCAGCCGCGCGCCAGCTCCGCTCGCAGCCCGGCATCGCTGCTCCCGGCCCGGGGAGCCGGCCCGCCGTGGGGCCGGCACCCTGCGCCCCACAGGCACCCCGCGTCCGGCACCCCACAGACAGCACCCATGGACACCCTGCATGCCACAGCCTGCACCCTGCATCCTGCACCCCACAGCCAGCACCACCCCAGACACCTCGCATCCCACAATCTGTGCCCTACATCCTGCACCCCACAGCCAGCACCCCATAGATACTCCACACCCCACAGACATCCTGCATCCTACACCCCACAGCCAGCACCCATGGATAGCCTGCATGCCACAGCCTGCACCCTGCATCCTTCACCCCACAGATACCCTGCACCCCAAAGGCACCCCACATCCTGCACCCTACAGCCAGCACCCACGGACACCCCACACCCCACAGGCACCCCGCAGAGACCCTGCATGCCACAGCCTGCACCCTGTACCCCACAGCCATCACCCACATCCCACAGCCTGCACCCTGCATCCTGCACCCCACAGCCAGCACCCCCACAGACACCCTACATGCCACAGCCAGCACCCCCACACACACATCCTGTGTCCCACAGCCTGTACCCCACAAACATCCTGCATCCCACAGTCTGCACCCCCCACACTCCACATCGCACAACCTGCACCTGTCACCCTGCACCCCACAGCCCACACCCTGCATTGCACCGCCTGTGCCCTGCAACCCTTGCATCCCATAGCCTGCATCCCACACTCACCCCACATCGTCTAGCCTGCACACCCCGGCGCACTGCGCCCACATGCAGCGTCTTGTACCCTGCACTCCACAAACAGCACCTTGCACCCTGTGCCTCATCTCCTGTGTGGGCCAGCACTGCGTCTCCAGTGGGTGCCCGTCCCGGGGCTGGTGTCCTGCTGTCACTGACTGTCCCCTCTCTCCCACTGCCAGTCCATCCGCAGGCTGATGGAAGCAGAGAAGGTGAAGGGCTTTTGCCAGGTGGTGATCTCCTCCAACCTGCGGGACGGCATGTCTCACCTCATCCAGTCTAGTGGGCTGGGCGGGCTGCAGCACAACACGGTACTCGTGGGCTGGCCCCGCAGCTGGCGCCAGAAGGAGGATCACCAGACCTGGAGGAACTTCATCGGTAGGGACATGCGGAGCTGGGTGCCATGGGGACCCTGGACCATCCCGTGCCCGGGGCACCCGGGCCTGTGCCAAGATGAATGCCCGGTGGTTCTGGCCATCCCCAGATGATGCGGCCTCTTCTCCTTCCAGAGCTGGTGCGGGAGACCACGGCCGGGCACCTGGCACTGCTGGTGGCCAAGAACGTCGCTATGTTCCCAGGCAACCAGGAGCGCTTCTCCGAGGGGCACATTGATGTCTGGTGGATCGTCCATGATGGGGGGATGCTCATGCTGCTGCCCTTCCTCCTGCGGCACCACAAGGTAGCTCTGGCACCACAGGCCATGGCCCAGGAGACCCAGGACCAGACCAGGCTGCACCGCGCTATGCCCACATCTCCCTGCCTTGCAGGTCTGGCGCAAGTGCAAGATGCGCATCTTCACAGTGGCGCAGATGGACGACAACAGCATCCAGATGAAGAAGGACCTGACAACATTCCTGTACCATCTGCGCATCACCGCAGAGGTGGAGGTGGTGGAGATGGTGAGGGTCAGGACAGTGGCATGTACTCTGCTCTGGGATGCAGGAGAGCCAGTCAAGCCTCGCCATGGGGACATGCACACGCAGCACCACAGGGCCACACAGTGCTGCAGGGACAGTGGGGACTTGTTGGGCTGTGGGGACATGCAGCACAATGAGGACAGTGCTAGGGGACAGGCAGCACCATGGGGCCATGTTCACTGGGGGGGACACATGGGGCTGCAGGGACATCTAGGCCAGGCTAGGGAGCAGGGGGAGACACCAGCCAGGTGTCTCACGTCCCCTGTCCTGCAGCACGAGAGCGACATCTCCGCCTACACCTACGAGAAGACCTTGGTGATGGAGCAGCGCTCCCAGATCCTCAAGCAAATGCACCTCACCAAGAATGAGCGGGAGCGGGAGGTAAGGTCGCCGGCGGGCCGCTGGGTCCCTGCCCCTGCGCTGTACTGCCCACCCGTGCACCGAGCCTGCTGGGCGCAGGCAGAGGTGCTGAGGGGCTGGGCCCTCCATGCCCAGCAGCTGTGCCCAGCTCTGCCCCCACCCTCACTGAGCCTGTTCGTGCCCATGCAGATCCAGAGCATCACGGACGAATCCCGTGGCTCCATCCGGCGCAAGAACCCAGCCAACACACGCCTGCGCCTGAGCGTCCCTGAGGAGCAGGTTGGGGATGGCGAGGAGAAGCCGGAGGAGGAAGTAAGGCCCCACGCGAGGAGGGTCCCGGGCCAGGCCTGCTGGCCCCGGCTCTGCACGCTATCGCCCACCTCCTCTGCCGCAGGTCCAGCTCATCCACGACAAAAATGCCACCACCTTCTCCAGCAGCCCCCAGTCCCCCGGTGATGAGGGCGAGACGGCCCCGGAGAAGGTGCATCTCACCTGGACCAAGGAGAAGTCAGTCGCCGAGAAGAACAAGAGCAAGAGCCCCGTCAGCCCTGAGGGCATCAAGGACTTCTTCAACATGAAGCCGTAGGGCCCCATGCGTGACTGCCATCCCACCCCTGCGCGGCCGCGTCCTGCCCGGCACACGGCACGGCATGGGGGGAGCAGAGTGCGCCGGGGGCCGCCACGGTGGGCCGGGGGGCACGGCAGCGCGTGGTGCTGTGGGCGCGGGCACCTTCTCACCTCTGCTCTCTCTTTCCCCCCTCGCCACCGTCGCCGTCGCTCCCGGCAGCGAGTGGGAGAACCTGTAAGTGGGGGTTCGGCACGCGCAGCGCTGGCTCTGGCTCCCAGCCCCGGAGCCGGCAGCCCGGGGTCCCGCGCCGGCCCCGGCCCACGCGTGCTGTCCCCCAGGAACCAGTCCAACGTGCGGAGGATGCACACGGCCGTGAAGCTTAACGAGGTGATCGTGAAGAAGTCCCAGGACGCCAAGCTGGTCCTGCTCAACATGCCGGGGCCTCCCCGCAACCGCAAGGGGGATGAGAACTGTATCCTTCACGGGAGCGGGGTGGGCCGGGACCCTCGCCACGGCTGGGCACCGTGGAGCCCCCGCAGCCGCAGGAGCTTGTCCCTGCTGCACGGTGCCGCCCTGGCGCCTCTGGACTGGCTCCGGCATCTGTGGTGCTGGCACCAGCTGCCCTGGCTGGCCCCGGTGCTGCCAGCACTGGGGGCGGTGAGGCCGTGCGCGATGGCACCAGCACGCATGGGGGGGCGAAGCCACCTTGGGCAGCAGTGCCAGGGTTGCTGCTCCCGCTGGGACGTGCTCTGCCCCCTCTCCGGCCCTGCGTTCCTCCTTGACCGCGGCGCCAGACATGGAGTTCCTGGAGGTGCTGACGGAGCACCTGGACCGCGTGCTGCTGGTGCGCGGTGGGGGCCGGGAAGTCATCACCATCTACTCCTGAGACACAGCGCGCCAGAGAGGTTTGTCCGCACCCCGATCGCCCACTGCCCCTCGCGCCGTGCGCCCGGAGGGGGAGGAGGGAAGGCTGACGGCCGTCGGTGTGCAGAAGCGTCACCTGGCTTTAGCCATGCCCCCGATCTCTCCATTCAAACCGCAGCACCAGATCTTCCGGGAGCATCCAGCACCAGAGCAGCTGTTCCTCATTGCAACATCACAGCACTGCTGTCCTTGTTTATATATAAATATATACAGTGTACCGTGGACTGGGCACCGGAGCCAGCGCTGCCACGCTGCCCGGCCGTGGCAGGGCTGCACCCGCCGGGAGCCCAGGCGCTGCCTCCCGTGCGGACGGGCACCCGGGCCGCTCCGCTCTGCTCCGCTCGACTTGGCTCAGCTCGGCTCTGCCCGCCACCTCCGCGCCTTTGCGCCCTGTGCCCTCCTCCTGCTGCGCCCTGCCTCCCGCGGAGGTGCTGGGAGAAGAGAGAGGCCACCAGCATGCTTTCCTCGCCAGATGCTCCTCTCCCCACCTCGGCAGCGCCCGGCCCGCGGAGGGCTCTGGGGCCGCGTCGCTCGCCAGGACTGCTGCCCGCGCGGGCCGTGCTCGCCAAGACGCCGGTTTGCAGGGGCAGAGGGGGCGGGATGCCGGAGGGCCGCGGCAGCTCCCCGTCCCCCTCCCCGCTGACTCTGGGCTTGCTCGGCCCTGCTGCGCTCCCTGCTCGGAGCTGGGGTGTCTGGACCGGAGCAGGATCCCCCCCCACCCCATGACGTGCAGTGCAAGTCTGAGCCTCTTCCTGGGTGCTGGGAGCCGCACGGGTGCCGCCCTGGCACCGCGGCTTGCAAAGTCTCCCCCCCCCCCCGCCGCAATGCAAGCCACCCGAGCAACTCCTGCCCACCTCCTGCGCCCCGCGGGCGCTGGGTCTCCCCACACCTGGCCCCATGCGTGCATCCGCCGCTGAGCCCCGCTGTGCTGGTCAGCCCACCACCTCGCTGCTTGCCCAGCCCAGGCGCTCACTGGCACTGCCGAGGGGCGGCTGGGACAGGCCGGCCGCGCGGGCAGTTTGGACGTACGCAAATTCCCGCTGGCCGGTCTCACACCCCGGCCGCGACTGCTCGGGTCCGCACGGTGCCGCGCGGCAGTGTTGAGCCCCCTCCGCAGTCGGGCAGCACCAGGCTGGCCGAGGCGGCCACAGCCTGTCCTGCTCCGCGCCGTCGGCGGGTGCCACGGCGGCGCAGAGCACTCGCATGCACGTCCCACCATGGGCAGTGGCTGCAACCCCCCCCCCCCCCCCGGCATCTCTCATGTTAGAGAAACTGAGGAGCTTTTAACAAATGTGAAGGGTTCTAGGAACCTCGCAGGAAGCGGTGCTGAGGGCAGCCAGGGCGCCCCCGGCCCCGGCCCCGGCCCCCTGTACATAGTGTACATAATACAGTATGTGTATTTTTAAAGTGATCATATTTATGTTAATAGAACCAGATGAAGTCTATATATAGAGATCTATATCTATACTGAGAGATGCAGGGCTTTGCTAGCAGCCGGCGGTGGGATGCAAGGGGAGACAGGCGGCTCCTCCGCATGGAGGGTGCCCATCCGTGGCCCTCCGGCGCGGAGCCGTGGCCACGGCTGCAGCCTTCCCGGCCACCAGTAGCCCTGGGGAAGGGCCAGGTTGCTGGTTCATTCTCTTCTCAATTTAGCTTCTTAAGAGTTTTCAGGGAAAAGAAGATACAGACTTTCTGAACTTGTTTCACAGCAGATTTGAGCTTCCACTCGAAGTGCAGCCTGCTAAGAGTTGCCCTCTCCTGGCAGCTCTGGCTCCTGCGCGCCACGGCAAGGCTGACCTGACAGAGCCCGGCCACACTGCCGGGGCGCTCGCTCCTCCCGCTGCCTCCCCAAACCGCCTCCCCAGGCCGCTCCTTGCTCCCGAGGGCCGGCACACAGGGTGCTGGCACTGGTGCAGCCCCATGGGGAGCTGGCAGCAGCTGGCGCCTGTCCCTGCAGCCCTTGCTGGGCTGCTTTGCTGGGAGAGGGCTTCAGCATCCAGCCCCTTGCTTGCCCACCCTTCTGCAAGCTAAGGCCATCCACAGCCCTCTGCCCCTGTGCAGGACAACACTGACCCCCATGCTCACGCCACACTCCTCCGCACCTCCAGTGCCCGCCAAAGCTGCATGGGTAAAAGGCAGCAGGTTTGGAGGAGGAAGATTGTTTCTTGCTTTAAGATACTACTCGGACCCACTCCGAGACCGTACAAAGCCCCAGCTGCACATCTGTGCCTGCTTGTACCTTTCTCCCACGTTTCCAAACGTTCCCAAAGTGCCTCCATTCTCTCCAGCAGCAGCCCTAACCAGAGCCAGGCTTTCTGCCACGGCAGCTCAGCTATCTCCAGGGATGCATCAGCCTGCACCGCAGCCTGGCGCGGGAGACGGTCCCGAGGGACTGGTCTCTTTCTGGCAGGGAGCTCAGCGTTAACCAGAGGGGAATGTCAAGGTGAGCTGAGACAGTTTCAGCACAGGCACGCTGGGCTGATTAATGGAGCAGATGGACAGAGCAGTGCTCTCCGGTCATGCCTCAGCCACTTGGAAGCTGTTAAAAGAACAGGCAAGTCCTTTGGCTTTGGGCAAAGGTAGCCCCGCAGGAGCCAGGCTTTGCCAGTATCCAGCTGCTCTGCCCCTTGCACCTGGTCCTCCATCACCACCCCCCCGCCCCCCACGCTCATACACTGTTTGCAGCCTCCCAAAGTTATTTGTGAAGCACTGCTGAAGGAATGGGGGAGGCATGCACACTAAACTGCCCACTCACCTCATGCGCTGGCATCGTGTTTGTTTGGCCTAGGATGCCTGCCAACCGCTCTGCCTCTTCAAAAGATGCCATCCACTCCCTGCAGCCACCCTTTAATTACAACTCGGCTATTGCCTTGCCGTTCCTCTGATCCTGCAGCTGTGGAAGGCTGCCCTTTAGGCAGCAAGCCCGAGCCCCTTCTCCCCTGCTGCAAGGAGCAGATCGGCACCGAGAGCCTGACTGCAGAAGCAAGTGACCCAAAGCAGCTAGTGGCCTGCCTCTGCTGAGACAGTATCCATCCTAGCCAGTGTCAGAGCGGGGCAAAAAGCTCTTCCTTTAACATGTACCAGTTACCAGGGGACAAAACCATCTACCTAGCAGTGGTGAGACACCGGTCCAGAGTCTGCTCCTCTGCTGAGATAGGTCTGCTTCACCAATTCCCCAGTAGCAGCAAGCCAGATCCCATTTCTCCTCAGCACCGTTTCAACCTTCTACGATAAAGCACTCCCCTTCCTCATCCTCCAGCAGGAGCAGGGGTACAGCTCTAGGCATGGACAGGGCTGCCAGGCAAATTTGGCTGTAGCAAGAAGGGTGCTGGTTTCCACAGCAAGTTCTCAACTGCCTTTGGTCTGGAGAGCGCCACTTTTAGCAGACAGCACTGCATGTTTAGTTTACAAACCCAGCCCTGCCCCTGCACGTTTGGCCTCTGTTGAGTGTTTGGTTTCCCTGTGGAGCACCCTTCTGCTGTTCCACCTTGGTAAAGACAGTGTCCTCCTGTGATAGAAATGCAAGTTCCTTTTCAGCACATGTGCAGACACGTTAAGGTTTTTGTTTCAGACGGGAAGGTCTTGACCTCCAAAGTTTGTTTTCCAGGCAAAGCTGCTGCCAGGAGCAGCACTGAGTAATGTTAACCACCAGAAAGGTGGAATAGCAGCATGACCCTGCACCAGCCAGAAAGCACGCACAGCCACAACCACATTTGCTGAGCATGCTAGCACTGGGCAGGCAATCACACACACACCAGTACCTATCAGGCGAGAAGTTGAAAGGGGAGCTGCTCTATTCCTCCTTTCAACTGGACAGTTACAAGCCTCCACACTGAACAACAGCCGGCTTCATTTCCACTGCAGCCACTATGCGGTACAGGTAACAAACCACGACATAGCACTTGCAGGAGACACAGGCAGAGTCCAGACTGGGTCAGTGTTGTTTGGCGGCTAGAACTAGAGGAAGGACTAGATACTGTACGAGGCTTACGAGTTGCACTAGACGAGTCAAGACCCTCCTCTGTATAGCAGGACTAATAATTAGCAGAAAGACCAACAGGTCTGAGATTTGCTGGTTACAACAACACTCTGTGTGCTACATGTGCAATATATTTGTTATGAATGTTATCACAAAGTCAATTCATTCACTAATCTTTCAATCACTGTAGCTAGATGTTCTACGTCCATTCAAGTGACTTTTACTCGAGTGCAATATTTCAATAGACATGTAGTGACCTAGTATGCTTTGTGTTTTAGAGAATCTGTGTGCAGAGCAATGCAATTAAGTTTAAAACCTTGTAAATAAAACAGGTTGCAAACCAAAAAAAAAAAAAAAAAAAAAAAAAAAGAGTATTAGGCTTGCATTTAATTTTTGTGAGTGTTTCAGTATTGTGCATTAGGCCGCCTCAATACAAACCCTGTGTTCTCTGTGCAGGTATTAATGGAGGAGTGGCTCCTCAGTTGTTGAATGCTCCCTGTTAATGCTTTATTGCTTTAACTGTATTATTTTTTTTAGACTCCTGTCTGCACAAAATGCAATAAATGATTTTATTACACCCTTTACTATTTGCACAGGGAGTTTCACTTGTTTCTAGGGTCTTCAGAACATTTTTTTTCACTTGGCTGGTATTTTCATAACAAGGAGCAAGCAATGACCAGGAGCAGCAGATTGCAGAGGAAGTGAAACATCAAGAACAGCTTCTCATAAGTGCTGCAGGTCCCATGTTTAAGCTAACAGAAATTTCTGACCACCCCAGAAAAGATGCTTTACCTGTTTGTACAGTGCAGCTTCCTGCAAGGGCACACAGGCTGCTCTGCTTGATACTGTCTGAATTGTCTTAACTCACTGCATGAGAACAAGTATCTGTGAAGTGCTTTAAAACTAAAGGAGTATAAACTGAGACAGACTACCATATCCTTACAGCTAAGCACAGTAAAATTTGTATGCTTTCACCTTAGCATCCAGCACCAGGCAGCATCTGAAGCAGCTTACCTGGAAGAAGAGAATAATGGCAAATGCAATGGAATAATGTATTCCAGTAGTACTCAAGTTGTTAAGTGTCAAAAACACAACAAAACATTTTTCCTTCCTTTTTATTAAAAAGTAATGTCCTCTTGTTAACAGCACAGAGAAAAAAAAATGCTACAACACAAACCACCTGGGACAAAAAATTCTTTGCTCCACGAACTTTGCTTTTTTAGTTTCTTTCAATCCTCTGCAGGAAGCCTACAGACTGTGAGAAAGGCTGTGCAAAGGAGGACCACAGAGATATTTTGTGTTCTAGTATCAAAGTATGTCACTGTTTAAAAACATAGTGAAGAATCTGCCTGATTTTCCACTCAACTGTTTGCTGCAGTTACCAAAGTGTTGAAAAAAATGTATAAAACGATACTATTGCATCTTGGCACTGCTTCTCACACCTTAGATGGATAAAACATCAATCAACAGCGAGATGAAGTTTCAGAGGACAGACACTCACCACCTGGTAACTGGCTGCAGTTATTTCCAAGAGAGAGCCAGCAGCACACCACTGTGGCTGTGGCCAGGCTGTTGGGTGACAGTAGCCAATTGCCTCAAAGTTCTTGACCTTGACTGTTTGAGTGCAGGAAAATTGACAGAATATTTGAAATCTGTGCTTTAGCTGGAAGTTCTCAGGTTTCAGACATACCATGGTGCACAGACCAAAGCTGCCAATTTCCATTAGCTGGGCCAGGTAAGGACTATTTATGTTTGCCTCACTCTGCCAGGGAACAACAGTCCTAGCTATGGAAGGATGAAACTGCACTGTACTGTTACTGAGTGGTAGTCAGGCATACACTTCATGAGATCAGCTGCTAGCCCTACCACTGTATTTTTCTTTTAAACCAGCTTATATGCCATTAAAAAAAATGTAAATCAAAGAAAAACAGTGCCCATTTCAGAAAGGTGTGCCTCCAAGAAGGCCCAGTCAGGGTACCACTCTGCTCAGTCCCCCGTCTCATTTTCTCAGAACCACAGACCCAAAACTATAGTAAGACCAGTCAGTGAGATCAGACTGCACTGCAACATGAAGATGCACCAGCTACTGGGAGAGAGGAAAGCGCAGAAGGACTGTCATTGCAGCAACCTCTGGCTTGGACAAAACAATCAAATACCCACAGCAGCTCTCAGCACATCCTGTCACTGAGAAAACAGAGTACAGTTCTCCAGATGTTGCTAACCAGACCAAGGTGAGGAATAGCAGTGCTAGCAACACTCAGCAGCAATGCCACTGGGGGTAAACTCTCGCCAAAGTGGAGAGGACATGCATATCCAGGGGCATTTGTCCTGTGTCAATAACAGGAGACTCCTTAAACAGCTATAAGTATGGAATGGCAAAGGGAAGGGGAAAGGGCTTGCCAGCTCAGCTTTAATAGTGTCGCTGGTAGGAACCCATAGGTTGCTGGGCTGAGGATCCTGCTCGCCCCTGGGCCACTGTTTGGCTCACTAGGTGGGAGAGTGCAGGACCACTCTGGATAAGGGTGTCCAATGCTTTCTGTACACTAGGGTTGTCAAAGTTGATACCAGAAGATACTGGCCTTTGAGTAGGTACATTGCCAGGAGCAGGCAGGCGATTTTGGTGCTGACCGTACAGTGACTGAGCCGGTGGAGGAGCTCCAGGTCTTGGACCTGCATTCCTTGAAGGGCCTTGGAGAGCTGGAAGCTGTGTACTTGGAGTCTGCAATCTCTGCTGAGCTTGGTTTAAGTTTGCAGCACTTATCTGTGCTGACCGAGCCTGACTGCTGGCCATGTTAGCAAAGTTCTGACTCGGATTGCCACCTGAAGTACCTGCAGAGGCTGCAGAACTGCTGTTTGCTACAGCAGCCGCTGCTGCTGCCGCTGCCCCACTGTTGAAGAGACTGAGGATTTTTGCCTGAAGCTCCTGCTGAGGATTAGCAGAGGATACCGGAACAGAAGGAGCAGAGACCAGAGGCTGTGAACCCTGATGAGCTTGGGAGCTTGGAAGGCTGGACTGACTGCCCAGGGATGATCCTGAAGGTGCCCCCAAAGACTGCCTTGACATGGGTGCTGGGAAAGAAAGGAAGAGGGTTAAAGCTCTGCAAATGCCTTTGAAGAGGCACCTTGAAGAACCAAGTAAAATACATACCAAAGACACAATTGTCCACCTACACGCTAAACAGGAGAGCTGCACAGCTCTGGGGAACTCAACTTAACAGAATTATTGCCCTTTATGCAGCAGCCAAACCAGTTATAGCAGCTCTGTAATTTCCCTGAGAGAATCCAATATGAAAGTTATGTCACATGAAGATAAGAGCAGTCTCATGACTCCTGAGCATACATCTATCTCAGTAAGATAAGGCACCGTGTGAGAAAGCTACGGCACTTGTACTCCCCTGTAATCCCACCATTGCATTCTGTTCCCAGTCCAGACAGCCCACAGACCATACGATTAACAATGCTGTCTAGGCTTGAGAAACTTACCCTGCAGAGAATCAGTGCTTCCCCTAAGCAACCTTTCCTTCCGGTCTCTCAAATAATTAATTACTTTATCAGTCTCCTCAGCAGTTAAATAGCGATTGTCTGCCAGCAGGTTCAAGAGAGTTTGAATCCCCGGAGGGTGACCTCCTCTGACACCCTCCTCCATGGGGGGTGGGCGCTCTCGTTCTTGTAGAACAGCTTCATCTGCCATCTTGGCAGCCTGCCTGGCTATTTCCTCACGCTCCTTCTCCCGTGATTCTGTCTTGTAGCGCTCATAATTTCTTGCCACCAGCACCATGGCATCAGCTTGGGGCATGTTGCGGTGTTCTGCGCATGGAAAAGAAACACTTTAAGTAAATTAAGTGATGCTAGCAGGAGATCCTTTGCCTCACTCACACCAGCACATCTCATTCAACAGCCAAGTACCTCTTTGGAATCACAAACACAGACTTGGAAAGCTCCCTAGGCACACAGTAAAAAGTTCAGTTTTGTAATTGCTTCAAAAGTCAACAGAAAGCTCAAGACTATCACCCAACAAGTCCACCCTCTGTTCCTTCAATAGTTGAGGGCTCCAAGAAGCCATCATACCAGCCTAATAAATGCCTTTCTTGCCTCTCTCCCAGTTAAAAGAGAAAGCAACTCCCTTTACCTCTCTCACAAATTCTCCTTGCTTCCACTACGAGACTGTTCCAGCTGTTCTATTGCTAAATTCTTGGACAGGTCCAAAACTTGCCCTACGAAGGATGCTAAGGCTTCTAAGAAGAGAGTAAAAAGTGATGTAAATCTTTTTTTTTTTTTTTTTTTTTTGGTTCTGTACTGTCAAAGTCTTACTATGGTGTGTGTGCATGCGGAAGATGGGGAGGAAGGAAGCACTAGCTGAATTTCATAGTGCTCATTCTGCTCATTCTCTGAGGGAAATGAGCAGCAATAAATTTAAAGTTCCTTTATAATAAAGCAAATAATAGTTAATTCCAACTTTTTTTTTTTGCAGCTAGTTTTTGTGGCTACTATTTCTATCTCACAAAGCACATATGCAAATAGTCCCTAGAACAGAGATTTAAGTAGGTGAATTATAAAAAGGATTTTATCTTCCAAAAAGGGCCCAAAGCTCTGGTCACTTCGGAAGCCTATAGATCTACAAATCTTGCCATCCCTTTCCCTCATGACAGGGAACTGAAATTCATTTTACTATCAGGCACCATCATTCACAATTTTTGCTAGATCTCCCTAAAACTAGCATGCATGGAAAGATATTCATGTGTCATTCAACTACAGCATATTTAATTTCTATGAAGAGTTGTGCATCAGTTAATGACTTGACTTCTGATGAGATCTGATATAACGTTAGATCCAGTGAAAGAAAAGGGAAAACTGTTTTTTGTTTGTTTGTTTTTAAGTAAAGGTGTTGAGAGTCAAAAACAAGGGCAGTAGCAAGTCTGAGGGAAATGTGGCTGGGCTGTATTTCTGTAGGAAATGGAGAGAACTCTCCCATCACATCTGCATCATATGCTAAAAGAAATTGGACTTCTTCACTCAGTAAGCAACCAAAAGGAGTGAATCTGCATTCAAAAGTTAGCTCTTCCAGGTGAATCTGACAAAATATTACTGGAGAACACAGTAAGGGAGAAACAACCTTTGAAAGCTTAACTGTAGTCAACAACTCACGTCTGTAAACAGAACATGAATGGGCCAGTGACCAGAGCAAGAGATTAGCTTTCCAAAACCACATTCTGGTAAGATGTTTGTTAAAACCCACCCTCAAGCTCACAACAACTAAGTCACACTCTGTGACAGAAAATGATATGGCAAGTGTAAATAGTGCTAAAGAAGGGGAGTACATAATCCCAATCACATTATAGTTGCATCTTTTTTATAACTGTTTCCAGTTTCACAGTCAGATTTTTCCCTTGACAGAATATTTTTTTTTCCCCTTAAATCTCATTTGATTACAAAATCTGTCCTGTGATTTGTCACATTCCAAACACTCTGTCTTTGAGAGCAACAAGTGATAAACAAGGGCTTGACTGCTAATATTCAGATGTCTATCAAAACAGTTCAGTAATTTCTAGAGCTATAGCTTATGACCTGCCCTAAGATGCAAGGGCTGGTGATGGCAGGTGCTAAAAATACAGCTGAGATTTTCTCTTGGCAGTATTTAAAAGTTCTTTTGGCAAGAGACCATAAAATATTAAGGAAACTTGCAAGTAATGTTATTCACATTCATGATACAGTATCAATTCATTAATAACCAGTTACATCACAGCAGGAATGAACTTCATCCTGTGTGATTCTGCTTGGAAGAAAATGTTCTACAGCAGCACACTGGAGAAGTTCAGAGTGACCACATAGCTGCACAGCTCACTGAGACCTCAGTACCTTGTGGGGTGCCAAACATGATGTTAACAGTGCAAGAGCGGTGAACTTGATGCTGCTGGGTGATAACAATGGCAAAAGGAGACCCTCCTCTGCTCACATCGTCCAGGGCTTGCGTCAGGGACATCTCCGTGTTGAGGAAGATCAGGTCCACCACCATGCCCAGGTCCCGCACTTTCCGCCCCACTGACTCTGCGTACTCCCTACCACAAAGCAAAGCCAGCAGAGGTCAACAAGTCAGTATACACAGAAACAGAAACCCTGGCACATTCATTCTCTCTGTCTCAGATTCACTTTTCTAATGACTTCATAAAGTTTAACTGAAGGGCAGTATTAAACCAATCTCATTAGAATAACATAAAAGCCCATACTTTTCCCCTATTTTGGTGTGAATCAGTCATTTCAGCTTAACTGAAATAGGTTACAAACAAACCTCAACTTAGCTAAGAAAGTGTGTCTGAAAAGAGATTTTCATTATTATAAATCTGCTTAAATATGAATGTGTTTAAACAGAGAGCATATTAACCGAGGTTAGTTATGCCTGCAGAAATCTAATGGGCATAAAACAACAAAGCAACTAACTTCCATAGGTCGGCTACCTGTGCTATGTTCAGTATCCTAACTGTTCAAGTGTACCTCATTCCAATTCACTGCAGCATAGACCAACTTCTGGACTTGAAGATTAATTTTCAAAGAATAAGTACCAATACACATCCATCTGAGTTCTAAATATATTTGTTCTGATAGTTGCTTTTTGATCTTTCCCAGTATAAATGTAGCATCCATGAACCAGTTTTTCCTGTATCTACCGTCCTGCAGATTTCCGAAACACAAACCATAGCTCAGATGGCCCAGCTTAAAGTTTTCAAACCTTTTGTTAGGATAAAGTACTGCAATACCAACTGTATATTCTGACAGTTTTATTGTATGTGCATTCTCAGCTTTTGAAAGAGGTTCTATTTATCATCTTTGAATGCAAACATTGTAATAGTTGCTATTACTCAACACATACTGGTGATGAAACTGCTTTTCCTCTCCTCCTCAACACTGTAATTTCAAGGATTTTTAAGTTACACTGATTATACATTGAAATCATCCAGGAATCACCTCTCAACAGTTCTATAGCAGGTGACACCAGTGCTTTGAAATCCAAGATTTATCAACATGCTCCAGCTCTTAAGGTCTCTGGCTATTACAGACCAAAAGGATCTGTAGGACCTCACACTGACTCCTCTGTACAAAAGACTGCACAAAATTCTCCTTGTATACAATAATTTGTCCTGTATTAAATTATATTCCAAATACTTTAAGTCACCAAGAGATAAAGAATCTAAAATACTCTCTAAAAATCTGTTCCAATAAATAATCAGCTCCAATAAAAGCAAACCACAAAAAAAAAAAATTCTAATTTCACTGTTGCCAGCACTCATTTCCTGTTCTGTCTTCAACCACCAGATCAGGTAAGCACCAACTATCTGCTTCTGCCTCACTGATATGGCAACGCTAAATTCAACTTTTGATCTTTTTTCAGAAGGGCTGAAGAGACAGAGCTTTAAGTTTCCCCTTGGTAAAGATTTCCTCAGATTTCAAACCAGATTTATAATTACCTACATCTTTGTTATTTGTCAATATAAATAAATAAATAAATAAATATTTAAGATACAGACACCACTAGACCAGTGTTATCACTGTGGTGCTCCTCTCTATAAAATGCACAGGAGTATCTCCCTGCTCGCAATACATTGTCTACTTTCCAAACCAAATACACATTAGTGTTTTTGCCACAGCAAGTCCATTTGACTCCTAAAATTATTTTAAATCAATACATTCCAAGTGAAATACGACCTTTCTACAGGCATGGCCTGCATTTTTGTTTCTAGACGAATGACCTTGCATTTAGCTGTAATAAGTAAAATGCATTTTGCTTGAATGGGGACACCTTAGCAAGAGTTCAGACTGCACCATGAGAGAGTCCTTGTTATTTACTACATACTTTTGGTATTATTCATGACTATTTTCAGCAGTGATTTTTTTTATTTCTTGCACATTATATTAATAATCGTATTGAATGATGCTTGACTTAGTAACCAGTTTGAAAGGAGATCTGAAATGAATACCCCATGACTCCACACTGGCATCTGTTTTGCACTACTTATTGATGAGCACATATTAACATTCACATTCAATCCATGTGAAACAAGCACAGGCTACTATGACCTGTTGTGCCAGTGGGTACATAAGTTTTCCAGAGATGAGGTGGTGGCATGCAACAAGAGGAGAACAAAAGTAAAGTACAAGGTATAAAGGTATTTCTCCATCCCACAATAAATCCCACAGGAACAGAAGCACTTGCTTTCTCAGGGTCCTAAAACCACTCTCCTCAAAGGCAGCTAGCTGCAAGGTAAACAACCCAAAAGTAGAAGTAAATTTAATTCTATTTTCTTCTACTACCAATAATAAACACGGTCACAACTATTTTCTTACTTAGTCTGCTTATTCACCACTATCACAGAACAATCCACAGGTCTCTCTGCATCAAAGCGTCTCTTGATTTCCTCGTAGTATTGACGGTATAGCTCCTCTCGACGTCGCTCCTCACGCTTCAGACGGTCTGAAAGCAAACCACAGATATGGACAGAACAAATAATGTCCTTTGGATCTGCTTGGAGCAATTAGCTGTATATAGCCAGTCTGTCCCTAGACCTCAAAACAACCCAGTGTCACAGAACTTAATGCATTGTAGACATGTTTGCAACCTTCAGTACTGAAGGACTCTTCTGCATCCTTGCAGAGGGAGAACGTGAATCTGCCCATTAAAATGTTAACTCTTGAAAGCACTAACCTTCTGAATTCACTGGTGCTCTATCAAAATGCTCTTTGTAACGGTCATAGTAAGAATCATCCTTCCTCCGATAGTAGTCTTCAAGGCGAAGATAACGGTCGTATGCTTCATCTCGTCTGCAACAAATATTTATAGAAGAAGCAAGGATTCCAATACATCAATATGATCTTGTGCAGTAACTTTTGCCAATATAACACTTGCAGGCCTGCTTCAAGTTTAATTACTGAGGTATCCACCTGCTCCCTTCCATGACACAAAGCAGGTACTGAACTGTCCCCAACGAGAGCAATTATTTTCTCCTGAAAGCCTGACACCATTCAAACCAGTATAATCATGGAGGCAGGAAATCCAAAAATCGTGCTTGGAAATACAATCCTGTGCAGATTACCTATAAAGGGGGTCCCGAGGATCTCTCACATCCCGCGGATCCCTGACGTCACGTGGATCCCTCATATCTCGTGGATTCCTCATGTCACGTGGATCCCTGTATCGATCATACAGTGGCTCCCGTGGGTCACGAAGATCTCTAACATCACGAGGGTCTCGCAAGTCTCTTGGATCCCTGATATCCCGGGGGTCTCGAAGATCTCGGGGGTCTCGCAGGTCCCGTGGGTCCCTGTGGTCTCTGGCATCACGCATATCTCTAGCTCGAATATCTCGAGCATCTCTGGAATCTCGCCCATTTCTGCCATCTCTGCCATCTCTTGGGTCTCTTCGTGGGCTCCCTCGAAGAGGGGAGCGATCCCGTCTGGCATCTCGGCCATCCCCATAGGCATATTGCTCTCTGAGAAAAGTATCAGGGAAACTATTAGACCACATGAATATCATTAACATCATTACTGCTAGATCTCTTACCTGAGGTGCCAGAATGACCCTTCTCTCAGCTGCTGAATCCTCCCTCTTATCCCACAACAGCAAGAATTGCCCCCAAAACACAATTATCAAAGCACCCTGGAGAAGCTTCTTAATTCAAATGCTTATCATAACCAAACAAGTCAGAGAAAGTTTTGTACTGGAGCATCACTAAAAATGTAGGACACCTGTGAAAGAAGTGAACAGGCGCTTAAGAAACCATCCAAAATCATTCCAAGGCCTCCAGCCTCCACAGGCAGCAACAGATTATCTATCAGACGTGTTTTTGTGCATTCTCTGAGGTAATTCAAGGTGCTGTAGCCTAACACGAGTTTTGCATAGCTAGCAGCATTCAAGGGACCAATTAAATTCACTAGTTGATGACAGCAGAATTCCTGAAATAATCTGTTATTGGTACATGACTGAAAAAAAAAGAGCTTGTTGTGATCCAGGAAACAGTTGGTTCCGTGTTAATGCTGGATTTTTGCTGCTAGCAGAGAGCAACAGTAGCTATTGATGTGTCCCGACTCCGAAGAGACAGTTCCTGTGGAAAGTCAATCTTATTTTTATGATGCCCTATATTAAGAGGGTATTAAACCCAACCAGCACCATATCACCACCAGCAGGATTCTCTGTCAAATTTGAATTACACATTTCATTCAGACTTTGTACTGTACTGTCTTCATAGGCGAGGAAGAATGAGATTCAATTCTTCATCTTTTCCAAAAGGTAGATTTTTTTTCCAGGCAGTATTCTGCTTTCCATAGAAAACATAACTTCCACTCTAGTCTAATTTGAACGCACAAAAAAATCTTGTGAAGAAATAATTGAGTTTCACATGCTTAGAACATCCTTTCCCCAGGATACTGATAAGTACTGAAAACAATTTTCTTAAAAAAATATTTTATTTCCAAAACCTGACAGATTTCTAATGTCCTCTACCTGACACTAAGCTCGTTTCTGGAAGATATATAGAACATAGGTTTGTTTCTAGTATAGCACATTCACTTAGTAGCCACTTGAAGACAAGAGCAGCAAGTCAGCTGCTCAAGTTTAAATATCAAGTAGAGCAAAGAGTAAATTAGAAGGATGTGCAGATTCTGTGTGTGGATTTTGGCAGTTCAGACACCCCCTTGTCCTGTGGGGATACATAGGATTGCTGGCATTCTCTATTTTTATGTCAGATAAAAAACACATCTTGGAACAAACTACAGCATTGCCAATGAGAGCATATATAATAAAGCAGCACTGTAATTGCATACACATTTGCTTCAAGTGTGAATTATCTTTGTATCTCAGGCACACAAATCAGCCTTGTGTTTCTGCCTGTGATCTGCAGTGTAACCATACACCACGTGTGAAATACGTCAGCTCCCCCAGCCCCTTCCCCCCAAAGTAAAGTGAATGATTGTAGCAGCTCAGGAGAAACTTTAATCGGCTGTGATGAATACTCTGATCTTCTTATAGCTCTAACATTATATAGCACAACAGCCAGATGCAGCATAATTGTTTTGCATATGACATTTATTCCTTTTTTTGCCGTAACAGGCCATATTCATTATCTGCAATGACAGAAAGATCCAGAATGAACAACACATTTATGACTCTTGCAACAGAACTACAGATACTGTATTGGTGCCTCTGCTCTTGCAACTTGCACCACTACCTTGCGGCTTGCAGACATACAGCAGTGTTAAGGCACAACAGCCTTCTGTTCCTCTGTCTCCATCACCAGGGACTAACTCCTGCAGCATCAGCACCACTGCCTGCATCTGCTGTGTTGCTTGTGACTCAATACTGCTGGCACAGCACCATCACCTGGGCCTGCTGTGTGGCTTGGGACTCAGTACCATGGCATCAGCAGTTGTGGCACACATGCCTGCAGTGTGATCCCGAGTCCAATGTCCATGGTTTGTGCACCTGCAGTGTTGCCCAGGACTCAATGTCCACAACTGCATTATCACTGCTTGTACCTGTGGTGTTGGTTGGGACCCAGAGGCCCTGAAATCAAACCACCATTGTGTCTCTAGTACCAGTCACAGCTGAATGACTGTGGCAGCAGCACCTGCTGCTTGAGTAGCTGGGGCAGTGGTCCAGTCCACAGTCCAATGCCCATTGCATCAGTGCCCACAGCTCAGACACCTGCAGTGCTCCTTAGGCCCAACACCTGTTGCCCACAGCATGAGCATCTGCTGCTTGCACACATGTAGTGTCAAACAGGTCCCAATGCCTGTGGCATCAGTGCCTGCTGCTTGTCCTTCTCCAGTGCTGTCCACAGCCCACACCTGTGGCACAGGTGCCTACCACTCACAACTGTGGTGCTGCCCAATGCCTACAGCATTAGGCAACAGCAATGTCACTCAGGCCCAAGATGTGGCATCAGTGTCAGCCGCTTGTGAACTTGCAGTGTTCCTGGAGGGCCCTGACAGCAATACCAGCATATCTGACACTGCCCAGGCCCAGTGCTTGCAGTATTATGCCAGCTACTCTGTTGTTTGCACCTGCAATCTCCAGCTGCATGCCAGAAGCATTTGCAGGGTCTGATGTGCACTGACCGGTCTTTGCAAATACGTCTGACCCTGTGCAAGATAAGTGCAGCATATACTTAAGATCTAGTTGCAATTCTTGGTATCTATTCCTTCCATTTTTGATGGTAGATGTCTTGCTAGCTCCAAATACTCTTCTTCAGTTTTTGGTAATTTAATGAGCCAAATTAATACAGTATATCAAACACTTGAGAGCTTGGTGACCTTCAAGTTGAATATGTAACACTCCTTTTTGTGTGCAGACCTTCAAGGTTAAGCAGAAAGATGCATGGCTTATGTCAAATACAACCACACAGCATGTCTTCTTCACTCCCTAGTACGCTGAAGAGATAGAAGTCTTATTCTCGTGTCAGAAGAATCCATCTTCTCCACCTGCTTGTGACTTCACACATACAGGATGGGGAGGAGTTGAACAGTGTACCTGCTGAAAGGTGGGAAACATGGGAGAAGCAGGCATATTCACATCTTCCATATACTGGCAATGCAAGTGCACATGTACAGTGCAATACGAGACATTTATTCTGTCCTGTGCTTTGCTCACACACTCCCTTTCCGGTCTCACTTCAGCACAGGAAGCTTTCAACATCGAGATACAAAATCCTGAAGTCCTCTGCAGCACACCACAATGCCACAGTCCCTTGGCATTCTCTATAGATGCCTTGGCTTCTCTGATACTTGAGAATCAGGAGCAAACATCAAGTTTATTCTTCCTTACAGGTCTCATACAACCTGTGCTGCAAAACACAACACTTAGTTGTAGTAACAGCAACAAACACAAGGTTTCCTTTGTGCTTCCTGAGGTGTTAGAAACAACAAGGCCCTTAACGTGGAGCTGCCATGTCCTGATTGTTTCACTTGAATATCTCCATTTGACTGGAGAGTTGGCGGTAGGGAAGAGACAGACATTTCGCACTGACAAGTGGGCTCATGCCCTAAAAGGCTGACCTTCCTAGTACAACTCACTGCTTCCAAGTACTTTACCTTCGTGTCGGACTGGACCTTGATGAAGCCTTATTCATATTTCTTCTTTCCGCTGCTTTATTAATATCTGTAAAGAATAATCAACCCATCTGTTCAATGCTATGGAACAAAAAAAAGATCATCAGCACAATTCAAATGAAAGCAACTTAAGTTCAGTGACATCCAGATGGTGCAAGAAAATCCATTCAGCAGAGAGGCATTGTCACTTTGACAATTTTTATTAAGTTTAGATAGTACAATGCAACAAAGTTTTCATGGATTTTTCTGAGTTCAAAATAGGGTAGACAGCTTGGGTAAAACTTTAACCCCTTATGTTCAGGCCTACACCCAGACTCTTCATTCCATAAGAGAATCTCTTTCTTCTGCAGTCTATGAGCAAGCAGAATGCAACTCATGGACTTTAGGAGAAAAAGCAGAGTCTGAAAACCTTTGCAAATGGAAGTAGTTGGCCAGCACAATGTTAAATTCACAGCCAGTCCTGTTCAACAGAGCATGCTGCTACCCTTGTCGAAAAGAATGCAAGGGCTCTCAAATGGCACATTCAGTTGCCTTCCAAGGGACTGTTGGAGCAAACTGTACAACGTCCGCCACTGCGGAAAATGGATCCAAGAAGCCCGAAGCAAGAGCTCCTCATGAAGTCTGCATGGTGCATTCAAAACACCACTGTCAATATGATGCAAACAGATGCAACATTAAAAATAATAATAAAAAAAAGTTGGCTTCTGAGTATCTCCATGAAAAACATCTTAAGGTGAAATAGAAGCAAGCAAAGGAAAGCTGAAGAAAGTCTTGTCCTCAACCAGAAAATAAAAAGTTGCCAAAAAAAAACTAGTAAGGCCAACAGTGCTCTATCATGAAATAACAAAGCCTTCTGTAACGGCTCACTGAAGACAAAACAGCATACTTGAGTGGGGACAAGAACAAACAGAAATGGATTTCTGATGTTTTACTCTTAGCCTTTTAAAGAAAAAGGCAAAAAAAACCCAGACCCAAGATGACAAGCCTAGGTCCTATTTGCTCTTTAAGAATCTATCAATAGTTAGAAATACTTATTAGCTATTTATATTAAATACTTTCCAAGTTCAAGTGAATGAATCTGATGAAACCTGTAAGCAGATTCTATCTTAATAACTTCCATAACTTCCCAAACTGTCCCTGATGACTTTCAAGATTAAAATTAGAATTAAGTGATTAGTTCAAATCTTTGTTCTTGTGGTAAATCAAGAAATAGTGTGCTTCTTTTCACATTAAGAGAGACAAGTGCAATGTGAACTTTAACTAGGAATCCAGCATGGTAACATTCATGGAACTATAAAAACACTCCAGGATTATAAAGGTTGCATTGTCCACTATCAAAAACTAAAACTGAAGGACTTTACTGCCTACATAGTTCTCCTCATTGAAGATGTGAAAACACTTACATATGTAAGTACTAGTGTAACGCAAAACTGGAGTTACCCCCCCGAAGTTTTTGACCTTTTTGTGTTCTAAAAATTATATTGATACTCAAACTGCATACCTGAAGTAACTGTACTCCTTGCATTTAATTTTTAGCAGAGATTCTTTTCTTCTCCCCTCCCCTTGAAGTCAAATTTTCTCTTTAAGCAAGACATTATCTGCTTCCTTGGTTTAACATTTTTGATTTTATTTTCTGTTTTAAGATGCCATTGCAGAAACCTAGATTACGATTTTTTTAATATTCAGTATCATACATTTAAGATTTAAAAAAAAAAATCAATTGCATTTAAATCTGAACAAAATACTTTACTGAAAGAAAAAAACACCTTTCACGGGGATTCTTTTCTTGTGCAAAATGAACAGATTTAATATTTTATTTAATGCCAACAGCATTTACAGATTAAATATTTGAACATTGACAAAATGACTTTGAAAAGAATGAAAGTCTATCTTTTAGGATTTTGAGATGACAGGGCCACTGTAATCATAAGTGCAACCTTTTGAATAATACAAGTGACAACACTTTTTTGAATTACATTCCTATGAAGTCCAACTGTTGCATTGAACTAGAGCTTATCTTTTAGCAAAACATCCAATTCTGATTTAAAAAATGCCAGACAGAATTCACCAAAGCTCAAAAAAATTGTTCCAAATGTAAATTATCTCCCTGTTAAAGAAAACTATTTATTTACATTTAAGGACTTGTCATACCTATAGCTACTAGATTAAAACTCACTTTTATCTCCAAGACTATATTTAACATACAGATCACATCACCTCTTTATCCTGAGGCTTTCACTACAGCTTGCTCTTCAGTTTGTTAACCTTCTGGTTTTCCTGATGCTTCTCCAGTTTAGCATTATCCTTTTTAACTACGCATACCAGAACCAAACACAGCATTCCGGCAGTAAGAGCCCACAGGTACTATAACCTCTTATTTACGTCTTTCTTTTTGTACAGCTAAGGATCACGAACACAATCCTGTTACAGCAGTATATTAGCTTCCTGGATTCAAATAATTATCTACCAATAGCTCCTTTCATGAATTATTTTCCAGGACAAAGTCCCCCACACTAAGCACACTCTGCATTCCATTTCATTAGATGCAGAACTTTTACATTTGGCTTTCCTGAAAGCTCAGTTTTGTTTGCATCCAGCTTAGGAAGAGACCCAGGTCATTTCACTAGCAGTGACTCAACATTCATTACTCCATTCTCTCTCTTTAAAGGTGTGTTTTCTTTCCAAACCACTTAAAAAAATACTGTATGGCCAGAAACCAGTCCTTCTAGAACACCACTCAAAAACACTGAGTAAGTCCATCTACATTACATTGAGATTTGTTTTAAATCCATTTAACGCTATACTGCTTATTTAGCATCCTAATAATAGTATCTTGCAGAAATCTTCTGCATCAACACTGCTACTTTTATCCCCCAAACTTGTAGCATCATAAGAACAAATTAGTTTGACAAGGTTTACTTTGACTGGCATTAATTGCATTAACTTCTTATTGATTATCAAATGAGAGAATCCATTATTTTATCAAAGACTGATGCCAGGTTGACAGGCTACAGTGTGCTCAGTCCATTTACACTGCCGTGTGTATTGACACAACTGCAGTATTTTTCCAAATTTTTGGAAACTCCCTCATTTTCCAAGGCTTATAGAAAAACATTAATAGCCCAGGGAGGTCTTCATATAGTCAAATCTCATAGATGTAAGTTAAATATTTTGGAAAGGTCTCATTTTAGTAGCTGATGCTTTCTCTTTTTCACTTTACTACTGAAACAGAAGCTATATGAAAAACAAATGTTCTGCCTCATCAAAAACACAGTAGAGGCAATAACTGAAGGCCAGGTGGTCTTCTCCAATAAGAAGTTTTATAATTTCCAAACAATTACACATTAACATTTGAGTCACCTGTAGTTTTTTCCCTATTTAAATTTATTGTCTTAATGACACTACCCATAATTTCTTCTTGTATCTTTCTATCCTTCCCTCTTCAGGTTTATACTTGTTACTGTATATAAACTAGGGAAAAATTAATTTCTTTTATTCCCTTCTAAGTCAAATTGTCTTCTGTTGCCATAGGCTTACTTTGGAACTGAATTTTTGGTTGTTTAACAGATTATTAAACAGATTTCTAACCATTCATTTCTGTTTAAGTTTGCTCCCAGTAAATTTAGCAAAATTTTCTTCTTCGTGAAAAAAAAGAGCTCTTAAAGCACCTAGTATTTGCAGTGCTACTTATAAATTAATTTCACAGGTGCAAAAAAAAAATCCTGGTTAGGATCACTTATCTAACAAGCCTGTAAGTTCTGTGATCAGTTTCTCTGAACCCATCAAGATAAGATATTTCTAAAATAAGGGCATGAAGTTTCAGTGAGTACTTTGTAGGGCTTACATGTTGAGCAATTTCTTACAGAGGCTTATTAATACATTAAAATAAATTCAGAGAAAGACTGAGGTAGTAAGAGAAAACACTGCAGATGGTTCACACAACACTCAGAGCAAATAGAAGGAAAATACATACCTAGTAAAAATGATTTTAGAGTAATGCTAGGCAGGTTTCACACAATGATCTTTCTAGAGTGCTTTAAAACAAAAGCACTCTTTTTCTACCAGAATACATGCTAGGGTCAGTAGGAAAGCATGGATCAGTTTTCCTTACCTAATCTATACCCTTTAAAAAGGCGACCCTTCTCACCGTCCAGAGCGGCCTGGACGTCTTCTAGACGTTCATACTGGACGAACCCATAGCCATGGAACATGCTGAGGGCTGGAAAAATTAACAGTAGGGCAAGACCAGTTACAACTAAGGGACAGTACTACTATTCCACACAGGTCATTATATAACCCCATTAGATGGAACAAGCAAAGGGGCATTATGCAGAAACATCTACTCAAGTTCCTTGGGAAAAACAATCTACTAAGAACAAAATGCAAAGTTTGAAGAATTTCAAATATTACACAATATTACAAGATAGGTCAACTTCCTTCTGACAAGACAGTGACCAAAAAAAACTATGAAGTGACCAAAATTTGGTTAAGAGATTAAGAAGTCACTTGAAAGAACAGATTTGCTTGTTATAACACCACAGCTCAACCCCAAAGAATAAAATATAGCTCATATATACATTAGGTTTCAGCTATACTGAAGGAATTAGTTTCAGAGAAAACATAGATAGGGAAAGTTATCTTTAAAAGGTCACTTTTGGGGGGAAGTATTAGTCCTCTCAACACCATCAGACAGTGTTTGACAGGCATGAATGTTATAATTCCAACTGAATTCCCAGCCACAAAAAGGCATAATATAAAATACTAACCCCTTATTTTGCCATATTTTGAAAATATCTCTTCCATTTCTTCACGAGTCATGTGGTCTGTGGGCAAATTACCGACAAAAAGTCTTCTCTCTAAATCCTGTGGATTGGTGCTGTTAGTGAAGTCGCTCTGTTTGATGCTATTGCTCTTGCGTCCTCGAGCCATTTTGCTTTCGTTCCAAATCCAACTCTTCGCAAAAAAGAAAAATGGCCATGCATATCATTTCAACCCATGACATTAAAATTAAACTGGAACAAAATTAAAATTAACAGCTTTGCAGACTAGAAGCCAACTGGGTCTGCTTGATGCAAGCTTCACTCCAGAGGAATCTTTATACAAAGAATACGGAAATCTGGCAAAAGTGTACACTGCACCATTTTGGTTCAGCTTTTCTGTATTGTTGAAAGGTAATAAACCTAGTCTATTTTGAAAATACTTTAATGGTTTAACTCCAAACTGAAATGCAATTTATTTATTTTTAAACTAAAGCACCTTAGTTCAAGCTTTTCAGTATATCCATTATTGTCATATCTATTCCCTCAGTTCACTGGTAAGAAGTGTTGAAATTTATGTAATATTTTAATAAGCAGAAAGGAAACAGTCATCTTAACAGCACATAATGGGACCCAAAATATTTCAGTATAGGTTTTGAATGAGATAAAGAAGCATTTTCTAAAGGCTCTGAAGTGACCATACTTGGATCACTTCACCAGATGTGAAGTCTTAGCTTTATAGTACCAGAAAACAGTTTCTCATTCACACCAATACTAAACAGCATATCTTTGTGCCCATCAAGATGTCAACTCCTACTGAAGTCGGGTCCACAGCTGTGAATTTAGCCACACCTACAAATTCAGTACTGCTAACTCATTTCTACTAGTACAATGAAAGTAGAACTTTGTTAACCTATACTATTGCAGACAAAGCTGCAGCAGTCAGCAACATTCACTGCATAAACTTACTGACATAGTCATAGCTAAAATACTCAGCTAAAATACTTCATGCTTTAAAAAGACACTATAAGATAAAACTTAGAAAAAATTAAAAAAATTTGCAAGGTGAACTTGCAAGACTGAAAGCTATTTAATACAATAAAATCATCACCCCTTCTAAACATTCATCTACAGCACTGAAGGGTTGGGATTTTCTGTTTATAGGGATAGACATAACCTGAAAAAAAGTTCATGAAATTAAGTACATCAATAAGCACTTTTATTGTTAATCATGAGAAATCCTACAACCAGCATGCATGTTCCCTAACAAACTATGCTGACTACAATTTAAAAGAAGCTTCTAAACAAGCATATCAAGCTTCCTAAATTATATGATGATTTTACATAGGTATTTCTACAACACTAATTAGTACAAGAAATAAAACACTGAAGGATGTGAAATAAAGGTCATCAACTCGATATTCCTATCACTTTTCTCCTTCTTTTAGGAAGCCCTATGGAGAAGCAGGAGAGAGAATGCCTCCCAATCTAATCATCATCTTAAAGTGAACTGAATTGCTAAAACAGGGCAGAGGTTAAAACAAACAGATCTTATACCATAGTTGCTTCAACATCTTCCTGTAAGGCAAGTTTATTCTCCCCCACTCCTCCCACTATTTTTATCTTCCCTATCAGAAGTTTCAAATCTTGACCCTTTTTTCTTTACAGGGGCACTAGACTTCTATTCTGCTATTAGAATTTAAGTTCCCATGAGTGGAGCAGAAAATAGTTTTCATGTAAGTTAGAAGAGACCTCCAGAGGTCATCTAGTCCGATTCCTGCTCTAAGCAGGACTAACTTCTAAGTTGGCTGCTCAGGACCTTGCCCAACTGAGCTCAGACTGTTTTCAAGGATGGAAATTCCACAGCCCCTGTGAGCACCTGGTCACACAATATCACCCACATTTGCAATCCTGAAATACCATATCTGCTCCAGCCATCATCAACAAGATCTGCAACACCTGTTGGCAGGACATTTTAATTCAGCATCAAAAGCAGTAAGAAATTCTCTGATCTTTTTCTTGTGGGGTGGGAATGGAAAGAGGTCACTGACAGAAGAGAACAAGAACTTTTTATACACTAAAAAGCTGGAATATCTTCCGACTTTCAGGTGGCTTAGAAAATAAAACATCAAATTCCAAACAGTAATCCACAGTGAATTAGAGAGGTTTTCCATGAGAGTATTTACTGCTGCTCACCATTTTCCACTCAGTAGAACACATGGTTAAGGGCCATTTAATAATCATCCCACCAGAGGAAGTGAACGCCACCCCAGATTTAGGCATGCTACACCAGGCAAGATAATACCTTCATTAGCAAGTCTCTTTCTAAGAACTTAGTTAAAGAAGCTGAAGATATAACTAGACAGCTTAAAGGGGGTGATACCTCAGGGCAGAAAAGAGCCACCAAATTTGGAAGGTTACTAAACAGCTAACATCAGCTCATCTGCCAGTAAACACACGACAAGTTAACTGAAATCATCTCTCTCTCTAGAACTGTAATTTTAAAGAGAAAATTTTATTTTACTAAGAGTGCTACAACTTCACAAAACAAGATACAGCAGGACACCGAAACCGATTTGGCGCAACTGAAACATCACACGCGAGTCTGCAAGAAGTTCCCGGGCAAGTAAAAAAAGATAATAAGTAAGTAAATAAATAGAAAGAAGACTTAGAACAGCGACCCCAGGGCGGGAAACGCGGCACCGCCGAGAGCAGCCTCCACCTCGCACCGGCGGCGCTCACAGCACCCGCGGCCAGGCCCGGCAGGCGGCGTGCGGCCCTGCCCGGGGCCGCCCCAGGCGGCGCGGCGCGGCGCGGCGCGGGCCGCCCCGCCCCCCGCGGCCGCAGCGCCTCCGCGGCGACAGCAGAGCCGCCGCCCGGGCCCGGCGGCGCCCGGCAGAGGCGGCGGCGCCGAAAGGACGCGGACGCTCCGCCAGGTTTGTGGTACGTCTTTATTCGAGCACCCCGCGCCCCTCGCGAGGCCGCGCCCGCCCCGGCGGCCCCGCCGCCGCCGCGCACTTACCGCCGCGCCGGGCCCGCGCCGCCGCCCGCCGCCGCCCGCCAGGACAAAGGCGCCAACCGCCGCTGCCGCGCGGCGCTGTCGCAAGGGACGGGAGGAAACGCCGCCGCCGGAAGGGCGCCGCCCCGCGCTTTACGGCGCGGCGCGCTCACGTGCCGCCGCACGGCTCCCGGCACGCCCCGCGGCCGCGCCGCCGCGAGGCCTCACGGGAGCTGCAGTCCCGCGGCTGCCGCCGCGAGGCCTCACGGGAGCTGCAGTCCCGCGGCTGCCGCCGCCGCCGCGAGGCCTCACGGGAGCTGCAGTCCCGCGGCTGCCGCCGCGAGGCCTCACGGGAGCTGCAGTCCCGCGGCTGCCGCCGCCGCCGCGAGGCCTCACGGGAGCTGCAGTCCCGCGGCCGCCGCCGCCGCCGCCGCCGGGGGGCGCGCGAGACCCTCGGCGGAGGCGGCGGCGGCGCCGTGTCGCCGCCTGCGCCCCCCTGCGCCCATCGGGCCGGTGCGAGGCGTCTCCGCGCCCCCTCCGGGTGGCCGTGGGGTGCCCCGCGCCCCGGCCCCACGTCCCGGAGCCCCGTCAGGGTGGCCGTGGGGAGCCCCGCGCCCCGGAGCCCCGCGCAGGGCGTCCCGCATCCCCGTGCCCTGCCCGCGCCGGGCCGCGGGGCCGGGCGGGTCCCCGCGCGGCCGCCACGGGCCGCCGGGGCACCGCACCGGGCGCCGGCCCTGCCCGGGCGCCGGCGCCGTGTCCCCCGGGGCCGAGGTGCCTCCCCGGCGCCCGGGGCGTGTGGGGGCTTCCCGGGCCGGTCTCCGAGCGCCGGACCCAGAAATCCCCTCCCCACCTTTGCAGCCGCTCCGTGCCCCGAGACTCCCCGGGGGCCGCGCAGGCTTTCCCGCCCCTCAGTTTTGGGAAGTGACGCCGGAGCGGGGAATCCAGAGCGCGCGGTTCCCGCAGCCCGGCCGCCCCGCCGCCGGCCGCCCCCGCCGCAGCGACAGCTCTGGCGTGCGGCCGGTGCCTCATCAGGACCCCGCGCTGCCCCTCACCGGGACCCACACACTGCCCCTCACCACGACCCCGCGCTGCCCCTCACCGGGACCCACACACTGCCCCTCACCGGGACCCCGCGCTGCCCCTCACCGGGACCCACACGCTGCCCCTCACCAGGACCCCGCGCTGCCCCTCACCGGGACCCACACACTGCCCCTCACCGGGACCCCGCGCTGCCCCTCACCAGGACCCACACGCTGCCCCTCACCAGGACCCCACGCTGCCCCTCACCGGGACCCACACGCTGCCCCTCACCGGGACCCTGCGCTGCCCCTCACCGGGACCCACACGCTGCCCCTCACCGGGACCCTGCGCTGCCCCTCACCGGGACCCCGCGCTGCCCCTCGCCGGGACCCACACACTGCCCCTCACTGGGACCCTGCGCTGCCCCTCACCAGGACCCACACTCTGCCCAGCACCAGCCCCCACGTGCTGCCCCTCACCAGCCTCCCGGTGCTGCCCCTGCACACTGCCCCTTGCCAGCCCCTACATGCTGCCCCTCATCAGGACCTATGCGCTGCCCCTCGCCAGGACCCATGTGCTGCCCCTCACTGGCCCCCAGGTGCTGCCCCTCACCAGGACCCATGCACTGCCCCTTGCTGGCCCCCACATGCTGCCCATTGCCAGGACCCACGTGCTGCCCCTCACTGGCCCACGTGCTGCCCCTCAACAGCCCCTATGCGCTGCCCCTTGCCAGGATCCCCGTGCAGCCCCTTGCCAGCCCTGACACGCTGCCCATCAACAGCCCCCAAGCCCTGCCCCTCGCCAGTCCCCACATGCTGCCCATCACCAGGACCCACAAGCTGCCTCTCGCCAGCCCCTGTGCACTGCCCCTCGCCAGCCTCAGCGTTAGCCTCAGCATGCGGGACCATCGTGCCCGGCAGCAAGAGCTCTGGTGCGGTTGTGCTGCTCAGCGAGGACCCAGACAGAATGAGCGGTGGCAGGGACAGCGGGCTGCAGCGTGGGCACGGTGCAGGATCCTCACAGGGTGACTGCAGGGGTTGCAGCACGGTGCAGGGTCCACACAGCATGACCGTGGTGGGACGGGACGTGCCCGCAGTGCAGCAGTGGAATGGGACATGGCTGGGACTGGGGATGGGATGGGATGGGATGAGCCTGCAGTGTGGCAACGGGGCAGGACGTGGCTGCAGCACTGCAACGGGATGTGATGTGGCTGCAGTGCAGCTGTAGGACTGGATGTGGCTGTGGCCTGGCTGTGGGACGGGACATGGTGCCAGCGTGGCTGTGGGACGGGACATGGTGCAGCGTGGCTGTGAGACGGGACAAGCCCGTGGCCTGGTGGTGGGATGAGACTTGGCTGCAGCGTGGCTGTGGGACGGGACATGGTGCAGCGTGGCTGTGGGACAGAATGTGGCTGCAGTGCAGCTGGGGGGTGGCTCTGTGGGGCTGCACATGGGATGCAGAGGGATTCTGAGAAAGCCCCTTTCCTGCCAGCCACACACCATAAACTGGAAACAGGAAGCCTGGGGAATTCTGCGAAGCCAGGAGAGGTGCCTGGAAGCTCCCTGGGGATGGCTCTGGGGACGCCCCGGCAGGGCAGAGCCGAGGGCCAGCCAGCAGCAGCACCAGGCCCTGCAGCGCTGCTGCCTCTTCCATGTTCGGGGCTGATGTATTTCTGGGGACTCTGTACAGATGCTGCCCTTGTGCGGAGGGGTGGGGGGCTCCCAGCCCACAGACCTGGATTACCCTTGGGAAACTGAAGTGAAACCTTGAGCTTCTGCTTCCAGAGTGAGATAGCTGGGCCAGCACAAACACCTTTCTGCGCACGTGGTCCCAGGTGAGTCCAGCCCTCGCCGTGCGCCCGGGGAGGCACCGGCGGCGCGGCAGGGACACGGCACGGGCAGGGAGCCAGTCACGCAGCCAGTCCCCTGGCACTCGCACAGAGCCACCGTGCGAGGACACGGTGGCTCCAGCCCCCAGCAGCAGGTGATGGGCTCTGGGGCGGGCGCACGCCTGCCGCGCGTCGGCCACGCAGCTCGCTGCCGGGGCCGTGCTGGTAGCACGTGCGCGCCCCGGCGCGTGGGGCCATCCAGGCCCGGCGGGGTCTGTGCCGCGGGGTTCCCCTGCCCGGGGACTCCCTGGCCGCTCTGCCGCAGCTCCACGCTGCCAATGGAGTCCGGCAGCGGGTGCCCGGCTGTGGTGCTGCTCGCTGAGCCACGACCAGGGCTGCAGGCAGGGGCACTCCCGGCCCGGCAGGGTGGCACCCACCGGATGCTGGGGTGGGCAGAAGCATGAGAGCGGCGCCGTGCAGGAGGGCTCCCGACAGCCTGGAGTGACGGACTCTGGGGAGCTGCTCTTGCTGCCCCTGGCAAAGACCCTGGGGAACAGACCCATGCTGGGGTGTACAGCCCTCGCCCTCTGCTCTCCGCCGTATATCTCCCTGGGCAAACTAGCATCTCGAGGAGTCAGGGTGAGCCTGGTGAGGAACCTGCGGGTCCAGGGCTTGTGGCCGCCAGGAGCATCCCAAGGAGTTGGGGCGTGTGAGCCCAGGGAGCATCCCGAGGAGTTGGGGTTCATGTGCCCCAGGAGCATCCCGAGGGGCCAGGGCTTGTGGTCCCTGGGAGCATCCTGTGGGTCAGGGCTCGTGGTCCCCAGGAGTATCCCGAGGGCTGGGACTCGTGGCCCCTGGGAGCATCCCGAGGGGCCGGGCCTCGTGGTCCCCAGGAGTATCCTGAGGGTCAGGACTCGTGGCCCCTGGGAGCATCCCGAGGGGCCGGGCCTCGTGGTCCCCAGGAGTATCCCGAGGGTTGGGACTCGTGGCCCCTGGGAGCATCCCGAGGGGCCGGGCCTCGTGGTCCCCAGGAGTATCCCGAGGGTCGGGACTCGTGGCCCCTGGGAGCATCCCGAGGGGCCGGGCCTCGTGGTCCCCAGGAGTATCCTGAGGGTCAGGACTCGTGGCCCCTGGGAGCATCCCGAGAGGCCGGGCCTCGTGGTCCCCAGGAGTATCCCGAGGGTTGGGACTCGTGGTCCCTGGGAGCATCCCGAGGGGCCGGGGCTCGTGGTCCCCAGGAGTATCCCGAGGGTTGGGACTCGTGGCCCCTGGGAGCATCCCGAGGGGCCAGGCCTCGTGGTCCCCAGGAGTATCCCGAGGGTCGGGACTCGTGGTCCCTGGGAGCATCCCGAGGGGCCGGGCCTCGTGGTCCCCAGGAGCCCCCAGCGAGGCAGCAAGAGCTGCGCGCTCCATGTGGCACCGATCCCGGCGGCCCTGGTGAGACGGTGCCGCGCGTCCTGTGAGCGCGCCCACCCGCGGAGTGGGGGCGGCTGCGGCCCCTCGACGGCCCGCGCGGGGAAGTCCCGAGGGGAGCGGCCGCTGCCTGAGCACGCCCGCCGCTGCGAGCCCGGCTGCTCTGAGCCGAGCATGGGCGGCCCCACGTCCCCTTCCTGGGCGGAAACGGGCCGCGGCGTTATTACGGACTGCCCCGCCGCCGCCGCCGCCGCCGCCGCCGCCGCCGCCGCTGCGGACGCTGCGCACCATGAAGCTGCTCCGGCTCCTCGGGCTCCTCTGCGCGCTGCTCTGGGGCGTAAGTGCCGCGTCCCCCCGGGGCTGCGCGACGGCGCGGCGCCCCTTCGCCCCGCCGCCGGCCGCGGCGCCGCGGGGCCGAGCCGGGCCGGGCCAGGCCGGGGCGGGGGCGGCGCCGGGCGCCCCCTCCCCGCGGCCCCGAGACCCCCGCAGTGCCTGGGCAGCGCGGCGCCTTCCAGGAAGGCAGCGCCCTCGGGCCGCCGTGTCGTGTCGTGCCATGCCGCGGCGTGGGCTGCCCCGTGGGAGCGCTGCTGGCCGGAGCCCGCCACGGCCACGGGGACGGCCACGGGGACGGGACACGGGGTGGGGGGGGGGGCGCGGGCAGGCCGTGCCCCCTGTCCTGGCACGAACGGCCCGCGGCCAGCGCCGCCGCCGTGCTGTGCTGAGAAAGCCGTAAAGGAAATCCTGGCTGGGCGCCCCGCGCCAGCGCTCCCGCTTCAAGACTCAAAAGTTTACTGTTCCTCATTTTTGTGGCTGGGAATTTCCCAGCCAGTGCTCGGCCCCTCCGCACCTTCCCACGCGCGCCTGCCTCGCTGGACCCCTGCTCCTGCTCTCTGTGTCCACGGGTGAGCTGGGGCAGAGGGTAGGGTGCTGCTGGGGGTCCCCGTGCTGCCGGCGCTCTCTGCCTGGGGAGCGGGCACCCCGAAGCAGGGGTCTCCCACCAGCCTGGCTGGGGAGCAGGCACGGATGGGTGCAGCATCCCCATGGGAGCCCACCAGCCCTGTGGGGCCCAGGCGCGCGGGTCCCGGGCCGAGCCCCCAATGCAGGGGGCACACGGCTGGTGCATGACAAGCCTATGGCGGGACAGCCAGAGCGATGGCACTGGGGGAGCTGGCAGGCTCGGGCGTAGGGCCAAGCGCGCGAAAGCCCCTTTCAGTTCCCTTTCCTGCTACGCAAGAGAAACGCAGGGTGTCGGGTGCCCTCAGGGCCGGTTCCCCTCTGCCAGTCAGGCGCCCCGACACCAAACCTCACCCTGCGCCTTTGCCACCCTCCGCTCCTCAGCAGAGCAGCCCCGCGGGACCCCTGCACCAGCCGCACTGGCCGTGGCACCCCTCGCTCACAGCCCACCCTCCCCCACGGACCCCACAGCCCCCGCAGCTGTCTTGTACCAGGGCTTTGCCAGTGCCTCCATCCCCTCCACCCGGTGCTGGTGCAGACCCAGCTGGATCTGAGGGGAACGGCCCCATGCTGGAGCTGCACAGTGCCAGGCCTGCCCCCCCCCCCGGGATGCAATGCCCCAGGTGCTCTCCTGTGCCCTGAATCACCCCAGGTCTAAGCCCCATGGTCAGGGTTGCTCCTGCCTCCCTTGCCCCCTTTCCTGTGCAAATGGCCCCCCAGCTCGGAGGGAGCAAGGCAGGGTCTGGCCAGCTTCGCACAGACAAGGCAGCTGCCCTGGGCTTTCCTGCACCTCACAGCCGGAGCAGCAGTGTCGGGAGGGGGCTGACAGTGCTCCTGGGCAGGGGACGCTCCGTCAGCTCTGTGCCCCCCGTCCGGAGGTGCAGTGCTGTTTGCAGCGGCAGGGCACAGAGTGATGCGCAATCACCACATATTAGGAAACGTGGGGAAACATTGCACCGGAATTGCTGCCATCCCACTTCAAACGGGGCGCTGGTGGCACACAGCAGCGCAGCCGGCTGAGCTGCGGTCTGTGGTTAGGGCAGCCGGGGAAGAGCAGTGCAGGATGGCCTCACCTCAGGGCGCAGGGTTAGCACTTAGGTTAGTGCATGCTGCCTGCAGGAGCCAGGCTGCCGGGGGCACTGGCAGCAGCATGGGCTCACACAGCTCTTCTTTTCCAGTGCTGGGAGCCTGGCAATGCCATAAAATGCTCTGAAAAGCAGTATGAGCACAAGGACAAGTGCTGCAACCGGTGCCAGCCAGGTACGGAGACCCCATGCCCTTCCGGGTGCCCCCAAGCCCGGGCCGTGCCGGGACCCAAGCACCGGGTCTCACTGGAGCATCAGCTATGCAAGCCCCTAGACCAGCTCCAGGGGGGCCAGGGCCGCCTCACCCCACTGCGCCCAGTGGCCAACGGCTTCGCTTGCATTTCGCCTTCCCGCTGGAGCATCTGGGAGCTCATGGGTGCCCCGATCGACCCCCAGACCTGCTCTGACTAGCTGGGGGATCCTGTGGTACGGCGGTTGCAGGAAGAGTGCTCCTGGCGGCACTGCGCCCGCTGCCAGCTCCCTTCCCGGGACATTCCCCAGGCCTTGGCCCTCGGACCGTGCAAACGGCCTCTCCCGGCTGTCCTGCTGCAGCGCCAAGCCCACAGCCGGGCGAGTTGGACCCTGCCGCAGCAGCGCCCGGCTGGCGAGCGGCAGCCAGCAGCACTGCCCTGGCCCCCTCCTCACCAGCCTCACTTGCAGGGAAAAAATTGGTCTCCGAGTGCAACGGCACGACGGATTCCCTCTGCGATGCCTGCGAGAGCGGACACTACCAGCAGAGCTGGACCAAGGAGAGGCACTGCACCCCCCATGACATCTGCGAGGACAGTGAGTGTCTCCGCGTCCTGGCTGGCTCTGGCGTGGGGTGGCACAGTCCGCGTCCATGCGGGGCTCAGCTGCCTGCATCCCCGTGGGGCTTAGCCATCCCCCATCCCCAGGGGGCTTGGCCGTCCCCCATCCCCATGGGGCTCATTGCCGTCACCCATTCCCGCAGGGCTCAGCCGTCCCCCATCCCCGCGGGGCTCGGCCACCCCCCCTCCCCATGGGGCTTGGCCATCCACATCCCTGCCAGTGTCTCACCTCCCTCTCGCTCCTTCCACCCAGATGCCGGCCTGGTCATCAAGAAGGAAGGCAACGCGACACACAACACGGTGTGCCAGTGCCGGGCTGGCATGCACTGCTCCGACGCCAGCTGCCAGACGTGCGTGGAGAACCAGCCCTGCGAGCGGGGTGCTGGCTTTGTGGCAGGTGAGATGGACCCGCTCTCCGCTGGCCCCGGGGCACACCAGCAGCATCAGCCCCCTCATCCCCGCAGGACTCCAGGCGCTCCTCACTCCAGGGGAGCTGCCGGCTGCAGCAGCGCCCTCGGCATTGCTCACCCAGCCTGCGGCCCCTCGCCTCTGGCAGCCCCGAGCTGACCTGCTGCAACCCCTGCTCCTTTCCAGCCAAGGCCGCGGCCCGGACTTCGTCCCCCTGCGAGCCCTGCGCTGAAGGCACCTTCTCCAACGTCTCATCTAAAACCGAGCCATGCTACCCCTGGACGAGGTACAACCCTACACTCCGTCCCGTGAGCGCATCCCCTGCTGCCAGCCACTTTTGAGGGCCCGACAGCTGGTTTGGGGGGCCTGACGTCTGGTTTTGGGGACACAGCGTCATGCTGGTGCGGGGCTGGAGCGAGGGGAGCAGCCGCCGTGGGCGCGGTGAGGTCGGGCAGCCCGGCCAGGCACGAAGCAGGGGTCGGGCAGCTGCAGCATCCCTCTGAGCGCGCCGGCCCCGCGCTGGGGACATGGAGCAGGGGGCTGCGGAGGCTCCCATCCAGCACAGCTCGCCCTCCCACTGCGCTCCCTGCCTGGAAAATTGCAGTGGAGGCACCCACTGTCCCCACAGGGAGCCTGGCACTGAGGACGCCGGGGGCAGGCAGCGCTCCCCTGTCTTTAGGAGGCTGTTCAAGGGTTAATTGCGCTCCCTGATAGAAGTGTGCCTTGTTTCCAGGCTGAATTAGTCTCGCTTCAGCTGCCAGCCATTGGATTTCGTTTTGCTTTTATCTGTGCCCAGAAATTACCTCCCCATGGAGCCACTTGTAGCCTCTCATCAAGTCGTCTCCGAACCGTTCTGGAATAGCTAAAGCACTCGAGCCCCAGGGCCACCCCGCGGGCAGGGTCCGACCCTGTTCCCTCCTCTTCCTCCCCGTCTGCAGCACTCCCACATCCCTGAGCAGGGCCCCAGCTGGGACCCACTGCACCCCCCCCCACACACACACACATACAGCGTGGGCTGACCTGGGCCGGCCCAGCCAGCCCGGAGCCCCTCCGGAGCCCCCCGGCCTCATCCCGGGGCACTCCCATGCCCCGCCAGCCCCGGCCTTTCCCGGGGCTCCCCCTCCTGCCGCTGTTGCAGGGTCTTGTTCTTGTCTGCAGCTGTGAGGAGAAGGGGCTCGTGGTGAAGGCGAAGGGGACCAACACGTCGGACGCGCTCTGCGGTGAGTGCGCGGCGCCCGGGATGCCTGCTCCAGCGCGAGCGCCCTGCCGCTCGGCCAGCCCTGCCGCTCGCAACCCTGCGGGGGCCTCTTGGAGATGAGGGCCTGACGTTACTGCCAGCATCCTGTCGTGCTGCTCCTCTGCGTCCCTGTGCGGGATATGCACGGTGCTTGGCCTGGAGCCGAGGCGCATGGGGCACTCGGGCTGGGAGCACCGCGTGCCAGAGTGGTGTACTCACCTCTCACCCTCCGCAGAGTCGAGCAGGCGCTCCTCGTTGTCGGTGCTGATCCCCATCACCGCCGCTGTCGTCACCTGCCTCGTGGGCATCTGTATCTACTGTCTGGTCCACAAAGGTGAGAGCTGGGGCACTGTGAGGTGGTGCCAGCCGCGTCCCAGGCAAACAAGCCCATGCCAGGGGGATGTCTGCAGCTCTGCAGAGACCGAGGCAGCTCATCTGGGGGACGCTGCCAGAGCATTACTGCCCCGAATCCATCGCCCCGCATGCTCAGTGGGTGCTGGCATCATGCACATGGTCCCACTGCCTGTGGGTGCATTTGCATTGCTGCAGCCCAGCTCTCGAGGCGCCTGCGCTTGGCGGTCCCACAGCCTGTGGGTGCATTTGCGTTGCTGCAGCCCGGCTCTCGAGGCGCCTGCGCAGGGCAGGTGCAGGCCAGCTCTCTCACAGTGCCCAGCACCCATCTGCGAGGCACCAGTGCTGGCACAGGACGGGGTGCTGCCCTGACTGTTACCTTCTCTCTCTCTCTTTCCCCCCAGATCCCAGGCGGCAGGTGCAGGAGCAGGTGAGTCAGCCCAAGGCTCTCCCCCGGCAGCAGGAGGGGGGGTCCCTCCCCAGCAGGGCCAGAAACGTGCCGACAGCAGAGCAGGGACTGTGGCTCTGCAGCTGGGGTAGAGGGACGGGCAGGGCTTGGGCTGTTCTGGCCTGCCCGGCTGGGTCGACACAAGGGTTAGGACAGCCCAGCGATGCAGCTAGCAAATGCTGAGGCAGGAAGGGACTGGGCAGAGTGATGCCCTGGCCTGCCACGGGAGCACCGCGGGGGTCTGTGCATAGATGTGGCCACAGAGGTGGGTCTCGGCTGCCTGACTGCCCCTGTCCCTGCACAGATGGAGACAGGGAAGCCCAGAGGGATGACGAAGGTCCAGCAGCCCGTCGAGGTGGGGGACGACGTCTTCCCCGTGCAGGAGACCCTGTTGAGAGGCCAGCCTGTGGCCCAGGAGGACGGCAAGGAGAGCCGCATGTCGGAGCAGGAGAGGCTGTGAGGGCGCAGGTGCAGCCTCCCCCAGGAGCACAGACCAAGGCCAGCTCCATCCTCGGTCCCTTCTCCAGCCAGGGAGGAAGGCCAGCATCTGGCCTGGGTGCAGATGTGACAGTGCCATGGACCATGGCGTGACCACCTACATGGGAGCACTGTAGCAGAGCCTGGTCCGGCCGCCCACGTGGGAGTGCTGTGGCAGAGCAAAGCTCCACTGCCGGCATGGGGATGCAAGAGCAGCTACCTGCCCGCGGGTGCCATGGCAGAGCACAGCACAGCGGTTTGCACACAGACCCCGCAGCAGAGCCTGGTCTCCCTGAACACATGGGCACATCGCGGCAGAGAGCGCTTGGCTAACCATGCAGAAACGCCCCGGCAGGGCACGGCTTGGCTTCGGCACGGCAATGTCACGGCGGGGCCTGGTCCTGCGTGGGGATGCCGCGGCAGAGCACGGCTCGGCTTCGGCATGGCAATGTCACGGCAGAGCACAGCTCTGCCTCCTCCAGGGAGGCCACAGCAGTGCACAGCTTGGCCGCCCGTGCAGGGACCCACACTGGAGCTCGGCCCTGTGGCCCCGGGCAGGCGGTGGAGAAGGGCTGGCCCGGCAGCGGCTGTTGCCCCTGGGGCAGGGCAGCAGCCCTGTCCTTGCACCTGCCTGGGTGCTGGGTGTGCTGTGCTGCCCCAGCACAAACAGGCTGCTCAGGGGAGAAATACAGCATTTGCTGTCCTACACCCATCCTGTCTTTTCTCTGGTGGTTAAGGCTGGGGCAGTCTGGCAGGGAAAAGACACGGGATGAAGAGGAAGGCAGGACAGAGGCCCTGCAGCTGGCATTGCTCCCTGCCCGGCTCGGGGTCGCAGGGCGCAGCTGGGGCTGCACAGGGGTGACCATCCACAGCGGCTCCACGGGGCCGGGCATGCCAGGGGCAGCTGGCCTGCCTGCACGGATGCCGCTTCCCGTGTCCTGCCAGAGCCACCGCGTCTCTCCAGGAGATGGTGCTGGCACCACGCTGCAGCGCCCGTCTCGTCCCTGCGCAGCGGCCAGCCTGGCGGAGCCCTTCCTGCGTGGGCTGGGCAGAGGGAGGGGAACCATCCTGCGCGGGAGCTGCGGGGAGGCAGCAGCACCGGGGCCAGAGCAGCCTGCAGCCGGGAAGCACGGCGCCGTCAGCGTGCGGTGCAGGGCAGCGCATGGGCACCGTGAGCTGCTGGCACGCTGCCTGCAGCGCTGCGCAGCCCGGGCGGGTGAGCGCCTGTGCCGGCAGCTGGAGCGTGGGTCACCCGGCAGTGCCAGGGAGGTCTGGGGCTGGGGCCTGGCGGTACTGCTGCATTGCATCCTGCTCCCCCTTCCTCATCCCAAGCCTTCAAATGAGCAGGAGCCAGGGCAGATGCATGCTGATTTTGGCACCCTCTGGGTTTGGGACCCCATGCCGTGCCTGCCCCATCCCAGCTCAGCAGCTGCCATGTCCCGAGGGGGCTCCGGCCAGGCCTGCCAGTGCACAGTCTGGCCCCTGCTCAAAGTCCCGCTCCAGCCTTACACAGGGCCATCCTGGCCCCATCCCCAGCGCCCACCACGAACCCCCCCGCATGGTGCTGCCGGTGCAGGCTGTGGGCGCCCACGTGCTCTCCCCCCCGCCATGCAGCAGCACGTGTGCCAGCGAGGGGGCCCGTGTCACTCGCCCCCGCTCAACGCACATGCACGCGGGACTGCGGCACGCTCCCGTGCACCGCTGCCAGCACCATGCCCCTCGCCTCCTCGCAGCTGCTCCCGGCCGCCTCCACCGAGCCAACCTGCAGGAGGAGCTGGCATATTTACTGCCGACAGGCTGACATTTCCACATCTATTACTCCTCTCCTCCCTGCTCTGCCATCGCAGTTACAATGGGAACAATTATGCTCAATTATTCTCCACCACACCGTTGACAAAAAGCTGGTATTTAAACTTTAATTATTCTCCCAATGTGCATAAGCAGCATGGCCTGCAGCCCGTGCCAGCCCCTCCGCTCCCTCTGCCTACCGCCTTTCCTGGGACCAGCACTCCCAGCACAGATGCTCCTGGGATGGATACTCCAGAGACAGATGCTCTGGGGATGGAGGCTCCCAGGACCGATGCTCCAGGGACGGACACCTCTGGGGAAGGAGGGAAGGGAGGAGACAACCTCATCTCTGCCGTGACCCCAGACCGCTCTGCACTGCCCACAGCAGGCTCTGGTCCGGGGCTGGCTCCCCTGCAGCCCTTCCCTGCTGCCCCGAGCTGGGGGCTGGGGGAGCCCAGCCACACATAGGCAGCTCACCGCAGCAGCGCCCGGCCCAGCACGGGCTCCGGGTGCTGGGGAAGCAGCAGGAGCCCCGGACCTGCCTGCGCACAAGCACGTGCAATGTGGCATACAAAAGGTCATAAATCCCAGAGCTGGGAGCAGCTGCCACACGGAGTGCCTTTTACTGTAAAGGTAGTGGCATGTTATTTAAGGCGTCTCTTAAAACCTAATGTTAGGTTTAATAAGGGAGATAAAAGTATGTCAGCAGCTCTCCCTCTCATAGCTCGGTGCTACTGGCAGCCTTGCTGGGATGGTCCTGGCACCGGGACACTGCCCCGAGAGAGATGCAGCCCCATGGGCAGCAAAGGTCGGTGCCTCCCCGGCCCTGGCACCCAAGCGGCTGCCTGGGCGCAGAGGGACGCGGTCCCCGGCACGGAGGGACGCGGTCCCCGTGCGGCACGGGAGGCTGCCGCATCAGCACCCTGCAGCCAAGGCGGCCGGGAGCAGCCCGTGCCACGCGGCGGGACGGTGCCGGGGACGGTGCTGGGGACAGTGCCACGGCACCCAGCTCCGCTCGGCGCTGCCCTCTCCCCGCCGGCACGTGCGCTGAGCGCCTGCTCCTGCATGTCAGACATGCCATCTCATTAACGCCTCTGTCCCCCAAAGTGAGAAGGGAGAACGCGTGAGACCTAATTGAATGTAACTAATTATTCACTCTGCAAATGCTCTGTTTAACCGGGATTGTGAGGGACAGAATTACTCATTCTGAAAAGAGGAGAGAGAGAGAGAGAAAGACGGAGGGAAAACAAATAGAGGCGGATGCTGGAGCTGCAGCTCCCTCTCTCCCCAGAATACCAATTACCGGATGAAGCGATTGTATAAATCTTTCCAGCGAGCGAACTGTACTAGTCACTTACCTCTGTGCTCTTGTTACGAGGCAGCGGTGAGAAATCATCCTGCTCTCCAGCCCAGCTGAAGGCTCCACACCAGAGCTTGTCCCAGCACCCTCCCAGGGCTGCGATCCCAAGGACACAAGGTCGGGAGATCGGCAGCGCCACGGGCCTGGTGCCGGGGCCGCTGACCGGGGAGGACACTGCACGGAGAGCCGGGGCTGGGCAATCGCGGTAGCCGGCACAGCCCACGTCCCAGCCGAGCCCCTCCTGCGGGACGCCGGTGCTGCGCTGGGCTCCTTGCAAGCCGCAGCGGCTGCCCGGCCCCACGGCCCTGCCAGCGCTGCGCTTGCGGCACGGCCGTGTGCACTCCGGGGCCGCGGCACCCCCGGGAGCCAGGCAGTGCCGTGCCACCACCAGAGACCCAGGAGCCTCGTGCCCGCGACAGCTGCCCCAGGCTGCCAGTGCCGCGCGGAGCGCCGCGGCCCCGTGCCTGCACCCTCCCCGCCCTCCCCTCGCCAGTGCCGCTCTGCCGGCCCCCCGCTCACTCCCCAGGGAGCTCCCGCAGCCGTCAGGAACCCTCCCAGGCCTCCACCTGGCCAGGACAGCAGTGCTTCCCACGGCGGGTCCCTCTGCCACAGTGAACCGTTCATCACTGCCCGGCCTCTCTGCTCTGCAGGCTGGAGAAACGCGTGGATTAGCAACAGTCTCCATCACTTTTCCTGATACATCATTTAATCTCAAATACCTTTGCACGGCTTCCTGCAGACACACCAGCTCCCGCTCTCAGCTGCAGGGTGGGGTGAGGTGGGGAGGGGAGGGCAGGTCTTGCGGGCCCCCGCGGTGCCCCACACCCTGGCGTTGGGGCTGCACGGCAGCTCCTGGGGACCCTCCTGCCCCACCGCCGTCCCACTGGACATGGCTCCCGGCATGGAGACCCCTGGCCCCCACGGCTGGAGCATGGGAGCGGGGAGCCCTGCGTGCCCCAGGCAGGTGCTGCTGGACCCGTGGACCTGCTAGGGCTGCGCAGCTGCGTCTCTGCGGGGCCAAACGCCTCCTCCGCACGTCGGAGAGCAGAGGACTGCCGTGTCCTGGGGCAGCGAAATCCCCAGCTCGTCCTGCCTCGTCCGCGGACAGGGATTTGGCTGCTGCCAGCAGTGAGCGGCAGCGTGCTCTGGAGATGTGGGTGTGGATGTGTGGGAGGTAACATCATCGTCTTCCTCCTAACAGATGCAGCTGTGCAGCTCCATTCGCTGCTTATTGGTGTTCCTCTGTTTATCTATAAATAATTGCAGGGACACAACAGACTTTTAGACTGCCAAAGAGTTTGTCTCCCTGCAGGAACCATATTGCCACAGCGCAGCCACCTTATCTGCCTGCAGAACGATGAGGGTGGGAAAAATATTTACTGCTGGGGATATTTGTCATCTGCAAATTACCTTTGCCTACAACCCGCAGCAGGGACAGGACTGACAGCATGGATCTGTATTGCAGGCATGCGAGTGCCGGGATTGCCCGTGCTGCCCCAGACCTGCCTGCATCTCCTCCCCTTTGCTGGTGAGGTGCACAGCACCGTGCACAGAGCTGGCCCCCGGTGGCAGCACGCACCTGGCGGCACCGCGCACAGAGCCAGCCCCCAAAGGTGCCGCACACCCAGCAGCACCATGCACTTGGCAGCACCGTGCACAGAGCCAGCCCCCAGCAGCACCGTGCACCCAGCGGCACCGTGCACAGAGCCAGCCCCCAACGGTGCCACATACCCAGCAGCACCGTGCACCCAGCGGCACCGTGCACCCAGTGGCACCATGCACAGAGTCAGCCCCCAGCGGCACCGTGCACCCAGCTGCACCATGCACAGAGCTGGCCCCTAGCAGCAATGTGCACCCAGTAGCACCGTGTACCGAGCAGCACCAAGCACAGAGCTGGCCCCTGGCAGCACCGCGTGCGTAGAGTCAGCCAGCCCGAAGGGATGGGGGAAACAGCGGGTGACACTGAAGCAGCAACCCAGCGAGTGTCATAGCAGAGGAGCCCCCCAACGGGACGACCTTGGCTGCCTGAGAGACCTTGCAGTGGGGTCCCGCTACCTCGGCCTTCCTGCAGGAAACGCCCCGCCTGCTGCGTCTCCAGCGGGCAGCTGCGCCCGCCCCCCCCACCGGCAGCGTCTCCTTCGCACCGCAGCTCCGGCCGCCGGCCCGGCCGCACTCCCGCGCCCGTGGCCCGCAAAGGGCCAACGCGTCGCCAGCCCCGGAGCACCCCATGCCCCGGCCCCGCGCTGCCATCGCCCCAGCCCCTCCGCACCCTGCCAGCACCGCTCCTCGCCGCGATCCTGTATCCCACTGCCCGAGCGCTTACCGCTGCCGCATCCCAGAAGTGATCTAATTGATGTGACACCAATTATTCAAGTATCACTGCCTGCAGAACTAATGCATGTGCGTGTACAAGCCTCCCTAGACCCCGACCATGAAATTATAACTCTGACACAAAAGGTGACAGCGCGGGAACACCAGCTCCCGGCTGGGCCCCGGCGGCGCGGCAGCGGCAGGCCCTGCTGGCACAGCCCCCGCGGCTGCTCCAGAGGCAGCAGCTGCCGGGGATGGCTGCAACGGGTCTGCGTCCGGAGGAGCCGGGTCTGCAGCCTTCCACGGAGGCAAAGGGCTGCGGCGCCGGGGTCCTGCCCGGGCCCGGCAGCACCGGCCACGTGGGCACCACAGCTCTGCCACAGCATCGCTGCAGCTAGCGTGCAGGTCGCGCGCTGCAGCGCAGCACAGGGCCCCTCGGGGCTGCTCGGCACAGCCCAGGCGGCTAGCGGAGCTCCGGCTTGCGTGGACCGGTACTGGGAAAAGCCATTCGCTGCATTCGAAGTTTTACTGTGAAATTAAGCTCTGCCTGGGCATGCCAAGCCGGAACACCCGGAGCTTGGCATAGGCGGCAGTTTGTATTTCACAAATTGCTTTTTACAGTCAATTAAAGACAAGGCATGCCTGGAGGCTGGGGGTGGGCAGCTCCGGGGTGGCTCCTCCCCAGGCGGGAACCGGGGCCATGAGGAGCTTCCCCACGCAGCAGTTGGCACCCCGTGCTCTGGCTGGGCTCGGAGGCCACGTTGGCCTCGGCTGGCCTCTGCAGGGCTCAGACAGCCCCAAATGTCAAAAAGCAACGGAAATTTAACTCAAAAAAGCCAGCAGGCTGTACACTGCACAGGATGCCAGATGCCACCAGACCTGCAGGATCGCTCCAGGCATTTGCTTGCAGCCAGGCGGCTCCTTGTGGGCCTCCTCCGGCCCCGCTGAGCCAGTGGCACAGCATGGCACGGCATGGCTGGAGCAGTGGCGCGGGCACAAGAGATGCAGTGATGTTTCGGCGCACTCTTGTGTGGCAGCCGCGGCACGGGGCGAAGGCTGGGCACAGCTCTGGCAGGACAGCGAGGGTTCGCCTGGGACCGTCTGCTCAAAGCTTTCACTAAGGACCTGGATGATGGAATAGAGAAAATGCTTATTAAATTTGCAGATGACACGAAGCTGGGAGGGACTACATGTATCTTGGAGGACAGGATTAGAATTCAAAACGATCTTGACAAATTGGAGAAATGGACTGCAAAAATTGGATGAAATTCAGCAGGGACAAATGCAAGGTACTACCTGGAGAAGGGAATAATCAGCTGTGCAAACAGAGACCGGTGGACGGCGGGCTGCGGAGCAGGGCCAGAGCCAGGCGCTGCGGCGCAGGGCAAACCCAGCCCCTGCCGGGACCCGCGCCGGCCCGCAGCCACCCCCCCAGGAGCTGGGGCCGCCGGCGGGCTGGGGGCAGCGGATCGGCAGAGCCATCCTGGAGCCCATCCGCTTCCCGACGGTGGCCCTGGGAGCCGAGAGCGTGTGAGTGGAGCGCCAGGCCCCAGCGGCGCAGCACGGCACGGCACAGCAGCAGGGAGCTGCTTCCCCAGCCCCCAGCTCCACGTGGGAGCGGCCGGAGCTGGAGCGCGGGGCTGAGCCCGAGCGGGGCCCCTCCTGCTGCCTTCCCCTCGCTCCAGCAATTACAGCTGCAGCCAGCACCCTCCCAGGCTGTGCAAACACCGAGGCTCATTTAAATAAATTAAGAAGACATAATAAATCACAGGGAAACGAGGGGCTGTGCCTGGGGGCAGGGGAGTTGCTCCAGTTTAATTACATTGGCAAGCCTTCCACGGCGAAGGCGCAGGGTGCCTCATGCACAGACGTGCGGGGAGCGGGCGCAGGCGCCCCGGCCGGCACGGGCTGCACCCCTGCCCGGTGCGCCGGCTCCCGCCAACCCGGGGCGCGTGCTGCAGCCGAGCACCCAGCACCACCGCTGCGCCTAAGCGCCCCGCAGAGCAGCCAAGCACCCTGCGCCACGCACGGCGGCTGAGCCATGCACCCTGTGCTGTGGCCAAGCGTCCCACACCACACACGGTGGCCAAGCATCCTGTTGTGGCTGAGCACCCTGTGCTGGCCAAGCACCCCCCACACCGCCACCGTGGCTGAGCATGCTGCACTGGCCAAGCAGCCTGCAGCGGCTGAGCACCCCAGGGCGGCCAAGTATCCTGCACCAGCTGTGCACCCCACACTGCCGCCACAGCCAAGCACCCTGCCCCATGGCCATGGCCAAGCACTGGGCACCACCACCATGGCTGAGCACCCTACACCAAGTATCACCCTGCACCATGCACAGCAGCTGAGCATCCTGTGCCAGCCAAGAACCCTGCACCCTGCATGGCAGCCGAGCACCCTGTACTGACTGAGCACCCTGCACCAGCCAAGCACCCTGCACGGCAGCCAAGCACCCTGTGCCACGCACAGTGGCTGAACACCCCGCAGCAGCTGAGCACCCCACCAGCTCCCAGGGCCCGCAGGCAATGCTGTCTGCAGAAGGGGGCTGCAGCAGCCACCCAGCAGCTCCTTAACTGGGGGTAAATGCCGAGACCCCCCGCCCCGTGGTCCAGACCTGCAGCGGGCGGCCCGGCAATGCCGCCCAGCGGGCTCGGGAAGCAGCAACACTGGTGCCAGCGCCCCTCACTGCTGCGCGAGATTTACAGCCTCTCCCTCATTGCTTAAAGACTCTCGTTCGCAGCTGCAGTGGGAACTCCGGAAAGAGCTTTGTGTAGAGGCAGCAAATTTATGAGACTGGCTCTGAATCCCCAGTCACATCAGGGGCCAATTCGTCTTCCCAGGGCTGAGGATGAAATTAAATTATTGTAAAATAAATCTGTAAAAATGATGAAAAGACCATCACCCGGCAGCGAGGGCGGGACGCGGGAACACACGCGCAGCCGTGACGGATAGGGCTCGCCAGGTGATAAAGCGCCTGGGACCCAGTAGCTCAGGGATTTTCACTGTAATCTCACTAAAGAGATGTTGTTTACAGGAAAAAGGGTATTTTGGGGAGGAAATTGCATTTCAAGGTTAAAGGGAAAAAAATGGAGCGAGTCTCCCAGGGAGCCTGCTTACGTGCAAGGCAGCCGCTGGCGGGGGCCAGCTGCAGGCTGCCGGAGGGAGGAGCCGGCCTGGTGCCCGTGGCCGGGCAGAGCCTTGCACGCGTGTGTGCAACGGGCCGGGGCCAGGCGAGCCCGGTGCTGCCCGGCCGCGCAGCGCAGCTGGTGGACGAGGCCGGCACCGCCCGCCAAGGCTCTCCGCCTCGCTCCGGCGCTGCGCTCGCGCTTGAGGCAGGAGCGGGCCACGGAGCTGGAGCAGCGCAGCGTGGCCGAGACAGCAGAGCTGGAGGCGGATGCAAAGCAGGGGGTATCGATCCGGGATAACCCGATTAGCCTGGGCTTCCCCGCTAAGTGCTGCCAGCCCGTGTCAGCGGAGGAGCTAACGCAAGGCAGCAGCTCAAGCACTGCTCCCATAGCGCGGAGCCTGGCCGCCGGCACCGCCCGGGCACCGCGGCTCCCCCGGCCCCGGCCCCCAGCACCCCGACAAGCTCGCAGCTCCGCTGCGTCCCGCGTGCGCACGCAGGGCTCGTGTCACCCACCAGCATTCGCAGCTTCCCAGCGTCACCCCCATCCCGTAAGGAAGGGTGCTGGAGTGATTTCCCGGCCAGGATGACTGGAAGCCCAGCGCCTCGGTTTACGCAGTGCTGTCTGGCCACTTAATAACAGGCCATTAGCACGGCTCAGCACAGCGAAGGGATTGATTTAGGACATGCAATAGCGAGGACAGCCCGGCACCAGGTGGTTAACAGCGTTCCCGAGGCGTCAGAGTGCCGCAGCGCTCAGGAGCCACAGCTGCGGGGAGCTCGGCGACTCCCTTCGTCACCCTGCGAAACCCCGCGGTGCCGGCAGGCACCTAACCCAGCACAGAGGCCGTGCCAGGACAGCCGCCGCCGCGGCCGGGCCGGGCCGGGGCCGGGGCCGCGGCAGGGAGGTGCCGGCGCGGCGCAGAGTCCCGCGGAGCCACGGCTGGCGCTGGCGGCCGTCCCGCCTGGCACTGCGAGGCTGCCGCGCGCCAGGGTGGAAGTAAAGAGCTACCGAGCGAGCAGACATTCAATAACTCACGGTCACTGAACTGCAGCAGGAACGACGGCAAATAATAACACAGGAAAAGGGGAGAAAACAGAATGCGCTAGGCCAACGGCCCGGGCACCAGGCGGCCGAGGGAGCAGGTCGGCGGTCGCGATGCGCAGGCGGAGGGCGCGGCTGGCGGCACCGGCACCCTGCCGGGGGCCAGCCCCACGGCCCCGCACCCCGTCGCCGGAAGCCCCACGGGGGGCCCCATGTCACATGCTCCACAGCTCCGCCAGGGTCCCAGCGCCCCACGGCCCCGCGGGGTCCCCGCGCCCCCGGCCCCCCAGCCCTGCCGGGGGGCGGCGCAGACGCCCCCGCCCCACGGAGCCGCCCCGGGGCGCCGAGCCGAGCCGCTCCGCACGCGCCGCCTCCGTGCCCGGCGCGGCCGGTCGATGCGCGGGGCGAGGGAGGCGGCGCTGAGCCCCCCCCCCCGCCTTGCAATTAGCGACGCCCCCCGGGGAGCTGCCAGCCGGGCTTGATTAGAGCAGCTGGGCGCTCCCGGGGCGGAGCAGAGAGGCTGGAGCCGGGGCGCCCGGCGGCGGCCGGCCCGCGGGGGGGGGCTGTCCCTCCCCCTCCCCTCCTCTCCCCCCTCCCTCCCCCTCTCCTCCCTTCCCCCCTCCCCCCCCCGCAGCAGCGGCTCCGGGCGGCCCCCCTCCGTGCACGGGCGCGGCCAGGGGGGATCCACTCGTGTCCCCGGCGCGGAGGTTCGGCCGAGCCGCGCTCCCGGCCGGGCCTCCCACCACCTCCTCCCTCCCGCCGCCGGAGCCGAGCGCGGCCGTGCGCCGCGTCCCCTCCATCCCCAGCGATGCCGGCGATGCCGCGGCTCCAGCTTACAGCCCGGCCTGGCGGGCAGCCAGGCTCTGCCGGCAGCCACGTCCCCGGGCCGCAGGGGGGGACAGCCAGGACGGGAAGGCGCTGCCGGTGCATGCATGGGACCTCGCACAGCGCCGGCGGGCATGGGGCTGAGCGAGTGGGAGAGGGAGCCCCACGGCACCAGCCATGCAGGCTGTGCCTGCCGCTGCCGCCAGTCCAGTGCTGCGGCCAGACCAATGTTGCGGCCAGCCTGGCACTGCGGCCAGCCCAGAGCTGCGGCCAGCCCAGCACTGCCCAGGCAGTCCCACGCCCGACCCGGTTACCCGGAGGGACAAATGCTGGCAGTGCAGATGAGACGGTCCCGAGCACAGAGCCCTTGGCTGTGGTGGCTGCCAGCAGAGCAGTCGTGGCAGCAGTTGCGACTGGACGCCTCCGGTTGTCGCACCGCTGTTGCCGTTGTCACCAGCCTTGCTGGAGTTAGCAGCACCGAAGCCGTGCTGGTGACGGGTGGTGCAGAGGGGCTTGGAGCCCCCTGCGCCCTGGCAGCGCCGTGCCCAGCTCCTGGCGGACGCAGGCCAGCTGGCGCATGGTGCCACTGCTGCTGGGCACGTGGTGCCAGTGCTGCCCGCACCAAGCCCAGCACGGCAGCAGGGCGACAGGTTTACAAATCACCACGGCCGCGCGGAGAGGGAGCGTGGCTGCCTCAGCGTTCATCGTGGCGCTGATTACTGCCTCCCCGCGGAACACCATCCATCTCGCCAGGACTGACGGAGGGCGGCAAAGCGCCGCTGCGAGGCCAGGGGACGTCGGCGGGACTGGCAGCACCGATGGAGGTGCTCTGCTCCCGGCGCCACTGCTCCCTGCCGCTCAGCATGGTGCCCTGCCCAGGCCAGTCACCCCGGCGCTGCCCCGGCTGCAGCGCTGGCCTCGCACCAAGCCCCTGCTCCGGCCACATCCTGCTCCCCTCGGCTCCCAGGCCGCACAACCGTGCCAGCACGGGGACAGCTGGGGCGCGGGGAGCCATGGGGCCTCAGGGCAGAGCCGCGGTGGGTGCAGCATGGCGCTGTGCTTCCCCCACCCACGCACAGAGCGGATGCCTGGCAGGAGACAACGGGGCAATCAGCAGCGAGTGGCACGGAGCTGGGCGAGAAGAGTGGCTGATTGAGGACAAGAGGTGTCAGATGAGTCTCTTGTGCAGCGCCAGCTCTTGATTGTGGAGAGCAGCAGGTGCCGGCGCTGCCAGCTTGCCCAGGGAGACACGGCCCCATGCCCAGTGCAAGGGAGAGGGCGGCACCAGGGCAGGGGGGGGAATGTGGCCCGGGCTTGGGCAGCCCCATGCCCCCTCCGCTCACAGGAGACGGGAGAGCTCGCGGTGCCTCGGCCGCAGGCAGCACAGTGATGCCCTCTGTGCCTGCACAGCAGTGTCCTGCGTCCTGCAGGGCAGTGTGTCCTGTGTCCCTGCACAGCAATGTCCTGTATCCTGCACAGCAGTGTGTCCCGTATCCTGCACGGCAGTGTGTCCTGTGTCTTGCACAGCACTGTGTCCTGTGTCCTGCATGGCACTGTGTGCTGTGTCCCTGCACAGCCTGTGCCGTCTCTCCATGCAGGTATTGCTCTCTGCTCCCGCCTTGCACAGAAGAGCCGTGCAGGGACCACATATGCCAGGCAGCCCCATGGCGAGAGGCGGGCAGGGGCACCGGGCCCAGGTCTGCAGCCGACCGAGACGAGCCGTGCAGAGCTGGGGGCTGCCTGCCAGCGGGGAGAGCTGTGCCGTTCCCAGGGGCTGTGCCAGCCCCGCGTGCCACCGGGAACCGGCTGCCACTGCCGGCAGAGCCGCGCTGAGCCACTGCGCCGTGCTGGGCATCACCGGCTGCACGTGGTCCTGCCGCGTCCCCGCCGCTGGCACCTGTGCCGTGTCCCTGTGGAGGAGGCCAGGGGCCTGGACACCCCGGGCTGGCATGGGTCATGGCTCCGGCAGGGCGGCCCACGCTCCGCTGGTGGCAGATGGCAGGATGTGCTGATGCTGGGATGTTCACTGCCATCTGTTAGATTTAATTGACTTCCTGCTGAAGTTCTTAAAAAAATTAAAACAGTTGCAAGAATAAAATTGTTAATTAAAAGGCCTTTTGATTAGACAGACAAATATTTACCAATTATGACTGACCCCAGCTTCTCTATTTTTTTGTCTGCAAACTCAACAATCAGCAGTTATCTCAGCAACTGCATGTGCGCTGATGAGTCCTCTCAGTGATCTTCCCTCTGAGCATCCTGCAGCCCTGGGCAGCGGCAGCAGCCGGTGCTGCTGGTGGGGAAGGCGGCCAGGAGAGGAGCTGGCCCTGCGCTGCCCTGCAGCCCACCGGGCTCTTCTGCTCCAGGCGCATCCCCAGAGCCAGGCACGCTCCTCCGGCTGCCGCCAGCCCTGCCACCGTGGCCGCTGCTGCTCCCGCCGTGGGGACACTCAGCAGTCTCGCCACCTTCAGCTGCAGCTTGTTGCGCCGGCATCCTCATTTGGGTCTGGTCTGTGGACCCTGGACGAGCAAATTAGGCTTGTGCTGCATCCAGTCTGGAGAGGGTGCCAGTCCAGCCGGAAGGCTGCAGGCAGCGTTGGAGAAAGGCTTGGCACGCGGGCCAGGGCCAAACCAGTGCTCCGAAATGGTGGGATGCCGCTGGCCGCTGCGGTTGGTGCTCGGCTTTGCAACCTGGGACCGGCCACACGGCCCTGGCTTGGCCTGGTGCCGCAGGGGGCATGCAGCAAACGCTCCCTCCCTTCTGCATCGTGTCAGTGCCAGAGGATGCACCGTGCCAGCGGGGGTGTGCCCGGCACCCCCGCCCGCCTCTGCTCCTGGCCCCAGCGCCATGCCCCCGCTTCCCGCAGGGCCAGTGCCCACGGCACAGCTGCAGGCTTCCCGAGCCGAACTGAGCCAAACCGGTCCACACCGTGCCGAGCCGAGCTGCATCCCACAGCACTCTCCGAGCGGGAAGCGTGGGGCACAGCACTGCTGCCCCCACCTTGGCCGGGCACCAGGGAGTGATGCCAGCGTCCGCCAGGCGCCGGGGCCCAGCCGCAGCAAGATGGGGCTGAAGTCGGGGCCGCAGCCAGCCCCCAGGACACGCCGCAGCCGGGGCTGCAGCTGAGGCTCTGCCGGGGCAGCGCCGCTGGGCGCAGGGGGATGAGTGCCGGGCATGATGCCCGGCAAAGCGCCACGGTGTCCACCGGGGCCATTCCCACGATCCAGCGCCATTTAGAGCCTTATTAATGGAGCGGGGGAGCTAATTGCAATTAGCATAACGACGGCACTAAACAGAGATAATGCTGCGCTGCAGGGCAAAATAGATTTTTGAAAAGTGAATAAAAAAAGGAAAGACGGAGTAACTGATCTTTAAAATTAGAGATCAGTAAGTGAGGATTCACTGTTTTGTTAGCCTAGGGCTCGGGGGGAGGCGTGCACCGGCGTCCCCGCGCCGGGACCGCGCATCGCGGCAAGCAGCACGCTGCTGGCTCCTGCTTCACCACCGCAGCTGCTGCGCACCGCTCTGGGAGCGAGCCAGACGCAGAGCCGGGAGCCCGACGGCCCCAGCACCAGCGCCGGCTGCCCACCAGAGCCCCGGCCCGGCCCGCGCCCACGGGGCGCCCCGCTGCAGCGGCACCGCCTGCCCCGCGCTTTCCCGCCCCGCGTTTCTATTCACCCCCCTAAACATCCTAATACTGTAAAAGATCCATCGGAAACCTTCCACTCCAGAGGGATATATATTATCTAAATTTGATAAGACAACTTAATTTCTCTCTGTGTCTGTTACTGGTGATAAAACTGGGAGACTTTTATGACCCGGAGTCCTCTGTAAGATTGTCAGGAACTTATTATACAAGGTATAACTGGATTTCTCTCCACAGATGGCTCGCAGCCATGAGCTGTAACGCAATTCTGCAGCACATTTGGTAGAATAAATGCAAAGAGCTTGTTACAGTGAGTTAGATAAGAGAAACGGGAACACGACTCTTGCAGGCTAATTCCGAATCTGATCTGCCTTTTCCCCGGCTGTGAAGGACGCCTCGGAAAAGTGCATTTCACACTGAGGAGCGGGTCCAGCAGGATGGGGCTGGCCCCAGCCAGGCACACACGGCACCTCTCCCCCGGCATGCTGGCATCGGCACCGGCAGGCGCCCGTCCCCGTGGCAGCGGGGAACTACGGCCCCTCTCTGCACCCTGCCAGCACGCTCATCCTTCATAGTTATCACCCAGCCCATTCAGGCTCCGACCAGATAAAGACTGGTGATTTTTTATTTACTGATTTTTTATTTCAGCATCCTGCAGGCAAGGTGCCATGCAACATGCTCATTTATCTCAATTTGCTCCCTCCCACCTCCCATCCCTAATTTTTCAGCAGAGCCTTGGAGGTGAAAGCCTTATCTCTGGGCTCTGCTGCGTAAACGTGTGATTGTGGCTACCCCACACTGGGTCCTGGGGCTGTGCAGCGCCGAGCACTGGCCCTGCTGCACCACGCCACTGGGGTCCTGCACTGCTGCATGTGGGGCTGCACCAGGGTCCTGCACTGCTGCTCGTGGGGCTGCACTGGGCTCCTGCACTGCTGCATGCAGGGTTGCGCTGATCTCCCTGCACTGCTGCGCCTGAGTTGTGGCCATCACCCAGCCCATACGCTGCTCCTGGCCAGCTCCCGCCAGGGCGAGCGTTAGCTCTCGGACAACATCATCCGCCCTGGCCAGGCTCTCGCCGCAGCCCTGGCTGCTCCCTGGACTCTGGCAGCTGGTGCAGGCCAGAGGCAGCAGCACAGTGCAGTCACATTAATTCCGGGCAAAGTATGTTGTTATGTGCATCAGGTTTTGTAATGGAACATGTTTAAAATTCAATAGAAAGAAAGATTAAAAAATAAGTTTCTTATCTAAAGGAGCCATAGAGCCAGTGAGGAAATTATGAATGTCTCGTTGTCCAAGGTTAAAGAGTGAAAGCTGAGGCATGAAAAGGCAAGAGATAAGATGAAATGTTTTCTGTTCAAATGAATGGGCTCCACTCTGCTCTGTAATAAATGATCAGTGTCAATATGACAAATTAATTCTGCATCGAGAGCCATTTAGTGTGTGCGGGATGGGGAGGTGGCAGCTGGAGCCCAGCGACTCCGCCGCAGCTCCTGGCCCAGAGGGAGCGACGGGCAGAGAGGGAGATTCAACAGCCTCTGGCTACAGGTGTGTTCCCGCAGGGTGCACCGGGATCCTTGTGGGATGCACCGGGGTCCCCGTGGGATGCACCGGGGTCCCTGCAGGAGGCACCGGGGTCCCCATGGGGTGCACCGGGGTCCCTGGGGCTGCAGCACACCTCTGCATTGTGCCTGCTGCACCCTGGCCATTGTGAGAGAGCCAGCAAGCAGCCCCAGCACCCCTCGCTGCACCCCAGCCAGGATGCATCCCAGGGAGCAGGATGGCATTGCCGGCACTGTCAGACCCCAAGGACGAGGGACGGGTGGAGCGTCCTGGGCTGGCAGCCACGGCCGCTGCATTGCTGGCACGTGGAGCTCCTGGCAAAGCAGCCAGGTGACCCCGCCAGAGAGACTGGACCTTTTAAAAGAGACAGTGATAGATGACACTCCGCTTCAGCTCACCAGGAGCAGCGGAGGAGGGGCAGGGAAGTGTTTCCCAGGAGCCGCGTGCTGAAGGTCACCTGGGAGCTGGACCTGTGGCCAAGGGGGGGAAGGGAAGACCCCAGGGCAGCAGGAGAGGATGGGGCAGGGTTGTGGAATAGGACCATGGGGTGTGGGATGGGGGCAGCGGCACAGGATGGGACCATGGGGCAGGATGGGACTGTGGGGTGCAGGACAGGGCAAAGATGCAAGATGGGATGGGACTGCAGAGCAGGATGTGACTGCAGGGTGTGGGGTAGGACAGGATGGGACCGTGGGGCATGGGATGGGGTGGTAGGATGGGATGGGACCACGGGGTACGGGGCAGGAGGATGCTGAGCAGCTCCCATGCAGGCTGCAGCAGCACAGCAGGCGCCGTGGGAAGAGCCCAGCCAGCGCCATGCACCCCACAGGAATGGCCCCCCACAGTACCCGAATGCCCGCAGGGCGCAGGGACGTGCCACGCACAGGGCATGAGTGCGTGCGCCCAGCAAAGGCGCTGCCGCAGCGGGAGCATTTAGGATGCAGGGGAGATGCCGGGCGGAAGGCGCACGAACAGCAGCCGAGACACAACACAGTTTCCTCGTGTTCATCCCCAGCTGCCTGAGGGCAAGAACAGGGGAGCTGCAGGAAACGTTGTAATGCCGAAGCCTCCGCGCTGAGAGCTGCCGTGGCCCCGAGCAATGCCTGCGGCCCCCGGCACAGGCTGCAGGACGAGCTCCGGGCAGAGCGGGACCCCAGCGCAGCGCCGGCGGGCACTGCGCCGCTGCCGGCAGCCGGGCACCGAGCGGCCACGGGGCCGTCCCGCGGGAGCGCCCAGCGGTGCCCAGGGGAGTGCCCAGGGACGCTCGCGGGAATGCCCACAGATCCGTTCAGGAATGCCCAGGGATGCCCGCGGGAGTGCCTGGGGTGCCCACGGGGATGCCCAGCAATGCCCTTGGGACTGTCCAGGGAGTCTTGCAGGAATGCCCAGGGATGCCGCCATGCGTCGGGGACTGTGGCCGTGAGGATGGGCAGAGCGCGAGCGCCCGGCCGCAGTGCCAGTCCCTGCTGGCGGCTGGTGCTCTGCGGAGCCGGCGCGGCCAGGGAAGCTCCCAATGGAGCAGCACGCGCTCCCCGCCAGCGCCAGGCGCTGCAGGAGGGTTGGCTCGTGCGCAGGGCACCGCGGGCAGCCGGCTGCCAGCCCTGCTGGCAGGGTTAATGGCCTTCTCCATCTTGTTCTGCAACGCTTGCACTGGAGCTAAAATGGAAATGGTCTCGCAACAGCTGAGATTAAAACAAGAAAATGAGTAAAGAAATGGTGTTTGTTAAGGGAAATAGCTAATATAATCCTCAAAGGATTTTTCCTTTTGACTTAAAAAAAAAATCTAATATCTTCATTTCCATACTTTTTTTAAGCTAATTTGTGGAAAATTAAAATGGTGAGCCCACAAAGGCTGCAGTTTAATTGAATCTTGCATCAGCCCTTGGTGAGCAGTCTCTCTTGGATTCCTTGATTAGCTCCCTCCATTAAATCATTTTTGCATCGTTTAGTTGAGATTCTGTCTTCTGGCGGGTCTGGGACTCGGGGACCTGGATGACTCGCTCTCCGCCCCAGCGAGGGGAAGCGCCGCGCGCCAGAGAACAGCCTCGTCTGGCCCCCTTGGCGGCTGGCCACAGCCTCCCTGTCCCCTGGCGCGTCCCCCCGCCGGGTCCCTCTGAAGCCACCGGCTGCGTGGGGGCTCGGTGGCCCAGCCCGCGGTGGCCCGGCCCGGCCCGGCCCGCTGGGGAGGCTCGCCGAGCCTATGCGCCCGCCTGTGGCTCTCCTGCCCCGCCGGCCGCACGCGAGTCTGCCGATGGCCTGTCAGGCTATCATGTCCTGTAGATTAAAACAGATTTATATAAAGTCCTTTTCACCCCATTAGATTACTCTGGATTAACCTTGATCTCAGTAATAGATGCTATAAATGTAAGTCCCGCTCAGGGGGATTTTATCCATATGTTCTTGGAAGGCAGAAAGTAGATAAATTCTTAGAGAAGGTCTTACGACGTGATTAGGAAGATTTAACCTCTTCAGACCCCTGGCACAGCCAGAGCTGGGCAGTGAAGTGTGGTGCAGCCACTGCGCGGTGCTGCACAGTGTGGTGAGGTGCAGCCCCTGTATGGTGTGGTGCAGCCCCTGCGCAGTGCGGTGCAGCCCCGGGTGGTGTGCACGGTGCAGCGAGCATCACAGCTGCTCAGCAGCCCTCCCCGGGGCCCGGATGGGACAGGACGCGTCGGGGCGCCTATGCCACCGCGGGACCTGCCGGGCTTGGCCACGTGTTGTGCACAGGGCTGCCCGCCGGGACACGTGCCGCCGGCTGGCCGTTCATTTCCATTCCTCGGAGCCCGGGTTTTGTGCTGTGTGGCTTTGTCGTAAAGCCCTGGCTTTGCACTTCAGCACGTGTCCTGCAGCAATTTCTTCCCAGATCCCTTTTGGCTGTAAATGCCCCAAGCCGGATAATTACCATCATGCCCGCAGCTCTGCTGCTAAGCCCTGTGCTGCTGCTCCAGAGCCAGGCGGCTGTCTGACGCAGCTGCTGCCGCCCTTGATTTGTAGCCTGTGGCTTCCCCAAGAGCGACGTGCTTTTCCCATCACAAAAAGAGGAAAGCCTGCTGGGCAGAGCAGACTGCAGCTGCTCATTTGGTGTCTGATGGCCAAGAAACAGTTAATGCAGCAAGCGAGGAGGGCAGGGGAGGAAACTGGAGCAGCGGGAGGCGAGGACAAGGGGCTGCTCCCAGGCAGCCCCCACGCTGCCCCAACCCGGCGCACACCGTGCGGCACCGCGCACCCGCAGCTGTGGCTGGAGAGGGCGACAGCGATCAAAACTGGTTTCCCATCCCCTCCTGCTGCTGATATTAAATTGCTCGACGCATGGATTAGAGCCAGGGACAAGCTCAGCTCTTCCAGGAGAGCTTGGCCAGCAAGATGCGGATCAGAGGAGCAGCTAACAGGGAAGAGGAGCTCGGCGCCGGTCTGGGCTGCGGAGAGCTGGCCCGGTGGAAGCCGGCACGACGGCGCCAGAGATGGTCACAAGCTATCGGCACGAGCAGCAGGGAGGCAGCGGCTCTGCAAAGCCAGACTGTGCTGGGGATCTGCGAGGGCAGGGAGCTGCTGGGTGTGGGGCAGCAGCCCAGCGTGCTGGCGCAGCATGGTGCAGCTTGGCACGGCACAGCGCGGCATGGCATGGCGTGGCGTGGCGCAGCATGACATGGCACGGCATGGCGCGGCACAGCATGGGAGGTGGCAGGAGCCCAGCTCAGCTCAGCTCCGCGCAGTACACGGTCCCAGCCCAGAGCTGCCTGCGGGCTCCGTGCCCCAGACCTGCCCCACAGCTCTCCAGGAGCACTAGCTCGGGTCTCTTGCCTCTCAGGATGCTCTGCACCACAGCCATGCTGGAGCAGCGTTGTGCCCCCAGACGACGTCAGTGCAGAGCCACCCCAGGGCTACTCAAGCCCCGCACACCCGCAGAGCACAGACCTGGCACGGGGGTGGAGAGCCGGAGGACAGGGCGCAGCCGCCTGCCCCAGCGCATCCCCCCGCTGCACCGCACCGTGCCGCGCCGCACGCAGGCACGTCCCCATGCATGGGGCTGCTGGCAGCGCCAGTGGTGCCTGGTCAAAGTGTGCTCAGTCAGCAGAGCCAGCGCTGACGGGTGGTGCGCTGGGACTGCCAAGCTGAGCTGACGCAGCTGGCACCGGGAAGGGTTCTGTGCGAGGCCGCAGGCGGATGGGACGCCGCGTGAGCAGTGCATCGCCTGCTCCTGGTGGCCAGGATGCCGCATGCCCACGCACCGAGCCCGGCCCCCTCCCGGGCTGCGGCCTCCAGCACAGCTGGGGCTGGACAGGCTGTGCATGCAGGAGTGCTGCATGCTGCATGGAGCGGCCAGGCAGAGTGGGACTGCCGGTCTCCGCCACGCGTGCTGGCCGGGCCGTGCATGCAGAAGCGCCGCATGCTGCATGGAGCAGCTGCAGGCAGAGCTGGCACATGATTCCTCTTGCTCCCAGGCTGGCAGCAACGGGAGGTGACAGCGGCCCTGCACCGGCCCGGTGCCCCTCGGCCACCAGCGACAGCGAGTGCCGAGATCTCGCCCAAGCATCGGGGTGATCCAGGGCCCCGCGGTGCCGCTGCGCGGTGCCACGGTCTGTCCTGCTCTGCTCCCTCTCCCCTGGGACCCCAAGGTCTTGCAGAGACACACAGAAACTGCCTGCTGCAATGAGCTGTCACCTCCAATTCAGCTGAATATTTAAGAACTCCCTGAATGCAAAATGACAAATCCATCACGGGCCATCTGCCACTCAGCACGGTCACCCTGCAGCACTGCCTGACATTTCCTGCCCAGCACCAGCTCCAACCTGCAGCTCGGCAGCCCTCAGCGCTGCCCTGTTGCGCCTGGCCTGGCGCGGGCTGTGGTGTGCGGCCGCACACGGCCCTGGCCCAGCACCCGGCTCAATGCCCCAGGCACAAAACCGCCCCCAGGGCGGGCGTGAGCCGTGGAGACCGGCCACACCGTGCCTCCTGGGGCACCGCTCTCCTGCTCTGCAGCGTCCTGCATGGGACCACTACGGGGCCGTGGCTGCAGCTGGGACACTGCGGGGCCACGGACCGACGCCTCTGCTTGGCCTGGCCCAGTCGCCTGCCTGCTGCTTGCTCGATGCTGGTGGCTGGCACAGAGCTGCAATTTCCAACCAACCTGCTGTTTGAGCTAATTGCATGGTAATTGCTGGGCTGTGCTCACCGGCGTCGCTGGAGCCCACGCGCCTCCTGGCATGGCCGCACTCTGCCGTGCTCGGCCCCGCGCCCCAGCTCTGCCCAGCCGAGGCTTCCCACTGTCCCGGGTGCTGCCAGCATCCCCAGCATCCGGAGGCACCGCTGCTGCTCTGCCTCTCCCGGCGGGCAGCTTGCCGGGTGCCGTTTCGGTCAGCTGAAGCGCACACGGTTGGAGCAGCAGAGCACTGCAGCGCCCGGGGCTGGGCCGCTGCGGCCGCTCCCACTGCAGACCCGGAGCACCGCAGAGCACCACAAGCCGGGCCGCCGGGCACAGAGGGGGGAGCACGGGGGGAGCCCGACACCGGCCAGGCGCCGGCTGGGCTGCAGGCGGCCGAGCCGTTGCGCCGCTCCTGGGGCTGGCATGGCACTGCACGGCCCGGCCCGGCCCGGCCCAGCCCCGGCCCCAGCTCCTGCCCGGCTCCTGCTCCAGTCCCAGCCACAGCATCAGCCGCGGTGCAGGTGCCCAAGCCGGGGGCGGGGGGGGGGGGGAAGAGGCGGCAGCACCTTCCTCCTCCGGCTCCGCTCCCGGGGTGGGCGGGATGCAATCAGCGCTAATGAGGTCGTTAGGTAATTGCTGCACCTCCTGCGGGGAGGTGATGGCTAAAGTGCCCCCAGCAGGCTGCAGCGCTGTGGGTGGCCAGGGCTGGCACGGCATGGCACGGGGCTGGTGGCCGTGCACTGCATTGCCCAGCCTCACAGCAAATTCCATTTCTTTTATACAAAAATATTTATGAAGAACGAAAGTTCAAAACTTACGAAGATGCTTGGATGCCTTCAAACAAAGATGATTTTTAAAATGCAATTGTCAAAGAAAATGTGTCCCTATTCTATTTTCCAGGAGTTCTTTCTTTCGCGATTGGTGTTTCCTGCGGCGTGAGGATACAAGTCCTGCTGGCTCCAGTGGTGCACGTGTGTGGGCTGCATCCTGGCGCGGGCACCCCGGCCCTGCGTGCCGAGGGGCGATCACTGTCCTGGCAGCCTGGCCCCGTCCTGCGCCTGGCTCGGTGGACACCTGCAGCTGCCGTCAGCACCAGCGCATCCCTCCGCGTGTGTCTGCCTGGCATGCGGCGCCCTATGCAAATTCCTACCGTAGTTACACTGAGAGCTATCAAACTATCTAATTTAATTTCTTTGTGAAAATAAATAGCTAAAATGGCCCTAGGTACATGCATAAATACTTCAGCTTTATGTTAGGCCTGTTATTACTTCTCCCAGCTTGTGTAGTTGTAATGCACACTTAATAAGTACATATTTATTGCATGTCTCATCTCAGTGGAATGGCAGGGGGTTTTGCTGAGTAAGCAGGAAAACAGCTTAGTCCGTAATAAAAAAAGGGAGAGAGTTAAAAGAAAATATGGAGGATAATTAATTTTCAGGCTTTGAACAGCCATAATTTTTTATTAAGCAAATATGCAAATACAGTGTAAGTGGCTGTGTTAGTATTTAAGGTTGATGGTGAATCTGCAGTGGGGCTCCCTTTTCCTGTGCGCTCAGCCGCGCGTGACCGCGACCGCCCCGGAGCAGCTGGGCGCCCGCGCGGCATGTTCGGGAGCGGCGTGCAGGGCGAGCGCCACCTCGCCTCCCCCTCGCCGGCCACGGCGCGCTGCCTCTCCAGCACGTTTGCTGCATGCTTCATTAATCCGGAAAAGCACGTGGATAAGCGCTCCGCAGCACTGGCGAGACGGAGGCACTGCAGGGACGCTGCCAGCCCTGGTGCCTGGCTGCGGCGAGGCCGCACACCCACCGCCGCCGTGCGGGGCTGCATCTCGCTCCCGGGGAGCCCGGCCGAGCCACCAGGCAGGGAGAGGAGAGGCAGCAGGGGCCGGCGCAGGCCCAGCAAGCAGCACGCTGCTCTCCCCATCAGCCCGCACTAGCATGTGGCGGGGAGACAGCAAGAGCTTAAACTAAGAAGACATCCTGGTGGTCCCAGCTGCGCTCCCACCGTGTTCGGGAAGAGCCCGACAGCTGCTGTTTAATGTACCTTCATGACTGGTCAGGGCATACGCACGCTGCGCAGGGTGGCTGCTGCGCGGCACGCACACCCCACACGGCCCCGCATGGCCCTGCATGGCCCCACATGGCCCTGCACACATGCACACCCTGCACAGCCCTGCACGCACACACAGTTTTGCACGGCTGCACGCCCCGCACAGCCCCACACCCACGCAGTTCTGCATGGCTGCACAGCCCTGCACACACGTGTTCTGCATGGCTGCATGCCCCACAGGGCTCCATATGGCCCTGCACGCATATGTTTCCACATGGCTACACACTCTGCACAGCCCCACATCTGCACAGCTGTGCAGCCCCACACGCAGCCGCGCTGCGTGCCTGTCACTGCATGCTGCTGTGCATGCACACATGCATGCACACAGCATCAGCAGCCAGATGCCAGCCCTGCCCCGTGCTGCTGGTGCGGGCGGGTGCCAGAAGCCGGTGGGTCTTGCACAGGCATGAGATGCTCTCACCAGCCCAGGCCGGGCAGGGAAAGCTGCACTTACACACCCATCGCTTCACATCGGGCCCTGCATAGGCCGTGACAGTGACAAACCTGCTCGGACATGGCTGCTCCTGCCAGGCTGGTGACTTTCCCATATGTTTAGTGACTGTGCGGTAAATGTATTTGAGTTGTATTAGGCCATTTCTGAGCGTGCTGACCCTGCACCGACGCCTACGCGCTCACGCAGCGGCACAGCGACCGCAGCGCAGCGAGCCCGGCAGCGCAGCGAGCCCGGCAGCATGCGGGCACAGGCAGCCCAGCGCTTCCCAGGTGGCGGGGGCGAAGTGAAGGGTACCTTCCTGGTCTCCACGCTGCCGGAGCAGAGCTGCCGTGCCGAGCTGCGCGCAGACCCGCTGCCTCAATTATTTATAGGTGTCATGAGCAGAACATGCTTCAACGACGTTCACGCTGCAGCTCAGCGGCGTGGATTGCTCCGAGCCAGGCGGAGCGTGTCAGCGGCTTTGTGGATGGCAAAAGCAGCGTGTTGGTCCCCGCGGCGCGCTCACCTCCCACTGCCCGCAGAGCCCCACCGCCGTGCCTGCGCGGAGCCGTGGACACGCAGCCCCTCATCACGCTTTTCTATGGGTAAATCAGCAGTAAGAAGCTTTCCCACCAGAATCGGAATGACACCCTGGAAAGTCATGGTCTGCTGTTACAGAAGATGCCGGAGAAGCAGCGGGCTCCTTGGAAGGGGGCGGCTCTGCTCCCCGCTGGCGACCCCCCCCCCCCCCCGGACACGGCAGGCTGCGGCCGCGGCTCCGCACGGGAGCAGGGAGGGGCCGTGCCAGGGCCCTGGCCTGCGATCCCGCGTCCGCCTGGCCCCGCGCAGCTGGCGGGACGCGGCGTGCGCCGGCTCCCCAGGGCGCTGGACCAGGGCTGCGGCGCCACGGCACCTCCGGCTTCGCGCCCAGCTGCCAGCATGCCCGGCTCTGGGATTTAAAGCTAACTGAGCCTAGTGTCTCCTCACATCTCTGCTTCTAGAATGTCATTTTCTTCAGAAAATGCTGTTTTGCAATTACTATGAATTGCACATGAAAAGCAAGGGACCACATATTGACTGGAGCCCAGGAAAAGCACCAGAGCCATTTAGAGTAGATTAACTTTTTCTGCAAAGTGGATTCACAGTTATTTAAAGAGATTAATCACTTCATTTGGGGCTGTTCAGTGTTGTTTCTGTGGGCTTGGCTCCTCCACGCGTGGCCGGCATGTGCCTCGCCGGGGAGCCGGGCCGCCTGGGCGCAGGGCCTGGGAGGGCGGGAGCCCGGCCAGCAGCAGCTGCGCCAGCGGCTGCACGTGGTCCCGGCCAGCGGCTGCACGCGGTCCCGGCCATCATTGGTGCATGGTTCCAGCCAGTGGCTGTGCATGATCCCAGTTGGATGCCCATGGTCCCAGTCAGCAGCTGCACACGGTCCCGGCCGTCGTTGGTGCATGGTCCCGGCCGGCGGCAGTGCGAGGTCCGGGCTGGGCGCGCGGCACTGCACACTCCTGCGTGGGCTCGGCTCGCCGAGGAACACAGGGCTCCTCCTGAAACCTTTCAGAGCACTTTTTATTTCTTTTTTTTTTTTGGGGGGGGGGGCAGAAAGTATGGAAGTCAAATGGTTCCTGTGGTGGAATATTTTCCAAATGTCAACACAATCTGTGCTACATTATGGCTAAATGTGATAATCTTAATGCCTGGCTTCTTAATGTCAGTGCCACTGAAGTCTGATGGATTGACAGCCAGCCAGCATGACACGCAGTCCTAGCTGATAAGGGCTCTCTCCGGGGAAATCACAGCTTTTTAAAGATGTTGGCAGCTACTAGCAAGTACTTTTTTATTTAAAAGGATTACAAGCATTGATTGCACTTCCTGTTTTCTTTTTATCACATTTCTGCACCAAGCAAAGCTTGCATTGCGAGCTGAGCCTTTCAGACAATTATTTTGGAATAATGAAGGCGTGTCGTGTTGGCCATAATGAGTATTTTCAATGTCTCATTTGCGTGCAGCGCGAAGGGATTTTGCCTGCTGCCTGGTTCCTGGCCAAGGTGAGCGACTCCTGACCACCGAGGAAGCCGCGATCGCTGTCTCGCCAGCGACGAGCCGGAGTGGAGCAGTTCTGCTAGCAGTGCGTGCTTCCTCCAGCAGAAGAGAGATTAAAACCTCTCCAATTACCGTGGTTAAAACACTAGCTGAGGGGATGCACTTCGGACTGGCTGCTGCATACTCCCCACAGTGAACAGCCGGACAAATTCACACTCACCTGAGCAGCTGCTCTCCTCTTTGCAGGCTGCAGGCAGATGGAAACACGTGTCCAGGGGACAGCAGCGCAGACGGGACGGCAATCGACGCCCACGGCGTGAGTGATCTCAGGAGAGCGGCTGGCCCAAGCCGCCGGCAGTCAGCCTGGCTGAGGCGGGCAGCAGTGTGCCTGGCTGCACGGCCTGCCGCGAGGACTGGCCCCTGCACCTGCTTGTGCCCTCCTCTTGCTGCCCAAGCCCGGGCACCGCGCGTGTGAGCTGCCCTCGGCACCTCGCTCCCTCCCCACAGCCATCGGGCCCCGGCTCTCCGCAAAGCGCCGCCACCACCAGCACCGGCACTGCAGGCTTGGCCGCTCGCCCACTGCACGCTGTCCTCCTGCTCCTGTTTTGCTGCCCTGGTGCAGCGGTTGCACGCCCTGCTTGCCTCGATCCTGCCCGGATTTGCAGAGCCCAAGGTCTTTCCCCGCGCAGCTGGTGGACAGTCGTTAAACCCGGGGGCGCGCGGGGCAGCGGGGCGGCGTTGCAGCGCAGAGGCCGGCCCCGGGGAGGTGCGCATGTCTGCATGCGGCACTTCCACAGGGCCGTCTGCTTTTCGGCTCAGGTTCTCAGTGGAATCACTCAACAGCAAGGAGCCGATCGCTCGCAGGAGGACGCAGCCGAGGACTGCGGGACGTGGCTTGCCGGGCCCTCTGCAGCGGCACTGCTTGTCCCCAAGCGCCGTGGCACGAGGAGCGGCTGGAACAGTGCGTTTGCTGGGACGAGGCTCCAACTCCCCAGCACAGGGTTAACGTTCCTGGCGCCTGACGGCTCGCTCTGATGCCCCCGCGGAGGCTGCCAGGCGCCAGGTTGGCACCACATCCCACGCAGGAGCATCCAGCAGGCAGTGGGGCGGCACTCACAGCACGCCGCGGGACAGGGGAGACCTTTCAGCCCCAGGAGGAGACCAACAGCAAGTCAAGTTTAATGATTTCGTTCATCAAGCCTCTCTGGCCAAAGAAACACGAGGAGCATTCAGAAGGGGTGGCCTTGCTTGCACGTGATTACCAGCAATGTATTTTTCTCTCAGGGGTGCAGGTATCACCATGCTTTTTCATTTCCCCTTAATGATCCCAGCAGATCACATCTACCTTTTGCAAATAACTCTCCGGGGGAGCCTTGCACACCTTGCCTTCTGGAGCTCACTGCGGCACTGGCGTTACACATGGCGAGTCACTCGCGAGCCCGAGAGTCTCGGCCGGTCCTGCAGCGGAGGACCAGCTCACCTGGAAGACAGCAGCGTGCCCCCCCACGCTGCCCTGCCGGGAGCTGCCGAAGGGAGAGGAGCTGCTACAGAAAACTTTCCTGAAAAGGCCTGCATCAAGGGGCACTGCACAAGCCCTTAGAGCATCCTCAGAGATGCTTCTGCAATCAGAGCTCTCAATTATCCTCCTTTTTGTGCCGTTAAGGGTCTGGTTCTGGCTGGCAATTTGTTACTTCGAGCTCTTTCCGTTCCTCCACGATATCAAGAAGCAAACCCCTTTGCACGGCCAGGACTCATCGCACTCAGTGCGAGGCACTTATCACCTGCTTTGTGAGGAGCGCGCTAGCTGCGGGCGCCTTCCTGTAGCAGCAGGGATTTCCCAGGGCACCTGATCCCCCGAGCGCTGAGGTAATGAGGCTCCTTGTGCAGCGCCTGGAGCCGGTCTGCAGGAGTCAAGGACAGCATGGCTCTGTGCTTGCTGCAGCTGGAACACGAGAGCTCTTGTTGCTAAGGGCCGGGGCTGAAAAAGCAGGGTGCAAACACACAGCAACTATCAATAGCTCTTTGCAAACAGCAGTTGGCCAATGTGTCCAAAGCTACGGAATCATACAGCTGTGAGCGCAGCGCTGACACGCTTGCTGAGGGTGGGCAATTACCATTAATGCTTGCTAAAAGGCCTGCTCAAGGTTGGCAGCAGAGGCGCTCACTGCAACTGTGAAAAGAAAACCACGATGCACTCGGAGATCTGGCAACACACCTTGCACGTTTAAAAGAGCCCCCTGGCCTCCAGAAGACTCCTCCTTTCTGTTACAGCATCCCCCTAACAGCTTTCATCAAAGGTCAACAGATGCTTCTTCTATACCATTAAGTGAATAATCAAGGGAGCAAGATGGGAGTGGAGGCACAGGGACAGCGAAGGATACAGAAAAGCTTAAAGACCTCAGGGATCAATAAGAGTGAGGACAGCAAGATGCTATTTAAATGACTGCGCTTTACAGAGAGGTTTAAATTCAGGCTGTGTTATCTGCTGACCTACATTGGTGCTGCCACCGAAGCGAGCACACGCCACCCCGGCTGCGCCGGCCAGCTGCTGTGCGCCGCATCGGGGCTGGCAGGGTGGCTGCGCTCGCTGCCGAGCTCTCGGCAGAGGTTTCCTGCGCCCCGGGACGGGGGGGAGTTCATGCTTATTTGCCATTAGCAGCTTGCTCACTCCCCTGCCATCAAGAAAACCACCAGCAATTGATTTATCCATGGTCAGCATGGATCGTCATTTATTTGCATCATTTTAATATTAAACCCAAGGGTTTTTTGGTTTTTTTGTTTGTTTGTTTGTTTGTTTTTAAGTAATTCCTTGCTCCAGCCAATAACTGAACGCTGCAGTAGCACACTTTGCTACCAGCGGAGAATGGGTCATGGTAACAAAACCCACGGATGATGCCCAACCACACAGGGGGCTGGAAAGTGGGACGTGGCCTAGAGCTGCATTTGCCCACGAGCAAATGGGGACCTGGGAGGCCTTTGACTACAGCAAAGCGGCACCAAAGATTCATAGTTTTTAGAGCACATTGAGGCGGCTGTGGGGTGACCGAGGAGGGTCAGGAAGTTGCGTGATCAGGTTGTTTTCTGTCATTTGGCATCAATTTACCCACTGTTCTTCCTGCCGTTGCTCCAAGGAGGCGGAGGGGGAGGCCCCCCGCTCTGGGCACGCAGTGCCGCTCCTGCCGTGGGCTGTCTCTCCGGCGCCGTCGAGGAGCGCCCCTCGCTGTGGCTCCCGTGCCACGGGCGCGCTCCCACGCCGCCGCCAGCCCGGCCCCGAGCAGAACTTGCAGCCGGAGCAGGCGCAGGCGCCGCAAACCGCCGCCGGAGCCCCCAGCGCAGCCGCGGCTGCCAGCCCCGCAGCAGTAGACGTTGCTGGAAGGGCAGCATCTGGCCGCTGGGACCCGTCCGCAGAGCCGGGCGGACACTGCCGGCGGCTCTGGGCAGGGAACTGGCTCCCCGCTCCAGCGAGGCACCGATGGCCCAGCAGCAGCAATGCAGTGTGATGAAACGGGACAAGATCAAACAAGTAAATGAGACCCAGGCTAGACGACAAGGAAATAATTTATTTCCAGGTCCTAGAAAGACCTTGAAAAAAATAACAAGGATGGGGAAGTCAACCTCCTGATTTTGTCTGGAAAGAGAAAGGAAACCCAAGTGACTCCTCAGGGCGTCCCCGCGGTCGCGCTGCAGGCGCCGCGGAGCCCCAGCCCGTGCTCTGCCCCGCGCTCCCGCCCTCACCGGGGGCGAGCAGGAAGGACGCACATGCGTGCACATGCATGTGCAAGTGCACATGTGCCGCTGGCGGCAGCTCTGGCAGGCACCTGCCCTCGCACTGTCAGCCCCACCTCCGCGGACCAGGCCAGCTGTTGCACAGCACTTCACTAGAGGAAAAGCCGGGATGCACGGCTCCAGCCAGCGGGAAAACATGCGAATGCTCCTGAGGAAAGTGAGGGCTTCCCCCGTTCCCCGGGCTCGGGCTGTGCAGGGGACAGCACAGGCGCTCAGGGCCTGACCGCCCGCCAGGAGCTGCCAGTTCCCTGGCCCCATCCCGGTGCCAGAGGGAATCACAGTGACCGACTGACCGCTCACGCAGCGAGCACAGAGCAGGGATGCAGGGCAAGCACGGGGCAAGTGTGGGGCAAGGATGTGGGCAAGGATGTGGGGCGAGCGTTTGAGGCAAGGATGTGGGTGAGGATGCGGGGTGAGCCTGTGGGGTGAGCGCGTGGGGTGAGGATGCAGGGCGAGCATGGAGTAAGGATGTGGGCTGAGTGTGTAGGGCGAGGATGCGGGGCGAGCGTGGTCACCCGCAGCCTCCGTGGGGTGGCCAGAGGGATCCTGAGAAACAAGCGGCTCCTGCCCCGTGCCAAGCTGCATCGTCCCGGCACAGGGATGCGGCCGCAGCAGGGGTGAGCCAGGCCGGGAGCTGCAGCCCTGCCTGTGCCTCCACGTGGCCCTGCTCTGCAGAAAGCAGCACCAGTGGAGAGGCAGCAGGGAGGCAAAACAGGGTGAAACAACCATGCACGGACATTTACAGTAAAACACTCTCCAAGGACCGAAAACGCCATCTGTGGCCAAACTGGAAGAACGAACACAGAGATGAGCCCAGGAGGCGTCGGGCCGTGGGAGCCGCGCCAGCTGCCTGTCAATCACGTCACTGATCTTCCAACACAGCATCGCCCGACGCAGACCGCAGCGGCCCGGACGGCACGAGGGGCTGCCTGGGCGCCTCCCGGAAGCAGGAAAATTCACTGCGGCAAATGCTGGCTGCTGCCATGGCCCCAGGAGCCCAGCACAACCACGGACGCCCAGCACAGCTCCAGGCACTCAGCACAGCCCTGGGCACCCAGCACGGCTCCGGGTACTCAGCACAGCTCAGGAGCCGGGCATGGTGCTAGGTACAGCCCTGGGAGCCCAGCCCGGCTTCAGAAACCCAGCACGCTCTTCAAACACCACCTGCGTGCCAAGGAACAGCAACAAATTACACCTGCCTCCTGCCAACCTGGCCACGGGACCAGCTGCCGCCTGCTCCAGCAGCGCCTCCGTGGGAACGGCGGCTCTTTACACAGCCCAGTGCCAGGGCACCACAGACCCGCACGCAGCCTCCCCCACGCGCGGCAGTGCCGGCGGAACCCGGGCTCGCACGCGCCTGGGTGACGGCCTCCTGCTGCCAACAGCGGTGCTTGGCCGTCGGCTGGCACGAGCACGTGCAGGATGTCCCTCCTGCACCCCTGCTTTGCTTTTTCTCATCTTTATTGTTCCTGGAAGCAGCACAATGAGCTGCAGCCAAAGCAGCCGCAGCAGTGCTCTGACGCAGCCTGGTGACTCTGCGCCTGGCTGGCGGGCTCGGGATCCTACCCGCTTGCCAGGCTGCCAGCTGTGAGGGACTTGCCCGTCCAGACCAGGGCTCCAGGATGTCCCTTGCCCTGCGGCCAGCGCTGCCCCATCCTGCCTCCTCCCCACATTGCCCCAAGCTGCGGGGGCACGGGAGCCCCTGGCACTGCAGCTCTGTGCAGCTCCACTCCCTGCACCGACCCTGGGTCTCTCCTCGGTGCTGCGGGACCATCTTCAAGCCCGGCCGCGGCACCACGCCACGGCGACAGCTAGGACATTGCAGGCTACGTCCCTGGTGCAGGCAGGAGGGAACCCGCTCTAATCACCAGCATCGCTGACAACCAGAAAAAACGGGACAGGAGCAGGCCATGGAGCCAAGTGGAAGCGAACGCAGCCGCAAGGTGAAGTCCTGGCTGAAGCGGCCTCGAGCTGCTCCCTACAGAGGTGCCCGCAGAGCCGGCACCCGGCAGAGACTCTGGCACCAGCCGCTGCCCCGGCACCGTGGCTCTGCCTTGCACCACGGCTCTGCCCTAGCACCACGGCTCTGCCCCGTGCCAGGGCTCTGCCCCAGCACTGCAGCTCCAATCTGCACTGTGGCTCTGCCTTGCACCACGGCTCTGCCCCGTGCCAGGGCTCTGCCCCAGCACTGCGGCTCCAACCTGCACTGTGGCTCTGCCTTGCACCACGGCTCTGCCCCGTGCCAGGGCTCTGCCCTGCACCGCGGATCACGCTGGTACCCATGCAGAGCAGGATGCTGCGGAGCCAGCCAGTAGGAGGGGAACAGAGCAAAGCGAAAAGCTTGTTCCCCTCTGCACGGGAAGGTCTGAAGGAAATCAAAGCACTTCCAAAGCTCTGAATCAAGTGACAAAAACAATTTAGACAACAAAAGGCTCCTGGATTGCTCTTCCTTTCTCGAACTGGGCTCCCTGAATGGATCCATTTAAATGATAACATGGGGGGGGAGAACCCCCTACGAACTCTCTTGAATTAGATTTTCTCTTTCTTAAATTAATGTGTAGTGCTTTAATGGAGATTGGTATTAAAGAGGTTACGATGGCGACGACGGCTCCCTTGGGCGCTGCAGCCCAGCCGAGCTGGTGCTGAGGAGCCCCAAGGAGAGGCTGCGTGGGCAGCACGCCTGCCCCGCTCTCCTGGCCACACTGCGGCCCCGGGGTGCTGGCCGTGGGTGCCCACGCTGGGGCCCAACCTGGCCCACACCCACACCTCGCTCCGGGGCTGGTCGGGCAGCTAGGACTCCTCGCCCTCCTCCTCACCCCTGCGCCCCGTGTAGAGCGCGGCCAGCTGCCGGAAACGTGGCCCCCAGCCCCCCAGGTAGGAGAAGTCCTGCTCCGAGCTGCTGGACCAGGTGTTGATGGAGCTAAGCGAGGGGATGGGGGAGTCCAAGCCCTCGAAGGCATAGGTCTGGAAGGAGTCGTAGGGCGGCACCGAGATGTCCTCATCTGCCTGTTCCACCTTCTTGCAGATATAATCCTTGAAGAGGGAGAAGTCCAGGTCTGGGTTCTGCACCCACTGTGGGAGCGCGTGGAGCTCAGAGGCCAGGTTTCCGCTCAGGCCTCCCTCCCTTGGCCCCCCTCCACCGTCACCACCTTTGATCTCACTGAAGTCGTAGAGGCTGCGGAGGGCTGACATGTCATAGGCCTCTGTGTCCTGCTCACCACCCCCTTCGTCGTTGTATTTGATGACATTGTCCCTCATGTCCTCATCATCCTCAGATGTCAGGTGGCTTTTGTGGTGTCGCTTCAACGTGAGGATCAAAAGGACCAGCACTGGGAAGGGAAGAGACAGTCAGCAGACAGGGTGATGGGCTCATGCAAGCTGCTCTCAGAGGCGCGAGGACGGCCCATGCTCGGGCCAGGCACAGAGGCAAAGCAGCCTCTGGCACGGGCAGCCCAGGTGGCCGGCAACGCCGCGGGAAGGAACAGCACAGCCAGCCAGGTCGTGTCAGCCGGGCTCATTGAGTAGCAGCTGTGCTGTGTCACTAGGTGAGAGAGAGATGGGCCTGGGCTCCAGTGCAGACCAGGAGCTTCCTTTCCATGCAGCATGACCACAGAGACAGGAGGGGCAGATGGATGAACGCACGGCTGGACAGACAAACGGCTGGATTCTGTGAAAGATGAATAGGAAAGGGGGTGCATGAATCGCAGCAGCAGCCAAATGTTAGGAGGGTGATTGTGGAGCAGATGGCACAGAGCCTGAGCCACAGATGTGTCCTGGATCATCATCCATTCATCCCATCACCTTTAGAGCATCGATGTGCACTTTATTCGTTTGGGCAATTAGGCAGAAATTTGTTTGCATTGCGTTAGAAAATGAAACCAGTGTAAAGTGCATCCTATGGGAATGGGTTTTCTAAACGGAGGCACAGCAGGAGACGGGGAGCAAAGACGTGCCAAGGAGAAGAGAGACTTCAGCGAACAACGCACTGGCTTCCACAGATGTCCTGACAGTCCTCAGGAGCCAGCTGCGAGCCCACACTGATGCCAGAGGACTTTCAGCAGCAGCATCCATCAGCTGCACAGTGCTAAACCTGAGAGCACTGCAGCACGCACCCTCTCCAAGCCCCCTCCCCTCTCTGCGTGCAAACAAGCCCACACTTCCCCTGCAGCTAAAGGCCCAGCAAACCTGGTGCAAACACCGGTGCAAACCTGTTAACGGCACCCGGCAGCATCCCCAGGCACAGAGAGCTTCCCTGCACAGGGCTGGTCAGCCCCCAACAGCTGGTTGCACGCTCCCAGCAGACCCCGGGCATGTTTCCTCAACCTACCCTCGCAGGTGCTAGAACAACCCTGCTCCTTACTCATGCACGCTCTGACGTTGACCCTCGCAGGCCTCTGAGCTAAGAGCACCACTGCATGACCACCCATCCCACATTTGCCACCCCTGGCCACGGTGCCCCAGCCCTTGGGATGCATGCACATCCCTCACCTGCAGTGAGGCACACTGCTGCAAGCACTCTGCCCACAAGCAGTGCTCAGCCTCCTGCCTGTGGAAGGCCAGGAGCAACCACTAGCTCTCCATCCTTCGTGTGGGAAGCCCATTACCCACTGTACGGGGAATTGTCCTGATTCAGAGGTGTTGCTGAGCCCAGCCCACTGGGGTCTTGGCTTAGGACAAACATGGAAAGGCCCCCAACAGCCAGGTCCCACCTGCAGCCTGCAGCTGGGGTCAGGTTTGCTGCCCCACGCTCTGCAGACAGCTCTGGGCAAGGTGTCAGGTGGCCAAGGGGCTTCTACCAAGCCTGGAGCCACTGCCTCTGCTCATGTGCATGACTGATGATAAAGGGAGGAGACTGGGACGAGGCAAGGGAAGAGGAGGGAGGCAGGCGGGCACTCACCGACCAGAATGAGGACGCAGACCAGCAGAGCGATGAGTGCGCCAGGGCTCAGCGTGGCAGACATGATGTAGGCTGTGCTGTTGCAGGACTGGATGGCCCCGCTGCTGTCGCAGCCACACACGTGGATGGTCAGAGTCCCTGTGCTGCTGAGGGCCGGGTGGCCGCTGTCCACCACCAGGATGGGCAGCAAATACACGTCTTGCTCTTGGCGATTGAAGCCCACGCTTTGCGTGTGCACCGCGGCCGTGTTGTCTGCAGGGAGCAAGCAAACCCACAGCAAAGTCACTCCTAGGGACAGCAAGCAGGACTAAGCCCCTCAGCCCTGCTTCCAGGACAGGGCACTCCCAAGCTCCTCTGTGCCGGAGGCACCACTCCCAGGCGCTGGAGGCTGCGGCTGCTCTACAGCCCCTGAGCCACACTGCACGGCCCCAGCGACCGCCAGCTGACCGTGTGGGAGCACAGACCGGGCTGCCCTCTCCGCACGGCAGGGGCAGAGCTGGGACACTCTGCGGCAGCCCCTCGTGGCTGGCCAGCCCCGCGCTGTCCCGGGGTTCCCAACGGCCAGCCTGGAGTCCTGCTCACCACGGGGCATCTGGACGTGGGGCCTGAAACCCGCTGGCAAAACACAGCAGGAGCAGAGAGGGGAAACCCCAAACCCAGCAGGGAGCCAGCACGGGAACGGAGCGCAGCCGCAGAGCGCGGGCCCCCACTGGAGCTGCTTGGCCGGACGGGCTGAGTCGCCAGGAGCCATTGCTGCCCCAGTCCCGGTGCTGGGGTGAGGGGCTGCCTGCCTCGGGTGCCCCTTAGCAACCGAGGAGCTGGCAGAGCACCCTGGGGGCTCCCAGCCCACTGAGCTGGCGGTGCCCCAGCTCCATGCAGACCCCGCTGCTGCAGGGGTGCAGCCCGAGCAGCAGCACAGCGGAGGGAAGGCGCTGGAAGCCAGCCTCGCTCCCTGCCCACGGGAGAATGAAAAGGAGCAGGAGCAGCAGCTCAGCAGCTGCAGCCAGACATCAGAGCCACTGCTGGCTCTCTGCAGCCTTTAGCTGATAAAACACAGGGCAGCCGGGCTCTGCGACACAGTGGGCATATGACGCGAGCTGGGAGGGAAGCAGGAGGCAGGTGCCTGCGGAGTGGCCGGACAGGAAGAGCAACGGCCAGCGGGGAAGCGTGGCCAACCTCAGATGCGGAGCAGCCGCAAAGGTGTGTGTGGTGCCAGCCCGGCGAGCTCCAGCGCTGACCAGGGCCAGGGCCAGCTGTGAGCGACACAGAGCACCTGCCCATGCCCAAAGGGGAGGCAGCGGTGCACGGCTTGTGCCCAGAGCAAGCCCTGGGGCTGAACGCCAGGCCATTGCTTCCTGTCATCAGGTTTCCGCTTGCTGCTTCAGCCCAGCCATTTTCTGCGTTGTCTAGATGCTACTGCACTGCAGGGCAGAGCCGAGCCCCTGGCACCTCAGCTGGGGAAGCTGGGGTTTTAACATGAAGGAGACAGCAGGACACCTCCCTTCCACCAAATGGGTAAGGTTGGCAGGGACCTCTGGAGATCATCTCATCCAACCTCCCTGTTCAAGCAGGGTCTCCTAGAGCACGTTAGACGAGATTGCATCCAGGCGGGTTTCGAATATCTCCAGAGAAGGAGACTCCACCACCTCTCTGGGCAACCTGTTGCAAACCTGTTCCAGTTCAGCTGAGAGCACGGGTTGTGCCCGGAGGAGCTCGTGCTCCAGCGCAGCGAAGAGGCCAGCCCACCAGCCGAGGGAGCGTGCACAAGGCTACGCCAACACTCGGGGGCTGCCCTGAACCCCACGTGGCCAGCGTTCAAACCTCAGTCTTGTTCGTGCATATAGAGCTGTGCTGCAAGTCACGAGAAAATCTCCTCCTGTGGATGTAGCATCTTTTACCCTTTAAGGGGATTTTCCAGGCCACCTCCCTTGTCCCTGCTCACAGCAGCAGACCTCTGGCAGGCAACAGCCACAGGAGCACAGATCAAAAGGCAGCAGTAGGGCAAATGCTTGCAAGAATCGATCTAGGGACATTTTGCCTCAGAAGAGATATTGCATCAGCGTGCCTGCAAGGCCGCAGCTCCCAGCTCTGCCCCACGCGCCCCAAGACAGGCACAATGGGGGCTGCCAACAGCAGAGCACCATCTTTCTGCACCCCTGCAAACGCTGCCTGGTGTCTCTGTACATGTGGCAGGGACTGTGGGCAGCTGCCCCTTCTCACGGGACATCCATCGCCAGGGCCGAGCCCCCGGCCGCGTGCAGAGGCCCGTCGTGGAGCGCATGGGGAGCGCTGGCTCCGGAGCAGCGGGGAGGCTGGAGCCAGCGGCCGCCTGCCGGCAGCGGCGTCTGCTGGGAAGCCACCTGCTCCCTACCACGGATAAGGGAGGAAAGAGAAATGTTTATGGTTATGCTAATCACTTGCACAAAGGTAACAAGGTCTCATTCAGTGCTGCCGCTTCAGCTTGCTGCAGCATAGCGGGGAGATATAAATAAAGTTAATAGCACCTTCTCAGTGAGGGGCCAGGACTAACTCCACCCTAGCCCAGCTGAGCGTGACCCTTGGGCACGTGAGCCCAGCGGAGACACAGCCACAGGCCAAACGGGCTCCAGCCCTCTGGTGGGGATGCCTCCTGCCCCTACGTTGCACGAGCTGAACAGCCTGGGACCGCACATCCGGTCCTGCTGGAGGATCCCACATCTGCTGCCAGCCCCTTCCTGAGCCATCTGCGGCTGCTGGTCTTCCTTGGGCTCCGTTTCCATGCCTGGGAGCTGTTCCGGTCTCTCAGGTATTAGCTCTGTGTAAACGTGCACACAGAGCCCGCGCCTCGCGCTTCTGGAGCGCAGCAGAACGCTGCAACTCCCTTTCTGTTTGCAGTCGGCTCCGGCTCCGTTTGGAGAGGAAGACCTGCCACAAGGCACGCAGATTTCAGAAACCACCTCTAGAAATCGAAGGGAAACACTACGTACAAATGGCAGAGAGGCAGCCACTAACCTGGGCTCAGGTACTGCTGGCACTGCTCAGGCAGCATGTCGCACCGCTGAGCCCCTCACCCTCCAGCAAGGAGAGGAGGACGATTCTCACTGCTGATCCCACAGAGTCAAAGTAAAGCAGCCAGTATTTAAACACGAGCAGCAGCATGACAGACAGCTCTGGGGAACCTCAGCCCAGGAAGGGCTGAGATCTTGCTGTTACCCAAAGCTCAGTGCTAGGGGGAGAGACAGAAATCACAGGTACAAAACACTATTTCAACGCCGCAGAACACTTTCTCTCCTGAACAGGGTTATGTCAACACTTCCTGCAGAAAGAGCAGCAACAGCAGTTTCAAACTTACACCAAAAACATCGCTCACCAGCGCTGGATAACCAGGACAAGTCTCATGGACACCAGCCCCACACGGCCCCGGGCCCAAAGCGGCCCCCACTGTGTCCTCAGCCCCTGGGCACTCTGGGCAACCTGGTTTCCCTCTCTGGCATTTACGCCTCTGTTACTTACAAACTTTTCCCCTGTTCCCTTCTGGGCTGCGCACACAAGAATGAGACACTCCAGAAAAAACAGTGCTGCTGCCGTGCCATGCAGTCTGTTTGAACAGAGACAGGAAATATGTTTTGCCCGGATCTGCGAAAATTTATCCTGGAAAATGTATTCAAAGCAACTGCCTACAGACCAGTGTAATTTCTCAGTTGCTTTTGTACAGGCACTGACTCAAGGAAGCTCCTTCCAGGCTCTGTGTCCTGGGGCACTTTCTTTCACACCAGCAGGCTCAGAGTCCTTGCAAAGACAAGCCAGAAAGGCCCTGGCCCTGCAGCTTCTCTGTCCCCTCCTTGGTAGCAGCTTTCTGCCAAGCCCAGTTTTTGGGCCACGAAGCCGAGAGCAACGTTTCCCTGAGGTAGCATGGAAATTGCAACAGATGTTGAAATCAGCATATTGATCAACAGCTTTTCTGTATGGAGGAGTTTGGATCTCTTCCACGCTTATGTGTTTTCCTGTCCAGTCTGTGTGAGGCCACACTTTGAACTACCATCACATCACTCTGAAGGTTGCACTGCATTTGCACTGTGGCACACAAGCCAAGCCATTTACCGTCAATGCCACCTTGCTAGACAAGCTGACATTTTATATTCCTCCACAGATTTCCTGCGCCTCTCCCTGACCACGCAGTGATTTTATCCTGTGTCACATCATATCATTTCATGCAAAGGACAGGAAACGACATTCTGTCTCCTCGAGGAGCAATTCACAAGGCAAGATAGAAACCAACAGGAGCCAAGTGTGCAGGGACCAGCCAATATCGCTGTGAGGAAAGTTTGGGAATGCAATATACTCTGGTGGAAACTAGGAATAATAAAATAATTAAGTGTCTCAAGCTCCCTCTCTCTCCAAAGAGGCTCTTGGCAGCTTCAAAGACAGAGCTAATAAATCCTTCTCATAACTCAATCTCAAACAGCACTAGGAAAGCAGAAGGGAGCAATCTACCTCCAGTCTGGATTTCAATATCCCAGCCCTCTCCTGTACTCCCAGAGCCACAGCAAGCATCTGCCTTTGATGGCTCCAGCAGCTGCTCTGCAGCTTGAGCAGCCCTGGACATGCCGGCTCATTAGTGTGCGGCTCTGGGCCAGGCCCACAGCCACGCCGCTGCTGGAGCTGCCTGCTGCCACCAAGGTCTTGCTCCCTCCCCAGCCCCACGCTAAGGGCAGGCAGTGTGAGAGGAGTTTGGGCCTTCTCCCTTTGCCTCCTCCTCGCCCCAGGTTCTCCATGTGCCAGGGCACAGTGCTCCTGCTGCTGCTTTTGCCTCTTGCTCAGCCCTGGGAAGATCCATTTCACCCCACGGCAGATCAGCATCCGCACTGTTCACATGGAGAACGGCATCCCTGTGGTGGCTGGAGGAAGCTTCTGCTATCCTCAGGCATGCCTCAAATCCTCGTGTTCTGCCCGAGATTCTTCAGATTTTCACACATTACATGCTCTTAATGAGACCTGTGGAGAGTTCAGACATCTTCCTTCCTAGCCCTTGAGCTCTGGAGTCAGCAGCTTCCATGTGTCGCTCCGTATTACCCACCAACCATTCCAGGTTGCAGAGCTTAGTTTCTTTCTACCATCGCTTCTAACACAATTAGGATTTCTTGAAGAACATGATTTTGGACTTTAATTACCTTTGATGCTTCTTTAATTGTTTTTCTCAGGCCAGAAAGACCCAGAAAAGGGGAAGTTAGGGGTGAATACTTTTAGAAAGGCACCAGTTGGAACCAGGCAAGGTCAGCTTTCCCCATCTCTTCCTTTAGGCATTTCATTTGCTGGGTATCTTCCTTCTGGAGCTGGTCCATTGCTATCACACGTAACTTTTTATTCCTTGTCCGATGAATTAACGAGTACCTGAGCGCTCCCTCAGACAGAGCAGAAGCAAAGGAGGAAAGATGCAAGTAGGAAATAGCACTGTCTCTAAAAGCTGACTCCTGCGAAGTGCTTCAGCTATAATTCAGCTAACGCGAAGCCTCCTGCAGAGCCACCTTTCACTCCTACGTCTCTGACCAGGAGTGCGAGAGCCGAGGCAGCTCTTGGCAGCCACGGAGCACTGCATGCCACAGGAAACCGGGAGATGACGGACCAGAAGAGCGTCGAGGAGAGAGGTGATGGAAGCGAGCCATACTGTTCCATGGGAAAAGGAGCATCAACAGGGCATGCTGACCCATGGGCATGGGCACACGCCTGGGCCCATGCCAGCATGGCACTACACCTAGACTTTGAATTGAGATTAGCGGTGAAATCAATACATGTACTGCATGCGTATTGTACATAAAAACCTCTTATAGTGCCTCTTGCCAACGTTCCTCGCCATTGACCAGCGCTCAGCAGTGCCTTGGATTTCCCTGCACCTTTATTGCCTCGATCAGGAAACTGCTGGGGAACCCCTGCTCAGACATGGAGTAATAAACGCTCTGTATCAGCTATAGCATGCCTCGTGCTCATACATCTGCCCTGCCGGGGGCCAGGCAGTGCTCCTGCCTCCTCCTTACGCAAGCAGAGCTGCATGCCCTTGCAAGGATCGTCTCGCGCTCTGCACAGCTCAGACCGCAGAAGGGCCTGGCCCAGCAGGGCTCGGCCAAGGGGCAGCATCGCGGCCCCAGGCTCCGCAGACCTGTTCTGCGGCCACTGACACGTCCCCAAGAGGATGAGGTCCCTGTTGTGCTGAGGATGCACTGCCCTGCTGAGGAGCTTTCTGCTGCCTTGCAGGAACTGGGGAAGTAGGTGCAAAGGAAAAAAGGATTTAAGCGGGAGTTTAGCGAATCCATCTGTGCTGACATCCATCAGTGTCACTCCTTGGCTGCAAAAGCAATATTTATAAATCATGTTTCAAAACTGGCTACAAATTTGTACAAAGAAACAGATGGGCTGGCGGTAGCAGTTTGTCACCACTGATATTTATATGGAGAAGGAGAGAGAAGTGCAAGAGGGGCGAACAATGAGAGGGAGGCAAGGGGCGGACAGAGGGGGATGTAGCAAGGAATGAGCTAGAGCAGGGGGCGAAGGTGAGGAGTGCTGCCAGTACACACGATGCACTGGGGAAGAGGAAAAAAAAAATCAAAGGGAGATGATACTAAAGCACGCTCTCACAGCAGAGGTGAGGGGTGCCTCTACCTGCACAAGCAGCCTCCTCCCCTTGCTACTGCAGATGGCATTGCTCGGCATTTGGGAGGGTCTGCAAACATCCAGGGAATGGCCTTGCAGCAACAGGATTTGTTTTACCCAGAGCGGAAGGCAGGAGGTGATGCCAGCTTTTACTCATTTTATTCAGTGTTGCACCATATGCGATGCTGGCGGGATTGTTTAGCACGGAGGATTACTGTGCGTGCACGCGTGGGGAGCCTCAGTGCAGCAGCGTGGGGAGACGTCAGAGCGCAAGCCCCAGTCCGGCGCCCTCCGCGGCGCACGCGCTCAGATGCCCATGACGGACCCTGGCATGCACAAGCAGGCAGGCGATTCCCAAACACCGCAGGCGGTGAAGCCTGCAGTCCCTGTGGGACTGCGGCAAAGGGCAGTGCCCGCATCCTGCTGGGGCTTGGGGGGCAGGTCCCCACGGATGCGGGGGCAGCTGGGTGCTCAAGAAGCTTCTCGTAAAGCCCCTCAAAGGAAGGGAAGGAAGTTAATCACTGGGCGTGGTGCAAAATCTTGCAAGGATTAAAGCATGCTTACAGGATAAGAAGCAAAGGTCTCATGAACAGCTGCCCCACGGGTGCAGAGGAGGAACTCGGGTCAGGGACAACTGCGCTTTTCAGGGCACAAAGTAATGTCAGTCTTTCTACAATAACATCTGAGGTTTTTTTCTGCAAGTCTCATTTTGACTATCCCTAACGATGCTGAGCCCAATCTAAAAAAGCAGGATGTTATGTCAGCAGAGAGCTCCTCTGATAAGCTCAAAAGAAAATAGATCAGGCTTTTGACAGATGAAGCTGCACAACAGAGACAAAAATCTGGCCTCAGAAAAAACCCAAAAGTGCATTTCCATGTGGTCTGCTGGCTTCAGTCCAGGGTGGCCCCTTGGCTGGAGAAGGTCCCTTTATCTGCAAGGGTTCCTGTTGTACGCGCCCCTGTAGCCAGCACCTAGATTCATCAGAAACGCCAGCTAGGAAGAGAAAGCCGGCAGACAACCAACTTCCCGAGCCGTCACCGCTGCACAAGTACAGCCTGACCGCGTGGTGCTCAAAGCCAGATAAAAGCCGGAGCCCGGCAGCCCACGAACCCCACGTCACGCCGGGCGCCGGCACAGCCCTGCGGCTGGAAGTGCCCCGAGCAGCCCACGTGGCCCGGGAGCGGGTGGCCCTGCCCGGCCCCCAAGGACGCGGCTGGCTCGGGGGAAACGCGGGAGCCTCCGAACGCCCGATGGAGACGTCGGCTCTGCCCTCGCACCCTGGGATGTCCCGCCTGGCCCCGAGCGCGGCCGCAAGACGCCGCTGGCACCTCCCAGCCGCCGCGGGTCCCGGCCGAGGAGAGCGTTCGCCTGCAAACCCGTGTTGCCCTGCCCGCGGGCAGCTTAGAGGCTTCGCACCAGCGAAGGCGCCGAGCGCCCTGCAAACGCTGAGGGCGGCGCCAGGCGAGGCCTCGAGCTGCCTGCGGCGGAGCCAGGAGCCAGCGGAGCTCCCGCCAGGGAGTCTGGGGTGGCGGGAGGAGGGGAAGGGGGCTGGTGGCGCGCCCCGGGGCGGCGGGAGAAGGGGAAGGGGGCTGGTGGCGCGCCCTGGGGCGGCGGGAGAAGGGGAAGGGGGCTGGCGGGAGGAGGGGAAGGGGGCCGGCGGGAGAAGGGGGCCGGCGGCGCGCCCCGGGGCGGCGGGAGAAGGAGAAGGGGGCCGGCGGCGCGCCCCGGGGCGGCGGGAGAAGGGGAAGGGGGCCGGCGGCGCACCCCGGCACAGAGCGAGGCGCCGGGCGGGGGGCCGGGGCCCGGCTGCGGCGCCAGGACTCACCCTTGACGTCGAGCAGGGAGAAGTGGGGGTTGCGGGAGGCTTCGGGCGCCAGCGCGAAGTAGAAGCGGTGGCCGCCCTGGGGCTCATCGCGGTCCACGACGCTGACGGTCTGGATGAGCTGCAGGGAGAGCGCGGCGGTGAGGAGTGGGGCTGCCGCCGGCCCGGCAGCGGCCCCCAGCCCGCGGCCCCGCGCCGGACGGCCGCCCAGCGCTGCGCGCTACCTGTCCTGGCTTGGCATCCTCGCACACGGCGGCCTCGTAGGGGGTGGCGAGCTCGGGCGGGTTGTCGTTCACGTCCAGGATGCGGATGCGGAGAGAGGCTCTCGACACCTGCGAGTGGTTATCTGAGAGGGGAAAGCAGCGACGCGTCAGCGGGAGGCACCGGCGGCACGGGGCCGAGGGCCCGGCCCCGCGGCCGCTCCCCAGCGCCCGTCACGGGGCGGCTCCCCTCCTGCCCCTTCCAGCATCGCTGACGCCCGGCACTCGCCCTCGCTCCCTCCCAGTGACAGGGCTAAAACGTGACGCGTCCCGGAGCACCGAGGTCAGAGGCGCAGCCGCTGCATCTCCTGCGACTCTTCGGTGAGGCACGTGGAGGTTTCTTCTCACGCTCTGCTTAGAGGTTCCTCAAATGCACTCTTTACAGACTTACCTCTTCCTTTGAGCCCACTACCTGGATTTATAGGTGGAAAGTATGAAACACAGTTGGGTGGGGTTTTTTTGGGAAAAAAAAAAAACAAAAAAACTCCCAAACATCTCTGAAATATGTTTTCTGTAACTTGAGTGGCATAAACCGAATTTACAATGGTCAGGAGAGCAATTAAGATTTTGTCGGAGTACATCCGTGATGAAGTGCATGACTCAACAGCAATACAAACATCAGTAAATTCAAAGAGCTCCGACACACACTCCGTCTTTGTGAAGCGCCACTACACGTGCAGATGCACACGCACCCGCGTCCATCCCGCAGGCGCGCTCTGGCAGGAGAGCGGCAGCCTGCGCGGGCGAGCGCATGCAAAGCGCAGCCCCAGCCTCCGGGAGAGGCTGAAGAAAACAGACCGAGCACCCGGCCAGCAGACGGGCGGAAGGTTGCATGTGCCCAGCTAAGTGCAATTAGATTAGTTTAAAAGAAAAGAGGATAAGAAAAAAGAAAAAAAGAAGAGGGCATTTTCTTCCATTGCAGCATCTCTCTTCGGTATTCCAGCTAAGCTGACTGACATGCAAATTAGTTTAATTATTTCTTCTTCTAAAATAAATTATATTTTGCAGTGGCTGCAATATGTTGTGTCAGGCAAAATTACATTCAATATTTTTAAACTAATTGATGTCAGCCTTGAGAAAACCTGATTGACAGGAGCGAGGAAACTAGGCTGCTACCTAAATGCTTTCCTAAATTAAAATTAAACATGCCGTTTTTCTGCATTTCCTCCAGGAGCTGGAATGCTATTAATCTGCAAAGACTGAGGAAAGACATGGAAAATGCAGAGAACAAAGGGAGACGCTGGAAGCAGGGCGGCGGGTGCAGGAGTGACAGCCCAGCGGGAATCGCTGCAGCACTCCGGAGCCTGCAGGGACGGAGGTTGGCCCCATCGCTTCCACACGGCGGCACCTCTGCCTGCCCCGGACACGAGCAGCCGCCCCAGAGCCAGGCTGGACCGCTGGGAGCCGCACAGAGCGGGGACGGCCGCCGCCACGACCTGCCCCGCGGCAGGGGAAAGCCGAGGTGCCGCGCACCCCCCTGCCCCGCGCTCCCCCCCGCCCCGCGCACTGCAGCTAGGACACGAACGTGCCAGCTGAATCTTCAGCTGCGTTCCCACATACTCTGTGTGAATTTCGTTAACCGTGAACGCGATCAGAACAGGGCACAGTCCCCGGCTGAAACACTCGACGCAGGATTGCAGCACTTCGCTTCGCCCTCTCCAGTTCCCCACCCAGCAGCCGCTGCTGGTAAAGGCTGAGGTTTAGCAGCTGAAGCAGGTGGCGAGGGGAAGGGACTGCCAAGACGCTCGGCCCCTGCGGCAGGCATGAGGGCAGCTGGTCACCTGCCTGAGTCCCTGCCAGCCTAACAGCAATGCACAACCACAAGGGCTGGATTTTTCTACCACCTGAAATGCCCCTTCCCATGAACTTAAAGCACAACACTTTTACACCAGAACCTCTACTGCAAGGCTCCAGATCCAACCACCACCAGAGCACAAGTGCCCTTCACACCACTACCGCGCACCCAGGCAAGTCTCCGCAGCTTCTCCAGGGTCTGAGGAGCAACGAGGAGACAGTGGGTTGCTGTATTTCATGGTCCTTGAGAAGGATGGCTCGCTCCCAGTACACTGCGGGCAGCCTGCAGTCCATAGTCTTTGCACCAAGACCAAATTAGTACAATACTGAATTCAGAATTATTACATTAGCACAGCAGCCAGAAGAGGCCGGGGCAGAACTTTAGTCCGCACTATCTCAACAAACTGGGAGAACAAAATGTAGATTAGGAAACCATGCTGAACGGCTGCTTCCCAGCACTCGCACAATGGCTGTGAAACACGGTGGGTTTTGTGCACGTCAACACAGCTGCCTGACTGCAGAGCAGAGCAGGGATGGCACAGACAAAGCTGGTGCACGCCAGAGGTACGGCTTGTCGGACACGGGCGGCTGCATCAAGACTGGAGCTGCAAACGCAGCTCTGAGCTGAGAGGAAGCAAGGCGGGAGCAGCAGTTAAGCCAAGTAACGTATAAATGGCTCTCACCTCTCCTGAGTCCTGCCTGAACTCGGCAGCGGGAGAGTCATTAAATCGCATCCAAACACAATGCTCTGATTAAAGCCAGTCTCCAGCAGGAAGATTTATCATCTCAATTACCAGCAGTGGACACAGCAGTCAAGGCCTCATCATTTTACATGAGCAAAGAGGAAAACAGGAAGAGAATCACTAATATTAGCCCAAGGAAGGTAAACAGCTTGTGAGAGAGATGAAGATTTATCTCTGGAAATGGTTGGCCTGGTCCCAGTCCAGATTTGCTGAACAGTCCCCAAGTTTCCTGCTGGCTGCATGTTTACAGGACCAAATATTCTGCTCATCACTAGTGGGCAGAGGCAGCTCATGCTGGAACATGCCTGTTTGCCAAAGGGGAGACCCAGCCCTCCTACAAGGGCACACAGCCCCAGCCAGAGGCCGTCTGGCTGCTTTGCTTACTGCTCCTCGGAGGCAGCCGCACACCCTCGCCTGCCGCGGGCGGGCCGCGCGCCCCAGGCAGCCCGCCTGCAGCTCCGCGCGGGCAGAGCCCTGTCCACCCGCCTGCCCCGCCAGCAGCGTGGCACCTGTCACGCGCCCGCGCCGAAACCCCTCCATCACGTTGAGGGCCTTACCTTTACAACTGCCCTTTCCACCAGAGTATTCAGACATAAATTGTACTTTAAATTCAATATCAGTCATTAATATTTCATGATTACAAAACGTTAAGGATAATGTCACTGGGAGGAATGTCTGGGCAGTTAAAATGGATGAGTCAGAGCTCACTGACGGGAGAAGTTAGAATACTAAAGATCTCCCCAGCTTTTGAAGCGATCCAACCTGACAGGCTTCCCTGCTGGAGGGGAACCACAGCATTTTCTGACTTGCTCTGAAATCATAGCTGCTGTGTATAAATATTTTCCTTCTGATTCTTGTCACCTCGCATTTGCTCTGGATGCCGAGTTGCGCTGTAACGCCGCGACTCCACTCCCTGCGTGGCCGTGGCACCCACCAGTGCGGGAGCCCTCCGGGACACGGCACAGCTCCACGGCACGCTCCCGCCGCACCGGCAGCGCTGCCTGGCCGGCACACAGCCACCCACGCCGGCCGGGCGCAGAGCTGCCATGGAATCAGCGACGTCCGAGCCTTGGCAGTGCTCGCCCGGCCACAACCTCCTCCTGCTGCTCTCCGCCGGTGGCAGCGGGCAAGAGCGCAGCACCGATCGCCAAGCAGTCACAGCCTGAGGTGCATCCTGCTGGGCTGCTGCAGCGACCGGTCGTTCAGCCAGAAAGACACAGTAGGAGCCAAGCGCTCGACCCTGACTCCGGCTTCTGATGCGGCTTCCTGAATATGGATGGCATCTTCTTATTAAGTAGCAGATGAACAGAAAGGAACCAGAAAGCCCCAGGAGCCACACAGAGTGAAGCCTAGCAGATTCCTGCCCACAGTGTCTGCAGGGGGACAAGTCTTGGCAGGTGTCCGTGAGTAATTGGAAGGTGCTTTTCAGCCAACACAGCTCCCGGCACCAGCGGGCGCTGCGGCCGCAGGGCAGCGGAGCACAGCAGCTCCCAATGGCCCTGGCAGCTCCCGCGTGAGGCAGGCGGAAAAATCTGAAGAACACAACAGGCCTTCCCACTTACAGCATGTTGCCAGGGATTAAGTCCCTCTCCATCTTCACACTCGGAGAAAGAAGGAAGGCGCAGGGAGGCCGAGCGCTTGTGGGGTCCAAAGAGCCTGATCCGCCGCCACGCACGGGCGTCCGTGCAGACCCGCGTGCCGGGCCCAGGTGCCCCGCACGCTCTACAGAGGCGGCGGGATGCCAGCGCAGTCTCGCCAGCTTCTAACCCGCAGCTGAAAGCCTACAGAGAATCAAAGCCTTCCCCTTGCTATTATTTTCTTTTCACTCCCAAAGAGGAGTTTATGCAAAGCTCCCGCAAGCAGCAAGATCCAGGTTTGTTTTCTTTCTTCAGCTGAAGTAGAACAAACAGCTTCTGCCAGAAAGCTGCTCTGAGCCCACTCCGCAGAGCATCACACAGGGGGAAGATGAGCCAAAGCCACTGGCACCACTGCAGGCCACTCCTGTTCCCTTCCTGCTCTCCCGGCTGGACACCAGCGTACTTGGCAATTCCCGTAAAGAAAAGCAAAAGGATCTCACAGCCGTACAGGCACAGGGTGGCCGCAGCCCCAAGCAGTGGCATAGGAGCTCCCCAGGGCACCTCTGCCACGGGCATGCCGGGCGCATCCAGCCCCCAGCGCCTGGTCGCGTCCCCGCAGCAGAAAACGACAAAGTTGCTTTGTCCTCAGCAGTGAGAGCTGGCAAGGAATGGCCTCCAAGGCATCCAGAGCCACATCCCCATCTGCAGGAACTGCCTGGAAATCCCAACCACCATCCGCGTGGTAAGGCTCCCGAGCGGTGGTGGGGAGACGGCACGGTGCAGGGCAGACCCAATGCGGCATGCGGCCAAGCCCGTGGGGACACGCACACGCGGGAGCCCCCGGAGCGGCTCGCCTGGGGCAGAAGCAGCGAGCAAGCAGCGTGGAGACGACTGGCAGAGCTGGTGCACAGATAACACAAATTCCATTAGTGTTCATCAAAGATACTATTTGACCGTACACCCTTATTAATGCACGAGTCAGGAAGAGTATTTTTAAATCGTCTAGGGAAATGTTAGACTCGCTGCTGCTGCATTTTTTTTCTTGCTTCAGTGCTAATTAACACTTGCATCTTGGTGACCTCTGCAGTGAACGCACCCCTCTTGCCCCAGTTGCCCCACCTCCAGTCCAGCTCAGACCATCTGCTCACGCCATGTTTCCCCCTCACCTGCTTCCATTGCTAGGACAGTGATGTTGTGCCACCCAGCCGTCTCCCGATCCAGGATCTTCCCTGTCACAATGGCACCCGTGTTGGCATCGATGTTGAAGATCCTATCCACGTCTGTGCTGCGGTCGATGGCGTATCTGACCACCAGACAAAAGAGGAAGCCGTGAACGAGTGAATGTGCCAAGCCCAACCTCGCCGACACCCCGTGGGACAGAAAGATCTAGTGCAAAGAAACTTCACTTTTCTTCTGCAGCCAGGTGTACAAAGGGCCTGTTTCTACCAGGCTGCAAGCCCAGATTAAATCAGGTTAAATTACAATGTAGTTTTGGGTGCATGAAGTGGGACCAAGTGCAACTGTGGACAAGGGGGAATACCCACCCCAATGGCAACCTCATGCTCCAGGTATGCAGGAGACTCTGCACATGACTCACTCCTTCCTCAGCTGGCCCAGAGCTGCCTCAAACCACCTGCTCACCGTGCACCTCCCACGTGGCCCATGTCTTCCCGTGGCCGCCTCCAGAGAGCATAGCTGCCGTGTTTGCCCAGGAAGGCAATGGTACAACCACTGAGAAGAGTCAGACATGCAGGTTAGCCCTGGCCCTATTCGATCAGCCCTCCACAGCACGTGCCGCATTTCCAACAATCACACTCAGTAAAGCAGGTTGACACTAAATCACGGCACACTTAGTCTGCATGCTCCTTGGAGGCAGGGACTGCAAGGGAAGCCCTGTTCAACTGAGGCCCCTGAGCACAGCCGTAACACAAATAAACACTGCTGCCGCGATCAGAATTGGAAATCCACAAGGCCTACAAATCACAAACAATGCAGCATAATGTTATTGTGTACAGCATCTTTCATATGCACCACATCCCAGAGCGCTTTATAGAATTAAATAATACAAGACAGCAAAGAGTACAAAGGATGAATTACCGAAAGGAGAACTGTGCATAAATTAAAGTCTTCAGTCACATGGACAACACCATAAAGAAGATAAACACAGAGACAAAACAAGCTGGAGAGTTGATAAGACAGGACAGTGCTGGAAGGCCACATCAGACAACAGGAGCAGAGCAGGATGAGCTCCAAGCAAGGATGGTGCGAGCCCTCATGCCCGGCCCAGCACAGCTTGGCTGTGGTCTGCAGCTGGTCACCGGTGCGGTGAGCAGCCCTGGAAGCCAGCCCACCCACAGAGCGTGAGGACGGCCGCTCTGTGTGGGAATTAACAGCTTCCGCGACCCCTTTCCCGCTCATGAGAAAAACTGCTGCTGTGGCTACCTACCCACCAGCTGCACATCACCCGCTCTCGATGGACACATGCCAGCAGTGAATAAATACCCATGTAAAGAGCTGCATACACTACCAGACTGCATTCCCTAGCTCTCTCCCCATCAGATGCCAGAAGGACAATAAGAAATACAATAGCACTTGCTTGTAGCTAAAAGGAGAACATTCAAAAGTCACCATCTAAATATCACCTGTGCACATGCACAAACTAGCACACTTGCTCCTGCAGCTGGCCTCCTCACCTCCCTGCACCAAGAAAGGACAGGAATTTGCCATCCACAGCCAGCTGCAAGCCAGGAGTCCCTGGACCAAGTGACAGGGACTTCTAAGCCCTCCTCTACTTTCTGCCAAAGCTCTCAGCTGGAAATGGAGCCTCTGCAGTAGCTCCAGCATGGACAGTGACACTGCCTTGACAGGCACTGCAGTTAAGCGGGTCACTGGCTGTCAGGGGAAAGGAAAAGTCTGGGCACTTGGGCCTGTGCAAATCATTCCAATATACTACAGGAAGAACAGAAACTGGATGACAAAGCCCACATTCTTCCAATAGCATAACTGATGTGTACACATAACTGCTTCCACTGTTCTCCCACATCCCCTGACCTCTAGCACATCCCTTTCTTCCTCCCCATTTTTATACCATTAGAGTTCAAGATGGTACTTCACTCTCCATATGCCTCTCTGCTTCCTGGGTAAGTTCATGCCTGTTTTTTCATACTCACATCTTTGCTGTATAGAGAGATGCATTCAATAAAAATAGCTACACAGGAAAACCCAGTTATCGATGGGAGATATCAGAGCCTGGAAGCATCTGCCATCTGCTACCTGTGTGGCCAGAGAGGGCAGGAGGCTGATCAGGAGCATTCTGCATCACGTCACTGGCAACCTCTTCTTACGCTTCTAATTGTTTTACTGCTCAGGCAGTCTTATGTCACATCTGAATTGTACGGTGAGGATCGACTGCCTCTACCCTATGGCAGGACCCAAACCTACCCCAAAATCCAACCCTTTCAGCATTGCCACTATACAGAGAGCAGCCACCTTTCCAACACTGCATCAAGGGAAGGAGACAGAGCTCTGGCACTTTGTACATCTATCACTACAGCAGGTCCAAGCCCATTTCTGCACACTGCAATTTCGGACGTGGCCAGACTTGGTGGGCATATAGCCTCTGTCTGCAGCTTGTGCTGGTGCTCAGGCCTCTGAACTCTCCCTGGGCCTGTTCTGCAGCCTCTGTACTGGCATTCAGAGAGCAGCTGAGGGGACAGCGTTAGCAAATGCTGTTTGTTACAGACACTATTCAACCCACAATCTCATGTGCATCTTCAGCCAATCCTCCTTCTGTCCTTGCTGATCAGGAGTGACATCCTCTGAATACAGCCAGCACTTCACCTTGACCATCTTCAAGGAGCATCCCCCACCTAACAGCACTGGGATGGATGCAGCTATAGCACCAGGCACACGCAACTATAGCACCAGGCACACGAATGCAGGAAGGACTGCTTGGGTCCGGAAAAAGGAGGCTTCACTCTACAGCTGCTGGATGCAGTGTGGCACTAAGCAGCTTTGGGGAGATCTTTATGCCAAACACCATGCCATTGCAGATGTCTTGACCACAGAGGGCCATTAATGATTCACAGTATTTTTCACAGTGGATAGGATGTTAACTCCAGAAAAGTCTTCAGCCGCAGCAGATTCCAGGGGTAGGTGAAATGGATATCAGTGACTTGCTCTAAACAAGATACACAGGCTTTTGGCTTGCTCAGCATGAAGCCAGCCAAAGGAAGCAGCAGTATATAGAGTATATAGAAATGCTAGAAGAATATACACTTTGGTGAAAAATGCACACAAGCAGGTTAACATCTGCCCCACTGGCTTCTGAGGGCCCTGTATGTAGCCTTTGGGGGTAGATCATCGGCTCAGGCTGCTGTGGAGGCTCTGGAGCACTGCACTGGCTTTGGACCTGGGGATAGGGACATCCATCTGCTCCCCTCAGAAGACCGCCATAGCCTGCTCAGCTGCAGAGCAACCTGCTCCACACCGCTCTGCATGATGACAGACCAAGAGGGAAGAAACCCCTTATGCTCAATTTATGCAACTTTGTACAATGTGATCTTTATTGACTAGTGTGTGTGCTGGCCATCACAGGCAGCTGTGCCTCTAGCAGTCCAGGTTCACATTCATGAGTTCCACCGAGTCAAACGGCACGCCTCACCTGGGAAGGAGTTACAGTCAACTGTTGGGTCCCTCAGGTACTCAGAGTTGCATATTTGCTCACTCCTCCTAAAGCCTGCCAGTGCTCCCTCTCTGGGATTGCAGTCCCTGGTTCTGATTGGGATGCAGACCCTGTAATCCATTTTCCTCTCTTCCTGCTGGCACTGCCTGTTGGTTTGAATGTTACAAGCAACTATTTAATTTAGACAGCTTTCTTCGTACTCATCTTTCTCGTGAATCTATTTCTCAAGCAGTTTGTTTCACTTCTCCCCCTGAATGCAACAGGGAGCACATTTTCTGCCATGTGTTTTGTTAATAGGAAGCTTTTCAAATACTGTGTGAAAAGCTTTTTGTTATGTTTGTTTTTTCCTCTTCTCCCTTTTGTGCGAAGCAGGTTGTAGTTCTTGCTTAGCTGTTGGAGCCTATAAAATGCCTGTGTCCAACACATGTCTCAGGATTTGGTGAATGCCAAACAAGAATATCTCAGAGAACCTTAAATCCCAAGCAACATCTTCCCAGTGCTGATAAAGCCAGGAACACAAACAATCAGAACACCGGCTCTCACTGCAGGGAGAAAAACAAAAGGCTCCCATACAAACAGCCTCACGTACGCAGACAGTCTATCAGCACATTGCTTAATACAATTGCTCAGCTGAGGAGAAAAAAAAAAAAAAGAAAGAAAAAAATCACACTACGTCCAGGAAACATACAGCTAAAGCCAAAAAGCCAACTGAAAACTACGTTCTTTCTGAAAGTGTAGTTCCAGCTTTTGTTAGGCAACAAATAAGGACGGAATAAAGTGAAAAGCCCTGTTCCTTTAGAAAGGCATTTCCTGCCTGTACCATGATGGGTTTTGGTGTTCCCCTAGAGAAGCCTGGTGCCATGCTGAACTTCAGGACAACTCTGGGTTTCACAGTGCCAACGGGAGGAAGTCCTCTCCAAGGGTCCAAGCGCGGGGGCTGCTCGCAGCAGAGGCAAGTGCAGGTCCTAGCACCCATGCATCAGCAACCTCCTACCCAGACAAGCCACATCTGCAGGCAGCTGGGAGAAGGGGCACCCTGAAATGGGCACCAGTGGGGTCCCAGGAACACCTCCCAGCAACCAGAGCACACAAGACTAGGATGCTCCTTCAACCCTCCTGTCTTTGCAAACTGGAGGGAGCTGTTAACGCTTAGGGATCCAGCTTGGCTTATCCAGTAGGGACTTGTTCTCATGCATCCTTGTGAGACGTGAACTCAGGACGAAGGCAGGTGAGTGCTGAGCTGCAATGTGCCTCCAGTGGCAGCTCCAGGCCAGATGGTGCAGCTGGAGCAGCACAGACCTCTTTGCACCAGCCTGGGAAGAAAAACAAAAGAGCCAAGGATACCTCCTTTCCCATTTGGCTAAAAATACTTCCTAAACCTAGTTATTGGCAGCCTGGTGTCAGCAGGACTGAAAACGCTGACAGAGTTGACCTGCTCTGTTGTCTCTGTAGATCTGTGTGCTTTCCCACCACATGAGGAGAGCATATCTCTTCGTGGCACAAGGTTGCAGCTCTCCCACTACATACACAGCACAGCCAACATGCAGACCTGAGCCCAGGAAACAGTAGCCACTGCAGAAACACGGCCATGCCTCTGCTCCCACCTCTAGCAGCCCAGGAGCAGGAAGTCAAAGGGATCTGCTGAATTGCTGTGACTTGAAAGGGTTCAAACCAACTTCAAGGAGCTGAGGATCAAATGCTTGTCATGCTGTCAGGACCAGTCACTTCCTAATGTATCACAGGTGAAGAACAAGGGCTGGCTTCTTGTGACTGTACTTTGGAGTAGCACACTTAAGATGCTGCAACTTACTGCTGTCTCCTGCTGACAGGCTAGTGTCGCATCCTAGCAGGGTGCTGCAGGATGCTTGCATTAATACTTGTCCAGCACTTTGAAGCTGCAAAGAGCTGCCTAGTTGGCAAAGTATTTTATTTAACTACCTGGCTAACCAGGGTACCAGGAAGCAGTGGAGGTCCAGCAGTACCTTTCCTGCACTGGTGTCGCAGAAGAGTGCTGCACTTCAGCATGGCTGATCCTCTCCCCAGGAACCTGCAGCTCCACCTGGTATGCATTAAGATGGCAGGGACAGCTTGTGCCTCCCAGCTTCTACAGCAAATACCAGGGGAGAATCAAAAGGGACAGAGGTGCCGCTCCTCATGACAAGAGGCACTGTGAGAGGCGAGTGCAGAGACACATGGATAGAGACCAAACACCACAAGGGAGCACAGGGGATGCAGGAGGAGCTGCCTGCCTGGGGATAGCTGCAGGGAGGATACATACTTCAGTGCTTCAAGCCTGACAAGGGAAAACACATTGCAATTCCCAAGCTGCAGCAGACACCTGGGAGTCCTGTTAGCTGCATCCTCATGCCTGAGCACATGAAATATATCCTTGTCTGGAACTAAGCCTACTGCAGGGCAGAGATACTTGCACAGAAAAGTTTGGGCTCTAACTCTCTTGCTCTTGCTGCATACTTGAAATTGCTTCTGTCTGCTCAAAGTCCCTGTTTCAGATATCACCTTCTGCACAGCAGCAGAAAGCCTCCCTCCTCTGCCTTCTTTGTTCCATCTGCAAACAATGCAACAAGCTCCGCAGGGAGAAGAACAAGAACGAACGAGAATAAGAATACTGCTGTCCCCAAGGCCCCTTTCCTACAATTATAGATCAGAAAATAAAATCTATATTCTTCAGCATTGCTAGAAACATTCAAGTGAAAAGGCACATGCACACATGTACCTGCACACAAATGTGAAGACTGCACACATCTGAGAAGCATAAGCTAACACACACTTGACCATGTGCTCAGGGTAGACAGAAGCAAATCTGACACGTGGCCCAAATTGAGAGGGCAGCTGCAGGACAAGGTGAGTGTAGGCACTGTGAGAGCACATCCAGATAGTATGGGCAGTGCACATTACTTGCTCATATAGTATAGCTCCACACACGGCTGCATGTCAATGCTAGGACTCTGCCCTGTGTGCTAGGGCTGATTTCATTCACATTCATCCCAAAGACAGCTTTCATCATCCAATTTTGTGACACAGTACTCTCTGCCAGTTGCCAGGCATCCATAGATGAGACTTTTCAGTTCTTAAATTCTTTCAAGTTTTCTAAACATCTCAATCTTCATTTCCATGAAGAGCTGGAGATGCCCCTCATCCTACCTGGAGCCAGTGCATTCCCCATGGCTGCACGGCACAGGAAGTGGGCACCCCAAGCAGCCACGCGGGGAAACCGTGGAACGTACTACTTGTTACTCAGTGCTGTAATTCAACCCTTGCTGGCCATGACCTCCTCCATCTCAAGTCCCTGTTCCTACCATGTCCCAATTGATCACTACAAGGGACAGCCTCCACACTGAGCTCTCAGATGCAAAGCTGTTGCTGCTTATTTGAAGCAAGCAGCCGTGCACAAGGTGCCTGCAGCCCTACTGTCACCTGGCACGAGAACACACAGCATTTGAAGGAAAATTTCCACACATGGAGCATGTTTTCTGAAAACCAGCTTTTCATCCCAACTGCTCGTGACTCAGGCCAGTTGGCAGAGCCAGAAGGCTGCTTTGTGCCTTAGGTAATAACAGTTTAACAAGGTAACAATCTCCTTAGCCACAAATTAAATGGAAATGGGAAATGTCCTGTGCAGATAAGCTGCTGCCTGGATTATGTCCCCTGCCCAAATATAAATTCTTCTGGCCTTTGATCCCCGTGCACACGCAGGCACAGACACACAGCCTGGCTCTGGCTCTGCACCCCCGAATGTCCGTTTGTCATTCCTCATCGCTGCCTGCTCGCCATTCCTGGTCGCTTGCTTGCGTTGCTCTGGGAGCCACCGCAGCTGCCTTGCTGCGGGCAGCAGGGACGTGCAGGCGTCACGCAGCGCCTTCCCCAGCTCTCCCTTGCCATTCACAGCCCGTCGCTTGCCGCTGACAGATCCGTCACCATGAGGCGGCTACTCTCGCTCGCCTGCTGCCTGTGTGCTGGTTGTTGCTCACCCGCCTGCCTGCTCCTGCAGCACTGGCCGCTCTAACCTGCGCCGCCACCGCCCTGGCCCCGCCACCAGCCCCCCCGGGCCGTGCATCACCCTCGCGCCGATCCCTGCTGCCGACGCGAAGGGGGTCTGAAGCTCAGACCGCTGGTTACCGGACAGGGTGGTTCGCCGTGTCCGGGTCGAGGGCAGTGACCACCCCCACGACAGAGCCGATGTGTGCGTCCTCCTGGACCTCCATCAGGTCGGAGGGGGGCCGGAACTCAGGGGGCTCATCCACGTCCAGCACCGAGACCCGCACAATGGTCTGGTCCCGGAAGGTGCCCAGGTCCACAAACCGCGGGTCCACGAACTTGTTGAGAGCCTCCACAACGATAGTATGCACCTTTTTTGACTCGTAGTCAAGTGGCTGGGAAAACAGGAGAGGGTTAGCCACGTTCAGCCGAAGGAGCCCTTGCTGCTGCTGCTGCTTCCCTTGTGGGACTTTGCCCTGGAGATGCCAAGGACAATGTTGCAGCCTGCTGCCCTCAACAGCTGCCTCTGTGGGAGGCTGGACAGATGACCAGGAGCTCTCGCACCAGTGCTGTGCTCTCCTTCCTGCAGTGCCAACCTTGAGGAGGGCAGAAAAAACTGTGGCTTCCTGCCTCGCTCTGCCCCTGTCCAACAGTGAGGTGCCCAGGCAATACAGGGTGTGGGCAGCCAGACTGCACTGGGAAGACAGCATGTCCTGTGCTGGCAAGTGAGCTTTTTTTTTTTTTTTTTTTTTTTTTTTTTTTTTTTTTTTTGTTAATCATTAATCACTGTGATCATTTCTACAGGGAGGTGAGTTGAATGCAGTGGCCTTGGTGAACAATCATTCTCCAATCAATCTCGCCTGCATTAAGTATTTGCTTGATTGTGTTTGCCACCAAGAGCAGATGCATTCAAAGCGCAGTTGATCAGGTATAGGAATTAGGTGGGCATATTTCTCCTCCTAACAGTGCTGTCAAAACCAGCTGTGAGTGCTAGTCTCCACAGCACCAAGCACAGCTTTACCTGTGCACTGCTCACTTCTTCACTGCAGCCCCAGAGCCGTGCTGTGCCCAGCTCCAGCATGCACCGTACTGCTGCTCCTTGCCAGACTTTCCTCCCAGACACAGGTCTTCTCTTTGCCAGGCAGAATGAAGGCAGGCCTCTCCCTGCTCCTGCAAGCACCCAAAGGCAACTGCCAGAGCAGCTCTCAGAGGGGCATTTCTTTCTACTCAAATGCAACAACAGGAGTCCCCAGAGAAAAGGGCTCCCAAGAGATCCCTGCCATCTTCTCCCAACTGTTTTCCTCATCTCTCACCTTCTGTACTACGATGATAGCCTCTTGGGTATTGCCGTCTGTGGTGACTCTGAACATCTCCACCCCTTCTTCGTCCTTCATTTGATACATCATGTCTGTGTTCTCCCCGACGTCAGAGTCCTCTGCCTTCACTCTCCCAACAGCAGTGCCCACAGGGGCAGTTTCCACAATGCTGAACTGGTACATCTCTAGAGGAGGGAACGCACTAGCATCACTGCTGCTGCCCCTGTGCCCTTTCCAGCCCGACACGCCTGTTTGCGCACCCCTGTCATGCTGCCCATGGACTATGAGAGCTGCCCAACCTCCAACAATGCCTGTAGTCCAGAACACCCCACCAGGGAAAACCACAAACTCCAGCTAGAAATGAGGGGTATAGGAAGGATGTTTTCAGGTGCCAGGTAGAGAAATGGTCAGTCTCTGCGTGGCACTACCCTGCAGTTAGCATATTCTCCAGTTCCGTGCAAATTTTACCATTTCTAATTTTTAGGAGCCCTTGGGACAACAGGCCAAGTCCCTTCCAGCTGCAGCTCTGCCAGCCAAGTGCTCCAGACACTGCAGCTGGTGTACAAGGCAGAGCTCACACCTTCACAGCAGGACCACCCTCCTCATCTGAAGGGGGCCCAGGGAAAGGGGCAAGCAGCAGCCTTCCACCACAACCTGGAAAACAGAACTGCCTTGTGACTGTGCTGTCATCTGCAAGCTGGGGAGTGCAATGCTGACTTGCACAGTGTCAAGATCTGACATAGCAGCCAGGAAGGGCCAGGCCAGAAGGCAGCCTCTGACTCTCTACCCAGGCTCCCGTAAGAAAGGAGACAGGCCAGACTGCTGAAGCATCCCAGCTTTGGGCTCTTCCCCAGTGCTGCTCTGAGCGATCGGGGAGCAGGAAGGGCTAAGCCCTGCTCTCCTTGCCCTGCAGCCCTGTTGCCCCCAGAATGTTCAGGGGGAGCAGGGATCTATCCCAGGGTACTGGATAGGTTTGGCCAGGGCAGCCACCCTCCACCACCATTGCTGGGCCAGGCACCTTGAGAGGGGCCTGCAGGTTTTGATGCATCTCAGGCCTGAGGCAGGGGGCTGCTGCCTGCACACAGCCTAAGCAGTGAGGCCAGCTCACCCTGCAGGGCCACAGTGGGCTGCACCCAGAGCTGGACCCATATTTCAGCACCCTCAAGCACCGGGCCAGCCTCACCCAACCACAGGCACAGAAAGGACTCACTTTGGGGGAAGCGCGGTGGGTTGTCATTGACATCAGTGACCACAATGGTGACTGTGGTGGATCCAGACAGGCCACCCAGCTGCCCTGCCATGTCTGTGGCACGGATAACCACCTCATACCGGTCCTGTGTCTCACGATCCAGGTTGGCCACAGCTGTCCGGATCACACCTGGAAACCAGAGGACAGTGTGAGAACAGGTATGCCATAGAGCACCCACAGAACAGCTGAGGTTGGGAGGGACCTCTGGAAACTGCCTAATCCAAACCTCCTGCTCAAAGCAGATGGAGCCTGTCAAGGTCCTTCTGAATGGTGACACAATCATCAGGCATAGCATCCCCTCCAATTTCATTTCATCTGTGCATCTGTTGAGCATGTGCTCTGTCCCATCATCTAGGTCATTAATGAAGATATCATATATCATATCAGACTCTATATCAACCCTTGAGGGATACTGCTGGTGACTGCAGTCCAACTGGACTTCATGCTGTGATCACAATCTTTTGAGCCCAGCAGTTCAACCAGTTTCCAGTCCACCTCACTGATCACTTACCTAGTTTGTACTTTGTTAGTTTGTCAACAAGGATGTTATGGGAGATCATGTCAAAAGCCTTACTAAAACAGAGATAAACAATAGCCCCTGCTCTCCTCTCCATCCATCAAGCCAGTCATCTCATCACAGAAGGCTATTGGGTTGGTTAAGCATAATTTTCCCTTCAAAAATCCATGCTGAGCACTCCTAGTTACCATCTTTTGTACGTTTGTTTGTGAACATCTTCCTGGGTTACTTGCTCCATCACCTTCCCAGAGATCAAGGCGAGGCTGACTGGGTTGTAGTTCCCAGATCCTCTTTTTCACTGTTCATGAGGACAGGAGTCACATCTCCTCCCCTAGGGCTGTCAGGAGAGGAGCAGACCTTGAGCAGGGCCAGAGCCTCAGCAGCACTGCCCAGCAGAGGAAGGCACAGCCTGGACACCAATAGCAGCACTTGAACTCCACAGAAAGAATTTTGCCACAACAAATAACATCCACATGGATCTGCATGAGTAAACCCTGTAACAGCCTTCCCAGAGAAGGGTTCTGGCAAGCAGAGCAACCACAATGGCCATGAGCTGGGTTGAGGCCAAAACCTCTCTGGAAAAGGCTTAGAGGCTCCTGACACAGGAGCTGTGCTGCGGCCAGCCTACAGGCTTGCATGGGAAGGGGGTGCAAGAGCCCAGGCTGAGTCACAAGACACCCTGGCACAAACCTGCAGCAGGCTAGCTCTCCTTAACATCTCAGAGAAGGCTTGCAGTAAGGGGGATGCAGCAGTTCAGAGCTCCCACAGCACAGCATGGCACAACCGCTTGGGCTGGAGCAGGCAGGGGGACACGGGGCAGAGCTGGCCCTGCCAGCCTGCACCCATCCACTCCTCCAGGCCTCACTGCCTGACCCCACACATTGCACATCAAATGCATGCAGCCACCGCTGCACAGCAGGGTCCTTCCACTGGCCCATCAGGATATCATCTCAGATATTATCTGAAATTCCACTCATTCTTTGTCTTATTCTCTACCTTAAAGGGCTCATAACAGAATATCACAATGCTTTGCTCTGGATTCACACGTGCCAGTGTCCCAGGCATGCCTTGAGGGCCTCTAAACAGAGAGGAGGATATTTGGAGAAGGAGGGGAAGTTTATTTCTACAGGTGTATCTGCACAAAGACCCTTATCGTCAAGTGTCCCTCTAAGCTAAAGAGGCCAGAGATGCTGTACATACTCCATGTCAGGGGCTGAGAATGCACCAGAGACCATAAAGCTTAACAAAATGTATGGCGCATTAGTACTCTTTATGAAGTGCAATATCAAAATAAAAGTCTTTAAGTACAGATCTTTAGTCATCTAGGCTTGAATGAATGACTAGGGCTAAAATACAAAGGAATGCAAGACAAGAAGGAAAGAATTGTAAAACCCAGGAAAAAACTCCATGAATGGCAGAAGTTATGACTTCCTCTGTCAGCCAGAGCTGTTTCATTTACATAGGAACAAAGCACAGACCAAACATCTTGAGAATTAAACAAAGAAATGACTCTGCCCTGAGGTAGCACCAGGGGCACAAGCATGAGTAAGTGTGCACATGAATAGGAGGTCGTTAGCAGCACATTCCCAGTCCACATTACCCAGAAATACCCCCAAACAGCTAGGAATCAGTTTAAAGTCTCCTCCAGCTCACTTTGAGAATCCCACATATTTAGATTTTTTTTTTCCAGTTATTCACTCTTCCAGGTTTTTCTGTTTAACTATCAGCTTTACCTTCTCTACTGTGAGCTCTATAAAGTTCCATCTTTGCTTTGTTTTACTACTATTTCTGCCTGGCATTAGGGAAGAGGCTGCACAGGGGCTGCCCCACTGTGGCATACAGGTCTCCAGCACAGGGTTTGCAAAGCTCCTCCTGCACCCAGCAGATGCCAGAGGATCACCCAGGTGCTTCCATCAATCTCCAAGACATTTGCTATGGTGAAAGAGCGAACGATGGCTGATCATGGCTGGTGCCCGGGCCAGTGGGGCTCCACATAGATACTTGTGGAAGCACAACCTAAGCACAGTGGAGGAGGCTCCAGCACCTGGCTCCTGCCCAGGAGGCTGCAAGGAGACAAGACGAGGCTTCGAGGCACATCCAGAGGCTCCTAGGCACCAGCTCACCACTGCTGGCTCATGTCTGGTACAACCTCCTTCACCTCCTGGCACCTTGGTCCCATCAAGGAGCCACTGGTGCCAGCGCCCAAAGGGAGTCAGAAATGCAGCTCAGCTGGGAGGACCAGGAATTTTTTTCCTTTCCATGACATTACAGGTGCAGCAGGAGCTGGCAACACTGTTCTGGAGACATTTATCTCTCCTCGCTTTCTGAAACTAGCAATTATTCCAGCGATTATCATTGTTAGGATTTATTATAAAGCCATCACCACTGTTTTGGATCCCTGCAGCTTCCTGGCTCTTGTGGACAGGTACAATTTCACTCAGCTCCCCTGGTTCCTCTGTCATTCCAGCTCTGCAGTTTCCTGGACTCTTGCTGCCTTCAGCCTCATGAATCGAAAGAAGGCTCTGCCTCACACACCATCCCTCAAGCACTTCCAGCATCTGCCTGTTCACAGACTGGGGTGGCTCATAGGCCCCCTGCCCCTTGCCTGCTGGAGGTCTGTGCTTCCAGCATTGCAAAATCCCTCCATTAGGAAGCATCCCACCCCCTCCTTAGGATAGTCAAGGATGTTTACCCTGTGGTGGGACCATGGGTCTGTGCAGGCTCCCTTGCTTGCCATGGGACTGTTCAGAAGTCTTTGAATCAGGAGCCCGAGCCCACCTTGTCCACATGGGCCAAGACACTGCAGCAACTGGGGATTGCTGGCAAGGGCACAGATGATGGCACCTCCAACACATGTCCTGGCAAGAGATGAAGTCCACAGCCTGGACAGAAGACAGAACAGGCCCTGCACAAGGACCTTTTACCTGGGGCTGCACAGGACTGGCCCCAGCTGGTTGTGTTTATAGGCCTCTCCTGTGACACTGCTATGAATATAAAATTGTTATTTCTGGGCCAGAACTATCTCACTGAAATTTAAGCAATTCTGTTAATTAACAGGGTCTGAAGCATTTTATAATGGAAGTTATTCATGTCAGCACAATAGTGATGAATTGGAATGAGAGGGATAAAGCTCATGTATTCACCAAGGTTGTAATGACTTAACTGAGCTGCTCATAATGATACAGCTCATAATACTCCATGCAAGATGGGAGAAAAGTGCCAAGGCACTTCCTAGAACACCTCCAAGGTCGCCTGATCCTGGGGGAGCACATCTAGGTGATTTGTCATGCGCAGAGCAGGGCAGCTGAAAGCCCCAGCTGCTGCTCATGGTTCTCCTAGTGGCATAGGGAGACAAGATCATGTTCAGCAGAGTGCAGCCTGTGAGCAGAAACCACCTCCTGCATAGATGCACTGCTGGCCCAATCTGTCCCAGAAAAGTGGAGGGCCTCATGCAGACAAACACCCCATCTTCCAGGGTCACCAAGAAAGCTGTACCCCCTAAAGTACCACAGGCCACTCCAGGCTACTACCCAAAATGCCAGGCTCTGCTTCTGTCTTTTGGGCTGAGATACTGCCTGCTAGTGGCCTTGACAAGTTAGGGCCCCCAAACCTGCTCCACACCGATTCCTTGTTCACAGCAGTGTGAGGCTTAGTCATAGTGCTGGCACAAACATCTGCCAGCAGCAAACTCACGTGGTCTCATCTCCTGGAGCCAGATGAGCCTCTCCTCCCAAATCTGACCCCTAGGAGCTCTGCAAAAGCAGCAACAAATGGTGGCAAATCCCTTCTCGAGGCACAGAGACAGAAGATGCAGAAACCTGCACAGCTCTGGGCAGAACGCAGAAGTCTCTGCCACCATCTCCCAAGATCACAAATTCACCTTCTTTCCAGACAGAAAAAACAAACTCTGTCCCTTCCTGGACACTGCCAGCATAGCAAGAACAACCTCCAACTCAGACTTATCTTCCTGCTCCTTGACAGCATCTGTTATAGTTGAATAATACATACACATGATGGCATCCCCTCTGGTACAAGGCACATTTGGCTTTCCAGCATGATCCAGATTAATCAGAGTGTAATTACCAGGCAAGGGGACACTCACAGCATCACACAAATACCATCAAATCTGCTCAACAGCAGATATTGTTCGGTTATAAAAATAAAGCCAAAGTGCTCAGCAGGCAACTGCCTTCCAGGAATCCCATCATTATGGGCTTACTCTGCTTTTAGACACTTTGGCTCAGAAGCCCACATCCTTGGAGACCCTCCAGACAAAGTGCATTCTAGTTGAGGGCAGTCATGATCATCATGCCCCCTGCCACAGTGAAGCACAAAGCCATGGCAATAATGGAGTAGCATATGTAGAAAGAACTTTGTGAAGTCTCTTGTCTAACCACAGTTCAAAGCAGAACAGATTAGTCTGGATCATATCCAGTTGGGTTTTGACCATCTCCAAGAATGGAGATGCAGCACCTTTATCACACAGAATTTATTCCTTATTCCCAATTGTTATTTCCCTTGATGCATTGTGTGTCCTTTTGCTGTGCACCTCAGAGAAGTGTCTGACTACATCTTCTTTACCCTCTACACCATTAGCTAGTTGGAGACAGAGAGATTCACTTCTCCCAGCATCTTGGTCCATTAAAGCAAATGGTTCTGCATCAGACTGATGGGGCCTAGTAGACCTGGCCTTTCTTTTGTCCCCTCCCCTCCACCAGGGAGCAACCAGATGGCGCACACACACAAGAAACTAAATGCCTCTTGTCATTTAATATTAATTTCTACTATATATTAGTAAATATACACTAATTTCCTCAAGAAGACCAAGCACAATTTGTCCCAAACAAACTGAAACTCCTTAAAGCCCTAATCTCTGAAAGGGACTGTTAACATTCAGTGCTGCTGACAGGAGCAATCACCTTGAAACAAGTCCACAGGTGGCCTCCATCACCCCAGTTAGTTGTCCCTGTGCACAGCTCTGGTGAATAATCTTCTAGGACAGGGCACAGACCTGCACAAACCTGTGAGACTATACAAACATGCATGTACCAATATGCGTGCTCCTGATGGAGCATTTTTAACAAACTGGCAAGCGCAGCAGAGAAACTTTCTGCCTCCCACCATGTCAGGCAAACCCAACAGTCCAACTGGATTCAGAATGCAGCATGTTCCCAACAATTCATCTCTCACTCTACCCTCACTTTGGGACTGGGGCTGTGGTTTCCAAGCCACAAGGCAAGCCTGACAGGTAAGGATGAAACAACTAACAACTACACACAAGTAACCATAAAATTCAGCCTAGCAGGCCAGTATTTCTTGTCCTGCTCTCCCTGGGGCTTTGAGCCTCTCCTCTCTCTTTGAGCCCTTGCCAGTTAAGTCTCCAAATCATGAAACAGGCCTAAAACTCATGATTTTTTTAAAAATAATAAATACTAGATTGCATTTCAATTAGCCTTCTGAGTCCTTCTGCCTTTTTTCTACATACAGCAAAATGACAGATTTTCAGAATTTCACCTTAAAAGCAACATGCAAAGGTTGGTCTGCAAATTTAAATGCACACTGATTTCTCATCTCACATAAATGCATTGGAAGTCATATACTCCCTGTGCACATCTCAACGCCTGGAAAGTATGATTATGAGGGAGCTTTGTGGAGCTTCCTGGAGCTAGGAGATGAATGACTGCAAACTCCAGTTTGCAGCTTGGGACCTTTGCCTGCACCAAGCTAGAGCTTGACACCCCACCATAGCCTTTGCAGCCCTTAGCCTGCCCCATGGCTAGACTGCAGCTTGCTGGAGTCAGAAAGGCTCCCTGAAGCCAGGGCCTGGAGCAGCATGCTCAGTGCACCAGTACCCTCCACTCATGGCTGAAGTGCCATGGCAGTTTCCAAGCAAAATCAGCGAAGGGCTTGCTGCATCAGGAGCAGGGGGAGGCTAGCTGCCACAAACGCTGCTCAGACATGCTGCTGTCGATCGCGCCCCAGCTCTGCGGTACCCGGTGGTTGGTGTACAGCCCTGCTGCCACCGCTCCCCAGCATCATGCTGCTAGGGTCTGCAAATCACCAAGCTGAGAGCAGAAAGTCAGAGCACCAGAGTGAAATAGTTCTTTCTCTGAACTGCCACACCAGAAAGCTGTCAGGTCACACCTAAAAGCTGCCATTACAGGCACACTTCTCAGAGGATGTGAGCATCTCACCACAGTGCCGTACAGAACATTTTGCAGTGCACACACATGTTCACTACTATTAAAGCAGACTCCTCCAACTGGAGCATGGCAGCCCCGTAACAGTGCAACACAACTCATCTGGATGCTACAGAGAGCAAATGAAGATCAGCTGCACCCTATCTGCAAACAGAGGAGGAACAGGCAGGCAGCACAAACCAGAATACAACTGATGCCTGTGAGCAAACGGGCTATTGCAAGGAACCCACAGGATATTCATATAGCTGCCACTGCAGATCTCACCTCCAAAGTTTGTGCATACAGAGCTCTACATCCATACACTAAAAAAAAAGGCAACTTATGTCTTCAACACACGCAGGGTAGGTTTTAGGACCTGATTTGAAAACAAACCTGCAGACAGTTTCAGCAGCTGAAATTCAGTTCCGAGAAAGCATAAGAGGTAATAGCTGACATATTATATGAAAAAAACTAAAGCTCATATCACTTGCAATTTTTATTTACAGTCATTCACTGCTGCAGTAACTAGCATCATTCTCTAAGGATTGGTGAACACCAGGGTACACCTCTCTGCAGCTCCCACTACTTTAGTACAGACATTTAGTTGTTAGTCTCCCTACCAAAAGACTTCTAAGGCATTGGGCAGTGCAGGAACGCAGGGCTTATTGCATGGTAGGACTTATGTGCAGCATGTCTTTCCAGTTACCCTGTTTGGATCCTGCCTTTGAAAGCTCCATTCAACCCAAATCTCTTTGGGTTCTCCAAAATCTTCTCCAGCTCTGTTGGAAGAGGACACAGCTCACTATTCAGGAGACCACAAGCCATGTGGGACAGGCTGCAGTCATGTCCTGCCATGCCAAGTAGAACTGCATACGGTGCTCCCGGAGCTGAATACTAAAACTAGTAACATCCAAGATCAGAAGACAAACTAAGCAACCTACACACAGCATCCATATCCTGTACCCAAGTGTGCAAGCCACAACTGGGCAACACCTGCACTACAAAGAACAACATGAAAGACCCAGTTGTAAAGGTGAAGAAAGAATCTAAGCTGGAAGGAGCCATGGGCAAACAGGCGAAGAAGCAGCTCGGAACCAAAAGAGGAAAATGAATTCTTCTTCATTATCATATATTACAAGAAATGTAACACGCCAGGTTTTTATGGTTCTTTTTATGGCCATTAATAACAACGGTGGCTCTGAGAGTTACGCTGCTGCTATGGAAAATTAAATCTTATGCTCAGGGCAGAAGCTGGGCCACCTAGAGGGGCCAAGCCAGGATTCCAACATAGTAGCACAAAAACCTATTCAAATACTTGGTGGAAGTGGGATGAGGTTTGCTCCAATGGATGCTCTGACTACCAGCTGCCACCACAGCAGGATAGGATGAAGGAGCACTCCTGCGAGGCACACCAAGCCCTGTGCTTGCTGCCTTGAGCAACACACTCACGCAGGCTAGCTCTGTTGGAGAAGGACACAGCTCACTATTCAGGAGACCACAAGCCACGCGGGACAGGCTGCAGTCATGTCCTGCCATGCTAAGCAGAACTGCATACGGTGCTCCCGGAGCCCAGGTGAGGCTGCTGCGACTGGCTGTCCGCAGCTCTCAGACAGCACCAAGGAGTCAGCCTCAGCACCAACTTGGCAGACAGATATCCTGGAAACAGACATGCTTGAGAGGGGCCGAGGGCTCATCTGCAGACTGTCAGCAGTTTTGCTTTTATGCATCACAAGCAAGTAGAACAGTAAATCAAACCCACCTACATATGAACAGCTAGCTTGAGAATTAAGACACAAAAAGTCAAGGAATCAAGAAGCTTGGATTCACAGAGTGACATTAACTCACATCACAGCCCACAGGGCACATTTTAGTTTACGCCTTAATATGGCAGCACCAATGCTGTTGCAGGAAGCAGAGAAAAAAAAAGTGTTTTCCACTATATACCCCAAGCATTGGTGCCAGGAATGCTTAGGAGCTGCCTCAGATTTAAGCCCTCCTCCAACAGCAGCCAGGACTGGTGACACAGGCTCAGCTGCAGCTGGCTTGCCTGTGCACATCAGGAGACGCATGGCTTCATAGACGCATTCTCAGGCACATGTACCTTCCTGGCATTCTCCTTACCCTGGAGCCTCTGAATTCACTTTATTCTTACTTACATAAATATAGACTGGAAAAATCACTACTAGCACAGACACAGGTCAGTCTGACAGACTTGGCATTTCAGTTTAGGTCACCTCAGCCTATGCCATCAGTGCTCAGCAACAGAGCGGGTGGACTTCACTGTCCAGCTTTCCAACAAGAGCTACAGCAACCCAGCAAGCTTGTCCTTTGACGATTATTCATTAAACTGTGGGTACTTTACTGCATGCTTTGTGCCTTAAATACCTCTTATTAGCATTTGAGTGTCTTCCCTCCCTAGCAAGCTTGCAAGGCTCCCATTAAAGGTAATGAGAGTCACACTCCTGGGAGGCAAGGAGAATATATACCCCAACATCTCCTGGTTATGGTCTACTCTAACCAGTATGTCAGAGCATCATCTGCTAGGGATTTATTACAGATGCATTTTACAACAGGCTCTATTATAAGTTATTAAGGAATAGAGCAGTTTCTACTGTTCTTTCATTAAATATTAATAGAACATTTACAAACCAATCCTTAAATTAAAGTGTTACCTTTAATCAAAGCCCTGATGATAACAATGCAGCCTTTGGTAAGGGCCCTCTGGTAGTATTTAAACCTTTCTCATCGTGGTTTTATGTGCCTGTGGTACATCCCTGCTCTGGGCAGTGAGCACAGAGCTGTGGGTGGCGGTAGAGGCAGGGCACTGAGGCTCAGAGCAGATCTTGCTCCAGGGTGCTTCTGCGAGGGCACTGCACAGGCACGCTAGGCAGCAGCCTCTGTAGCCATCGGTGCTTCTTCTCCAATACCCATGAGGCAATGCCCATGCCTCAAGCACACAGGGTGGGACTCCAGCACAAACACCTAGCATAAAGGTGCAGGCCTGGTCACAAATGCAGGTGCATGGCCAGGGTATGGTCTCCCACCTGCTCCACCTGGGCTGCCGCAGCCAAGCCAGGGTGCCTGCTGGGAGCTGCTCACCTGTTTTACTGTCCACAGTGAAGTGCTGCTCACCCTCCAGCACACTGTAGACCACCCGAGCGCTGCTCCCATATGTGGGGTCGTCAGCATCAGATGCCATCACCTGCATCACAGATGTGCCTGCAGCAGGAACAAGGAGGAAAACATAAAAGTAGGAAGGAAGCAAGAGCAGCAGCACAGACCTAGGGGCCAAAGACTGGAAGAATAGGTGAGCAGGGGCAACACTGCTCATGGAAGTGAGCAAATAGCTGTATGCAAGTGCAGCAATGTTTCCCTCTAAGGTCTGAGAAGCCAGGTTTTCCCCAAAATGGCTGAAAACACCCTTTTGTCCCAGAGCACCAGGAGGGACTGATCGTGGGCCAGCTCAGAGGTGCTCACTGGGAAGGACTTGTTCAGCAGCAGATCATTGGTCTCAGCAGCTGGCAAACAGCTAAGACTTTCCTGTGGGCAGTCTCTGCTGGGACCTCCAGGAAGGACTCGGGGACAAGGCATTATCACCACACCTGCTCCTTCTCTGACTGTCATGAGCCCTACAGCCAACTCTAGCCCATGGAGGGACTATGGGCAAGGGCCTGATCGCTGCTCCAGCATTATCTCTGCAGCAAACAGTCTGAACAGCAGCACAGCTGTGGGCAAGGAGAGGAGAACTTGCTTCCTCCCAGAGTCAGACACTGCACCACGTCCTCATGCTCTACACGTAGCATGGCAGGAGGACTATAAATTGGATAAAAGTCCATCAAATGGCTGCAATTAAGTTATTGATTTTCAACGCTGCCTCATTAAACTGGGTGCTTCACTCCGACTGTTCCTCTGATGGCTTTAATTTGACATCATGTTCAATTTGACAAAAAGCAGGACCCAGGACATGGGAACAGGGCCAGGAGCACAGGAGATGAGAGCTACAGAAGCAATAAGAGGGAGGAAGGAAGAGAAGTGTATCCCTCCCTACAGGTACCCCTGGAAAGGAGATGCTAAGCTGAAAATCTGCAGGGGACAGGCTACCCAGTTACACCTCCAGCTCTAGACTGAGAGGATCCCTTCTCAGGGGGACAAGTCCTGGCATCAGCCACCTCCCCAGTGGGAGGAAGGGCAGGATGGGGAGAAGAGCCCTGAACTGCTCATAGGAAACATCAAAGCGACTATGAAAGTCCCCGCTGCAAGATACTATCATGGCCAAGGGCTGACAAGGCTAACAGAGAAGGTGGTAATTCCTCAATAGCAACTGCAGTTAACTGAGTGAGCCAGGAGAGAACATTTCACAGCTCACTTCGCTGCCTCCAGCAACTCCTCCCTGTCTCAGGCACCTCTTGGGGCTGCTACAACACCAGCTCAAGGACCAGAGGTACCATGATGTGGCTCAGCCCCCTCCACCAATGTGCTGCAAAGACAATGTCACAGGCTGGCCACAGCTGGACCCACGTCATGAACAACCCAGAGCCAGACTTATTATTACTTGCCAGCACCTGAGTTAGGGAACCATCATGTTCCCAAATGCTGCAGAGGTGTACACAAAAGCAAGCCAGAAGCAGCCTTTGGTCCCACATCTCACAATAGGACAAAAGGGGAGCTGAAACCATCCAGATGGCCTTCCTCTACCCCCCCCCCAGCAGACCCAAGCCCAAGGCAGAGCCAAGCAGCTGGTAGTTCCAGGAGACCAGAGCTGTTCTGCACCAGCCCAGCCTGGACTCGCACAGGAGACTTGAGACAGTAGAATTAACTAGGCAGCTGCCAGTAGTAGGGAGGCACATGCTACCCTGTAATCTGGCTTGCGACCGACATCCTGGAAAGAGTTTTCTCTAAGGGGAGAGGGTAAAAAAAAAAAAAAAAAAAAAAAAAAAAAAAAAAAAAAACTATTAGCATGGCTGCTTTTCATTCTTCCTGGCCATTTTCTCAGAGCTGCAGCTCTGCTAATAACATGAGAATCCCCCTCATCAGTCTTCAACAACAAGCTGGCTCCAGCTGACTTATTTATGCCCTGCTGTCTTCAGTGAAGTTCTGGTGCATCTCTGCCAGGCACGTCCAGACTACACTGGACAACACTAGATTCCTGCTTGCAATCTTTTTCTTAGAAATGCTTTTGCCGTATTTCCACAGGATGGTCTTGCCTGCCTCCTCCTCACCCTTCCTTGGGCCTCCATGTGTCCATCTTGCCCTCATACAACCCTTTCACCAAGAGCAAGCAAAGGCAGGTCACCACCACACCAGCACCTGCACTGCATATTTTTCCCAGACATCCTGGCATGTTCCCCAGGAAGCTCACGTTGCTTGCTGATCAGAAAGTGGAGGAGAAAGAGGTCAGAGAAGGGAAAGGACACGGCACTTCCCTCCTGACCGCAGTAGGGAAGCCCTGCCAGGAATGCTGCAGGTGCCAACGTCCAAGAATCAAAATGCTACTTGTCCCACCCTTGCTACAGGTAGGACCTCCCTCCATGCTCACCCTGGCAGCAGCCAGCTGAGACACCATGCCCAGGGCCTTGGCAGTGCCCACCCCAGCACCTACACACTGTAGCACCCACCCTCACCATGGCCAGCACCTACACACTGTAGCACCCACCCTCACCATGGCCAGCACCCACTGATCATGCACAGATATTCTCACACTCCAAGTCACTTGCCCTTGCCTAGGCACCTCAGGGACAAAAAGTACACCAACACGTACATAAGCAGACACGTATGCATCACCTGCATCAGGACCGGATGCGTATAGGCAGAGCAAGTGCCCCAAGGACTTTGCCTTGCCCACTTGCTGCACCCCCTCCATGTCAGCCATGTTAGTGCCATCACCCTGCAGGTGCCAGCAAGTAGGGGGGCTAGCCACTAGAAGTCTGCACCAGGCTTTGCATCTCATGCAGATGCATTCTCTCCTAAAGTGCTACGTTAATTTTCCTACTCGTCCATCCCTACCAAACAGCTATACTCCTCAAGTTCCAGTATTTACCTGAATGCTTTGCAAAACCGCATCTGGGCCAGAGTCTGACGGGAGGACAGGATCTGTGCCCACACAGAGGTGAGTTTGAGTGACAGAGCACTGGAACAGGTTGCCCAGAGAGCTTGTGGAGTCTCCTTCTCTGGAGGTGTTCAAAACCCACTTGGACATGATCCTGTCTAACGTGCCCTAGGTGACCCTGCTTGAGCAGGGAGGTTGGACTAGATGATCTCCAGAGGCCTCTTCCAACCTTGCCCATTCTGTGATTCTGCGAGTTTTGTGTCTCGGTTTTGGGCCATGCCCCTGAAGCTGTCAGGCTGGTGGCTGTTCTCAGCTTTCCAGCATCAGCACACAAGGCTCCTGGAGCCCCAGGAGCCACCTCAGGTTGCTGACTGCCTCCATGTGCTGTCACAACAGGGCTGCAGGGTGGGTGTCCAGGCTATCTGCTCCTACGCAGTGTGAGCCCCAGCTCTGGGGCCAGCTCTTTCCCCTGCAGTGAGGGGAGGTCAAGCAGCATCAGTGTGGCAGCAAGGCACCCTCAGCACATGGCATATTGCCCCCAGGCTGAAGCCAGCAACTCTGAAGGTGACAAACGCTCAGCCCTTCCCCACCTGCCCTTGCAGCATCTCATTAACAGACAAGCAACACCAGGCAAGCAGGGAACATTAAACCCAGTCTGCACCACTGGAAATCAAGGTACAAAGGTGCATTGCAGCCTGCTCAAGGTCACCCACAGGATGTCAGGACTCCTAATTTCCAGTACCACCTTAATCTCCACTTTTCCCTTTCCTGCCCCTACCACCTCTCTGTCTCCCAAGCTGAAGAACAAAGGTCTTAAATTCCAGTTTAACCACCAAGGTCTCATTCCCTTCTCCTGCCAAGACAGAAACCTAGGAACGCTGGCTCCTACTCCCGCTCAGTTATTAGTCCCTGCTCTCCAAGCATAGCACTGCCCACTGCAAGTACAGCATGTACAACCGTTTCCCGGCATCTGCCTTAGCCATAAAAGATACAATAAATAAAATCTAAACATGTGCCGCACAACTCACATCCCATAACCAGGAATCCTGAGCTCATATCCAGAAATTTAGATGCGTAAAGTAAGATAAAGACCTTAGTCCCCCCCGTGGCCAGCTGACCCCAAGGTATCAGAGAAAACTAATAATTTACATAAAAATTAATGAGTCAGACTCACTGTAATTTACTCTCCTTCTGCAAAGGTGCAATCTAGCACAGCAGATCAGAGACTGTATTTTCCCCCACAGAGCAGGGGCCACGACCCTCACTTCCCAGGACTGCTTAGTGTAGGAACAGTGCTTCTCCTCTGTAGAGCAGCTGGGTGACTCGCACCATTGTGGCTGTGGCTTGTGGGTGTGGGAAAGGGGACAGATCCTGGCTGCCAGCCATCCACCAGCTCCACAGGCCCTGCCTGGGCTGCCCCATTGCTGCATCCTGAGCTCTCCCAGGGATCTGCTGGATCATCAGCCAACCCCTGACTCAGAGTCCACAAACCACAGATTAATCCATCTCTGCTGTGACCAGCAGGCAGCCAGGATCAGCAGCGCAGAGAAGGGCTGCAAGCACCCAGCACACAACAACTGGTTCTGCCCCCAGAGCTGCCAGAATTAAGGAGCCATTTCTCCACAAGACCCTTTCCCTGCTGTTCTCACTGCGGCAGTGGGAGCGCAGAGTTTTGCGACACATGGTCCCAGAGCGGCCTGGGGCTCGCCAGGCAAGTGGCAGCTCAGCCCTAGCCCCTTGGCTTTGATGAAGTAGGGCTCTGCAGCCCTGTGGCACTACAAAACACCTTTGAAACAGCAAGGCAGACCTGTCCTGGCATCCAACAGCATCCCTGCAGGGGTCTGCCAGGCCACATGGAAGCGGTTCACAGCCAAAGAAACAGGAGACCAGAGGAGAGCAAATCTTCAAGCAGCCCTGAGCCCTCATGCCCTCCATCTCCCCCAGGAACTAGCCTATGCTGCTTTGCTAACACAGTGGCACATGCAGAGCTTGAACAGCATGATACCTTTGACAGGTGGTTGCATGCACGGCCAGTTGGAGCCCTGTACAGCAGACACAGTGTGCCTCTGCTTTGCTCCTACATCATCCCCAAGTCTTCCCTGGGAGCCAGTTTCCCATCAGGGATTGTGGCAGGTAGCTCTCCACCTGCTCACAGAAGGCTAATGTCTCCAGTCTACTTACTATGCCACTGACTCCAGACTCTTTTAGCTAAAATAAATGTCAACAGGCAAACTCCAAACACACTTAAGAACAAAGAGGTCCTGCACAGAATCTACAAGCAAGGTGAAGGGATCCATCACTTCCCCAGGGACAGAAATATAACCAAGCTGCAGGCCTACAAAGAGATAAACAAGTAGCAGCAGCCAACATGTATTGACTTTGGCTGCCACCTCCTCACCTGCAGCCTCTACATCTTTCCTGGTGCACACAGGAGCCTCCAGCCGCTTTCCAAACCAGCTCTGGGGCTGCAGCCGGTGCACACCCCCTCGAAGCAGCCTCCCAGCACAAAGCCTCACTCCTACAGAGCCCTGAGCAGGACCCTGAAACAGGTCCACCATACACAGATATGCTCTAACATCTTGCATATATAGTAGAGTCAGCAGCTGGTGGGCAAACACAACAGGGACCTCCCCAGCTCAGCAGGGAGCAGAGACCTCACAGAAGCAGCGATATTGCCCAGTGTTGCTCCTAAAAGGAAGCAAGAAAAGCCCATAACAGTGGGGTAGCATCAGCCTCGTGCCCCTTTCCTATTTCTCTGATAAGGTTAAGCACTCTTCCCATGTTCAGAAAGTCCCGACAATCCCAAATCTGGCCGAGGCAATTGTGCTCCCAGGGGAAACAGCAGCCAGAGCCACCTCCAGCACTTCCTTGCTTAATGGCTTAAGCACCATCCTGAGCTGATGGAAGACTCTCTACCCCTGCTTGGAGCCATGCATCACCTTTTTGTGCAAATTTTTGCCAGCTCCCTGGCAGCACTGGATCATTTCAGCCCTGCTGAACTTAAGAGCAGTGCTTTTTCATGCAGAGCCACATGTCCTGGACTGATGTCAAAGGTCAGTACTCTCATCTGAAGGGCCTGGGTGCTATAGCGGTGGCAGCTCAGATTTTACAAACAATAGAGTCTGTGGCTTTCATCTTGCCCCAACACATGCAGTGTCTGATGCACTCTGGAAGCAAGCAGGCAGAACATCAGGGAGGAAAACAAACTAGAGCAGCTTTAAAATTACTGGAGCAGAAATGAGCTTCCTGCACTCTCGGGAACGTTCTGGCTTGGTAGAAAGCCAGACCAGACCCACAAGGAATTCACTGCAGAGCCCTCATGTCCCTCAGGACAAACCTGAGGGAGCTAATCTGACTATGGCAGTTACTCAAACACACAACTAAGGAAATGACGTCTTTGAGACGTCTGGCCAGAGAAACCCTTTAGAAAACACATCCCTCTCCCTGACACCAGGCAGGTAAGCACAGTGTCTTGGAGAGCAAACCAAAGCGCCAGATTTGTGGAGGCACAGGTTCACCAAGGGGCTCAACACGTGGCGACTAGGAAAGAGTATAGCAGGTACTCCGACGTGCAGATTCAGAGCTTGTATCGCGACGCAGAGAGCGCAACCCTGAAAGGGTTAGGGAGGTTAGTGGGCAGGGCAATACCAGCTCACTACCCCAGCAGCTTCCAAACATACATTCAAACCTTTTGAGCGCTTTCTATTAAAATACACACACACACACACACACACACACACACACACATATATATATATATATATATCCCTCAGACTGCCTACAAATGTTCTGGCTGCATGTTAAACAAAGTCTTTTTCTGTTTTCAATGTGGAGATTAAACAATTTCTCTTCACAATAATCACTTCTGCATTCAGCCAGCTTTGTGCTGGAGTCAGAGCTTGACTCCAAGTTTCTGTCTGCACAACCAGATCATCTCTAATCTGGACTTGGCAGCACACAGAAATAAGGAGAGCAAAATGCAGCAAGGCAGCAGCACGGTTCTGATGAAAGGATGCACATTTCCCCACATCCATTGCTGCAGGCTCCCCTGGCCAGCCCAAAAGTAAGTTCAGGCCTGCAACACCCACTCTGCACAACCAGCAGATCTCATACAGGAGGCAGCATACTGGATGCTCACGCCTGTGTGCGGCAGACTGCTGCTAAGCAGACCCCAGGGAGCTCCGGAAGGGAGCCCAAAACACAGCTAATTTTAGCATCTCCTATTACAAGGTGAAGCTCCTGCAGTTCCCAGACAGCTGACTGTGTCCCTGGTGATTTCTGTCCTGCCTTCTCTGCAGCTCCAGGTCTCTTCCTTGCATTCTAGAGTCTGCTCAAGCTGTACATTTTGGAGTGATCTGCACCGGGGCACCCAAGCAAAGGCCAAGGTCTTGGATGCAAGCACAGAGTAGCCTGCAGGCTCTGGGCCAGTTTCTTCTTGAGGTGAAAGGACTTCAACGGGGCTGCAAAGGGGTTTGCAGCTTGGGCCCCATCCTGGAGACAGACTAGCCCCAGCACATGCACTGCAGCAAGCCACCCTGAGCTGCAACTTGTACTGGGTGAGTTGGCAACAGTGCTCCCAAGCACACCACCAGCCTCTGCCTTCCTCTGCCCACACAGGCCTGGCACAACACTTCCAATAGCTGCTGCCAGTTCTGGGGCAGGGACCAAGCCCTTGTGCCCTTAGGGCCCTGAGCAGGGATAGCCCGCAGTCTGACCATAGAGACGCCTCCCACTTCACAGCTCCAGACGCCTTTCCTGCCTAGCCTCACGTCAGTTCCACTCGCAGCACCAACTCCATTCACTTTTCAGCGTCCCTCACCTCTGCATCCCTGAACATTGTTGAAGCAGTCTTCAGTAGTTGACTTTGGCCAGCACTGTGCTGTTCAAGTCTATGCCCACCTCTCTATTAAGGAAAGGGACACTGAGCTCTGCTGTCTGCAAAATATCCTTTAGCAGGTTGTGCTATTTTCTCCTAATGTCCCATTAGTCTCAGAATGAGATGAGGTCTCTGGAAAAAAGTCATTTGAAGCCTGCTCTTGCAACTAATCCTGCTATGCCAAAGCAGCCAAGGTAAGACTGCTGACTCAGCTTCCATTCTGGATGTGCTCCTTCCAAGTACAAGAACTCAGTGCACACATGGAGTACAGAGCTGAGGCTGGTACTAACTTCTGCAGGGGCATAGCATACATTCAGCCTGGATCCATGGCCCAGGGTTAGCTCAAAGAACCATCTCAGCTTCTCAGAAATTCCTAACTCTGCTTTTATCATCACTGACCCAAGCTCTTCCAGCCCACTTCCTGTATCCACCACTTTTGATCCACCAGAGAGCAACAGCAAACACTTTTCTTTTCCTCTTTGCAGATGTTTAAGCTGAGTCTGGATAAGTTCATGAAAGACAAAGACACTGAAGTTAACTAAACTTACGAAAAGCATGTAGAACTGAAGAAGTCCCCAAACTGAAGCCGTCTTCTGGCTAGGAGAGTATTAAGAAAAGCATCACAAAGGCTTATCTGTTCCTTACTCCCCTAAAAGCATCCACTTTTTGGCCACTGTCAAGGCAAGATCCTGGAAGAAAGAGGTCTTCAGTCCACCCTAACATAATTGTTCTTATAGTCTCAAGCAGCATGTATGCTGTCACTACCAAAACGGGCTGTCCTTGCTCTAAGGCAGAGCAGTCCCAGCTACTCAGTGAGAGTTTGTGAGGTTCTTTCATTACTTGTCATTCCCATTTAGACATTGGGAAATCAAATGACTTTCCCTCTCGATTAGTACTGCTTCATTATGCAAATAATGTCCTTTGATCTGCTCTTACTGTCACTGAGCTGATCTGGCCACATTTGTTTTATTCCTCTTTATGTTCTAGGAAGGCACCCAGTTCTGGGGGATGGGACTATGCTGCTGGCAGGGAACAGAGCTGCAGCTGACAGCTACTGTGAGCAAGAGGAAAACCACCCACTCACCGGTCATAGGCACAAGCCCGAGATAGGGCTGGGAAGCAGGAACAGGGGAGGAGGAGGAAGCAGGTCACCCTCTGCTTGTCCAGCTGAGTTGCAGAGCAAAGGCTGTCAGAGCAGCAGAGATGGGGAGTGAACAACAGCTCTCTGCAAACATGCTCCGAGTTGCAGAACGTCCCTGCTCCCTGAGAGTGCCCCATCCAGCCCATTCCCCAGCAGAAGACACAGTTCAATCAGAGACACTGGCAATCTGGGAAAACACCTGCACCCAAACCAAGTAAAGACTGGATATACCCTCCTGCAAGTCTCTTGTCCTTGATGCAAGAGGTAATCCAGCTTTCTACAAGCTGCTCAACCTTCCTGCCCCTGCCTGACTGTTCCTGGTGTTCCCCTCTACCAGCTGGCATGAATGGGTAACTCCTACATCAGCTCTTACAGAAATATCCCTCGGATCCAGGAGAGATGATCTACCTGTCTCAGAACTATAACCAACAACAGCAAAGCCACAGTTACAGCCACACCAGGCCTGGACATCACAAAGGAGAGCTCCTAGCAGGACAGACCTTGCAGGGTACTCCCTGTGCACTTCACCAAGAACAAAGTCCTGAAGTCCACCTCCCTCCGCAACCCCAGGCAGCAGCCCTCAGTCTGCATCTTCAGCCCTTCTTTATAGTGCCTGGAGCTGAACCTCACACACCAGGCCAATGATCAGCCCCATAGAATCACAGAAACGATAAGGTTGGAAGGGACCTCTGGAGATCATCTAGTCCAACCTCCCTGCTCAAGCAGGGTCACCTAGAGCATGTTAGACATGGCTCTATCTAGGTGGACCTTGAATATCTCCAGAGAAGGAGACTCCACAACCTCTCTGGGCAACCTGTGCCAGTGCTCTGTCACTCTCACAGTGAAGAAATTCCTCCTCATATTCAGGCAGAACTTCCTGTGGTTCAGTTTTTGCTATCTCCCACTGTATCCAACACCTTGCACTGCTGATCAGGGCCACAGGTGAGGAACACGTCAGGTTTCTTTCAGAGCATTCAGCAGAGAGCTACTTCTCAGGCTGCCTTGCTTAATGCTTTCGCAAGCTGTATGTCTCATCCCTTGCACTACCTGTTCCTGGGCAAAGCGCTGGTAAGCTGAGGGACAGCACATAGGGAGTGGGGGACTCCCAGGAGCCGCAAATGGATGCTCTCCAGCTCAGTATTCATGCCAACGACTATGTGGCAGCAACTTTGAAGATGCTGTGTGAGGCCCTCCATGCCCTGTTAGCTGGGCCACCTTCAGGGCCAGGCTGCTTGAGCAGAGTGCCTTGCACTCCCCCAGGCTGGTCAGGCTACAGAAGTCCCCACTACAAGGGTGTTTCAGGCAGGCAGATCTCAGCTTGGCAAGCAGAACAGACTCTGAGCTCCAGCTCAGAGCGAGCATCCAGCTCGGAAGCACATCCCACACCATTTGAAACACTTCTCTAACCTCTGAGTATTTTAATTTGCAGGAATCGCCTCCTTTCATGTTCTGAAACCGTGTTTCTTTCTCCTTCTGATCTCCAATTTCGCATAGACACTGTCTCCTTTGATATGTCTTGTTCACATCAGTCTGTGATCAGGCAGCTCCATAATTGTTAGTGATCTTCAAAGAATTGGGATCCTTGTCTAATACTCAGAGTTGAGAATTCCTTCCTTTTTAAAAGTTGTTCAAGCAAAATAGATTAAATTAATTTCTTTCTTCCCTTTGGGAACAGGATGCCTCTTGCTTTACTGCCCACATGCTGGCTTTCATTTCTCCAGGAGCACATGGCTGTAGTTCAAGGGGTCACTGTTTGACTTGGGAGAGGATTTGTGCAGGGAAATGGAGGAGAAAGGAGAGCTCAGGACGCCTCAAGAGAGCTCGCTCTCCATCAGTCAACAGGAATCCAGGCAGTAGTAGGTCCTCCGGAAGAGGCAGTTCCTGCACATCTGCACCTGCTGGAGGCCATGCACCAGTCTTGCAATACACTGAGCATTAATGACAGAGCCCAAGCTCGATCCTGAGGCTGCGGAAATGCCAGCACCCCCACACACACTCAGCCCCTCAATGCTGCTTCGGCCAGATCGGGCACTCGCCCTGCTGGGGGCACAGCCCTGCTCTCCAAGTGCACTCCTCCCTGTGCTGACACTCTTAGGGGACCTGCCTTAGCTTCGATGTCAGTCAGCCTTTTGCAGGCTGTTTCTTACCTTGATGCAGCCTTTGGAGAGCAGTGATTTATAGCTCCGCTCGCAATGCCTGCTGCATGCCACAGCTGGGAGACAGGGGATAATGAACAGCCGGGCACGGACAGGGCAGTGTGACACCTGGGGATGGGGCAGCGCAACCAGCCAGGTGCCTTTCCAGGAGCCCAGGGCTGCATGGCAGCCTGCTGTGGGCCTGGCACGGGCAGCGGGGGCAGCAGTACTGCGGCTCCCGTGTCACCTCCGTGCTGAGCTCGCCCCATGTCGCCCCTGCAGCGGGGGCCGCTGGTGCTCAGCGTGCTAGGGTAGGGCTGTCCATGTGCTCCGAGGCGCCTGGGGAGGGCAGGCTCACAGCAACACAGGGGAAGCTACGCTTGCACCACACGCGACACGAGTTCCTTGATCTCAGCCAAGGGCAAAAGCTCACTGGCACTGTGGAGTCAACAGGAACTGCATGGCAACACGGGCAGGTGGGCCAGGGCCTGCTCCAACCCGGAGCTGATGGCCATGTCCCCCCCCCACTCTGGGCCCCGCTGGACCCAGCAGCCATGCACCCCCTCAGCACTCTGGGCCCAGCCAGACCCGGCAGCCATGACCCCCCCCCCCAGTCAGGTCCAGCCAGACCTGGGGGCCGTGCCCCTCTCAGTACTCTGGGCCCAGCCAGACCCGGCAGCCATGACCCCCCCCCCCCAGTCAGGTCCAGCCAGACCTGGGGGCCGTGCCCCTCTCAGTACTCTGGGCCCAGCCAGACCCGGCAGCCATGACCCCCCCCCCCCCAGTCAGGTCCAGCCAGACCTGGGGGCCGTGCCCCTCTCAGTACTCTGGGCCCAGCCAGACCCGGCAGCCATGACCCCCCCCCCCCAAGTCAGGCCAGCACCAGCCCGGGCACGCAGCAGCTGGCGCCTCCTCGACCCTGCTCCGGGCAGGAGTTAGGGACGGAGCCGAGCGCACAGCTGCAGCCCGGCAATCAGCTCAGAGGATTTATTCACTTCTTTTCCCTAAGCCCCCTTATTTATTTTTCCCTCTTGGCCGGCCCAGCCCCGGTCTCAGCTGGAAGCCCCGGGATTTACAGCCGACCTCGCAGCGTGCCCGCGGCCTACCGACGGGGGAGAGCTCGGCCACGCTGCCGATGTAGGGCCCCTCCAGGAAGCGGGGCTCGCTGTCGTTGATGTCCTGCACCTTGATGATGAACTCCGACTCGGGCTCCAGCAGCCGGTCCGTCTGCCGGTCGCGGGCCTGCGCGCGCAGAGTGTAGAAGGTTTTCTGCTCCCGGTCCAGGCGCTCGGTGGCATGGATGTCCCCCGTGATTTCGTCAATGAGGAAAATGGTGCCCGCGCCCTCCCCAGAGATGGTGTACTTGATGGAGCCGTCCCCCTCGTCTGAGTCCGAGTGGATCTGCCAGGAAAGAGAGGAAGGGTCCGAGCGGGGTCCTCGCAGGGAGCCCCAACCCCTGCTCCTGCCTCCACCCCCACCACTAGCGGCACCCGCCGTGCCCCGGCCGAGCAGATGATCCCCATGGCAAGGCCAGAGGCACCACGGGCAGGATGAGCCGGTGGCATCCCCATGCCAAGGGGACGGGGCAGCTGCACCCCACGGTGGGGGACGCTACTCCGGCCGCCCGGCTCTGCCCAGCCATGGACACCCTCCAGCACCGTCGGCCCTGCCAAGAGCGGCTGTGCTCCCTGCGCAGCCCGCCTGGGACCCCCAGGGGAACGGGGCAACTCAGGATGAGGAACGGACCCTGGGGAAGATGCTTTTGTAGCCATTTTCCTCTTTGTTTTCCAATTAACACAATATATGAAATTAGGAAAAGAAAGGGTAAACAGCAGCTCCCCAGGGATGAGGAGCTGACTGGAATCCAGGCCAGACGTCCAGAGGTAATTTTATTGGTGGCATTAAACTGAGTTATGAGGTTTTTGCAATCCAGCTACTTATGAGAAATCTATTAACAGTAACTGGACAGGCTGAATGCATCTTGACAGAGAGCAGCACGGGCATTAATTGGGATGATCCATAACGGGACAAGCCCCCAGGAAGGTTTCATCAGCTTCCTTCATTTGCTCCTTTCGATTTTTGCTTAGAATCAGCAAAGTTGCCCCCCCCCCAAAAAAAAAAGGAAAAAGAAAGAAAAAAGCCGTCCATTAATCGGCTAATGAAATATGAAAATGTTTATGGGCCATTCAATCTTCCAAACTGCAGTTCTATAATCCACCTTTCAGACATACAGCTCCACCAGCAAGAATTTATACCAGAGCTGCCTCTTTTTACGATGCCTTCATTATATTTGTCTTGTTAGATACAGTTTATATATTTATTTCACAAGTTAGAGACCCACACCTGAGAATTCAATGCACTTTGCACAACATCTACATGCTACTTCCCAGGCAGGCCCGGGAAGCGGACCGTCACCTGCAAGGGAGCTCACTCCAGCGCCTGGCCGCAGACCAGCCGGGCCAGCCCCGCTCCGCTCCAGGAGCTGGCGGGACGCTCCGCCTCGGACCCACTCACTGCGTTACCACCCTCTCCCTAAGCCTCGCTCCTACTCCATCTGGAAGGGAGCTCTTTGGGAAGGAAGAGGGGCACCCGGTCCGTATGGCAGAGGTTACGGAAACCTGGCACTTCTTGGCTGAACACCAATTGCTCCTGATGAGCAATTAGCCCAAAGAAGCCCCCAGCACTTTCCCCAGGACCACGCTGAGCTCTCAGCACATCCTCCTCACATATCTGCTCAGTGCTAACTGAGCTCAGAGCAGTTACCAGCATCCCCGCGAACTGGAAAGCCAGGAAGAAAAATGGAGCCTGGGCTCAAGGGGCTGCAGAGATTGATTTACAAGGGAAGATTAAAAGAGCTAAATCTGCCCTGCTTGGCTAAACAACAACTAATGGGGGAGGGCTGCATAACTGACTACAGTTACGCAGTCTAAGGGGAATGTCTCAAAGTGCGGGCCCGGGCCATCTCCCATGGAGGCTCTTCCCAGGGCGAGCTCACGGCTCACTGGCGCGACGCCGCACCAGGTAGCAGCATGAAGGACCAGCTCCCGTCAGCAGAGCAGGACAGAGCTGTGCTGCTCCGCGGCGCCCTCCATCCGAGCTCCCACGGCACCAGTGGGCAGCACTGCAGCGAGTGAAAGAGACCTCGCACCCAGGAGTGCTCCTCCTGGGAGGGATCCGGGTGCTCAGTTTGGTGGCCATCCAGCCCCACCAAGGACAAGCAAGTCCACAGTGGCCAGGGCCATCTGGAAGGTGCAAGAAAGCCTGTCATCTGTTCAGTCTGCTAAACAGCAGAATGGTTTCCTTGTCCTGGAGGGCTAAAACCAGGAATTTTATGAGGCCATTAATTACTTCCTACTAATTAAATCAAAATTAAATGTGAACAGAGGTTCACATAAGGAATGTGGAATACTTATTCCTTATTAAAAGTGATTAAACAGAAAGCACAGATACACAAGTAAAAACCAACTGAGGCTGGAAAAGAAAGCAAATCAAACAAAAACTAGCCCATAATAAAGGCGCACTCTGTTTGCTCCAACACATGAAGCCTGAGTTCATCAATTTTCTTTAAATATTAGCAACTTAATTAAATCTGCTTTTTTCCCCTTTAATCCTCTCTTCTATCTAAAATAGATCTGTCCACATGCAAAAGTTTGTAACTAGTGCCGACCCCATAATTCTATTAAAAAAAAAAAATCCACATCAAACTTACAGCAGCCTCAGGGGAAATTACAGTTCAGAAGAAGGATTAGCTGGAGAGCCCAGATTTTATGGAAATAGTATTGGCCCTTCAAAGAGCACACGTAGGTGTACAAGAGACGCCCAAGGAGGGCGAGTCCAGCAGTGCAGGGTGCTCCGGAAGCCCCAGGCTCACGCAGCATGGGAGGCATGGCATGGCACAGCACAACAGTGCCAGAGGCCACCCAGCCCCTCTCCTGGTAGTGCAGTGGCCGGTGGGGAGCAGCTCCTCCCGGTCCCAGGGGGCACCTAGTCCTGGTAGGTCTCAAGTCCCAGGAGTAAGGTTTACAGGGAATTGCTTTTGGTGTAACACAGCTGTTTATCCTGAGCTGGCAGATGACATGGTGACTGATGGGGAAAGGGCCGTAAAATGGGTTAGTTTTAGGTTCCCGGGTTCATTTTGGAGAAGAAGCTGTTGCTAGGCTACCTCTGGAATTTGACAGGCCCTGATGCTTCGAGTCACTTCCCAGGGGAGCTGTGAATTAACTGTAACTGCATCCAGCATCATCACGGAGGAGTGCGGCTTGAGCGTCTGCTGAAATGGACACAAATCACTGCTGAAAACCCACCTGGCCCCTAGCCAAGAAGCCCATTTTCAAGCCTTCTCCAGACTCTCAGCCACGTGGCTGAGGCCAGACAACTCTGCTGGGTGTGCTCTTCACCACTTTCCTCTGGGAACAGTCCGTGTCCCTGCTGGGCCGGCTGCAGGTGGCTTGCAGCACTTTGCTCCGTGCTGCTCCCGATGGCCAACACTGCCTCATCACTGCACAAGTACCACACGCCCTCCGAGCACATGGGAGCCGTAACACAGCTCCTTCCCACCTCCTGGAAAGGGATGAAGCCAGCAGCCCCAAGGCCGCTCCCTGTGCAGAGTCCAGCGTAGCATTGCCTCAAGAGCACAGCAAAACCACACAGCTCCCCACTGGCCCCCAGGAGCTCCCACAGCAAAGTTCTGGTGGGGATTACTCCTGGAAAGCCCACAGGAAAGCTCCATCTCCAGCATGGAGCCTCAGAGCCCCTTCAGGTCCCAAACCCCCATACCAAGGGTCTTCCACACTGCCCCATGTAGGTCAGACCAGAAATGCATAAATCCTGCAACAAATTCACTCTGGCCACAAGCAAAAACAGGATTTCCATGCAGTGACTAGAGCAAGACATCTACTCTGCCAGCCCTTTCTGCACAGAAGGTTGACCAAGAAATGGCCACTGTCACCCACAGGTCAAACAGGGCCCATCCCTACAAGCACAATCCTTCAGGGACCAGAACAAAACTCAGGGAAGGCTGGGAACAAAATCCAGAATATCACACCCATGTTGAAGGGAGTACAGGAGCATGGAGAGGGCCACCTCCGGGACAGCAGTGGCTGAGGTTGTATCTGCTCCTGGAGCCAAAGGGCGCTTGATTCAACAGCAGCACTTCTGTTCCCAAGCACAAGTAAATGCTGGTCCCACCAGTCCACACATCTGCTCCAGCCCATCAGGCCCCCCCCCACAGACATGGGCTGATCCTTCTGCACCACACCCATATCACCCAAAGAACAGCCATTCTTGCACTAACCCCAAGCACTACGGGAACCCGGCACACAGCTAGAAGACTGCAGGTGGGAATTTTGGTCTGCTCCTGCCCTGGGGGCTTTGGGGGCACATTAATCTCATGAGCCCCTCCAGCAGAGACAGAGCTCCTGCTCTCTCCACTTCTTCCACCAGGCCCGTGAGTAGCCTTCATGCAGGCCCTCTCCCCACCTCCCAGGCTTGACCAAGCCACCAGCCCACCCAGCTCTGCCATGGGTTTATCAGCCCCATGGAGATATACTGAGGTTACCTTACCTTCCCCACGTATAGTGGCTCCGTGCCCGTGTACTCTTCCACCACAAAGAACTGGTTCCACACCCAGCCACGCTTTACTCTGCCACCAGCCAGCAGTGCAGGGGCCCCTGGCTGCCCTAGGCCAGGCCCCCCCACCTCCATCTGTGCAGCCCAGGCCCCTGGTGGTGGCACAGCACAGAACAGTAGAAGCACAGTCCACAGGAAGCCCTGTAGACCCTTCGCCATCACACTCCAGCAGGCTGCACAGGTAGTAGATTTTGGACAGGCAACGGGCATCCTTTGGGGAGGAGGAGAAAAGTCTACACCAGCAGCGTGGGGCTCACTAGTCCATGTAGAGCATCCCCGTCCCTGCTGCTCCTCACGTCCTGCAGCAAGAGCGCTCCTGCCCCAGCAGGGCTAGAGTTGCATCTGTGACAAGAGGCGTCCCACACCCTCCACCGCTAGCATGAGAGCAATCCGTGCTGGTGCCTCACAGGCTGCACTTGAGTCTCCAGAGAAGAGTCTCCCAGCCGGCATGTCCCAGGAGCAGGGCCGCACCACTTTGCTCAGCGGTCTTGCTGGGGAACAGGGTCACAACCTGTCGCCCACCTCCAGCAGGCGGGGGCTGCATGCAGCCACATGGGACAGTCGCTCTCAAGAAGCGAGCGGAAGCTCTTCTGGCAATGTTTCACAGAGGAGTTAACGGAGTGAGCTTCAGCAGCCACTGCTTGCCCATCCTGCAGCAGCCATGCACTCCCAGGCAAGGGGTCCTGCAGCCCAGGGCCCGCAATGTGCGCTCTGCTCACATTTGTAACACCTGTCTTCAGTGGGGTGGCATCCCCGCACCTGGCGAAGGTCCCTTGCCCAGCCAATGCCAGTCATATTCATCCTCCACCGGTTCACACAGGCAGGCGCAGGGAGGCTGGCAGCATCTCCAGGAGCCTAGAAAAGGCCAAGGTATCAGTGGTGGTGCAAGAGCTGGGCTCCACATGCCCTAACGCTGCCCCCAGTGTCATGGTGCTCCACACCAGAGCCTAGTCCACTGTGCTCTAAGAGCTGGAAACACCAGTAGGAGGGCAATAAATGGTACTAATCATCACTATGGAAATTCAAGCTCTAGCAAGGCCCTGAGAGCAGGGAAGCTCCAGCTTCAGCACACAGCTGCCTCCTTGCAGTGCCACCCATGCACGGTGGGGGCACATGCCGCACCACACCACAGGCAGAGGGTCACCACTGCAGGTGGGACATGTGCAGCAGCATCATCAGTGCTGCCTGGGTTTGGGGGGTAGGGGACATACACACAGCAGCACTGTCAGTGCTGCCCAGGCTGAGCACACTCTCCACTGTGGGCAGAGGGTTGCTGCTGCCCAGGTGCCACTGGCACTGCACTGGCCAGACTGCTCCAGGCCTGTGTACATGGGCAAGGCTCCCTCCAGGAGATACCAGGGCCCAACAGTGGGAGTTGCTGGCAGTCCAGCCACTGCCACTAGTCTCATTTTCCTGGCATCTCACTTCTGCACCAATGGACTAGGAGAGAAGCATCTGTTCAAAGATTCACCACCTGGCTGAATTCAAGGCTTAAGTTTTTTGCAGGAAGGACTATAGACTGAGTTTCACGGCAGTCTGGAGCACTGAGGAGGGAGACATGAAACCTGTGGCCAGGAATGGGTTGTATTCAGTGCACATCTGGGGAGAGGGATCAGATCAAGAGGTGGGGATAGGCACCCAGTGTCCACCTCTCCCTGCAGCAGCAATACCCCACGCTGCCACCAAAGCTGACACCAGCCACACCAGAACTGCTCATGAGCAACTCTGAACTGTTGAAAGTGTGAGTATATCTCCTGTTGTCTCTTACTCTAAATAGGAGGGGATAGAGGACAGAGGCAGAGAGGGGGGCTATTCTGGACTATGTGCATTAAGTACTAGATAGCTATTTACTCCCCAGAGAAGGGAACTGGACTCTGCACAGCCCCCTCAATGACCCCCAAACAGCCCTGTTTACCTGGCAGCAGCAGCTGGGAGATATTTCCCTAACCCTTCCCTGAACTTGCCATTCCTCTAGTGTGGCCACACTAACAGGAAACATTCCCAGAGCATCCAACAAGCTACACCATTTTTGCATTTCCTTGTCTGGAGAAACAGTTGCAAAGAAACACAGAGCATTAGACATGAGGGAGTGCGAACATCATTCAGTGCTATTCATGGACCATATTCAGTGCACAAGGTGCATGCTCATACACCACAGCTCACATACCACAGCTCACATCCACATTTCATCATGTGCACACCTGAGAGCACTCAAACACTAGCACTCTATTTGTCTGTATGCATGCCTCATTTGGGTTTACATGTACCAGTTTTCCTCCATATGCACATGCTATATTCCATGCACACATGCACATCAGCTCTCACACATGCAAGCACTGTGCAGTTCACGCTCCACGGAGCGCAAGGTCTCCAGTGCGTTATGCTAGAAATTACAGTGCAGAGGCACTGACATTCTCCCCCACCCCACTCCTCTGTCATGGCTCGTTCAGTGCAAGCAAAGTCAAAACAGGATGTGCGTTAAGACATCTCCCCCCAACCACATAACATTATTGACAATGGAAAATAAAACTCCGTCCTGCCATTGGGCATCCCTACCTATGCACGAGCAATTCTTGCCACTGCTGCAAAGGGACCAGGTGCTCTTGCCAATCTGGCAAGAATGCCTGTAATCAAACAGCCAAAAATATTTAACACAGGAGGCTGCTTCTAGGAGAGTGAGCTGATCTGCACAGGAGTAATGTGGACTGACTCGTTCCCTTCTAGTGAGAACTGTCACTGTCTAAAGCAACTGCACCCTTCATTGACCAAACCCTTACACATACAAGGGTCCCTGTTCTGAGGCAAAGGAATAGAGGCTGCCCCACCTGCAGCAGGCTTCGGAGCAAGAGACTGTGAGTAACAGAACACACAAACCTGTTTTGTCTCACATGAAGATACATAGAAGATGTATATTACAAGATTCAGAGCTTTGCTGCCATGGCCAGTCTCTCTCACATCCAGGAAATTCATGTTTTTGTAGCAAGTCTCCCAGACAGCATGAGGTATCAATAAAATGGCTAGCAGAAGTGCATGCCAAAGAAAGGGCTTCAGGCCAACGCGTGGGGAAGACAGTAAGTGTGGGAGGAATACCCCACCTCTGCTCATGCAGCTCCGGGGCAGACTCAGCATCTTTCCTCCCTCTGCGTACACCAATACCCTGCTATTCTACAGCGCTTTTGCAAGCAATGCCTCCAGATGGGTCCAAAGTCCCTGTACAAGTGGGTTGTACCTGCAAAATGCAACTATCAGAAACAGAAATTAACAAATGGTCCATTTGTGCATGTTCTCAAGGACTGTCACGTAAGCAGAGCCTCAGGGGGAAGCTGTCACCAGCTGTGAAAATTCCCACTCCGCCCACCCTGAGGCCCTCTCCTTGCCATCCATGCTGCTCCTGCTGGTTCACAAAGCCCTGCAAGGCTGCAATGCCACTACCAGACAGAGCAGCTCTGCAGCCAGCAAGGACCTCCTGAGCACACCAGGAAGCAATGAGAAGGTCAACACAGTGGTGCAAACCCAGGCACAATAAGTACCATCAGCATCCAAGGGCCTGAGGTGACAGCAAGGCTTTTGCACATCACCCCCAGCTGCTTCCAGCACACTGATAGGGCACAGGAGGAGAGTCAGCCTGGCAGAGTGCATCAACACCACCTCCACAAGGGTAGTAAAAACCACCCTGTCCCCACCATGTAAGTCAGTAGCACTAGCAGCAAGATACAGAGTCCCCTCCTCAGCAATGCAGAGACTGGCCTCATCTGTGCGCAGGAATGGCACTGCTGTTTATTCAGAAACAGACATTCTGCCTTTTTGTTCAGTCTCATCAGAATTAGAGCATATAAACCAAGGAAATAAATCCAAAACACTGTCAATAAACCACTAAGTGACACTTTAAATGCACACACTTAAGCAAGGCAGAGAAGAGTAAGTGAGGGCAAAAGACTCAGCGGTGGGCCAGCACAGCTCCAGCAGAGCTGCTCCCCGGGGCGGAGGAGCTGGCCCGCAGTTCCCAAGGCAACTTGCTCGCTCAGCCCTGTTGCATGCAGGCACTCCACAGCACAGCCACCGCCAAAGAGGAGAGCCCCGCTGAGCAACACACGGGCTGGGCTGCCGTTGCTGTGGGAACCACAACCTTGTGTTTAGAATCTCAGCCATTACGCTGCTTTTTATATTTAACAGCTTTCTCATCTTATTGCTATATCTGAACTAATGTGCCTTGCTAGCTGCTGTCTCACACTGCCAAAGTTCAGCTCAATTCAGCAGAGCTGTTTGCAGGCTCTTCCTACAGGCAAGGGGGAACAGCGTATCCCAGCCCGTCTCAGTGCACCTCCCAGATCGTAAAGTCCATCTACCCAGCCCATTGCAGCCTGCAGACCCTGATACTCAGAGCCATGTAGGAACAGAGGCACATCAGTGACAAGGCTCGTTGCCACAGACTAGACCCTTCCCCACCCATAAATCCTCAGCCTCTGTTTCTCTTCTGCCACAAGCTCAGGCCATGGCCGAGGTCAATGCTGTGTCTCTTCTTGGTGCGCACACCTTTCCTTCTGGCTGTCACATCACAGAGCTATTCCAGAGATGGAGGATCTGAGTCCTGCATCCTGCTTGTTCCTTTGCAGCAGCCTGCATGTGCCACAGGATACCCCAGGGCCTAAAAAGCACCAGGGAAGGTCCAGTGCCCAGGGCCAAGACTAGCACAGCATTTTTTTTTTTTTTGCACTAATTAAGACCTTTCCCAAACAGCTGATGATACCACTCATCTCTGCTGCATGTGAACCACTAAATAACTAGCAGGAGCTGCTTGCAGCAGCACCACATCCCAAGCAGTGCCAGGGCTCAGGAGCATGGCATGCACGCACCCGCACAGCCACACTCCCAGGCGACACTGTGCCAGGGATGCTCTGATGCCCCTGCGAAGCACTGGGCTCTCGCCCACACCATGTCAGGCCCACAGCAATGCCCCTTCTTGCTGTTCCTCCATCCCTTCTCCCCAGTTACCAGCACAGTGCTTGCCCCTCCCTTCCCGCAAGAGCTTGTGCAGTTTGTCAGTGTGTATTTGGCACAGGCGTACTGTACATCATGTTGACAGTAGAAATTACATCCTGAGCTTATGTTTTACACTCTGCTCTGTCAGAACTCACCGCAGCCCAGTGATCAGGACAAATTGAATAGCATCCCGTCCGTGTCAATATTTATTTCATTTTACAAATGCAGCCTGATGCAGAGGAAAGCAGGCAGAAGGGAGAGGGGAGACACAGGCAGGCAACAGCACTCAATGGAAGTGCTGCCCGATACCTCAGAACCCTACACTTCTGTACCACATCACCACCCAGTGGGACGGTGGCCCCAAAGCCAGGAAGCAGTACGCCACCAGCCTAGGAGGCAACAGGGATGAGCAATCTTGTCAAGTGACGCCTTGGGAATTCAGCGTTCCCATGCCTGCAGCACTACAGGAGAGACTGCCACACCAGGACTCTCCCTCAGAAATTAGCTCTTACAATCAGCAGGAAGCAGAGGGCCCACCGGCTTTGAGAGCAATGAAGTAGAAGAAATCCATTCCTTCTTAGTTGCACCTCCTCGCTTGAGCTCATGCAGGCCTGGATGCATTGCCTCAGCTCCCAAGAGCAGAGTTGCACAAAGCACCTGCACAAATGTCAGAACTGCTCGGTCTGCACAGAGCGGCCATGATGATGTCACGAAGGACCCCAGCTCTTCCATCAGGAGACAAAAAGGGCTGCAGTTCCACAAGCAAGAGTGAACACTGCTTACACCACCCTTAAGAAGGCAGAGCCAAAGCCTGGATGGATGTAGAGTTCCTGGATGCAAAATGCCAGACAAGACAGGAGCTCCTGGCAGCTTGGCCTTCTGCTTTTCCATGCCATACCCATACCCCAAAGTGCAAGAGGAAACAGGCTACAGCAGAAAGGGTGTTGGCCGGAGGCAATAACTCAGTGCTCCCCATGGCCCTGGGCATGGCCTCCTCTGCTCAATTAGCTTTTGGCAGAATGAGTTCAAACAGGGAACATCATTTACTGAGCTCCAGACTGGTTTAGACAAAGGAGCAAACAGTGCACCAGGGAGAGGTCGGCAGTTGCTTCCAGCACAGATGTGGACACTCAACCTCTCAGCCAAAAAAACGAGCTTGTGGGCTCTTGTGCTGCAGGGGTGGCAAAAAGCCTGCAATTATTTCACCAAATTCTTCTTTTGTACCACCTACAGTGCAGCACACAAGGTATAACCATATCCCCTAAAACAAGATCCAAATCCAGTTAATGCTCCCATTCCTAGAAAAAGGAGCAGGCTAGCTGCACACATTTTGACTATATGTTGTATGAAGGTAATACAAGCAAGGCAAGGCTGCTGCAAAGCTTTAAGATGGTTCATAATCTCCAGGCCTAGGGCTAAGACATGAAATCAAGCTCTCTGGAGTTCACTTTCTCTACTCAATATTGTAAGACAAGATGATGCAAACAGACTTTTTTCCCTTTATGAACTGTTCCTCAAAATCTAGAGAGGGAGGCAATTTTGACAGACGTGAGCTACTATTAGCTCCAGACTGGGCCACAGTAAGAAATACCACACGCAAGTGTCCAATGCACTGCTGACATGCTCTGACAGCACACACCAGTAGGACACTGACCCAGGACCACTGCACCCCACCCAGCACCCACCTCATATCTGCACACAGCTTCCTTCCAGCACCCGACAAGCATTTTAAGGCTTCTTGCTTGGACTGGACAATGGAGTAGCCCTGGCATCCTCCAGCTCCAGTCCTCAGCCCTACCAGGAGGGTCTGCTGCTTTAAACACTAGAGACCAACACCACAGCCCAGCCACTGATCCAGTTCCCTCTGCACCAGCGTGGTGCCAGACTCCACAAACAAACCCTCTTTGGCTGCAGAGCATCTTCATGCATTACTAATTCTGCAAGGCACATCAGCACCAGTGAGAGCAAAGCCGGGATGCCTGCTCACATCAAGACTGATTACAACGATGGCCACTGCACAGCAAGCTCCTATCTCTTAGCAGATCCTATCAGTCATGTGGCATGTGCATGTGTCCAGTCTTCAGGTAAAACTAAGCTGGACAAAACACCAGACAAATATGATGCCATGGAGAGCAATTGTAGCCTAGAGGGGTCAACTCCACTGCAAACTCTGTAGCCACCATAGCACCTTTCTGCTTAGAAGCATTCATGCAGAAGAGGCACTGATTTACTGTCCTTTCCAGAAACAGAACATATTTTACCAAACAAGTGATAGAGATGGATGTAGATATTGATCTAGATGACACACAGCATCATAGCATACAAAAATGTTCAAGGTAAGTGGCCAAGGGATTCAGAACTGCAAGAGTTTTTGAAAGAGAATATTTAAATTACTTTTATTTTTTACTTATGCATGAAAGGCCTTTGTAAACAGTTACCAGATGAAAATATTCCAAGTGCAGGTCCAGACAGTGCAAAGCAATGGTAGATAGCAATCCGTCTTTCAGCAAATCTTCTGCCCTGATCCAAGCCATGCTACACAGGGAGATAGTGATAAAAATGAATTTCTCACTAACGTTACTTTAACCCCAGCTTTAATAACAGGGCAAAAAGGCCACTGTACTTACTAAAAGTTTAATCTTACTTGTCCTTGAAGTGAATCTCTGGACTTCCTCTTTCTGCTTTCTTGGAATTATTCTCCTAGCAGGGGACTTCCTCCTCTGTTTTCCTTCTCAGGTAAAGCTGTTTTTCCAGAGGAATTTCTACCTACACGATGCTCAGGACCGTATGACTAAACATTCATTTTTTCCCTTCTTTAAGTTGCCTTAAGTTTAACTATTGGCCCCTTTGATGCTGCCTTGAAAAATCCTAATAAAGAATGCACTAAGTGTCAGAGCAGGAGCTATTCACAGCCTTTTTACTTCTCATGCTCAGTCACTTTCTGCTATCAGACACACTGGGAGGAACAATATTTGTTAAAGCTCTTGCACAAGCATTGTTTGGAAAAAGTATTTTCAAAGTTCAGATTTTTCTCCTTCAAATCTTCTCTGGTCCAAGTTTCAAAGAAATATTAATTGCAAACAAAATCTCAAAGTCTGCCTTGGGGAAGGTTTTACAGCCATAACGGTCTCGCTCTGCAGCGATTCTTTTCCAAATATGGAATTTTCATGCCTTGTCTACGTGAATACAATGCTTTAATTTGCCTTTAAAAAAAAACAAACCGAGAAGAGGTGAAAGTGAAGACAGCTTCCTGCACTTCTCAGCACACCCACAAATCCCTCTGCCCAAGCCTTGGAGAAACCTCCAAGTCAAGGAGGGGCATGGAGCTGTGCTGTGCCCAGTGCCTGGGCTTGGCAAGCTGCACAGCAGGGACAGCGTGCCAGCGTCCTCACCAGCATCACAGCCACCGAGCAGCCCTGCGGGCCATGGTGCACAGGAGGCCCCAGCTAACAAGGCAGAGCAGCTGGGCCTCTCAAAGCTAAAGCCTGGGCATCCAGCAGCTCAGGGCAAACTGTGGCACTTGTGCAGGTGGACTGGCATTAGGATAACATGAAGACACAGCACCATGGGGCAAAATGCCTGCCATGCATGCTTCTGCTGCCACCCACGCATCAAGACACAGGCCTCTCCAACCCAAGGGACAGACAGTGCTGATCCTAAAGAATGATTTAAGGAATCACAGGCCACTGATTCCTTCTTCTGAACCTGGGAAATGGTCTGAAATAGTAAAAAAAAAAAAAAAAAAAAAAAAAAAAAAAAATAAAAATAAAAAAAAAAGGCAGAAGCACTTGGGCACTCAGATCAGACAGAGCCTGGCTATGCTTTCCTTTGCGCAGGAAAGCTGCTGGTTGCCAAGCTCTGTGAACACTGTGACCCACCAATAGCTTCTGCAGAGAGAGGAGACCAACAACCGATCTGTTGTGGCTCTCAAAGGCTTCTGATCAGAATCTTTGATTCTGCTGCCTTTAATAAAGTTCTCAATGGCTGGAGGAAAAAATAAAACAAAAACGGCCACAAGCCCAAAACCAGCATAAAATGTGAAAGGAAAAACCAAGCAACAAGTTCAGTGCCAAGAGGCCTCATGCAGGAAGCATAATGCATAAGTGACAGGAGGCTTAGTTAAATCTATTGTGAGAAACTTCTGAAGGACTAGACTGAGCCAGGGGACCAGCTAAACAGCAACTGGAAGCCAGTGCTAAATTGGCATCAACATCCAGGTCAGGCTGAAGGAGAGTACAGGAGGAAGACTGTCTCTCATTGGACAGGGTGACATCTCAGCTCCTACCTGCAGCACTGGACATCAACACAACCACAACACTTCAAGTGCCTCTGGCCCAGGCTGGGCACTGAGGGCAGTGGGACAAAAGTCTTCCTGCACAGACCAAAGGCATCCTGTGCTGAATGTGGGAACAGAGAAGACACCTGCAGTCACAGCAGCACCTCTGCAGTAATGGCTGAGGTGGGCAGAGCTCCTCCTACATTTGGGAGGAAGCTCCAGAGCTCAGGGCATGTCTTTGAATTTAGGTGCATCCAAACATCATCCCCTTACAAACAACCTGCAGAGTCAGAAGTTACATTCCCAACAGCCTCACATCACTACCTCAGGAAGAGCCAGAAATGCTCCCATACAGGAGAGAATCCACAAGCCCCCATCCCCACCAAAGCCAGTTCCCATGACATGTCCCAAGGCTACCCTGGGCTCACCAGCACTCTCCTACTCGCCTCAGGTGAGGATGCTCCCTGTCAGTGTCACCATACCCTCACCTACTGCTGCTTCTTCAGGAAAGAAAGGCACAAATTCTGGACTGTCTGAAACAGGACAGGTGGAATCAAGGCTGACAGCCAGGTCAAATAAGTGTCTGCAAAGGAGTTAAAGTACAGATTAAAATAAAAAACAAAATGGAATTCTTACTCCTTGACAAATGTTGAGGGAATTCGGTTCTTTTAATCAAATGTTTGGCAGATACATGAATTATTTATCATTCAATATCGTGTAGTTAAATGGAAAATTGAAGACAGTCATAGCCTTCTTGTTTGCAACTTCCCACCTCCCATGTTATTCTCTGTAGGAATTTGGGGAGACTTTCAAGTGGGTATTACTGAGTCAGAAGGGTTCAAAGCAGCTTCCCTCAGCCTACTGCTCAGGTTTCAAGGTCAGGCTCAGACTCTATCCTCTGGTTTAAATATTATAGCAGGCATGCATTGCTCCTGTGGAGGTCTTGCTGCTACTCACTCTTCTTCCCTATACATTTTAATATTCTTGGCAATTTTGTTCCTAGAAATCTTTCAGTCCATGACAGGAGACATGTGACCTCTCCTTCTAGCATGCACAATACCAGGGAAGTCCCTTCCTATGGCAACATACTGTCACCTTGAGAAGAGACCAAGTCAGCACAGGGTCATCCACACTGAAGCAGGAGGGCATGAGGAGGCCCCCCCCCCCCGACCATGTTCAGCAAGGAAGGTCACAGGACTGACCCCAGTGAAAAGCAGGACAAGGCCAGTGGGTGCTGCACTGAGGCTCCTGCCCGCAGCTCTGAAGAGCTCATCCATAGTGCACAGTGCAACATCTGGTTAAAAGCAGCCTGCAGAGATGGTGGCTTCCCTGGCACCTCAGAACAAACTTTGCTGCAGTAACAGCTATCAGAAATGTAGAAGAATGGGAGTAATTAGTCCCTTTAACATCAATTTCAGCCTGATCTTTCACACTTAAGAAAACCATTCCAATGTTTTTCTTAATTTCAGAGAAACTCACTAAATAAGAATTATAAACAAGATGAGACAGCAGATAAGAAAAATAGTTCTGCAATGATATCCTGCCAAAATCCACTGCTCTACATTAGACCTGCCCCTGCAATATCAACATTGCAGCTGGGTAGACAGCACCAAGCCACTACAGGCCACTCCAAATCACACTATCATCACTAAGCTTCACCTTCTAAGCAGTACAGTCCTGCCTAAAGACAAGTCTTTCTGCCATGCAAAAGAGGTGTCTTCTGCCCCAATCCTTCCTGCTCTCTGGAATTTGCTGAAGAGCAGCCACATCAAGGGAAAAGGAAGGCATCTCAGTACCACAGAAATTTAAAAACCTGGAGATTGCACATCTTCATGTCCCAAACAGGAAGCAAATATGATTCACTAAGATGCAGCATTGCTCAGAAAAATCCATCACTGTAGGCAGAAGTCTCTGGCAGCTGAGACTCCTACACAGAAAGCACATTTTGGCCAGCAGGACTGGGAAAGTCCGTCCAAACCTGCTTCCCGAAGAAGAGCACAGCAAGAACTGAGCCACTGCATGCCTCTCAGGGCTGCCTAAGCGATCAGAGTCCTGCCAGGTCCCTGCTTGTGCCCTAGGGCTGCAGCTACAAGCAAAAGGGGGCCAGTACTGAGGTGTTCTTCAAAACAGGCACGAGAGAGCTGAAACCCACAAATAGGGCTCTGGATGGTCATCCAGGAAGAGGTTCATTCAAAGCAAAGCCAGCTTGCCCCTCAGAAAGCACAACCAGGAGGAGTCTGACCCTTCTGCTGGGCCAGATACCTACAAGCTGGAGCAGGAGTGCCAGGTCTCCAAACAGGCAACTCTCGCAGTGCTCTGTTTGCCAATGAACTGAAGACAAAGGCGTTATCCAGCCTACAACGGGCTGAAAGATTACCACCTCCTTGTCAGCAGCTCACAGACAGACAACAGCAATAGACTAAATTATGCGTTCAATTATTAATGATAGATGTATTATTTACTTGGAATCATTTGCTTCATTCTACTAATTACCATCACCACTACCAGCACCTGATGATGCACACCACTTGGGGCCCTGTCCAGGGAGTCAGCCCCTGTCTGGAGCAACACATATCACAGCTGCCAGCAGCACGGTTCAGTGTCATAGGCACATTTCACTTCACCAGGAAATACACAGGTTCTGCCAAGGGCTGCTCACTGCCCTGCACAAGCCACAAAGCTGTGTGTAAGTGCTGGGTGTGGCCAGTATTTGGTACTCTGTATACTTCCAAATGTCCAGAGGGAGCTTCTGAACCCAATGATTGCCCCCAAGGGCCTGCTCAACAGACCGAGAAGTGATCAGCATTGTCCCCTCTTGCAGCCCCCCCCAGGAGCCCCTCCTGTACCTGTAACCCAACTGCCCTACTAAAGGACAAAAGAAATATCAGAAGGTCTTGCCAAACCCACCAGACAGGCCAGTGCTGGCCCACAGCTCATGGCCCCAGCACTCCTGACCCCAGGAAGCAGCCCAGAGAAGATAGCCCGCATGGAGACCAGCCCCATCATCCCCACCTTGCTGCAACCTGGATGGTTTCTTCTCCACCCCTATGGGCCCCAGTACCATGGCTTTGCAAGCAAAAACCAAGGAAGGGGCAGAGCAGGAGGGCAGACACTGCTTTCCCTGGAGGGGCCAGTCCCACAAGCATGGGTGAGCCAGAGAGGAGGCACAGGAGGAATGGCAGGGAGGCTGTCTCCCTGCACAGCTGCGTAACTGTCACGTGTGGTCACACTACAAACAAAAAATTCACGCTAATGCCAAACCAGAAGCTTTTAGCATCCTGATTGGTAGAATCAAATTTTTATACCCTTCCATGCCCGATAAATTCTGTTCACAAAGAACAAGGAGGGAAGTAAAAGCCTTAATAAATGCCGGAAGAGCAGGGAGCTTGCACCAACTCCCAGCTCAGCACAGCTCCTGGATAATCTAGGCAATAGTTTATTTTTCTCTCCAGTATCATTTTCCCAGCTTGATCTCTACTGTCACAGTATGATGGTTTCACCCCATTAGCCTTGCTTAAAAAAGTGATCCCAGGACTGTGAGTGTTATTGCCCACATAAATCAGGAGGCTTTGAATACGGAGCACCTTTAAATAAACAGCTGATGGAAGTGAAGTTCCGGGATCATTATTAATAGCTTTTCATTTCTGTGTCCGCTGTGCTGTGACATTCTTTCCCAGCAGAAAGCCTCCGCTTCCTATCCCCAGTACATCTGATCCCATGAGTCCTCCAGTCAGAATGAATGACTGTACCTTTGTGTTAATTGCATAGCCTGTTCCACAAACTGAATACTAATATTAACTAGCAAGAGGAGGATAGTTGGCAGAGCGGGAGCCAGGGGACAGTTTGAAGTGAGGTGCAAGCAGCCCTGCTCAGCCCTGCCAGGCGCAGAGGTGAGGAACACGTGGCCTCTCGCTGCCTCCTCGGGAAGGCGGACCAGGCTCTTCCAGTGTGCACCAGGAAAGTTTGCACCCCAAGGCACCTGGCCACAAGGCCCTGCTTCATTTGTGCTGCCTGTGCTGGGAGCATGCCCCACACCCTGGGGGTCCCACCGCCCCGCCAGCTCCATCACCCCTCTCAGATTTTCCCTCTGTGCAAAGCACCCCTGCAGCTCTCTGCTTCCCAAACAACTCCTGGCTGAGTCCAAAGGGATAAAGACCTTTGGAGAAGCAGTCGCTCCAGCACAGCGCTGTAACTGCTTGTAGGTGCTGTTCAGAGATGTTACCTAGCCAGATCCAGCTCTTATTTTATATATATATATATATATATATATATACATACATATGTGTGTGTGTGTGTGTATATATGTATATGTGTATATATATATTATATACACACACAAACTTGTCTTTCCCAGGGAGGACTTGCTCTCCTCTTCCACCTCAGCAATGAGGGGCTCTCCTAGGAGCTGCAGGCAGGCACACAGCAGCGCAGAGCAGACAAGAGCTGTTCAATGCCATGGGCAGACCCAAAGGGCAGCAACAGCAGAGGAAGGCAAATTGCCCGTTTCCCTCTCCCAAGGTGACTGGCCTGGGCTGGGACTAGGGACCTCATCCAGTGGGACCTTGGCCACCTGTGCCGGGAGCAGCTTGCTCTGCTGTCTGCCTCCAGGACATCTGGCCCTTTCCCCACACTGGACAACATCCAGCACTGACACACCTGCTCCCAGGCTGGATTCCCACAGCCTTTGTGCCTAGGACCTGAGCAGAGCTGCTGATGCAACATCCCCTAGTGTTTCAAAAGAGAGACCAAGTCTCTCCTTGAAACAGGTTTCCAGGCTGCCTGAGCTCCTCTGCCCAAAGAGAGGAGGAGGCAATCTCTGCTGGCAGTCAATCTCAATACAGTCACCAGCATAAGCGCGAGCAAAAAGAAGAGGCTGGCATGGACTTTGTGCATCTCTGCTCTGTCCTCCCCCCTTGATCACAAAGAGGAGAGAACCAGGGGTCCTGCTGCTACACTACTACACACACCAGCTTCATTTTTGCCATTTTTGACTAACAGCTCCACGGTCAAGCTGCTCAAAGAATGCACAGGTAAGCAAAGGCACCAAGATGACCTGTTGCTTCAGTGACCTCCACTGCGTATAAATCAAAAGGGCTGGAGAAAGCAGTATACTCCAGGAACAAGCAACTGCTTTTGGTTTTACTGCCTGCTGCTTGCTCTTTTCCAGATCCAGCACTCAGCAAGGAGATTCAGGACACAAACGCTGACATGGGCATAACAGAAGGCTCACCTGCCAGAAAGAGCCAAAATGACACTACCAAGAAAGCATCATAAAACTGGAGTGTGGCTGGTCAAAGTGAAAGGGTCCACTTCTGACTGGACACATATTTCTGGAAAGACTAAGAGAAAAAAAATTAAAGCCTCAAATACGCTTGATTTCAGAGCCCTTCCCTAACTAGAGTCCAAATCATTGATATCTCAATGGACTAGCACAACAGAGCCATGTCCTTTTGCCAAATCAACAAGAACAACCTAGTTTTCTCAATACGATTCTAGAAGCTAGACACAGTCCCAGCCCTCCCTCTGTAACAGACTCCAACCACTTTGTCAGGGGAAAAAAATAATAAAAAAAATTGTATTGCTCTTCCACCCTTCCACTGTTGTATTTGCAGACTGTGCACTAGCATCCAGTGGTCACATAGGACCTTTCAGAGGAAAGGTAGTGAATAGCACATATGCAAAACAGAACAGCCTCAGTGTGTCACTAGAAATGCTGCTTTCCCCTCAGACTCCAGCATCCCATTGAAGTATTAGCTCTCAGCAGAGGCCAAAAGCACAAATTGCAGTTGAAAACGAGAACATTTCTGAAAGCTCAGAGCACGTGAATGCAGCAGATTAGAATGGAATCCCTAAATGGTTTCAGTTTAATGTCACTACCAAACCAACAGCACAGTGAGGGAAGGACAGGTTGGGAGCACAGGTGATAGGGGAATATTAATTGGCCAATTCCTCAACAAGGCATGAGTTCAGGGCTTTGGTGCTAACTCCATCAGACAGGAGACCTGCATCTTCCTTTCTGACATTCCAGGATGGACAAAAGGACACAGTCAGGGGATTTCATACAGGTCACACTCCACAATCAAACCCCTTCCTTCTGCCAGTCCAGGCAACAGCGAGACTATGAGAATCTGCTCTCTCCAGCACATAGGCTTTGAAGGGCCTTTCTTGGTATATCTGCACAAAGCAGAGACCTTGGGGCCTTGTATGTAAGTTCTAATGTTGTTATTATCAAAAGGAATAAAGAGGGACATGGTGAGGTGAGAAGTAGCAAAGCAGCCAGGGAACAAAGGGAGAAAGAGAAACTACAGTAGCAACAGGGAGGACAGAAAAGCAAATGAACAAAGTGCAAGTGAAAGAATAGAGACAAGGAGAGATACATACACGTGAGCAAGGATCACATGGGAACATGTGAGCACACATGCACATGGGAGGGGGCACAGAAGCCCATATGTGCAGGTGCACAGTCATTTGCAGCTCTGAGTCCTTCAGACCCTCTGCACAGTTGCAGCCTTGCACTGCTTTGGCAAGGGGCCTCCCCTGGAATTGCTAGTAGAGCATTGCCCCACTGCACATGCAGGACTTCTGTGATTTAAATTATTGTCATGCATGTAGCCCAACAGTCACTGTACCAGTGGCAGTGAAAGATCTTCACACCCCAAAACCTGGGAAAGTAACTGACCAAGTACCCTCACAAAGAGGGTCTGCCCTTCCCCCAAAGCAGTTCTGTGCTGGCAAGGTGCTGCATGCATGCACACGCTCACCTGCCCACGTGCAAACACAACTTTCTCTGGCTTTGTTATCCTTGCACACTTCATCCATTTGCATCCTGTTCTCTTTATCACTACACCACAGACCCTGGCTGTCTTTTCTTTTTATTCCCTGGGCTATTTCACTTCCTCCTCCCTCTCCACAACCCTTTTTAAGCTTGTTTGACAACAGTCACATCAGAACTCATATACAAAGCCCAAAGTCCCTCGCATGTGTCTGAGCCGGAGTGGGACCACTCAAAACCCAGCACCCCCAATCTAAGCAGCGAGACGCAACAGTGCCGTGCAGCTCAGGATTTCAGACATCCTTGCTCCAGCCATACTACGCTGCTGTCCCACACACCCCCACACTGGTTTCCAAGCCTCTGGCACTCCCAGCACCAGGGCAGACAAAGGCCAGACTAGGTTAGCAGGAGGCTGAAGTCAGCTGGGAGCACTAAAGGCAAAGACACTTTTTCCTGTTGCCACCTTTCTCAGGTTGCTGGGCTGGCAGCAGGATCAGACAGCACTTAGGCATCCAAAGCCAAGTGATGTCCAGTCAGAAAGCCTCCATCCCTCTTGTCAGACCCAAGGCTGTACTCACCCCTCCCATCAGACCTCACAGTGAACTGGCACCAAAGCTCACACCCAAACACGCAGTCACTAATTCAGAGACAGAATAACAAACCACAGTTTCCCTGAGCAGTGCCAATACCAGACCTTTAAGAGACCCAAGACTGAGCCAGATGCAAGGACTAATCTGTCCATCCTTGCCCTCCCTTCCCAAAGACTGGAGCACACCAAAAACATCAGCTCATGAGACAGCTCTCCTCATCTCAGTACACAGGGATGCACACAGACAGACCTCACGTACAGAAACGCATAAAACCTTATAAATTAATCAAACACTTCACCCACAGGCTGGAAAAGGAGAAAGAAAAGCTGTAATTACTATTTCTGAATATACTTGGGAGGCACCAGATAGCACAGTGATGGGCCAGATAGGAAAAGAGATAGAGATGAATCTCAGCCATCCTTTGAGCGCCGACAAGGGAGACGCATGTGCCTTCCTGCGTAGCCACGGTGAGACAGCGTCCTACCTCTGCCCAGTTCGGCTGCAGTATAAAGCAAGGCTTTCTGGCATGGCACTTCATAGTCCTTCCATTTCATTTCTGTTTCTCAGCAGATAGCTTTTCACAACCAGGACCCTGAAGCTTGCTTCCCAGCACTTTTCTGTCTCCCTGGCTTATCACAACAGAAACAAGACTGACACCATGCCCAGGCAGTGGCATGCCTCTTCCCACAAGTGTTTGACTGTGCCTGGGCCACAAGATCCACAGGCCAGAGATCACATCTTCCACTGCATTGCCAAGGGCCCCCAGCACCTCCCTGCAGTGACAGGGACTCCAAAGGAGCATGCAGCAAGAGAGGTATTTAGGAGACCCACAATACTTGGCAGCACAACTGCTCGGCCATGCACACTGCCAGAGCAGAGGAAGCCAAGTTGACCCTGTTCCCAAGGCATTAGTCAGAAAGCAGCAGCCACAGCACAGCAGGCAACTACTACCCCCCTCGCACAGTGCTTTGAGCCTTTTGGTCCTATGATGTGAGCTCACTCTGCCTGTCCTGGAGCAGCCCAGCACCACCAGCTCATCTGTCTGGCATTGTCTCCCAATGCAGCACCCACCACTCGTCTCTAATCCATGAGAGCACAGGGGCGCACTGGGCCCAAAACTAAGTGAAACTTGAACTGATTGTTCCAGCATCCTTCGCAGCCACACACAAGTACCCCACTGCACAAACTAATCAACAGCTTCTTCAGACAAAGCTCACCAGTGCTTGCCTGCAGCTGCTATTCCAGTTGGGAATGAGTGCACTTGATACCTCAACCACTTTGCAGTACCAAGGAAGAGTGCAGCAGCATCACTGGCAAGCACAGCAGCCCGGGCCTTGAGGCAGCACTGCCAATGCCAGCACCACACGCTCATCTCCAGTTATCTGTCTCAGCTAGTGCATTGCCAGCACTAGGCAAGGCAGAGCAGAGCAACCCCAGGCCCCATCCCCAGAGTCAGTTGCAGTCTCTGGTCACCCATCCCACAGTCCATGCAGGCTTGCAGCTGCATCCCAGCACACACCCAGAGCACAGCCATGGGGCTGTTCATGCCTCCACTCAGCTGTGGCACATCGAGGCCATCCCAGAGCTCACCTAAGGGCCAAACCTATGCAGCAATGCAAAGAGGAGGGATTTGGGATGGACATGATCATGTCTCAGCTCCAGTGGGACTCACTCAGCCATTGCCCAGTGGAAGAGCGTGGTTCTAATCTTGCCTCTCACAGCACCTTTCAAATTAATTCGTTAATTGGCATGTCAGCTCACGCATACGAAACGAGGATGCATGGCTCCCTCTGCCGGCACTCAGACCATGGAGGAGTCCCAGGTCCTCTCTCTCTTCTCCAAAAGCCACAGAAGCCAGATCTCTGCTCGCTGCCAGCACACGGGCGTGGCGGACTTGGGGCCGGGTGCTGCACATGGCCATTCCAGCCAAGGGCAGAGCCGGCAGCACCCCAGCTGCAGGCAGCTGCGGGCACCCACGCCCCAACGCAGAGGAGTATCCCGCACTGCAGCAGCCCAGCGGAGGAGCAGCGAGATCGCACCGTCTTCAGACAGCATTACTGGAGCAGTTCTACTGAGAAAAGCATCATGTCCCAGGGCATCACCAAAAACAGGGAGCTGTCCAGGAGGGCTGCAGCAAAGTGGTATTCAACTCACTTTTCAAAGTTTAAGGGGGGATATAATTTCCCAAGGACACTACAGATGCTCAGCTATTCCTCTCTGCTACCAGAGGGCCCTGCTGCATTTCATAAGCAAAAAGCCAGCTAAGCTCACAAAGCCGATGAAGACCAGCTCCCATGGGCACTGCACACCTGGTCACCCTCAGCCTCCCGCAACAGGGCATGCAGCCCCTGCACGTGCACTGCCAGCACAGGTGGCCACACACCTCCCTAGGGCCATGCCAGGGGCCAGAGGAAGCCTCTGCAAACTGCACAGACGTGGAACAGTGAAAATCCTGGGGACTTCTAGTCCAAGGGAAACCCCAAAGCTAGGCAGCTGGGGGGGGGGGGAAGGTGGGAGGAGCACTGTCCTGTCCCAGGCTCAGCTCGCATTAGCACGTGCCCATTGCAAACCATCGCTCTCCAGAGGGAACGGCAGGATGCAGGCAGGGAGAGAGGAGGAGATGCTCAGTGCTCAAGAGCCACTTCGAATGACAAGGATTACTGGAGAACAGCATTTGGGGGATTTGGGATTCCAGGAAGCAGCTGCTGTAGGAGCAGAGGGAGATAATCCCGGCACAGCTGACAGAGTTGCAAGGAAGCGGGAGCAGAGAAGGGAGTGCACATCCCCAGGCACACATGGAAGCTAGCACCCTGCATGGAGCGTCTGTTCGCAGGGAACAGACTTCCTGTGTCCAACCCACACAACAGGGTCCTGGCCTAGGGCTCCTAGCAGCCTTTCTGTCCTAGGACAGCCAGACCACAAGGGTATCCAGGTCCCTGGAGCAGCTGAGCCTCCAGCCGCCCTCCCTGACCGCAGTCCACACTGGGGCTCAGACCCAGAGGAGTCAGCCCAGGAGCCTGCACCCCACAGCCACCCACCAGCAAACAGCTGGCTAGGGAATTGCAGGGTCCTGACAGGAAGGTGGGAGTGGGGCACTGAGCCACATTGGGCAGAGTACCTGGGACACACAGCTCCTGAGGAGCAAGCCACAGGGAAGGCCAGGGCAGCCACGAAAGAGTATGGGAGAGGGATGGACACCAGCCCTGGAGACTGTGCTGAGCTCCCAGGTGCTGCAGGCACTGCTGTGTCACCTGCACAAGCCTGCTGCTGCAGCACAGCCAAAGGACCGTGTACCACGAGGTGTTGGATAAGGTGTTGGATACAGCTTGTCTGCAGGAACAAACTCCCTCTCACCTGGCCAGCATCAGAATCAGATCACACACACCTCCTGCCCCGGTTCTGTTTGCAATCAAAACCTGAGGGAAATTCTGACTCACCGAAGCACTATGTTCGTTCCTGCGGCTGCTTTTTCTGAATCTTGCACATCCTCATCCCACATTCTCTTTCCCCATCCACAGGCACACCGCTGTCTGCTTGTGCCCATATGCATGCATACTCTTCTGCAGAAAAGAGTTTAATGATTTTGAGGCTCCTCTTATTGCCCAGGATGTTTCTATGGAGACTCCCTTCACTTCCCATCATTGGCTGCAGAAGGCTTCTGTCCATCATCAGCTTCAGGTGAGTTGAAGACCTCAAAATTCAAGTCATCTGCAGTTTTTAATGCCACCAGCTGCTGCTAATTAAGATAAGATTAACAAAGCCCACCTGAAGTAGCAATGGTGAGTGAAGTAATGCTACTGAGTGAAAGTGAGTGATTCCCAAAGCCCTTTTCCCTGATCTTCCTCTGGGATACTGTGGCAGGGAGGAGCAGAAAAGAGGGATAAAGGTCTCTGCACAAAAGGGATGCACAAACAGTTCCACTTTTGCAATTCTCTGCTAGGTTTTCCCAATCAGCAAACTCACATGAATGCAGTAGCCCCAAAGCATGGGACCCCTTTGCCCTGCAGGTGCACAGTGGTTGGCCCTGACACACTCCTCCTTCCCTGAGCAGGGCCAGGATCCTCTCAGCTCTGCTCAGGATCCTGTCTCAACGCTTCCAGGAGGCAGCGCAGACCTGTGCAAGTCAGTGACAAGCACCCGGCCCAGCATCACCTCTGCTGCACCCACAGCTTCCTTCATTAGCCAGTCAGGCCAAATTCAGCGCAAGAGGCAGCAGCGACTAAGCATGCGAGGTAGGCAAGGTTGCTTTCTGCGCAGCAGACCCTGCATACAACAGTTTGATAATAGTGTTAATAGGCACTTTGCCCAGAGCATCAGTTCTGCAGCATGCGAGCAAAGCCACACATCTCTTACAAATGGTCACAAATTAGGAAGTGCAGCACAGACCAGAGTCCAAAGTAAATGAGCTCTACTGGGCTTATTTTCCTGGGCTCCCTGATGGCATTGCCAGAGCTAAAGTGAAGGGCGAGGAAGGGGTGAAAGCAGAGCAGCACGTGGGGCACAGCACCCAGAGACGGGATGAGGAGGCAAGTACTAATTTCCCACAGCCAGGAGAAGAGTAGCAGGACTGGGAACCCTGAGAGGTGTTGCCATTTGCTGGAAAAGATGTTGTTATCTTGCAATGAGTATTACAACCTTCACTTTCGTTCAGTGAGCTATCCTAAGATGGGGCACCCAGCAGAAAGGAGACACTTTCTAGAAAGCATCTTGATTTCAGCACTATTTGTAGGGTTAACAGCAGTAAACAGTCTGATCCAAACCCGGCCCTTGGGCTGCAGCGCAGAATGACCCACTTCAGGCTGGCTGCCCAGAGGCACAGCTGCCCCGCTCCCCAGAGCAATGCAGGAGCCCCAGCTCAGCAGGTCTGTCCTCTGTCCCCGGCAGCACCGCTGCCCACCTCTCCACCGCAGCACGGCTGCAGCGGCAGGAGCACAGAGCCAGGTCAGATAGGCAAGGAGGGCCGGCACAAGGCTGAAAAGCAAAGGCAGAAGCCTTGCCCAGGCAGCAGAGGCAGAGGCAGCCCCAGGCCAGCCTAAGCACAGGGAACCGTCTCCCACCCTCCAGCAGCGCCGCCTGGCCCCAGTCACCTTACCCATGCTGGATGCTACCAGCAGCAGAGAGAGCTCTGCAGCAGCAGCAGGCTCCCTGCCCGGCCGCCAGCTGTGTGCCCGTGCCCAGATACAGGGTCCCACAAGGTCCAAAAGGAAAACCAGCAAGTGCCACAATGTTGTTGAAGAGCCTGAGATGGACTTTTACAGGAAGGCAAGAGCATCAGAGGAAACAGCCCCACAGAGAAAAAGGCCCTCCACCTCCAATGGAAAACAAATCTGACACCCTCTGCAGGGGTCCCAGGCAGCTTTATGGGATTAGGAAAGGCAGAGCCTGCTGTAGAAGAATTCCTCTTTTGCTGCTCAGGCTTTCCTTGTATAGGAATATTTCCAGCACATTTTTTTCAGTGCAGGGACTAGACAGCAGCTAGGAAGGCAGAATGCTTTTGGGCTTGCAGACTGCAGCACATGTCTGTCCAAACTGGGCTTGACCCACATTAAGCACTGTGGAACTAGCACTGAAGTGCCATCCAGCAAGCCTTCCCCAACAGGGCAGCATAGAACCATCTCCTTTCAGCCACAGCAAAACAGCAAATGGAAAGAGACAAAACAAAGGAGACACAGAGCCAGACTAAGATGAAGTCTGGACTAGCCTCTGTAAACAGGGTTGCAAATTGAAAAACTGAAAATTACTGGAATATGCTGTATTCCTTTTACAAACTGCATATAATAAAAAGTCAGAATTGCAACCCTGGAAAAAGGATCCCTGCAGTGGCTATGGGCAGGATCAGAGATCCCCATCACTGCCTCTACCACAGCTCTTCTAAGCAGAAACCAACATACTGGATGCAACTGCGGATGCAGATGCCATGGGGGGCTGAGCAGGCAGTGGGCTCCAGCCCATGTTGCAAACGTCGAGCCCTGTCCAAGCCCCTGGGCCCAGCTCCCCGCAGCCTGGGTCTGAGCAGCAGCAGGGGAGGCTGGCGGGCAGCGCTTTGCCACCCAGACTGAGCCGGGGAGACTCAGCTGCTGCGTCTGCGGGGGGCAGTGGGGATGGTGCTTCCCAAGCCAGTGCTGCCCACAGGACACACAGACATCCAGGGACGGAGCCCGGCAAAGGCACCAGCAGCACACGTGTGGGTTGGAGCTCCGCACCCCCACCACCAGCACACAGGCGTTGCCCAAGGACTATGCAAACCAGTGGAAAGCCCTCCAGCCGGGGGGGGGAGTGCTGGCAGGCGCCGAGGGTGCAGGGCAAGATGCTCTCGGGACTACGGGCAAGTCTTAGGCAAAGCCTGCAACACCCCCCCCATCACCCTTCCCCAGAGGAGATGCCATGAAGTAAACGGCCGGCAGAACTAGATCCAGCAAGCGACAAGGAGCTGTACACCATGCCCACCTACCACTGTTCGGAGAGCAGCGGCAGGGCGCTCCGCTCCTGCCAGCAGCCACCTCCATGGCCACACTTCTCGTTGCATTTAATCATGACTTTTTGTTATTTGCAAAATTTATAAAAGAAATCCTGTTGGGACTCACACCCATCTAGTATTTACATGTTAATCCTCTGCAGAGAAGTGTTATTCCATGTAAACTTGAACGTACTTGAACAACCACATGGTTAAAAGATAACACTCACATTCACACAGGGTTATATTAATATGTACAAATATGTATTAATATGATGTGGAAGGAAAGCAAGTATTGCCGCACCATTTCTTTTTCATTCTGTTTCTCTTTACTCCTCAAATGTGGGCTTTCAAAATAAATAAATAATTATTTGAAAATTATGTAATTATATTTTAAGGGGATAATGACAGATCAAATCCCACCTAAAGTTCAATTTTTGAAAAAGTTTCTATGAACAGTCTAATCCTTCCAAGGCAGTAAAGTCCATGGGTAGTAAAAGGAGTTTCAAACAAACATTCTCTGAAAACATTCTCTGTAAGCAAATTTTACTACCATGGGCTAGTGCTTACAAACATGAAAGTAAAATTTACTAGGAAAAAAGCCTGCCAGCCCAATATCATTGTCAAATATAAAAAAGCAAAAAGCTAATAAGACAACATAAACATAATATTCTCCGTTCTGAGAATACTTACACATAAGCAAGAAACTATGGATTTTTAAAATACGTTACTGCAGTTTAAATCATGAAAACATATTATTTGAAAGAGATAGGAAAAACAGGATTTTATATTACTTTTCACCTCACAGAAACTGTTTTTCTTTTTCTTTTTTTTTTTTTTTTTATTTTGGGGGGGGGAGACATGCTAGCTTCTTCTGAAATACAGTTTTAAAAATGATTTTGTTTTAGTAGTCACTTCTCTGTCCAGGGTATGAAATCACCATACCGTATTATAAAGTGTCGATGCACCAAAAAGCAAAGGGCATTTATTTTTGGCAGAAACAAAGCTGGTCCTTCTACCTATAAAATAGCACATAATTTTTCTTTTGCAAGTCCACCAATTTCAACTTTATACTATTCAGAAATCAGCATTTCATACAAGGAGCAAGCCTTGCTTGCTCTGACTCCCATCTCACTGAAGCTGAGGTGTGCAATACATAAGGCAGTACAGGACCTGGGCCAGCTTGTTCAGGTTTCAGTGGGCTCTGCCTTATGCTAAACTCAGGGCCCTGTCAACATTTTCAGGGATTTCATTAATGAGCACCAGAACTGCCTTTTAGCCTTGGACACAGATAAACACAGTGTCAATCCAGCAACTCCATTTCAGCCTCCTGTTCACATTTGCCCCCTCTGTGCAATTCCCAAAGCCAGAGAAGCAGGTTATTTTCAGCATTTGAAAACGGATGTATTGGGATCGTGATCTCCAGCCCTGATAAGTGTTTGCTGCGCATACTCATTACCCAGTGTCTTAAAAGAGGTGGGAGAACATCCTCAGGTCTGGTAAGGGAAAACCTGGCAGAGCTCCATCCGAACTGGGCGCAAGGTCTATAAGTGTAGAGACCACAGGTTTCAGCCACTCTCTAAACATTAGGTTCTCTAAAGAGACAGAAAAAATCCCAAACATACAGTCATAATCTGAGATTTCCTTGGCAGCATGCAAGGCTATAGTATAGCCTGTCATTGCAATGCACGGTGTTTTAACAGCACAGTACCAGCCCAGCAGGGCCAGAGTGAGATATTATCTCCCCACTCCTCCGGCCATGCAAGCAGGCTCTGGAGAACCAGAGCTCTACTGGAGGCATCCTTAGCCCTCTTGAGGCCAAAGGCTTCCTGACATACACTGCGCTGTCTTATGAAGTTATGTCTGAACTCTGAGCCTGCCTCTCCCTGCTGCTATCTGCACCATCATGCCTGTGACTGGTCTCGTTCATGCATAAAATGAGAAGAAAAGACAACACATCTCCTCAAATTGTAAGGAATGTTAAAACTAACAGAAATTAAACAAAAGGAGAACCAAGGTATCTGCTATATCCCTCCTTCACCTGCTGGCACCACAAGCAACCACAGAAGATGGGCTGCCATGGGACGTGCTCCCAGGATGCCAGGTGAGAAGCAGCACTGGCAGCTCTGGGCCAGGGCAAGCTGCTGTAGCTGGGCATGCCGAAGGAGCAAATGTGGCTGCAGCACTTGCTCCCAGAAGGCCTATGCACAGCCATTTGGGAACCACATTTTAAATGAAGCAAGTGCCAGTTTTAGCACAGTTATTTTTAGTTTGTTCTTAGAAAAACGTCGTTCTATAAAGGAGATGTCCTGCCTGCTAAAAGGACTTGGACAGGACTCCTCAGGCATCTCAGCTGCACGTTTGCACAAGTTCCCAAGCAGAGCCCCCATGGTAACTTGCATGAAGGGCTCTGGTCTCAGTCACAAAAACAGCAGGATATCTGTTGGGTAGGAAGGAGCCCAAAGAGGCTGTTTTAAGATGCCACTGGTTTAAAAAAGAGCTGCAGCTCTTTAAGCACCCACTTTACTGAAGGGTATAGCGAAACCCTGCTGCGGACAAAGCCAGCGTTAGCCCTGGGTACGGCATGCCAAGCACCCTGGCAGCAACGCTCAGAAGGGGCACGAAATCGGCTGCCCTCCAAGGCTGAAGCGACCCAACAGCCTCTGCTCCAGCGCGACGCCAGGAGCCCTCCGGGGTGCCGGGCCGTGCGGCCCGGCGGGCGGCGACCCCGGCCGCAGCCCGCGGCCCCGGCAGGGCCAGAGCCCGCGCGCACCCGCGGCAGCGCCGGCGCCGAGCGGCACCGAAGTTTGCGGCGCGGCGGCGGACGGGGAAGTTGGGCTCCCCCGCGGGGCCGCCCCCGCGCCCCGCCGCCCGCGACGGCTCTTACCTGGGGCGGCGGCCGCGGCCCCCCCGCGCGGGGCGCTCCCGCGGCATCCTGCGCGGCGGCGGGCGGCACCGCGCACCCGGCTCCCAGCACGCGGAGCGGGGCGGCCCGTTCCCCCTTCCCCGGCCCCCGATCCCACGCCCCGGCCCCCGGCACGGAGCGGGTCGCCGCCTCGGCGCCCCGGGCGGCGGCGGCGGCGAGCGGAGCCGGCTGCTGGCGCCTGGCGGGCGCGGAGCGAGGCGGGGCGCGGGGCGGCGGGTGCGCTGGGGATGCATGTGCGGCGAGAGCCGCCTTCCTCCCCGTCCCTTCCTTGCTCCCTTCCTTCCCTCCTTCCCTGGCAGCCCAGCCCAGCCCAGCCTCTGCTGGAGACTCTGAGAATGCAGCGCCGGGTCCCCGCCCGGGACCGGCCCCGGCACCCGCCCCTGGGGACCACCCCGGGGCCCGGCCACGGCACCCTACCAGGGACCAGGAGCGGGAACCACCTCTGGGGACTGACCATGGGCGGCAGCCCTGGTGCCCACCCCTGCAGGCCACCCTGGGGACCAGACCCAGGACCCACCTGGGGGGTCATAGTCCACACCCCAAAGCCAGCACAGTCTGCTGCAGCCTCAGCAGCTCCAGTCCGCTTGCCCTGTGCTACTTGTGTTGCCTCTGCCAATCTCAGTTTTGTTCCCCACTGTGGACTACCAGGAGGGATGAGGGCTATCCTGGGATTAGAGGGGTAAACCAAGGTGCTGAGGGGGCTTGGGGTGGACCTTGCCTCCTCCCACTCAGGCCCAGCAGTGCTTGGGGCTGAAAACATGCACATTCAGTGCATGGGCGTGCAGCACTGGGATGGGGTGCTGACATGGACCCCACCTCTTCCCCAGCTCTTGCATTGAGCTAGACCCTGGCAATGGGCAGCGGATTCCAGGGCCCAGTGGTGACTTAGCAAGGGCTCAGTTAGCAGCTCTGGACACACCAGGTGGGCTCTGGTCACTGTTGGAGCTTGGGGCTGGGGCTGGCTGGGTCACCTCCTGATGCACCTCGGCAGCCGTGGTGGCTGAGGGAGTCCCAGGTAAAGGGAATGCCCTGTTGCTCCATTTGTGCAGCACCTTGCACAAAGCAGACCAGGCCTGTTCCTGGCCATTTTGGGCAAGAAACAGTGGAACCCAGTAGGAGAGTTTCTATCCCTATACTGCCTGGGCATGGTTCTTCCTGCACAGACAGCTGGCCTGCAGGCCCCGGGGGAGGCGGATGGAAAGCAAACCAAGAGGATGGTTTATTATCACAGCATGAATCCTGGGGGAGCGGCTCCTCCTTCCAGGACCCAGAGGAGAACAGGACACAGATCCAGCAGTGGGCGCAGGCTGTCCTCCTCCTCCCTCTTGCACTGGCTGTCACAAGGCTTTACATCCTCATATTACTGCATGACTCCCATCCTCAAAGGCTGATGAGGCACTGAAAAAGACCCCCCCCAAAATGCTCACTACCAGCTCTCTCATACATGGAAACATCTAGAAATGCTGTGGATCACATGATGAGTGCCAGAAACCTTCCAGCTACAGGCACGGCTGCCAAAGTAGGTCCCACTCATGCCTGATGCTCTTGTAGGGATAGGAGCAAAGCCTAGAGTGCAGCTGCTCCACTGCTAACACTGTCTGCAAATAGAGACCTTGCTCAGTGCCAGCCTAGCCCTCGAGCAGCTAGCAAGCTCTTGTGCCAACATTGGCACGGTCACTGGGAACACCCAGACCTTTCCCCTGGGACAGCTGAGAGGTGCTGCCTGCAGCCCAGATGGAGACCAGCCCACTTGGCAGAAAGCATCCAGTAAGATGGCATCATACTGTGTGGATACTGTTCCAGTATTTGGCTGTAGCTGTGTTGCCCTTCTTTCACCTGCTTTTGCTGAGGCCCTGTAGCACTGGAGCCAGGGAATGCTCCTCTCTCCTGCCATTGCTCCTCTCCCCATGTCAAGGCTGCTTCATGCCCTCTTCTGCTGTCCTCCAGGGTGCTGCTATGGCCAGCAGGTGTGCCCCAGCCCAGCTCCCAAGCCAGCCCAGCCCCGAAGTGTAACAAGAGGTGTTGTAAGAGTCCTCTGAAACACCTGAAATTGGCAATGCCTGAGGCATGCCCAGGTCTCACAGGAGCACGAGACCAGGAGTACCATGTGCTGTGGGGAGGGGACCAGAGAGAACGCAGGGCAGGAGAACAAGGACCACCCATGACATGATCGCTCGCTTTGGGAATACAGCTCCCCACACACACGAACATGGAATGTTGCCTCCATAGCCCCATCCTCCAGCCTTTCTCTCAAATATCTGCATTGTTTCCCATCGCTTTCATGTCATGTCTTGCATTCAATGATGGAAGGATGGATTGGTATCTTTTGATTCGTTGCCTTCCCCTTTATCTACACAGCGATTTAGTCCCCAGCTGACTTTTCCTCTCCTCCTATTCCCATCATTGCTTTACCCCAGTATTCAAATAGCTCCTTTGTATTTCTTAGCTCTCCTTCACTTGCAGCACTCTTTCTTCCCTTATTCTGGTGTACTCTCCCCATTTCATTGAGCTCCAGGACCTTTTGTTTTGTTCTATCCCTATCTCTCTCTTCCTTTCTGCTAGTCACTTGTTCCTTTTCTATCTTCCTTGTGGAGATTTGTCTTCTCTGCTCTGTCCCTTTCACTCATTTATTCTCCTTATCTCTTTTTGCTCCTTCCTATTCCTTTTCCCAGTCTTTTCACACATACACACCCCTTTCTCTGTGTGCCTTTGTCTGCAGGAGCTGAAAGTTAAAAGCTTTTCCAACTTGATCCTGAGAAGCTTTTCCTGGAGCTTTCATCTCCACAGCAAATTTGTAAAACTATTCAGATTGAAGGGCCATGACATGAACAACTGAAGAAATATCAGAAAGAAATGGGGCTCCCAACATGGGATGGAAATTTGCCTTCTCCAAGGAAATCTCCCTGGTTCACTAACACTGAGATTATTTCTCTCTGCTGCTCTTGTAAATGCAAGATAAAAACTGTTTCCCAGGATTTTCTCTTCCTGGTCTCCTCCTCCCTGGTGAACCTGGTGCTGGGAGAGGTAGGCAGGGTGCCTGGGAGCTCCCCATCACCTCCTGCCAAATGTGGTAGCCATCAGCCCACTTGCTCTCCATCCTAACAGCTCCCACCAGGTTTGTCATTCCTACTCTACCACCAGCTGCTGGCCAGAGAAGAGAGTTGATCATGTCAGGGAAGATGCTCTGCCTCTTGTCCCATCTTGCCCCCTGCTCCGTGTCCTTTCTAACACGGCAGAGATCAGGTGAGTGTCCCAGGTGAGGTGTCGCTGACCTCTTCCAGCTGCCAAAGAAGTTCTTTTCTTTACCCCTTGCTCAGGTGCTCCATGCATGGTTCAGCATTGTTTGGGCTACAGCAGCTGCAGACGACTTCAGGAAAATTCAAGGAGGAAGTGCTTCAGACCACTGTTTTCATGGTGCTCCTGCATGGCTTGTGCTTTGCAGGGTTTATGCATAAGCAGGAGAGGGTAGATGATGGTACCTGTGATCAGTGCCAGGGAGTTCCTGAGCTGCTGGCATAGATTTCTACTGTGTCACATGGAGCAGGCCGAAGTGCTGCGTGCTTACTTGGAAATTTGTTGCTGAGAAGCCTGTGAATCCTGGCTACTCTCACAACTCTGGCAGAGATTAATCTCGCTAAATACTCCTACTTCTTCTCTGTTGGAGAAATGGATTCAGCACAGGACAAGCTCTGTGACTCACCTCTCTGTTGGCAGAGCCAGCTCCCATTAATCTAACTCCCTATCCAATGTCCACGCATGGCTGGCAGGCAATCCATCTCCAATCCAGCTATCTGTCCTGGACCCAGCTACCCTGTCAGTCACAGCCTGCCTAATGCTGGGTGCCCTACACTGCTTCTCCATGCTGGGAGAGGGGCAGCCTGCACCCCTCCCCGACATGATGGCAGGGAACAGAAGCTGGGATGGGAGCCTGCCAGGCCCTGGGCAGAATCTGGCTTTGGTGGGAGCCCAGCAGACTGCTGTTCATTCTCTGACCTGACCTGGCCTCAACTCAGAGGAACAAACACAGACCACATAGCTCAGCCCCATCAGTATTGCTTATTCACGGGGGCAAGGATTCAGTCTTCTCCTGCCCTCTAAGTTCATCCTGAAGGGAGGTGGGCTGGCAGAAGGGCTTTGCTCCCAGGGCTGCAGCACAGAATGCCAGGAGGCTGCATGGAAATAAGTCCCCCATCAGACTTCCTGCAGAGGGTGCCTGGGTGGCCACATTTGCTCCTGCTGTGCTTGGCAGCCATCCCTTGCAAGCAGCATGTCCTTTCATCACACTGTCTGTCTCCTGGGGACTGCAACATGTGATGCCACATTACATGCCTGGACTGCCTCCTGCCTTTCTCTGGATGCTGCCCGAGTGCATGTCTAGAAGGACAGATCCCACAGGCTGGCTGTGGCCTCAGGTCCTTTCTTCATACCCGATGGCTAGGGAGAGGTCTCTGCACCCCCACAGAGGCTCAGATGCTGTGGTTCTTGCGCAACATAGAAGCAAGACATGAAAGCAGCAACGCTATGCTCAGATAGATGCCGCAGGGTTGAGGTTGCTCCTTAACACACCACAGAACATGCCCCACACAAGGTCAGAACTGATATGATGTGGTTAGAATGGCACGGCCCAGCCCTGCCCTAAGTTTGCTGGGCATAAGTGGGCTCAAACCCCCAACCTACTGCCCAGAGCAAACTCTCTCACCCAACTTGCTCCTGCCAGCCCAACAGGCTGGACCGGCCCTGCCTTGCTTGGGCTCTTTGGTGCTATTGTCAGTCTTTAGCTGGGAGCATTGCTGTCGTCCCAGGCATTTAGGTACTGCATGCCACTGTAGCATGGCAGTTCTCCCCCATCTTTATTCTCCCCAAGTACCGTGTCATTTGCAGACTCTACGGTGTCAGCCTTGTGATTAGATTCCAATGCCTTTATGAATAATTTGTTGAGCAATTATAAAGCAAATATTTAATTGAACTTTATGTAAAATTGCTTCTGCCTCTGAGCACAGAGCCACTGGTTTGAGATGGGAAATTGTATGACTTCACATCAGGCACCAAGAACCTAGTAAGAACCCTGAAATCAAACCATCAAACACCTTCCCCAGGATCCTGTGGTCTGCATGCAGACAGCTGGCTCTGAGCCTCTTCCCAGCTAAGCCTATGTGCTTCAGCCCTGGTGAGGCCTCATCTCAAGTACTGTGTCCAGTTCTGGGCTCCCCAGTACAAGAGAGACATGGAGCTACTGGAGAGAGTCCAGCGTAGGGCTACGAAGATGGTCAGAGGGCTGGAACATCTGCACTGTGAGGAACGGCTGCGAGAGCTGGGCCTCTTCAGCCTGGGGAAGAGAAGACTGAGGGGGGATCTTATCAATGTGTATAAGTACCTGAAGGGAGAGTGTCAAGGGGACGGGGACAAACTCTTTTCAGTTGTCCCATGTGACAGGACAAGAGGCAATGGGCAGAAATTGAATCACAGGAAGTTCCGCCTGAACGTGAGGGGGAATTTCTTCACTGTGAGAGTGATGGAGCACTGGCACAAGTTGCCCAGAGAGGTTGTGGAGTCTCCTTCTCTGGAGATATTCAAGGCCCACCTGGATACAGCCATGTCTAACATGCTCTAGGTGACCCTGCTGAGCAGGGTGGACTAGATGATCTCCAGAGGTCCCTTCCAACCTTACTGATTCTATGATTCTATGAAAAGCATGTGGGGATATGGTAAGGGATGGCTTTACACTGGCCTCAGATGCATCAGCTGCAAGATTTCAGATAAGGTCTCCTCCCTGAGGAGTGTGTCCTTGGTCACTAGCAGAAGCACACATCTTCTTCAGCTGGGCACATGGCAGCAGAAAGGACTAACTGGAGCATTCCCATTGGTGTCAGCTACTGCGTGACTGGAGATACTCTGAAAGAGCTGTGCATGAAGTATTTCACCGTAGAAAACATCTTTGTGACAAGATGTTGGCAATCAGATTTCAGCTCAAAAATGAGGACAGGTGTGGAGATCCTGCCTTGCTTTCTTCCAGTCCTTTTCCTTCCAGGACAAGACTGGAGTACATAGATGGGAAATTTGCACTGCAGCTGACCCTGCAGCTCCTGTAACACAGAAAGGGAAATGCCTTTTGTCCACCGGACTACCTTTGGCTCACCAGACGTGTCCCAGCAGCATTGGTCACCAGTCTGAATTCATAATAAGAGCTTTGGCACCAGGGCGCCCATCCTGGGAGAGGCTCTTCAGTGTACGCAAAAGCCAGTGGTCTGTGCAGAAATACTGTGTACCATGACATCATCTGCCAGCCCAGCTGGAAGAATTTGAGTGCAAGGGTCTGAAGACACCTCGAATTGGCCATGGCATCATTTCTGCAGCAAAAAACATCTATATCAGCAAAACCAACAGAACTGGATGAAATCCTAATTTACTATGGTCTGTAAAAGAGGCTGAAGTGTCTATTTTCAGCGAGGCGAATTTGAAATCGAAAGAGGAAAACGAGTGCACTGAAGAGATCAGAAGCTCCTTTCCAAGTGCATATCTGGTGCAGGTAATTGCTAACCGACCTGGAGGGGCTCTTGAAATGGACCTGATTCTGCTGCACACACCGCCTCTGGGAGCAGTGAGGCATGCCTAGGTGGTGCTCGCAACTGAGAGGCTGGCGTGACAGGGCAGGCTGCTACCTGGTCAGGACACTTACAAGGGAAAATGCAAGGTCTGAGACCGGGGGGTGCTGGCAAAGAAGGCCACAGTGACTGGAGTGGTGCTCACCACTGAAGTGTTCTGAGCCCAGCCAGAGTATGAAAAGAGGACTAGTCTGCCATATGAAGTGGAAGCCTGTCCTTGCACAGACGCAGGTCTGTTTGCACTGAAGAGAGGACAACTTGGATCCTTGCCTGCAATGGCTGTGCTGAGGCACTGGGAAGGAACGGATGGGAAGTTTGCTTGGAGGAGCACAACAGCTGAGGCACTGGATCTGGACCAAGAAGTGAGAGCTGAAGTCTCTGCTCAGTACTGAGGGGTGCAGAAATGCAATTCACACTGGTGACAGAAATGCATGCTTACTAGTTTCTCTGCTTAGATCATAGTAAGAACAAGTTCCCCACAGGAGCACAGGGATATCCCCTTCACAACCAGCAATTTCTTGCCTCTCAGCTCAGCCTGGACAGCACCTACACTTGGCTCTGTGACAGTCCCTGGTCACTTTGCTTTTCTGGTCACGAATGCAGCAGCACAACTTACCCTTCAGCTCCCAGTCACATGCTCCCTGCTGCCAGCTCACCCCAGGACCAGGTCCATTAGCCATTGCCTCTGGCAGCTCCCCTTGCTTCCCAGCCCTTGACGCTTTTTACTCACAGGTGTTAAAGGTTCCTTTCAAGAGGCACCTTTCTGCTTCCTCTGCAATACAGGCATTTCTTTAATAAACAGCAATTGTGCTGGCTCTGTGATGTCTGGCTTCAAACTTTCATCTCCACTGCAAGTTGTGCCCAGCATGAAATGCTGCCACTCAACCTATAAAATTAATAGCTGGGGCAGTTGTTTGTATTAGTGATTCAGCGTCAGCCTTGCTGGTCTGGTCCCAGACAGCAGCTTTGAAGAAAACCCGACAGCAAGTGTTTGGACCTGCCAGTGGCCAGGCAGACTACATGACTGAGAGGTGAGCTTGGGAGGATGACGCCTCGCAGTGGGGTGAGCTCACACGAAGCCCTGCTTTGGGGCACACAGGTGCTTGTTCTAGTCTGCCTTTGCTCCCTACAGCTACAGCTGGGCACATGGCTCGCTATCTAGCTGGTGCAAGAGAGTAGATGATTGAAGCCATCTCCTAGGTGTGCAATATAACAAATAAGAGCAAAGAAAAGGGAAGAAAGACAGAGGTGCCTAATGCAGGGTCAGGGCTGTATCCAACTGTCCCAGCTAGCTGGAAAGCTTAGGACAGGGCTAACAGGCAGGAAAAGCATTATACAGCCTGCTTTTGTCGTCATCTCCCCAGTAAACACACACACTCCTCCTGTGGCCGTGTCACTAACTGAGAATAGAGATAAGTGGGGCTCAGACCAGTTGCAATTTTCACATAAAGAACATATGAGAACAGTGTAGCACAGTCACATGCAGTGAAAACTACAGTGTCTACAAAAAAAGTGGAGAGGGTTTAAGCTGGAAAGTAGTCGTTGTTTACTTCTGGTGTTAGGATGGCCTTTAGACTCACATCCCAGAAAGGCCAAGGAATCTAACCACTTTTGGAACAGAATGGTGCTGTAATGGCTGAGTCCAGCACTCTGAGGGATACGGGTTCCGGACAAGCAAGACCACCACAGTGTGGTCAGAAGGGACTAGCAAAGTCCCCCTACACTGCAGGGGAGGATCCTCTGTCCCATATCTATATCTGGCAGGTGCAGCATCAGACCCCCAGCTCTGCTTGTCCTTCTTTATGCCTAGTTTCCCTCAACCCAGCTCCTGCTCATCTACCATCATCACACCCACTCCCTGCAATAGATGATCCCTATGCACATCCAGTCAGTCCCCTGGCTTCCTTCACCTCCCTGGTAGACCCTGTTGTATTGAGCCCTCTTTAAAGTTATGCTTTCCTTGTGCCAATTATTTTTCTGTTTTTGCAGGCTTCTCTGTGTATCATTTCATGATAAGCTTCTGGGACTTTTCCAAGGTGTAATTACAGGAATCTGAACCTCCCGAAAGGCATGTTGTATGTGCATCATGTTGAGCTCCTTTTTGTTCATTCAGTTTCCAGGATCCAGAGAATTAGCCTAACTTTCTAAAAATGTTAGTATTTCCAAACTGTGCAATTACATCTTCCCTAGTACTTTTCAAACAGGCTAGTGTACATATTTTTAGAACAGACTGAAACACAGTTCATCATGCTCCTTGTGCATATAACTAAGTATCACCCATTCAGCTGCATTATGCCTTTCTTTTCTCTTTCCAGGGAGTCCATCCTACTAACCCACCTAGCCCTTTGTCTTAAAGTTAATCATGGCACCTCTTGACTCTGCACCACTTGACAGGGTGAAGCCTACAAGATGCTGTTACTGACAGAAGACTCTCCAGAGCCATGGCTCTACCTGCAGGTTTTACAATCACATGGTTCTGAAACACACTTTTACCTGGGTACATTTTAGTGCCACATTCACTATGATTTGGAGTTTTCTGGGAACTACTTTTGCTTTTTGTAGTTGCACCATATCTCTTGCCAGTAATGGTTTCTCCTCACCAATGGGTTCTGCTCTTCTGCGTGAAAAGAGGTCTCTTGCCCAGCAGACTTCTGCGGTAGCAGCTGCTGGCTCTTGCTTGTGCATTTGCCTTTCCTTTAACACTATATGCAGCATTCCAGCGACTACTGCAGTCAGTGTTCACAATTCTGACAGTTCCTCAGCTCCACACATTATCATAGGTTGCTAATTATGTCACATATTGATTGACTACTTCTGCTTGCATACAAAGGATAGGCCATGTTCAAACGATTCATTGTTTTGTGGGATATTCAGTTAGCCACATTTAGTCATCTTTACATTTTCTCTTTTACGTTCCTTTCCTCCTCCCAGCCTGGGCACAGAGACTGGGGCTTTCGCTGGTGCTTCTTTCATCCGCACTAATTGCTGTTACATGGATCTCAAACTGCCTGACAGTTTTAGTTCTACTACCTTCCAGTAGGAAAGGGTTTAATGCTGGACCCTGTGATATTCCTGATAGTTCGCTCAAGAGTTCCTGCAAACCACTAAACCTCGTACTTAAATTTGTCAGAGCCACCTTGCAAAGAGAAGTAATGTATGGGAGGGAGATTGCCTCCACTGTGGCTGCTACTGAGCCATCCCTGACAAAGTGACATATCTTTCTGAAGAGCAAATAGTAGAGCGTTAAAAATAATTTTCCACAGTACCTTTCCGTGCCCCCTCTCCTGAGAACCAGCAGTACATGTGACATTGTGCAAGTACAGACTACAGAGACCACTGATGGGAGCACAGACACAGTGGGACATACTGAGAGAAGTCTCATCTGCTTTCTGACCCTGCACACTGGAGCTCAGTGCACGCTGGGGGAGCCAAGCAGCAGCATACCCTACACTCAGCAAAGATGAGCAAACCAGTCAAATGCTCGGTGTTTGCTGCTCAGCCCACTACAAACTCTCCTTGTCGGCACCAGTAACTGGAGACAACAGGCTGGTGACCTTAGAGGCAGCTCCTTTCTCCTGGTAGCAGCTAGCCTGTGAGTCAGTTCTCCAGTTCAAGTCCAGCAGGCAGGTGCGTGTGCCAAGCCCTCTTCCCACAATGAGCAAGAAGCCACAGGCTAGGTAACAGCTCCCACTGTCCCACACTCTGATTCTGCTGCCAGTGCCAGCAATGAAGTGGGGCTGGGTGATCCAGAAGTCTCCTTTGCAAAGAGCAGTATCTGAACAGTTCTGCAGGAAGGGCAGGAAAGCACTACCTCTTCCAGGACAGACTCCCCAGAGCCTTTCCCTAGCAGCAGATACCTCTTCAGATTAACCTTTTTTCCAGCCTTTCCACGACCACCATTGACCAGAAGAACACCCTGCCCTCTGCTCCTGATGATGAGAAGCTTTGTGAGGCCTTCAACTCTCTGGGCTCTAGAGGGACGAAGACAGAAATACCCTCCAGGCAGTACACCAAGCCCTCCCCTTCCCCCCCGCCCCGGAGCTGATGGGCTCTCCTGCATCCAGTGCTGCCTGAGAACAGACTTGTGAGCCTGATGGACAGCACCCTGAGTGACAGAGACAGGACAGTGCTGGGGCTTTGCAGGGGAACCTGGCCTTTATGCAGCCATCTGCAGTGTGCCTTGAGGCCAGTCTGTGCTCCTTCAGGTCTGTAGCTTAAGAAGTCACAGCACCTCTGTTCAGTTCTAGGACCCTTCCAGGGAGGTCTAAACCTGTCCTGTATGAGGCAGCTGGGCAAGACAGAGCCAGGCAAGATCATTTCCTACAGCAAATCAGTGTGTACTGGTCATGCAGATACAAGTGCAAAGGTGTCACCTCAGACCGTACTCTAATAAAAGTCCTTGCCAAAGGACAACTCCCTGAGATCCTGTCTGAAATCCACACAGAAACCTTACCTTAGCCTACCTTCTCTTCTGCCTTAAAACCAGCTTCTTTTTTGCAGAAACTTCTCTGAAAGCTGCCTCAGAAGGGTTTGCTATCAAATGTGAGTGCTTTTGGACTTGGCTTTCACCACTTTTCCCAAGGAAGAGGTCTGAGCTGCTGCAGGCCATTCAGCTTTTAGTTTACGTTCACTTGCAGATCTGTTTATAACAGGTCATATTTGTCCATTGCCTTCTTCCTAAACCTCAGAGCTGATAGAACACCCACACTGGTCTGGCATTTCCCTGCTCCTGGCCCTGGGCCAGCAAGCAGGGTCCTCAGACCCCCCCCTCCACACACACACACAAACATGGTGCGGTGGCTTGGCCCGTGGTGCTCTCCTACCTCGCAGCGATCCTCCAGTGCTGGTGCTGGGGAGCTGCCTCCTTGCAGAGCAGCAGCCTGCACGGGCAGCCAGACAAAAACAAGCCCACTGCCCCGTGGTGGCCAGGCAGCCTTAGCCTCCAGGCTGCCAGGACCCAGGAAGGACATGTCTGAGTGGGGCCAAGAAATGTTCAGCATTCAGCTCTGTGGGGGATCCTTGAAACTGCCTTTGGAGCAACAGCAGCAACCTGCACAGTGGCCCTGGGGCAGGGATGGGGAACAGGCTACATATGCCACTTCCTTCCCTTCGACTTCAAACACACCATCAGCCCTAAATTATTCACTCGTAATCCCTGGAGCTGGCAGCAGCTCAGAGAGGATCCAGCTCAGGTGCTAAGAAGGAAGAAAGAAAAAAGAACCTATTAAATTTAAAAACCTCTGAGAATCATAAAATGTAAAAATACATTCAGGATGTGAGCCAGGCCATAGCGATGGGGAGCAGGCTGGGAACAGGAAGGGTCTGGCACTGGCAGCTCACTGAGCGTGGAGATGCCACCAAGGTGCAGGAACCTGGGGCTGAGAAAGGCCTGGCGCTTGGTTGGCCTGGCTGTGTGGCCTCTGCAACCCTTCCTAAATCCTCACAATCCCTTGACCTCCCTCCATGGCATGGATGGAGTAAAGAAAGAGCAGGAAACAGGCACAGCAGAAGCAGAGCTGGGTAGGAGTGTCCAACCCAGGCTAAACAGCGGACCTGACCGACAAGGGGCAGCGTCAGGGGGATTGCCCTCTCCCTCTCCATAGCCGAACCCCTGGCATGGGCATCCCAGAGAAGGTCTCGGGATCCCCACAGCCAATGCATGGAGCAGTACCTGGCAGCCCTGCCCCCAGGGACATGGCCAGGAGGCCTGGAGCTGCCCTGGCTCCTGGGACACACTCCGAAAGTCCTAAGCTCATATTTGCTTGGCTGTAACACTATTACAAAACTAACTGAAAACAGAGAGCAGCTCCTAGAAGAGTATGGGCTGCCGAGACCTGGAATGGAAAACATTTACAGTGTCTTGCTCCATTGGCCTGGCTGTCTCTGTGCCCAGCAGTCTCAGCCTGCTCCTGCAGCAAGTGCTCCATCACCCCCAAATGAGCCACATCAGTCAGGGAGGAGCACTCACAGCTTGGACTAGAGACATGCCCCGGCACAGCTCCCCAGGAGCTGGTGTTGCTCCCCACCTGCCAAGCCCTAAGGGCTGCTTCTCTCTGTGCCGTGCAGAAACAACTGCGTCTGGCTGCACGGCCCCAGCCCACTCGCGGCCCTGGCACTGCAAGCCTGAGCACCTCTGCTCTGGGCCACATGGGGCAAAAGCAAGACAGTCTGGCAGCACAGAAGCAACGGGGCTGTGGGCACTCTCCACTCGGTCCTTCCCCAAAACTCTGGGAACTGCAAGGACCAGGAGAGACCTCAGGTCCTGGTTCGGAGTTGATGGCTTTGTAGCCACCAAGCTCTGTGATGCCACCAGGAAGGTCATCAGGCCAGCACCATCCAGGCAGATGGCCAGCTCTCCCTTCACCTTCACTGGCTGCCACAGGCACATTGTGAACTGCTGAGTCTAGATCAGAGACCCCCACAGCAGCTTGCTTTTGCTCATGTCCTCTTGCTGTTGACAGACGTCTGGCTGCCATCTGCCTCCTCCAGTGCGAGTGGAGAAATTGTTACAGGACTGGGGAGGACGCCTGTACCATGTCTGCAAGGAGAGCCCCAATCCCAGGTATTCACCAGGATTCCCAGCTGGCAGAGCACTGCGGGGTGCACTGCTGGGGCTCAGAGATGACTGTGCCTCCAGGCAGCTGGAGAATGAGGCGGTGACTGCAGAGTCTCTGGGGCTCTGTGTCTCCCTGCTGCAGCCCCCTTGCTCTCCATCCCCAATGAGCTAGTCCTGGACCCAGACGGAGCATTGTGTTTCCAGCCTCTCACAAGATGGCTCAAGCTGCCTGAGCCAGTTCAGCTCCCATTCATGCACCTGAGATGAGAAGGGGCTGCAGCACCAGGTTCCTAGGGCACCCACAGAGTTGTAGCAGCCTGGCTCAGAGGGGCAAGCAGAGCCCACCTGGCACGCACCAGCTTTACTTGCGCAGCCTTTTCTGCACCAAGACCCTGCACCTGCCGCCTGTGTGGGCACACAGGCAACCCCCCCCAGCACCTGCAGACCACGTGGATCACTCCTTAGATGGGCAGCCAGCTGGGAGGGCCTGCATGAGCCTGATAACCACTGCCGCTTGGCTCCTCTCCTTGGCAGCCCTGCGTGGACACACAAGTGCCAGTGTTTAGGACTCCAGGATCATGTAGCTGTGTGCTGCGGGGCCAGGCTGGTAGCTCTGTCCTCAAGAACGCCCCACCCCAGCCCCTCCTGCCAGGACCTCCTGGGGGGATGCTGCTGTGGCTGGGGTGCTGTAGTGCAAACTGAGATGCCAGCACTTCCCACCCACCACGGCCCGAGGACGTTGTCCCTGCCCGCGGGCAGAGTGAGGGACACAGAGTGAGCGAGCATGGCTGGCCCTGCACTGGGGCACAGGAGCCCAAGGCCAGGCAAGCACTTGGCTTGCACTGAGATGTCAACAGAGAAGCTGTGCACGCAGTGAGAAAGCCAGGTGAAAGAGAAGAGAGAGGCCTGGTTACTCGCAGCAGCCGTGCTGAAACTCACTATTAAACTACACATTAATCTGATTTTTTAAATTCTCTTTCCTCTGGAAATTGTGAGAACCATGGCAGGTAAGGTGCCCCCCACTCTTCTGCACAGCAGTCAATAACCCATCATTGCATCAAACCAGATCAAAATGGGCTCCTTCACCCAGCATGGTGATTTCAGTTCATTCACCCTCCACCAAAGGCATCTCACCAAGCAAAGCAACCAGCAAACCAGAGCAAGACCAGGGTGCTGAGCACACTAGGGCAAGTAAGCGAGGATGGAGGATACTTCATGGGCATAGAAAGGAGTGGAAGGCCTGGGAAAGGTCTCCCACTGCCCAGGGACCATGGAAGTCACAGGCAGTAGGACAAGCAGGAGGGTCAATTGTTCAGCAAAAATGCATGCCTGCTTCTGCATCATGACAGTCCTGGCAGTCTTGCCACTCAGATAAAGAACAGATGTGATGACAAAGACAAAACCTGGGCTCTTCAGGTCCGTTTACCAAGGCCTTGCTCAATGCCTAGGAGATGGGCTTGACTTGTAAGTAGGTGGGGAAAAAAGAATTGTGCTGAGGAAGGAGGTAGAAAACAAGGCAGATAAAGTGAAGATTGCAACCAGTCACAAAGCAGTCAAAACAAAATGCAAAACCCAGCTACAGCACTTGCATTTTTTTCTCATGTAACCTTCCCAGCATGCTTACACCCAGCAAATCCAGAAAGTAATCAACCTACATCTCCTGCAAGCAAGGAAGGAGGTGAGAAGGAAGAGCAAGGGGTTGCAGAATTGGTTCTATTTTCACATGCATAGGAGGGATGAGGGACCAGCCACACCTCAGGCTGCTCACTGCCATCCACCTCTGCTGCACTGACAAAGGCTACTAGCAAGCCCTAGGCCAGGGTGCCTGAACACTTAGGATGTGCTGCCCCTGACACTGGAGGCAGTACTCACCTTCCTTTGAGCACTGTGATCCTTCAGGGCTGGGAGTATCCCTGAGATCCTCCCTCCTCCCTGCTGGGACCCTCCCCACCTCTTCCTGGCTTTGCCAGGAGATCTGAGCAATGGGCAGCAGCTCCTGGCCTGGCTCCACAGCAGGAAAAGCAGGCTGTGCTCGACACTTGCCCAGCAGCCCCAGGACAGACGGAGCAGCGCACGGAGAGCGCGATGCTGCAGCAGGCAGCATCCTTGCCCCATGGACAGCTGCAGGTGCCAGCTTTGCACCAGGCAGTGAGGCTTTCCTTCCTGCACAAGTGCAGTGAATCACTTCTGCAGCAACCCCATGCCTACATCCACGACCCCAGCACAACTCCCCTCTGCGTCTCCTGCAAACACCAGTCTCCCTGACAGTGTTACCCCCTCGGCCCACTCCGTGACACTTCGTGGTCAGCCTTCCCACTCCAGCCACTTGCTGCTGCAGAGCTCAGCCAGGCGGGTAGCTCTTCAGGAGCAAAGCGCTCTCCTGAGTGGGCTTGGCTACCTTGCCTACAACCAAACATTCAGAGGCACTGTATGCTAGCCCTTTGATCAGCAATTTATCTCCATGTGCCACAAGTTTCCTGGAGCCTAGCATTTCCTCCCCATGCTCAGCCTGGCTCCCTAGAGCCTGGGAGACAGGTGTGAGGAATTAGCTGCAGGGAGCAACATGCTGACAGGAACCAGTACCAAAAACAGGGGACAGAGTGTAATGTTTATTACATTTGAAGCAAAGCAAACATGCAGCCTATTTATGTATCTAGAGAGAATTAATTGGGGAGCTCCACAAAGCAGCAGATTGTAAATTAGAATCATTTTCACCAACTTCAGCCCATTCATCTTCTTTCACACGAGGCCTGTCGGCTCAGCCCGATGCAGCCACGTGCAGCCCTGGACCCACCAGCTGCCGTCAGACAGCACCGAGGGGCTGCTGCAGCCAGCCCAGTGAGCACTGCCCTAACCTGGACATCTGCAGGGGGGCAAGCTAAATGGAAAGCGAAGTCACAGCCCTGCAGACTGCTCCCATGGTGCTTATGGCCACCAGCTCTCCTCTGCAGGGATGTCCAGGGTGCTCTACTCCAGGGACTGGCCCAGAGCCAGCAGAGATGCCAGTTAGGCAGACAAAGGTGCCTGCCCTGTACTTGTCCGTCCCCCTTCATGCACAGCCTGAACTCTCAGGGAGCAGCTGGCAGAGGCAGTGGGAGAAGTGTGGGATCAGCAGGACTGTGCACCCCCTGCACTCCCCCTCCCCTGGCTTGGACCCCAGGGACCAAGCTTTGCTGATGTGATGTAACTGCAACCCCAGGCCAGGTTCAGCTGGAGATGCTGGTTGCATGGCTCGGAGCCTGGCTGTGGAGGCAGCCTGGGACACAGCTGGAGACATGCCAGCCCTGGGCTACTGGTCTGCAGTGTGCTGTGTACCCAAGGCGCAGGGCGCCCTGGACGTGCAGCACCAGCTTGTGGAGAGGCAACTCATTTGCAGACAGGTTTCTGTGCAGGGAGTAAGAACAGTCAGAAACTGTCAAAGCAGCTTGTTGGAGGCACTGTAATCCTCAGCAGCCTGGAGCCCAGCAAGCACCACAGGGGCATTTCCAGGATTCTCGTCTGGAAGCAAAACACCTGGAGGAGCCACCTCCACCCCCAGGTGGTCAAACCTTGCCAGCACATCTCAAAGCAGAGGATTGGAATAACACAGGCTCAGCCTATAAATACTTATGAATCCTATGGAGAGAACATGCAAAATACCACACTGATGGTGGGACCGTTTCTCTCCAAAAGGTCACCTGCTGCCTGGCTGGAAGGAGCAGCAAAAGAGCCAGGGGAGAGGGCAGGGCAGTGTCTGAAAATGAGGAGCTATTCCTGAAGATGCAGTTCAGGTCTGGCAAGGAAACATCACAACTGTCATGACCCCAACTGTTCTGCCCTTTGCAGCAAGCAAAGGTAGTCAGAACAACATCCCCTGGTAGGACCCACCTGCCCAAGGGGGGCAGTCCTAGGACAGCGTCTGCAGGGCTCCACTGCGGTGTCAAGCACAGCTAAGGGGGTTTCTGCAGAGAGAAGCAAAAGCTGCTGTACAAGCCTAGCCTGAGAGTCTTTCCACCTCATGAGGGACAGTGCAAGCAGGCGCGGTGCTTTTCCTGGCGCTCTCCCTGACTCCAACTAGTTTCAGCTCAGGGTGCAGCTGCCAATTTACACTCGGTCCTTTCCACTAAGCTGCCCAGAAGCAGGATGCCCCTGGAGCTAGTGTGCTGCCAAGGCTTCAGAGACACTGATATGGCACCACACTGCGTGCTGACAGGGACAGACAAGCTTCCTCTATGACAGGGACATCTGTCAGCCCCTTTCAGCAGCTGCAGCAACCTGCACCGACTTGTGAACCAGCCAGTGCAGCAAGCCCACAGGAGCCTGCACCAGCAAGGGTGTATGATGGGGGTAGAGCCCCAGCCCAGTGGTGCTGTGCGGGCTGCACACACGGGTCCCCTCATGGACCTGGCAGCAGGGGAAGGCCAGGCCACTGCGGCGCCAGATGAAGAGCACCTGCTGCTCCCTCACCTACGCCACCATCACTGCCCACCAGTCCATCACTGCTCTCTGCATGGCTGCAGCACTCGCTCTGTGCCTAGCTGGTTGGTAGTTTATACCATTAAGAATGAGTTTGTTCAATTGGCATTACTAACTAGTATAGAAATACTACTAGCATTTTTAACACACACTAAACATTTCCATTAATGCTTGCCGGCACCATGTAAAAGCACCAACCTGGTGGCAAAGCTCGGCCAGGCCCCTGGCTGAGCACCCAGCAGAGATGCTGCCATGCAGCAAAATATGTCATCCCTACCCCAACACTGTTGCCCCAGCACTGGTAAGTGGCAAAGCTGGACTGGGACAGATTTGCATCTCTGCATGTGCATACACACGCACACACAGGTGGCAACGAATCACAACCATACAAGAAACCACAGAGCAGGGGAATTTCAAGAGAGGGAAATGAGGAGACAGGAGACAGGGGTGGGGAGGGTTGGGGGCCAATAAAAAAAAGCAAAGTGGATGAATTATTTACTGCAAGAAACAATTTTGAAGTCACTTACTCTGGCTCTGTGCATCCGAAACAGAGTCTGCAGCGTTTCTCACATCTCCCTAGTGTGAAGAGTGATTTTTTATGATTGGATGCATGAGGCTGGGGTAATCTTATAAAGACTCCACCAGATTGGTTTAGTATTGATCATGTGCTGAATTTAAAGGCTTTTCACATCCATCTGCTGCTGCTCCTCAGGTGACAGCTCAGCCAGGGTCTGGGTGCTCACGGGACGCCTGTGCCCCAGCGCCACCTCTCTCAGCTGCATCTGCCACTCGGCTCAGGCACAGTGCCGTGGGGCCAAGATACCAGCTGCAGAGCCACCTGCATGGATCGGCCCCATCTCTGACACCCAGCACCTTCCCCAGGGCAGTGCCAGCTGCACCACAGGGCAGCTGCAGCCCCAGTGCAGCCTTCATGAGCCGCTGCCGGGACCATCACCTCCTACACTGAGCAAGGAGCCATCCCTGTGTGCAGGCAGGGGGGCTCTGAGCACCTGCTGCTTCCTTGGATGCTGCAGATGGAGACTACCAGAACCCTTCCCAAGCAGCCAAAGGCCCCTTCGACACTTGCGCCTGGCAGGGTGGGATCCAAGCACAGCCGCAGACGAAGGGCCCTATCACAGCCTGACCATGCCAGCAGCAGGCTGGAAGATCTGTAATCCCAGGAAAATGGGGTGACAGGAGGAGTGTACAGCGATAGGGAGCACAAGGAGGAGCAGACTAGGGAGCAGCAGAGCCTCTTGGACTCTACGGGTGAGGTCATGGGACTGCTCTCTTCTGGCCACAGGAACCCCAGGGGTGTTCCCTGCCTCCCAGGGCAACGTCCTGGCAGCAGGAGAGTTGCAGTGACTCACTCATAAATCAAAGCATGGTTTTTAAACCTGACATCTGAGAGAGAGGTCATGCACCAAGGAGCCAAACCACTCAAATGCTCATACACTCATTCCTGTGTTGCAAGTCCTGTAGCACACACTATGGGACTGCTAAACATATTGCATCAGGATGAGTTCTTTCTAATAACATGCATACTGCTAATTATTACAAAGTCATGAAAGCTGCAGTCCATGCCATCTAAAAGACAAAATGCTTTATGACATTAAAATATAAGCTTATACAGCTTTTTTCCCCAAAAAACATTACAAGTAAGGTTATGAGAAGTCTACCGATTTTCTGTAACAGGAGACAAACAGGATAGAAAAAAAATGACTCTTCCATATTTACTCAACTAAAGACCTATATTCAAATAACTCTTAGAGTAGATCACTGGCATTCTCACATAGAGTCGGTGGCTGAAAGCAAGGCCACAACAAAACAGGCCCTCTTAATCAGCTAAGGAGCAGAAATCATAGGGATATGCTTTGAAACAGCAGGAGCTTCTGCAAAATCTCCCAATAAAAATTTGAGTCAAAAAAACACATTTTGAGACATTATCAACTAGTGTGAAGTGTGGCTGAGTTGACACACAACTGCCCACAAGCTCTCCCTGGGAAGCAGCAGTTCAGACACAGGGCACTTGCCCTATGAGGGCACTACAGTGGCGAGTCTTAGATCCATGCACCAATTGGTAAAGCATCTTTTTTCTTTCTCTCTCTCTCTTTTGTCAATAGCTGCAGCTAAATATTTAACCTTTACATTGACACAATGACCTAAACTTGTTCTTCCAGCCTCATCGGCAGCAAGGCTGTCTCAGAGAGAGCAACTCACAGTTTGGAAAATATGTGGTTGTTGCACGGGGAAGCTGGCTCCGCCTGTTGCTGAGTCTGGAGCTGTGCAAGCAGCAGAGGCAATTGCTCAGTCTCCAGAGGCTTTCAGGTGGTGCAGAAAGAGTTACAGGAAGAAGCAGCAGAGTAATTGTGAGTTAATACAGTCTTGTGTTTATAATTACACTCAGAGTATTAAATTGATAGCTTGGTACCAAAGGCCAGAAGTGTCACCTCTGAACAAGATGAAATCTATGTAGCCCATGGACAGGAAAAAAGCTGCAAGATTTATAAAGGTCTCCATAAAATTAACTTTTGGATGAGAATGTGGGAAGAAAAGAGAAGATGAGAGCCCTGTTGCCAGGAAGAAGCTGCCAGGGGACATCCAGGAGAAGGCAACATTTTGGCAGTGCTGTAGCAAGAAGAGGACAAGGGTTGGACCTGCAACTCCTGGTTGAGGGCCACCCCTGAGAGTGGCTGGGGCTGGTGACTCAAACTAGGAGACACTTGTGCAGAAGGAGCATTACATGCTCTTTACAGAACAAATACAAATGTAAAGAACAGAATGTTGTTGATTCACAAATAACGAGGTTTGCTAAAGACATCAATATGCCAGGCCACGTCCTGCGAGGTGTCCCACGAGCCCTGCAGCACAGCTCACCACTGTCCAAAAAGCAAGCACCTGCATGCGTACGCTGTACTGAACTCCCCTCCATCAACATGGGGCAAGAAAGGCAAGGTACTGGAGGGGGGAAGAGGCCAGAGCACAGGGAAACTGCCTCATTTGTCATGCCAGGGCACAGTCCCCAACCAGCCCTGCCTCCACAGCCAAAGGGAGCATCACAGGCTCCTCTCCCCTCCTAGAGCTCCCCAGGCAGGCAGGGAGAGGTCACATCCAAGATCCCTTTGGGGATCCCTCCCTGTGCTTAGTGGTGGAAGCATCTCCCTTGGATTCAGCTGAGACCAGACAGGTAAGACCTAGCCCCTCTTTCCACCCTCAGCTTTCTGCACGGCTCAGTCTGTGCTGTCTGAGCAAGTGCGAGTTCCATAAAGGCAATGAGACCCTGGACATGCTCTTCTCCTCAGATCACAGACTAGGGAGCCCAAGAAACATACTGCACTGCCCAGAGCCTTGAAACAAGGAATCGAGGGGCATCCTGTTCACCTAGGAGGCCAGAAGCCTCTGACAGCACCTCTCCTCTCTCCTGCTGCACAGTCCCCTGGGTGTCCTGGGCACTCAGGGGCTGCCCCTGAGCACAGCAGAGACACTGGACACCCAGCTTACCTGGCAGCACCCTCCCAGCCTCCCAGGGGCTGAGCTTCCAGGATACACAGCAAGGCAATACATCTCTGGACAAAGGGTAATGAGTGAGGAGGGCAGGACCACTGACCACAGGGCTAGTTCAACACTCTGTTACCACTGCTGATACGAGTTGGGGTCTCAGCCCCTCCTCTGCACAGCAAGGGCAGTACTCGTGCCCTGCCACAAGCATAGTGGCACTGCAGATCTGATGGGATAACACAGTGCTCAGGGCTACATGCTTGTCCAAACTGACAGACACTGCATTGCACGGGACACACTGCTACACGTACGCACCATGGCTTGCTATAACCATGCATGCACCCAGCCACGTGCCACACTGTGCTGCAGGCTCACACACCTGGCATACCATCTCAACGCCCTATGCAAACGGAGCCATTGCCACTGCCGCCTGCAGTCTGAATGCTATGCAATTAAAGCAATGAAATGTTTATACAGGAATAAATCTGTGTTAATGAGGTGAATTCTGCTCCTGCCCTGACAGGCTCTAAAACAAGGCTGGGAACTAAAGGCAGTGCTGGGCAGGGGGGGGTGTCTAATGTGCACTGCTCCAGACAGCAGCTAGGCCTGGGAAGGGAGGTGGGGAGGGACAGGGGAGCCACTCAGGCAGGTGGATGTTTGTGCATAAGGACTACCAGGCCTTTAGTTCCTCTGGCTGTTTTCCCTTGTAGGGTGTTAGCAGGGGAGAGAGGATCACTGTCAGGGTCACTCTGGCTTTGAGGCACTTGGGCAGTTTCCTGCCCTGGGGAAGGGTCTGCACCCACAGAAAGAATGAGGAAGAGCACAAGCTATTTCAGCAACGACGCTGCCACAGACTAGGGGCACAGGGCCTTTCCACCTTGATAGCCTGTCCAAGAAAGTCCCAGACTGAGGCTAGAAGCCGGGGCCACGCAGGAGGAAATCTCCATGCAGGTCACCCTCACTCTGCTCCTCAGAAACACTGTGCTAACACCTGTTGCCTGCCTACATGTGAAACCACGGAGACACAGAGTCCAATTAGCTCAAATCCTGCTCTGGCTCCCACACAGCATCTCCCTGCTCACAGAGTGGCAGCGTTGCAGAGATAAATGGGGCATTACAATTCCAGTGGGGTCTGGCAGGCAAAGACGGGTTTGGAGCCGCCGCATCGGCCCGGAAAACGGGGGAGGCACTGGTGCGCTGTTCGCAAGCACCCCTCTCCACCTCTGCCTCATACCAGCTCTTCCCCCCCGCTTGTCCTACAGCACCACAGCCCTTGGTCACCTAAGACCGGCCAGGTGAGGTGAAAGCTGAGGATTGGGCTACAGCCAGCTGGTCTCCAGGCTGGCTTCCTACCTGGGGCCTCCACTCTTCCCAAGGGTAAAATACCTCCTGGGGACTCAACGGCATCAGTCTCTTGGCCTGCAGGGAAGGTTGAGGCAGCACCAAGCACAGAGCCATGGCCCATTTCCTTACCTCCACGACGCCTCTGGCACCATGTCGCCCGGGCTCCCCGTGCCAGCAGGACGCAAGTCGGTGCACCGCCAGCCCAGCTCCCCCAGCGCCTTGTGTGAACAACCACACCGCTGCGTGCCAGCTCTCCGGGAACCACCTGGGGCCGGAGGCAGGTTCCATCCCTGCAGAGGCAGCAGGGGAGGTGACCAAAGCAGATACTCCCCCCACAGATGAGCACAGCACAGCCACTAGCCACGGCCAACAGTGTCCCAAGGGGCGACTGCTGCTGGCCCTGCGCTTCATCCCAGCTAGGCCTGCATCCTGGAGTCTCCTGTGCCCGATGCCACCACACCCCTGCCTGCCATACTCATGCTCTTCCTTGCACCCACAGTAAATTACCTGCTTTGCATTTTGCAGCAACATCTTAACAGTATTAATTTACTGTGTTCTGTCTTTAACAAACACTATTATCATATCACCAGCCAGGATTATGCAAATCCTGGGAAAGGAATTATTTCTCTCCACAAAGTCACCTTGATTTATCAGTTTTAGCCCAAAATGAAACAGAAGTTGCTTCAGATAAATTGTTAAACATGCGACCACACCCAGCAAGCTGCAGTGGCCCCCCCAGGACAAAACTACATCCAGGCCTGGCACAGCCATGTGGGGTGGCCCCTTGTGTCTGCAGGCAACCCAGGGGCTGCTCCTGGGCCAGAGCAGAGGTGGACTTGCATATCCAGCACAGGGCCCTGGGCCAACAGCCGGGGAAACATCTCTCCCCTTACAAAATATTCCTGGGATAACTCTACAGCTCCATTCCCAGGGCACAGAGCCATGGGACAGATCCAGGGCTGTGCAAAAGCACACAGGACTAGAAACAAAACTCTCCTAAACTGCATCAAGGATTGCTCTGTGGGCATCTCTGGGCTGAACCCATCAGCTTTCCAGGCCACTTCACCAGGTTGAAACGCATCACATGTAACAAAGCTGCCATGTCCTCCCATGCAAGTGCAGATACTGCTAGGGATTGATGAGTAAATCTGCATCTCACTCCAGAAATTAGTCAGCTCTTTAATTTTTCTTTTCTTTTTCTTTTTTTTTTTTTTCTTTTTGCCCCAGAGACACGAGCTCCCCAACTCTCTGATGTGGCTAGACCTGACTGGAAGGAAGCACTTTCAGGATTAAGGGTAACTTTTTTCCACACTATCTGTCAGTAATTTATATGACTCCTTTAGCAGACACCAGCACCTTGGTCACAAGAGGACTTCTGCGCTTACTGTGGGCAGACAGCAATCCTGAGCACAGCCTAACTGTGCAAAAAGAAGCAGGCCCTTGGCAAAGGCTTTGCCCTGACAGCCAGCAATCACCTCACATGCTCCAGCTCAGTGCAAAGGGGTTATTCTGAAAGGGAGCAGTTCTGCTTCAGACACTATGCACCATGGATGGTAGCTCCATCAGAGCAGCAAAAAACTCACCCATTAATCCTAAATATTTTTGATTTTTAAGCCCAGTCTGTTGTGGCAGGTGAAGGAACATCGGGGGCAGCCAACCATGCACGCATATGCACAGGCTCAGTACACACACACAGTAAAAATGCACAAATGCAGAGCACAGGGCAGGGAGGAATTGGGCATGAGTTGCTGGGCAGTGACATGCTGTGGTTAAGAAGACCTGCTGGGTGTTGGAATAGAGGGGCTGGAATAGGGGGTCTGTGTGCCCTTCCCATCTGGTGTGCATGGCCTCCTACACCTAGTCTAGGTAATCAGGGCTGTTGTGACAAAGCTGCCACAGTTCATGCAACCTACTATGCAGACATCAACTTACTGAGGATGGGGTGCAAATATCACTGTCAGCATTAAAGCTGCACCATGAATGCAGGTACACATAAGATTAACAAAAACAAACAGGAAATTCCTCCACAAAAGTATACTGTCATGGAGAAAAGGATGAGATCAGGCACCGGTAACCTGCGGTAAAATATAGTTCAGGAAAATAGAATTATCCCCAAACCAATTGCTACAAATGCTAGAAACAAAAACCTTAGGAGAAATCCATAGCACTCTGCCTGGACACCCACAACCAGCATACCCATACACCCCAAGCTGTGGTCTGCAGTCTCCCACACTGAGGAAGAGTTGAATTTGCATTTGGATTAATCTGTTCTGGGCCAGGGAGCACCAAACTGCCCTGCTCTGCAGGGGACACCTAGGGCTGATGCAGAGCAGAGCACAGCTGCTTGATGCTCATGATGTAGAGTGTCTTGAATCATGAACAGAAGCACTGCAAGGAGGCACCAAGAGAATCACCTTGGCCATCTCTGGACACAGCCTGAGAGCTGCTGAGCCAGTGATGCCCCTAACACTGTGCCAGCCTCCGCCTAGCAAAGTGCAGCATTGACTGAGAGTTCAGGCTGTTCCTCGTCTCACAGAAAACCAGTCTCTTTCCTGCTCTAACATGCTCAACCTAGTCCTCCCTCATCCGTTCCAGCTACTGTCATGCTCCCCCCACTTTTGCCAAGTTCCCCCCACCTCCATCCCCATTTCTCATCAACAGCTCATATTTCCAGTTGTACCTTATGTCTTCTGATTATTTCACACTTCCACTCATGCTGCCCTAAACTCAGCTCTGTCCAGGCTGCCCACTGTCCTTGCAGGGTCAGAGCAAGCTTGGAAAGAGGGCCTACGTCCTCCCAGCCTTGAGAGCCTGGAGCATGAATCCTCTCAAATACGTCAGTCAGACTGGAGACTGTGCCCCATTCAGACAGGCACCCCCTTGGAGGCAACTCCTGCTCTACTGAGAATGGGGAGCATGGAAGACAGGATGCAGGGAAGGAGAGCACAAAGCTAGAGCACAGGAGAGAGGCAATGGCAGAGACAGAAACAGAGAAGGCAATTCAATTTTCAGAGGCTGTCCCACCAATTCAGCTCAGAAACACGATAAGAAACCCATTTCCAGCGATAGGCACCCTAATCCCCAGCCATCCTGCATTTCCATTTCCAAGAGGCGCTGGTTCCAACAGGGAGGCATTTTCCCATCTAGGTTTGCTAGAAGGGACAGTGCTGTATTAAATACCAATTTTCCCAGCACTACTTAACTCCTTCTGTGCCTAGTTTTGCCAATCATGCGAGCACTGAAGGGACAAGGCAGCAGAACAACTATTGCCTTGTGTCCCGGACTGGGAGAACAGAGCTGGGAGCCTCTCACAGGACCTTCCTGGGGGCTGCAGCCCCAAGTGACAGAGAAAAGGGGAATAAATGAAATGCATCAGTAGTCAGGGCAGAGCAGCTTAGATTAGGAAATTATTATTATTGCTCAAGGCAGCACTCACACACTCAACTGAGGGGCAAATGACACAGTAATGCCTACATCCACTGTTAAAACTGAGAGACAGATCCCAAAAAATTCTAAGATTGGTTTAAAAAACATTTGCCAGGAACACAGGCACACAGAGGGAAGAGGATGCAGTCCTGTAGTTATGGCCATGCCCACCACATACCCAGCATGACCCCCACACTTCTGCAGTTCCAGCATTGCTGTGCAGGATGCAGCCTTTGCCTCCAAGTGACTAGGGAGAACTGGGAGAAGAAAGGTGCAAAGGGAAGACAGGTTGGCTGAAGAGAGATCAGCATAGGAACATGTACGGTCAGCGGTAAACGACGTCACTGTCCTCAAGAGGGCAGCTCATAGCGCTGGGCAACAGCTGCAGTCTCACAGGCGTGTTGCATCCCTCATCACCTCTGGGCCAGCTTCCCCAAGAATGTCTGGTTCATATGCCCAGCAGTTACAGATCTCAGTATTAGCAATAGCTATCTTGTAAGAGCCACTTTCCTTCTAGCATGAAGTAGGACTTACCCCCACCACTTGGAAGCCATTAAGCTGCTGCATTCATTGGATGCTAACATGCTGTCTTCTTCCTCCTTCCTTTCCCCAGATGCCTGCAGCCATCCCTCAGTGCTCCCTTTCCTTCCCTTCCACCCCCTCCCCCCGTCACCCAGCCCAGCACTGCTTCTTATTTCACTGCCCTCCCTCTCTGCTGACAACCACCATTTACCTCTCTCTGTTTCCTAGCATTAAGGCTCCTGCCCGCAAAGTTAATCAAGTCCCTCAGGCAGCTGCAGGGCCTGAGGGCTCCTGATCTGCCTGGCCAGGCAGCCAGCACAGAAGCTCGGTTTGCTCTCCCCAACACCAGACAAAATTCCCCTTACAGAGGAGGAATAAACCTGGATGTTCCGATTAACTTCTTCACACCTTTCCTGACCATTGCTACAAACTGAACCAGGGAGCTCTGTTGGAAAGAGGTGCCCCAAAAGCTGTAGCTTCACAAACAGACAAAGGCAATGGTGCAAAGCTTGGGGGGCCATCAGATGCTTCATACCCCATCTCTCCTCATCCCTCTGCATTGCTCCAGCACCAACCACAACTGTCCATTCATCATCCACTAAACAAATGGAAATTTAAAGGCTCATGTGTCTAGAACACAGAAAACAATTTCCATTGCATTTTAATGGTGCTGTAATTGACTGGATCAGAAATGATGGATGGCAGCAGAAGGGGGCTGGGCTCAGTGCACAGAGGAGTGCTGATGCAGTGGGAGCAACAGGAGATGTACAGCTGAGGGAGATCCTGGGAAAGTCCCAGGACTGGTGTTGCATGGGGCTGAGGGAACAACATGATCTACAAGGACCAATTCCTTCTCACACCTTGCAACCCCACCCTGCAGTGTAGGATCTGAGGTAGAGGCTCCTGCAAGAAACATCCAGGCAAAGGACAGAGCTGCAGCACTGTGCCAGCTATGCCTGTTCTCTGTGCTCCTGGGATGCACTGTTTTGCTTTCCAAGCAGCCCTTGAAGGTGCAGCTGCAGATTCAAGGCACAATCAAGAGCTGCCCACAGTGCTTCAGCCCTGGGGGAAGAGGAGCACCTGGTGGAAAGACAGAGAATCAACATGAGCTTTACTGCTCCTCCCCTTCGTAATCTCCCAGCTCTGGAGAGTTTTGAGCTGCACTGGGCAGTAATTGAAACCAGGCTCTTTAACACAGGTGCCAATTACTGCTTGTTAATACAGGCAGCTGATAGATAAAGCAGTCTTTCAGCCCCACTAGGATGAGAAGCACAAAAGCAGAGATGGTAGGGTTACTTATGCTAGTGTAGGATGTTGTAGGACAGTTCTGTGCCTTCCTGGTGCTTCACCAAGCCCTCTTCTGGTGACACAGAGGACAGGTTCCTGCACTCAAGCCCTCTAGCTATATACACCACTGCATCTCTGACCCATCCTCACTTCTCCCCTTTTCCATGCCCAGTTTCCCCACCCTTCCCAGGGGGATGACAGCTGCCTGTTCTCCTTTTCTCTGTTCAAAGCTCCCCTTTGTTTGCGTTTGTGGGGGAGTTGTGGCAATGGGGAAAGTGGCTGATCTACAGGGAGCATGCTAATGATGGGGGGCTGGATTCCCAGTAAAAACCTGCTGCTCTTTAGTCTTTTATCCTCCAGGAACTGCTGACCTGGAGGGACCATGCCTTGGGGAAACTTCAGTGGGTAAATGACAAGAGGAATGATCCATCTGCACCAACATCAAGTAGAGGGGAAATTAGTCTTTCAGGGTAGAAAAAAAGCTGAAACCAGAGCCTGTAGTCAGGCAAATGCAAATAGAAAACACGGCACTGGGCCATACTACCAGGAAAATGCCATCTGCTCTGACTCCTAGCATCCTCCACCCTGTCGCGGAAGATACATCAGCTGAGAGATACCAGATTCAGCACAGCAGAACAAGACAGTATTTCTTAGTTGGCATCACACAGGGGCCCTAGATAACTGAATGATCACTTCAGGCCTTAAAAAAATCTATGAAACTGTGGACGTAAGCTACAGATGGCACTGCGTAAGGAAGCAACCCTGATGCCTACATCGTGTTCTCATTTGGCTGGACTGCAGCAGAGGCAACCCCAGCATCCCAGAGTCTACAAGCAACCATGGATATCACTTGGCACCTGAGGATGGATCCAGGAATGCTAGTGCCTCCCAACTTGGCCCTGCCTCTGCCTAGACCCACAACAGGCAGCACTACTACATGGGATGGCACTGAGGAAGCCCAGGATCACCCCTGGTCATAGTAACACCTTCCCTTCCCTGTGATGAGGCTGGTGCAGGGAGAGGCATCCAGAACATTTCCTTGAATCCTCTACCTCCCCGCTCCAACACACACACTCTTTCCTGCTTGCACTGTCCCTGCTGCCCATGCCTGGGCCCAGCAGACTGCTGGTGCATAACTGCCTCCCCTGGCTGCACCACTGGCTGGGGAGTGCAGCTGCAGCTCCCGATCCAAGTGTAATGGGGAAAAGCAAGGCTGCTGGACACATCAGCAAATGCAGACTTACAGCAGTGTTAGAGCTGTAATGGGAAACCACCTCACCCTGCACCTGTAGGGGTCTGAAACTCCAACCACTCAGTGAGGCATTGGCAGATTGAGGACGAATGCCTGGAAAGAGACAGGGCACACAGGCACTACATTAGCAGTAGGGTAGGGCAGAGGGCCTGCACCAAGGAAGCCAAAAAACAGTACTCCAGGGCAGGAGCTATGTTGGGTTTGCAGGATTAAATCTCCCACAAGAAACAGCTTAGAAGGAGTGAGTGCTGGGCAGAAGCTGTATCCATCTCCACAGGCCATGCACAAGACAACCAGGGTCTCAGGACCTGCAGTGTATAACCCAAAGACTGGGAGAAGTGCCTGCCTGCAGAGCTTACTAACAGTGCCAGCCTGTGTCTGCCTCATAGCCTAGACTGCCTTTAGAAGGGCATCTGTCAGGGTAATGCAGTGACAGAGCAATGCATTGGTACCTTGCAGCCAAGCCCTCCTGTTTCAATCCTGGCTCCAGTGTCATCAGCCATAACTTACAAATATCACAAGTCCCGTCCTCCAAAACCACAATACATTTTTTAAACCATGCCTGCCTTTCCGTCTTTGCTTGGGGGAATTCCAGCTTTCACGACTTCCAGGCCCAGCTTTTCACTGTAGCCTGGTTTCTAGAGTCCAGAAACTTCATTCCTGACCTACTCCAAGCTGGGCCTCTTTACAGGTACCAAACTGCAGTACCTGAGGCTTGGATGGTGTTATTGAGGAATCACGAATAGGCTGCAGTTCCTACTGCTGGAGAAGACACCCCTACAGTGTTCGTGGCAAGGCAGTAGCCTGAACCATGTAACAGTGCAGCTCAGGGCTCTACCTAGGTGCCTCAGCCTGAGAAAAGAGACAGTTTAGGGGGAGATCTCAGAGCCATCTGTCAGGACTCATCAACTTCCAGCTTCATTTGTACAGTAAATTACATCAATAAGGCAGGTGGGCCTGCCTTATGCAGGAGTCAGGGGACATACTGAAACATGAGGTTAGAAAAATTGCTGGGCTGAGACTAGGAGTGCAGCTTTTAGCACGTTCATGACGATGGCTCCAATTAGTGCAATTACAGGGCTTGGCTGCATCTTCCTGACTGTGATTTTCATTAAAAATTGCATGGTCAATTCTGCTATTTTTTCTCTGGGCAAGCAGCCAGAAGCTGGCAGCAGCCTCTGCTCCTGGCAATGCCCACAAGAAGGGCAGGGACAGACTGCTCCCCAGGGAGCAGAGTCTAACAACACAGGCCCAGCCAGGCACTCAGAAGTCTTGGCTCCTGGCAGTGACAAGATGGCCTAGGAGAGGAGAAATGTGTCCCACAGCTACCTGTCCTGTAAGAACAGCAGTCTTCACAGGAGGCTTAACGGCATTCAGCACAACTGGTCCCTCAGCAGCAAATACCATCACGAATAACACACCACTCTCCAAAGTCCCAGATGTAGCTCAGTTTTGGCTGCAGCATCTTTCTTAAAGTAAAGCAAGACAAACAGCCTCCAAGATTGTTCACAAATCTATGACTCCCCAAGCAACTCCAGGATATAGAACCTCTCAGGTTCGCGTAACTCCAGAAAAAGAAGATATCTCCATGTATTGGGTGCAGACTAGAAGCAAGAGTTCTTCAAGCATGCTTAGAGAGCAGAGACTCAAGGCTGTGGACATCAAAACCTGCATACCCCAGTAATGGGGGGAGAGGAAGAAACAGAGCCTCAGTGCAGAAGCAGGGATACAGAGATAGTGGCAAGGCTTTGCCACTGCAAAGATCATAGATGAATGTGAGCCCCCTGCAGCCCTAGGTTGAGTGGAAACCAGCCTTCCAGATGTCAGCACCCTTAGCTCCCCTTTCCCCGCTACACTAAGCACCAAACATATAGTAAAAGTTGCAGCGATCTTTAACTGAACAAGAAATGAAGCACAGCTTGAGGCAGCCCTACTGCTGGGCAGCAAGTTCCATGTTGCTGCTCTGCCTTGCTAATCCTGGGCATCACAGAGCCAGGCTGACTTTCCCACTATAAGATGGAGCTGCTGTGACACTACAGTAAGTTTATCGACCATCCTGTCTGCTAGGCAGAAAACTGGGGAGGGCTGAAGGGTTTGCAGGAACGCTTCCTCTTGCCCTCAGAAATTTCATTGTGTTGAAATTTCATCAGGAAGCCAATCATCTGTTCTTCTAGAAGGGAGAAGGGGGAAGAGAGGGAAGCAAAATCAGCACACGTGAACACCTGGTCTTACAGGCAAGAATGGAGTTTGCAGCAATGCGGCATCTCTGAGATTCATTCAACTTTGCTTCTGTTGGTTAATTAGTTCAAATACCATCAATATTAAATCACAGCCAGCATGCATCCTCTACATTGCTCATAGAAAGACAGAAGCACATGGAAGCAAGGGTACACGCACACAAAGGTATGCACATACTCATGTCTGCACATATGTGCACATATATTCTCATGCAAATGTGTACACATAACCTGCATTTATGAATGAGTCACATTTCATGATTATGGCTGCATGTCAGATTGTGTGTGCGTGTACCAGCATAGACAGGAAGGCCTGTACAGTACAAGCATAAACTTGCATATTCTTCCACACCAATATGCTACTGTGTCTGTGTTGCTGCATGCTCATGCAAGTCTCACCAGCACTATGATGCTCAAGATTCTGTGATTCTTTGAAGAGTGGTTCCGACATGTTCAGCCTTTACACTCTTCCTTCAAGAAAGGAGGATGAACTGAACTGTTCCATACAATGCTTCACTGTAGATAAACCTATTTCACCCATACTCTAAAGCAGCCCCTAACTCAGGGGCACCTCAGCAAACAGAGTCTGCATGACTAACCTGCATCACTCCTCTCAGAAGACTGCCAGTAGCAACCTGTGGCACAGACAAAAAGATCTCTTGAAGGCAAGAGACCTCACAGCCCTGCATCTGCACACAGGGCTGTGTTAACTCTGTGCATCCAGTTCCAAGACCACTATACCAGTTCAAGTCCGAAACAGTTTCATTGAAGGCAAGAGGCTGTGACCACCTCTGTACAAGGCGAAGGAGCTGCACAGCCACCCAAGGCTTATTTCCAGAGGCAAGTAGGATGCCAGTGCTACCCCCAGCTCCCACTCCCCTCTGTCAACCCCTCTGTAGTGTCTTCCTGTCTCCTCAATAGACTCTGACCCTCCTTCCTCATCCCCAGGGTCTGCACTTCACTGCTACCATCATAGGTTTATGCCTTCTCATTTTCTCTGTACTATTGCTGCAGTGCTCTCTGCTTCCTTCTCCTTCCTCCTTTGAGCCCTTCATCCTTGCTATGTGCTTGCCTCTCTATTTCTGATATTTTCAGGGATTTTTCTTGAAGTAAGGGAGGAGTGGGAGTTTTTTTTTCTTTTTTCATTAAATTTTGGGGCTTATTCAAGTAAGATGGACAGTATCCAACAGAAATGTAGTGCTGCTTCCCTTACCACTCTGCTGCACTCCCCCACAGCAGTACAGTCCCACCCCACCCATCCTGAGTTTTCCCCATAACTCTGCCATACTCCCCAGAAGCCACCCTGCATCCTAGTCCTGTTCCTGAGCAAGATGAGATTCAAGCACAGCGAAGTCAGTTTGAGGACACAGCTCCAGTTTCAGCAAAAGCAAGGATGAAGCCCATCAGCTTCATTTTTAGACCTATTTCAGAACCTGACCATAGGAAGATGCTTGTGAGATGGTCATCTAGGACCCACTCCCTTATCTTCCAAGGCTGTTGGGGAGGGGAGGCAGAGCACACACGGAGAGAAAGAACCCCACACCACATCCTAGCAGAGTAGCCTCATCTGCCATTTTCTCAGAGGGTAACAAAGTGTTTAACCCTTGCCTCCTGCTGTGGTCCCTGCCAATGCCCGCATTCTCAGTCTGCCCGCTGGGCTCACGCACTCAACTTGCTGCTTGAACTAGCAGAGCCTGCAAGATCAGGTGTGCCTAACTGCAAAAAATCAAGATCTGCCCTGAGAACTCCAGGGTAGGGCTGGAGCATCAAGACCTCTTTTCAGTGCTCTCAGGGAGCCAGAGTCCCAAGAAGAAGGCACTCAGGAGAACACCAAACCCCTCAAACTGGGGAGAAACCCCATCAGTTTCATAGTAGTTCAAGCAGCAGTACCTGAGGGGAACAAAGGAAATGGTCTTTATTTCCACGAGGAATCTTAGCCCAAGACTAGGGATCCACATTCAGTGCACAGGGAAGCTGGGCAGCCCAAAAGGGGACATGGGGATGACCATAACCAGACACTGTTACATTCCCTCACAGAAAATAGCAACAAAAACTGATTCACCAAATTGCTAATTTACATCTAGGCTAGAGGCAGCATGAAACAAATAGTAATATAATGTTACGTTGCACTAAAATTATTTACAGCATCACTGAGTTCATATCTGGGATTGAATGAGATATTGGTAGGATTCAAAGGCCCTTCAAGCACACTGTTCCTTCCTCAGCTCTACCTCTGCCTTTCCCAGGACAGCTTCCACACAGACAAGAAATACAGCCATAGCCCCTACTCATTCCTTGTGGCTAAATCAACTCTGCACGCCCAAGCCCACCTCTGTCTACCAGCACAGACCAGGACTATAGCAGCTGGGCATCCCCACACAGCCAGTGCTTCTACTTTGTCTCTACAACACTGCCTGTTGGGAAAGAATACTAAAGCAGCCAAGAACAGGGTGCTCTGTCCTGCACCCTATGGCATTCTCAACTAGAAGTCCTAATCAAACCTAATCCAACCTAATCCAAAGCCAACATAGCTGAAGCCTGGTGAAACTCTGGAGTAGAGGAGCCTTACATACATAGCAGTCAGGGTGAGAGCAAAAGCAAAGTGCAATGAGAAGCAGGAAAGAAGGTCAAAAAGTGGTAAGAGAGCATCTATCACAGATACTCTATCCCTAACTTACTGTTTCTCAGAATTTAGGGAACACAAGTGCTTCTGGAAGGCTAAGAGGTGCAATTTATAAGGTAAGTTTCCCAAAAAAGACAGTTCTGTCCAACTCTATAGCTGGAACTCCCTGCTTTAAAGTCAGTATTTGCCCATTTCTCACAGTATCAACACTGTTTCCTCATTTTCTGTCTTCACTGTACCCTCCACCTCTGCATCTCCCCTACCCAAAGCCTCAAAATTTATGATGAAAAACTGGTTCCACTTATCACAAATTACATGATTTCCCCATCTGCCATCATAGTGCTTCTGCCATTGCTCAAGGAGTGAAACAGAGCAAACAGCCACAGTGGCTGTGAGTGAACAGGAACACAACATTTGGATTTGGGACTAAGAACCAGCAATATTGGCATGGGGAGGAGGAAGGGCACATACACACTGTGCTTCCTCCCTTGAAAGCTTAGGCTCTCACAAGAAGCTGTTACAAAACAAGATAAACCCACAAACAATAGGATCCTCTCAATTTCTTTCTATGTTTCCCAGGCAACACCTAGCACTCAACAACAGTTTAGAGTGCAAAGCCCCCTCTGTTTGGTCATTTAATGGCAGGAAGATGAAGAGACTTAAGCAGAGCTTCTTACAGCTTATTGTTTGGTCACCCCAGTTAGGCACCTGCAGCAGTGACATTTACATCCAACATTACACTGTATTTAAATCCAGTCTTCCATGCTGGAGCTCTGAAAATCCAATGAAGGAGGTGCATTTCTGCTTCTAGCATACAGATCCACAGCTACCTTTGCATACACGGGTTGGAGGGCATGACAGCATCATGAAGGCAGGTGTGCATGGATCTCAGCAGGAATGCTCCAGGCTACAAAAAATCATTTGGATCCAGGACTGTTGCCCAGACAAACATGTAACTGTGGATGTTACAAGAAACCCTAGTAACTGTGGTAGAGAGGTCTCAGCAGACCTGGTCAAGTCACACAGTATCAGACAGCACTCCAAGATGAAGATCCTTGCTTCAATCAAAGGGCAGGCCATGTGTTCAGTATTTGGCCAGGCACATAGTTTAGCATTCCTGCTGAGTACTTGCTTCAGTGACCTGTGGAATGAGGTGCTGAAGAGCCAACAGCATCTATTCTCATGTATAAGCAGGTGAAGTCCTTCTTACAGCATACTGAAGCCTGACCATGAGCCTTCACCTCACACAGACCTGACTCAAGGCTAGTGTGCAAACAGATCTCCACTTGTCATACAATTCCCGATCCAGCTGTTCAAGTAAAGGCTAAAGGAACAAAGGTTCAGTGCTTAAACCATATGCAAGATGGCCTGAAGAACATGCTCCTGGCACAGCCCTCAAACCTGTCAGGGTTCAATAAGAAATTGCATTCACCAACTACACCCACAAAGGGCTTGTACCTTCCCTCTCCGTGGGGAGCATCATACTACTGTCGGGGTATGACACCTCTCTGTGAGGCATCATACCTCGTCTCAAACAAGTCCTGAGCATCCTGTGAAACAAATACCCCTTCCTACTTTCCTCTAGCAAACCTGACCAGATTTAAATCTTACGGTTTTAACATTTGGGAGCTGTTCTAGTATTTTAGAGCTGTGGCCAGCAGGAAACATGCTATTCCAAACAACCTTCTAAAAACCAATGTGCCATTTCATCTGAATGGTAGGAAGAAGCCTAACATATAACTGACAAAAAAGGACTTTTACAGCAGTAAAAAGGCCATGTACACATTTACTTAATCTCCCACAGGTACGTAGGAAGGTACCAATTCTTCAAGTTGTCCAGTAGGGTATCTGTTCCCAGATTTTCCTATTAGAATCTGATTTAGAGTCTAAATGTCCTTTAGATATATTCATTCTAACTTCTGTATCTTGGCCAGTTTTGCAGGAATGGTTCTTCACAGATAGTTCCTCATATTCTATCCTTTACAGCCAAGAAGTTTCTTATGAGATGCTTGGTACAGACAATCTAACCTTTCTACTTTCTTTTTCCCAAACATCTGCTACTGAACTTACCACCTACATCTAGAAACTAACATGGTACTTAACATAATTAATTGATACACATCCCTCCACATCAGTTAAAATATCCAGAAGCTTTAGTTGCTGGGTTTTTTTCCCTCAAAAAAAAAATCATCAAGAGTAGGTAGATTGGTAGAAACCAATCCTCAAGAACAAAGAACCCCTCCCTCCACCCCATACTGTTATATTTTAAATAAAGAAAATCATAACTTATAATCCTGGCTCTAAGTGCAAAGGCAACTGAAGTTCCTGCCCCAGCTAGCTCTCAAATTCCATCCACACACAGTAGAATGAAAAGTTAAAGGTGGAACTAAAAGGAACAGAAGTACCTCTGCTATTCAGAAACCCTCAGTGCATTCTTTCCTGGGATCCCCAAGTCCCATCACCTCTGTTCCTTAAGCCTGTGGCAGAAGAATCTACCGTACTGAATGGAAGTATTAAATACAACTGTTGGTACCTGCTGGGCTGGTGTAGCACCTTCATTTTATATATGTTGCAGCAAGAGTAAAACAGATATTTGGAGCACAGCTAGCTGTGCAGTCACGTCATTTCTTGAGCCTGGAACACAGTGCATGCTTGGTCAGAAAGAATCACATTTACACACCGTCCAACATTGGATTTGTTTGACATTGGATCTGCTTCAGTCCTGACCTTCCTGTTGAATTTTGGGGATAAATAAAGACAGAGTGCCAGGCAAAACCTTCAGGTTGGTGACAGTACTGCTATTGCCAAAAAGTCCTGCCAGAGAAAACCTTCTGAAAAAAAGGTCCCCATGGGAACAACTGAGCACTTACTGGGAACTAGGAGCAACTTCCTTCCTGCACTACTGGAGCAGAGGAAACCATGTTAGGGGGAGGGAGGAAGGAAGGGAGGGAGAAGAAAGGCAAAAAAGAATCCTGCCTTTTCTGCACACAAGCAGTCATAGCATGATCAGCTTTATGCCAGGGAAATTCCTGCAGAGAATTGCACGGGAAAAAGTAATATAAAGACTGCAAAACAGCAACTCTTCTCAGAAGCAGAGTGGATTGTAGTCTCAAGCAGAGATCCTTCCGGGGCTGCTTTCATCAATGCTCATGTAGCTACAGAGCAAAAAACCTGTCCAGCGTAGCACTGCAGACCCAGGGAAGAAGTAGAAGTACTCCAGCTTGAGCAGGATCAGGGACTCCTTGTTGTGTGCTGATCTCAGAAACAGGTGTTGAATATGGCCTGCCATGAGCTCTGCTCCTTGCACCACAAGATCCTTGCCTGGTTTTATAAGGTTGGAGGCAGACTTTTCCCCCAGTGAAGCTCAAGGAGTAATTACTTATTAATTATCAGTGAGCTCCTCATAAGGGTTTTTTAATTCATGGGCAGGAATAGGATAGAGATCCTCTGCCCAAGCTGGGTGCTAGAACAGGATTCCTTTCCAGAGCAGGCGGGTGATGCTCAATTATTCCCACAAGCAAACGGGACTACCTGTACCTCATGCTGTGATAGAATCATGAAGCAGTAGACACTTTTGTGTTTCTCTTCCCAGGTTCTTCTTATCTCTTTCTCTGAAGAAGAATAAATTTTACTGAATAAGGAAACAGATGGCTACCAAGCCTCACCAGAAACAGCTTTCCGGGGAGATGTGCAGCACTAACTGCTCATCTCAAAAGCCATTCTTAGCCCTACCTCCCCACTGAATGATAGTGCCAGTTATGTCTATATCAGAAATGCAAAGGGTGGGCACTGCTTCTTAAGGCATTTCCTCTGTCTTAAAGGAGGAACAACTCTGGAAGCAACAGACTACAAAGCTCTGCAGTTCAAAAGAAGCGCTTATATTGGCACACTCAAATTTCACCTTCAAGCACAGTATGGTACAAAACCTTGACTGAACAAAGCTATATTTTCTTTGGATTTGCAGGGATCTGAAATTCCAGTCTAAGAGCTATGCAGTAGAAAGATGCCCAAGAATGCCAAGGACAGTGGCAAGTGAAATGCAAAGAGCAGCTGCAATATTGATAAACACTGATTACTCTCAAAAATCATCACTACCCTACATGAAGTACAATATTTAGTTTTTTTACCAAAACAGATAGAACTTACACCTATCAGGAGGGCAGACAGGGTGAACCCTGCTGGAAGAATCATGAATCTTAGCTATTAGAAAATCTAGCTAGGTCAACTCTGCTGGCAGCTCTGCAAATTGGCATGAAGGAGGTCACAGAACAAGCCATTCTCAGCTCCAGGAAACATCCCACTGGATGCACAGGATCCTTAACTGTGCCAGCCTAGCCAGGAGCTCCTGGTTCAGTAGCTTTAAGTGGGGTAGTTGCACCACCTGCTGTCTGTTCCACATAAAGCTACTAGCATCTATCAGAACATGATTAAAGATGATCAGTATTGACAAGTTTTTTCTTCCTCAGAACCACAATTTTTTGCAGTATATGCTCTTGATAAAAGTCACCAAGAAAGATTCCTTGTATCTGAAATTTATGAAGTGATATTAGGAGAGGTACTCAGCCCAAACAGTCAAAATGGTTCAGGTTCTCAAACAGAACACAAGAAATTCAGTTTAATATCCAGTTCCTTAAGGAGTGAGATTTCACTGTTATCCCTTTGGAAAGCTCTCAAATTTCCTCCCTGCCTACCCCCAAAACTACAAAAGCCAACACAGAACAAAACTTCTGAAGAGGACAAAATTTTGCCAGACAGGAAAATCACCACCTTCTCAACCCTACTTGTGGCTTAGCAGGAAGCAAACAGTCACGTCATAAATTCTACACCCTTCCACTTTCCTAGTGGTATGCACTAGGAGTTTCAGCATTAAATGACCCAACCTAATCGAACAAAGTGATCAGATTCCTATAGGAAGCCACAATACTAAAAGTTTTCTTAGGGTTTGGGGTCTTAGAGATGCACAAAAGCAGACAAGTCAGTCTGTTCTCTTACTGAGCACAAATACAAGCTATGGAAGAAGATCCTCTTAATACTAGAGATCAAAGATCCTGTTCACATGCAAATATTTTATGTGCCAGGCCTCAGAAATAATTGCGAAAGCAGTAGCAGGGCCAGTGTAAACCTAAAATGTAGTAAAGTCCAGAAGAATGACCTCTACTTGCTGAAGTATATTTATACAATGTACAGACAGAAGAGAATCAGAAAACCATTTTATTAAAAAAACAAAATACAAAACACACCCATTCTCATACTTTCTGCTAAGGTTATTTCTCAAGTGTTACCTCCTGTGATGTTGCTCTCTCCCCTGGGCCTGCTGGGCCAGCAGTACTTGCATCTCCCTGTCCTTCCCCCATCATCACTCTACTATGTCCAGTTAGTCCAAAATACCAGCAGGCACTTACTTCTTGCTTTATCATCCACACAGAACACAGTTTACCACGGACAAATGCTCTTCCTCCCATTGTGGCAAGTTTTACATTTATCTGATCATCTGTTCCCGCTAAAAGAGGAGCTGCCATTTGGCAGAACTATAAGGAAAGTGTAGGAAGATATATCTACCTTCTCCCTTGGTAGCCGAAGCCTAAACAACACTAAAATGATCCCTCAACCTGCAGTTCAGACATGCTCATGCTCACTCTACAGTTCATGACCTACATTCTCACTATACAGCCTTGAGGATTCCCCAATTAGTTTTCTATAGCATTCCTCAATCTCACCACTCCTTTCTACTTCCACAGATTCAGAGCTTGTATTACAAGTTTACTCTGTGGGAGACGGGCACTGCCCATTTCATGTGCAGTCTCCACAGACCCATTCTGCAGTAGAACAGCAGAACTTTCACCAGGCCCTGGATCTCCTTTGGGAAATCATGCACAGAGACTCTTGGACCTTCCTCCTAGATAGCTGTCAGGTAGGTCCAATAAGGACACAGAGCAGTGGACTTTGTGCTTTAGGCTCAGTCAGTGTTGTTGCGCAGGTCCAACATACTCTTCCTCCTCCTCCTCCCCACATTCAGCATGTCGCAGCAGCAGTTCCAGGTCAGGGTTGGAGGTGGCGTCTTTGTGTAGCTTCAGTGCTTTTTCACCTGCATGCAGATAGTCCATTTAGTCACTAAATCACTAGAATATCCATCAAACCTGACGTTAGCAAGAAGCTGGGGGTTTAAAAGAGAATCACCTTTAGAATTGATGGCTTTGAGAATGACATGCAGGGAGATTCCTGAAAGACAGACAGCAAAGCCCAGCCAGTTCAAGAGACTGAGGTGGTCTCCCAGTACACGTGTGGCAAGAAGCAAGATGCAGATTTCCTGTGGAAAGAAAAAAAAACATGAGAGGTGGCAGGGCAGGTCCTGATGTGACAAGCATGAGATGTTTTACAGCTCTGGCCTGTATCAAGACGCCAGCCTGCTAATTTCCCTCAGTATATTCCTCAGCATGGAAAGAGTTCCAAAAACAGATTAAAGAAACGGAATGATTTGCCATACTCTAGAGTCAGGGATTTAAAGTCTTTTCACTGCAGTTTGGCTACACAGGAATCCTGTAACTTCCATGTCATGGATGACAAGTTTTGCTTGTCACCATTCAGCTCAAAAGTACATGCACTAGACTCTTCAAAGGAGTAGAGAATGTGTCATACAAGGTCAAATGAGTTACCTCAAACCAGTGGTTTGTCCTTATCCAGGTCTGAGGGTCCTTCTTTCTCACCTTTTCTCCCACAGCATCCATCAATCATGAGGCCCATGTATTTGAACCTCTCCTAAAGCCAAATAAACTCTGGGCATAATGGTATTTCTTGTAAAACAGCCATTAGCCTCTGCCCCTTGCTGTCAGGGTAGCAGAGACCACAAGGACTTTACTGCAGAGACTGCAAAGCAAAGAAGCATGCTCCTTTGAGGGGAGAACAGAAATAACAGAAGACCACTTCTAGGGCTGTAAGAAAGTCCCCATCACTCTAGGGTCATTAGAAGGCAAGTACTGTACCACCCCTAGTCTTAACACAGGAACCATGCCTTACCTTAAAAATGCCAGCAATAGAAAGGGTGAGGCTAGATGTTCTGGAAACCAAGAGGAACTCAGAAAAACCTAGCCCAAAGGCAAGAATTCCACCCAAGAACAACTTTCCTATTAGGGAGAACAGCACTCCTGCTTCATGGAAACGGAAGAGCTTCTCTGACACAGACAAAGGCAGGCCTATGGAACAAGAAAGTGAGTAGAAGATTATCTTTGCCAACACCCAGGATGCCCCACAAGAAGATAGGGGTAGACTGCTCACATTCCACTATCAGGAAGATGGTGAGTCAGTTCTTTAAGCCCTTATTTTCACAAGTAAGCTATGCTACTAGTCCTGCATACTCTTTAATATTTTGGCAATACAAAGGCTATTTTAGTCATTTTAACTCAAGGTCTCTACTTCATAAAATTTGCAGCTGCTCGCTTATCTTCATGAATCATCTCAGACAACAAATCACTGAACAATCCCCATTCCAAAAAGCTGCCCTTCTTTCAATAATTAACTCACGCACCCTCAAACACCACAAAGAGAGGGAAGAGCCCCAGGAACATAAGCGGCTGCAGATGAAACATGGTATCAATGGGATTCTGGAGCCCTGAAAGAAGAGAATCAGTAACAACAGGTAGCAACAAGCCAGGGACTGCATAGCTCCTGGAGCCTTTACAAGTACTGCTTTTAGACATATACCATATTTGTAACACCCATCCCTACAATGCTGCAGAGGCCAAGCCACTTTCATTGCCCATCAACAAACGATGTTGCCCCAAGTTTCAAATACCATTCCTTACATCGGAACTTTTGTATCTGCAGCAAGACTACCACCTCCTCATTCCCCTCCCCACCACCAGCACCATCACCCACTTCCTAACTCCCCACATACCCAGTTCAGCCTTCTGCATAAGTATCTGTGTGAGAGTCCAGCGAATACCCCCAAGGAAAGAAGCACACAGCACCAGCATGAACCCCTGTGTGTTGAACTGCGTGGACTTGTAGGTGAACATGAAGAGCCCCCCAGCGATGAGCAGAACCACCAGCACCAATGCTACCCTCTGGGTGAGAGCAAACACAAAGTCACTACAGAGACTACTAGAGCTGAACAAAGACAGATACCTCCTTTCCTTCAGATCCATCCACACATCTGCTTTCCTCTTCCATTTATATATTTCTCTGTACTGCACACTCTATTTTCCTGGGCCTGACCCTCTGCCTCCCTAAAGCATTGCATGGGACCCTTACCACTTCCTCCAGTTTGAAGAAGAGTGAAAAGAGCAAGATGAAGAGAACAGCAGATGATTTGGTCATCGTGTAGCTGTAAGGACCAAAACACACTGTCAGTCTTCTCCAATGCAGTCTTTCCCAGTAAACCACTATTAGGAAATCAACCACCCAGTTGTATGTTGCTACCAACAAACTATCAACTCCCCTGCATGCCAACCCACTAGGCCAGGTGCCCATTCAAGAAACGGACCCTGACAAACCATTTTCCAAACCACACCAGAGAAATCCCAGGGAGGATGGGATTTGTACTCACAGGGAGACAGTGACATACAGGAAGCTCCAGTTACTCAGCCCAATATCCAAGGAAGTTGACAAAGCTAAGGAAGCAAAGAAAAAATCCTGATGTTAACCTTCTTCCACAACACAAAAAACCTCTGCTACTTGACCAGGAACACAGAGAGACAAGCAGACCTAGAAAACTCCTTTCCTCAGGTGAACTTTTCTATGCCAATATGACTTAGATACTCACAGCTCTTTATATTTCTATCCTGCTCCCTGTGATTCAAGCAGGGTCTAGAACCATGCCAACAGAACATATACTATACACAAGCCCAGAAACAAGTCTTGTCCTCCCTGTGATCAAAAGCCATCACAGATTTGCAATATTTAAAGTATTTTTGAACACATCAAAGTGTGATAGCTCCTAAGTAAGAAGGCCACCTTAAGAAGTCCAAAGAGGCAAGTCTGGCAAAAAATCTCATTACAGATCCTGAATCCTGGTCCAGCTCTTGTTATAGTCTATTTTCCTTTGTACAAAGGTGACTGAATCAGGATAATATACTACCCAGAATTGTTGAGGTAAATAATGGTGTTCTGTATTCTAAGCATGAGCTTCCCCTGTTGGTCTCAGCTACTACAGTTCTACATATCATATACTGTGAACTTACATGTCATAAAGATCAAGAAACTCCCATCAGAAAAAAACTACCGAAATAATATAAATGCATGACTTAACACCAACGTTACAGAGAAGAACTATCGTGTAGAGACAACTTAGGGAAATACGCTACGATGCTCTCATTGTACACTCACACGCACATCACTGGCTCCTTCAGAAAAATATGTTCAGTTCCGCCTTTTTATGTTTTAACTAGCTTTGTCACAACCGATGCTTACAGCGCATCTAAAGCTTAAAGAGCCAGGCCCAGACCACGGCTACGGAACCGCGCGGGGCGGGTCAGCAGCCAGCGAGCGCGGCCCCGCCGCGCCTCGCCCCCGCGCCGCGGCCCGGCCCGGCCCTCCGCGCCGCCCGTACCTGTGGGCGCCGCCCGGCGGAGGTACTCGGCCCAGGAGAGCTCGGCCCGCGGCCGCCCGGTGCTGCAGCGCGCCAGGGCGCGGGCCAGCGCCGACAGCCCGAAGATGACCAGGAGATGCAGCAGGGTCATGAACAGCGGGAAGCGGAAGCTCTGCGGGAACCGACAACCGCCCGTCACCACCGGGCCGCCCGCCGCCCGCCGCCGCCCCCGCCGCCGCCCCCGCCGCCGCCGCACCTTCATGAGCCACTTGTTGTAGAAGGTGATGCCGATGGAGAAGCCGTAGTAAAGCAGCACCAGCGCCGCCGCCATCGCCGCGCGCCCCAGCGCCGCCATCGCCGCGTCCCAGCCGGCCCCAGGCTCCGCCCCGCCGGGCTTTGCCGGCCCCGCGCAGCTGCGACCCCGCCGGCCCCGGCCCCGGCCCCGCCCCGCGCCAACGTGGCCCCACCGCCCCGCTCGGACTGGCCCCGCCCAGCACAACATGGCCCCGCCGAGGGCAGCCCCGGGGCTCCCACTGCCGCCGAGCCCGCTCTCGGGCCGGGCCCCGCCGCCCGCGGCAGGAAGGGCTGCGGGCCCCGGCGCGGCAGGGGCAGGCCAGCAGCCAGGCGCAGGAAGGGCGCAGAGGCGGTGGTGCCACAGCAGTGCTATTGGTTATTATTTTAACTCATACAAAAGTCGTACAGTGATGAGACAGGCGCTCGTGCCTGGCCTCGCCGCAGGCCAGCCGTGCTGGCACGGTGAGGGCACTGCTGCAGGCGGGCAGGGACCAGTCCTGGGGCTGGCCGGGCACCTGAGCGGCGCTTGAGCCGGCAGTGCCTGCAGCAGGCCCCACGCAAGGAACAGCAGTGCCAGCGTCAGGTTGCAGGGTATGAGGCTGCTGGGTGCGACCCAGGCCACTTGGCCTGCATCACCCATAGTGATAGACAAAGTCATAGCTGCTTGGCTCTTTAGGGATAGGGGGTGGTGCTTCAGGGATCTGGATATTCTCCAAGTCCAGGAGTCTCAACTTCATTTCCATGCTCAGCAAGGTGTCCAGGTCACTCTTGGTCAGCTCACTGGACATGTCCTTCCCCAAGAGTGCATTAAGCCCATCAATCCAGATACAGTACTGTGGAAAAGAAGGATAATTTACAACTCCAGGCATAAACCATAGGTTATATTGAATCTTCCCATCCATGCAACATATAGAAACACTCCAACACAGTTCAAAAATATGTAGCATAGGTTAACTCCCTCCTACGGCGGGGGGGGGGGAGGGGAGCGGGGACGGGGACAAAACAATGCCCACAGAACTTTCCCATGGAACTTGGAAACCTAAAAACCCAGGCCTCCAGTGAAAGGGTCAGAAGTTTGTATAGTGGTGAAAAAGAGCAGAAGCAGCAAAGCAATTTTAAGCATCAGTGACTCACAGAATGGTGAAAGAGTGAAAAAACAGCTTCCTAGGAAGAAAGAAACTAACAGTTCAGAACAAGAAAAATTAGTGTAGGAATTTGTTAAAACAAAAGGATAACTAAGGAAGAGTCACAAAAAGCATCAGCAACAATTTTTAAGAAACAAACCGGTGGAAAACATCCTGGTTAAGCCTTTAATGAGAAGCAACTGATTGTCCTTAGTCTCCAAGCACACTGTTAATTGCTTTGCAATCTACTGCTCAACCACCATCTTTCTTACCTCATATTTATTAGGTGCAATGAAGTTCAAGGTCTCCTCAGGATCATATAATATCGAAAAGGCCAATTCTAACACTTCCTGAATGGAAAAGAATCCTTCACTCATTGACTGAACAAAGCATCACAATGCCCTCTGCCTACTAACCTAACAAGAGCAGCCACCTAGCTGCAGCTAAGTGCACTTTCCCAAATCAGTATTCTGAGCAGCTCTGAAGGGCCCAGCACTATGTTCATCATACCTACCAATTACAGACTAGCACTGGGAACAGTCACAGACATGAGATTTTTCTAAGCAGTCTGCATGAGAAGTTGCAGTGCAGAAGACTGTGGCTTGTTTCCACTGTCTTCCACAGGATAGTGTTAGGCATTATTTATAGCAAAAAGGAAGCAATTACCTTGTTCTGTTTCAACGCACTTTTCTCCTTCATATGTGGACAATCCTTCCCTGTGACAATAGCTTTGATGTCTGCAACTGGAACTAGAAGTGAAAGAGTGTCACAAAAAGGAAATCTTAACCAGGGACAGAACTTACTTTGTCTTTTCAAGTATTGTGCCTGTTTTTGTAGCCCCTTACTGGAGTTTTACAACATTACCAGTACACAGTTGGCTGTTATAAGAAATACCAAGCAATTGCCAAGACTCACAAACAATTTGTGCAATGACCAAAACCTGATGTTATCCCAGTCCAGGCTTCAGCCACTTCCTGTCTGGGACTGGTACTAGTAACAGCCTCTAGATGGCAGAGCAAAGAACACCACTATATGCTCACAGCAGTAATCTGGATTTACTTTTTTCCTGTAGTGATTCAAAGGTCACTTCCCCCTGAGCATTATCTTCCAGATCTCCATAGTGCAGCACCTTGTGATTCAGAGCCAGGCGACAATACCAAAATCTTTCTGGAACACATGAAAGTAGCACAAGCTGAACAAGATCATTCACATAAGGTCTTACAGCCACTGTATTATAGTCTCCCCATCCAATCTTTTCACTCCCCCAACTCCTCAGCATTGCTTCTTGTTCATGAGGAGATGGCTGTATTCTTAAAAGTGCACGCCTGCTGTTTCCCAAACTACTGGCTGGTATAGTCAGCCAAGGTAACCAGCTTCCCTTTCTAGCAACACGCCAGCTCACAGGTTAATCCACCAGGTCTGTCTTGCCTTCAGTTCTCCACACAAACTACTGCAAAAGACAGTGCCACCTCACCTTGTCTTCTGCGATTTCCAATTTTTCGAAAGCTACTCCCCTCACAGAGCCTGTTCAGGCGCTGCTGCTTTATCAGTTCTAAGATCTCAGGTTGGATTTTCTCTCTCAGCTCCCTGGCAATCAAAAATGGAAGAGTAAGCAGGAATGGGAGATAACAGCGTGAAGGCAACTGTGCCCATTAGGCACTTACACAATGGGTGGCGACTGGAAATCATCCTGGCTCATTCTCTCAGACTGGCGTAATCGCAGAATCTCAGAATAGCTCAGGCTGCGCAGTTTGCTCTTGAACTGATCCAAGGAGTTAGGTTTGGAGGGGAGAGCCCGTGTGATCTGTTCCCTCACAACTTGCATAACCTAAAGAGGTTGGACAGGGACAAAAACTAGTCACACTGTTGCTGTTCAATGGAAACACAGAATCACTGCCGAGCTCAGTAAGTGACCTCTGTGGCCAAGAATGTCAACCTACTGATGGCTTTGAAGACCTAGAAGAACAAAAAAACACAAAAAAAAAACACACAACCCACACCATACTAAAATGTTTGCCCATCCTCCTACAGCTCCAGTCAGTATTCTGTCATATCTTTTGCCCCTTACTTTTACAAAGTGAACACATGCTGTTCTGTAAAAGGTTCTGCCCAGACACCTCCTCTTTCTCTGACCTTATTAAAATCTTCAGCTGTCGCCCTCATTTCTTTCCAGGTCTTGTTCAACAGCTGGATGCAGATGGCAAACAGCTCCTCAAATGCGCGGTCATGGGTGAAAAACATGGGGTGATAGTCATTTCGACCTTCATTAGCTTCAGGAAGAAAGAGAAAGCACAGCCATCAGAGCAAATAGTGCAAGAGCTACTAAGAGTAACTAAACCCACTGCAGTGGCAAGAAGCTGATGGTGTACAGGACAGTTCAATGCTTTCTATCTTGGGAATGGCAACTATCACCAGTCTTCACCATGCAAGCCTCACCTACAGATGAACCATTTTCAGACTAATCCTCCAAATGATTGCTTGCAGCTGTTTTGTGCTTTCTTCTGGTAGTACTTCTTATTGTGGCTAAGTGTCTCAGAATGTTGCTTTGAGGCTGTTGGAGCTACTTAACTTTTCTCAAGTTCTTGACAGTTTCTAGAGTGTTTTTCATACAGTGCCTTGTTGAAGCTTTAGGAGAGGGCCTTCCACTTGCCTCAGACTTTAGGAAAAGCAAAGTTCACACAATGACACTCCTTACTTCAATATTGATACTACCAGTGGCACATTGACAGTGCAACTCCAAGCTCCTCATCCTTACAAGGCAGAAATGAGATTGAACTAAAAATGCTTGTGAATCTTAAGCAGCCTGTAAGCTAAGCAGCCTGTAAGCTACTTCAGGAAGCATCAGCCCAACAACTTGGAAAGCTAGGAGTAAGAAGTGCTACTTACGGAGCTCCCCAACTTGCAGGATTTCACAAAGCATTCTGGTAAGTTCAATGGCACTGCGCCCAAAAGGACACTCATGCTTATCTTCTCGACTGCTGTTCTCCAGAACAATCTACAGGAAGAAGATGCAACACACAGCTAGAGCTGCTGAGGTGTTAGTAGCTGCAAAAAGTAGAAGCTTCACCTACCCTGATATAGGTGTCCTGATGAAACTTGGCTAAGTAGAGCATGTTGTCCAATGCCAGCATCCCTGGAGGAGTCTGTGTAAAATCCATTGCTGGATTGATGTGATTCTGTGAAAAGAACATGCAGAAATAACCCAAACCAGTTAGTCTCAAGAAATGGTGAGAGAAGCTTTTCTGAATGAATGTCCCTCAAGCACTCCTTCACATCTATCCAAGGGGTAGATTTGATATCTGCTGACAACACTATCCAAACTTTCTGGAAGACAGGCTGATTCTGAGTTCCTCACAGAATAGTTGTGCACGATGCATAAATACCTCCAGAGAATGTGCCTAATGAGCCCTAGGATATAACCAAGTAGCAAGTTGACAATAATGTCCCCTGGAGGTTTGAAACTGAGCTATAGAAGTGTGGTGAAACAAACAGCTGCTTCAGTTCATGTTTTCCCACCATTCTGATGGAGATTCCTTAGTTTGCCTTTACATGCTCTAAAGTCAGCACTCTCTCTAGATGCATACAGTGAATCCCAGCATCTTGTAGTCCTTGGTGTACATGGCTTTGCGTTTTTCTGTTCCACTGCCAGGGACAGTATTGCTGTCAGACTCCGCATCAAATGCTATTCTTCTCAGCTCAAATATGACGTCTCGCTGTGCCTGAGGGACAGAAGGCAGGAAAACAGTAAAGTGAGCAATTGATCGGGTGATACTTTCACATAATATACAGTCCCATCTGTCCTCAGAGCTCACACAGTGAATAGACAGGTGCCAAAGGTCAGCTTAACCTTTATGTAAGAAGCAGCAATCTATTTCAAAAAGGCAAGTTTCAATACTTCGGACTGCCCCAAGTTTAGCTAAAGGTAATTTACAGGCATTCAGCTATTGCTGAAGTATTCTCACTCCACACTACAATGAATCAAAGAGCTGAGTAACAGAAACCTTAAAAAGCATCCAGTTTCCCTGCACACTGCAACAGCAAATGCATGGGACAAAAGGACTTGCCCTCCATAGAAGTGGAAGAATTAGTCTGATAGCTGGTATCACATTAGTCAAGAAAGAACATGTATTCCAGTGATCACTCACAGCCAAAAAAGCTCTACAGCATACAGTAAGATATTGATGAGAACATCTGAATCTCAAGGATGACAGTGCAAGGAGTGTTTTTGAAGCTTTATAGCACCATCTACTGCAAATTCTATGGAGCTAAGCAGCTCAGAAATCAGGCCCCTGTTCCATCAGATCTTACTCAGCTCTAATAGTGACCTGATCATTAGGGTCCATCTTGGTCATCATTCTCTCTTCCAGCAGATTAAAGGTCAGGACCTGTAGCACATATAGCTGATGCGCCATTTCTGTTTTAATTGGGCGGTTTCCTCTGATCACATGCTGCAAAAATAAAGGATAGGGAGGACTGAAGAGAATACAAATATACACGGAGATGTTAGCAGTAGGCACTACGTCAGGCAACAAGTATATCTCCGTATATGAAAATTCAGCTGTTTAACCTCCATATTCCATCAGAAGCATAATGATACACTTTATAACAGCAGGAAGAAGCATGCTGTTAAAGCACTTTTGAACAAGTAGCTCTAATTTCACCCTTGACATTTTCACTCTTCTGCAAGGGCCCTGAAGGCAGCAGGATTTACACTTTATTCAAGTAAGACCTCTGATAAGAAGACATTAGAAAGCTCTCTGTCATTTCATACTCACATTCAGAATTATAGATCTCAGGTGCTTCTGGGCAAATGCATTAGCCATTTCCTGTTGGGGATTTAGAGATGAAATCAACATGAGTGAAAAATAAACAAAATACCTACATCATGCAGAAAGGAGAAGAAGAATGAAGCCTATGAACTGGAGAGAGTGTTGGCACATGGCAAATTGCTTTTACTGCAGATGGTCTGTAGCATGGGGGTTTCACCAAAAAAGCAAGTATCAAGTTGGGATGCAAGGGTCATTTTTACCATAGCATAAGTCATGAATGACTGTCCTACAAAACAACATTAGTGTGGAGGAAAGCAACAGAACAGTCCAAGAAAACAAGAAAGCTTGGCCTAGTACTGTATATCTAATGATACTTCAGTATCAGGAGATACTGCAGTAGGGTGTTGTGTGTTGCCCAGAAAGTCTGGCAGCTGCAATAGGTTTTTGCAAAAAGTATTCCACAGCAGAAAGAGGGCCCAGCTTTCTGCACCTAGGTATACATTCAAGGTAACATAGACCAGAGTGGACAGCTCTCCCTGACCCCCTTCAAAACTCTTCCTCTGAAGTTTACAATTCCTTTGCCTCAGTTCTTAAAGAGACACTTAAAAGTCAGGTTATGGGCAATTTGCAGAAACACTTCAGGTTACAAAAATTAGTAGTAAATAATTTTCATGCTTAAAGGAAAACCTTCAGGAAAGCTTCTGGTTACTACCTTTACTGAATGACTTACCTCCCGAGATGAGGCTATTCCCCAGTCATCAAGTCATGATGACAGAAAGATTTAAGTATCAGCTGCAAGCCTTCAGCTCAGAGCAGTTGCACACGCACCTGCAAAATCTAACTTGTGCTTTCCTCATTAGGTCCTGAAGATGTGCTTTTTAAAATATAGACAATCTCATTACACCTGCTAGTAAAGCAGCAGAAGAGATAATGTCAAGATGGACTATTATCAGAAGTTTGCTGCTACAAGCAAAACCACCGAGTAAAAAAAATCTAATGGGTGATGTCATTTGGAATAAGTCCAAAAGAATTGCCAGTTTGAGATCTCTTCATATTCCTATGCTGTGTAGATTGAAAATTGGAAGCAGATGTGCAGTTTTAGACAATTGTACCCAATCAGCTGTCCAATCTGAGCCATCCAAGACTGTTCAAATTGTTCACATCAACCCTTCTCTTGACAGGTTGCATAAAGAGTATGACAAAATGCATATATTAGCTTCACTCTGAGTCCACATTATCACTCTTTTTGGTAACATACTGCTCGAGGCAGGAACTTCCTAAAACAGAAGAGTGATATACTGGCTGATAGCCAAACTGTAGTGGCTGCAAGTTCAGCAGCGTTCATGTTACATGCTATCAAAATGAGTCAGTGCTTGGGTGTAAGGTATCCAGAAAGCATCTAGATGAAGTAGGAAATGGTTTCAGAGTAACACACTGCCCTCTGAGTTATTATTGTTTACTATTATTCAAGAAAGGTATTACTGTACTAGAATAAGGCCTGCTGTTAGAATTTGTTCATGCATGCAACAAAAAATCCTTGCTCCACAGGAATTAGTCTGTACATGGGAGGAAGTACCAGGTGATGAAACAGATAAACAGCAGGAAAGACAAAGACAACTGAACAATCTTGAATAGCTTAGTAAGAAGCACGACCACACACCTCACCTAACCTACTGTCAAGAGATATATGATGTGTTGAGACTCCAGCACCGCTCACTTTGCTGCTGGACGAGATCTTGTAGATTGCATGCAAGACACGGGGGGAGTGAAAGATCCCTTGCAATTTGATTTTTGTATGAAGTTTAGTATCTTAGCCAAATTACTAACAGAGGAGTACATTCTTCCTCAACGGGATGTGTTAAAAATATCCATTAACTTTAGAAATTATGCAACATTTATTAAGACCATAGTTTCCACCTGTGCAGGGACTACATCCTCAGCAAAAATGGAGTATTCTCTGCACCACCCAAGAAATCTACAAAATGCAACAGAATCTCAGAAACAGAAGATTCCAAATCAACCTATTAACATCGCAGGTCATTTCCCTCGGAGGCAAGAAACATTCTTATGGTACAATACCCATGAAAGAGAGTTCACAGATCAGGCAGAATATATGCTGTAGCCCCAAGACTATCAGCACTAAGTTTTGTGACTGCTCTTCACAAACATCTCTGCCATTATTAAGGGCTTAGCTACATACGAAACTATCCTTAAGGCAAGTTAGATTTGTGGTCCCAACTCATGCTTTAGTAAGTTTAAAATGACCCAGACTTCTACAGATCTGGTTCCAGTTTTAAAATTAGTTCACTTGATCAGCTTTGTTGTTTCTAAAGTCTCCAAAGTTTAGGCAAGCCTTTTATGAATCATCTTTAATATCTTGCGTGCGTAAGTTATTCAGGTTTCTTCTGCTACTGAATCTTCTCTCCCTTCTCCCTTTCCCCCCCCTCCACCCCAAATCTGAGTGCATCACCATTAGTCCTCCCACCCTTTTGCATAGGCTCGTCCATTATTTGAAGCCTGTATGCATCATCTCTGGGGTACAAGGAGGCATAACTTGAGAAAAGCTATCATGCCTGCAGCTATGTGTGACCAGCCCCCGGGCTTGGGTTACTTACAGTGATGGGCAGGTCTAGCGGGTTAAGGAGCTTGTCCTGCTGGCAGAAAGCAAAAAAGGCACAAAGAGAAGCAGACAGGATTTAGCTCAGAGTCCAGAATAAAAGACACAAAGGAGGCATTAGAGAAGAAAGGCTTAACACAGCAAAGCTACACAATACAGACATACGCACATCTTGCATGTAGCTGCAATCTCTGGGATTTCCTCAGAGTATGACTGGTGTTTTATTTCTCACATTTGCCAGCAGAGACATTTCCATAGGACTCAAGAAAGGTTCTTTTTTTGTTTGGTAAGTACATACAATGCCAAGAGCACAACCCACAGCCTCCCTCTGCCTTGTACTAATCTCCCACAGAAATTCGGGAGAAGGAGAAAAGGGAGGAGAAAAGGTTGGTTGTTTTTTGTCGTTGTTTTTTCCAAAAGAATTCTGCACTGGATACAGGATTACTTTCTGTCTCCCCAGGCCTTTCATATTTCCTCCTGGGCACCTCCTCACCACAGATGTGCTGTTCCAGTACACATTATCAATTGGATTGCCTTTTTTCATCAGTGCTGCCAAACTTAAAGAGCATTTAAGCACTTGGCAAGGTCTGAGATGTGCCCTGCCCAGACAACACAGTTTCTGAGACAAAGCAAGCAGCCAACCAATAACCATTACTGAGGTTTAGTGTTGAGAAGGAAGTACAAACCTGTCTCTTGTCCTCTGGAGCCTTCAAAAAGAGGGCATTGATCAGGGCAATGGCATATGTCTGAATCTCTTGGTTTGAACTGCAGAGACAAAAATGAGAGGGAGATCAGACATAAGAACAGAAGAGAGAGTGCTGAACATTATAGCCTACTTCTTTGCCTGCACTGCAAGAACATTTACTACAGTTGTCTTGTGTTTCAATGGACACATAGGATCCAGGTAATCTACCTTGACGTCATTCAGCTCTTCAGGACAGATAAACAGCTGACAGAAATTGCTATCCAATAGCTATGTTATTCAGAGATGTGTTTTAAATGTAAAAGCATAGGACTACAAAGATGATCAGAGGGCTGGAACATCTGCACTGTGAGGAACGGCTGCGAGAGCTGGGCCTCTTCAGCCTGGGGAAGAGAAGACTGAGGGGGGATCTTATCAATGTGTATAAGTACCTGAAGGGAAGGTGTCAGGGGGACAGGGACAAACTCTTTTCAGTTGTCCCATGTGACAGGACAAGAGGCAATGGGCAAAAACTGAACCACAGGAAGTTCTGCCCGAATGTAAGGGGGAATTTCTTCACTGTGAGAGTGATGGAGCACTGGCACAGGTTGCCCAGAGAGGTTGTGGAGTCTCCTTCTCTGGAGATATTCAAGGCCCACCTGGATGTAACCCTGTCTAACATGCTCTAGGGGACCCTGCTGAGCAGAGAGGTTGGACTAGATGATCTCCAGAGGCCCCTTCCAGCCTTACTGATTCTATGATTCTATGTATTTTCAAATTGACAGATTCATGAAATTGATTTGGATCACATCACTCTTGGGGGGTGGACACTCACACTTGTAGATGAGAGATAAGCTGCCCCACGGTGATCTCTTCGGCTATCTTCTGATACAGAGTCTGACTGTTCAACACCATGCTTTCTAGGATGGCTAGGGATCGCTGGAGGATGGAGACATCTACCATAGGCTGACTCACATACCCTGCAATCTAAAACCAAATGAACCATCAGGTCAGCTGACACTGATCCAGGAAACCTTTTGTGAGTTTCCCAGAAGGGAGATGGGGCTCAGGAAGCTGGGATGAAGTCTTTAGAGCATGCTGTGCTCTCAGAGTCATCTTGCTGTCCTTGAAATCCGCATTTAAGCATAAAATGAGACAGCACCTCCTTCCTTCCTTTTCCCAGTCTCACCTGTTTGATGAAGGTTATTGAGACCATGTCCCAAGAGACAATGCCATGGTCCATGAGCTCCAAGAAGGCAGTCAAGGTGAATGCCAACATCTCACTGTAACTGAGAAAACGAAGAATGCAGTTACAAGAGATCTGCATACAGAAAAAGCTCATCCAATCCGAATAACCTGGGCAAGAGAAAAATGGCATCACCTTCTCCTAATAAAACAGACTAAAATTTGGCAGATGGGGAAGCAATAAAATATCTCCAGTTATGCAGACACTCTTATTACTTCGTAAAATCACATCTTATTTTTAATGATTACAAACATTAATTGAAAGTAGCCTTGAGTCCAGCCACCAGAGACTGACAACTATCTGGATCAGTCAAAGGAATAACAACAAAAGCTGCGATACAATATTTGTTCCTGAGCAGTGCGTAGTACCACTACTCAAACTCAACACTTTCACGGGAGGAAAAACAAAAACAAGATGCTCAGTACAGTGACATTCAGTTAAAAATAACAAAAGAAAACCTTGAAAATGAGAAAGCCTCTTACAATGATCATCTGAAAATTTAGGTCATATGCAAGTATTACATTTTAAACAATCTTTGATTTAGGCTCCAGAGTAAATTTATAATTACAAAACAAGCAAAAAATCTTTGAAAAAGGATAAAACCTCAGCACACACACAAAAAAACTCCAAACAAACATGTTCTACCATCAAAGAAAATCACGCAGAATTAAGTGTCATTCTGCAAATACAGGAACTTAGGTTCAAACAGAACTCTAGAACAGATGTACTGTGAAAAATCTAACACAGAACCAGAACAGAACAGGATAGTCTGTAAAATGCAATGAAAATATATTGCTAATTTATCAAAGCAAGAGTCTCATGTATATTACAGCAACAAATTATCAAAACTATAAAAAGGCTTTTAGTGAAGATAACAGTAATATCTGATGCAAACCATTCACTTGTTTTTTCCTGTGTTCACAATAAACATGCCTAGGAAAATTTCCAAATCAGAATTGAATTATTTTCTCCTCCTCTCTCCTTTAAGAGGGAGCAAAGTCTTCAAATCTGTCGTTTTAACATCACTGTAAGATATTTTAGAACAATTGATTAATAAGAAAAATAAATTTCCAGGACCAGATGGTATTTATCCAAGAATTCCAAAGAAACTAAAACATCCTATTGTTAAACGACTAACTGTACTGCATAGAAAGTGGCAAATATAATGCTAATTTTTAAAGAGGACACTGGGGGAAATCTGAAGTAGCACCTCTCAGAAATTCTGGCACTTGTAACCAGAAAGATATGTGAAAACTATAATAAAAAAATACTACTACTAAAAAGAAGTAGCAGTGTCTAACAGGGAAGAATTGCCACAGCTTTTATAGAGGTAAATTATGTTTCATATATATTGAAGCTCTTTGAACAAATTAATGAGGATAGGATGAGAACAATTCATACACTACTTTTAGACTTCCAGAAAGATTTTAACAAGGTGCTTCACTGATGGCTCCTAAAAAAACAAAAAAACAAAAAACAAAAACAAAAATACACTCAGCTGTTAAAGGGTAAAAGCAAAAGCCCTTTCTTGGATTAATAGCTAATTGAAAGACAAGAAATAAAACACTGTAAGTTAAATGGGCAGGATTCAAACTGACAAAAAGTAACAAGCAAATTACCTCACAACTGCACAGTAGTACTAGAAAAAGCTACTGTGAAGGATGAAAACAACGATTAACGCTCTGGAATGGCTTCCATAGAACAGAGTCTTAATGGACCATGACTCTTTAGCTTATAAGAGATATGACTAAGGGCTGATACGAGAGAGATCTATATGGTATGGAGAAGACACATAGAAAACATTTACAAATCCTCTTAACAAAATATACAGACGTAACCAAATGAATGTTAGGCAACATGTTTAAAGTAAAGGAAGTATTTTATCCATATAGCACAAGGAACTTAATTTCCACACAGTACTGTAGAGGATTAAGAAAATATAGCAAGAAATTCACATAAAAAATGCCCAAAGGTTCTTAAAACAAAGAGACACAATTTCTGGTCAGGAAACCAAAAGTTGAAAACTGCTGGAAGCTGGAGACTATAAAGTGATCCACTCCCTCCTACACTTTCCTTAGCCCTTTCCATTTAATGAGATAAACAAACCTTTGGTACGGCCCAGTATGGTAATTGTTTTCATGATACAAGTCAGAAAGTGCTGATTGCCTATATGAGAGCCAGCAACTTATGTTTACTGTTGATTGCCACATACACGCCACCAGTTCTACAGGAGTGTTTTTGTATGCAATTGCATGTGGGTTTTTCATAGTCTACCTTCTCATTTAGACCACAGATTAGTAACTCTGCTCTGAGAGATTATGAGCACAGGAAAGGTAATAAAAGTCATCTAAAATATCAAAGTAACCTTTCAACACAAATTTTACAAATGACAACTTCTTACCTTTTTCTTCTTGAGATTTAGAAGACTAGGAAGCCATTGTCTCAATTACTACGTTTGCCGTCAGGTTACTTGCAATATTAGACTCTTACTGAGGCTCTATTCCACTAGCCCAATAGCCCCGAGTGCTGGAATATAGAAAACTTACTGGGACAGAAGCTTGGTCCCACATTCCACAAGACGTGTCAACACTGTAATCCCTTCCATGTTGATGAACTCTGTAGCAAAGGTCACATCTGCTGCAAGTTTAGCAAGTTCCTTCATGGCATCCAGTCGGGCTTCCATACTGTGCGACTGAATCCTCTCCATCAGTTGGCGAGCTGCCCTAGACTGAGAAGAAACAAGGATGCTGCCTGTTACAGAATAGTTGCTCTCAGGCTGAGTTCTGCCAGCAATGGCAGCATTCTGTCAGGAGTCCTTGGACAGGCAGAGAGACCACAGTCTAGAGAGATACCAGAATCAACGGGGTAAGTAGCAGCAGTCTGCAAGACTAAGACGGACTAAAAAATTGCTACCCTAGGCAACAGCTACAGCTGACCAGTGAGTCAAATGTTATTCTACATATTAGGGTAAATGCTAATTCCATCTCAGTAAACTGAGTGGAGGTAGATATAGAAAGCTAATATGAGACCATTAAAGAAGCAGGATGTCAAAAAAAAAATCTCTTCGATACAAGGAGAACTGCAAGGTTATTTTGTGCATCCACATCACATTCCATAAGATTTCTCAGAAAGAGATCAGTGACACCCTCTCCCACCCAGATAACTTCTTCCTGTTCTGTTCACTCTCACTCCACCATCTTCAACAACAACAAAAAAATTCCTCCATTCTAAACTATGCACATGCTTGCCTAAAAAAACTTTAAGAATTTCAAAGAAGGAAGCTTCAACAAGTCTGCAGAGGACTCGCTGAGGACGCAACAGCAAGAACTCAGTCCGCTGGATCAAATTTGTCTATTTTTCTTTCTTCAATAAAGCATCAGTACCGTTGCTTTCCAATTCATGCTAACTATGCTTAAAATGAGAACGTGTCTGTCAGGTGCTTTGCAGCATGCTAACCTAGGAGATGCAATAAAGACGCAGATAGATTTATTCACAGAAAGTCCTACAAAAGGACAGAACATTAAAAGAAAATATATATGTGCCACAACTAGGAAGAAAAACAAAAGTGTGCATCTCACTGTGCAGATTAGCCCAAAACAAAGGTGAGCGTCCTACGGTTTGGGGAGAGGAAGGAAGGAAGGCTGAGAGGTAAGAAAGAGACTGTTATAGTAGGATAGGTACTGAGTAAAAAGGGATGTGAGGAAGCATTTACCGGGGAGATTGCCAGCTGCAGGATAGTTCCATTCTTGATGTCACAGCGAGTCTGAAAGAAAAACATGAATTTTAAGTTTCCAGCAAAGGGGGGGAAAAGGAATGCAGCTGCATCTACAGTGCACACCTGTATGCATGAGTAAAGAGGTTTCTACACCACACAATCGTGCGGAAGGTATTGAATCAAGCCACTGAGTTCTTGCACCCATAGGCAAGCAAAGAGAGAAGTGCAAAGGCTCCTCAGTTGAATGACACTTTTTAAAAGGCAGAGTGTTTTTGACAGGAGAGACATTGCCCCTTAGTATTGCTCCATGACACTGATCCAGAGAATCCTCCACTCTTGCTGAGAACATCAGTGAGTTTCTGCCCCTCACACTGACCTGCTCTGTGATGTACAGCTGAGGCCCATCAGCATACCGCAAGGTGTAGTATTCAGGGTTTGGCAGTGACCACCTGACAAAGGAAAAAGGATATATGAGTTTTTCTCCTCTTTTGTCTCAGTAAGGAACAGGAGCTTGATCCCAGGATGGTAGAACAAGCTAAACCTCTGCACTGGAAACTAGGGCTCCCAATAAGGAGAAAAACTTCCTCTCAGGAAGGACTTCAACCTCATCTAAGCCACACTCTGTGGAAACTCTAAGAGGCATGTACTGCAGCAGCCTGAGGGCACACATATACAAACACACTCAGAAGAGGAAGAGTAATGCAAAATCCCTGTTTTCCAGGAGATGATTTTGTTCCTGATTAAATCTCAGCCCATTACATGGCCAAAACTCAAGAGCAGGCAGCATGAATCATTGACAAGTAGCAGAAACTTTCCATAGTACCCCAATAAGACTTGTGAGGGACACAAACGTTCTCCACAAGGGTTCCCAGAGAACTAGACTCACCCATCACAGACCTCTTTGATGACAGATGCGAGAGGCCTTTTCTAGAACAGAAAGAGAGAGAGAGTCCTCAGTAACCATGTTCCTCTCAAGCAGGAAGGAATATTGCCCACTTCTGTGTTCCCCACATTCCTCTATGGGGAGAAACTTCCTCCTCCTCCATCTGGTTACCAGATCTCACCTGATCTATTTCCAGCAGCTGGGCATTGGCTCCTGGCCATTCAACAGCTACTTTTACAATGTCTGAAGGTGGTGGCATTGCTCCAGACTGCTCCAGGTCCCTTTAGGACAGCATGCACTCCCACACCTATTAAGAGAAAAGACAGTGACCAGCCCCCTGAAAACTATTTTAATTGTTACACTGCACCTACCACCAGGCTTCAAAAGGCTACACAAAACCAGTCTGATGGTTTGCTGGTCCAGCTAGATACAGATAAAACATCCAGTGTACCAGAGACCAGGCCTCATACCAAGACAGCATATTGTGAAACTGTACGCCAATCTTACCTTTTAAGGAATATTTTTTTGCGGAATTTGTACTGACAGAAGAAGGAATGTAACTCTCTAACCAACAAAGCCCCGTCTGCCACCCACTGTCCACACTCCCAGGTAAATCTGGGAGATTGACAAAAGCAAGCTTCCTAGGCTTGGCTACTATCTTTATGTAAGAAAAGGAATATACTAATCAGGTATCTCCCTCCACTAGAGACCTAATTTTTTAAAAAATTATTTTTCTCCTATGAGCTGGTGATTATTGATGCCACAATTGCATTTCTCAGATTAGGCAGAAAGCAGCAATTAGCTTTATCCCATTCCCTTCCTGTAACATCATAAATCAAAAAAACAAATATCCATGACAGCAGAAAAGTTAATTCAACATTTGCTCTGGAAGTCTACCTTTCACTCCTACATCTGCCTTAGGGCATAACCTTGCATCCAGGGTTTGGTCCCAGACAGTTGTCAGGCATGCTGGTCTGTGTTTCATTTGTCAGTAAGAGGCTGGAAAGAAATGTATTTGCTCAGCTCCATTTTAGTCCTCTCCTGGGAGGAAGAAATGTTCCTGCTCTCTCCCACAGGGCCATAACCAGTAATCATAAGGGAGATGATCCTCCCCACCAGTATTCTCAGGCACAAAGCCTTCAAGCTGCCAAAACTGAAATTTGACCAGCCACAAAGGAAGTTCTGTCCTTAAGGACTTCAATCTCCAATACACCTTGAAGGAGATATTAGGCACCCAAAGTTCAGTTCTCCCATCTTCTACAGACAATATACTTCTCCTTTCCCAGAAAGGGCCTCAGCCAGTGCAAAGCAGGGATGTTGTTTCATGATTAATATATTAGCCCAATTTCTTTGATCAGCTGAGAAAAGGATGTTGAGACAGGTTAAGACCTGAAAGAAAAGCAGCAACCTTTGGAGTTTTCATAAGGCAAGGCAAATGTCCGCTAAAAGGAAGTACAGAAGACAAAACTTCCCATGAATCACCAAAGACCAAGCAGCTACCAAGTCTATCACAAAAGATGCATGTGCATGGCCAGTATAAGATGACTATCTAGACGTGCACAGATGATCTACAGTAATGCAGCTCATGCCTATCCCCTCCTCATTCCCAGCAGAGAATGGTATTACTGCATGGATACATATGCAAACCCAGGTGTGCTAATGTTTCTCTGTTCTTGTGTATACACATACAAATGTGTGTGCAAAACCTTATCAAATTCTCATGACTTTACCTTCTCACTCTGGTTCAGGCAGCTTCCTCACCCACAATTTTCAGATACCCACTGCACAAACTGCAGCTCTCCTTTTTCTGGCTCCAAGCCTAGAAAATAGAAAGCTATGGTCTCCTGTGCAGCCTTCTGTAATAGTCACATTACAGTTACTCTTGTCTGCTGAAACTGAGAACATGGGAGTACAAGTTCAGCATTTCCTTGATGAACCTCTTGGAAACACTCAATATTATCATTGCAGCAAGCCTTGTCTCCAAGTCTCCACCAAACCAGATATTACCTCTCTCCCTTGCTGTAAAGTAATAAGCCTTTCCTTTACTAAAATAAGCATTCCATACCTTGAGAAGCTGTATTGAAGCTGCCTTGTTCAATGTACTCTATTGTCAGCATCTCTGTGATCTTTGAAGTTCCTGCAGGACAGAGGGAATCTGAATTCCAAAGCTATCTGGGGCTTCAGTCAACTCAAAAGGAAGATCAGCATTCCATCACTGGAACACCATCTTCCTCCATTCCTGTAACAGCTGGACCTGGCCCACACTACTATTTCACACCTTGAGAAGTAACTGGAGTCCATGCTTAGATCATGGCATGGCACTGTAAACCATCCTGCAAAAACATTCGTGCCCAGGGAAAGCGTCATGCTGCAACACAGCTCTATTAGTCACCTTGTATCTGGCAAACCAGATTCTTATTTTACAATATTCTGACAATGCACAGCTTTCTTCTACCCAGAGATGAATATGCTCAGTGTTCCTTCTGGCCTTCTCTTTCCTTTTTAGCCTCAATCTTAAGAGCTGCTTAAGTTTTCATAAACCCACAAAATGACACCGCTTGTGTGAAAAAATGTGCCAGTCAAGGTGAACTACCCATAACCCACTCAAATTAGGTTCAACCTTGTCAGGTTCTCAAAATAACAACATCTCCAACCTTTCAGATAAGCAGCACAATGCAAGCTCAGGTTAATGCACCAGGTAAGAGCTGGCCTCATGTACAAACAACATTTTGCTGTAGCAAGAGCAACAAACTCAAGAGAAATATTTCAGTCAGGGTGAACAGGTGTTGGGGACAATGAGAGAAAAACATAGCTATAGTGATGCCTACTATAAAGAAAAAAGACACCCACAAGTTATAATCTACCAGTTACACAAACAATACCTGACATTTCATTTCCTAATCATGGAGGGAGTACAATCAAGCCATTTCCTTCTCCAAGATTCTCTCTGGATAAAAAATTTACCACCTTCATCTTTACAACAAATAGAAAAGGCTGTCCTTCAGAAAATGTGCACCAGGTAAAAATATTCCAGCTTGGACCAAATGAAGTCACACAAAGGAAGACTGCTAAGCTGAAAGCTCAGCCAGAACAGTGTTTCAAAAAACCCTGTGCAACCCACAGAATGAGGCTGACCAACAAGCAATCAGAAAGCATGGAGTGCATGCTGTCCTGTGGAGACAGTCTCCATACCCAGTGAGTATGTATTAAACTATTGCTCTTTTTTAGCAAATATTGGTTATCACAGTTTTGAGAAACTTCTCCTGGAGTCTCTCACTCCAGGAGAAAAACATACAGGCAATTTACTCTTTGCTGGGAGAGACATGTTAATATGGAAAAAACATATTCACAAGTGGCCTCTAAATACACAGGTGCTGGTGCACACATACATACCCAGCACAATCAGCAATTGGACTGTATTCCTGTTTTCTACAGGAAAGCACCTGTCTTATTTTGTCCAAACAAAAAAAGTTAGAAATTAAGACAATAAAGCAAGTGGAACTCAGAAGTAGAATAGAAGCTTGCCCATCACTTAGGCATAGCAAAGCGCTTACAAGTTTGCCATAACTAGAAAGAAAGGAGTAGACCCAGACATATTTAGGAAACTGCAGCCCTCTGTACAGTGCTCATTATGGGGGTTAATATTGATAGCAGGCCTACCTAGACTAGTTATCCCCAGCCTTTTCACGAGGCAGTGCTCAACATCTGATACTTCTGAGGCTGAAAAGAGTCTCCTAAGCATGCTATACTGCAAATGAGAAGAGTCCTCTGATCCTAAACACCTTACTTTAATTAATGTCCAAGTACATTGTAATAAAAAGACAAGGTAGAACCAAAAAGCCGCTGAAGCAATGAACTATATAGCATCAGCCCTAAGAATTGATAGCTTATCTTCTCTCCCTTTACTTGCTGAATCAGCAAGTCTCAACTAGTATACTCATATCTAATTAACATTGACTGATTATCACTCCCTGCTTCAGTCTTTTGCAGTACAGTCACAGTTTATTTATATTACAACTTATACTGCAAGTTGCTACAAAAGTCCTCCAAATAAGCAGTATGAGTTAGAAAGAAGTTTCTACCAGAGTACAAGGGAAAAATGGTGCTTCACATGTCTCAGTGAAAATGCCCAGATTATAGGTAGAAGCCTTATGAATCTCTAACATGCCTTCTCCCTTGTGAACAACATGCATCATTTAGAGAGAGGAAGTGCATATTAAAACAAATACATTAATACTATAGAAAATTCTACAGAACTATAAAGTCCTCTGTTTCATTAATAAAAAGTGATGCAGACGTTGGCCCGCAGCTCTTGGAGTTAATGCACTCTGCCTGCAGGCTCAGGCTATGGCGTCCTTCAATATCCTTGACATTGAAAAAAAACCAAGCAGAGTCGAATTATTCTACTTTCACATCTCATTAAAAAAAGCTTTCAGTTGCATACAAACTCAGAAAATAACTCACCATGACCCATTAAACTATGTTTGCCCTGAACTTCTTCCACAAATGAACACCCAATCGTGGCTAGAAACTATGTTCCTTATTCCAGTCAGCAAACATGCACAGTAAATACACAAGTGAAAGAAACAGATCTTGAAGACCACTTCACTGGATAGCAGTACCACAGAACAGATACCACATGGTCCTACCAAAGAAGAGATTCAAATATCGAAACGAATTAACTGAACAGAAGAACACAGAGAATTAGGAACTAAAGATTCATAGAGCTAGGAAACTCATCAGGCAGCCTATGTCAAACAACCCCCTGGAAGACTTACATAGATCAGTGACTCAGCAGAAGCTTTCCAGAAGAGTAGAATAGAGACTGGACTAAAGACACAAAGGGTACTTCAGGTCAATCTCTTAACAGGGGATTGTCTGATGAAAGTGTTCTTTGAAAAGATTTCACTGTATGTCTGCAGACAAGAGAGGCAACAGATGTTAAATTTTAAATTACATGACATTTTGCAGTGAACCATAGTGATATATCTGATAAGACAACCATTTAGAAGCTCCTGGGAGGCAGCACAGAGGCTGCAATTCTGTGTAATAATCGCTATCAGTCACTTACTGGTCTCTCACAGCACATCCTTCTCAATAACAGCATGCAAGTAATTCCCAGTTTTTCACATAGAAAGAGTAGCCAAGCTGAAATCCATCAAACATGAATTCACTCTGCTTCTGCAGAACGAGGTCCTTCACACAAAGCAGTGATGTAGGGGTAGCTGCAATGCAAGAAGAAATCAGCAGAGCAGCTCATAACCCACTATTCAAAAGGCTCCTGAGAAGCAGCAAACTAAAACAATTAGAGTATTTTAAATAGAATTTGCCTATTCACAAACTCAGTCTTCTTTTCATTACAGATAGAGAGCAAAGCATGCTGCACACAGAATGAAAATGAGGAGGATGAAAGAACATTCCAAGGAAAACAAAAATATCTAGTAGAAACCTCCAATCAATCAGTGAATAGCTGCAGCTTCTGAAACCCATGGATGCAGCAAAATGTCTTAGTCCTTTCTCAACAAGTCCCCAGATGGTAGCACTATTAGAAAATGCAGTCTCCAAAACAAAAGGTGGAAAATGACATTCCTCCACTGAGCAGAATGAGAGGGCAGCAGACATCAGAGTGCTACCTGAGGGCTATGTGACAGTCTTTACCCTTGTCCCATAAACAGACAAAGAGGAACATACTTCACTACCAAAAATCAAAGAACTACTAGAACTAGATCCTCTGCTTTCTGGAATTTTATGGTCCCCTAAAGACTTTCTGTGGCTATACTCTGGCCGTAGAACACTAAAAAGTCTGAGACACTGGATTCTTCTCTTACAACTGCCAAGACAATTGGAAACAGTCTGTCTCCTAGCAAAGACAGAAATAGCTAGTAACAGGCAAAAAGAGAGAACTGCTTCTTATTATTATTAAGTCATTCAAGTAAGCTGAAAAAAGTCTGCAACCCCAGCTGGCAACACCTGAAACCTAGAACAAAAAACACTTTTGCTACTATAATTTTTTTCTATTGATAGTCTCTCTATTTATGCTGCGGGACCACTGGGTGTACAAGGGGAAGTGGCCAGCCCACTCCCCAGAAGCCGAGGCAGATGGGCAGGGCAGCCCAGGCCCCGTGACACCGCCGCGGAGCCGGCGCAGCGCAGCGGGCCTCGCACAGCCCCGGGACCTCGGCGGCAGCCCGAGCTCCGGCAGCGCCGCGGGAGGTAGAGATCAGCGGCTGAGGCCAGGCTGGAGCCTCGCAGGGGATCTGCCTCTGCCCTGGGCCCGCCAGACGAAAGGGCCGCGGAGCGCAGCAGACTCGCGGGGCGAGGCGGAGACGGCACCAGCCCTTCGGCCCAGCCCAGCCCAATCCCCCGGATCCAGGCCCGGATCTAGGCCCGCGCCTGGCTCCCCCCGGCCCCGACCTGCACTCACCCGACGCGACGCGGCGCGGCGCGGCGCGGCCCGGCCCGGCCCGGCCCGGCCCCGCCACCGGCCGCTCCCCGCTCCGGCCGCCCGCGAGCTCCAGCAGCAGCAGCAGCGGCGGCTCGCAGCCGCCGGACGCCACTCAACCGCCGCGCCGCCGATTGGCCGCCGATTGGCCGCGGCGCGCGCGTCACGCGCTCCCAGCGTGCTCCCATGGCGACCGGCGGCGCGCCCCCGCCCCCGCCCCCGGCCCCGGCCCCGCGCCGCGCCCTGCCGCGGGTCTGACCCCGGGCTCAGCCCCGCCCCCCCCCCCCCCCCCCCAAATTTGCCGTAAGGCTACAGTATAATCATTAGTCACTGTGTTGCTGCAAATGTTTTATTTCTAGCTCCCAGTTTGTTTAACGTGATTCTTCGTTCTGTTTTGTGATGTTCTTTATTTTGTGACGTTAACGTTATTTCAGGGGAAAGTGGCTGTTTGGCTTTTGTTCTGTTGAACCAAAATGCTTTGTGGTCACGGCCACAGAGCACCTCTAGCTACCCGAGTGCTGCTGCGGCCAGAGCACCTTCCCGCCTGTCATAAGTTATTCTCTTGAAGGTTAATTCATACGGAGAGTTTGTTAAATCATGTGAACAATTTATTTAAGCAGCCACAAGCAAAACAGCGCTGGGCGGCCGGGGAGTCTCAGCTCCGCCAACGGCGCGCGCCTCCCTCACACACAGTCCCCCCCCTTATAGTCTGCGTTGTAATCTCCCGGTGCGTCCCGCGCATGTGTGAGTTGCTGGGGGGGTCGTCTGAAGCTCTCTGGTGGTCGTGGAGAGGAAGGCCGTGGTCTTCTTCTGTCTCTTTATTTTGGTTTGTCTCCTTGTGAGTGATCACAGGGGTTTGCTTATCTGTTGTGTTGACTCCCTTTTGGGATGCTGTTCTGTGAGAAAATTACAGGCGCCTGCTTATCTTTTCTTTATCCTTTTACCTTCAAAACCTCTGAGCAGCTTGTTGCTTACTTCAGCTCTTCATAGTCCTGCAAGATAGCTAGGGCCCCGACACTGGTTCCACAAGGGGTCATATAAGCTTTTGTGCTTACCATAATTTATTTGTCTGACACCCTGATTGTTGTAAAACCTCCTCCTCCTCCCCCTCCATCGGCTTATTCCTCCTTCTAAACAATGAACAAATAGTTATAATTTATTACACCGCCCCGCGCCCCTGCGCAGCGATCGTCCCTCCGACCGGTCCCGGCCCGGGCACCGCGGCGCCAGCAGCTCCACCCGCGCCGGCGCTCGGCTCCTACTTGGAGCCGCAGCTGCCGAAGAGCCGCGCGAGGTCACCGCCCCGCGGCATCACCCCGCGAGGAGGCGGCGGCGGCAGCCTCACCTCGTCCAGCGCCGCTGCGCCTCAAGACCACAGCGCCCGCCCTCCGCGCGAGCAGCGGCCCGCGCCACCCATCACAGTCCGCCAATGCCGCTCCGCCGGAAGTACGTCCCACGCCGCGCCGGAAGAGGTCGTGCGCGGGAAGCGCCAAGCAGCTGCGAGCGGAAGTAGGGCTGCGCTGAGGGCACTTCCGGTGTAGGCGGCTGTGTTCGCGAGGCGAGCGGTGGCGGGAAGGAGCAGGCACTGGGAGCCGCAGCCATGGTGAGCGCAGGCGGCCCCGGCCCCGGCCCCGGCCGCGCGGAGGACCCGCTCCGCGGTGTAACGGTGGTTCTCTTCCAGACGGTGGGAAAGAGCAGTAAGATGCTGCAGCACATCGACTACCGCATGCGGTGCATCCTGCAGGACGGGCGCGTCTTCATCGGCACCTTCAAGGCCTTCGACAAGCACATGAACCTCATCCTCTGTGACTGCGACGAGTTCCGCAAGATCAAGTGAGCGCGGGGGAGCGCGGTGCGCCGAGCGGGGGCGGGGGGCGACGAGCGCGACCAGCCCTTCCCGGCCACCCAGCCCCGGGAGGCTACTGGACCTCCCCGCACCCCCATGGTGAGGCGCTCGTGCCCGGACCCCTCGGGCCTTTCACCACCTGCTCTGATTCTGTGAGGCCCATCCTGGACCAGGGGCTAGCATGCAGTATCTGGGGTGGACATCTGTTATGAGTTTTTGCAGAGATGTAGAAAAGATTTTAGCCTTATGTTTCAAAAGTCAGTAAAGCTAATGGGGAACTGTTTTGTTCCTATTTCATCTTTCCAAAATACTGTTTCACTTTTGTTTCAATTGTTGCTTAATAGCCAAAATATACTTTTAAGTGATACCAAGTTAGTTGGTATAAAAGGTAAGCATTATGGAAGAAATTTCATGGAGACAGTAGACGTTTGCTTTTGAACTTCTTTTTTGTTCTTAGTTTGGGGCATAAAGAAGCGCGGTTCTTATGGCAGGTTCTGTAGTCTGGCCAAACATTTTATTACGGGTTTGAAGAGCAGCATGATACTTTTCCTTCTGTCTTGTAATATTTTTTTTTCTCCTATTAGACCTAAGAATTCAAAACAGCCAGAGCGGGAAGAAAAACGGGTCCTTGGCCTAGTGTTGCTACGAGGAGAAAACCTGGTGTCCATGACAGTTGAAGGGCCACCTCCTAAAGATGTAAGGAGAACGAGCACAGAATAAAAAGAAAGGGAAGGGATGCCTGATAAATTTGCTCCCTTACAGGAGACTGTTACTACAGCCTTCTTCTAGACTTTCAGATGCTGTTGTGAATCTGAATCCAATGAATTTCACTGCAGGAGGTTTCATTTTGTTTGCTGTCTTGGAATCACTGGACAAAGGAGGGCTGTGGGGACCCCTAGGACCAAGAGACTTTGCTAACCATTCTTGGGGGTGGGGGTGCTGTCATTTTCAGACTGGAATTGCCCGGGTACCTCTTGCTGGAGCTGCCGGAGGACCTGGAGTTGGGAGAGCAGCTGGGAGAGGAGTACCAGCTGGTGCACCCATGCCACAAGCTCCAGCAGGATTAGCTGGCCCTGTCAGAGGAGTAGGAGGACCATCCCAGCAGGTGAGGTGCTTCAGCCAATTAAAAAGGACTTAACTGATATATTCTGGGGTGGCTTTTTCGTCTTGGTGCCAATACGATGCTAGAAGTTGATGCAATGAAACAACTGCAATCTCAGATTCTGATTTCAGCGCATTTGAGACAAATGAATGAGTTTTTTTTTTTTTGGTTGTTTTTTTTTTTTTTTTTTTTTTTTTTTTTTTTTTTTTTTTTTTTTGGTACTAGCTCCCAGTAGGAAATAAATAGCTTACATGCTGAAAGAAAAGGCTTAAATAGGACAGAATTCAAGCGGTATTAAGGAAATTGTATTATAGGTTTGTAGCATTATCTAAACTATCCTGGCCCCTGCTTAACAGACTTCTGAAGAAGTAAATCTTGCTTATTTGTTTTGTTGATGACGTAAAGCAGAGGTAATATTTCTCTGTGAACTACTTAATGGATTTTTGTTGTTTTTTTTTGTTTTTTTTTTTTTTTTTTTTGGTTTTGTTCGTAGGTGATGACACCTCAGGGCCGTGGAACAGTTGCAGCTGCTGCTGCAGCAGCCACCGCTAGCATAGCGGGAGCCCCAACTCAGTACACACCAGGACGTGGGGGTCCACCCCCACCCATGAGTAGAGGAGCACCTCCTCCAGGTAGGAAGTGGTTTACATGACTGGGACAGCAAAGGGCCCATAATATTTGGCTGGATTGGCAGTGAAAACTGATTTGGTGATCTGAGTCTGATGAAGCGTTGGTGTTAAAGGAGGACTATTCTGAAATCTGGCTTATGCCTTTAATACGGAACTGGATTTATACACAAAATCCTAGGAAACAAAGAAACGTAAAGCAAGTACCATGGTGAAGGCTTTGTTTCTTAGCAAACACAGATGCCTTCCCTGTTAAGGCTGACCTGTCTGTTAGAGGCGCAGACCATGCTCTAGCAGTTTGATACTTGTCCTTTCTTTGTCTTAAGGAATGATGGGACCTCCTCCAGGCATGAGACCACCTATGGGCCCACCTATGGGAATGCCGCCTGGCCGTGGTGCTCCTATGGGAATGCCTCCACCAGGCATGAGACCACCACCCCCAGGAATGAGAGGTGAGCAGAAGTTACTCTAAATGCCTAGAAGCTATAAGAAGCCATAATACTAAGAAAGACATAGTTGAAGCATGGTATGCTTCAGTGGCACTCTACCTGCACTAGTTGCTCGTAGATGCCTCCATGCCCCAATGACATCTCTAGGCTGCTTTGAGCATAGGGAAAAAAGCTTCCTGGTTTAGCTTTGCTTCACCTTTGTCCTCTTTCTATTCAAGCTAAATATTCAATATTCAAAACTCATTTTCTTTACTCCTAGGACCCCCTCCACCTGGCATGCGCCCACCAAGGCCATAGAATATTCTATAATGTACTTATGAACTGTGAGAAGACTGGTTAAGGGAATATACTGAGCAGTACCACCTGTCTGAACTTTGTTATGTATATTTTCTATTTACTGCCTGCAAAACTTGCCCTTTTTAATAAAGTTGGAAAACTCTAAGTGAAGTCACTGTTGTGCTGCTGTGTTTTAGGGATGCAACTGTTCCTTTTCAGTACTGCAATTCTATCACATGAAAGGGCAGGTTTAAAGGGAAAGGCTCTATTTGTATAGGCAGCTCAGAAGTTAAAGAACTAGTTCTTATTGACCCATGCCCTTTTTAAGAACTAAGGTGTATCAATGAAATTTAGCCAGTGAGAAAGAATCTGTAAGGATATGAAGACTATATATATTTTTAACTTAACATGGTTATGAAATTAGAGGTTATGAATCAGACTACTTTCCCCTGCCTTACTCTGCTTTGCATAAGTACAGTACTATTTACATTAATAGTGATCATATTCAAGCCAGCCTGTTCTTGATAACTGGAATTGCACTGCTTTTGGTTCAAGAATATATATGCCAGAATAAACAAACCTGTCATTAATTGCACACAGTACTGTAAAGCAGCCTGTATTCTGGCTGCAGGCTTGGATTCTTGCTGCATCATCTATAGCTGCTTTCATTTCAGGCAGGAGGAAGCTGTCTGCCTCTCCCTCTTTGAGATCATCTTTTCTTCCAATAGCATGGTCCTGGAGGTACATCTAAACATTGCGATTGTTGCCTCAATTTTTTTTCTCCACTTCAAAACCATACAAATCCTTTCCAGCCATGTTAAGTAATATGGATCACAACAGTACAAAGGCAAAGCACTAAATATTATCCAATTTTTGCATCAAGACAGCAACTTGCTCTAGGAATCCTATAAGATACTGGGGTGTGGGGGGGGGGGAGGGGTAACAAACAACCCTACAGTCCTTTATTGCACAGGTTGGTAAAGATGTAATTTTTACATATGAGTCTTTGCCAGAAATTTATGAACATCTCTGAGCTATTCCAGAATAAATAAAAAAAAAAGTTCAATTTCACTGAAGTTGCTACACCTCACAGTAGAAAGAAATCCAGGCCGCTGTAGAGTGTGTCTGGAATACCTGCTTGTTCAAGTTATCTGCTTGGCAAAAACGTTCTTATTTTCTCTTGTACCTGAAAGAGAAAGTTCCTGAAATCATATTCCATCACAGCTGACAGATATGAAACAGCACTGAACAGACTTTCTAGAAAACACCTCCCAATTAGAAACCTAGGAACATAGTCTTAAAGGCAGTATCCTTGACTGCCCCAAGCATCAGACCTGTGGTAGTAGGGCAAGCTGCTGCAACACGAATCAATAGCTTTTGGCAACAGCTCTTTAAATAAGCAGGGTAAAAGGAAAGAGAAAGCAGGAATAATTTTTGAATAAAGTTGAGAGCTTTACCTGTATTTAGATTTGAAGTTTCCTCCTTTCCTGCGCTGTGCCAAACCCAAGCGCTTCCGATCTTCGAATGATGGACTTTGTAAGAGAGGGGAAAAAACCAAAACACAACAGTAGAAGTACATCACTGCTGATCTAGCTCTGAGGCTCCTACTATTCACAGGGACAAAGAGTAGTAGCAGGTAGTTTCTGTTCATACGTTAGGATTCAGTATTTGCCTGGTACCGATCTAACCTCGGTCAAAATGAGTGGCTTGCTATTCCAGACATGTTCTGACAGTAGAAAGGGTTAATGAAAGCTGTTTTACCATGCCACAGGTACTTGCAAGATATTCTGCCCATGAGAAAACCAGAGGGCATGATTCTCCCTTCTCCCCATGATCAGAGAAAGCATTCCCCAGAAAATCCATTGCTATTAAGATGTATTACCCTGCACGATACTGCTTCAGGGCCTTCCTGCTTGTGTTGGTAAGCTCTTCATCAAACACAGACAGCTTTTTCCTTTGCTTAGGGCCTAACACAAAACGGAGACAACAGTGAGAACTTTGGCTGTAAGGAGGAGACCAAAGGTTATCCTGTTTACTAGAACCTAGTAGCCTTGACCACTACAACCAGTGCAACCAGCAGAAAAAAAACAATGATGTTCTGCAACAGAAGCCTGACTGGTACCAGCATCCATTCTTTGAAAGCAAGTAGTGCCTACCACTACACAAATTAGCTTATCTCACCTATATGTAACAAAGTAACTGACCTACAGCTGACTGCCTTAACTCTTCCCCTACCTGCTGGAGCTGCTGCTGGTTCCTCTTCCGGCAAGGCTCGGGCTCGCTTTGCTCGGCGATTCCTTTTTGCCATCCGCTCAGCGTACATTTGAGATTTTAAGATTTCAAACTGTGACCGCTCCTCTGGCTGGCAAACGTTAAAATGCAAGTATAAAGTGATGTAAGCTTTTGCTGAGCAGAAACTAGGACAATCCACCCCAGCATCCCACTTGTCCACAGATCTACTCACTGTCATTTGGACTTTCTTCTGGGTATCCTGCATAAATTTTTTTCTTTTCTTTTTCCCTCGTAATGCTAGGTCAAATTCCTGCAGGGCTTTAGCCACTGGACAGAAACAGAGAAAAACATGGGATAAAGAAGAATATCTTAAAACACAACAGAATCCAGTTGCTATAGAATTTAAAATAGCTAGCAGCCTCACGACTTACATTTTTCTTTTTTTCTCTCCTCACGGGTCTGGAACCAGCTTCGTTCCAAACCCTTACTCACAGTCTCCTGCTTTCCCGTCTCCAGCTGCTTCTTTGCTCTATTGATCTGAGAGATTCAGGCAAACAGTAAGTTCATGGTTGCTAAAGAAAAATCTTTCTACAGTAATTAAGTACATTAGAGCAACCTTGTTAAGCGCTCCATCCACTCCAGATCAACATCTTAACAAACAGACAAAAACCCCACACCCACTGACACACACACACCACCAAACCCACAACTCACCTGGGCTTCTGACTGCTGCATCTCACGCTCCTCACGCTCCAAGCACAGAACTGCATAGACATCTTTCTCTAGATTCTCAATCTTCTCTCGGAATTTTAGTATGACATCTGAAAAAAATCCAGCACAAATAATGTGAGAAGCAGCCCACACAACGTCCATCCCGCAATTCAGCATCTCCTGGTTATTCCAAGATGTTAGTGTCCTTCCTCTGTATCATGACATTCCCTGCCTGCCTCCCTCCTCTTTTTTACCTCAGTGGAGTGTGTACCTTGTGGAAGAGTTCTGGCTTTCACTGGTGTTTTGGCAGTTTTCACAATATCCTTTAGCATCTTACGCTCTTCCTCACCCACAAGTGAAACTGATCGACCAGCCCTGCCAGCTCTTGCTGTCCGCCCCACCCGATGCACATAGTGTTTGGTGGTGTTGGGCATGGTAAAATTGATTACCTATGAAAGAAGCAGTGTTAGCAACAAAACATTAAAGGTTCCAAAGCTCGTAACTGCAAATACTCACCGTTTTGACACCTTCAATGTCAAGTCCTCGTGCAGCCACATCTGTAGCTACCAGAATATCAATTTGCTCATCCTTAAAGCGCCTGAACAGAGATAGCAAATACGTTGGCAATTAATGCAGCAATTCGCTTCTACCCAGAAGCTGCCACCTTTGAAATTCTTTTTTTCCTATGAGTATTTGCTAAGTCTGGTAATACCTGAGAGCCTCCAGCCGCTGTGCCTGAGAGAGGTTCCCATGGAGCTCCCCAACCCGTAGACCCATCAGCCCAAGTAAGATGTGCATACGGTGAGCTTGCTTCTTGGTCTGGGTGAAAAGCATCACGTGATCAGGGAAGGTTCGTGTCAGCAGAGCTGAAAGAAAGTCTTATCAGCAGCCTGCTTCATAGTAATCTACGAGGTCCAACTTTTCCTTGCTCATCACTAACCTGATACAATGGCCTCACGGTCCCCCTCTCGGTTGGGTCGGATCCGAATAAATTCCTGCCTCAGGAAAGGGGCAACATCTGTGTTGCTGTTCACAAAAATTCGGATGGGATTTTTTAGAGAAACAGAAGCCAAATCTTTCACCTGTCAAAACAGGTAAGGAAAAATATGTACTCTCAGGTAAGAGATTTACTAGACAATTGTCTATTCCGCTTTCTGCCTGAATATGTTTCCCAGCAGCATGCCTTACCTCCTCTGTCATTGTGGCAGAGAAGAGCATTGTCTGACGGTGTTTGGAGCATAACCTGATTACTTCCTTCATCTGCTCCTCAAAGTATTCATCCAGCATCCTACACAAGCGAAATACAGCAAGGCAGCTTGAACTATTTCTAGCTAAGACTTATTACTTACGGCAATAAACATTACCCTATTCCCTGGGGAAAGGGAAGCAGAAGCTAGCACTTCATTTTTCATTACTGTTCTGCCCAACCCACCTATCTGCCTCATCCAAAATCAGCACTTCAACACTGCTGAGGTGGAAAGAGGGGCAGTTATGGAGATGATCAATCAGCCGCCCAGGAGTGGCGATAAGAATGTCTGGCCCAGAACGTAGAGCTGCTTCCTGAGTCTTCACATCAAGGCCACCTGAAAGAGCGAACACGGACCACTGACTCCCTGAGCAGGATATAATAGAATATTACATAAATACATAAACCCCAATACTCTGAGAATTGGAAAACAATTCCAAACACCACATTCACAATTAGAAATGACCAGCTTTTCTTTATCATAAGAAAAGACAGAATTGCATAATATTAAAAAATGAGAATTGAAACTATAGCACACCTACTAAAAACATGCCTGCAATAACTGTACAGCCTCCAGCTTTAAAGCACAGGATTCCAAGTGCTCTACAGCAATCTGCAGTGAGATGTATGGTTCATGTAAGCAACTTAATACTGACCTACAGCAAGGCAAGTTGTGATGTTGCTGAACTGTGCCAGCTGTTTTGTAACAGAGTGCACCTGAATACCCAGTTCTCGAGTTGGCACTAGAACCAATACTCGTGTTATTGGAGCCTGACGAGGTTTATAAATCAAGCGCTCAAGAACAGGCAGGATGAAGGCAGCTGTTTTACCTACAGAAGAAAAAGAAGAATTACCAAGCTATTGTGAACAGTTAATTCTCCATCTTTCCTACCTCCTGCTCAACTCCTACCTGTCCCAGTAGCAGCACAGGCACAAATATCCTTCCCCAGAAGGCCCACTGGGATACAAGCCTTCTGAATTGGGGTTGGTTGCTTGAAGCCAAGAGCTGTGATTGCCTACACAGGAGATAAAGCAGTTAACCTCCTTATATAAAAAAGACAAGTTTCACTCAAGATAGCATTGACATATATTGCAGATCAAAGAACAGTTTCTATAATTTTGAAATAAGAGCTCCTAGAAGGCTAACTATCATACCATCCCTATCTCACATTTCCGGTTCAGAGAGGCTGCAGAGAGAGGAATAATTTGACAGTTCTGACTGGTGGAGGAAAAGCAGTATATTATCTACAGTAACTTATGTAATAAGTAAAACGGCTAAATACCTTTAACAAAGGTCGTGAAAGATTCATGTCCTGGAATGACAAGTTATCATCATATTGAGAGGCATCTTCAAAAAAACTCTCTGCTTCCTAGAAACAGCAACAACAAAACTGGAACAACATAGGCAACAACGCAACACTTAAACAAAACCTTCGGGGCTGCTCTGTGACCCGCAGTTTGTTAACCCAAATCAAATTACTTTAGATGAAATGCTGGAGAATGATCTAGTGTCATTCTGTCCAACACTTACTACTTCTGCATTTTTCCATCTCTTCCTTTCCTTCACTTTGAGAGTATCTGCAGAAAAAGAGAAAAGCAATGGGAATTTAATAAGCACAGCTAAACACTTTACAAGATATGGTGCCTGCTCTCTTCTTCTACTTTTTGCTCTTAATGAGTCATTGATAGAGAGGTCTCAGAAAATAATATCAGACATAAAATAGAGTAAAACGTCAAGCAAATTATTTTCTCAGGGACAACTCTGAATAAAGTACTACAGCTACAATTCAGAATAAGCTTGATCAAGATCAGAAGTAGCATCACAGAGGCCTGTGAACAAGGCAACACAAATTAAGAGATTATTACTCGTTCCCACCAAGGTCTCACTGGAGACTTCTCTCCACTGAGCCAATAGTCTGTCAGATCTTTGCTTTTGTCTACCTCTCTGTGTACTGCTAATACCTGCTTTAGTGAAGATACTTTCATCATCTAATGAGTTCTGGGATTCCACATCCTCTTCTTCCTCCCCATTAAAATCTTCACTGTCTCTCACTTTGGTTTGATTATCATCAGTCTGTGCATCTTTTTCTTTCACTTTTGCATGTTTAGCTTCTTTCTCCTAGGAAGAGATATGAAATGAACAGTTTAAAAAGAATAAAAAAGAAACTTCAATCTTTTCTGAGCTTTTTTTTTTAATTATGAGCCCATTCACAAGTGCATGGGTTTATAAAAAATTAAGCATAAACAATTCTTCATTTTTCAGCAGCTCAGCAACCCATCAAGTGTGTCTGCAAACCCAATCAAGGTGATGAGCTGCAGCTTGGGCACAGGCACTCAGGATGCTTTCAGAGCCTGTACCTCTGAAAGGGGAAGCTAAGGCAAGCCAGACCCATACCAATCTTTCAGTAAGAGGAAGCACTAGGGGAATGTCCCTGACCTGGATCTTCCTTTTCTGTCTCACTTTCTCAATCTTCTCGTCCAGCGTTGTAGCTGCTCTCTAAGCAGGAAACCAGAAGAAAGGAACCATAAGAAAAGCCTGGAAGAGTGTGGGGCACAGTGGTCTGGCTCCCGGCCTCCACTCCCTGCCCCTGGTCCTCACCTTGCCACGGAGCTGGCGCAGTGCTGCTGCCCAGGTGCCCTCTCCGCCTGCCTCCACCTCACCGAAGACGAACGCGCTGCAGAAGTCCCCGCAGGGGAGGCCCCGCAGCCCAACGCGGCTCGGCCCCTACAGTGACACCCAGTGAGCAGCGGTCACGGGCCAGGCAGGCCACACTGAATCGAACAGGCCAGCCCAGCCCAGCCCCTGCAACCCAACCCGGCCTAGCCTCATGCAATGCAACCCGGGCGCGGACCCTTGCTCCCAGGACCAGGCAACCTGACTCCGCTCCTGGGTCGGCCGCACCTGCTCATCCTCAGAGTCCTCAGACTCAGGGTCCTCGGGCGCCGCATCCCCCTCCACAATAGTCCCCACGAGGCCCAGACTCTGCAGCATGACCGCCGCCAGGCGCCGGAAGTTACACCCCGGAAGTCGCGTGCCAACACGTGGTCGGAGGCATCGGCGCGTGCGCGAAGCCGCCCGGGCCAGAGGCTGGTGGGCGGGGCGATGGCGGCCCGCGAGCAGCCCCGCCCCGCCGCCCTCCCCGGGGGGGAAAGGAAACCGAAAGCAGCGGGCGCGCTCGGCTCGCGGGGCGGCGGCCGCAGGTGGGGTGCGGGCACCGCCGGAGCGCGGGAGGGGCGCGCAAGAGGCCGTATGGGGGTGTCGTCTGCGCTGGGCGCCGGCGGTCCCGGGGACGCCGGGGATCCCGCGGGTCCCGGGGCGGGGGGCGCCAGGAGTCCCAGGGCCGGGGCGGGGGGCGCTGGGGCCGGGGGTCCTGCGGGCGGGGACGCCGGGAGTCCTGCGGGGGCGCCGGGGCTCCCGGGGGTCCTGGGCCGGGGGCGCCGGGGCTGGGGTCCAGAGGGCCGGGGGTCCAGAGGGCCGCCGGTGGGGCTGTCAACCGCGGGCGCCGTGCCCTGTTCCTGAAGCGCGCCCTGGGGAGCGCGGGGCGCCGCTCGCCCGCCTCGTTCCGGGCCGAGGTCCCGGCGCCGCCCCGGCGGCCGGGGGCGGCGCGGCTGGGCGCGGCCGCGCCGGGAACTGGAAAGTGAAACTTAGGGCAGCGGTAGCTCTGGGTCGTGCCGGAGCTGTCGGAGCCGGCGGCGGAGCAGGCCCGGCCGGCGTGGAGCGGAGCCGGCGCGGGGCTTTGCCGGCGGTCGCCGCACAGAGGAGAGGGTGAGCTCCGAGCACGACGGCGCCGCTTTTCTCCTCGCCGTGCAGGTGCGGTTCGGGCCCGGAGCACAGAGCGGCGCCCTTACCCTGGGCAGCCGCGGGAGCCTGGTGGAGGCAGCACCGGGGCCCCAGCGATGGACAGCGCCGGGCAGGAGCCTCGTTCTTGGCAGCCCCGAACTGGTGAAAGAGGTGAGAGCTGCGTGGTTAATACAGGGCAGTGGGTCACAGAAGAGCTGGGGAATGATGTGCTACAGTGTGACTCATTCTTTCCTCACTTGGGTACATGCAGTAATAATTACCTCTGAAGTATAAATTCTTGCATTTCCTTATTTGCCCCCTCCAGGTTCTGGTTGGGGCCTTTAGAGTGATGATGCATTGCAACAATCTCTTTGCTAATTTATTCTGCTAGTGTCCAATGCTGCTCTGAGTATCCAGTTGAGGGCTTGATAAAGACTATATAGTGTATGCCTTCTGATACTGTAAGGGGTCTGGCATTGTCCAGAAGGTCTGTGTTTTACCTGTGCTACTTGAAGAAAGTCTGAGCCAGCAGCTGCTACTTTTTGATTACTTGAAGGATAGCTAATTCTGGAGGAAATCTTGCCCAGTGTAGGAAAATTCTCTGGTCTTCTTTAATTCTGCTTTCTGGCCTGTGAAAAAGGTGTTATTTTCTTAGTGTCATCAAGACTTAACAGCATAAGGGAACTCTAGACATGGCCTCCCCTCCTTGGTCAGAAAGAGTACCAAGGAAACACCAATATAAAGGCCTGGGGAAATAATATTTATTTTTTTCCTCCTCCTCTTTTTGGTTTTCTTTTTGGTTTTCTATGATGCAAGATGTCAAAAATATGCTGACTGCTAGGCCAAAACACTTAGCTCTTATATTGAGAGGTAAGTTAATATTGTTCACTGTAATTAAGTAGTATCTCCATATCTTTTCTTTGTAGGGCGTGCTGATCATCGCTTTACGCAAACTGGCAGGAATCAAGTAAATAATGGGTCAGGCCATGCTCACAGGAGAATAGCTCAGGCTGGGGAAAACCCCCATGCAGATAACTACCCTTTTCTACCTGGGCAAGGAGAGGAGAGCTTTGGTGGTACAGGACGGTTCTTCAGTCACGGAAGAAGAAACCAAGGTGGACAGGCCAACAGTGGATCCACAGGACATTGGAATGAACAGGAGAATGAGGGAAGGGGAAGGAAGCATCAAGGTGGACAAGCACATGAGAGAGCCAGAGGGCCCTGGAATGAGCAAGTAAATGAAGGTAGAGTGAAGAGGTATCTGGCCGGACAAGCATTTGAGAGAGCCAGAGGATCCTGGAACGAGCAAGTAAATGAAGGTAGAGTGAAGAGGTATCTGGCTGGACAAGCACATGAGAGACCCAGAGGGCCCTGGAACAAGCAAGAAAATGAGGATAGGCAAAGGAAGCATCAGAGTGGACAAGCCCGTGATGGAGCTAGAGGGCTGAGGAATGGGCAGGAAAACGAAGGTAGAGGAAGGAGGATGCAACCTGGAGAGAATCCTCATTTCTACCAGAACCCTACCCCAGGTGGTGCCCAGCTTGGTGAGCAGCCTCAGCAAACCAAAAGGATTGGCTACAAATTTCTAGAAAGTCTCCTCCAGAAAGACCCTTCTGAAGTTGTCATCACACTTGCTTCCAGTCTGGGTCTGAAGGAACTTCTTTCCCAAACATCTATGAAACCTACTTTTCTTCAGCTCATCTGTCAGGTACTTCGAAAAGCATGCAGTTCCCGAATGGATCGTCAAAGTGTCCAGCAGCTTCTTGGAGTGGTGAAAGAGTCCAACTTTCTCAAGGTCTGTTTGCCACAGTATGTGTCTGACATGACAACTGAGGCAGTCCCTGCTGTACGACATCAATACCCTGAGCATATTGGTAACATCATCTCACTTCTTCAGGACTTGATCAGCATTTTCCCAGCCAGCTCTGTACAGAAAATCTCTGTTCTCTTGACAGTCTTGCCAGCATCCATAAATGCCCTGCGAGCTTCTGGTGTGGACATCACAGAAGAAATGGAGAAGAATCTAAACAAAGTCCAGATGCTTGTGCAGTACCTGCAGGAGAAGAGACGTGAAGGCACATTGAGGGCAGACAACTATACCCTTATGCAGCCTCAGGCTGATGGTCAGGAAGAAACCTATCGTACAATGACCATTTATCCAACATATAATGAGCTGCATCATGATGAGAAACCCTTTTTACGCCCCAATATTGTTTCTGGAAGATATGAGAGCACCAGCATTTATCTTGATACTCATTTCCGGCTTCTGAGAGAAGACTTTGTAAGGCCTTTAAGGGAAGGTATCCTGGAGCTTTTGCAGAGCTTTGAGGACAAGGGTTTGAGGAAGAAAAAATTTGATGACATCAGGATCTACTTTGACACACGTATTATTACCCCCCTCTGCTCCTCATCTGGTATTGTTTACAAGGTCCAGTTTGACATAAAGCCATTGAAGTTTGTACGATGGCAGAATTCCAAACGGTTGCTGTATGGATCCCTGGTCTGCATGTCCAAAGATCACTTTGAAACATGTCTGTTTGCTACTGTCTCAAATCGTGATAGTGCAGATTTGGCCCAGGGGATTGTGCAGCTATGTTTTAATGCACAAAGCCAGGCACTGTTGGCAGAGGTTCAGCCCTCAGACTCCTTCCTTATGGTAGAGACAACTGCCTACTTTGAAGCCTATCGGCATGTATTGGAAGGGTTACAGGAAATCCGTGAAGAAGATATTCCATTCCAGAAGTACATTGTGGAATGCGATGCATGTGTGAAGGAGCCAACATACCTGACGGTGAGCACTACCTACAACTTTGCACCTTTGATGGAAGACCCTCCAACAGATGAAGAGATGCACCCTGATGGCTTGAGAAGGCAGAATATCAACGTTCTAGATTCCAACCACTGGCCTTCCATGGAAACTTTGAGGTTAGATGAATCTCAGATGCAGGCACTGAGTCTTGCACTCACAAAGGAGCTGGCAATTATCCAAGGACCTCCTGGGACTGGTGAGAAACATTTGTTTTAGATCTCTTATCATTTAAGAAATTCTACTTGACTCCCCCAGTTATGAAGACTAACTCTGAGAAAGTCAGCTGTAGTGTCTCCAGACTTGTGCCTAGTGGATGCCTGAGCAGTCCAAATAGAGAGAGCTGTGGGAAAGAAGGTTAAAATATGTTCAAATACCCAAATATACCTCTAAGTCAGATATCACCAACCTAGTTGCTTGTAGACCCTGGGCCAGGTTTTGGGGTGAAAAAGTTTTCAACTGCCTTAGATACCATGGTATCTCCAGCTGAGCAACTGCTCTGTTAGTCTTTGTAGCATGTTAGAACATTGGGAGTGTTCAGCTCTGGTCTTCTAAGTCTGCAAAGCATTGCAATGGTGATTGCAGGCATGTGTAAATCCTCTCACAGTTGTGGGGAAGGTGGATGAATTTTAACTATTCTAAGTGGTACTTGAACTCAGCAAGTATTCACTGCTTTTACTCTTCTAGTATCTGAATGTTTTATGTACAGCTGACTCTCAAACAGGGAGCCAGCATCTAACCCTAGTTTATTAACCAAAAGGCAGCATTTTTACTGAACACAACTTGCTCAGTTACAGCCCAGAAAGGATAGCAGCAGTTACATGCTACTTTGTTTACGTATTGTAACCTAGCTACCTCCGGGATAAGATCTTGGCACAGGTGAGATTTGCAAGGAAGCTTTGTATCTTGTTTTGATTCCTATGTTTCAAGGCACCCTGTAGAGGGTGGATTATCCTTTTCTGATTCTGAGCTTGTTTCGCAGGGAAGACCTATGTGGGTTTGAAGATTGTTCAGGCTCTCTTGACTAATGAGCATGTGTGGCAAAGCACTGTCCAGAAATCTCCCATCCTTGTAGTATGTTACACTAACCATGCACTGGATCAGTTCTTAGAAGGTAAGAGTGTCTGATGGGGGGGGGGGGGAGACACAGAAATTATTGTATTTGCTCTTTGTTCTAACTGTCCCACTTCTGAGCATGACAGTTTGCCCTTATGGCTTTTACTACTGACTCCATCCTCACTGTCGCACAATAAGAAAGCTTCTGTCAGATCAATCCTGTTTAGAGTTTGTAGTCAAATGCTATTCTCCCTACCCCTTGACCCACTCTAGAAAACAGAGTTTGGTTCTTCAGCACTAATATTTCTGTTTGATTCCAGGAATATACACATTCCAAAAAAATGGGATGGTGCGTGTTGGGGGAAGAAGCAGCAGCGAGGTCCTGAAACAATTCACCTTGAGGGAGCTGAGGAAGAAGTGTGAATTCCGACGCAACTTGCCACTGCATCTTCGCAGGGCCTATGTGAATGTACGTGCAGTTTGCCAGAGACCACAGGGAACTGGGTTGCCTGTGCATTGGAGTGGCTGATTAAACTTCCTCCTCCAGACATGCTCTTTCACCTTGTCTTACACTGAAATCAACCTCTTAACCCTTCTGTCCTTGTTTCTTGTCCTGCTGTTTCTGAACTTTGTTCATCTGAGTGTGATGATGCCTGTCTTCTCTTTGTTACGAGTAGATATCCAGTCAGATGAAACTGGCTGAGCAGAAGCTCCACGAAGGAGCAAAGCACTTAGAGTGCACTACATATGGAGTGCTGCATGAGCGCCACTTGGAAGCATGCATTGCCCCCCAGCACTGGGACAGTCTGATGAACAGTCTGGTAAGAAAGGTCTCCTCCTTCTGAGTCAAGTAGTCCCAGTGTCTGTTTGCTGTAATCCTATGCCATTCTTGCAGATCAGACTGAGGTTCCCAAGTACACTTTCTTCAGCTTTGCTCAGCTACTAGGAAAGAGAGGGAGTGAATGGCAAGCCATGCCAATTAATTATAGTCTCTAAAAGGATTTTTTTTTTTTTGCAGGGCAGATGGAGGAGGGAGCATTGTTTCTTTTGGTTTTTGGTCAGAGCTTTAAATTTTGCTTCTTTACACTGATAAAGATAATTTCAAATTAGTGCAGTTTAAAAATACAAGAGACTAAAAGAAAGCCCCTTAAATTGAAGGGAAAGGGGGATGCTGTTCCTGAAGATCTAAGCCTGCCCAGGCTTTCTAGCTCTGGATGTCATGCAGGGCACTTGTCCTAATTGTATGCTGCTGCAGATTGTTGCTTTGACATTATTCTAAGACTATGAACTGCAATAGGTCTGGCTGATTTATCTTCCTTTATGCTAGGATGAGGAAGAGTTTTACTGCAGTGGTTCACAACACTCAATGATTCTGGAGTGGCTGGGCCTTGGTGTAACTGTCTTCACCCAGAGTGCTGCAGAGAATGTAGGGGCTGAGAATCCAGGTAAGAAACTCATCCTCTATCTGCCCAAGCAATGCATGCATGCTAAAGAAAAGACACTGCTACTTAACAAATGCTGAAAGCTGCACGATACTGTAAGGTAGTGGAAAGAAGATTAACCTTAATTTCCACGTGGTGATCTGACTGCTGCATTGTGATTCTGCCAGACTTGGCTGCAGCTGCCTGCATGTAACTAGTGACTTTCACAGGTGGTCAGCAGGAAAGAGAAGAGGAGCACGAAGCTGAAGCAGAAGAGGAGCTGCTGGAAATCTCAGAGGAGGCTGACCTGATTCAAGCTGACAGAGTGATTGAGGATGAGGAGGCAGCAAAGCCTCGAAGAAGGAAGGAAGAAGAGCATAGGGCTGTTCATGAACTGGCCAGTGTGCTGCTGGCTATGAAACTGGAGAACCAGGAAGAAGGAACAGCTCAACCACAGCAGAAGGCTATGCAGTGGGAGGTAACAGTATGCAGTAGCATACCCTGGCTCTGCTTGAGTTTGGAAGGAATAACACGAGGATGCCAATATAGAAGGAACTTGGTGCTATAACTTGTTTGGGGCTTGGTTCTGTAGGTAACTGCTGCTCAGAAGAAGAAAATGAAACAGAAGATGAAGGTTGAGCTTCGTAAACTGAGTGCAATGACAGTGTTGGAGGCCAAGACTATTCAGGATGTGTGGCAACTTGACCTGAGCTCCCGCTGGAGGCTTTACAGGTAACAAAACAGTTTTACAGAGTCTGTAAGGCAAATGTGTCCTAGGACTGTTTCAGTTTGCAATTTCCTGTCAATTTGAGGTGTTTCTACCCATATCTGCACGGTTCATTATTTGAACATGGTTCTCTCTGCAAGATATCTCACTTGTCCTATATTGGCAGGATAGTGCTGTCATCTCTGCTGTGTGGGTTGGGGATGGAGTATAGGTGGTCTTCCTGCCTTGCTTAGAAGGCGCACAGGAAGTTTTGAACTGACTCTGCTCAAAACTTGCAGATCAGTGCCCTGCTCCCCTTGTGTGTGTTAATGGTGCTTCCTTCTCAGGCACTGGCTGCAGATGTATCAGGGCTTTATTCGACGGAGGATTCTGCAGTATGAACAGCAGTACCAGGCAGCAGCAGAGAGGCTGGCAGAACTGAGGCTGCAGGAAGATCTCTGCATTCTCAAAGAGGCTCAAGTTGTGGGGATGACAACTACAGGTACATGGCAGTTGGGGAACAAACCAGTATCCTACTGTATCCAGCGATGGTAAAAAGGACCTTGTTGCCAAAGGATTAGTATCCAGCGCTGCTTAACAGCCTGGGCCAGACTCCACATTAATCTGTGCACCTAACGTTTCACTCCATTTGCAAGTGTGGCTATCGCAGACAAGCTGTCAGTGAGCTGCGTAAGCAGTTTCTGTTCTTGATTCACTGCTCGTGTCTAAGTTAAACACAGTTGATACCTGCACTGCTATCTCCACATCACCTTTTGGTGAATGCGGGTTGCATAAGTCTTGTAATCTGAAACCCAAAATTGTGTCTCCAAAGATTATTTGTTTTTTGATCAGTGTGTTGAACAGGTGTCCTCTGTTTGAAGAGAAGGTTAGGAAAAGGACAAGGCATAGGACTCCAGTCCCACATGCCTTCCTCAATACCTCTCCATATAGAAGCTGTTCTTGCTATTGCTCTGCTTCAAAGCCCAAAAGGATGAGACTTTGATTGTGGAATCTTGGGAAGACCCTTAGTCACTTTCAGGACATAATGTTGTGGAACTCCCCATCCTGAAAACTCTTACTAAGTCATTATGTTCTGCTAAAGCTTATCTTTTCTTCTTGCTCAGGTGCTGCCAAATACCGTCAGATCTTGCAAAAAGTGGCACCACGAATTGTAATTGTAGAAGAAGCAGCAGAAGTGCTGGAGGCTCACACCATTACTACTCTGAGTAAAGCTTGCCAGCATCTCATCCTCATTGGTGATCACCAGCAGGTAATGCCTGTGCCTTTTCACCAAACACCAAATGTGAAAGGTTGCCAAGCCTTAAAGCTTCCCAGTTTCCACAGATGTTGTTGGCCCTGTTTCCTATGGTTCTGAAGTAAAGCTCCTAATGAAAATTGTCTTGTAGTTTAACTATCACAAATGACATGTACTTGAATCCAGTTTAGCTGTGACTGTACCTAACCTTGACACTTAGCACTTCTCCAAAAAATCCAGTCTCTGCCTTTCAGCTGGGGACCAGGGTTGCAGGAAAAGGTGATGAGTGAAAGATCTTACTACTGCCTAGGAGAAGTGCTAAAAAGTGGGCTCCTATCTCTTCTCTTTCAGCTGCAGCCTAGTGCCAATGTGTACGACCTGGCCAAGAACTTCAATCTGGAAGTTTCTCTCTTTGAACGGCTGGTGAAAGTCAATTTTCCCTTTGTCCGCCTGAAATACCAGGTGAGGAGCAGCTCTTGAACATTCTTATTGCATTTACCATTTTACTTGCTTTAAATTTATAATATGTCTAAATTCATATTTCTGCTCACAGAGCAGCCTAAAAGAAAAGGATGTGCTATTCAATCCTGAGAAGAGTGGTAGGAGCTTTCAGACTGCCATAAATGATATAGTGGTCTTTGAGGCATTTTATCCTAGCAGTTTTCTATTTAAAATTCTCTAGAAGAGATCATGTAGTGGTTAGAGTAAGGTGCAGGTTTTTGTTATCTAGAACCCTGTTCTCCTTAGATTTGTGCTGAGAGCACCATGCTTACAGCAACAGCCTTGCCAAATGATTTTCATGAAGGTACTTTTGTAAAAACTCACCTAGTTGGTGGGTGGGTTGCCATCTTCATTCTTACTGCAGTCACCCTTGTCTTGTATTTGGCCAGTGTATTTACAGTGAAACAACAGATTCTTGGCAGGGAAATATGGTGCTTCTTCCTCAAGACTGTTACAGAGCTGCTTTGTGTTTCAGCACCGCATGCGTCCTGAAATTGCCCAGCTTCTCAGTCCCCATATATACCAGGAACTGGAAAACCATCCATCTGTCCTGAAATATGAAAACGTAAAAGTGAGTTTTCATCAGTCTAAGCACTTCCTCTTGTCCTCTGTTACTGGCTAAAACAAGTTTCTGTAGAATAATATTTAAGGATTTTAACTTAGATCAAGTTCAGCTAATGAAACTGCTACTTAAATCAAGGAAACAAGGCATACAGAATTAGGCAAATAACTTGTAACTTTGTCCGTTATTAATGATTGTGAGCATTGTAAATGGATCCAGTATTGATGACTTCAAAAGAACAGTCAAAAAAGGAAGAGGGGCTAACATAATTGTGTGTGATTGAAAAGTAGGAAGAAATCTTAAATGAGACTTAAAGTATAATTTGTGAAACTCCCTCATAAGATAAGTAACTTCTTATTTGGGTTCTTTGTTTTGGCACCTTTACCTGTACACACAATCTGTAAACAGGATCTAGGCATCTTAAAAGTATAAATCAATCATCGTTGGCTAGTGTGTACAGCCAACAGCTAGGATTTAATGATTTATTAAGCAGGACATTGGTACGCTTGCCTCACCATAAGATACCTGAAGTGTCTTTGTAAGTCAGCCAGGCCTCATTCAGAATAAGAACGGTCAGCCTCTGCTGCTTCTTTAATATTGCTGAGTTTCCATCTTTCACTAAGTCCCTGTTTTCTGATACTTATTTCTCTGCCTCACCCCAGTTATGATTTTATACCTTTCCATGTTGGTTCTTATTTTATCTTTGAACTAGTAACAATTGTATCTCTGTAATTTTACCTATCCTGTCTTGCATAGCCTTGTTCTGCAGGCTTTTACACAGCTCTCTGTCACAACTTAACAATTTCCTCAGAATTCTGAGCCAAGGTTACACAGCAATGCTGTGTCTGAGCTAGGTCTTGAATCTTTGGAACCCAAACAACTGGACACACTGTGACAAAGAATTAGAGGTGGTTACAGAGAGAGGATTATAGTAGCTTAGTCTACTTAGCTCTGTCCATCAGAAGACAGCACTCATTAGTTGAAAGCTCTTTAACTGGATGAGAAAGGTATACCAAAAACCACAGTAGAATGCTTAAGCCAGGCAGGAGAAAATTAATAGCGAGGATGATTATTTACTAGAATAACCTATTTGGGAAAGTTGCAGGTGTCCTCTTTGTATCTTCAAATACAGATGAAGTCTATGTAGAAGATGCCGTAGTTAAAAATAGTTATTTAGTCAGGAAAAAAAGGTACAACTTTGGTCTCCTATGAGATAAGCTATTCTAGAGGATGTTATGGTCCTATCGGGCCTTAAAACAAACTTGAGATATCAAAAACCATGAAAATTTCATCATCTCATCTAGTTCAGCAACCAACAGAAGTGACCACAGAATTAAATTACACAGCAGTTATTGCAACTATGGACATGTTGGAAAACCAGAGATCTCCATGTGATCCATGGAAAGTGTTCTTTCTGAAAAAAAAAAGCAGTCTCTGCAATTTTGGTGTAACAGCCCAAGAATTTCCCATGGGTAGAATTCCAGCTAATAGGCAAAAAAATGAAGGCCCCCGTTAACCCAAGGCAAATGAAAGCTTTGAACAAGTGAGCAGACAACTCACTAAAATCCTGGAGTTGATGACTACTGAGTAACTGCTGGAAATGTCACTAATCAGCTCAAAGTCTCCTCTGATGAGAGGCATCTAGATGTCTAAGAGGCAATTACTCTAAGTATGCAGTAACCACATTGCAGTCCTCTCCTAAAGAATCTTCTTGGTAGGGGATAATCAGGGACATGGGAAGAGGTTGTAGGGAGAGAAGATACAATTCTACTTCTGATATTTTTTCCTTTTGTTGCAGGGGGTCTTATCTAACCTCTTCTTTGTGGAGCATGACTTTCCTGAGCAAGAGATCCAGGAAGGGAAAAGCCACCAGAATCCACATGAGGCCCAGTTTGTAGTGGAATTGTGCAAGTATTTCTTGTGTCAGGATTATCTACCTTCTCAGATCACCATTCTCACTACCTATACTGGGCAGCTTTTCTGTCTGCGCAAGCTCATGCCAGCCAAGTCCTTTGCTGGTGTGAAAGTTCATGTTGTGGATAAATACCAGGGTGAAGAGAATGATATTATCCTCCTGTCGCTTGTGCGGAGCAACAAAGAGGAGAGATCAGGGTTCTTGCAGATCTCTAATCGGATATGTGTAGCATTGTCTAGAGCTAAGAAAGGGTTGTATTGTATTGGAAATATGAGAATGCTTGGCAAGGTTCCTCTCTGGAGCAAGATCATTCACACCCTCTGGGAGAAAGGCCACATTGGCCGCTCATTGATGCTTTGCTGCCAAAACCATCCTGAAACCAAGACGCTGGTATCTACTGCAGCAGACTTCAGCAAAGTCCCAGAAGGAGGCTGTAGTCGTCCCTGTGAATTTAGGTTGAGTTGTGGACATGTTTGCACAAGGGCATGCCACCCATATGACACTCAACACAAAGAGTATCAGTGCCTGAAGCCTTGTCAAAAGGTGCTTTGTACAGATGGGCATCGCTGTCCACAATTGTGTTATGAGCCCTGTGGACACTGCATGGTTAAAGTAGAGAAAACTATTTCTAAGTGTGGCCACCGACAGATGGTGCCATGCTCTATTCCAGAGACTGAGTTTTCTTGCCAAGAACCTTGTCAGAAAAAGTTGAACTGTGGGCACATGTGCAACAAATTCTGTGGGCAGGAATGCACTACAAGGTGTCCTGAGCTGGTTACAGTTGCACTGAAATGTGGTCACATCCAGAAAGTAAAGTGCTGGATCACTGAGGAGATGAAACATGGGATGTCTGTGGAATGTAAAACCAAGTGTTCTGCCACACTGCAGTGTGGGCATGTATGCCCAGGTTCCTGTCATACCTGCTTTGAAGGAAGATTTCATAAGCCATGTAACAGCCCATGCAAGCGCTTCTTAGTTTGTTCCCATAAGTGTCAGCAGCCTTGTACTACTGAATGCCCTCCATGTCAGCTGGACTGTCAGAACCACTGCATTCACAGCAGATGTAAAAAGAAATGCGGAGAGCGCTGTTTTCCATGTGCAGAGCCATGTGAGTGGCGATGTCAGCACTACCAGTGTACCAATCTTTGCTCTGAACCATGCAATAGGCCTCGTTGCAATGTACCATGTACTAAACTACTGCACTGTGGACACCCTTGTATTGGATTGTGTGGAGAGCCCTGCCCACAGAAGTGCCTTGTCTGCGATCGTGAAGAAGTCACCCAGATCTTTTTTGGCTTTGAGGAAGATCCAGATGCTCGATTTGTACAGCTTGAAGACTGTGGCCATGTCTTTGAGTCCCAAGGCCTTGATCATTATATGGATGAAGATGATGATGTCATCAAGCTGAAAGTGTGCCCAGTCTGTCAGACACCTGTTAGAAAGAATTTGAGATATGGCACCATTGTGCAAAGGCGGCTGGATGAGATAGAGAGAGTGAAAGAGAAAATCCAAGGCCCAATACAGGAAATTGAATCTAGCAGACAAAGACTACAGGCTGCACTAGCAGAGAATGCTGTTCTGCAGAGGAATCTACCTCTTAAGTACCTTATGCTGGAAGATAAACTAAGAGCCTCTGCTCTGTCCACAAAGAGTATTGGACTAATTGAGAACCAGCTTAACTTTTATGAACGTCTAGCTGATCTGACCAATTCTATAAGCAAAACTGATGCGAGTGAGAGGAAAGGGCTGAGGAAGCGGCTGGATGAAGTCCAGGAGTGGCTGGATAAGCCACGCCTCAGTTTTACAGGGCAGGAGCTCTCTGATCTGCAGGCTGAGATCCAGAGACTGACCTACTTGTTGAGCCTCTTGACAAGGTGCAAAGGTGCAAGTGGGAGGATAACCCCAGCCCTTGCAGAAGAGATTGCCGGTGTACGTGAGATTCTGGAAGGGACAAAGAAATTCACAGATGAGGATGAGGCTGTAGTGAAGACTAAACTAGAGAGGCTCTGCAGGGCCCTGCCTGTGTCAGGGCTGGGGATTTCTGAAGCAGAGCGGGTGCAGATTGTCAGTGCTATTGGCTACCCACGGGGTCACTGGTTCAAGTGCAAAAATGGGCATATCTATGTGATTGGGGACTGTGGGGGTGCGATGGAGAGGAGCAAGTGCCCTGAATGCCATGCAGATATCGGGGGTACGAACCACGCTCTGGACAGCACCAACAGCCTGGCTCCCGAGATGGATGGGGCGACGCACCCGGCCTGGTCAGAGACAGCCAACAACCTGCTCAACTTCGAGGAGCTCCGCAGGCTGCTGTAGCGCTTCCCCGCCCCCGGGGCCGCTGCCCTGCCCCTCGGGCGCCCCTGTAGCTAATAAAGTGTGTCCCTGCTCTCTGCGCGTCTCGTCTGTGGCGGCCGGGCCGCGCCCTGGGTGGGCGTGGTGCGCGCGGGGCCGCCCTTGCCGCCTCGTACCCGGAAGCGGATGTGACGGCCGTGAGGGAGCGCCACTGGGCCGCCATGGAGGCGGCGGGCGCGGGGCCGCGGTTGGCGCGGGAGCCGCTGCGAGACCTGCGGGGCGCGCTGCTCGCGGTGCTGGCGCGGGTCCGAGGTGGGGGCCGGGCGAGGCCGGGGCAGGGGCCGCGCCACGCCGCCTCTGGCCTGGCTGAGGTCTCTTTCTGCCTTTACAGAGGGCGAACCGGGCGAGGGCCGCGAGCCGTTCGAGCCGCCGCGCTTCTGGGACGCGCTCGGTACGGAGCGGGCGGCGGGCGGGCTGGGCTGCTGCACGCGGCAGAGCAGGGCCTGGGCTCGGGCAGGGCGGGGCTGGGTGCTGCGCAGGCACGTTCAGCAGTTTTTGTGGGCAGTGTCAGTGGCGGAGGTGGGACTTTGGTGCTGTTATGCGATATGGCTGTGAGTTACAAGAGAGATCATCAGGAAGGTCTATGGTCAGGGCTCATGCTCTTGTCCTTAGCTCCTTGGTGTTGTTGCTGACAAAGCAGTGGGCAGTATGAAGTAGTTGTCATTACCTAGCCTTTTAAAAGCTTGGTTTTTGTTAAAGCCTGCCTGGATGTCCTGGTAAAGGCATCGTGGGCCGGGAGACAAAATGTGATCCTGGATTTCAGAACCAGACGAGTAAAAAAGTAGAAATGAATGGGCAGTTTGGTGTGACACAGCTGCAGTGTGGATTTTTTTTCTTGTGCTGTATGATTTAGCTTGTATTCTTGTCACATTTAGAAATGAGGGACAGTAATCCTGGGGTAGATGTTAGGGCTAAGCAGCATCAGAGAAGATATTGCTCATCTAGCTGCTCTGTTCTTCATTTTTTACTTAAGATTCTGACAAATATCTTTTTTCCCATTGGATCATTCCTAGGTCAGACATTCAAAGCAACATCACAGGAAGCTACAAAGCTGAGTCTGGCATTCTCAAGGCCTCCACTGCCTTCTGCAGAGGTGAGTAAAAGCTTCCCCAGAGTGGGAAACTGCAGCGCATTTGATAAATGTCAGATATCTCCTGGTTCACTCGACTGAAACAGTTGTTGGATTCAGCGCAACCATTCGTGTGGACTATATGTTGTAGAACATGTAAATCCAGTTCAAGAATTGCCTAAAGAACTAATTTCTAGAAGTTAGGGGAATATACCAAATAAGTATTTTTATATTCCTTTCTTTAACGTCATTTAACATGTACAGCTGCTTGCAGATGGAGACAGTCCACGTTGCTCGATGTGCATCTTAAATCTAGCTAAAAATGAAAGTATTTTTGCTGTTAAGTGAGAGAAGTTTTAACACGCTTGTGTCTGGAAGAGAGAAAAAAATCATAAATTCAGACTAGTGATCTAAGCTACTTCTTGCTCTCTGATGCATGACCATGAGACTAGTGGGTGTTTTTGATGACCAAATCATGAGCAAACACATGATGCATACGGTGAGTCTGCAACTATAGTAAATTATTCCGGTCTGCATTTGCAGACTTCAGAGACACTAAAATGCTGGACTTAACGTTGTGCTGTATTCGTTTCTTAGGTAAGTTCACCATTGCTATGCTTCCCTGTAGGGTTTATTTTGTTTTTTTTTTTCCAAAGTAATCTGGATTTAAGTGATTGCTTGTGAGACTTTCTAAATGGAATGCAGCAGTGCACTTTTCCTGATTAATCCTTTTGCCTGTCTGTTTTCAGGATTGTCAGAAGCTCAGTGAAGATATCCAAAATGCAATTCTTGCAGTTGCCACAGTGTACTACTCTCTCCCTAAAAGTCAAGGTGAGATAGTAACAGCAGGGCAGTGCCAGTTCTTTCATCACTGTATGATGAAACCCAGTAGGGGAGTACTGGGAGCCCAGTAGGAGACCTGGCATCTACAGGAGAGCAAGTTTTCATGAGCAGAGAGAGTCCCATTGTCAGCTATTCCATAGACTTGCAGCATGGTTATAAGTGAACCATTCCACTGTCTACTCCTGCGGATATGCAGCTGTGAAAGAGTTATAATTTAGGAAGAGGTATAGTTGATTAAGCATTCGTATTTATAAAACGTTGAGATTTTTGCCTAAAGTTCTTTTGAAATCCGAACAAACATCACTTCCTTCAAAGTGCCTGTGTCTTTATATATAACGTGCATCTGCATGAATGGATCTGCCTGTGTGTTCATTATTGGCAATTGGTTTCTGTCATTGCTGTCTCTTTTCTCAATCTCAACCAGGTACTACTCTTCGGAAGATGGTACGAGATGCAACTACTGAAGTAGTAGAAGGAATGATCCAGCTCACAGAAACAATTCTCAGTACTTCATTGGAGAGGTTGTACTTTTCCAGAAAGAAGAAAGAAAATGTTACAAGTACCCTTGTCAGGGAGCAGCAAGTGCAGGCTGCTCCCAAAGGGAAGTGGGGATCCAGGAGCCGACCATGGTTATAAGGCAGGCAGAGGCAGCACCCTCACCAGTAAGGGCCCAGTCTCACAGTATCTGAGTGAGCAGAGCAGACCTGGTGAAGGTAGCCATGTTCATTTGAGAGTTTAGATCATCAGACAAGTCTGTAGCAACAAGGTACATTTGAGATCAAGCTGGAAAGTCAAGCCAGCAAGTCAGAGTCAGATCCTGAGACAGTAACCAGGGTTAGACACAGATCAGTGTCCAGTTGGGTCAGTGGTGAATTGGGCCCAGGGTCAAGCCAGAAAGTCAAGTCGGTGGGTCAGAATCAGGGTTGAAATTGAGGAGGTATGAAACTGGGTGCAGGTATAGCTACTATACAGCTGTGATGTAGCACAGACAGGGCTCAGCCAGAGAACCTCAGCTTAAAAGCATCTTCTAGGGCAAGGAGGGACTCGGCCTTGCTTATAACTTTCTTCACAAGAGCTATTATTGACAAAAGAACTGACCTTGGACTTAGCCATCTAAACTCTTTAACTGAGCCAGCTAAAGTCCTAGGAGGGTGGAATCCATTCAAGGCCTGACAGTACTCAGTAACTGAGTGAGGTATCTTTTTGTACAGAGAGAACAGATTTTGATTCTATCTGTGGCAAGGAAAGGAGCTGGGAGCAGGATTCCTGTGAAGGTGCTGGGGTACTGTTTGCACTGGTGGGCAGTGCTCGCCCTTGGCGTGGACTGTCCTACACAATGATTGCTTGACTTTCTGAAGCTAGTTATTGGAACACTATGCTGCCTGGGAAATACTGTTAAACCTGTTTTCAGTAATTACAGACCACTGCCCTTAGGCAGAGGTCAACATTCTCTGATACAGACTACTGATTTGGATAGATCCTGGAAGATATATAGGCACAGACACCTTGAGAGGCTTCTGTGGAGATTCCTGCTTCTTTTTCCAAATAGTAATTAAACTCAGAAGGAACCAGCACCTGTTGCTTTGCACAGGTGCAGGATACTAATGACCAGCTGCTCAGTGACTGCAGAAAAGAAAAATACAATTTAGCAGAGCAGTGTTACTGATTCTAACTCTGAATGGTTCTGGTTTGTTTCAGCTTGTCTCAGGAACAGCTTATATCAACTGGTAGCGTGTGGGAGGCATGTGAGCAAGCATCCAATCTGCCACGAGGTGAGTACTATGTATGTGAAAAGAAAAATGGATTAGGATATGGGGTTTTGGAATATCAATAGCCCGTTGTGAGGAATATTGTAGCTAGCACCATGGAGACTTGCTCATTTTGCAGAAGTGTAGTATTTCTTGAAGCTTGGAAGCCAGGTCAGGTTCTTCTCATGGCAACAACATAGCTCTGAGCTCTGCAAAAATGATCCAAAAATGTTTGGTCTCAAGATCTAATGATCTCAAACCTAGGTGAGTGTTGTTGAGAATTGATTTAAATTAGTATTGTGTCAGATTTTTCTTCCTTTTGTTTTTGCAGACAACCAGGCAGCAGTTGTGTCAGCTCTAGCTGCATGTCTAGGTGTGGTCAGGGATGCCCTGGAAGAGATGGAACACGTAAGGAATGCCCTAAGCCCTTGAAAAACCTGTGGTGACAGGTTGCAGTGATACAAAGATAGTTTTAGAGAGGCTATGATTTGAATTGAATCAAACTAGATTATTGCATTGCTTGGATCTTAATGAGTTTTTAAACCCAAGTCTGATCCTGCTACCTTAAATACGGTTTTTATATGGCTGATATAAGAATGGGACTATCTGCCCAATTCTTGCTGCTCACTGTTGAATTGGAGCGGGGGGGGTGTTTTTTCTTAAACTAGTCTCATTAGGATTGACAAAATTGGGCAACTGAGATGCTAGTTCAAGAGAAATTCTTCCATAAATTATTTATAGATTTCTAGATAATGTTTTCCCTTTTTTGCTGAATATTCTTGAAATGGATGGTAGGCCCTGAGTTTTCAATGCATCTGTGTTCTCAGGCTCTGGTGGAAGGGCAAGACCCCTACAGTGACATCATGGAAGATGAGGAGCTGGGCTTTCGGGGCAACAGAGATACCTACTGGTCAGAAGCTGACCGGAAACTGCTGGGACCTTGCATGGGATTAATGAAGGCTTCCAAAGCTTGCCTGAAGAAGGTTTTGGGTGTAGTGAAGGCTCATGGAAAAGCTGATTCTTCAGAACAGATTGCTCAGCTGGATGACCTTGCAGACATCGGTAATGAGATCAGTCCAAGGTAAGCAGGTCTCTCTCCTTGTTGTTTTCTGCTCCAGAGTAGTCGCATATTTCCTAAGGTCTGGAGAGTGGATCAGGAAAATCTATATGATGTTGAATCTGTGAGCTAGTGGTGGAAGCTGCTGTGTTTGAAGATGCTATTATGGCACGGGCTGCTGAGAGATTACGAAAGGAACTTGTTCTGCACCTTGAGGTAGTTCTTTGGCTGTGAGTGGGGATAAGGTGGGAGTGGGCACTGAAGGCTGAGAAAGCAGTGAAAAGCATCCCATTCATTTAATGGATGTCTCATTGTCATGCCCTGCAGTGCTAGGGTTGGTGTAGGCTTTGACCAAGGATCTATGAGTTGTGCTATCAGGGATATTTATTTATTCAGTGGTGACTCCCCTCTCTTCTATTCTAGTGTTGATGAGCTGGCACTGAGCATGTATCCACCTGTGAACCAGCTGGCTGTGCGACTCAATGTAAGTATCTGCAGCCTGCATGCAAATTTACTTGGCTGTAGGAAGGAGAGAAAATTGAATTGGAGGGATTTTGCGTATGGTGGGTACTAGTAACTGGTTCTTAGGGATAGAGTCCCCTTTGATAATTACACATTTATCTTCCTTGAGGTGGAACTATGTTTCTCTCAGGCAGTATCTCAGGTAAGGGGGGTCTAAGGCTGCCAGTGTATTCCATGTCTACTTTCTTCCCTGTGTCAGGAAGATTTACTCAAATGAAGTGATCTAAATTAAAACTGTGAATTATAAATTTTCACGGTGAGCATAATTAAGTACTGGCAGAGGTTGCTCAGAAAAGCATTGGAATCTCCATCTTTGGAGATTTTCAAAACTTGGCAATGCTCTGAGCAACGTGACTAAACCTTGAGGTGGGCCTTACTTTGAGTGGGAGGTTGGACTGGGTGACCCCCAGAGGTCCCTTTCAACCTCAGTTAAGTTAACCTTCCCAGATCTGAGATTCTTTATTCTGACTCTTAGTTCTCGTTTCTTGTACTTGGCCAGTGCATTGATCTTTTGGTACAAAATATTAAACATTGCTTAATATCAAATTACATTGCAAACAGTTACCTGTAATTTCATGTCTTAATTCCAATTACCAATTTCTCATGTGCTTATCTTTTTGAAAAGAAAGCATTTTAAAATATGGGGTTTTTTTAATGTCATTTTTTAAAAATTGTCCTAGCCAGCAGTAGGTTGGGAGACACTCCCAGCATGGCAATGTTAGCTTCCTCTTGCATCAGTCTGTGGCATTTTTATTCATTCTTGGCTGAATTGAGCACTCCTGCGTGCCTCTTTCTTTTCTGATACTGCTGGGCCCCTTCTTCCCATGTATGGTTCACTTCATTTTGCTTTTGTTTCTTTCTAGGCTGCTAAATTGACGTCAGTATTAAAGAAAGTCTTAGAAATTACAAAGTGAGTATGAGTTACATTTGCAAGTGTTATGTTCCCTGATGTGAAAGTTGATATCATTCTGCTTCTTGTCAAGGATGACTCATTTCTAAATAGTAAATGCTTGTATTTTGGCATGTTATCTGTAAGCAGAGGGATGGGAATAGGAGGAGGATGGTAGGAAAGAAAGTGGTCCATGTTGAAGACAAGAGTTTCAGGGTTTGATACTAGAGACATGGATGTGGCTTCTTCCTTGCTCAAAGCACTTTGTGAGGCTACAGCAGTATTGTTTTATTGCTGTTGTAATTCAGCACTTCACAACAGCCGTGTGGTTTTGGGGGGGTTCTGTAGTCTACAGGTGCAGATATAAGGCACTGAGGAGGCTTTCCTAATGTATTTCCTCAACTTTCGCAGGACAAGCCATGTATGTCTGCCGTCAGAGGAGGGCTGGGTGCAGTTTCTCACTGGTGCAGTAGATCACAACATGGACAAAATCAAGAACTTCACACAGGGTGAACTTTAGCCCTCCTACATCAACATGTGTTGTGCCACTGGCTCTGGCATATGCTTTCCCAATAAATCTGTCTGGCCATTCTCTAGCTATAGGAGAATGATGAGGACAGTTCTTTTAAGGGATAACTTTACTGTCTCTTGGCAGAAGATTCCTAAGTTTTCCAAGGGAGAAGTCACCCTTTGCTATTGCAAAAACTGTTACTTTTGTTTGGACTCCGTGAATGATGCAGTGCTGCATCTTAATGCTGTGAATGTGCCCCATTCTTCAATGTTACAGCTACTATGGGGTACAAAGAGCAATAAAATGTTAGATTTGCATGGGTGGCTTTATCTGTTTTCATGTGGCAGGATATATGCAGAAGGAATGACTCTTGCTTCTTTTACAAGCCACCAAATGAACCATTAAAGTAAATGCAGCAATGTTCCTGCTTCCTTTCAAACTTTAGGGAAGAATGAATGATCTCTCTTTTATTCGCTGAGAAAGCAGTAGAAAATATTATTTACTGCTTTGCCAACTTCACGGACCTGTAGAGGTGAGTGCATCTCTAGAAAAATGCAACATCTATCATCACCTTAAAGTTCTAAGTTAAGCTTTTTTGCCATGGATAGGAGAAGAATTGGCTAAGCAGTGGTAGGTTCAGCAAGTATGCATGGTGAGAAACACAGTATCTGCTTAAACATTTTGCCTATCTTTGTCACAGAAAGGTTCAACTTAGAAGACCTGAGAGCAGACATAGTGGCAGATGAGACAGAGTTGAGTTTGAACAAAATAATTAAAGTCAAACATGATTTTAAGTATGACTTTAATTAAACTGTTAACATTTATGCTTGTCTACATTCTAGTAAGTTTCTTTTATGGAGAGAGCCTACCTTATGTTCATGGCACAGATTGTGACCACCCCTTTTGAAAAGGGGATAGCAGGACCTGTTCTGAGTTGAGTGTCAGGCAGCTACAATGTTGAAACTTTTGTAGCTCTTCAAGTTCTGGAGTTGAATGCAGTCCAGACATGCAGTGAGTCTTCTGGGCCCTGCCTGGGTGGGGGTGAACGGGATATGAAGCTTTTGAATGCTTGTAGGCTGCACAGAGCCCAGCCTGGAAGGCAAGGAAGGGAGATGATAAAAGAAGTGTAGCTCTTCATATTTCTAGTTTCCAGGGCCTGGGAGATGCATTTGCTAGACAAGAGTGTGATGCAACACCCCCCCCCCAAAACAAACAAACAAACAAACAAACAAAAAACCTGTCATTTAAGCAACCACTTTGGAATTCTGATCTGATAGCATTTTGGGAGGGAATTGTGGCAGGAGGGTTGAGCTCCACATGGAGACACCTAGGGTTATTTTGTTTTACTACAGTTTCTGGAGAGAAATGTTGCTTTTTCATGTGGAGAAGAGCATGCCTCTTTTGGTGAGTTTTGGCTAAGTCAGGTTTGCCTGGTTCTCCAGCAGAGAAAGGGGGGAGATGGCTAAAACCATAGCCAGGGACTGTTCGTGTTGCTGGCTGTGGGTACTGGGTGGAAATGTATGTCACAGTATGGTTTTACCTTACTTAAAGATGTTCGGGTGGCTAGAGAAACAGCAAACAATTTCTGAATTGTATGGCTTAGTTCAGTGGTCTGTAACTATCTTATTTAATGTGCATATATGCCTAGTTCTTAGTGTCATGGTACTTTGTTGTTATGCTTTATGTTGGCAGGGGGCTTCCCTTCTGCTGTCTAGGACTTAGGGGCTGGAGTTTTCACAAATGTCGTACTAGCTTCAACGTCTGTATTAAACATCTGTTTAAAGTTCTGGTCTCTGCCTTTTCTCTTTTTCAGTGTGACTGAAATATCCTGCATTATCTGTAAGTAATGAAGGGAGTGCCTGTGGCTATTAGCTATAGCGGTCTCTTCCTGCCTCCTTGTTGGCTGTTTATTTTGGGGGACAACCTTTCCTGTACAGGGGTTTCTAGCCACTATTGTGTCTATTTTTCCCCTTATCATTCTTAGGTCAGTCAGTTGGCACTCACCTGTACTTCCTCTCTCTGTAAATGAGCCCTCGTCCTGCAACCAGAATGACACACTTCTCCAGATGTTCGGTGAGAGAGTTTAGGAAACTGATCTCTGCTGTGGTTGGCTGGTACTGTATTATGTTTTCTGGAACCTGTTAGAGAAGGGAATGAGTCAGAGCTGAGAGAAGGAAAGAGAAACTTCTGGGATTTAAAAGGAACCTGTTAGAGAAGGGAATGAGTCAGAGCTGAGAGAAGGAAAGAGAAACTTCTGGGATTTAAAAGGAGAGAAGTGTGGCAAAGGTCTCAGCCTGCGCTGCTGGTGACCAAAAGAGGTAAAGTCCAGATTACTGTCTTCTGAATTACGATTCTCTCCTGTGGTTTCCTACTGCAGCCTCAGACTTCCAGACTGGGGAGTGAATTAAGAATCACCAAAGTTTCCCTATACTCACACATGAACAAGCTAGAAGTGGGAGCACTGCATGCAACAGTGCATCCCAACGCATCTCTTCCCAAACTGGTAACTTAGCACTTTGAAAGAAAACAACATGAGGACAGCCACCTCTCTGCTCAGCCCAGCAGATTTTTTTTTGCTTTATGGAAGCTGTTTTCTTGCTGCTGCTGTAACAGAATGACAGATTGATCTAACCTCAATAGTGAGAGGGGGGTTGCAAATGCTGATCTCTTCCTGGGCAAAGTATATATAGAAGGAGTCTTCATCTCTCAGCATGGCAGTCAGCCTAAGCAGATGGCTCTTTCCCACGTCTTTTCTGTACTGTGAGTAAGGTACAGAGACCTGCAGTGTGTTAGCTGTAATAAAGAGTAGTGAGATACAGATGACAATGCAAGTGATGGTATGTTCAGCCTAGTCTTAGCCTGCATAGCTCCCCAAACCTTTTTAATAGTCAATATTGTACCAAAACTGCTGCAGCCATTTAAATGTTAAGTGTTTCCAACTGGATATGTAAATTCAAAATCTTTAAGGTGTTCAGACTGCATGCACTGCAGTACTGTTTTCCTCTGCCAAGGTGATTTGAATCACCGGCAACCAGTTATCTAGCCAGCCATTTGTAAGCTTATGGCTAAGTGCATTTTTCCTTGACTGAGAGGACTTTATATACTTTTCTGGCTGTTCATTCAATAGAGTCCTTACCTTCTTTGCTTTTGAGGATAAAATTAATCTTTTCCTTCCAAAGCTGGGTAATGGGTACACCATTATAATATACAGATTGGACCCCGAGTACCAGGTGCACAGCTTTTTCTCCACCACTGTGGTTAAACACTTTAATGGAAAGTGGGACATCCTGTCCCAGTAGCAGAGAATTCTCAGATTGGAGGTCGATAAAAAGGTTAACTGGCTCTTCAAGGGCAGTAGGAATGGAACTAAATTCTGTTTTGCTGTTGCTGCAAGTTTTCTCAGTTTTCTGTATCTTTTTATAGGCTTTCTCAAGTGCCTCTTTTTCTTGAAGAGAACCTATGACAAAAAAAGGGAGCACGCAACATGTTAGTATTCTTTCCTTTTTACTGGTGTAAAGAGGTGAATGCAGAAAGATGGCAGTGAATTATCCTGGCAGTGTTGTAGACAACGGTTTCTAAGAGATCAGATAGTTATGCCATTGGGTTTCTGGTTGTAGCACTTTAAGGATTTAAGGATTTTGGCTGACTGGACATCTGGATTTGCCTGAAAAATTCTAACTTGGGAAGATTTGTAATATTTTTTTGAAGCAGTTTGCTGCTAACATCTATCAGAATAAAAGGGACAGCTGGAAATTGTAATAACTTAAGATGCTACAGCAAGCTTTGCCAGAATTCATTGCTTGAGCAGTATTATGTTCTCCTGTGATGGAAGGAAACACCATATCGTAGGCTATGATGAGATGGTAGAGTTGGATCTGGAGAGCAGGCCTCAGTAATAGATTCTGATGGGGGAGTAACTTTTTGAGAGGGATTTGGATAATATCTGGGAGCAGAGCATTCCTTTTCAGAGAGCTGGAATCTGAAATAAAGGTACTGGGAGGTGAGTGTAAAGAACTCTTACTCTGCAGATAACAGAAATCAGGAGAGAAGGCTTTGCCAAACAGGGAAGTGCCTGGTGGATAAAAAGCCTCTCGTGACCTACTAGAGAGCTGGTTACTGTAATTAAGGAGGACAAAAATTGGGGTTATGATCTGTGCTTTCATTCTGCAAGCAGCAAGAGTAAGGTGTTCCTTTGTCATTCAGGAAGGGGAAATAATGAGAAGTGGATGGAGTTGATGCTCTGATACAGGCTTGCATTATTGTCCCTGCCTTTTCGCTTTTAACTCTGGTGGGGATGTGTTCAGCCTCTTGCCCACCCTGTACCTTCAGGATGCTTGTAGTTGTGTGTGATATCCTCACAGCGTTCGCTGCCTACACTCTTGGTGCTGATGTTATTGCCAGTGTACTTTGTGCAACCAAGAGCTGGCTTGAGGATGTTACTTGCTTTGTGTATCCAGACCTGGCGCTTAGCATTTATGGCAGCAAAGAAATAGCAGACATCATAATCCACTTCTGTGTCCCCTTCCTTGATGGCTTGAACAGGGGCTGGCCCGCAGAAGGATGAACCTGACAAGAAAAAGTATTCAAGTTAGAATCATATGGCTTACCAACTAGGCCCATGCTATAAACGTAGGCCCATACTGGGAGTGTAGAAGTACCTAGGTTAGGAGGACATCAGGGAGCTGTGCTGTGATGGAGCCCTTAGGGCTCCCCAGGCTGTCCAAACTGAACAGATCAATGATGATTAATTGCTCAAAAGTACATAGGATGAGTCCCTGTCTTTTTATGCATCCTCCCACGGGTACTTGGGGAAGGGAAGGATATTGAATTACTTTATTCCACTCTTCTTTCCCTCAAGTCTAGCTTTGATATATTACCTGTACTCTTCTCCTGGCAGGTGGCATCCAGTGCCTGCCACCCGCTGTACTCTGGTAGCAAGTCCCTTCGAACTATCCAGCATTCATTCCAAACATGGAAGGTCCTGTGAGAGACACCATCACCAACTTATACTGAGGATTGAGCTGAATCACTGTCAATTAATACTTCTTTTAAAGAGCTCAGTGCACACTGGGGAGGCTAAAGGCCATGTTTTTTGACACAAATAGAGTTTCTGCAGCTGGACTGGCAATTATTCTTTCTTTACGAACCCTAGGAATAGGGCATTCTTGAATTTTTATTGCTGGGATTTCTCAAGAGCAGATCAGGTAGACTGGCTCCCAGCTGTGCGGTCTCCCACCCATCTCCCTGCAACTGTTTGCCTTTTTCCCTTCTCCACTTCCTAAACCCAGAGATTGTCTCAAACTCTTGCTTGGCCCATGCCATGTTTTCTCACCAGACACGGGCACTCTTCTCGTGCATCAACAGTGTCCCATCTTCATCGTAATACTCGTCCACTCTCAGATTGCTGTTAGTGTTGTGAGCCCACGTGAAGCCTGTGACCACCCTGGTGGGAATTCCTAGGCATCTCAGAACTGTGCAGAGGAAAGAGTCGTGAATCAGTTATGCATCCTGCTGTATCTCAGCTGATAAATATAGAGCCTGTTTTGGTACTAGGCGTACTGGAAGTGGCACCAGGCCTGCAGTCTGAGCTTTGCAAGAGGCACTGCCTCTTCAAGAAGGAAGCCATCACAGGTGCATTTAGTGAATGGTGTGTAGTGACACTCTTATAGCCTAAAGCTAGCAATGCTGAGTATTGATGATGAGTAGAGATTATGGAGGAGACACTGAGGATCTGTCTTTCACCTAAACATTAAAAGTTGTGTCACTGGGATCCTTGTTAATCCAGGAATTTAAGTGTAAGCTAGAGGTTCTGTGGACCAAAGGAGACTTCTCAACACACATAAGTCTCTGAACGACAACTGTACCTGAACACATGACTGCAGCAAACACCCAGCACTGCCCATAATGGACAGGCTTGCACTGCGATGCAGCCCACTGACGGAGGATGGGGCTGCTGCCCAGCCATTTGGAAGGGTGTGTCCCATCATAGTATTCCCCTGTCTTGCATTCTGTCAGGATTCCTCTAAGCTCATCACAGTTCAGCTTCAGGAAAGAAGGAGAGAAAGATAGATTAAGGAATTGCCTCTCTTTAGTAGATAAAACTCATCCCATTTGATGAAGCTACTCTCAATGCAGCTGCAACTAAAAGGATTTTTTTTGTGCAAACGTAAAAATTGTGGCTGGGCATAGCGGGTGAGGTCTTCTGTGAGATTTGTTTAGTGAGTGTGCTGTCACTGCTAAAAAACTCCTACAGCCTTATGTATTTGCTGCATGGGTGACCGGAAGGGCTAGAGATGGGAGATGTTGCTTGGAACAGCATGGGCCTGGCTTAGCTCTTTGGTCAGTGGGTTGCCATAAACTGGGAACGGGGAGACTCTAGCCTTTGCTCTGCATTTGAGTCTTCTCTGCTAGGATCAGGGCTGCTGTCTGCCCTCCTTACCATGGCAGCAACTGTGCGACAGACATAGATAGGGTTCTTGCGCTGGGTGTGATTCTTGTCTTGGTGTTCAGCTACATCCAGCATTGTGAAGCAGATGTCTATAATATCCTTCTCAAACTGAAACAAAAACACATCATCTCAGAAAATCTGGCCTGAATGTTTATTCTCAGGAGTCCTTGCAAGGGTTTGTGGCTGTGCAGTTACTTCTCCCTTTTTGCTGATACTCTGGTACAAGTGGGCTGTGGAGGAGAGCTCCAGGCAGAGATCTGGAGGGGGAACACAGCATACTAATTGCAGACCTACAGAAAGGTCTGCAAGTGAAGAAAGGTGGGAAATGCCTTAGTATGATGCTGCCTCCCCTAATTGAGGGGAATTCATGCTTTTCTAGAACATTCTTGGGGTTAGCACAGAGGTGATCTGGTGGCGCTGAAGTGGAATGGAAACCAGGCCTCATCACCGACTAGGTCAGATAACCTTGAGCAAGTTGGAAAATCCCCTTGTCCTCACTTTATCTGTAAAATACTATCTCCAGACAGTATTCCTGAGCTCTGTAAAGTGCTTTTATAACTATTGATGAGGGGGAAGTGTGTAAAGTGCAGATATAGATCAACACCCCCTCTACATAAAGGGCAGCCTGAGAAGGTAGCTAAAATTACATATGCTGGGTTCTGGAGCTTCATATGCAGGTCTCCATTCTTGTACACAGTCTTGTACACAGATAATGAGTGCTGAGGGCAAGTTTTTTTCATCAAAGGCATTGTATGGAAACGAGTAGCACTCTATACACTCAGGAGATCTGCTCTCTTCCTCTGCTTGTGGCTGTAAGAGGTTTGATATGCCTGTGCTCTCTTACCTGACTGAAGTCCCAGGGTTGTGCCAGAATTGCATTTTCAGTCCCTCCGTAGATGATACCATCTTGGTTAAGGATGTACTCCTGCCGCTGTGCTTCATTACCCAAGAACACTTCATCATCTAGATGGGGGTTGGGGGGAGGGGAGGAAACAGGAGGAAAGATTTTCTGGTCTCAGATGCAATTACATCTCTGTTCCATTAGCAGATTTCACTGTGCTTAGGCAGTCCCTATCTGAGGGAAAATGTCACTGATTCTGAATCGGGCAGGAAAACTATTTCATTGCAGTTTCTCTCTGTCCAGTCCAAAATGTTCCTCCAGCCCTAGGCTGCTGTGCTAATCAGCTCTTTTACTGTCCTAGCTGTTGACTTCTCTGTACCAAAGAACAATACAGCGGCCTTGATCAGACCAATTATAATTTTGACTCATCTTTAAATCTTTATTTTAGGAAACTGAGATTATCAAACATTTTTTACCTTAACAGGAGAACAGGGTGCTGACAAGAGGGCAGGAGTGCTGAGGCAGGCAGCTTTGAGCTGTACTAGGCCCTACCTCTTTCCTGAGGTGCTGTGAGAAGCAGGGCAGAAGTAGAGGGGAACACTAGATGAACTGGCCTCAACGTCTCCCAGCAATGTGCTGGAGCTCAAAGCTGTTTATGTGAAATAACTGATCCCAGCCTGCCTTTACGTTGATGACCACATACCTTGGCACCAGGGATTAAAGAGAAGGGTGAAGCTGCCCAGCAGATGATAAGATTTGGAGGCACGTAAGAGCAAAGCATACTGGCCAATGGCTGCGTTGGCAGGTGTGTTCACAGAGATGGTCCAGGAGCATGAGTCCTGCTCCTCTAGTGCTGCACTCCACTGCTTTTGATCTCCCAGGATGGAGATGGGGAATTCAATCTGGGTTTCATCTGCTTTGGATGGATGGGATCCTGCAGCCAAAGGCATCTGGTTATGTTTACTTCAGACATGCATCCCAACCCCCTGCAAATTGCTGAGACCATATCTAGATCTGGGGCTGTAGCTCTTCTTTTGTGTGGGAGACTCTTAATCCTTTAGCAGCTTAATACTGCTATCTTAGCCCCTAGAGAATCTTCCTGAGGCTTGTGCTGGAGTCAAGCCTGCTTGTTTGAAAGTGGAACATGTACTTCATAGATTTGTAGAAACCAGGAAGAGCCACAGTGGTGCAGACCTACTGCTCCTGGGAATCAGTATCCTGTGACAAAAGCCACAGCCAAGTGCTCGGATTGTGGTAGAACAAGTTGGGAGCAAATGGTGCTCTGTCTTGAGGGGCCTCACTAGAAAACATTCTGTAACAGAAGACATCTGTAACAGGATAGCTGAGTTAGAACATTCCTAAACAAAAAGCCAGGAGTGAGAAAAGTCCCTGTGAGACCTCTTGCATCATTGAGCTGTGAACCTGCATTGACTACTGTGCTAGAATGTCTTTTCTAGAAAGACATCTAGTCTTGACCCTGCCTGCCAGTCCCAGCAGCAGGAGACTCTACTATGGTTTAGATAAAGTTCATTTGCCTCACTTCTAAATGTGGACACATCTGTCTGGCTCTAAAGGTGGCTCTCGCCACCAGCTCTGTTCTTCAGGTTGGTGGAGCACTGGAGCTGCAATAGGCACGATAATGGTGTTACCTGTCTGTACTATGAGGAAGGTTCTCTTCAGCTGCTGCAGGTAGTTGTGTATAGGAGCTGTGAAGCTCACAGTAATGCTGAATGGCTGCCCCCGCCTCACCACAAGCCTGTCAGTGCTGATTTCTTTTGTGTGGTGATTATTGTTGTTCACTGCAATCTTGAAATCACATTTTTTGTTGCTCAGACCTGTAGCATGAGAAGAGCAAGTGAGCTTGGGATTTTGTGAGCTGCTCACTCTCTACCCCTGAGCTTCATCGTGAGACACACAACAACAGCTGATGTTTCCACTCAGACTTTACCCCCTTCTTCCCCAGTGACTGTAAGGGCCTTCCCTCTAAGCTTGGTTGTTCAGGTGTCAGGTGGCTAATGAGCTGCCTTTGCTTATACCTTAGCATCATTAAGCGAACAAAGGAAATACACAAAAGCACCTTCTACCCAGCCAAGTACATAGAACAGATCTGACCGTTCAAATAATACAGAGGTTGTGTTTAGCATTGAGCATGCACTGTAATTACACCTGCAGTCTTACACAGTGCAGTCAAGGGCACCACTAGCATGCAAAGCAACTTCTTTCCATGGGGAAACATGATTGAATTTGTGCACTGCAGATGAGGTGTTGCACCCAACCAGCCATGTGCATGCAAGGTCTTCCAGCACTTACTGCATTAGGTATGTGTGATATTCACCAAAAAGCAGCAATTGATGTAAATTTCCCAGCTGGAGAAAAAGCAGTGTTGCTGCACAGTTCTGGAGCTATAATGGACTGCAGCAAATCAGATACCAGTCATTCCCTATTTGCATCACATTGGTTGGTAGTCTTGCACCCAGAGATGGTAGAGGCAGAAGAGTTACTCCTATTCCTTCCATCTCCTATGTATATAGCAGCCTCTGTCCAGCACCAGAAGAGAGCAAAAAAGATCGTTCATAATTTCAAGTGACCTATTCTTATCTCCTTTCATGCTCAGTGGCTTTAGCATGATCATATACTTGTATTTGTCTTCTGGTTTGATGTTCTTAATCATTCCAGGTATCTTTCTGACAAGCAGATGACAACCTGTTTTCTTTCAGCCTTGCAATTATCTTGACTTCAGTCATCTCTCCAGCTCCCAACTCATTAGTGAGGTCATTGAGCCTGTGGATTGTAACTGCTGCCCCTTATATGTATGTCCTGTCATCTACCTTCCTTCCCTGACCAAGGCTTCTCCCTTTGTTCCGGCCAATAAATAAAGCAAACAAACAAACAAGCAAAAAAAAACCACCACCACCACCACCAACAACAACAAAAAATCCACAGAACATTCACCTGCTGTATAAAGCCACAGCTGCTACTTTTTGTAATTTTTGGTGGTTTGCTCTCTGCTCTGGCCTAATTTGCCTTGTCGTCTGCACTGATACCTTCTCCCATTACTGCTTGTCCCTTCTGTGTTGGTTATGGGTGTCCCACTGAACCATGTGCTTCATTGCATTTTTCCCTTGTGAATTCTGTCATGCATAGTTTTCCGTGACTGATTCTGTTCTGGCTCTCAAGTCCCTTTAGTGCTGTCCCAGGTCACAGCCCTGCACCAGTTTAATCTTTACAGAGCCAACTCCAACCTCCTTTATTTTCTTCTTTCTCTGTGGTGAAAATGTCTATTCTGGCTAACTGCAGTATGGAACCTTGATCTTGTACTTTCTCTACCAGTGAGAACACCTGGTCATCTCCATGCTCCAATTTTGTAGTCTGCCTTACCTCACCCCCTTCCCCATATTAAGGACAACTCGCTTGCCCTTTCTTCCAAACTCTTACAGGTCTGCCTTAGCTGCCTCTTACCACTTTTCCCAAACTCTTCTTGGTCACTGAGACCAATTTTTGTTTGTTTCCCCTTTATGAGCAGTCTTCTGCCTGAAATGACCTCCCTCAGCTTAACAGTACTTTCCTGGCCCTGCCCTTTAAGAAGCTCACCTCTTCTACAAGCCCCATGAACAATGCTTTGGGCAGGGACAGTTTTTCTCCTGTACAGACAACTGGCAAATACTTGAGGCTAATCGAGGTGGCTTTTGCTCACCTTGGTCCATGTCTGGTTCACTGGTCCTGTGGAAGTTTTCAGCTTCTGCTCGCCGTCGTGGGCAATGGCTCTTTCCTTCAGCTTCCTCTAAAAATAATCCACTTACAAAGTTGTTTACTCGGTTTCCTTATACAGAGTGGGACATGATGTTGCCACCTCTCCTTCAGCTTATCTTGCTGACCTGCTGTGCAGAATTTGAGAAGGACTCTTATCTCTCAGACCACTTTAAAGAACAGAAGGGCTGACTTTTCCTACCTTCATATGGGGATATGCTACAGTAGGATGTGAAGCTTTTAAAGCCAGACAGTGACAACTTCTTCAAACAGCTGGGGATCAGCAAGCTCAGAAGAGGAAATGCAAATCTTAACTTGGCTCTAAGCGGTGCATAGAATGTACTTCAAATATTATTGAAGAAGTCAAAAAGCCAATGTATCCACTATCTTTGTGCCTAATTTCAAAGAGTGGAACCACCTCAAAATGAGAAAAGATGTTAAAAGCAACAACTAAAAAGTGTGAAATGTCTGTAGCATAATGCAGACTATTTAAAAACATCAAACCAAAGACTTGGACTAAATACTCTGTGACTCTTGAAGTTACTGTAAAATAAAAGAAAGGTCATTGCATGAATGACTAATTGGTCAAAAGATAAGAAACAAGACAGCAGAAATAAACAGGTTCCACTGTGGAGAGGGTCACGAGTAATTTTGCAGAAATCTATGATCTTTCACAAATTCGTGAATTGTTTTAAAAACCCATAAAAAATGAGGTGGCGAAGCTTGCTCAATTTTTCTGAGTAGTAAAGATGAGGGAGGCAACTTTGAAGTACTTGTGGAGGAATTTTTGATTTTGAATGTCTAGGCCATAAAACAGCAAGTAGAGATCAATGTAGACACATGTAAAATAGAAAAAAAGGGACCCTAATCTTACAAAAACCGTGATGCATTCAGTGGAAACTGTAGCCATGCCAGGATGAGATTTTGGATATACTACAAAACCATTGCAAAATCTGATCCAGTGAGCTTGGCATTTTTCTTACTATTTGCATATTAAACTTTACAATTGTGTGCTTCTGTGTGTCAGTTAAGTTAAATGCAAACTTTCTTAGTAATTTACAGCTTTAGTTGTAAAAATTTACTTAAATTGCTTTGATTTTTTTAGTAAGCGAAACTAATGGAGATTACCAGATTTGCAAAAATTAGGAGACAATATAAACAGAATGGAGAAATGGACCAAAAAAAATTATGTGAGATTCGTGTCAACAAATTCTTATATCTCAATTATATATGATTTTAATCTGTATTTTGGACCTCGTTTATATAAATAGAAGTAAAGAGTATATAATCACTGAATCACATTCTTTCAGTGTATTAAATTGTCTAAACATAAGCCCGTTGGTCATTTTCAAAACTCTGTTTTTCTTGTGTAATCAGTCATTCCACGTACACCTTTGCAGAATATGTGTTTATGTACCTTCTGTCTTGGTTTAAATACAGTCAGGTATTTATCCCATCACCATTCCCTTGTAATGAATGTATATATATTGACAGTGCCATCTCTTGGTCAAATTAGCAACTGCAGGTAGTGATGGCTAAGTTGGATGCACTGCTGAATACTTTGAATAGAGAACTATTTATTGTACCTTTGTATTTTTCATTACACCAAAAAGGAGCTAAAAAAGGAAATCTATTGAAAGTCTAAAATACACAAAAGTCTTCCATACACAATGCTCAAGTGCTTTTACTACACTTCCATTTAGTGAAAATGTTAAATTCTGATTTGGATATTTGAGATTTCCCATCTGAGATGTCAAAGAAACAGGAATTGGCCATTACAGAGGTCAAAACACTTGAGGAAGTGCTGAGATCTACTTGAGAATTGCCTCTATTTTTCTCTGGAATGTGAGGTTCTCATATTTTGGTTTCTTTAATTTTTGTCAGTTCATTCATCTGTCAGTTCAAAAACCATTTGTTTCGCAATAAATGTTCCATAAAGGAAAGACCATAACACTGTCTGATGGTACTAAAACGCTGCAGCACCTTCTTTATCTTGCAAATGTAACTGCACTGTCAAAAAGTTGGGTTTGGACTGGTTCAGCTATTTTGTTATATGCAACCAGCAACCTGCATCTCTCTATACAGGCTTACTGAACTTTTAAGTGTGTTGATAGATATTTCCAAAGTATACATAGAAGTATTTTTGTTCCTTAAATTTTGGTGGTGAAAATGTGGTTACAACAATACTGTGGAGTAACGTTTCTTCTATACATTTGGTGCAACTGTACTCAGAGTTGTGGATGCATGTTCCCCTCCTCTGTTACTCATTGCCTAGCTTCAGTACATTACTTTCTGCTGACAGTGATACATTCTGTGTCAGGAGGTGGGGAAGTTAGCAGTCTTTCAGATACAATGATAGATGGCTTTACCATGTGGCTTCTCCAGAGGTTTTGCCCTAAGATCCTCCAGCAAAGTTCAGGCTCTTCAGAAGAATATTTTTAGTCTAAACTGCAAAGAGCAAATTCATTAATCTTTTAACTTATTTTATCTTACAGATTTGTTTTAAGGATGGTTATTTCATTTTCTTTTCACATGGTCATTAATTCTGTGTTTCTGGCTCCAAAAAGATAGAACACTTTCAGCAGGAACTACTGACCTCTGCTGGAGCTCCAGGAACAGCATGTGCTACAACATTCTTTTGAAATTGCTGTGTTTAGTTCTCCCCTGGAAAATCAACCCTTCCATTCAGCCTTTCACACTGACCTCTACATTTCAGACTGGTACCAGGTTTATTATTCAGGCTTCCTTTTAGTCAAGCAGTCTAAGCAAGTACCCTACCGCTTGCATTGAGAGCTCATTGAGAGTATTCCAGTCCATCGTATTCCACAACATTGTACAGTACGGTTGCCATCTGTCAACATAATCTGCTTGTGCATTTAACACACGTTAAGTGATGCTTCTGATACGTATCATTACTTGTCAAACTACAGTTTTAGCCAGAGCAGCACTTTGCTTATGCTAATTTCAGCTTCTGAATTCAAAGCTGCAGTATCATTAACACCAGCATTAGCATGTTTAACATTGCGTGCACACAACCTGTGAGACCAGCTGCATGAAATCCATTCTTTATTGTAATGATTCAGTAACAGTTAATATTCATTCAACCACAATTAACTAAGCCCAAACCTGTACTTGTCTCTAAACTTCAGCAAAAGCATAAGCATGTACAACTTGCCAGACTGGATCAGAACAAAGGTTCATCCAATCTGATGTCTTGCCTCTGACGGTACACAACACAAGATGTGAGGCATCTTCTGAGGAAGAGTGTGCATGAGCCTGACCCTAGCAAATAAAGCATTATCTCATATTATATGATTTTCAAGATTGACTATCTCAGGATATTCAAGATTTAATTTCACTATGAGAATACTTGTTAATTATAAATATTCTTTGTAGTAGTCCCTTCCTGTCTGCTTTCTGGTCCAACATCTAATTAAGTGGAAACCGTAGAAACACATGGTGCTGTAATCCCAGCTGAGCTGTTTCTTTATGCTGAGATGTCTTTCTTCACTTGATGCAGTTGATGTAAAACTCTGCATAGTGTATAATGGAGATTGCATTTCCACTGTGCATTTACCAAGACGAATTTCACTGATTGTTGTATTGTCACCTGTTTTGCCTTGCCGAGCCTATCTGAAGTTCCTCATAGTTTTTTGGCCCCAAGTAATTTAAATGGCTTTATGTCATGAGTGGATTTTGTACCCTTTTTGCACTCACTTCTTGCATTGCTTCTTCTGAGTGACCCCGTTCAAGTCCTTTGAGAGTCTAGATAAACTCTTGTCACTTTTTGTATCTACTACATCCCTGACATGCTCTCCGAAGTCTAAAATAAAAGTGATGCATAGTATCCTTTGAAGTACCCATCCTGCCCAGATCTTACTGTGTTATTTGGATAGTTTTTTGTGATTCTTGTTGTTTTACAGGTCCAAACATACATCTATAAAATTCTACATTATCCTTATTGTCTTTAAAAATAGAAGCTTTAAATGTTACAATAGCATCGTTAATAACTGGATCTCTTTCTAATGTGGTGATCAAAAATATGGACAGCTATGTTTGCCTTTTTTTGATGTCAGCATTTCCAACTCTGACATGATACATCCATGAATTAGATGTGAGTTTTACTCTTTGGTGGAACTTCTTGTCTCTTTTGAGCAACAAGAAATGTGTGCACTGTGCCTTTTGTTTTATCTTTTGTAGTGAGCAGCATCCTCCACATTCGATACATGAGTATGATAGATGCTGAGTGCTAAAACAATGCACCTTTGGTGACAGGCAAAACATCCCAGTGCTTTGAAACTACCAACTATGGCTATTTCTGTTTTTTTTTTTTTTTTTTTTTTTTTAGTGTAAAGGGTAAACATTTAGTTGATTGCCTGAATCAAGGTCCTAGAAGCTTAGATCAAGAGAACGATGTGGTGGGGAGAAACATTCGCCATTCCAGTGACCTTGATGCTAATGTCTTTCAAGACCTAAGTATAAGTCGTGAAAGTTTGACTGGGTCATTTCAGCTAGCACTTGCTTGATATTTTTGAGTGATCAGAATGGAATGAGGGCTGGGTCAGCCTCTGTATTCTCAGTTTTGAACTACATATTTGTAAAGAAAATGCCAGATTTTATTTCACCAACTCCTATTGACTACTGACTAAGGGCTATGTGAAGATTGTAGGTTTGGTAAAAGCTATTTAAATCCTGCCTTGGGTACCTAAACATTTTTATCTGTAACAATCACTCTGTTAATTGAACACTTGTCTCGCGTCTGGCACTGGCCAGATCGGTGTATATTTTGATACTGAGACTGAACTGGGTGTGGTTTGTGAGAGCTGACACCCTGACAACTTGCCAATCCCAAATGTTGCAAAGCACAAACTTTAAGGCTGATTTTTCTTTGAATAAGAGGCTTCCTCTAAAAATAGTTAATTCAGATGAAACTATATCTAGCTGTTGTAACAAACAATGTGTCTCAACTGATTTCCTGGATTATATTTTAAAAGAAATACCTAAGAATTTGAATAGCATGGCTATACTATGCATTAAATGTAATAAGAGTCTGCATTCTTGCAAAATTAAATGATATTCAGTGAATATAATCACTACCTCAAGGCCTTTTCTGAGGCTTTAGAAAAGAGTGGAATACCCTGGCTTTCCAAACCCATGCAAGACTTAATTAATGGGCACAAAGCTACATATTCCCCTCTCCTTTGCCTGGAGAAATCTGAATTCCTATGCGTGTGTGTCTGTGTGTATATGTGTTTGCCCTTTGCAGTTTCCATTCCGGTCTCTCTGGGCTGACTGGTTCTGACAAGCTTTAGAATCCCTTGTAAGGATATATGTGGGTGGCAAAACATTGTAATCGATGTAATAAAACTGGAGTTCACATGTTTTGAAAATTTTGCTGGCTTTAAGTCAAAGAAATTTAAATGAGATCTCAGATTAATCTGTATCACAGAGTCAGTCTGACACGTTATTTCTGGGGGCAGTTGAAACTGCATTCCTTTGCAGTGCTAGATGGTGCCAGGAGGAAAGGGGCAAATTGTCTCTTAGAAACATTCAAGTCTCTGCTATTTTGGTTTGTTAAACTCTCCAAGGCATGCACACACTGCTGGGATTTAGATACCAGTGCCATAATGTCTTCCTCACAGGGGAAGATGATGACCTACTTAAGCAGCTTTGTGGAATGAGGATGTATGACTGTTAATTGTGAATTTGCATACATAGTTCTGGTCATATGTCATGTCCTGAGCCTTCTCCTCTGATCTGCTTTCTGAGCATTTCTGGAAGTATTACCAAGTATCTGACTTTTAGACAGAAAAATCAATCTTATTTTTCTATCTGCTTGGTGATATATGCATATGAGGAAACAGAGGTGGAACTTTTTCTGACATAAATTGCAAGGGTGGATACAGTAGTTTTACAAAAGATACGGATGAAGAGTTGGATGAAGTGTTTGATATTTGACAGCAAGTATAGATAGGTAAAAACCTTGAAGGTAGTACCAGTATAGTAGAAAAATACATGTCATAGGCTGCTGTTTCTAAAGTAGTTTCTTATGCAAATTCGGCTGATTCTCCACATTTTATTGCAAGAATTTTCTGATTGGAGCCGAGTAAAAGCACCCAACCCCTCTCTCCAGCCCCATCCTCCCAAATTTTATCAAAGTGCATTATTCTAAAATAATTAGAATCAAGGCATTAACTGATTACCTTTGGTTGGTTATGGCTTCTGATCACTACTATGCTCTGTTAGTCCTAGAATGCATTTGGACTAACAGGGAATGAGATTACAAAGCTAGGGAGCATTCTAAAACGGGACACTACACAAATTCATTTTTTCTTTGGGAAATTGCTCATGTTTAGGCTAGCAAACCTTTTATAAATGCTCCAAAGCAATCTCTGCAGTTCCTTCTAAATAAGATACAGTACAAACTACATTTTGGGGTCCCTTGGTCTGAACAAATAGGCTAGTTCAGTCAGCTCTTCCTGTAGTAAGTCTTCCAAATTGGTACCTTTACCTTGTCTGTCATGTATATTTAAAATGCAATAAAACATTGCAGTCATTCCAGTTGGACTTACATACTTGTGCTGAGCTGTGCTCCAGTTAGAGAAAATATTTTAGTAATAGAAAATATTTATGTCATTTCTGTCAACAGAGCAGTGTAGGTATGAATTTTGGCTTTGTCTGAAACTTCTTCCAGAGCTATTTGGCAAAACTGAGGTCCTAAGTTGGCAGAATGTTGGGAAATTTAGTTATTCATTATATCAGCTCATTAAAACTAGTAAACCAGAGTACAAACCTTTTCTTACTGCCTCTTTTAAAAGAGTGCAGTGTATATCTGTAAAGATTATATTATCTTTGAAGAACCTAGGAATTATATTTTTGCATATGTGATTGATATGGGAAGGAGACTTTAGCATGAGAGGCTTAAGATCTGGACAAAGCAGTATGCTGTTCCTGGAAGAGAGAAGATTGAATTTGAGGATTAGCAGGCCTTCTGAATAGTGAATGGGGTTGTGTAGGCTGTTCCAGAGAGAGGGAACTCTGTAGTAGGAGGCATGAAGATAAACAAGGGGAGTGTAAACAGGTGAAGTGGAGTGTCAGGAGAGGAGAGCAACAGGTGACCATGGTCTGTGGGAGACAGAGAGGGTTCACAGAATGAAGCCATCTTGTAATGTCAACAGGTAGGTCCCTAAGAGATATGTTTGCTTTTTGAAAGTGGAGGTGGTCCTTACTTTTCTGTTAGTAATTACTTTAACTGTCTGTTGCCTTAGGGTATAGACTGAACTTTAAAATGAGAGCCCCTAGGCCTAACAAGCCCACAGACTCAAGGCAATGAATCCTGAATGATAGGCTCAACAAGATTTAAATGATTCAGTAATTAGCTGTCTAGGAAGCTGTAGGATACAGGTGGTTTTGGAGCTGGAGTAACCTGTATGGTGAGTGCTATGGGGGAATTACCTGTACTTGTGATAAATGTAAAGTTGTCTCCAGACTGTACATTTGTTTGGAAGTTCAGGGTGATATTAAAGACCTGTCCTCTCCTCAAAATTGCTTCTGTGCTGCTATAGTCAGAGGTGTGGTGTGCAGCTTTATTCAACTTGGATTGCCAATTGACCTTTGCTGTTTTGGGGGCTAGAAAGATAAAAGGAAAGTTAATCAGCAGTTTTGTTATTTTAAACTTGTTCATCATGTCTGCTTATTTAATGTTAGTCATCTTATTACGTTTAACTAGTTTTCCATACACATTCTAGGAAAATACAGAAAAATCCACTGTTAAAATGTTATTTTAAAAAAAACTGCAATAACAAGCTAGTAAAATTCCTTTTCTGCAGATATCTATCAGAGGTAGAAAAAACCTCCCCATTCAGAGAATTTCTCTCTCTTGCACAAATTCATATTTAAAAACAATTTTATTTTTTAAGTTTGAAGAGATGATTTTGTTCTATGTTCCTGCTCCTTTTATGGGGCATCTGTAGTTCCCAAAATGCTTTACAGATGTACAAAAACAAATATCAAGATTCTCATGAGTCAGTGCCTGCCTGATCCTGGAAACACTGTGAGAGAGATGATGAATAGAAAGGCACTATTTTCAGTGTCAGTCTTTCAAGTTGACTTGTCATGTATCTTTTATTTTACAGTCTTGTTGCTTGCAACTGGGTGTTATTTCACACTCTGGAGAAAGATAGCTATAGGAAAACAGATGGTAGGATTAAGAGAGGAGTACCCTGAGGCAGTGCTATGGGTTGCTCTATTGCATCAGGATAGATTACTCTCTGTATTTAAAATAGGACACAAAAGTACAGATTGCAAAAGCTTTCAACCTATCTTGTTCTGTGACCAATACAAAAAGAATGGGGGGAGGGGGAACAAGAGGGAAAAAAAATGGATCCATCTATGAACACACGTGTGTTTGAGAGGTGCCCTTCCCCTGTTAAGATGTCACAGAGGAATAAAAATAAAAATATAGCATGTCTAGAGTTTAGTAGCAGCTGAACTATGGTTTTGAGGATACTGGTGGAACTGTGACATTTAAGGACCTAATAAATGTTTGTAAGACTTTCAGAGAAAAATGTCAGCAATAAAGACAAAATGTAGAACAGAACAAGAGGGAATACCTGGAGAAGCAGGAAAGAGTAAAGAAGGGCAGTAGGTACCACTGGTTAGCTCTAAGAATTTGCTGTGTTCATATTTTGACTTCCCTTTGTACAAAATCAATGATTACAAAGGTGTTTTTAGTGAATAGTCCAAGAGATTTCCAAAAGTAGTTTACGTATGAGGCCAAAGCACAGCAAAGTTTAATGTCAGGTTTTTACCATATGTAGTTCAAACTTCTCCTTCCTTTTCTGCTGCTCTTTATAGTTTCATTTCTAATCTTGTCACTATTTTCTTTCTTTTTCTGCTTTCAGTATCTGTCTTCTGGAAAAACTTTTTCAGTAATCCTTTACGCTCTTGAGTGTACAACTGGACAGACTCCCCCCCCACACAAAAAAAAAAAGTGAGGTAAGTGATTATCTTTTAATGAGTAGACTTTGGGAGCACACTTGTAAGTGAAGTCTGCAAAATCAGGGGTTACTTCTAAAAATGCTAACCATTATGCACACAAGATTCTTGTTAGAGGTAACAAGCAACAGAAAGCTGTAGCTATGACAGAAAAAATACTGAGGTTAGAGTGTAAATAGACTCTGTGTGTGTGTGTGTGAATTATTTGACGTGCCTAACTGTAGATCTCTCTAGTTAGAGTGGGAGTAAGAACACGTGCAGTGCTATACATAGATATCATTTGGATTGTACTTCTACTGAGGAGCACACAGGCTAATACAATAACTTTGTCGGGAGTGGACACGGGAGTCCAGAGGCTTCCAGGTGACCTGTCCAAGGCCATTCATAATTTCAATACCAGAGAGGGCGTAGAATCTGGACTTTCTATGTGGCAGTTTGATGCTCAAATCACTAGTCAACAGTGTTACTTTGGTCGCTACAAAAGCACTGTACAGAATAGGTTGGTAATGGATTTGACAGAGAATCTTTTATTTGCTCTCTTTCAATAACAGAAAAATAGATTTTCAAGACCCATGAGATAAGGCAAGAAAATCAATTCTACTAGACTAGCCCATGAATGCATTTAATCTAAAAAGAGCTAGTTTTCCAAGACCAATTTGGTGTAATTTATCCTGTTTCCTCAGCAAATATCACTTACCTGAGTGATGTCTGGAGCAATCAAGCTATGTTTTTAACTTACCAGCCATAAGGTGTCTTTCTTCTACTCACAAGCACGGAAAAGTTCAGGTTATGGACATGGAGTCCTCTTCCACCGACATAAATAATGAAAGGCTTAAGACTCTTTGACTCCACTAAATAAGCTAGAATTTATACTGGCTGGGCATGACCTGTGGTTCCTAGGTACTGTTGTTGTAGTAATGTCCTACGTAAGCATCCTACTAAAAACTACTTTAACTGCACAATCTTTAATTTAATCAGGCTTATTTAAGACTGGTGAATGGCTGAGAAATGGTGATAAACATTATCCTGGTATCTCAATTACAGAGAGAGGAGAACATCCCAGATTAGATCTAATGAAGGAAATATGATCTTTAAGTAGACAGAAGAAATTTCATTTTGGATAATACAGTTCATTTTCAATTTGGGTTTTTGAAAACTGTATGTACAAAAACAGGGCAGGTACAGGCAAATATCCTATAAATATTCTTCAACTTGGGTATATGAGAAGTGGAGTAATCTAAGTAGACTTGTAATACATTAGTGTTACTGTCACTCAGTAGCATTGTGACTTTGCATGGCACAGTCCACACAAATAAAGACAGGCCTGCCTGAAAATCTTTCATGTAACTGCATGATTTTTTTTCTCCCTTGGAAGCATACTGAGTTGTGGTGTTCTGACTGTATGTTCCTGACACGATTACTTGTATTATACATTTTGTATATTAGAAGCAATGCAGTTACTGAGTGGGCATGGTTACGCCCTCACCTGTGCATAGGGATTTCTGTTAAGTAAAGAGGAGTGTTTAGGTTCCAATTAATCATTTTTGTTTATAGTTTGGAAATGATAATACATACATGCAATTTGTCTGTAGCTGTTTGGCATGACATCTTGAGTTTGGCCCTGGTGGGAACTACAGAACTGTTTTTTGGTGAGAGTCTAATTACAGACACTTTCTTCTCTGCTTTTTAAGCTCTCTCATGCTCTCTCCTCTCTCATCTTGTTGGGACTTATCTAGAAACACACTCTGCCAAGTTGTCCTGAGAGGAGTTTGCAAACTGTTCTGAATTTCCCATAGAATGTGACTGAGGAGCCAGAGGTAGGAGAAGTGGGGGGGTCATGTCTGAATACCTCACACTGTCTGGAATTACAGGATTATGATCTGTCAGCAGCAATGCATATCAAACTCTTGACAGCCTTGGGGTTCAAAGCTTTGAACCCGTTAATTCTGCTTTAAACTTTGTTCAAGTAGCACAGGAAACTTAATTCTTCAGGCTTGGCCAAGGCATTTCTACACTGTTATTACTTCACATCCTAATTCTGAAGTGTGGCCGGGTAGTTATTATGCCCAGTCATTCATCAGTTTTCATTGTTGTCCCTGGAAAGGTTTCATTGCCTGGAGTAATAGAGAAGCCTTGAGGCTACGTGTGTACTTTGGGGTGACTGGGTATCTGGCAATGTTAAGATCAGGAAGTCGCAAAAGATGCATCTGTGTGTAAACACCATGGTAAATGTTTGGAGTATGGGCCCCATGTGAAAGGGTTAGGGTTAGATGGCGTGAAGTTAAATGTGCTCCTTGTCACTAGGACAAAAAACAGGCAAAAAAAGTTACCTTGTTTTGTCGGACTTCCATATTAATGCAAGATTCTGATTTCTATGCTTCGTGTTGTTTGGGACACTTTCAAATTACACAGGAATTAAGTTACTGATTTGCATTTGTACAAGTGTCATCCCTTCTGTGACAGGCTTGTACCCACTGGTTGCATAAATATATATATATACACTTTTTTTTTTTTGTGGGCAGCAAACAATGCTTTTGTCCAGCCTTTTTAATGACTAATTCTACTCATACAGCTATAGGTGTCACAAAATACAGAAATGAAATGAACAATAGAGATATTTTTTTAAAGTAAAAAAATATATAAAATTCAAGAAGAGTTTCCTCAATCTTCTGATTTCTCATAATATTTCCATAGAATATACAATTCATATACAAAATACAAGTTATTTGAATGTTTCTATTTATTACTGGCAAATTAGAATGAGATCACAGACCCTATCTGATGGAGAAATCAAAACCTAGAGCTTAATACAATGAGTATATTTGATTAAAACAATGAATGATTATTTCTATAAAGAAGAGGCATCGTTTTTCTAGACAAGAGGACAAAAAATACAATTAGAAACTAATAATTAGGCATTATGAAAGCAGGAGACTTCATTCTGTTGCAATGCAAGAGGGCACCTATTTTTGTGGAAAGTTTCTTGTTGTCATCGCTGTCCCTATACAGGGGAAAATGTCATCCTAATGCAGAAAGAGGAAAATGACTCCATCACATTATGCAGGTGCTACTGCAATGGTTACAAATCCTTTAACATGTGAAAATTTGTCACAAGAGAAGTCTACTTGCAGCTGTAAGGGCCCAGTCCTGCGAGGTGTAAATTCAAAATAAATTCTTGATCTCTCTCTCGGTGCCAGTCCTGCCAGACTGAAAACAAAAATAGATTAATTTGGGCTTGCATTGGCTTTCCTTGAGACTCTGAAGAAACAAAACTACCTGACAGCTGTGGCACCACAGGGTTACTTGAGATCCAGCCCTGTATTCTGAGAATTACTTAGGACTGGGGTTTGTGCAGACTAAGGAACAGGAAAAGACGGTCCAATATCCATTTACTCTTCAGTAGAAAATGAAAGGTAGAAGTATAACCTGGTGCTAGGGTTGGGTGCAAGGTTAGATAGTCAACATAGGAACTCAGAATAAGAAAACTCTGATAGTAAAGGTCATTTTTTTGTCCAGTGCCTGCTGGGCTTGTGTCCATTTTGGCAATAACTTCATTTTTCTAATGACTGAAGTGCGCTGCTTTGTTTCTCTTTTGGCATGATTTGGTAATTCAGAGAAAATGATTTCTAAGGCCCCTCACAGGAATAGTTTTCCATATTTTATGAATTACCATGTCCAAACATTTCCATATTCTCCAGAGCTTCAGCAAGCTGGAGTGTTTCATATTGAAACCAGCTTTACAAAAATATTCAACACTAAGTTAATCCATAAAGAAGCAGAATCCAGGAAAAAAGTATTCGAATTTTTTGCTCTTATATTCTGAAAAGGAAGCATTTTTCTTACTTTAAATGAGAACAGACCAACTGTTTGGGCTGGAAGGAGAAAAGCTATGGAACCATCTTATTTGTGTACTCTATCTCAGACTTATTCCTATAGTATCAGGATATTGTATTTAACAGTAGAAATATAGAGCCAAGCTGTAGAAGAAATACACTCAAAAGAATTGGCATTCCCATTTGCTTTTCCTGAAAGGAAGAATGTCAGCAGTTTTTACTTCCTAAGAAGTTCCTGGATGGAAAAAAAATAATACAGGATTGAGAAATCACTGTTTCCCAATGTGTATTTGGTGGCACTTTTATATTCCTAAGTAGAATACACACATTCTGTGATATAGGTGATATAACCGTGATTTTTTTTTCTTTTTGAGGAACTAACCGTGATATTGGTCATGCTAGAAGCACTAAACAAATGCTACAGCTTTCACTTACTGTATCTTGACCTGTTGATTCATCAAAGTCACTAGCAGTACACAGCTGTTCACAGGTTCAGGGAGAGGATTGGCATACGAGATCTCTAGAGTAACAGCTTTGTTCACTACAACCCGCTGAGGAATCTAAATGACAAAGACACGTTTCTGGTCATTTGCTGTTTTAGACTTTTTAGAGTCAGATTTCAGTAGTACTGTAAACAGATCATCGCTTCTATTTGAGGGTTTGTAAGACTGGTAGGAAGAGTGGAATTTAATCACATTTGGTATACCTTTCCTAGTGCTTGAAGCTGGATTTAGATTAGTTAAGTGGTGCTGTTGAGCTATATACAATCGTTCATATATAATTTCAGTGAAATAGAACCCTGACTGTATAGGCATATTTTATTAAATCTTCTGATCTTTGGCTTGTTGCATGCAGAGTTTGTTTGTTTGTTTTTTCCTGTGATATGGAGAGTCCTGGACACACTATTGATTAGGATTGAAGTGTTAAAACAACATAAACTGACTCTAATATAGATCAGAATTAAAGGTTTAAGTTTGTATTTTGGGAAAAAACAAAGTTATTCAAAGGCAACTCAAATGCTTGCCAATAACTAGAATAAAAATGGAATGAAAATACAGGCATTTCTGTAACCACAAATTAATGGCACATGACTGGGAAAGAAAGAAGGTAACAGCTGTTCTGAAGACCAGTGGGCAGATTCAGGCAAAGATTCAAAAATGATCTCTCATTGTATTCCCATTTCGAGGAAACCTTCTTAAATTAAACAGGCAGAATTTTAGAGCCACATCTGGAAAACTGCAGCCTACATTCATGCATTTTTATCCCCAAATTCTCGTCTTCTGTTCTGAGCTCCAGGAAATCTCTTTAGTTTGTTACTGTCTGTTCAGAATAGCAGCAAGAGAACTGTTACCTTGATGATAATGTTTACGTCCTCTAAAATGACTGTCTTCTCTACCAGTAGCTTTACTCCATGCACATTCATGACTTCACACAAAGCAGTAACTTGAATCCTTTTGTCAGTAGTCAGATACTTCCCATAATAAGAATAAGGGATCTTTAACCAGATATGTCTTCCTGGAATTCAGACATACATATTCAGAAACCATTAGATTCCAATAAAGAATGCTGAAGATGAGACAGTTATCATGAGGATCTCCGAAATTTTTGAAAAGAACAGAGCATAGGACAGCTAGAGTCAGTGTACATTTCTTCCTTGTGAGACCACACACATATTTCCCTATGGTGTTGTCCTCTTCTGTCTTTAAAAGCTCAGTTGACCCTTCCAGTTTTCAGTGGAGGATTTTGACCTGGCTTTTGCTCATCTGCATTTCATTGGATTTCTCTCCCTTTGTGTTTCTTATAATTAGATGAATAACCATTTCTTTTTTTATCTATTCTCCCCATATATCCTATTTATTTTACCTCAATCAAGGAAAAATGTTCAGCTCAAGATTCAGAGATCCTTTACAAGCAACCTGGTCACCTGCTTATTTTCTTAGTCCTACAACCTTTCTGCTGTGTATGGAAAAAGAACTCTACCTTTGCAGTTCCTGGGGATGAGAAAAATCTCTATAATAACCTTATTAGCCGTGGCTCTTTGAGAGAGACACACGGCGTCTATAACTGTAGTACTGTAACTTCTTCCTTTGTCCTGGCTGACTTCTATTAAACTCTTCAATATTGCATGTAAAGTGCCAGAAAGCGTGTATTGGACTTCCTTATTTGTTCAAAGAGTAAGATATGTTCCTATATGTATAGTAATCACCACAGACACGTACCTAACTATGGTGTTGCTTCTACTGCTATGATATAGATGTGGCCTTTTTAGAAAAAGAAGAAAAAATCTAGTGAAGTGTAGTAATAAACACTCCTCCTAAAAGATAGGGCAAGTAGATACAGCTATGATATTGATTTGCCTTCCTTCCAGGTGCCTTCAGATGATTCTAATGGCCAAAAGGGCTATATTGGCTCTTTAAGCACATGAAGAATTACCTTGTTTAGAACCAAGATCCACAGAGGTAGTTGCCTGCAGGATCTCTGCCACTGCTCGCCTTGTGTACAGGATAGTTGATGCACTTATATCCACCCTCACTGTCTTGTGATCGAAAGATAGGTTATTGAGAATTAAGATCAGAGTAATATCTTTGCCAAACACTGGAGGTTCAGCCAGCTTGAATTTCCCAGAGATCCCAGGGTTTCTAACTGTCTCTGAAGATCTTTCGCTTGGAGATTCTCTGCGTCTTTCTGGGATGTTTGATCCAAATATCTTAGCCCAGGCCTTTTTATAAACTCGTCTTTCCTCAGAAGAACCTAGTTGAAAGAGAGAACCAAGTAAAATTCATATCTTCATTGCCTTTACATGTTCTCTGTGTCAAGGCTATCACAACATTACTGGGTGCCAGCTTTGCATCATTCAGAAACATGCATTAGTGAAATGCTCCCCATGTTTTTCCACTAGGACTCCATTTAAGTTTTTCATTTTAAAGCAATAGATGTATTGTGTTATAGTAAGTCACTGAAATAAAATATTTGTATTAATGTTTAGGATGCAGTATCTAAGGAGATGGATATCTGGAGTTAAGAGAACTGGAGTTCAAGGTTTTGGATTAGATGCTTAATCAGTTTATCTGGTGGAGGAAGGTAGAGAACTAAACTACAGTCCTGTGTACAGTTGATGATGCATGAGGGACTCGCTTTTAAGACTCTCTAACAGGACTTTCTACAGCAGCTTAAGAATCTGTTTGCTTTTAGTACTAAAAACCACATGCACAAAACAAGGCTACAAAATATTTTGTAGCTATTGTAATTCTGTGTGAGGGAGTAAGGTACTATGCATTAATAAGAAGTCTTATTTAAGAAATTAACGTATAATATGTAATTAATAAGGAATTAATTTCACAAAAACATAAAAAGATTCCCATTGCATTATGAAAACAGTTTGAGAGCACTGGCAGAAATATTTTATAAAGGAAATGGAGATGCCCTAGCAAAACAGGTTAACCATCCTAGCTGCCTAGCACTGAGAATTCAGTAGGAAACAATTTGTGATAACAAACTTTCTTTTCCTTTTTTACCTTCTGGATATTTATAATTGTAAGTGACATCCACACGGGAATTGCTGCCCACAGCTTTGGTGCTGATAAACCTGCCAATTATTTCGGTATCACAATAAACTTTTTTCTTAGTTCCATCATTGTATACAATCCATCTGTTGCAATCAGCGTTCACCTCCGTATACACAAATAAGGTGTCATAATCCAAGTCTACATCACCTTCTTTGATGGCTATAACAGATGCAGGGCCGCACTGAAATAATCCTAGGACATGAAACAAATGTCAGAAACCATATTAATAATGATCAGTTTGAAGAAAGTCACAATAAGAACTTGCACTGTTACCTTTGCTTTGTTCTTGTGGAGTTGCATCTAAAACCTGCCATCCATTGTATGATGTTCCCAGGTCTTGGCGAATGAACCAGCTTTCATTCCAGACATGATAATCCCTGGAGATGCAAAGAACAATGTCTAGGAAGTGTATGAATACACACTTCCAGTTTGAAAGGCATGGGGAATTGTGTTCTGAAAGATTTACCAAGATGTGACATGAGCTGTCTAGTTACAGCAGCTCACTGCCACTTTCAAAGGATAGCTTTACTGCCTGCTGTTTGTTGGTGGGTTTGGGGCGGGGGGTTGTTTGTTTTTGAGAGAGAGAACAGATGTCAGCAAGTAGTTTGCTTTGGGACCAAGAGAAAGATCTAGGTCTTGGATATAGGCAACATTTGAAGGGCACTTAACCCAGTCTCCAAAAGTGGGAAATGTTGAGGGTTTTCTCCCCCTTTTTTTTAAAAAGAAAAGAAAACTTAAGCTGTAATAAGCCAGAAAAAGAACATTCATAAAGTCCAATAGTCTGTCTATAGTAATGCGCAGTAGGAGGTGTTTAGAAAAGAGTTAAGAACAGCATATGGGTAGAATGACCCTTTTCCTGATATGCTCTGCTATTTTCTAGCAATCAGAGTTAGGGACTTTCTGAACTAAAGGTTACATTGAGACCACGATATTTAATGCTGACTAGTTGAAATGTCTTTAGTGGCTTTTAAAACATCTTTATAGCTTTGTTTTCACAGCATCCAGTGGCAGTGAGTTCCACAAACTCTGAAAAGAAAGGACAGCACAAAAATAGAAGATAGGTCACAGGAGGACTCAGAAAAGAAGCTTCGTCCACTGAATTTTGTTCAGAGATGAAGTTTGTCTCTGTCTGTCTCTCCCTAAGGAGAAACACTGAAAAGCTTCTTGGGGAGGCTCCCATCTACTTGGGAAGGATGGCAGGCCAAGTTGAGGAACAGAGGCTTTGGATGTGTGATGAGAAGAAGCTACTGCAGCAGCAAACTAGTTAAGACCATAGAAGTTACATAGCTGCATTATTAGGAACAAACTGGTTAGGGATCAGTAAATGAGAGACTTCGGATGGTGCTTTTCAGAAGAAACATACCACTTTTTAAGAAAGTGGTAACTAGTTTGAGGTCAGGGACTGCAAAAAAAAGTGTGTTTTTGTTTTTTTCTTTTTCTTTTCAAGTAACTTATCTCAAAACCACAACATACGGTTTCCAAACTGGTATCTGTTCTCTTAATTTAAATAGCTGCATGAACTTCTGTCCACTCCGTTGCTTTTGTGCTAGTAATGTTCAAGTTTTTAAATCACATAAATCCTCTTCCTAAGTAATGGTGAGATATGGAAACATATATTTACCATGTGGAATCCTTGCCGATATTAAGACTCTTGCCAGAGCTGTCATAGTATTTATCAATACTCAGGTTTCTATCCACATCATGAGCAGAGTTAAAATTTGAAATCAAACGAGTTGGAATCCCCAAACACCTCAGAACTGAAATATATTAAAAAAAAAAAAAAAAAAAAAAAAAAAAAAAAGCTCAGCAATTACAAATATTTAGACATTTAATGTTGTTTCTCAAATATTTTGTGATTCTTCATTCTTGCAGTCTCTGAAGAACTGTTCCTCTTGTAGAATCAATTGCTTTATGGTTTTGATTTAAAGAAAAAAAGCTGAGGTTACAAAGGCCTCCATTTTACCATAATTCTTTATTCTTAAAAACTCACCTGTGCACATCACACCAGCAAAAACCCAGCACTGGCCATACTGAACAGGCTTGTAGTTGTCCTGACGCCATTTCTGAAGGATTACCACACTTCCATCCCATCTGGATGGATTCTCATGAGAATGGAAACTTCCTTGCCACTTTCCCAGGAGAACTCCATTATCATTATCATTTCCATTGATCTAAAAATAGGCCAGTGGACAGAATGGGCAAAATCAGTTGCATGTAATCAATTGTATCTAGTTTCTCAGATATATTGCTTAAGATAAAGATGGTTGAGTCTCACAGTGGTGACTAATGCTTTCTGCTTAACCATGTGGAGTTCAGATTAAATTGTCCATTTCTTACCATTGAACTGATTACTCTGCCCACATACTTAGGATCTCCTCTTCGGGATACATCAGTGGCTGGGTCCTGACGATAATACAGGCTCAGATCAAGCATGGTGAGACAGATGTTTAGAAGAGGATCTTGAAACTGTGATCAGATAAGAGAATTTTTTTAAGAAAAGAGGGAGTTCCTGAGACAGAATCAGAGGAAGTTCTCCTGCAGTTCCTCCTTTCTAAGAATTTTGAGTCCAAAGATGATAGGAACAATGAGGCACAAAGACACTGAGAGAACACAACGCACACTGCTGCAATATCAGCCAACAACAGGGTTACAAAACAAAGCAGAAATCTGGGAGGATGTCTTTGGACATCAAGAGAGATCATGACTGCAGCAAAACTGAAACTGCCACGTTTATTCTGATTGCAGTTATTGGATTCAGTGGAATTATACATGTGTCAGTTTTGGCCCATTGCAACTGTATTACAAAAATAACTTTGTTTCTTTTTGTTATACACATGTGTACAGCCAAGTGAAATATGTTTTTCATGTGTACTGTGGATGCTCTGGTCACCGACTGGGCCCATACTCATGCTTGTAGCTCATGGTACACATAAGAGTTGCAGGCCTTATTGCAGTGTTGTGCCACACTGTCTCTCACCAAAGTCCTACTAGGCACACAGTAAACCACACTCAAAGATAGCCAGGTTTGTTTGATTTTTCTTTTTCATATAGGTAGACATATCTATCAAACAGAGAAATAATTAGAAGATTAAATCAGAGACAGAGTATAAGTCTAAACGAGTTCCTTACAGCTTACCTGTCCATAGTACCATCCTCTTGCTTCAATGTACTTTGCGTTGCCCACAAAAATGATTCCGTTTTCATTCAGAACATATTCCTGTCTCTCATTTTCATTAGCCATGTAGACATCATCACCTGAAAACAAAGTTGGCCTTGCTTTTAAACTTAAAACTGAGGGTACTAACAGCCTTTGAAAAACACTTCTATGTTGACCTAAAATGGGGAGGTAGATGTGGTATTTGGAAAACCATGTCTCATTGTTGTAGCTCCCTAGACGTGTACAATGCAATGAAATTGCATTTTATTGTATACAGCCTGGAAAAAAAAATCTATGTTATATTACTTTGACTATTTCCCCTAGTTTTAGTGTAGCCTTCATAAATTACCTCAGTGTCCTCACATCTTTGTTGTAATTTTTGTGGGGAAGATGGAGAAAAGCCCAAGCTAGCTCACTGGATTCTCTGCCGTATGAGGGTAGCTAAAAGTAAAAAAGACACTCTAACAGAAAAATGTCATGTGTATGTTTCTTTATTTTTCTAGTCATGTGTTCATCTCATTGAAGAATCCAAACTGAGGATCTCTACTTGCCTGACCCAAAGTGGTATCAGAAATGTTATTGGGATGACCTATTGAAATGTTCACTTTTCATCAGTTCTCATCAGAATTTGCCTGGTCTTGTGATACCACCAAATGATTACTCATTTGTTCCAGTGCAGGCACTGTCAAGTTTTTCTCTCTGTAGTGCAATTTCCATGTATTAAAAGTTACACAACAAGTAATCTTTCAGGAGGTTCTTCAGAGATTGTTCCCTCAGGACCTTCTATGCAGAGGCAGTCTGAGTCTCTAGCATATAATTCTGTAGTGGTTATTCTGTCTTCTAAGACAGACTGAGCTAATTAGCAGATTTTTTGATCTCTCCTCTTGACATATCTATTAGTAACCCTTGACTAACATATAGTCACCAAAAAAAAAAAAGTGGTTGATGGTGATTACTTTTATCTTCTCTTATTATATAAGATTTCTAGTCATTTAGGTGACTAAGAGATCCCTCACAGAATCACAGAATGACTGAGGTTGGAAGGGACCTCTGGAGATCATCTAGTTCAACCCCGTGCTCAAGCAGGGTCCCCTAGAGCACATTAGATAGGATTGCATCCAGGCAGGTTTTGAATATCTCCAAAGAAGGAGACTCCTTAGCTTTAAAGTGGTTTAGTTCAAGGCTATTCTGGATTCATAGACTATCATAAATTTGCAAAAACTGAGTTTAGGAATTTTTATTTCTTCTGCAATATGCTGAGGCTGCAGAAATTAAAAGTGGTAGCAGTAGGGATGTCCCACGTAAACCCATGATGAAATATATGGGAAATGCCAATCTTCCTTCTTACTAGTCCTCTTTCTCTTTTTAGAAATTTACTTGAGCCTTTATCCTTGCAGGCAACATTTGCAAAAGCAGTCTCGCTTTGATTTAGGTGCAAGTAAAGGAAATTACTGCATGCCTAATTAAAGTCCTGAAAAGTACATGTACTTTTCAAAGTCTGTCTGTGGAAAAAAAAAAAAGAAAAAAAAAAGATCTGCTCAGTCCTGAAGAAAGAGTCTTTCTTGTATATGGCCTTGTCATGTCCTATAGTGTATTTCACTAGAAAAAAAGCTGCGCGAGGGAAAGAGGGGGTGGGTGTGTTAATGTAGTAAAACCATGTCTATGAACAGAGAGGTGAGAGCGCTGCCCCCAAAAAAACAAAGAAAGCAGTGTGGGTGAAGTAAGCTTGTTGTGCAAATGTGAAAGCAAATAGATAAGTTACATTCAAGATATCAGTACCTACCTGGGCACCAAGGGTTAAAAAGCATCACAAACTGCCCCAGGAATCTGGAGAAGATCTTGTTCCCAGATGTAACCTGCAGGATGAGATTGTATCGTCCAATGACAGCATTGGCTGGGCTGGATATTGTGAAGTTGGTATAGCCAGATTCACTGGGTTCCTGGACAGCACTCCAGCCACTAGCCCCCACCTCTGAGAGGTTAAATACAGCCTTTGTACGATGAGATTCTGAGGGAGATGGTCCTGCCAGAAAGAAGAGGTGCAGCAATATTTATGTTACTTTGGGTAATTTCTTTATGTTCCAGAGCATAGTGCAGTATTAATCTTGCACTTGAACTGAACACATTGGGGGAAAAGGGTTAGAAATACATGAAAAAAGATTGCATTTCTAAACAGAATAAGGAAAGGATCGCATGGGATAAAAAGTATAGCTCTGCAAGAGTGTGGAGTAAGATAAGAGAGTGTTACCTATTTCAGTGACAAATGCTAAGCTCTCCCCAGTCTGCTGTGGCCTGCTGAAGTACAGGCTAATAGTGAAGGCTTGTCCTCGCCTCACAGTCAACTCTGTGTTGGCATATCTGTCAGTATGATGTGCACCTGCATTCACTGATGGTTGCCAGCTAATATGTGTTGGTGTCAGATCTGTAAAACAAGCGAAAAAATATTAAGAAGCAGCAAGTGAAGAAAAGTCATTTGTTGTCAGGTGGAATTATGAGGTTGCTAAAAGCAGAAACCTCTTACTGAAGGAAGTTCAGACTAAATGGAAGATTCTTCAGTGGGCTGATAAAGTCTAGTGGCCAGTAATAGAAAACCTGTGCTTTGGTTTTGTTGCAGGAGTCTCATACCACAGAGACTCGTACTCTTTCTATACCATGTAGGACCCCTTTTCTTCTTTTTCTTTTTTGCGCTCTTTCTTTTTTTCTCTTTTTCTTTTTCCCAGGGCAAATCAGTGTCATTTCAGTCACCACCAAAAAGTAGTTAGTAGCCCCTATATATTTTCAATGTATATAAGTATCCTGGAAACAGCTACTAGAATATTTTCCTTTTATTGTTTACATTCTGTTTCTGCCATCTGACGTAGAGTAGGGAAAGATACACAGTCAGAAACTTATAAAAGTGAACAAAAGATATTTGTGGACACCATTGAGAGTTTTTGACAAAAGGTCATCTGATGCAATTTAGTTCCACCCAAAGTGAAAAACTGACCACTGGGATTTGTGTTGTAGTATGCACTACCCTAATATCCTAGACGGATTTTTTGGTGACTTATTTACAGTATGCTTGGAGTTTTCTGATATCAAAGGTCCTCCTTTGCACATATGGTTATCATGGTCTGTTGTTTAAAACCAACAAAGTGATTCTTACCATCTTAAATGCTTTACTTTTTGGCAGGTGAGTACTTATGCAGTTCTCCTTGAAAGATTGTTTTCCCTTCTCTTGTTCATGCTTTATTGTTATGCTCAAACCTGTGCAGAGTTGTATTGTCCTTGGGAGCTCTCAGAGGCGCTGTCCTTCAGGCTTATATATATCCTATGATACTCTATGAAGTGTGGTTGGAGCATAGTGTTGCAAGTTTTGGCCTGTGCTCCAGGAAAAGTATCCTTGTGAAGAAGCTCCCTAACCACTTTTATTAATGCTAGTGGTGAGATTCTCCCCCCCCACACACACACTTTGGGAGGAGGAAGAGGGACCAGCAAGAAGAATTAAAAGGAATTGAATGGAAAACAGCAAAGACATGGGATGGAAAGATGGGTTCAGGCCTACAGCATAACGCATTGTTATGGTAGGGATCTTCAAACAAGCTTCCAAGTCTATCTCATAGTGAGAAACTAAATCAGATCTGAAACAGTATAGCAGCATATTACACTACAATTTATATATAATCTTTGCAGAAGAAATAAAAGCCATATCTAACTTGTGAGGGTGAGGAAAGTGCAGTGCCAATAATAAATGCAAGGAAGAAATTTTTTTTGTAGTTCGTAACTACAAAGAAGTAATGTAGTAAGCATCAATAGGCTGAAATAGACAGCCTTTAGCCTGAATATCTGTGACAATATGATGGTGAACTGCTTTCAGCTGCTCTTTCCCCAGCAAAATAACGTTTTCAAAACTGAGTTCAAAAGGTTTCTTTCAAAACTGAACAAAGGATAAACCTGCCTTCCATTGCCTAGTTCACCAGTCCTCTTCCTTTTAAATAATGATCTCTGCTAATACAAAACAGAGATACTGTCATTACAATTCTGCTTTAGTAGGGCTTTAACACATCTTTGAATGAATTTATGAACATCTACACAAGGTGTGGGACAACACTGGAGTATAATCTAGTTGCCCTCTATAGGCTCCATGCTTTCAGCTCCATTAGGATGGATTTTACAAATTTTGTTGATACAAAATAAAGTACAAAGTGTCTCTGAAAGGCAATTTAAAGAATGAGGGGGCTAGATAGAGTTCTGGATGAGGCCTTTGAAATAATGGGATTTTTTTTCCCCCAGAAACTCTGCTCTGTTTAGAACTTATTCTCAAATAGGTGTGATAATAAACTGTTAAAAGTGGAATGCAAGAACAGTTTACAATATAAAATATCCTGCAGATAAGAAATCTATGCAGATAGCTATAAGGCATGTATCTTAAGGAAACACTTTTTGGGTAAAGAACACATTGAAGAGAAGCAAATGACATACAGAACTCACCTGCCATGCCCCCAGCTTGTGTGAAATGCGTACACCTTCTACTTTGTTCTTCAGGGATGTCCGATTCACGTTAATCATAAAAAAAAAAAACAAACAAACAAACAAGAGAACCTATTTGTGCTGTCAGATGAAATTCAGGAGAAGGGAGAGGTATTTAACAGTTGTTATTAATACCTGTAAACTTGTCAAACGAATGAACCAGTTCCTATAATAGATATATGTCTAATGCCAATGTTCCCGCTCAGCGTGGGTGTAATTATGGGAGGAGATACCAAAATTATTTACTCAGAGGAAATACATTCTCTAGAATCCCAAGACAAGTAGAACTTCCTACAAAGAATAATAGGTGTGCCATGAATAAGTTATCTTTAAGGATGAGGAAACAGGGAGCATGGTGGGAGGTACAAGCCATATGAAGGAAAAGGGGCACTTCCTTATTGCTTAACTTCCAGCTTGGCTAATGTCACTTCTGGTTTTGTTTAATAGCTATGGGCTTTTTTCTTTATGTCTCAAATTATCTCTAAAACCCACCTGACTTTTATGTGAAATGTTAGAGTCCCATTAGGAACAGGTTTCTACCTCCCTATTTTGTTAGCTAGCCCTGACTATTTAAGTAAAATTTTTCTTTCAAAAAAAGTACTAAATATGGGTAGGTTTTTTTTTTTAACAGTGCAAACTCTAAGCCTTTCTGTCTTCACAGCTGTCAAAATATTACTTTTTACTATTACCAGCCTTACTTCAAAGTATACAGATAGTAAAGTGACTATCTTTACTATCTAAAGTAACAGGAATAATTCTGTTTAGAATTCCTGAGTCCCACTTACCATGCTTTATCTCTTATCAAAAACTTAAAGAAAGTAGTTTGAATTTTAAGTTACAGAGAAAACAAAAATGAACAGGTGTTTCTGAAGTAACTAAAAGATTAAAATAGACCTTACATTTTTTTTTTTCCGGAAACATTGTCTGGATTGCATGAAGACTAGACGAGTACTTACTTATATACAGCATTCACTCTAGCGATGTATTGCAAGAAAAATTCTGAAACCTTTCACTTTTGGCAGCACTATACCTAATGTGATCTTGTATATTACCACTTACATTATAATTCAGAGGTCCTTCCTCTTCTTGGAAGTTTCCAGGATGTTCAGGCTCTCAAAACTTGTTCTAGGAATCTCCTTGAGCTGATTTGATTGCTGCTCGTAGTTCTTTTAGTTGGTCTTTTTTTCTTATCCTTAATTCATATTCCGTGGAAACCATAAGAGCCACAAGCCTCTGATGTTACCTGATCTTCACACACAGCCCTAGTGACAAACTGCATCGACCAGTTCTTAAGTTCAGGTGTTCAGTGCTGCAGCGATTGCTTCAGACACTGCCCATTGCTCCCTCTGGAGTATGACTCTTGCTTCCTTTCTTCTTCCTTGCTACTCGTATAAGTAATTAAATCTTAGAACACTTCTGCCTCAGTTGCAACCACCTCTTTTATGTTTGTTTGACACACCCACAACGGTGTTCTCCAAATCACCAGGACCTTGCAAAGAGTGGCCTACATCCCAAACTGGCACCTGCCAGTCGACACCTTCACCACACCAAAGCATCAGGAGCTTCTTTTGTAATCCTCATGGAATGCAGTGTTCACAGTTCCTACATGACTAATGACTTAACATTGTCACACATATTCTTCCTAGCTCAGTTCCACCCACTCACCACCAAAAATTGTTCAGGATATTTTATTCCCTCTTTTCCTTAGTTCCAGAGCCTTGGAGTTGCTGTGCAGTTTGCTGTCTTTCCAAGGAAAATGTACTAGTTTATTTCTCTCATCTCCTTAATCATTTCCTTTATGTGGAAAATGGAAATTCCACTATAATAATCTTCCTGGTTACCGTATTGCATCTTGCGCTTGTACTATTGCTACTCTTTACTAGAAAGAGGAAATCAACAACTTCCACAAAAGATATTGCAGAGTACCTTCTGTGAGTCTGTATCCTAATAGGCAAACGTTTAATTGGACATGTTGACTTTCTGTGTGTGTGTGTGTGAAGTGTTGCAGGGAAAGTGTTGCCTCTCTTTTAATTCCCCTGGAGGTCCAGTTTATAGGATTCTCTCATTTCTGCTAGTGCAGTTCACATGACTTCAGTGGAGTCTGGTGGTTTACACTGGTGCAAAAGATACAGCAGGAAGTCCTTAAGTGTATATATCCACATTCTGTTTTGAGTGTGGGTCCAAGGCTGAGTTTGATCTTGAACTGCCATCACTTGACTTATGTGATGAGAACACTGGGCTCTGATAAACCTTGATGACCATTGGGATTAAAAGAGAGGGTACAACTGTGGGCTTGTACAACCTCTCTCTAGCCCACATAACGAGCACTGGAAAACTAGGTGGCAGTAAGTGTCTTCCTAAAGCAATTTTTGCGGGCTGCAAGGGCAAATGTTGTTTCTAGCCACTGAGCTTAGGCTGTCCGCATAACAGTGAGGAGTCCCTATGGCAAGTCACGGGTACCCTGCACTGTGGGACGAAGGGAGAGACGTGGGGCTGGTTCCAGCCAGGCTTTAACTGGTTTCCTGGCCCAGCAGTCTGAAGTACAGCAGAGCAGTAGCTTTACTTTCCCTTCACTTCATCCATACAGTTCACTTTCAGACAGAGACTGACTTACTGTTATAAAATTATCAGCCATAAGCCAAGTCACTCACTGTACTACACCTAGTTCACTTTTTCTTGGAACCCAGCTTTTAGCTTCTGTTTCTACACAAAGTACTTCATTAGCTGCCAGTTAGGGTTGCATTGAGAGAACATTGCCATTATGCACGCTGTTTAGCAACAGGTGGAAGATGGGGAAATCAACAGCTAAGTTTAATTACACCATTTTAAAATGAAGACTAATACACCCTTTATTAAAACACACCCTTCTGTTGGAATTTTGGGGCCTCACAACGTTGAAACAAATTTGGGGACATCCTTTCCTCTCACTAATTTCTTTCATGCCTGTGACCTGAACCTATCATCACATGAAGAGTTTAAGTAAACTACTAAACTTGAACTCTCCTGACCTTGAGGTTAACTGGACTCAATATTTAGTTTATTATTTGCTGAAAAAGGACGGTTTCCTCACACAGATTAATCTATAATGAAGATTTCTTAATTGTTCTCAAGGTATGATTTAACATTGCCCTCCCTTTGATTCCCAGATAATATCAGCAAGTAAAAAATGTCAACATGCCAAACTACTATACAGATTAGGCTGGGCAGTTATCTCAAGGTGTTTGTAAAACTGCCCCCTAACTGAGCACCATACAAATTCCTTTAGAACATTTCCAACATTTCCTAGGCCTCATTAGGTCATTCTGATTCCCACCCCTCCCCAAAACATCAGGGGAAGTGTTCAGGTCACTCAGTGATAAACTTTACAGTAAGAGAGAGCTAACTTCCACAAATCATGCACCTCACTCAGACTACTCTCTAGTATCACAGTTGCAGTAAAGGAAAAGTACCACTTTGCAAGCCCACTGTATAAGGCTCTGAAAGATTAAGCACATGTTTATGAATGTATTGAAACATCCAGAGCCAGAAAGAATGATTTCTGAAGAAAAACAGTCAAAAAAAAATATCAATCTTTGGATAGAATGTAAGATGCTGTATTTAATAGCATGGACACTTAAAACAGTATGTGAAGAATCAACTATGCCTCCGTTTATTTAAAATTACAACATAAAAATTTGATGATATAATAGGGAAGTAACCCCTTATTGCAGGAAGCGAGGATTTTGTTTCAGAAGCAGCAATTACTTGGTTTGATTTTTCATTGATTTCATATGCTGTTTTGTTCAAGTTATTCAGAAATGGATCATTTATTGTATACTTTCCTCTTAGTTAATCACATTTATAGTCTTATATGCTTTGATATCTGCAAATTTGTCACAGGAGAAATTAACAAGTAGATGCTTCAGGCCACTCTCAGAAGGGATGATTTTAAACTTTGTGCTAGATTTCTCACCGGCTTTCAGTGGTGGTACACTAAAAATAGGAAACAAAGGGAAAATGTCAGCTGAAAACAGCCTTATGTATCATCCTTGAGCTTCTTCACTATTGCTATCAGCTCTGTAGAGTTCATAGGATGGCCATGAAGAGACTGTACAGGACTTAGCTATCTGGTATGTACTTAAATACTCAACCCCATGCATTAGGATCTCTAGCAAATATATCAAGCCAGATAAGCACACAAAGGGAGACATGTTAATACTATAAGAGATCCAACTTCATACAGAACAGATGTAAAAGTGATCAAATTTGTGATCAATTTATTAAAAGAACCCAGATAATGAAGAATAATACAAACTCCTGAATTGGAATAATTTATGGCACTGAAAATACCTAAGACTTGCACACCCGGAAATTCTGAATGGAAGTTAAAACATTTTAAAACAATATATTTTTTAATTCTTGAAAACTCATGTTTATGGTCATTCCAAACAGCCTTACCCTGTTATATTATCTTGCCTAAGGGAAGCCTAGAAGATAAAGTTGCTGGTGATACATAGGCTTGCTAAATTGCCTCTGACAAAATTGTAAGTTAGTGTCTTTTGCACTTGGGCAAAAGACAATGTTAAGTTGCTGTGTGTCTGTGTGTACATTCAGTTAAAATGCACACTCCCATATCCTAAGCATTTTTTTTAAAGCAACTGCATTGCCAGTGCATGTAGAGGTTTGCATGCAAGTTTATGTCTGCACAAAGTGGGAGACTGTCTGCAAATTTACTTTCATGTTTCAACTGTGAAATACTGAAAAAAAGGCATAAAAAATATAAATCATCAAAACATAAAAATAAGAACTTGAGGTTAATAGGAATAGATACCTATTTTATTCCAGTCTACTCATTGATCTGATCAGTACCATTATAAAAGGACCTTCTAGTGAAGTGAGTTGTTGTTTAGATAGTTTCTTGAGGAGGTTTCTTAATCTCCTAATATTATTAATTTCGTAGCATTCTGGAAGCAAAGCTTGATAATCAACATGCCTGGATTTTTTTTTTCTTTTTTTTTTTAAGAAACTATTTTTCTAAAACAAGTTTTATCATAATATGCACCATTTTCCCTATTTTCTTCATTCCTGCTTAATGGATGCTAGTGGTGTCTAAATTCAAAGCCTTAGTAAACTAAAATTAGTTATTTATGCAGCAGCTGCTGTGACTTTTTAAACAAAGGTTGTAGTTTAGTCTGCTCTTTAGAAGTCATCCCTCTTAGTTGTGATTTATTGTGCCTACTGTAGTTACACATAGAGCATACTTGAGCCTGTACTTTTCAGATGTATGACAACCCTTTTAGATGACAACTTGTGTTTAAACTATCTGTATTCATTTTTATACACAAAGCTGTGAGCCAGTGGTGCATCTGTTTTTACATTCATGCATGTCTGCCTGGCTGAGGTAAATGCAAATTGTTTAGGAGGTTGAACACTGACACACACACTGCATTTTATAAAGTGAAGAGAAATCCTGACTAAAATACATATAGCTTAGATATAGGGTAGGCAGAAACAGCCAAGTGCCCCACTGTTGATTCTGTAATAAGAACAGATAAGTTAAACTCTTCTGCCCTGCAGCTGCACAGAGAGCCTCAAAAAAAAACTTATTGCACAGGTATCATACTTTTTGCTGGAACCACAGGGTCCTATTAGATAGGTAGGCAAATAAGTTCTGCTAAATTATGACAGTTTTGAACTATGTCTCCATCTGACCTGTGCTTTGGCTCCAAAGTCTGGGAGAGCAAATAATTGCAATGTGCTTCATTATGAGACACATCATCCCTGATGGACCTCTCAAGTTACAGCACGAAGAAAATTGTCTCATCCAAGACTTTACTTCAAAGTAATTTGTGCCTATATTCTGGCTCATATATCTTTAATAGTAGGAAGGAGGCCCTCTTTGTACTTACTCAATCTCACGGATTCCTTTGAGCAGGTCACTGCCTTCCACCTGCAGCACACAGTCCATCACTTCCATATTAATAGGATTAGTAAATACCACTTCCACATCCACTTCTTTATTTACTTCTGCCTCACCCAGTACCTGTGCAAAGAAAATGCTTGAAAAGTGGAATTCTCAGTACTCTTCTATCTCCAAGCCTCCTCAGTCCTCGCTAGAGGCAATATCATGAGATGATAGGATGGACCATGGCAGAGTGTGAGCAGAGGAACATCTCTTTGGCAGGAAGAAAGTGCTTATAAGAGACAAGCTCCCCTCATCTTCCCCTTTCTCTGCTGTTGGACTTTGTAGCAAAGGGATAGTGCCTTACCTGTATGTCAATGCCAGGATTGTCCAGGGTGATGGCTCTTTGCACTAGCACTTGAATCCCACCTGGCACATGACATAAGGCTGTTACTTGGATTGTGTTGTCTGTAGTTAAATGCTCTTGATAGTCAGCATATGATATCTGAATTGGAAATTGTTTTTCTGTAATAATAATAGAAAAGGATTGATAAACACTTTTATAAGTCAACAGATGTTTCATACATTAATTAGTATTTTCCTTCTTTGTTGTATCTGTGACTAGGAAGACCTTCAGTCATCACTGGCAAACTCAATTCATGCAAATCTATCAGTTTGTCAGAAGCAGAACGATTTCTTCTCTATACTCTCTCCTCCATCCCGTACTACCATACTGTCTGGCTTTGTCTCTCCCTATTGCTGTGACAGATAAGACAGATGGAGTTTAATGAATTGACCACTACTAGCTCATTTGTTATAAGACATGCTCAGGTAGGACTCGTCAGTCCTATTTACTCATGGTATACGATATGCAGGCTAAATGACTTGTTTGCATTCCTATTATCTTTTGTAGCCCTATTTGCTCTTTATCATCATGTTTTTTACAGCAATTGCTATGCTGTAATTCAATTTAAGGAATGTGAGATTGGAAGGGATCTCCTCTGTCTCAGAATCAGAGTAATCCCATAGTTTTGGCCATTCATACAATAGATGTCAGCTTCAGAAAAACTGTAGAGTATCTATGCTACATGCAAACACTGTGAATCACAAAATACTTTTTAGCAGCACATAGCAGATGAAAAATGCAACGCCCCCCCCAAAAAAAGTCACAAACATGAAGTGCCACAATAGAGCAAGAAACTGAGTGTTATGAATGACTTAGATTGCTCCAGTAGCAAAGGATTTGTTAAGTACAAATCCTAGCAAATGCTGTATGCTTCACTTGACAGAAGAGGGCAAAAATCTCTCCAAATTGTCTCTGCCATCAGACATGGTGGAAAAAAAAAACTCTCTCCTGACCCTAAATTCAGCCATTGCTTTAACACAGTGTGTGTAAGCACCAGACACCAGAAGGTACCTACATAACTGTAATGCTATTGTAAGCTACCTTCACTGAGAATTCAGTTTCTAATACTTTATAGGAAGCTGATAGATCCCAACTGCACAAGTCAAAATTACATATTAGGGAAGAGAAACATTATTTCTGTTTTTCACTGGTAACTTGAAGCCTAAGATTAATATAGTATCAATAGTGATTCTGTGATTTTTCAGTTCTCCTTGAGAATTTTTGACACATCTCTTAGCCCAAGCTCTTATTACTAACTTAATTTCCTGTTTCCAAGGATGTTCCTATTCAGGCATATCAAACATAATCTGAAAAAAGTCTTAGGTCCCTTACTCCTCCACTATGCTTGGATAATCCCTTTCTTTTCCTACCTATTTTGGAGCTCAACAGGGTATTTCAGTTATTTCTATTACTCATATTTTAATTCCATTCTAAGGGGCTAATGGATTAGGTGTTTTGCTTCTGCTGTTGCTGTGTCCCATTATCTACCAGTAAGGACCCTGGTAATTGAACAGAAGGCATTCAGTTGGAGTTAATTTCTATGCTTTTTATGTTTTCCTTATCTTTTCTTTGCAAGTGTTGTTAAATGAAGCTTCATTATGTTTCCTCACCACCTTCTTTTCACGCCTAATATACATTTTTCAAAATGTGAATTTTGTGCATTTAAGTGCACAAAATTCAAGTGCAGTGCATTTTTGGCCTCTTCAGCCTCTTTTGTGTAGAAGCTTAAGCTTGCAGTTTGTTGTAGTGTTCCCCCTCAAGTTTACTACCTTCAGAGCTAATGCTCGTTTACCGATAAAAACGTCACACAATTCTGATTAACACTATATGAAAAATTACCTTCCTGAGGAGCCAGAACGACAGATATAGAGTCCTTCCAGATCTCATGAATGGGTCTCCTGGTGTATACAGTGCTCCAAGCTGTCATATTTACCTGAGCAGTCTTAGCATCAGAAGTTAAATTTGTAAGAACCAGAATTAGACTGAGATCTTTTCCAAATTCCAAAGGGCCAGCCATCTTGAACTTCCCTGAGATGTCAGGCTTTTGCTCAATCTCCTTTGGTGTTGGTGCGGTGGGATCAAATTTATCCTCTAGTCCCAGCTTCTTACGGGCTTTCTTAAAAACATCTCTTTCCTTTGTAGAGCCTGTTAGCGAGAACCATGAAAGTCATCCTCACTAGTTAAAGTGCATCTAATTTTATGTGACTGTTAAGAGAGTAGTCAGCAGAAAATAGTGTCTGTGCTTACAGGCGAATAAACTTTCTGTCTTCCACAGCCACACATCATTTTCTGGATCTACAGTTCATGTCACTGTTTCTTTAACAGTAATTATTTGTAGCAACAACTCTTCAGTCCAAAGTTTCTCAGTTTTCCCATTTCTAACCCTTCTTATGGTCATAACACTGATAAGTTTAAATTCTTATCTGCTAATATAGAAACGGCCCTACTATAAGGAGAAATGTTGATGGCCTTGGAAGATAGCTATTTGGGTTCTTCTTTTCACCCTTCTGCATATACATTTCCAATAGCTGTGTTCATTTTTGCACTTGAAAATTCAGTTAATGATTTTTTTTTTTTTTGCTCGATCAAACCCAAAGGTCTGATAAATTTACATATTGTCTGACCCTTTGAAAATGTTGCTTTTCTTGGGCTAGGTGGTGACTTAGCTTAGGTTTCTGTAATATACATTTAATCATGCTGTCAAACAACAGTGCTGTAGGCATTTTAACAAAGCAGAGACAGTGCACATTAGTGTAGACAAGCAGAACAGTGAATGTTTTACTCAAAGTAATTGAGCTCACCTTATTCAGATCCCACAGATCAGCTCCATATCATAAATGGCAGGGCAGAATTTTTTAGTCTTTAACCTTCTCTTTCCCCTTTGTTAGAACTGAAGAAACAGTGTAAATTTTGCTCTTACCTTACATATGAATCAAATTGCCCACCAACAGACTCCTATCTTTAAGTTTCTGTAAGTTTTAGAATAAAGCATCTATATAACCAGAAGAACCAGAATTTTTCTTTACCTTCTGCATATTTATAATCATTGGTGACATCTACACGGTCATCTCTACCAACGGCCTTTGTGCTGATGAACTGGCCGATTACTGTGGACTCAGAGAACATTAATGTTTTCTTTCCATTTGTGGAATCATAATTCCAGTACATACAGTCTGCATTCACTTCTGCAAATACGAATGGGCAATCATAGTCCAGATCTACATCTCCTTCTTTGATGGCATTCCGTGAGGCAGGGCCACACTGATAAATCCCTACAGCATCAAGGAAAAATAATTTAGGACTAATCAACTGTTTCATAGTAGGCAGAGTACCTATACAGATAGTATTTATCAACGGCCCCTGAATTACAGAGCCTTGGTGTTCTACTCCAGTCCTTTCATCCATACACTGACTTGAACCAGGGTAATCATCAATGTATCTTGTATTTATTCTGAAAGTACACTTGATTTATTTTATAATGTCCTTTAATTTTCAATAGCTCTGGATACCTACATTGGAAATGTAGGATTAGCTGAGAAAGACTGGTCCTAGAAGCCTAGTTTGGCATCTAAAGAGGAGCTGATGCTTCTCTAATGAAATAGAGAGTGTATTCTCTTCTGCCACTCTATTTCTGGGCAAAGAAATTCAACCATTGTCAAAGTAATTTATTTCTTCTTCCCTCTGAATGTGAGGGTAACAGCAATCACTTTATGATTTTTCAACATTATTCCTGAAATGAAATCTGTGTACCTCCACTTTCTTCCTGGGGAGTTGCATCCAGAACTTGCCATCCACTGTATGAGGGGCCCAAGTCACTGCGAGAAAACCAGCTTTCATTCCAGACATGGAAATTCCTATATTCAAGAATGAACAAAGCAAGCTATTAGTACATGTATCAATGTATCATGTATCTGCATTTACATCCAAATTCTGGTTTTGTCTCCTCCCAACTTTTTTTTTTTTTTTTTTTTTTTTTTTTTTTGTGTATTTTTTTGGTAAATCAATGCAGTCTGTTGTTTTTGCATTTTCTCTTCTCCATGAACTTTCTAGGGTGTTATCTAACCAGTAGCAGAGCATTGGAATACTTCAGTACTCTCACAAAAATTACGTTTGTCTGCTTACAGTCCCAAGAAGATGATGCCGCATTGAGGATCTGCTGAGGCTCAATATTGATTTGGCCATGGCTGTATGTTAAAAGTCTGTAAATATCCTTTCACTTAAGAGTTCTTCTAGTATGTAGTTAGAAGCTGCTTTCTGGCTGTTCTTTGCTACCGATATTCATAAAAGAGTGAATAAAGGCTACTTTTCTAAAATGCTTTTTTTTGCAGCTGTATCATGAGCACGTCTTATCCACTGATATAATGGCACACTCTTAAATTGAAGCTTGTCCCTCCCATTGCTTTCTGCACCCATTGTCCTACTGGGAAAACATAAGAATTGAATGTCGGAGCAGAAGAAAAGAAAACTTTTGTTGCTGCTATTATCTATGAAAGAAAGGAGGGAAAAAAAGAGAGAAGGGAGGGAAAAAAAAGGAAAAAACCCACTGTCTTCTGGAGGAAGCAGGCTTCCAAAAAGAAGTAATCAAGAGAAAGGCCATTTTCCTCTAAATTCCTATTCAAACCTTTCATATTAGTTAAATGTATCAAATGTTTTAATTCTGTCAGGTTCTTAGAATCACAGTGGAAATGGTCAGTCTCAGCTATCTCAGTCAAATCAGAGCTGAAAATTGCATTGTGTAATAAACCTAAATGTTCAAGGACAGAAAGCAAATCTGTGAAATTATACAAGTATTGAGCCTTTTTTTCCCAAAAAAAGAGTTCTGAGCATATAGTCCTTTGTTTTAGCTGTCTTACAGCACAATGCTGCAGTTACCACTCGTATTCAGGATGGCTCCAGAGCAAGCAAGGGAGTAAACAGCAAAAAATGAGGGGCTGCATCTGTTCTTTGCTGAATACAACCTTGTTTGAATCGCATCCAAGGCTTAATCGTGGTAATAATTAAGTTATTTTCACAGCAAGAAAAAAGGTGGGTTCAGTTCTGTTGAACTTTTACAGTTTAACATAAACTATTTTTGAAAGCTAGTTCCAAACTAAATCAAGTCTCCCTGCTTGATATTTCCAGTGTAGTATCACAGATTTTTAGTCACCTGCATCAAAGCTTTATCTTTTCCTATCTTGGTTTCAATATGCCATTTTAACTTATGTCATAATTCTCTTTTTAACTAGAAGAATGAAAATGCTGTTTACGTTTACACTGAGTTTAATAGGATTACATTTTTTTTGATCCTGTATGTGTCATTGTTTTGAGGGCAATTTAACAAATTAACAGAGCATTTGTCATTAGAATCTACACTCTATGCCTGAAGACCTTATTCCTCATTGATAGGTCTGACTATTAAATACTGTAGAGCCTTACCAAACACTGTCAGCTCCTCTGTTCAAATGATTTCCAGAAGCATCGTAAAACTCATCCACGCGCAAGTTTCCATCGGCATCATGAGCAGAACTGAAGTTTGTAATTGTTCGAGTGGGAATCCCCAGACATCTAAGCACTAAGAATTCAATATACAATCATGATTAAGAAAAAGTTATATGAAGTTTCATAGAACATACTAATATCTTTAAAGACTTCCAGGTAGATATTATTATTAGTGTTTCCTATACCAGAATCTGTACGTTGTCAGTATGCATATAATATAAAACATACCTGTAGTCAACACTGCTGCAAAAACCCAACACTGTCCATATTTAACAGGCCTAAATCCTGATTTCTTCCAGTTTTGTAGGATTTCACCACTTCCAGTCCAGCTGCTTGGATTTTTCCCACCCTCATAATTTCCACTCCAGTTTCCTTGCAGCACCCCTTGGTCATCATTGCTGTTGACCTGTAAAATATTCACTAAATTTATGAAAAGATAAATTAAGAGTTTAAAACAGAAAAATCAGTGTGTGCATAGGAGGGAAGAAAAGCTTTAAATGATGTTTTAGTGGACAAAACCCACTACTTCATGCAGTTCACCTTCGGGAAGTCCTATCTTTTTAGAGGAATGAAATATGTGATCCCTCAAATAATAAATAGCATTTAACCACTGTCTCTCCCGCTCAAGTACAGTAACACCAGGCTAGAAGTCCCTCTACATACCACTCTGCCACTTACACTTTCAGTTTGACAACTGGATATCAAAGTGATAAAGTATCAGAAAAAACACAGGTAAAATAATAAATCTAGCAGGCTCAAACCAGACAGTCACCAGAGGTTGTGCATGTTTCTAGTGTACAAAAACAGTGTCCTAAAATTGCCTGAGAAGAGTCTTCATACTCATTTTAACTACTTTAAAAGAACAGGTAGTAGGTTGGACTTTTGAATAGCTTGCTTACCATTGCACTGAGAACACGGCCCAGATATTTGGGATCATTTCGATGAGAAACATCTGTGGCAGCATCCTTGCGGTAGTTTAAACTTCGATCCAGCATGGAAAGGCAAATATTGAGAATATCTCCTTGAAACTATGTTACAGAAATACATTAGTGTATTGGGACAGTAGGTTGTTCTACTGTACTCAAAATCGAAGTAAAAAAAGCCAAATAATTGGTTAATGTTTTTCATGTGACTGAATGAAGTGTTGTAACTCAACAAGGAACTAGCAGATGAAAAGATGGCCCTCAGCAACTGTGAGGATTAGAACCTGAAGAGCTTCTCAAAACTTGGAGTCTGTGTAGTAGAGGCAGGGCCAGTGCTTCCCAGTGTTGCTACAGTACTTTACTACATAGCAGACATGAAGATTTCTGCAGGCTGCATCTCTGAGTCCTATGCCATATAACTGATTAGTCCTACAAATCCTCCTGTTAATCAATGTAACAGGGCTTGATATGAGTTCTAATTTCAATACTGGGCTCTACTGCTCTTCTGAGGTATATGACTGATGAACTGGGAAAACTGAACAAGTCCTTGTCACCCACCTCATGTGAAAACAGGAGCACAAAACACCAAAATTTCAACCTTATGTTTACCTGGCCAAAGTTCCATCCAAAACTGTTGATGTGATGTTTATTGCCTGCAAAAATGATGCCAAACTCTTCTAGCACATATTCCTCACACTCAGCCTTGTTAGGCAAGAACACATCATCACCTGAAAAACCAAAGCAGAGGTCTGTAACACCACATCTGGCAAAATACATGAAAACACTATATAGGAACCTACATAAGAATGTTTCCAGATATTTGCCCTTTGCTGTTCTCAGTATAAACAGATGGTATAGGTTTTCCTAAATTTGGAGAAAGGTGGATGTATTAGAAAGGAGAAAGAGGTATGGACCTGTCTCATCTGGAAGAAGGTGGCAGCTGGTAAATTTGTCTTTTTTCACAGCTTCTAAGAGACGGCACTCTAAAATTGTGCAGAAGCAGGAAAGCTATGGCAAAAGCAGAACTTAATCTTCATCTTACAGGGTAAGAAGCTCTCCAGTAAGTATGTGGTAAAGAGCTGATTTTATGTACTAGGAGGTCCTAAAAAACTGTTCAACCATTTCCTGTTCTCTGTGCTAGATTATGTTGTGAATGTTCAGTTCCTGTGCCTAAAATACATAGATCAAGTGAAGAAGCTGCAAATATTAATGAAGCAGTGGGAAAGTTGGTTCTTTCAGAGGAAATCCAACATGTTCATACCTGAAGACCAAGGGTTAAAGAGCAAAACAAAGGTGCCAAGTTTTGCTGGGGAGGAGTTGCCACTTGAAGTACTTTGCACAGTCAGCTTGTAACGTCCTATGACTGCATTAGCTGGACTGGAAATAGAGATGCTCACAGAGTTGGAAGCGGTGGACTGCAGAACAGCACTCCAGCTCTCCTTGCTCACTGAGCTGGAGATACCAAATGTGGCCTGGGTCTTAGCTTGCGCTGAAGGTTTTGGGCCTTTTAAAGAAAATAAACAACACTGTGGGTTTTTTTCGCCAGATGTCTGAAATAGAGATTTAATTGTCAATAAACACCACCCTCTCCTGCAGCTGAGTTCATGCTATACATTTGAAATTGAAGAAAGTTATCACTGCCAGTTGAGGTGGGAGTAATACAAGAAACACCTCAGTCAGTCCCATGGGTATGTAAACCAGCATGTTGGCTCTGAGGTATTCTTGTTCCCATATAGTAAATACCAAGCTAAAAGAATGTCACCACATGGCGTTACTAATTCTGAGAAAGAAAAAATTGGAAGCTATACCTGTTTCTGCAACAAATACGAAGTTTTGCTCAGGCTGTCTCATTCCGTTGAAGGTGACAGTGAAGGCCTGACCTCTCCTCACAATCAGCTCTTTGCTAGAAAATTTACTTGTATGATGGTCTCTTGCATTTTCTTTCAGATGCCAATTGATACCCGGCTGTGTCATAGCTGTGAAAAAAATGAGAAGAGCAAGAAAACTTGAGGGTACATACAAGGCTTTATGGAGAGGAAGAAGCGTGGACTCACTCTCAAGAGTTGCATATTACATCCTACAGGTAACTAGTAGCCACATTAGACTTCTACCACAAATAGAAATCAGTTATTTTTATCCTTTTTTTTTCGAAGAGACTTCCCCCCCTGTGGAGACTGTTAGGGACTACCTGCATAATTATATATAAAAGGTCTAGTATATGCCATACCAAAGAAGAATGAGGAAGAAATCTAAGAGGAGAGAACCATGAGAGAGACGAATATGAGTTACTTGGATAAAGAACACAGCTGAACTCAGCTAAGTCTTTCAAGGTGTCACCCAGTCTGTGATAGGGTGTTGTACTAACAGAGGCACAGGTTCACAGTCTTTGAATAAGAAAAGAAGAAATCTGATTGATCTGAGAAACATTTCTGTATTTAAAACCATGACATGATCTTTAGCTCCCTTTACCTTTCATGTGCCTCTGATACAACTGATAGCTGTTATCTTTTGGAAGCACCTATCAAGAATATGCTAATTGGCCTGTCATTTGGTCTTGATGACAGAATTGGAGAGATAACACTACTAAAATCATGTGTATGAAATGTTGCAGAAAGCTGTTGTGTGTGAGCTGTGGCTTCTGTGGAGGTCTGAGAGTAAGCAACACACATCAGTTTGGCTCTGGCATCACCAAAGCCAAACTGATGGAAGGTTCTCTAGCAGAAGCTTGGTGGTTTAAGTAAAGTGCACAAGTACAGAAGAAAAAGAACTTTTTTACTAAGGCTATTGTATGTCTTTGAAAATCATTTTACTGTTCTCCATTCCCCACCCAAAAGGAGAGAACAGGAAAGAGTAACAGTGTGGTCCCTAGTAATGGAACAGAGCTATCCTGTGCCATTATTGAGTAAAAGACATTATCTTCTGTTCAACTACATTAATGGAAAGATATTTTTTACAGCATGATCCCAAGCTTATCAAGTTTAGGCAATCCTTCAAGTAACTATATTAGTAGCCCTACCAATGTAGTCAGAGTTCAAACATGGGAAATGTATTTTTTTTATGGTATCTAAGCAAGTAGCACACACTTAGATTTTTCAGGAACATACCTACCTTTAAAAAAAAAAAATCTTTAAAACTTTAGCAATGACGCACATCTGTTGTAGAGCAAGGTTAGGAATGGAGGAGACTTGTCTTTAGTCAGGTGGAAATTAGCTGCCCAGGTTGTAAAAGCAACATGGGACCTGTTATAATAATTATTAAACTGGGCAATTTGCATATGTATAAATATTTAGCATATAAGCACAAAAAAACACTTCAACTTTTTTATCTGCTCTTCCCTACTGTCAAGCTTTTAAACTCTCTCCACATTCTAGCTTCTCTCAGCCTTTGCAATGGTACCTTCTCTGGTTTCTGCTTTGTCTCTGTTGCTCTTACGTCTGATTTGCCAGTCTCTCATTTGCACTGCTTATGTCTGACATATTCAAATAGCTGTAGACTTTTCTTTCCTTCCTATGTACAAAAGACAGCATTTCCACCTCAGATAATTTACCTGCTCTCCCAAATTCTGTTCTTACAAGCTTGCTTTAGCCATATGCATATTAAGTGAAGAAACACAATTCCCATGAAAAGCCTTCTGCTAAATCCTAATGGAAGGACTCTTTTCTTACTTTTCTTGGATCAAAGCTCATTAGAAGAGTAGCCACCTTTCCGTGTCCATTACAGAGCTGAATATGATGTATGGATGTAAGAAAATAATAGAGAACCACAGAAGGATCTTGCTCCCTTGCTCACCTTGGCCCATATCTGACCAATACGTCCTGTTTGAGCAGCTTCTGGGCTTTTCCTCTGAATGACCTCCTCTACTTCTCTTCTCTCAAGGAATAGATTGTGCCTTTCACATCTACTTGTAAAATTGCATGTTTGCAATATTTCCTTTGGGGGTGGAGCATAGATAGCGTCCTTTGCTTCCCAGTCCTTTATCCAACTGATGAACTTGTGAAGTCATTTTTCATGCCTTTTTCATTCTCTCCTGAGCTCATTTCCTTGCAAATTAAAATCTGAAGCTGGAACAATGTTCATCCTTAACAGTCTGGCCACTTGTTTCTTAATGTATTTAAATCTGTAAGAATTTCAATACTCGGTTGCTTTTCTTTCTGTTATAACAATGCATTAATTACATAATTCCTTCTTTTCATGAGATTGTTTTTAATTTGGGACTCTTCAATATTTTCAGTGGTGTTCTTTTTAAAATTAATTCACAAAATCCTTTGTTTTTGTGGAGCTGCTTCCTTGAGTGCTTCTCAATCCATTCCATGTCTAAATGAGCAGAATCTGTTACATGTCTAAATGTAGCAGAATCTACACCCTTGCAAAGTATGCTTGTTTCCAGGGCTTCTAAGAAGTCTACACTTACTGATGTTGTTTTCTTTTGTTGGGGCTAGTCAAAATATGCTGCATAAATAGTTCATGTAATTAATTTCTTTACATTGGTAGAAAAAGCTGAATATACCTCATGTTTCTCTGCGTTTTAGTAGTTGTAAAACAATAAGTAAGGTATTGCTTCCTCCCCACATTTAATCAGACCAAATTTAAAAAACATTTTTTTGGTTATCCTGTAGTTAAAGTTTAGTGACATTAAAGAGGCAAGCACTCAGTTTCATATTTGCATGACACACTACCCAGATGATGGGGAAATATTGTGATAAAAATATCTCTCATTGTTATCACCTGGTATACTACTAATTCTTTTGACAGCACATGCCTGAACATTCATTGGAGATGCCAATTGGTGTGCAAAAAAAATTGACTTTCATTTCAAGCAGAGGGATTTTGGTCATGCTTTGCAAGTGGTTCCAGATGCTCTAATTCAGATATTTTTACAATGCAGAATCACAGAATGGTTGAGTTTGGAAGGGACCTTTAAAGATCATCTGGTCTAACACCCCTGTTCAAGCAGGGTCACTTAAGGCAGGCTGCCCAGGACCCTGTCCCGGTGGCTTTTGCGTATCTCCAAGGATGAAGACTCTACAACCTCTCTGGGAAACCTGTTCCAGTGCTCAGTCACCTTTGCAGTAAAAGAGTTTTTCCTCATGTTCAGACAGAACATCCCCTGACCTGCTGGCGTGACTCTGCTCTTCCTGATGTAGCCCAGGATACTATTGGCCTTCTATGCCACAGGGGCACATTGCTGGCTCATAGTCAACTTGTCCACTAGGATTCCCAGGTCCTTCTCTGCAGAGCTGCTTTCCAGTAGGTCAGCCCCCAACCTCTACTAGTGCATGGAGTTATTCCTCCCTAGGTGCAGGACTGTACGCTTACCTTTGTTGAACTTCATGAGGTTATTCTCTACCTCATGAAGAGACCTCTCCAACCTGTTGAGGTCTCTCTGAATGGCAGCACAGCCTTCTGGTGCATCAGCCACTCCTCCCAGTTTGGTATCATCAGCAAACTTGCTGAGGGTGCACACTGTCCCTTTATCCAGGTCACTGATGAGTAAATTGAACAAGATTGGACCCAATATTGACCCCCTAAGGTTTACTACTTGTTACTGGAAAGAGAAAAGCTTTGGAGGTTTCAGCAGTCAAGCTACACATGGCTAGAAAGCCATGCTTTTACATTCTCTTTAATGACCTGAGTGCACATGCTAGCATTTTTCAGAATAAATTCTCCATAGGCTTTGAGTCTATTTTCAGATAAATTGCAGAGATTTTATCTTTGATAGAAAGATTGGTTACTATTGGGCAGGATTGTGGTAGTGAAGGAGTGTCAGTGATTATTGCCTAAATGGCAGCTAGTACATATTTGGTCATGCATTTCTCATTTTTTTTGTGATAGCAGCAGTGCACTGAATATCATGGTCTCGTAGTTCAATGACATAACTGTTTTTTTTTTGTTTGTTTGGTGATATGACAGCATCATTATAAACATCATATTCAGAAACATAGATACAGTATATTTATTATTCTGGAAGACAGCATGACAAGGAGAATGAGTTGTGTTTGTTGCACCAGCTTCCTGTGTTTTACTCCCAGCTCTGGCTAAGTTGCCTTGCAAACTTGTCATTTGCTTTGTTTGTAAAACAGATGGTTGATACCAGATCTGTGGACTGAAGATTATGGGCCGAAGTTGAGAATGATAGATTGTAGAGATATATTAACCATAGTCAGAATAACAGTCAAGCAGAATGCATTTTTTCCTAACTGCCTGGCCCAAACACCTTCCTGTAAGCCGGGTAGTGTTGTACTGTGTAAATGTGAGGCACGCACAGGTACGCAGCTGATGTGTGGAGGGCAGCTAGAAAAGATTCTTTCAGATCTCAAAATGTGAAAGCTCTAAGTCATCTTAGTATTTTGCTTCATGAACACAGAACTAGCTGTACCTGAAACATGTTTTAACAGACTAGTTCAGTCATTTGCCTTGTGACATCCTTTTTCAGTAATATTCTGATTTCTTCCCTCAGTCCAGTAACTGTGTTAATGAAATGAGGAAGAGCTCAACACTGAACAGCAAAGGAAGCCTCTTGTAATAGAATAATTCACCTGAATATTACTTACTCTCCTTCTTAGCATTGTCTTTCTCTTCCTCACAAGCTCCATATTAATCCAATGACACTTTGAATTCTATTAAATATCACCTATTATTAATTATGCCTTTATTTTAGGATGGGAAGCCAGTCTCTAGAACAGCCTATATGCCCATTTATTCTTTTTGAGCACAGCTCTTCCATATGTATCCCTAAAGCTCCATGTTACAGTCATCTGGCTGGGCTGGCAATGACTCACTGGAGTCTGTCTTAGCTCCCAGGGAAGCTTAGGCTATTTTGTCTCCTCTCTCATTTCCTCCTCAGATAATTAAGCAAGGTATTTCATCAGCAAAACCACTCCTGCTATCCAAGATATAGGAAGTCAAATTGTTTCCTACAGCTATGCTATATTTGTGAGCCACACTAGGGAGAAACCTGAGCCCCTGGCCTAGTGGTATGGATTGACTAGTATCAAAACTCTTCAGGACTAGAATCCTCTGATATAGCTTGGACAAGTCCATATGGAAGAGCAATTGGTGGAGATCTCCTCTGGGCTTTAGATGTTTTCCAAGATATGATTATTTTTTTTTGTCTTCTTTCATTCACAATGCCCCAAGTACCAAGGCTGCAGCCTTCTAGGAAATTCCTGGAGGATCATTCCCGAAGTTCCCCAATAGCCAGACTCTGACGGCAGACAAACTTAGCACACTCATCACACTTCCTGCCTGTGTGAAGTAGGCTACTCTGTTAGCTGGGCTCAGATTTTCCCATGGGATCTTGTCAGGAAAAAGATGGTTCATTCCATAAAGGACAGTGACAGTGAAATACTAGTGACATATATTAATATGTGAACTTCAGAAAACTACTGTGGAACTAGCACCTAGGAATAAGCCAAAGTGACAGTGCACACACTGGGATGAACCTATGCCTGGACTCCCAGGCAACTCCCAGCAACAGCTCCCACATACTCACACATGACCTGTAATGTATAGCTTATTCTATTTAAATGTATTTCCCTACTCTCCTACTTATGCACACATGCCTTCCACTAAAATGGTGTGTAGACATTATTTGAAACTTTTAAATTCCAGTTATTGCTGCACACTCATCATCAAGGAATACCTTTTTGCCAGCTCCCATCATTACGTGGCTCTGCTCATTTCTTCTAAGAACTTGGATCTGGCATGTTGTCTCCATACTGCGGGCAAGCGCTCTAATCCTAATGCACAAAGAAGATGCTTGCAGGTGTGACTCATGCCTTAGTTGTAATGACACTGAGTCTGAACAGTGACAGACAAAAGCTGAGATAATTATTTTGAGTGTGAGACTGTGAAACAAGTTGCTGAATCCTTAGTAGCAGTTGTGTTTTGTCAGACCTCAAACCCTCAAAAAAGTCCCATGCCATCAAATTTACAGGATTTTTTTAATGTGCTTTTATTTAGGCATCACCTTCAGTCCTCTTTCTGTATTCTGTTAAACTAGATCTATTAAAGAATGGCCTTGGATCCTTTTGACAACTCCAATTTAACATTGGGCTTAGAATGTGCCCTGGGTATTTCACAAGCAAGAGTTGACCACGATCAGCAAATATCAGTTTGTTCGTTAAATGCTGCTACTGCTTCTTGCATTTAGTGTGATGAAAACAATGTGGTTAAAATGGATAATGGGTATGATACCTAGGAGGAAGTTTTGGGGGAGCACCTTGCTAAAATGTCTTGGCTAAATTATTGGCACATTGTTGCTTAAAAGGAAGTGTTATAACACAGAAACAATTGCTTTGTGGTTATTTACTCATTGCTGTAGTTGAAGGTTTTTACTGTCCAGTTTTACCATATACTACTTTTGTTAGAAAGGGATTTTTCTACCTAGTCCAGTCTTTCATATTGACCAACAGAACTGTGGTTTGCCATTTATTTAAGCTTTGCTCAGTGCAGGAGATTTATCAGTGGATCTGTAGCCTTATGCCCCTTGTATGTGCCTGTTTCCCTCCCAGACTATGTTCAGCTCTTAAACAGATTAACATTTAGGTAGTATTATACTTAGCAAATACATTGAGACAGTCATTAAGTAAGCACAGGCAGGTCAGGCAAACAGCAGACACTGCTGAGGGATGCCAGCACAAGCAGTTCAGGTCAACAACATGAAGTATTTCAAATAATCTTATGTGGGCAAACACTGTCTGTCAGGAAACTGTGCCTCTTCTGGCCTCCAAAAGGGGAAAGCAGTGCCTGTAGTTTCTGTACTTCAGACATTGCTCTGTGGATTTTTTGTTTTTGTTTTTGTTTTTATTTCTTGAACTTCTCAAGCTTATGTCACAAGGTCAGCAGAGCATGGATTCCATGCTTAGATGAGTCGTCTTCACTCAGGCCTCATTATACATTTTCATAGAGATACCAAGAAATCCAGCCTAAGCAAGAATAAGGCCAACCTTGATAAAGCATGTTGATTCAGTATCTTTCCTGATAAGATCTCATTGCTGAAACTTCTGTAATGCTTTGCCTATATTTTAAAGAGCCTTTGCCTTTCAACACTAATTTTAACAGATAGTTAAAATGGCACTGCAATTTGCTGACTCTGAATCTACAGGAAGGACTCTATCCTAGCGCCTACTCTTGGCACAAATATTCCCATTAACAGAAGATCCATTCATGCCTGAACTACTTTCTGATTCTGTAAGCTTCACACTAAAAGCTAGTTTGCTGTCATAACTACTTCTGCTCTACTTGCAGTTTTATCAGATTTAACTCTAGTATGATAATAAATGGATTATCATCTTTTCCTTGTTTGTGTTATTTTCAACGTTTAGGAAAGAAAATGCTGAAATAACCTATTCAAAATCTCATAAGGTAGTATACTCCAACAATTCAGAGCCCTTTACCAAAAACATCCCCATAGAAGAATACAGTGTTTGGTAGGTTATACAGTTGCCTGTTCCTTATCCACAAAGAGACTCGTTTTTGCTTACCTGCCATGCTTCCTTGATCCTCTTTGTCTTGGACTTTGTGTTTCTGTGGGCAATTGTAGGGCAATATGATAAGATTTCAAGCTCTGTTTGTGGCAGCATTTATAGAGAAAACTTTAGGCCTCACCTTCTGTTCAAACCAATTATAATTCACATTAGGTAGGTGAGGCAGGTAAGTCATACCAGTGGGCCTGTAAACTTCCTAGTGACCACATATTAGCTCATGGGTTTTAACACACTGTTCTTATGCAATTCTGGTTATTTATCAAGAGGGCTGACTGAGATGCTCAGAAAAGTAAAGCATTTAATTGCATACCTAGAATTCAGAATTTCACATACAGTGATGTGTCACTTTGGAAGAGTAAGGAACATTTTTTTTTGAGTCAGTATGAATGTATATTCCAGTATGAGCCACAGATGAGCGTATGTGAAATAGAAGGATATATTCATAATAAAATTCATAGTTTCCTTCCAGTGAGTGTACACCTAAGTCTTAAAAAAAAAAAAAAAAAAAAAAATCCATTTTAGTCATCAGGATCACCACAGTGATGCCTTTGTACTAGCCCCTCCCTACAGTCTCTGTAAATTAATAATGATATTAATGCTATAAATGATGTTAATCTGAGCTGCTATTAAATTGACCAACTGAATGCTGATTAACTCCAAAGAATGTAATTAAAGTGGTGATACTCCCCGCACAAAGAGAAATTTCATAAAATTAAATGAAAAGGTTAATTTTGTAACAGCTAAAAATTAAAACTACAATTTGTGCTTATCTGCTGGTTACTCACCTAATTGTTTGGGAGTGTAGAGGTGGACATTAAAATACTTTGATCTGCCCACATAAGACATTTTAGGGAAAAAAAAAAGAATTTGTTGGTGCAGCCTCACAGTGTTTCTCTTTTTTTCCACCCTAATTCTTCTTTTTTCATATTACATCTCTTGCTATTCGATCATGTATCTCTCTCTCTCTTTTTATAGGAGCTTCCATTTCCTTTCATTTAAACAGATAGGGCATTTTGTCTCACTTTATTATTACTTCACTTCACTTATCTACAGTGAGGAAAAGAGCCTGAAGCAACCTCAGGAGTGTTAGGACTTAGCTTGAAGAACTTGAAGGGTGGAAATTTCATAAGATCAGAAATTGACAAGCATAATACTGTGTTTAAAGTGGAGGAGAGGCATAAGGAGGAGTTCACAGAGATCATAGAATCCAGTAAGGTCGGAAGGGACCTCTGGAGATCATCTAGTCCAACTTCCCCGCTCAGCAGGGTCACCTAGAGCATGTTAGACAGCGTTGCATCCACGCAGGCCTTGAATATCTCCAGAGAAGGAGACTCCACAACCTCTCTGGGCAACCTGTGCCAGTGCTCCATCACTCTCACAGTGAAGAAATTCCCCCTCACGTTCAGGTGGAACTTCCTGTGCTTCAGTTTCTGCCCATTGCCTTTTGTCCTGTCACATGGGACAACCGAAAAGAGTTTGTCCCCGTCCCCTTGACACCTTCCCTTCAGGTACTTGTACACATTGATAAGATCCCCCCTCAGTCTTCTCTTCCCCAGGCTGAAGAAGCCCAGCTCTCGCAGCTGTTCCTCATAGGGCAGGTGCTCCAGCTCTCTGACCATCTTCGTAGCCCTACACTGGACACTCTCCAGTAGCTCCATGTCTCTCTCAAGTTGAGAAATTATAGACTAAATTGAAGTCAATTCCCGGAAAATACTGGAATAGATAAACTCCTTGTTAGCAGCTAGCAGATGACTAACAACTAGCATGGAACTGCTAGAAGTCAGTCAAATCAATTTAATTTTTTTCCTTGACAGATCAATATGCCAGAGGAGAAGTAAGCAGCAGCAGCTATCATACATATTGACTTTGATTTGCAACAAGGTCCCATAGAATATTTTCATAAGCACAGTTCAGACACACTGATTATACAAAATTTCTAATAGTTAACTGTATAACTTGTTGAACTAAAACAAATGTTCAGTTGTTTCAATGCTTTACTGTCAAATTGGAAGAGCATAGTGACAGAGGTGTCATTAAAGGCCGTCTTGGAGCTTTGATGTTTGTTAAATTTGCTCCTTCTGGTGTTGGTAAGACTTCAGCAGAAGTACCATGTCCAACCTTGGTCACAGCACTTCAGCTGGCTCACATCAAGAATACAGAAGAAACTGAAAAGGTTTAACATAAAATTAGAAGGATCAAAGTGGCCCAATCTAAAAAAAAAAAGAGGTAACTGGGTAGAGATGATGATGATGATGATGATTTTTTTAAAAATGTGAAAGGCAGTTATAGAAGGAGAAGAATAAATTTTTGATAGCTTCTGTGGGTCAGTCCAGCAGTCTTCTTTTTTTTTTTTTTTTTTTTTTAAAAAAAAAAAGAGAAAAAGGCGCTGAGGATAAGCATGAGGTAAAAATGTTAATAGTAAAGATAAATACTCCACTAGAAATTCTAGGTTGGATGTAAAAATGTTCAGCATTTTTTCATAGAGATTAATAATGGACTGTCAAGGATAACGTGTGTGTGTGTGTGTATGTGTGTGTGTGTGCGTGTGTATGTATACGCGCACGCACACACACACATATATACATATATAGAGAGGGTCAGTCTTGCCTTGGGGAATTTATTTTGATGTCAAAGCTGTGACAGTGACACTCCCCTCCTCCTCCCTCTGTTATGTACTCTTTGTCAGTGAAGTCAAACTGTATGACGTGGGGAAGGGCTTAGGATGTTAGGATCCACTTAAAACTAGCAATTTGCAAAAAACGCATCATCTGTGTATGCTCAATAAGTTATCTTGGGTTGATCCATGGATCCGCCTATATATGGAGTCTATGTAGTCTGCATCAGTGTTGATTCAATCTTCTTGCCTTGCTATTGCTCCATTGCTGTGATTTACCCATACTGAACAAATTTCACATTGTGTCCTACCATGAAAGGTTGCCAAATTCCCGAGTAATATGACACACAAGACCATAGATTTCTTGCATGTCATTTCTACATCTTAAGAAATGCTCTTTTCAAAGAACTGAATGTTTTGCGTAGAAATAGAGGAATGTCAGCACCGTATCAGACCAGTTGAGATTCCTATTTCTGCCAGTACAAGCCAGTTCCCAAGAAGCCAAACAGCAGTCTCTCTTGATTATCTTGTGAAGGGAAAGCCTGCCCTACTTTCTGTCACTTGGGTACTTCTTCCCTGAAAGGGGTGATTTATATGTTTATATGTTATTCTAAAATAACTATGTTTTCTTCTTGCCCAGAAAAAAAAAGCTTCCTCATTTTTAGAATCTGTTAAAGTTCATGACTTTTTGTACCTTACAGCAATGAGTTTCAGATGCTAATTACAAATTGTGTAAATAATCTTCTAAACATTTCCTTATTGAACATCCACTAGTTCTTAAATTGTCAGAAGTAAAAGGTACTCATGCCTTTCCTTCACTTACTCAGTAAGTGAAGTAAGTAAGTTCAGTATTTTGCAAATGTCTATAACAGTAGGTCATTTTTATGCCCCAAATTACATAATTTCAGACTTTTCTGTCTCCTTACAGTCCGATATCTTACTTTGAGTATTTTTTACCCATATCTGAAACGCCTTTAATTTCTTTTGTATTCTTTTTTGATATGCAAAAACAAGAATTGAACATGATGAAGCATGGGAGAATATACTATTGACAAATTAGGTGACAGTGATTTTTTTATTATTTCCTGATCTATTTCTTATTTAATCAAGTTTGGGGGGGGGGGGGTGTTTTGTTTTGTCTTAGTATTCACTCAGCTGAGCCCACAAGACTGTATTTATTCATCCATGAGAAAGGAATGGTGTCATAATGAGATATAAGATAACAATACCCAGAAGACATTTAGATGCATGGATGGTTAAAAAAGCGCCTATTAGAAATCTTGCTAAGAGAAAACACTACCACTACAATAGCATTGCTACTTTGGTAATGCTGAAATTGTCTTAAGAATCTAAACCAATCTTTTACTTGCATTTAAGTGCTTTCCTCTCTCTCCAGGAACCCTTCAGTTCATAGGTACAGATTTTCTCCTTTTAGCAGTAAATCAGATATTTCCATACACTTAGGCAGTGTATAACTAGCATTTTTTAATGACTTTTCACAATTCCTCGACTCCAGCAGACTAGTGGGGGAGGTCCAGCTCCAACTATAGGCAAAGTAGGAAACTGGCAGTGACAGTGGCTGCTGGGTGGGCAGCAAACTGCTGCCTTTATCTGTGTCAGAGTCCTGGAAAGCCCGACTGTTGTTACTGCTCCCAAGGAGCACAGGGGTGGCAACTACTGTGGGGGCAGACCACATAGTAGTCTCTCCCACAAGCAGTGGTGACCACTCCACACCTCCTGTCACACCAGCCGTCCCTTTTCTCCAGGGCTCTCTCCTCAGTTGTACTGTCCATCTCTGTTTCTCGCAGCAGATGTGGTCAGACAGAAGTTTAGTAGGGCTGTAACTAGATACTTAGGAGTTCATTGTATATTGTTTAGCAGATAATTGTGCCTGATGGTAAGAGAATTCTTTAGGGTCCATGAGCGCCATGGAACATGTCATGCATGCCCTCAGTATATTGGGCTAGGGACACTATATCAGTTTTGAGAAGTTTTTTCCCCCAGTCACAGACAGAGACTTAACCTAAGCCAACCAAACCTATTCTGCAGAATCTCGCACTGTACAGAGGAACTGCCTCTTCTTTAGATCATCTTTACTCATGGCAACATCACTTTTCTAAATTTCAAATCAAAATATTTCTTGCCACCAGTGTGGCCTCTTAACTTGGCCTTTGAGACCATTCTGTTTGTTTTGAGTTTCCCAGCAATAAAATACTACGTCAGAGTTTAGACGAAATGCATGACTATGGCTAAAATAGAGCAGATTCCATTTAATCCTCACACAAGATTAAATCCATCAGACTGGTTGTAGTAAAGAGAGTGAACAAGATTAGGGGAGAGACAGGGAGAACAAGAAACAGCAAGGAAAACAACAGGCTTTCTGAGAACTATTTCCAAGGTAACAGATCAGCCTGTGAATCTCATTGCAGATTTAAAGAAGCATTAAAACATTGAAGAGGCTGCACTATGTCACAGAGACCATTAGTTTGTTGATCATTAAGGATGAGGCAAAATGAAATTTCTCTAGCTCTACAAGAAGGTAAGTGCCTTTCACTGTATGAGAAGGGAGGCTGTTATCACACTATTGTCACCATGAGACAAATATAACAGCAGAAACATAATATTTTGGATAGGATTTATTTTTGAAAGTCTAAATGCACTTTCAATAGTGAAAGAGGGGAAGGGACACAGGGAAGAATCATGTTCTTATTTACAGCTATGACTGCTTTGCAGCTATCCATTTTTTGTTCCAAGAAGCACAATAATTTCACAGCAAGAGCATCCATAGCACTACCAGTTTACTTTGAATTTTTATTCGCTTTGCCTAGCGTATTACTGTCAGCTCTTTTGTCCTACCTAATCATATGTTTTATGATAAAAAATATTAAAATAACATTCCCCTTTAGACATTTTTTGAGCTAATAACCTCATAATAGATGATATACTACTATTTTCTTTGTATGTAGCAAAATAAACATTGGCATGATTTGGTGGCTGCACAGGGGAAAAAACAAGCAACTGATACCAAATATCCCCAAACTTTTAAACTACTGCTGTTGAAATTAATAATATTGACTAGTGAAAACAATATTGCCTTTTTTCTTTCCGTTTAATTTAAAATACTAATAACATTCTCAGAAGCCATCAAATCTGCAGGTTTTTTTTAAATCTGGTTTCTAAATCTGAAATGTATTTGAGTGAACAGAAATACTCATTTTCTTGGCCCTTCCTCTATTCATGTTGCTCATACTAGCACAGCTGTGTCTATGTGTCACCTTGCAAAAATGTTTAAGACATTTCCTGTAATTTCATACTCAGGCATAGTTTTGAGAAACCAACTTGTTTTAACAGTTATTTCTTCTCTGTGAACTGCAAAATAAGAAGTTATTGGTGTAATAGCAGAAATCATGTGTGCGCCAAATCTCTTCCTTGGGGCAAAAGGGGAAACAAAAATATTGCCTCAAAAAGACAAGCTATTGCAAGCTTGCTGTGTCCTCGCTTCCCTATATATCTCTCTCCCTTCTCTGGCATGCTTAAGTAACCACATGCTATTAAGTTTCTACTAAAAGTGCTAAATGATCTAGTAGCAACAGCTAATGATGTAAAATGAATATAGCAAAGCTAAGTGTGAGACTATATAGGAGAGGAAGGTGATCTTATTTTAAACAAAAGCGATTTCAGTCACTCATACCCATTCTCATATAGATTTCATGCACTCAGTCTTTCACACTTATTTTTCCATGCTCACAAGCACCAGGCTGTGTATATCTGGCTAGTATGACTAGGATCACTTGTGGTGAAATGGAGGACAAGTGTACATATTGCTGGAGCATAGAAACATGGCTGCTGTGGGGAACAGAGTCCAGTGATGCCCACTAGTGAGACTGTCACCATTACTGAAATGGGTATTTGTGTCCCTAGGGAAGCTGGTCCACTCCCAGTCATGAAGCAGGGGTGAAGCAGCAGGAGCAGAGGCAGGCATACGGTAGGGCTGCGTGCCAGCAATGGGTTTTTCGTTGCCTTGGCAGCTAGGTGCCAGGACCACCTTGCACTGAGGGCTTGGTGGTACCGGGGAGGTGACATTTCTGGGGTGCTGCAGGTACCTGGGTTTTTCCTACCCATCTCAGGGCATGGATGTGGGGAAAAAAAAAAAAAGATGTGGGGTATCAGGTGCCTGGCAGTACTCTGTACTGCAGGTACACCAGGTAGGCTCTGCCTGGAATGCATATTTGACTCTCAACCCTCCCCCCCCACACACACCCTGCTTTTGTTTTTTTCTTCTAATCTTGCCTTTGGGGCTGAGGTTCCTCCCAAAGCAGGCTTCTGTGTACGCCCTTATGTGGATGCAGATAATCTTGAGGGTATGAGGAGGCAGGTTGGCCCTTGAGCAGGACTTTTGCATGCTGTCCCTGCAAAGATAGCTCCCATGTATCTTGTGTGCCCAAGGGTGTTGTTGAGTAACAAGATGATAACAAGTGACTGTCAGTTACAGAGCTGACTCTTTACCATTCCTTTTAATAAAGAAAAATCAACTTACAGATTGGCGTTCACATGTAGAGACAAACAATATAGCATTGCTCCAGTCTAGTGGAGGTTTAAAATGCACCTGCAATAACACATGGTCATTGTCAGAGAAGCATTAGGACAGCTGCCTGCAGAGAACATAGAAAAGGTATTTTCATAGGTCGACAGTGCTGTCATAGATAGAGCTACAGAAGAGGTGCAAGAGAGTGAAGTATCTGAGCTTTAAAAAAAATCACCTGATGGGACAGGATTTAAAGTCACTGTGAGTATATCACGCAAGTAGCACATCCCAAAGATCATTAATATGGACACTGTAATTGAGGAAACAGAGAGCTGACAAAGGTTAAAGTTTTGTGTGTCCTTTCCAACAACCCTGAGTGAGAGGGTTGCATTTTTTTATAGAGATGTATCCGTATCTTTTCTGGTAGCAGCCACCTGCAATGAGGGCTACTGGAAAGGAGTCAGGAGCAGAGCTGGAACAAGAGACATGGTGCCGGTTTCCCTAAGCAGCTGTAAGCACGCTTGCCATAAAACTACGAGCCCTGGCTGGGGACCTGCCCGCGGATCCCGTCTGCAGGCAGCGGTCACCCCGCCGCCTGCTCTGCTGCTCACCCGGGCGCCCCAGCCGGCGCCGCGGGAGCCCGGGGCCGCCCCCGGGGTGTGACAGCCCGGAACTGCGGCCAGCGGGGCCGCACATGCGACCTGCTCACGGCTGCTCTCGCCATGACAACCCCGCACAGCAGTCAGCGGCACCACTCATGCGCGCGAAGGCCGAGCAGGTCATTGCTGCCCTCGTCTAATGACAAACCAGTACCGCAACCAGGCAGATCTCGAAATCGCAGCACCGCTCTGCTCACTGCTCCCGCCAAGCGACCACAAACCAGTACTACAGCCAAGCGACTAAGGCGCGCGAAGTGCCTCACCTAGGCTCAATGCTGCCATCGGGTGACGACAGCCCGATACTGCAGAAAGCCGAGGAACTCATGCGTGTTGCCGTGGATCTGCTCAGAGATGCCCGCGGGCGATGAAATTCCAGTACTGCAGCAAGATGACCCATGCATGCAAGGCGCCGCCGTAGCGCTCAGTGCTGCCATCAGCTGATGACAAATCAATACTGCAGCCAAGCGAATAACGCATGCGCAGTGCCCCCCCCCCGTGCTAACTGTTCTCCGGTAACGGGAGAACAGACGAAAGGACTGCAGAGAGCGGCACCACGCATGCGCCCCGTGTTTTCCGTGCTCACTACTGCCACCAATCGTCGACAACAGTGCTGCACGTGGGGGATTGCGTGTGCGCCCTGGTGTCACCACGCTCACTGATGCCCTTGGGTGTCCAAAAACCACCACCGCACCACAGCGATTCCGAGCTGCTCACTGCTGCTCTCGGGTGCCGAAAAAGCAGCACTGCAGCCGAAACCGGGAGCCGCACGCGCATAGGCATTTCCGTGCTCACTGCTGCCCCCCAGCAGCGAAAGGTCAGTACTGCACACGGACACGGGCTGCGCAGGCGCACTGCGCTCCGCCGCGCTCCCTGCTGCCCTCGCGTGTCCACAAGCCAGTACTGCCGCCGCGAGCGGCCTCCCCCGCGGGCGGAGAACGCGGCCGGCAGCCGCCGCACGCGCGCGCAGCGCCGCTCGGCGTGTTCGCCGCGCCTCTCCGCTGTTTCGGTCACGGGTAAGCGCACGGGCCCTGCTCCTCGCCCCTTCCCGGCGCGCACGGGCCGGTAGCGCAGGGAGCTTTTCCTTGTCGCGGGGACGGGCAGTGCCGTCTGGGAGATGCTCCGCGGGACTCTCGCTCCGCGGCAGCCCCACAGCCTGCTCGCTGATGGCCGCCGGGCTCTCGGGCACGGGCAGAGCAGCCCCGGGGCGAGCCCCGCGGGGCCGCAGCGGACTGCGCTTCGCACGAGGGAGCCGCCTGGGGCGGAGGCGGCGGTGCGGGGCTCGGGGCGGCGGGGGCTGGGGCCCGGCTCGGCCCCGCCGGGAGCGCCCCGCGGGGTCTGCGCGGCGCCGCGTGTGCTGCAGCGCGGGTCCGACTTTGCCTTTGCCGTGTGTCGCCTTTAGGGCCCCGGCTCCAGTCCAGCGCGGGCCGGAGTGTGCGCTCGCCCCTGCGGACGGAGCCTGGAGGAGCGGAGCTGCGGCGAGCCCCGGAGCGGGGTTGCGGCACGTCGTTGGCGGGAGGTCGGCTCCTGTTGCGGCAGGCGTGGCCCGGAGCGCCGGTGAGTCCCGGGAAGGTGGAACCCTCTGGAGCAAACCGGCTGAAGGAGGGCTTGGGTCAGGTGTGATTAGCGCAGCCCTAAGTTATTCCCTTGAGAAGTGTGGGCAGGCGAGCAGGCGGATGGATAGAAGAAAGATGCTCCCAGACACCCTGAGGGGTCCCCTGGTGCCAGGCACAGCTGGAGAATGTTGATGGGTGCAGGCACAGATAGCAAACAGATGTTTCTCTCTTCCGAGCTACCTCTCAGAACCATCCATATGCCTGTGTGAGATGTGGCTGGTCTGGGGTAACTCTGCTGTGCACAGTGCTTAAGGAGAACATTCACCTAAAATGGCAGGCTAGTAGGAATAGCCTAATAAAATACAAGGCTCAGGAAGAGCCTAAGAGAACACTGATGGGCTCTGGGAAGCCCCTGGGGTGCTACAGAAAACAGCCTGGCTTTCAGGTACCTCCCGGGGCAGGAGAAACATCTGACTAGCCTGTGGGTAAATGGGTCTTATTAATTACCACCTTCCCTTACCTAAGTGTTGTGAAAGCTGAAGGGAGTAGAGAGGATACGTAGCGAGTTACAGACTTGACGCAAAGTTTAAACAAACAACAGTCCAACAGTCCCCTCTTAAAGTGGAACCAATTTAGTCCTAAGTAATAGCTTTGAGCAGTAGCTTTGAGTAATGAGAGGAGAGGCAGTTATGTCAATCACTCTGAAAGCCTTGGGGCAGTCGTGTCTAGAACCTGATACCCTCCTGGCCTCATCAGTCTTTTTGGTTTGTTTGGCAGGGCAGCCCCTCCAAAGGGGACATCTTGAAGACAAGCAGCCAGACGTAGTGATCTAGGTGTTCACTTTGGTCGTCACCAGTGAGGCAGGCATCTGAGCATAAGAGGAATCTGCAAGCCACTTCAAAAAGGTAGTACTTTTGAAACAGAGACAGGCAAATTGAGTGCTATCGTTATTCCGCATAGTTAAAGACCAAGAAAATTGTCAGTTAAGCGTGCATATGCAAAGGTTTGAGAAAGGGTACTGAACTGTAACAATAATACAGAAGCAAAATTAAAAAAAGGTTTCATGGAAGATGGTGCAGGTAAGTATTAGGAGATGGGCCTGTATGTCTAATAACCTAGCCCTAACTGCTGTATGCAATGTTTCCAAACAGTTTACCCTGTAATGTATGATGCAAAGTACTGTATTAAGTCCTTTCCGTTAAGGAAGGAGAGGAGGGGGCATCAGGAGTAATGCCAGGCATACAAATAGACAGCAGGGGATCACCTAACCAGGTGGCTCAGTGGGCACTCAACAACAGGGGGTTACTGTGCCAGTGTTATGGAAAGGGGATCTTCTTGCGCCTGTCTGAATTGATTGAGGAACAGAGCATGGTTGTGCCAAAAATGCGGATGCAGAAGGCTTCTGAAAGCTTAATTCGTAGCAGCTGCTTAGTCTAACTTCCCTTTCACAGCAAGCCTGAGTGTTGTCATCACTTCCAAAGCAGGGGTAGGGGAAGCGGTATTTGAGGGTTGTGCATTCCCCGTTTACCTTGCTTGTGTGTGTGTGTGTGTGTGTTAGAGCTGCTTTTGTGCTTATAAACAACTTTGGATTCTTATGGTTTTCTGAAGAGCTTTGATTTGATTTTTTTTTCCTTTAGTTTTGCTTTGCCCTGTACTTTTGTAGGGTGATGGATTTCACTGTGCCTCCATTGATAAGTGCTGACTCACAAAGTTATAACGGCCCAGTGGAGACTCTTAGGCAATGCGGAGGAGTTCAGAGAGAGGGCCTGCCAGAAGAACATCACCCAAGAGGGGTTGCTAGCCTTGAGCTGTAGATGCTGATGCATAGGAATCGTCCTGTCAGACACTAAGACGTTTTCTTTGGCTGCAGAAATTTTAGCTTGGCTTTATACCCTATAGTGGTAGTATTTATAAACTGTGTTAATCCTAGGCATTCAGAACATCATGAAACGACTGTATGCTGCCATGAAGAACTATGGGCTACCGCCATCAGACCTTTGTAAGTTATCACATGTCAGGAGCAGCCAGGAGGATCCAAATGTCAGCGGAAAGGTTCTCCTCCTGGTCCCAACAAGGAGCCTTCGGCTGTAGGAAGGTTGGCCGCGTTCTTACCAGACTTGTGAGTAATAAACCACAATTCACGGACCAGCAAAGGAAGGGGGGAACAGCGACGGGTAGCCCAGTCATTGTGGCATTGCTGTTGCTAGCAGGACCACCAGGTCTGTGTGAAGCCTCAGCTGCCTCTTTGGAGCTTTATTCTGGTTTGTTTACCTGGAGGAAGCAGTGAGGCCTAAAATAAGATTTTTTGTGGCTAGATGAGTAAGCTGTGACCTCACGTGTCTTTGCCTTGCTTTGCTGCTTTGTGTCGTAACAGCAACTTGGGAATCCAGGATAAAAACTGTTACAGTGCTTCAGGGAGGGGAGAGATCTGCATTTGCCCAGGTTAGGGAACTATCATTAAAGCTCTGGGAGGGAAAAATCTCTAAACTGAGGGTCTCCCAGGGACCTTGGTGGTTTGATTCACATAGAGGGTCAGTGTCAGGGTCTAGCAGTCTCTGACGAGCTTCTCTTAGATATTCCATGCATATGGAGAGCACAATGTTTGATATAAAGATTTCATTTAAAGGTATTTGATGTTACTTTTTTTTTTTAAGAGGAGTGATAAAGTAATAAACTGAAATCACAATACGAGTGTAATTGGTATTACCAGTCTCTACAACGTGCTCATCGTCACGATGAGTTGTTCAGGCTTCATAATCTGTATTGGGCTGAGCCATGTATGCACTTCTCTCATGCTGGTGTGGCTAATCTCAGAGAGACATTCACATTCTTTGTTGAATTTGGATAGAAACGTTTTCACCAATATATGGTTACTTATCTAAAGCAAAGGTTATCCTCTGACCCCCTTTGTGCTAAGATCAAGTCAATTCTCCGTGCCACATTTGGGATTACCAATTTGCATCTTATACCATTCCTGAGCATCAGGGCATCTTGCCTGTGTTCATCTCCTCTGAGCCTTCTTTCATTTAAAGGGGTTATTGGTCGGTTACAGTCAGCCCTAGTTGTGGACTAGGGAGTAGTTCTAGGAGGGCTGTGCAGTTGCCTGGCCTCTCGGTAACTGTTCTGGCCTCTTAACAGGTGCTGAAGCATCGTCTGGCAGTTGAAAGAGCATTGTCACAGCTGGGAGCTCTCTGCAGAGATCTGTGGCTGGCTGCAGAAGATGAGCCCTGACTTGCAGCGTGGACACAGTTAAGTCCTGGGGCTGCGCTGTATGTGAGCAAGGCTAGGAAGTTGCAGGTGGTTTGGCCTGTGGTGGTTACAGTTGTCACTGGCTGTGGATGGTTGCCCATGGAGCTGAGATAAGCAAAAATATTAATGGTCTGTAACAGAGAAGAATTATTGCTTGTGGCGTTTAGGTATGTTTGGTGTTAGCACAGCTTAGTGCAGTCCAGTGGCATGATTCTTGCACATGCTCACATTTGAACGGTGGCTAAAAGCTAGCCTATAAACAGCAACAGTAACAGGATTCTGGTGCACACCTTCCTGTTCTGTTGCCCTTCTAAATGAAGGGGAAACATCTTTCCTTGCTTAAAGCTAAGGGTTTGGACTTTTTCACTTGAGGTTTATTTATTTTGTTGTTGAGGGTCTCTTACGCAGGGGTTATGGTTTCTTAATTAATGAAAAGTCCATAGATAATAAACTGTAAGCCCTGAAGCCTAGGCAACCTAAGGCTGCAAACCCTCGTTCGAGGTTTCTCATCTTCCCCTGTACCCAGTGTTCAATTCTGTGCACTGACCCAAGGTCTGGGTTTCGTGTGGTCCAGGCCCATCCATTGGGACTGGTGATGTGACAGGCGAGCTGAGAGTTGTGGAAGTGTCCTGCAGGGCTCTGATCGGGGGCAGGGCAAAAGCACAGACAGGTGAGATCAGGTGTAGTCTTCTAAATTCCCAGAGTTGAATCCTATCCCTGGAGGAAAAAGCAGAAAAGGAAAAAGCAGAAGGGGTAGGCCGTCAGCTACGCAGACACCTGCCACATCAAGGGCAGCAGCAGGAGCTGACCCTTCCCTGACGGACGGACGGATGCTGGTGATGACTCTTCAGGTGTCACAGGGTAAGGGGAAGCATGCTGGCACCCAGCTCCGTGGCAGACTCACTTCCAGGTCATGTTTCTGCACAGTAAAACAATAAATAGTTGTTTTATTCTTTGCACTCGTGTCTCTGGTTCCGGATGTGCCTTTTCCTGAAGATGATGCCCAGGGAAGGAGGCTACACGTTGCGCCTGGGGCCAGTAGCTAGTGCCCAAGTCCCTTGTACTTTGGAGTGCTGGTGTGGTTCCCAGGGAACTCAGTGCTGTTCACAGGACTATGGGGAATTTCCCTTGCACTGCATGGACCCTTGGGGCTCTTGGGTGTGATTCCCATCATCCTGGGGGAAGCCAGGGCCCCTTCAGTGTTGTGTAAGGTGCCCAGACTGATCCCGAATTTGCTTTCTGCACTCTGCAACATCCCTTGTGTGCCTGGGGCCAGGGCCTGTCTGCTTGGAGCTGGGAGTCCCCATGTGGATGGGGGGAGCCTGCAGACACCGTCCCAGTCTGTCAGCTGCATTGAGCCCTGTGATGTGCCTTATGGCCCCACTGGTGCACACAATTTGTATTTTGGTTTGCCTCAGAGTCCTGTGTTAATTCTCTGATGCCCTCAGAACCCCTCAATTCACGTTTTGGGTTGCCCCCAACACACCCATGTACCTTATGGTGTGCCCCTGGGCCCTGTGTTTGCTTTGCAGCATGTCACAACGTTCTGTTTAGCTTTTTACTCTCCCTCTCTCCCAGAGTTTTCTGGGTGTGCCCCAGGGCTCTCCCTTTGTCTTTTGGTGCCCCCAGAGTCACTCTGTTTGTTTGCTTTTTCATTGCCTTTTTAAACTTTTATTGCACCCATAGCTCTCTTTTTTTTCTCTTGTCCCCTGAATACTCTTTTCCTCTCTGTGCACCCCAGGGCTCTCCATTGAGCTTTCAGGAAGCTGCTCTGAGGAGCCAGGGTGCCTCTGGTGCCCTGGCAACCCCAGCTGTCCCTGATGGGCTGCAGCTGTGCACCCCGAGGCTGGGATGAGTCCCAGGTGGGATGTGTTGGGTTGATTGCAAAGGCAGGAAGTGGGCACACTCTGGGAGCAGGGTGTGCATTTGGGAGAAGCTCATGCTGGGGTCAGTCTGGCACAATGGAGCTGCTGCTGAGCAGTGCCTACTGGGACCGGAACAGCAGCTGCACCACAGAGGAGGTGAGCGGGGCTTGGGGGGAGGGAGGGGTCTGGGCTGCAGGTCCTGCACATGCTGGAGGTTTCAGTGACAGGAGCGTCCTGGGCAAAATGGCACAACTGAGGCGCTCCAGGCCAGGAAAAACTGCACTGGGGCTGGGGATGGCCATGCAGTGGGGGCCATGGACAAGGTGGGGAAGAGCAGTGCACCAGGGCTGTGGAGTAGGGGGAGGAAGGTGGTGTGCTGGGGCTGGAGGAGGAAGACAAAGGGCTTGCACCAGGGCTGAGGGTGCGCTGGAAGAAGGGGTTGCACTGAGGCTGTGGTGGAGTTTAATGTGCAGTCAGATTAGCGCGGGGAGGGGTCCGGGTCAGATCGGGGCCGTGTCAGGGAGGGGCAGGAGAGATCCCCAGAGAAGCTCTGGAGAGAGTCGTGTGGGGCAGGGGCAGTGTCAGAGCTGACCTGGAGCCGGTCGTGGCGGTGTTGGGGAGCCCGGGCCGGTGCTGGCGAGCGCGAAGCTGTGATCTGGGCTCTGCGAAGGTTTCCGGGTCGTGTGTGTGTGTTTGGAATGGGAGAGGGGGGCAAAGCAGCCGTCACAGGGTGAAACCTCACCGAGCACTGCGGTCCCCAGGCATGTAGTCTTCCGGCACTGGGCTTCCGGGGAGGGGCGGGGAAGAGCTTGTTTCGCGCGGCCTGCCGGGAGCAGTAGTCTTCCGGCACCGGGCTTCCGGGGGGGCCATTTTTGTTTCGCGGGGCCTGCCGGGAGCAGTAGTCTTCCGGCACCGGGCTTCCGGGGGGCCATTTTGTTTCGCGGGGCCTGCCGGGAGCAGTAGTCTTCCGGCACCGGGCTTCCGGGGGGCCATTTTGTTTCGCGGGGCCTGCCGGGAGCAGTAGTCTTCCGGCACCGGGCTTCCGGGGGGCCATTTTGTTTCGCGGGGCCTGCCGGGAGCAGTAGTCTTCCGGCACCGGGCTTCCGGGGGGCCATTTTGTTTCGCGGGGCCTGCCGGGAGCAGTAGTCTTCCGGCACCGGGCTTCCGGGGGGCCATTTTGTTTCGCGGGGCCTGCCGGGAGCAGTAGTCTTCCGGCACCGGGCTTCCGGGGGGCCATTTTGTTTCGCGCGGCTTGCCGGGAGCAGTAGTCTTCCGGCACCGGGCTTCCGGGGGGCCATTTTGTTTCGCGGGGGCTGCCGGGAGCAGTAGTCTTCCGGCACCGGGCTTCCGGGGGGCCATTTTGTTTCGCGGGGGCTGCCGGGAGCAGTAGTCTTCCGGCACCGGGCTTCCGGGGGGCCATTTTGTTTCGCGGGGGCTGCCGGGAGCAGTAGTCTTCCGGCACCGGGCTTCCGGGGGGGGCCCTATTGTTTCGCGCGGCTTGCCGGGAGCAGTAGTCTTCCGCTACCGGGCTTCCGGGGAGGCCATCTTGTTTCGAGCGGCCTGCTGGGAGCAGTAGTCTTCCGGCACCGGCATTCCAGGAAGCAATGTTGTTTCTCACGGCCTATTGGGAAGTGTGTTCTTCCGGCACCGGGCTTCCGAGGGGAGGGGGGAAATCTTGTTTCGTGCGGCTTGCCAGGAGCAGTAGTCTTCCAGCACCGGGCTTCCGGGAAGCCATGTTGTTTCGCGCGGCCTGTCGGGAGGTGTGTTCTTCCGGCACCGGGCTTCCGGGAGGCCATTTTAGTCTGCCACGCATGCTGGGAGATACAGTCTTCCAGTTGGAACGCGGCTGTGCAAATCCCGTGAGAAGGGAGAGAGGATATCGTAAAACAGTAATGCGAAAGACAACCGGTTCCAGCAGAATAACCTCAAGGAAACCACAACACTTAACAGTGTGAGGAGTCGACAAGACAAAAACAGCAGAATAACAGAGAGTAATCTATAAGTTCACTAAGGCTTATTAACATACTAATATATTACTGTCCTTTTCTGTGCGTATTATGCTAATTAACATGAATGTTAAAGTGCAAGCATGGAGTTAATAGATGATGTGATAAAATTGTAACCAACAGCAAAAGTCATGTAAAGTACTCCCTGAAAAATGTATATATAAATAAAGAGTGAGGAAAGGAGAAGGGGTGCTAGCTTTGTGGATCTACCACTTAGCACCCATTTCTGCAGAGAAAGGAAATAAACAAATATCTTAACCCTGTGTGTTTATTGGTTCCTTGCACACTGTGTAATAGAACCCAATTTTGGGACAACATTCCCATACTGGGCTTCTGGGGGATCATGTTGTGCCTCTTGAGGTACTGGAAAGCGTGGTTCTCTGCCAGTGGGGCTCCTAACAGCCAGCAACATTGTGCTTGGTGGCAATCAGGAGCTGTAGCTCCAGGTGCCTCTGGCTTCTCAGCCCTGCAGCAGCAGCCTGCTGTGTCTGCTCCTTACTGGATAAGTGCTACTCATACAAGAGTCCCTGTAGGTCACTGGGGCCAGTGGAATTTTCCTATTTTTCCCTGGTGCAGGGCAGAAAGTGTTTTCCATCTCTGGTGCAAGCAGGCAGGTTGTCCCAGGGGCTGAGGCCTTCCCTCTTGGCAATGGGGGAGGCAAGCAGGAGTGCAAGGGGTGGTGTGGGCTCCTGGTAGTCATAGCTTTGCTCAGGATTGGGGCCTCTTAGACAGCGGTGGTGCTGGGAAGGCTTGGTGCAGAACTGTCCTGTTATGAAGCACAAGGCAAAATCCTCAGGGAAATGTGATCAGTGCTGTTTCTGTCCAAGGATCCTTGAACAGCCTGAGAGACCCTGGAACAGTCACATTCAGGTACTTTTAACTGTGTGGAAAGAGCCTGCAGGAGCCCTGGGTACAGATAAAGGGAATCCTCAGTCACTTGGAGCTATATATATTTTCTTTAGAAAGATGTGATCTCTTGGATGCTTTGCTGCTGCTTCTTTGTTGCTTGGTGCCCAGGACTACTACATTTAGATCCATTCTTCTTGTTGCCCTCTGCTCTATCAGAGCTGCTGGCCAGACTAGAAGGGATGTGCAGCTAAGAACTAGACCAGGGTGTCTTAGCTACCTGCTATAAGACAAATGGGAGGGGGAATCAGCAGTGACCAGACATGAAAATACATGTGGATGAAAAACAGCCGCTTTAGAGGACTAAAATGCAGGGCAACAGAGAGCAGTGGAAGTAGCAGCAGAAAATGATGATGACAAGGTGTGTTGTTAGAGGCAGTACAGTGGAGAAAAGAGGGAAAAAATTGTTCCTATGATGAAATAAAAACTATCCTTAAGAGATACTTGTTTCTTACCCTTCAGGTTATGGATCTGCATGATTCCCTGAGAACTGTTCTCAACACGTGGTGTTGCAGGTCACAACTACTTGGGCAGCGATCCCCAACTTGCCTGCCAAGACTGCCCAACAGCTGACAGCTGCCTGTGGAATGAAAGCAAAAGCCAGCTTCTCAGAGGTAAGAGGCAGCGTTCAAGTAGGAAGATTACAGCAGATGAGTTAATGCCCCAGAATCTTCAGGTTTTCCCCCTTGTCTCCTCAGGGCTCATCCATTTACTCCCTACATCCCTCAACACCTATCTGTTTGCTTTTAGGTGTGCTCTAAGGCACTCCATTAGTTCTCTTGTCCCTTCAAAATGCTTTGTTTCTTTCTAGTTCCTGCAAGATTACTCTGCTATTTGCCTTCTAGTAGCATCAAGACTGCTATGTTTGTCCTCTTGTCCTATTAAGCCCTCTTTCTTTTTCCTTTAGTCCCCTCAAAACCTCTCTGTTTGCTGTTGGTGCATCCCAGAGCCTTTGGTTTTCCCTCTAGTCCTCTCAGAATGCCTCTGCTCTCTGAGCCTCTTAGGGCCCATCTCACTGACCTTTAGTCCCATCAGAACTCCTTGGATTGTTACACGCTCCCCTTGGGACACCTGGTTTTGCATTGGGGACACCCCAAAATCCTATGTGTTCATTGCACCCTTTCAGTGTGCCCTAGAGTTCTCCTTTTCCATTGACTACAGAGTTCTCTCTATGACCTATCCCTATGACCATTTTGTGTGCCTTCTATCCCATCAGGACCCCCTTCCTTCTAAACCCTTCAAGACTCCTCTGTCTTCCTTTGTTGTCCCTCAGAACACTCCATATGTCCTCTAGCTGATCAGAATTGATCCATGTGGCATGTAGTCTCAAAATGGTGGGCCTTCATTGTGCTCCAGCACCCCTGAAATGCCCTCAAATCCTACCTCAGCTCCTACTTGGGAGTTCTCTGTTTCTCTCAGATATCTTTGTTTTGCCTCTTAGCACACACCACATCCATTTCCTTTCAGTGTGCCTCACATCCTCTCAATTGCTCTCTGCTCCTTTCAGAACCCCTGTGTTCTCCTGTTATGCTCCAGGCCTCTGCACCCTAATCCTATCAGGACCCATCCTTTTCCATTTTGGTATGCCCTGGTGCCCACTATGTGCTCTCTCTTCCCCTCAGGACTCCCACATTTGCCCTCTAATCGTTACAGAATGCTTCCTTTGATCCCTTGGCTCCCTAACAACCCCCCTCCACCCCTGCCATGAGCCTTTGGTGTGTACTAGAGAAAAGCCGTCCTAGAACCAAATGCGTGCCCTCTGATCTTCTCAAGACTCTTCCATTTTCCAATCAAATGAACTTAAAACTGCTCCCAAAGTTTTCACTGTGCCCTACAGGCCTCTGATGTCTAGTTCTCTTGGACTGCTCCAGTCGTCTCAGAAGTCCTCCATTGGCCTTCACTGTGCACCAGAGTCTCTCTTGGGCATGTAGAATCCTTAGAATCCCTCTAGTACTCTCGGAAGCCCTCCTGCAGCTTTCCTAGTGCCTCTAGAGCCCCCTTTTGGTCCAACACCTCTTGTAGGACCTATCTAATTCTCTCAATACCTCTCTTTTGGCCTTCATTAGGCAGAAGACCTTTGCTAGTCCCTCTGCTTCTATCAGGACCCCTCCTTTTGCCTTCATTGTGCCTTATAGCTCCTTTTCTTTTTGGCCTCCTAGGCCCCTTACAAGTCCCCTAGTCCACTCTAGATGCCTCTTATGGCCAAAATTGTGGCTAGAGCCCTCTTTTGGCCTTCTAGCTCTCTTAAGACCTCTCTTTTGCCTTAGGACCCTTTGGGACCGTTATTCCCTAGAGGCTTCTCTTGGTCCCCTGAACTTCTTAGGATACCTCTAGTGAACCCTGGACCCCTCTTTTGGCCTTCCGTGTGCCCCAGAGGCCTATTTGGGCTCTCTAGAACCATTAGGACCCCTTAGTTACCTCCAAATCCCTCGAGACCTTTGTTGTGCCTCAGAGCTGTCTTCTGGCTCCCTACTCTCCTCAGAACCCCTCCAGCTATCTTCCTTGTTCCCCAGAGTCATTTTTCTGACCCTCAAGACCCCTTAGCACCTCTCTAGTGTGCTCTGGATGACTCTTTCTGTGTTCTTTGTGCACCAGAGCTGTCTTCTGGCCCTTGTGTCCTCTTAGGACCCATCTAGTCCACTCAGAAGACCTCCCGAGGCTTTTATTGTGCCCTGGAGCCCTCTTTTGGCTATCCACATCCCATAGGAGCCTCTTCTGCTCCTCAGAGCACTGACTTCTGTCTTGGTAACCAGTTTTTATTTTTTGGCTGCCTAGTCCCCTCAGGAGTCCTCTGCGCTGCTCAGCTCAGAACACGATCTAGGTGCTTGTTGTACTCCAGAGTTATCTTTTGGACCCCGGGCTCCTTAGAAACTGTCCAGTCTCCTCAGAATCCCCCCAGATCCCCCAGATTTCTTCCTTCTTCCCCAGAAGCTTTTTTCTTTTCTTTTTTTTTTTTTTTTTTTTGGCCAGGTAGACCTCTTAGCATCCCTCTAGTGCGCTCTGGATGACTCTTCCTGGAATCTTTGTGCCCTACAGCTCTGTCTTGGCTCTCTAGACCCCTTACGACCCCTGTAGTCCCCTTAGAATCCCTCCAGAGCTCCTCTTCCTGCTCTGGAGACCTCTGTTGGTGCTTCAGTCCCTTTGGCAGCCCTCTACTGTGCTTTGTCCTTTTATTTGGCCTTTCCTTTTCTACCTGCAGACCTCTGGCCCTCTAGTCCCCTTAGCAGCCTTCTAGTCCCCTCAGAACCTTTCCAAAGGGCTTTGTCATGCCCCAAGGATGTCTTCTGGCCTGAAGTCCACTTAAGATTCATCCTGTCTGCTCAGAGGCCCTCCTAAGACCTTTGTTATACCCTGAAGCCTTCTTTTGGGCCATCCACATCCCATAGGATCCTTCAAATCCTGTCTTGTTACCCAGTTTATATTTTTTTGGCCTCCAGGTTCCCTTAGGAGCCCTCTGGTCTGCTCAGAACACCTTCTGAGTGCTTGTTGTGCCCCGGAGCTGTACTGTGCCCACTCCCCAGCTCCATTAGGAATCATCTAGTCTCCTCTGAACCTCCCTAGATTTGTTGCGTCTTCACGATAGTTACTTTTTCGGCCAAGTCGACCACTTTGTACCCCTCTAATGTGCTCTTAACTATTCTTTTAGGCTTCCCTGTGCCTCAGATCTCTCTTATGTCTCTCTAGACCCCTTAACACCCTTGTAGTTGCCTGAGAAACCCTTTCAAGCTGCCCTGGAGCCCTCTGTTAGTGCACCAGCTGCTTTAGCGGCCCTCTGCTATGTTTTGGCCTCCTGTTTTGACCCCCTGACCTCTGTTGGCCCTCTAGACCCCTTGGCACCCCTCTTGTGCACTCTGCACTACCCTTGCAGCCTTCTGTGTGCCCCAAAGCTGTCTTCTGGTGCCTTCTCACCCTCTAGACTCGTTAGCACCTCTCTAGTGCACTCTGGATGACTATCCAAGTCGACTTTGTGCCCTAGAGCTCTGTCTTGGTCCTCTAGACCCCTTAGGACTATGTAGTCTGCTCAGAAGCCCTCCCGAGGCCTTTGTGCCCTGGCACCCTCTGTTGGCTATCTGCATCTCATAGGATCCCCTCCTGTTCCCTTAGAGCACCTCCTGACTTCTGTCTCGTTAACCAGCTTTTATTTCTTGGCCACCTAGTCCCCTTAAGTGTCCTCTGGTCTACTCAGAACACCTCCTGGGTGCTTGTTGTGCTCCAGAGCTGTCCTGTGATTCCCCCAACCCTATTAGGCATCATCTAGTCTCATCAGAATTTCCCCAGATTTATTGCTTGTTCCCTAGAGTTTTTTGCACCATGTAGGCACCATTGCACCCCTCTAGTGTACTCTTGACTACTCTTTTAGGCTTCTTTGTGCCCCCAAACTGCCTTCAGGTCTTCCAGCCCAATTAGGACAGCTGTAGTGACCTCAGAATCCCTCTGGAACTACCCTTCCTGCCCTGGAGCCCCTTTAACAGCCTTCTCTTCTGCTTTGGCCTCTTCTTTTGACATTTCATCTTTCACCTGCAGACCTCTGTTTGCCCCCTAGACACCTTAGCAATGCTGCACAGTGCTCTGGATGACTCTTTCAGCATTTCTTGCTACCCAGAGCTCTCTTCTGCAACTCCAGCCCCCTTAAGAGCCATCCAGTCTCCAAAGAAACTCTCCAGATATCTTTCTTGTTTCTCAGAGAATTTTTTTTGGCCATCTAGACCTCTTAGCACCCCTTTAGCGCACTCCGGGCTACTGCTTTTCCTTGTGCCCTACAGCTGTCTTCTAGTCCCAAGAGTCTTTTGGGGGCCCTCTGGGCACCTTGGGCTCTCCCCAGGGCACTCTGGACTACTCTTCCAGCCTTTCTTCTGCCCCAGAGCTCTCTTCTCGCCTTCTGCACCACTGAGCACACTTGGAGGCCCCTCAGAATCCCCCACGACACCTTCTTCCTGCCCTGGAGCCCTCTCATCGGTGCTCCAGTCCCTTCGGCAGCCCGCTGCTCTGCTTCAGAAACCCCCTTTGGCCTATTATTTCACGTCTGCACACCTCTGTTGGCCCTCCAGACCCCTTAGCACTGTTCTAGTGCACGCTGGACTTCCCCTTGCAGCCTTCTGTGTGCCCCACAGCTGTATTCTGCCCCCCCTCAGACTCCTCAGGAACCCTCTAGTCTCCCCAGAATGCCTCCAGCTATCTTGCTTCTTCCCCAGAGTCATCTTGGCCCCTTGGTGTCCCCTCGGAAACCCTGCAGAGCACTCGGGATTACTCTTTCAGCTTTCCTTCTGCCCCAGAAGTTTGTCCTGGGGCCCTCTGGACCCATTAGGCCCCCTCTTGTCCCCTCAGAATCCCCAAGGCCCTTCTTCCTTTCCTGGAGCCTTCTGTTGGCACTCCAGCTGCTTCAGCAGCCCACTGCTCTGCTTTGGCCTGCCCCTTTCGCCTTTTATTTTCCTTCGACTGACCTGTGTTGGCCCTCCAGAAGCCTTAGCTCCGCTCTAGTACACTCTGGACTTCCCCTTCAGCCTTCTGTGTGCCCCAGAGCTGCCTTCTGGCCTCCCCAGCTCCCTCAGGAACCCTCCAGTCTCCCCAGAACGCCTCCAGCTATCTTCCTTCCTCCCCAGAGTCTCCTTTGCCTCCAGGAGTCCCCTCAGAAACCCTGCAGAGCACTCGGGACTGCTCTTTCAGCTTTCCTGCTGCCCCAGAGGTTTGTCCTGGTGCCCTCTAGACCCATTAGCCTCCCTCTTGCCCGCTTAGAATGCCCCAGGAGCCCTTCGTCTCGCCCTGCAGCCCTCAGTTGCTGCTCTGGCCCCTGTAGCAGCCTGCTGCTCTGGTTTAGCCTTCTGTTTTCCATCTGCTGACCTCTGTTGTCCCTCTAGAGCCCTTAGCACCTCTCTCGTGCGCTCTGCACTACCCTTGCAGCCTTCCTTGTGCCCCACAGCTGTCTTCTAGTCCCTCAGCCTCTTTAGCAGCCCTCGACCCCCGTCAGAGCCCCTCCGCAGGCCTTCATTCTGCCCCGCAGGACTCCTTCGGTCCTCCAGCCCTCTCTGTGACCCTCTGCTCTGCTCCGCACCCCTCTTTTGACCTCCACGGTGCCCCAGAGTCTTCTCCTGGCCCTCTAGAGCCCCGACGGCCCCTCTTGCGCTCTAGAGGACGCCCCTTTTGGATGGAACGGTGGCCCGAGAGCAGGCTTCTGCCTTTGCGGACCCCTTCAGAACCACCCAGTCTTCTCAGAACCCCTCCGGATTCCTACCTTGTTCCCGAGAGTCTTTTGGGGGCCCTCTGGGCACCTTGGGCTCTCCCCAGGGCACTCTGGACTACTCTTCCAGCCTTTCTTCTGCCCCAGAGCTCTCTTCTCGCCTTCTGCACCACTGAGCACACTTGGAGGCCCCTCAGAATCCCCCACGACACCTTCTTCCTGCCCTGGAGCCCTCTCATCGGTGCTCCAGTCCCTTCGGCAGCCCGCTGCTCTGCTTCAGAAACCCCCTTTGGCCTATTATTCCACGTCTGCACACCTCTGTTGGCCCTCCAGACCCCTTAGCACTGCTCTAGTGCACGCTGGACTTCCCCTTCAGCCTTCTGTGTGCCCCAGAGCTGTCTCGTGGCCTCCCCAGCTCCCTCAGGAACCCTCTAGTCTCCCCAGAATGCCTCCAGCTATCTTGCTTCTTCCCCAGAGTCATCTTGGCCCCTTGGTGTCCCCTCGGAAACCCTGCAGAGCACTCGGGACTACTCTTTCAGCTTTCCTTCTGCCCCAGAGGTTTGTCCTGGGGCCCTCTGGACCCATTAGGCCCCCTCTTGTCCCCTCAGAATCCCCAAGGCCCTTCTTCCTTTCCTGGAGCCCTCTATTGTTGGCACTCCAGCCGCTTCAGCAGCCCACTGCTCTGCTTTGGCCTGCCCCTTTCGCCTTTTATTTTCCTTCGACTGACCTCTGTTGGCCCTCCAGAAGCCTTAGCTCCGCTCTAGTACACTCTGGACTTCCCCTTCAGCCTTCTGTGTGCCCCAGAGCTGCCTTCTGGCCTCCCCAGCTCCCTCAGGAACCCTCCAGTCTCCCCAGAATGCCTCCAGCTATCTTCCTTCCTCCCCAGAGTCTCCTTTGCCTCCAGGAGTCCCCTCAGAAACCCTGCAGAGCACTCGGGACTGCTCTTTCAGCTTTCCTGCTGCCCCAGAGGTTTGTCCTGGTGCCCTCTAGACCCATTAGCCTCCCTCTTGCCCGCTTAGAATGCCCCAGGAGCCCTTCGTCTCGCCCTGCAGCCCTCAGTTGCTGCTCTGGCCCCTGTAGCAGCCTGCTGCTCTGGTTTAGCCTTCTGTTTTCCATCTGCTGACCTCTGTTGTCCCTCTAGAGCCCTTAGCACCTCTCTCGTGCGCTCTGCACTACCCTTGCAGCCTTCCTTGTGCCCCACAGCTGTCTTCTAGTCCCTCAGCCTCTTTAGCAGCCCTCGACCCCCGTCAGAGCCCCTCCGCAGGCCTTCATTCTGCCCCGCAGGACTCCTTCGGTCCTCCAGCCCTCTCTGTGACCCTCTGCTCTGCTCCGCACCCCTCTTTTGACCTCCACGGTGCCCCAGAGTCTTCTCCTGGCCCTCTAGAGCCCCGACGACCCCTCTTGCGCTCTAGAGGACGCCCCTTTTGGATGGAACGGTGGCCCGAGAGCAGGCTTCTGCCTTTGCGGACCCCTTCAGAACCACCCAGTCTTCTCAGAACCCCTCCGGATTCCTACCTTGTTCCCGAGAGTCTTTTGGGGGCCCTCTGGGCACCTTGGGCTCTCCCCAGGGCACTCTGGACTACTCTTCCAGCCTTTCTTCTGCCCCAGAGCTCTCTTCTCGCCTTCTGCACCACTGAGCACACTTGGAGGCCCCTCAGAATCCCCCACGACACCTTCTTCCTGCCCTGGAGCCCTCTCATCGGTGCTCCAGTCCCTTCGGCAGCCCGCTGCTCTGCTTCAGAAACCCCCTTTGGCCTATTATTTCACGTCTGCACACCTCTGTTGGCCCTCCAGACCCCTTAGCACTGTTCTAGTGCACGCTGGACTTCCCCTTGCAGCCTTCTGTGTGCCCCACAGCTGTATTCTGCCCCCCCTCAGACTCCTCAGGAACCCTCTAGTCTCCCCGGAATGCCTCCAGCTATCTTGCTTCTTCCCCAGAGTCATCTTGGCCCCTTGGTGTCCCCTCGGAAACCCTGCAGAGCACTCGGGACTACTCTTTCAGCTTTCCTTCTGCCCCAGAGGTTTGTCCTGGGGCCCTCTGGACCCATTAGGCCTCCTCTTGTCCCCTCAGAATCCCCAAGGCCCTTCTTCCTTTCCTGGAGCCTTCTGTTGGCACTCCAGCCGCTTCAGCAGCCCACTGCTCTGCTTTGGCCTGCCCCTTTCGCCTTTTATTTTCCTTCGACTGACCTCTGTTGGCCCTCCAGAAGCCTTAGCTCCGCTCTAGTACACTCTGGACTTCCCCTTCAGCCTTCTGTGTGCCCCAGAGCTGCCTTCCGGCCTCCCCAGCTCCCTCAGGAACCCTCCAGTCTCCCCAGAACGCCTCCAGCTATCTTCCTTCCTCCCCAGAGTCTCCTTTGCCTCCAGGAGTCCCCTCAGAAACCCTGCAGAGCACTCGGGACTGCTCTTTCAGCTTTCCTGCTGCCCCAGAGGTTTGTCCTGGTGCCCTCTAGACCCATTAGCCTCCCTCTTGCCCGCTTAGAATGCCCCAGGAGCCCTTCGTCTCGCCCTGCAGCCCTCAGTTGCTGCTCTGGCCCCTGTAGCAGCCTGCTGCTCTGGTTTAGCCTTCTGTTTTCCATCTGCTGACCTCTGTTGTCCCTCTAGAGCCCTTAGCACCTCTCTCGTGCGCTCTGCACTACCCTTGCAGCCTTCCTTGTGCCCCACAGCTGTCTTCTAGTCCCTCAGCCTCTTTAGCAGCCCTCGACCCCCGTCAGAGCCCCTCCGCAGGCCTTCATTCTGCCCCGCAGGACTCCTTCGGTCCTCCAGCCCTCTCTGTGACCCTCTGCTCTGCTCCGCACCCCTCTTTTGACCTCCACGGTGCCCCAGAGTCTTCTCCTGGCCCTCTAGAGCCCCGACGACCCCTCTTGCGCTCTAGAGGACGCCCCTTTTGGATGGAACGGTGGCCCGAGAGCAGGCTTCTGCCTTTGCGGACCCCTTCAGAACCACCCAGTCTTCTCAGAACCCCTCCGGATTCCTACCTTGTTCCCGAGAGTCTTTTGGGGGCCCTCTGGGCACCTTGGGCTCTCCCCAGGGCACTCTGGACTACTCTTCCAGCCTTTCTTCTGCCCCAGAGCTCTCTTCTCGCCTTCTGCACCACTGAGCACACTTGGAGGCCCCTCAGAATCCCCCACGACACCTTCTTCCTGCCCTGGAGCCCTCTCATCGGTGCTCCAGTCCCTTCGGCAGCCCGCTGCTCTGCTTCAGAAACCCCCTTTGGCCTATTATTTCACGTCTGCACACCTCTGTTGGCCCTCCAGACCCCTTAGCACTGCTCTAGTGCACGCTGGACTTCCCCTTCAGCCTTCTGTGTGCCCCAGAGCTGTCTCGTGGCCTCCCCAGCTCCCTCAGGAACCCTCTAGTCTCCCCGGAATGCCTCCAGCTATCTTGCTTCTTCCCCAGAGTCATCTTGGCCCCTTGGTGTCCCCTCGGAAACCCTGCAGAGCACTCGGGACTACTCTTTCAGCTTTCCTTCTGCCCCAGAGGTTTGTCCTGGGGCCCTCTGGACCCATTAGGCCCCCTCTTGTCCCCTCAGAATCCCCAAGGCCCTTCTTCCTTTCCTGGAGCCCTCTATTGTTGGCACTCCAGCCGCTTCAGCAGCCCACTGCTCTGCTTTGGCCTGCCCCTTTCGCCTTTTATTTTCCTTCGACTGACCTCTGTTGGCCCTCCAGAAGCCTTAGCTCCGCTCTAGTACACTCTGGACTTCCCCTTCAGCCTTCTGTGTGCCCCAGAGCTGCCTTCTGGCCTCCCCAGCTCCCTCAGGAACCCTCCAGTCTCCCCAGAACGCCTCCAGCTATCTTCCTTCCTCCCCAGAGTCTCCTTTGCCTCCAGGAGTCCCCTCAGAAACCCTGCAGAGCACTCGGGACTGCTCTTTCAGCTTTCCTGCTGCCCCAGAGGTTTGTCCTGGTGCCCTCTAGACCCATTAGCCTCCCTCTTGCCCGCTTAGAATGCCCCAGGAGCCCTTCGTCTCGCCCTGCAGCCCTCAGTTGCTGCTCTGGCCCCTGTAGCAGCCTGCTGCTCTGGTTTAGCCTTCTGTTTTCCATCTGCTGACCTCTGTTGTCCCTCTAGAGCCCTTAGCACCTCTCTCGTGCGCTCTGCACTACCCTTGCAGCCTTCCTTGTGCCCCACAGCTGTCTTCTAGTCCCTCAGCCTCTTTAGCAGCCCTCGACCCCCGTCAGAGCCCCTCCGCAGGCCTTCATTCTGCCCCGCAGGACTCCTTCGGTCCTCCAGCCCTCTCTGTGACCCTCTGCTCTGCTCCGCACCCCTCTTTTGACCTCCACGGTGCCCCAGAGTCTTCTCCTGGCCCTCTAGAGCCCCGACGACCCCTCTTGCGCTCTAGAGGACGCCCCTTTTGGATGGAACGGTGGCCCGAGAGCAGGCTTCTGCCTTTGCGGACCCCTTCAGAACCACCCAGTCTTCTCAGAACCCCTCCGGATTCCTACCATGTTCCCGAGAGTCTTTTGGGGGCCCTCTGGGCACCTTGGGCTCTCCCCAGGGCACTCTGGACTACTCTTCCAGCCTTTCTTCTGCCCCAGAGCTCTCTTCTCGCCTTCTGCACCACTGAGCACACTTGGAGGCCCCTCAGAATCCCCCACGACACCTTCTTCCTGCCCTGCAGCCCTCTCATCGGTGCTCCAGTCCCTTCGGCAGCCCGCTGCTCTGCTTCAGAAACCCCCTTTGGCCTATTATTCCACGTCTGCACACCTCTGTTGGCCCTCCAGACCCCTTAGCACTGCTCTAGTGCACTCTGGACTTCCCCTTCAGCCTTCTGTGTGCCCCAGAGCTGTCTCGTGGCCTCCCCAGCTCCCTCAGGAACCCTCTAGTCTCCCCAGAATGCCTCCAGCTATCTTGCTTCTCCCCCAGAGTCATCTTGGCCCCTTGGTGTCCCCTCGGAAACCCTGCAGAGCACTCGGGACTACTCTTTCAGCTTTCCTTCTGCCCCAGAGGTTTGTCCTGGGGCCCTCTGGACCCATTAGGCCTCCTCTTGTCCCCTCAGAATCCCCAAGACCCTTCTTCCTTTCCTGGAGCCCTCTATTGTTGGCACTCCAGCCGCTTCAGCAGCCCACTGCTCTGCTTTGGCCTGCCCCTTTCGCCTTTTATTTTCCTTCGACTGACCTGTGTTGGCCCTCCAGAAGCCTTAGCTCCGCTCTAGTACACTCTGGACTTCCCCTTCAGCCTTCTGTGTGCCCCAGAGCTGCCTTCCGGCCTCCCCAGCTCCCTCAGGAACCCTCCAGTCTCCCCAGAACGCCTCCAGCTATCTTCCTTCCTCCCCAGAGTCTCCTTTGCCTCCAGGAGTCCCCTCAGAAACCCTGCAGAGCACTCGGGACTGCTCTTTCAGCTTTCCTGCTGCCCCAGAGGTTTGTCCTGGTGCCCTCTAGACCCATTAGCCTCCCTCTTGCCCGCTTAGAATGCCCCAGGAGCCCTTCGTCTCGCCCTGCAGCCCTCAGTTGCTGCTCTGGCCCCTGTAGCAGCCTGCTGCTCTGGTTTAGCCTTCTGTTTTCCATCTGCTGACCTCTGTTGTCCCTCTAGAGCCCTTAGCACCTCTCTCGTGCGCTCTGCACTACCCTTGCAGCCTTCCTTGTGCCCCACAGCTGTCTTCTAGTCCCTCAGCCTCTTTAGCAGCCCTCGACCCCCGTCAGAGCCCCTCCGCAGGCCTTCATTCTGCCCCGCAGGACTCCTTCGGTCCTCCAGCCCTCTCTGTGACCCTCTGCTCTGCTCCGCACCCCTCTTTTGACCTCCACGGTGCCCCAGAGTCTTCTCCTGGCCCTCTAGAGCCCCGACGACCCCTCTTGCGCTCTAGAGGACGCCCCTTTTGGATGGAACGGTGGCCCGAGAGCAGGCTTCTGCCTTTGCGGACCCCTTCAGAACCACCCAGTCTTCTCAGAACCCCTCCGGATTCCTACCTTGTTCCCGAGAGTCTTTTGGGGGCCCTCTGGGCACCTTGGGCTCTCCCCAGGGCACTCTGGACTACTCTTCCAGCCTTTCTTCTGCCCCAGAGCTCTCTTCTCGCCTTCTGCACCACTGAGCACACTTGGAGGCCCCTCAGAATCCCCCACGACACCTTCTTCCTGCCCTGCAGCCCTCTCATCGGTGCTCCAGTCCCTTCGGCAGCCCGCTGCTCTGCTTCAGAAACCCCCTTTGGCCTATTATTTCACGTCTGCACACCTCTGTTGGCCCTCCAGACCCCTTAGCACTGCTCTAGTGCACGCTGGACTTCCCCTTGCAGCCTTCTGTGTGCCCCAGAGCTGTATTCTGCCCCCCCTCAGACTCCTCAGGAACCCTCTAGTCTCCCCAGAATGCCTCCAGCTATCTTGCTTCTTCCCCAGAGTCATCTTGGCCCCTTGGTGTCCCCTCGGAAGCCCTGCAGAGCACTCGGGATTACTCTTTCAGCTTTAGCACCCTATAGAGCCCCGAGGGCCCCAACGAACCCTCTTGTGCTCTCTGGACACCCCTTTTGGATGGAACGGTGGCCCGAGAGCAGGCTTCTGCCTTTGCGGACCCCTTCAGAACCACCCAGTCTTCTCAGAACCCCTCCGGATTCCTACCTTGTTCCCGAGAGTCTTTTGGGGGCCCTCTGGGCACCTTGGGCTCTCCCCAGGGCACTCTGGACTACTCTTCCAGCCTTTCTTCTGCCCCAGAGCTCTCTTCTCGCTTTCTGCACCACTGAGCACACTTGGAGGCCCCTCAGAATCCCCCACGACACCTTCTTCCTGCCCTGGAGCCCTCTCATCGGTGCTCCAGTCCCTTCGGCAGCCCGCTGCTCTGCTTCAGAAACCCCCTTTGGCCTATTATTTCACGTCTGCACACCTCTGTTGGCCCTCCAGACCCCTTAGCACTGTTCTAGTGCACGCTGGACTTCCCCTTGCAGCCTTCTGTGTGCCCCACAGCTGTATTCTGCCCCCCCTCAGACTCCTCAGGAACCCTCTAGTCTCCCCGGAATGCCTCCAGCTATCTTGCTTCTTCCCCAGAGTCATCTTGGCCCCTTGGTGTCCCCTCGGAAACCCTGCAGAGCACTCGGGACTACTCTTTCAGCTTTCCTTCTGCCCCAGAGGTTTGTCCTGGGGCCCTCTGGACCCATTAGGCCTCCTCTTGTCCCCTCAGAATCCCCAAGGCCCTTCTTCCTTTCCTGGAGCCTTCTGTTGGCACTCCAGCCGCTTCAGCAGCCCACTGCTCTGCTTTGGCCTGCCCCTTTCGCCTTTTATTTTCCTTCGACTGACCTGTGTTGGCCCTCCAGAAGCCTTAGCTCCGCTCTAGTACACTCTGGACTTCCCCTTCAGCCTTCTGTGTGCCCCAGAGCTGCCTTCTGGCCTCCCCAGCTCCCTCAGGAACCCTCCAGTCTCCCCAGAACGCCTCCAGCTATCTTCCTTCCTCCCCAGAGTCTCCTTTGCCTCCAGGAGTCCCCTCAGAAACCCTGCAGAGCACTCGGGACTGCTCTTTCAGCTTTCCTGCTGCCCCAGAGGTTTGTCCTGGTGCCCTCTAGACCCATTAGCCTTCCTCTTGCCCGCTTAGAATGCCCCAGGAGCCCTTCGTCTCGCCCTGCAGCCCTCAGTTGCTGCTCTGGCCCCTGTAGCAGCCTGCTGCTCTGGTTTAGCCTTCTGTTTTCCATCTGCTGACCTCTGTTGTCCCTCTAGAGCCCTTAGCACCTCTCTCGTGCGCTCTGCACTACCCTTGCAGCCTTCCTTGTGCCCCACAGCTGTCTTCTAGTCCCTCAGCCTCTTTAGCAGCCCTCGACCCCCGTCAGAGCCCCTCCGCAGGCCTTCATTCTGCCCCGCAGGACTCCTTCGGTCCTCCAGCCCTCTCTGTGACCCTCTGCTCTGCTCCGCACCCCTCTTTTGACCTCCACGGTGCCCCAGAGTCTTCTCCTGGCCCTCTAGAGCCCCGACGGCCCCTCTTGCGCTCTAGAGGACGCCCCTTTTGGATGGAACGGTGGCCCGAGAGCAGGCTTCTGCCTTTGCGGACCCCTTCAGAACCACCCAGTCTTCTCAGAACCCCTCCGGATTCCTACCTTGTTCCCGAGAGTCTTTTGGGGGCCCTCTGGGCACCTTGGGCTCTCCCCAGGGCACTCTGGACTACTCTTCCAGCCTTTCTTCTGCCCCAGAGCTCTCTTCTCGCCTTCTGCACCACTGAGCACACTTGGAGGCCCCTCAGAATCCCCCACGACACCTTCTTCCTGCCCTGGAGCCCTCTCATCGGTGCTCCAGTCCCTTCGGCAGCCCGCTGCTCTGCTTCAGAAACCCCCTTTGGCCTATTATTTCACGTCTGCACACCTCTGTTGGCCCTCCAGACCCCTTAGCACTGCTCTAGTGCACGCTGGACTTCCCCTTGCAGCCTTCTGTGTGCCCCAGAGCTGTCTCGTGGCCTCCCCAGCTCCCTCAGGAACCCTCTAGTCTCCCCAGAATGCCTCCAGCTATCTTGCTTCTTCCCCAGAGTCATCTTGGCCCCTTGGTGTCCCCTCGGAAACCCTGCAGAGCACTCGGGACTACTCTTTCAGCTTTCCTTCTGCCCCAGAGGTTTGTCCTGGGGCCCTCTGGACCCATTAGGCCCCCTCTTGTCCCCTCAGAATCCCCAAGGCCCTTCTTCCTTTCCTGGAGCCCTCTATTGTTGGCACTCCAGCCGCTTCAGCAGCCCACTGCTCTGCTTTGGCCTGCCCCTTTCGCCTTTTATTTTCCTTCGACTGACCTGTGTTGGCCCTCCAGAAGCCTTAGCTCCGCTCTAGTACACTCTGGACTTCCCCTTCAGCCTTCTGTGTGCCCCAGAGCTGCCTTCTGGCCTCCCCAGCTCCCTCAGGAACCCTCCAGTCTCCCCAGAACGCCTCCAGCTATCTTCCTTCCTCCCCAGAGTCTCCTTTGCCTCCAGGAGTCCCCTCAGAAACCCTGCAGAGCACTCGGGACTGCTCTTTCAGCTTTCCTGCTGCCCCAGAGGTTTGTCCTGGTGCCCTCTAGACCCATTAGCCTCCCTCTTGCCCGCTTAGAATGCCCCAGGAGCCCTTCGTCTCGCCCTGCAGCCCTCAGTTGCTGCTCTGGCCCCTGTAGCAGCCTGCTGCTCTGGTTTAGCCTTCTGTTTTCCATCTGCTGACCTCTGTTGTCCCTCTAGAGCCCTTAGCACCTCTCTCGTGCGCTCTGCACTACCCTTGCAGCCTTCCTTGTGCCCCACAGCTGTCTTCTAGTCCCTCAGCCTCTTTAGCAGCCCTCGACCCCCGTCAGAGCCCCTCCGCAGGCCTTCATTCTGCCCCGCAGGACTCCTTCGGTCCTCCAGCCCTCTCTGTGACCCTCTGCTCTGCTCCGCACCCCTCTTTTGACCTCCACGGTGCCCCAGAGTCTTCTCCTGGCCCTCTAGAGCCCCGACGACCCCTCTTGCGCTCTAGAGGACGCCCCTTTTGGATGGAACGGTGGCCCGAGAGCAGGCTTCTGCCTTTGCGGACCCCTTCAGAACCACCCAGTCTTCTCAGAACCCCTCCGGATTCCTACCATGTTCCCGAGAGTCTTTTGGGGGCCCTCTGGGCACCTTGGGCTCTCCCCAGGGCACTCTGGACTACTCTTCCAGCCTTTCTTCTGCCCCAGAGCTCTCTTCTCGCCTTCTGCACCACTGAGCACACTTGGAGGCCCCTCAGAATCCCCCACGACACCTTCTTCCTGCCCTGGAGCCCTCTCATCGGTGCTCCAGTCCCTTCGGCAGCCCGCTGCTCTGCTTCAGAAACCCCCTTTGGCCTATTATTCCACGTCTGCACACCTCTGTTGGCCCTCCAGACCCCTTAGCACTGTTCTAGTGCACGCTGGACTTCCCCTTCAGCCTTCTGTGTGCCCCACAGCTGTATTCTGCCCCCCCTCAGACTCCTCAGGAACCCTCTAGTCTCCCCAGAATGCCTCCAGCTATCTTGCTTCTCCCCCAGAGTCATCTTGGCCCCTTGGTGTCCCCTCGGAAACCCTGCAGAGCACTCGGGACTACTCTTTCAGCTTTCCTTCTGCCCCAGAGGTTTGTCCTGGGGCCCTCTGGACCCATTAGGCCCCCTCTTGTCCCCTCAGAATCCCCAAGACCCTTCTTCCTTTCCTGGAGCCCTCTATTGTTGGCACTCCAGCCGCTTCAGCAGCCCACTGCTCTGCTTTGGCCTGCCCCTTTCGCCTTTTATTTTCCTTCGACTGACCTGTGTTGGCCCTCCAGAAGCCTTAGCTCCGCTCTAGTACACTCTGGACTTCCCCTTCAGCCTTCTGTGTGCCCCAGAGCTGCCTTCTGGCCTCCCCAGCTCCCTCAGGAACCCTCCAGTCTCCCCAGAATGCCTCCAGCTATCTTCCTTCCTCCCCAGAGTCTCCTTTGCCTCCAGGAGTCCCCTCAGAAACCCTGCAGAGCACTCGGGACTGCTCTTTCAGCTTTCCTGCTGCCCCAGAGGTTTGTCCTGGTGCCCTCTAGACCCATTAGCCTCCCTCTTGCCCGCTTAGAATGCCCCAGGAGCCCTTCGTCTCGCCCTGCAGCCCTCAGTTGCTGCTCTGGCCCCTGTAGCAGCCTGCTGCTCTGGTTTAGCCTTCTGTTTTCCATCTGCTGACCTCTGTTGTCCCTCTAGAGCCCTTAGCACCTCTCTCGTGCGCTCTGCACTACCCTTGCAGCCTTCCTTGTGCCCCACAGCTGTCTTCTAGTCCCTCAGCCTCTTTAGCAGCCCTCGACCCCCGTCAGAGCCCCTCCGCAGGCCTTCATTCTGCCCCGCAGGACTCCTTCGGTCCTCCAGCCCTCTCTGTGACCCTCTGCTCTGCTCCGCACCCCTCTTTTGACCTCCACGGTGCCCCAGAGTCTTCTCCTGGCCCTCTAGAGCCCCGACGACCCCTCTTGCGCTCTAGAGGACGCCCCTTTTGGATGGAACGGTGGCCCGAGAGCAGGCTTCTGCCTTTGCGGACCCCTTCAGAACCACCCAGTCTTCTCAGAACCCCTCCGGATTCCTACCATGTTCCCGAGAGTCTTTTGGGGGCCCTCTGGGCACCTTGGGCTCTCCCCAGGGCACTCTGGACTACTCTTCCAGCCTTTCTTCTGCCCCAGAGCTCTCTTCTCGCCTTCTGCACCACTGAGCACACTTGGAGGCCCCTCAGAATCCCCCACGACACCTTCTTCCTGCCCTGGAGCCCTCTCATCGGTGCTCCAGTCCCTTCGGCAGCCCGCTGCTCTGCTTCAGAAACCCCCTTTGGCCTATTATTCCACGTCTGCACACCTCTGTTGGCCCTCCAGACCCCTTAGCACTGCTCTAGTGCACGCTGGACTTCCCCTTGCAGCCTTCTGTGTGCCCCACAGCTGTATTCTGCCCCCCCTCAGACTCCTCAGGAACCCTCTAGTCTCCCCGGAATGCCTCCAGCTATCTTGCTTCTCCCCCAGAGTCATCTTGGCCCCTTGGTGTCCCCTCGGAAACCCTGCAGAGCACTCGGGACTACTCTTTCAGCTTTCCTTCTGCCCCAGAGGTTTGTCCTGGGGCCCTCTGGACCCATTAGGCCTCCTCTTGTCCCCTCAGAATCCCCAAGGCCCTTCTTCCTTTCCTGGAGCCCTCTATTGTTGGCACTCCAGCCGCTTCAGCAGCCCACTGCTCTGCTTTGGCCTGCCCCTTTCGCCTTTTATTTTCCTTCGACTGACCTGTGTTGGCCCTCCAGAAGCCTTAGCTCCGCTCTAGTACACTCTGGACTTCCCCTTCAGCCTTCTGTGTGCCCCAGAGCTGCCTTCCGGCCTCCCCAGCTCCCTCAGGAACCCTCCAGTCTCCCCAGAACGCCTCCAGCTATCTTCCTTCCTCCCCAGAGTCTCCTTTGCCTCCAGGAGTCCCCTCAGAAACCCTGCAGAGCACTCGGGACTGCTCTTTCAGCTTTCCTGCTGCCCCAGAGGTTTGTCCTGGTGCCCTCTAGACCCATTAGCCTTCCTCTTGCCCGCTTAGAATGCCCCAGGAGCCCTTCGTCTCGCCCTGCAGCCCTCAGTTGCTGCTCTGGCCCCTGTAGCAGCCTGCTGCTCTGGTTTAGCCTTCTGTTTTCCATCTGCTGACCTCTGTTGTCCCTCTAGAGCCCTTAGCACCTCTCTCGTGCGCTCTGCACTACCCTTGCAGCCTTCCTTGTGCCCCACAGCTGTCTTCTAGTCCCTCAGCCTCTTTAGCAGCCCTCGACCCCCGTCAGAGCCCCTCCGCAGGCCTTCATTCTGCCCCGCAGGACTCCTTCGGTCCTCCAGCCCTCTCTGTGACCCTCTGCTCTGCTCCGCACCCCTCTTTTGACCTCCACGGTGCCCCAGAGTCTTCTCCTGGCCCTCTAGAGCCCCGACGACCCCTCTTGCGCTCTAGAGGACGCCCCTTTTGGATGGAACGGTGGCCCGAGAGCAGGCTTCTGCCTTTGCGGACCCCTTCAGAACCACCCAGTCTTCTCAGAACCCCTCCGGATTCCTACCTTGTTCCCGAGAGTCTTTTGGGGGCCCTCTGGGCACCTTGGGCTCTCCCCAGGGCACTCTGGACTACTCTTCCAGCCTTTCTTCTGCCCCAGAGCTCTCTTCTCGCCTTCTGCACCACTGAGCACACTTGGAGGCCCCTCAGAATCCCCCACGACACCTTCTTCCTGCCCTGCAGCCCTCTCATCGGTGCTCCAGTCCCTTCGGCAGCCCGCTGCTCTGCTTCAGAAACCCCCTTTGGCCTATTATTCCACGTCTGCACACCTCTGTTGGCCCTCCAGACCCCTTAGCACTGCTCTAGTGCACGCTGGACTTCCCCTTGCAGCCTTCTGTGTGCCCCACAGCTGTATTCTGCCCCCCCTCAGACTCCTCAGGAACCCTCTAGTCTCCCCGGAATGCCTCCAGCTATCTTGCTTCTTCCCCAGAGTCATCTTGGCCCCTTGGTGTCCCCTCGGAAACCCTGCAGAGCACTCGGGACTACTCTTTCAGCTTTCCTTCTGCCCCAGAGGTTTGTCCTGGGGCCCTCTGGACCCATTAGGCCCCCTCTTGTCCCCTCAGAATCCCCAAGGCCCTTCTTCCTTTCCTGGAGCCCTCTATTGTTGGCACTCCAGCCGCTTCAGCAGCCCACTGCTCTGCTTTGGCCTGCCCCTTTCGCCTTTTATTTTCCTTCGACTGACCTGTGTTGGCCCTCCAGAAGCCTTAGCTCCGCTCTAGTACACTCTGGACTTCCCCTTCAGCCTTCTGTGTGCCCCAGAGCTGCCTTCCGGCCTCCCCAGCTCCCTCAGGAACCCTCCAGTCTCCCCAGAACGCCTCCAGCTATCTTCCTTCCTCCCCAGAGTCTCCTTTGCCTCCAGGAGTCCCCTCAGAAACCCTGCAGAGCACTCGGGACTGCTCTTTCAGCTTTCCTGCTGCCCCAGAGGTTTGTCCTGGCGCCCTCTAGACCCATTAGCCTCCCTCTTGCCCGCTTAGAATGCCCCAGGAGCCCTTCGTCTCGCCCTGCAGCCCTCAGTTGCTGCTCTGGCCCCTGTAGCAGCCTGCTGCTCTGGTTTAGCCTTCTGTTTTCCATCTGCTGACCTCCGTTGTCCCTCTAGAGCCCTTAGCACCTCTCTCGTGCGCTCTGCACTACCCTTGCAGCCTTCCTTGTGCCCCACAGCTGTCTTCTAGTCCCTCAGCCTCTTTAGCAGCCCTCGACCCCCGTCAGAGCCCCTCCGCAGGCCTTCATTCTGCCCCGCAGGACTCCTTCGGTCCTCCAGCCCTCTCTGTGACCCTCTGCTCTGCTCCGCACCCCTCTTTTGACCTCCACGGTGCCCCAGAGTCTTCTCCTGGCCCTCTAGAGCCCCGACGACCCCTTGCGCTCTAGAGGACGCCCCTTTTGGATGGAACGGTGGCCCGAGAGCAGGCTTCTGCCTTTGCGGACCCCTTCAGAACCACCCAGTCTTCTCAGAACCCCTCTGGATTCCTACCTTGTTCCCGAGAGTCTTTTGGGGGCCCTCTGGGCACCTTGGGCTCTCCCCAGGGCACTCTGGACTACTCTTCCAGCCTTTCTTCTGCCCCAGAGCTCTCTTCTCGCCTTCTGCACCACTGAGCACACTTGGAGGCCCCTCAGAATCCCCCACGACACCTTCTTCCTGCCCTGCAGCCCTCTCATCGGTGCTCCAGTCCCTTCGGCAGCCCGCTGCTCTGCTTCAGAAACCCCCTTTGGCCTATTATTCCACGTCTGCACACCTCTGTTGGCCCTCCAGACCCCTTAGCACTGCTCTAGTGCACTCTGGACTTCCCCTTCAGCCTTCTGTGTGCCCCACAGCTGTATTCTGCCCCCCCCTCAGACTCCTCAGGAACCCTCTAGTCTCCCCGGAATGCCTCCAGCTATCTTGCTTCTTCCCCAGAGTCATCTTGGCCCCTTGGTGTCCCCTCGGAAACCCTGCAGAGCACTCGGGACTACTCTTTCAGCTTTCCTTCTGCCCCAGAGGTTTGTCCTGGGGCCCTCTGGACCCATTAGGCCCCCTCTTGTCCCCTCAGAATCCCCAAGGCCCTTCTTCCTTTCCTGGAGCCCTCTATTGTTGGCACTCCAGCCGCTTCAGCAGCCCACTGCTCTGCTTTGGCCTGCCCCTTTCGCCTTTTATTTTCCTTCGACTGACCTGTGTTGGCCCTCCAGAAGCCTTAGCTCCGCTCTAGTACACTCTGGACTTCCCCTTCAGCCTTCTGTGTGCCCCAGAGCTGCCTTCCGGCCTCCCCAGCTCCCTCAGGAACCCTCCAGTCTCCCCAGAACGCCTCCAGCTATCTTCCTTCCTCCCCAGAGTCTCCTTTGCCTCCAGGAGTCCCCTCAGAAACCCTGCAGAGCACTCGGGACTGCTCTTTCAGCTTTCCTGCTGCCCCAGAGGTTTGTCCTGGTGCCCTCTAGACCCATTAGCCTCCCTCTTGCCCGCTTAGAATGCCCCAGGAGCCCTTCGTCTCGCCCTGCAGCCCTCAGTTGCTGCTCTGGCCCCTGTAGCAGCCTGCTGCTCTGGTTTAGCCTTCTGTTTTCCATCTGCTGACCTCCGTTGTCCCTCTAGAGCCCTTAGCACCTCTCTCGTGCGCTCTGCACTACCCTTGCAGCCTTCCTTGTGCCCCACAGCTGTCTTCTAGTCCCTCAGCCTCTTTAGCAGCCCTCGACCCCCGTCAGAGCCCCTCCGCAGGCCTTCATTCTGCCCCGCAGGACTCCTTCGGTCCTCCAGCCCTCTCTGTGACCCTCTGCTCTGCTCCGCACCCCTCTTTTGACCTCCACGGTGCCCCAGAGTCTTCTCCTGGCCCTCTAGAGCCCCGACGACCCCTCTTGCGCTCTAGAGGACGCCCCTTTTGGATGGAACGGTGGCCCGAGAGCAGGCTTCTGCCTTTGCGGACCCCTTCAGAACCACCCAGTCTTCTCAGAACCCCTCCGGATTCCTACCTTGTTCCCGAGAGTCTTTTGGGGGCCCTCTGGGCACCTTGGGCTCTCCCCAGGGCACTCTGGACTACTCTTCCAGCCTTTCTTCTGCCCCAGAGCTCTCTTCTCGCCTTCTGCACCACTGAGCACACTTGGAGGCCCCTCAGAATCCCCCACGACACCTTCTTCCTGCCCTGCAGCCCTCTCATCGGTGCTCCAGTCCCTTCGGCAGCCCGCTGCTCTGCTTCAGAAACCCCCTTTGGCCTATTATTTCACGTCTGCACACCTCTGTTGGCCCTCCAGACCCCTTAGCACTGTTCTAGTGCACGCTGGACTTCCCCTTGCAGCCTTCTGTGTGCCCCACAGCTGTATTCTGCCCCCCCTCAGACTCCTCAGGAACCCTCTAGTCTCCCCGGAATGCCTCCAGCTATCTTGCTTCTTCCCCAGAGTCATCTTGGCCCCTTGGTGTCCCCTCGGAAACCCTGCAGAGCACTCGGGACTACTCTTTCAGCTTTCCTTCTGCCCCAGAGGTTTGTCCTGGGGCCCTCTGGACCCATTAGGCCCCCTCTTGTCCCCTCAGAATCCCCAAGGCCCTTCTTCCTTTCCTGGAGCCCTCTATTGTTGGCACTCCAGCCGCTTCAGCAGCCCACTGCTCTGCTTTGGCCTGCCCCTTTCGCCTTTTATTTTCCTTCGACTGACCTGTGTTGGCCCTCCAGAAGCCTTAGCTCCGCTCTAGTACACTCTGGACTTCCCCTTCAGCCTTCTGTGTGCCCCAGAGCTGCCTTCCGGCCTCCCCAGCTCCCTCAGGAACCCTCCAGTCTCCCCAGAACGCCTCCAGCTATCTTCCTTCCTCCCCAGAGTCTCCTTTGCCTCCAGGAGTCCCCTCAGAAACCCTGCAGAGCACTCGGGACTGCTCTTTCAGCTTTCCTGCTGCCCCAGAGGTTTGTCCTGGCGCCCTCTAGACCCATTAGCCTCCCTCTTGCCCGCTTAGAATGCCCCAGGAGCCCTTCGTCTCGCCCTGCAGCCCTCAGTTGCTGCTCTGGCCCCTGTAGCAGCCTGCTGCTCTGGTTTAGCCTTCTGTTTTCCATCTGCTGACCTCTGTTGTCCCTCTAGAGCCCTTAGCACCTCTCTCGTGCGCTCTGCACTACCCTTGCAGCCTTCCTTGTGCCCCACAGCTGTCTTCTAGTCCCTCAGCCTCTTTAGCAGCCCTCGACCCCCGTCAGAGCCCCTCCGCAGGCCTTCATTCTGCCCCGCAGGACTCCTTCGGTCCTCCAGCCCTCTCTGTGACCCTCTGCTCTGCTCCGCACCCCTCTTTTGACCTCCACGGTGCCCCAGAGTCTTCTCCTGGCCCTCTAGAGCCCCGACGACCCCTCTTGCGCTCTAGAGGACGCCCCTTTTGGATGGAACGGTGGCCCGAGAGCAGGCTTCTGCCTTTGCGGACCCCTTCAGAACCACCCAGTCTTCTCAGAACCCCTCCGGATTCCTACCTTGTTCCCGAGAGTCTTTTGGGGGCCCTCTGGGCACCTTGGGCTCTCCCCAGGGCACTCTGGACTACTCTTCCAGCCTTTCTTCTGCCCCAGAGCTCTCTTCTCGCCTTCTGCACCACTGAGCACACTTGGAGGCCCCTCAGAATCCCCCACGACACCTTCTTCCTGCCCTGCAGCCCTCTCATCGGTGCTCCAGTCCCTTCGGCAGCCCGCTGCTCTGCTTCAGAAACCCCCTTTGGCCTATTATTCCACGTCTGCACACCTCTGTTGGCCCTCCAGACCCCTTAGCACTGCTCTAGTGCACGCTGGACTTCCCCTTGCAGCCTTCTGTGTGCCCCACAGCTGTATTCTGCCCCCCCTCAGACTCCTCAGGAACCCTCTAGTCTCCCCGGAATGCCTCCAGCTATCTTGCTTCTTCCCCAGAGTCATCTTGGCCCCTTGGTGTCCCCTCGGAAACCCTGCAGAGCACTCGGGACTACTCTTTCAGCTTTCCTTCTGCCCCAGAGGTTTGTCCTGGGGCCCTCTGGACCCATTAGGCCCCCTCTTGTCCCCTCAGAATCCCCAAGGCCCTTCTTCCTTTCCTGGAGCCCTCTATTGTTGGCACTCCAGCCGCTTCAGCAGCCCACTGCTCTGCTTTGGCCTGCCCCTTTCGCCTTTTATTTTCCTTCGACTGACCTGTGTTGGCCCTCCAGAAGCCTTAGCTCCGCTCTAGTACACTCTGGACTTCCCCTTCAGCCTTCTGTGTGCCCCAGAGCTGCCTTCCGGCCTCCCCAGCTCCCTCAGGAACCCTCCAGTCTCCCCAGAACGCCTCCAGCTATCTTCCTTCCTCCCCAGAGTCTCCTTTGCCTCCAGGAGTCCCCTCAGAAACCCTGCAGAGCACTCGGGACTGCTCTTTCAGCTTTCCTGCTGCCCCAGAGGTTTGTCCTGGCGCCCTCTAGACCCATTAGCCTCCCTCTTGCCCGCTTAGAATGCCCCAGGAGCCCTTCGTCTCGCCCTGCAGCCCTCAGTTGCTGCTCTGGCCCCTGTAGCAGCCTGCTGCTCTGGTTTAGCCTTCTGTTTTCCATCTGCTGACCTCCGTTGTCCCTCTAGAGCCCTTAGCACCTCTCTCGTGCGCTCTGCACTACCCTTGCAGCCTTCCTTGTGCCCCACAGCTGTCTTCTAGTCCCTCAGCCTCTTTAGCAGCCCTCGACCCCCGTCAGAGCCCCTCCGCAGGCCTTCATTCTGCCCCGCAGGACTCCTTCGGTCCTCCAGCCCTCTCTGTGACCCTCTGCTCTGCTCCGCACCCCTCTTTTGACCTCCACGGTGCCCCAGAGTCTTCTCCTGGCCCTCTAGAGCCCCGACGACCCCTCTTGCGCTCTAGAGGACGCCCCTTTTGGATGGAACGGTGGCCCGAGAGCAGGCTTCTGCCTTTGCGGACCCCTTCAGAACCACCCAGTCTTCTCAGAACCCCTCCGGATTCCTACCATGTTCCCGAGAGTCTTTTGGGGGCCCTCTGGGCACCTTGGGCTCTCCCCAGGGCACTCTGGACTACTCTTCCAGCCTTTCTTCTGCCCCAGAGCTCTCTTCTCGCCTTCTGCACCACTGAGCACACTTGGAGGCCCCTCAGAATCCCCCACGACACCTTCTTCCTGCCCTGCAGCCCTCTCATCGGTGCTCCAGTCCCTTCGGCAGCCCGCTGCTCTGCTTCAGAAACCCCCTTTGGCCTATTATTCCACGTCTGCACACCTCTGTTGGCCCTCCAGACCCCTTAGCACTGCTCTAGTGCACGCTGGACTTCCCCTTCAGCCTTCTGTGTGCCCCACAGCTGTATTCTGCCCCCCCCTCAGACTCCTCAGGAACCCTCTAGTCTCCCCGGAATGCCTCCAGCTATCTTGCTTCTTCCCCAGAGTCATCTTGGCCCCTTGGTGTCCCCTCGGAAACCCTGCAGAGCACTCGGGACTACTCTTTCAGCTTTCCTTCTGCCCCAGAGGTTTGTCCTGGGGCCCTCTGGACCCATTAGGCCCCCTCTTGTCCCCTCAGAATCCCCAAGGCCCTTCTTCCTTTCCTGGAGCCCTCTATTGTTGGCACTCCAGCCGCTTCAGCAGCCCACTGCTCTGCTTTGGCCTGCCCCTTTCGCCTTTTATTTTCCTTCGACTGACCTGTGTTGGCCCTCCAGAAGCCTTAGCTCCGCTCTAGTACACTCTGGACTTCCCCTTCAGCCTTCTGTGTGCCCCAGAGCTGCCTTCCGGCCTCCCCAGCTCCCTCAGGAACCCTCCAGTCTCCCCAGAACGCCTCCAGCTATCTTCCTTCCTCCCCAGAGTCTCCTTTGCCTCCAGGAGTCCCCTCAGAAACCCTGCAGAGCACTCGGGACTGCTCTTTCAGCTTTCCTGCTGCCCCAGAGGTTTGTCCTGGTGCCCTCTAGACCCATTAGCCTCCCTCTTGCCCGCTTAGAATGCCCCAGGAGCCCTTCGTCTCGCCCTGCAGCCCTCAGTTGCTGCTCTGGCCCCTGTAGCAGCCTGCTGCTCTGGTTTAGCCTTCTGTTTTCCATCTGCTGACCTCCGTTGTCCCTCTAGAGCCCTTAGCACCTCTCTCGTGCGCTCTGCACTACCCTTGCAGCCTTCCTTGTGCCCCACAGCTGTCTTCTAGTCCCTCAGCCTCTTTAGCAGCCCTCGACCCCCGTCAGAGCCCCTCCGCAGGCCTTCATTCTGCCCCGCAGGACTCCTTCGGTCCTCCAGCCCTCTCTGTGACCCTCTGCTCTGCTCCGCACCCCTCTTTTGACCTCCACGGTGCCCCAGAGTCTTCTCCTGGCCCTCTAGAGCCCCGACGACCCCTTGCGCTCTAGAGGACGCCCCTTTTGGATGGAACGGTGGCCCGAGAGCAGGCTTCTGCCTTTGCGGACCCCTTCAGAACCACCCAGTCTTCTCAGAACCCCTCTGGATTCCTACCTTGTTCCCGAGAGTCTTTTGGGGGCCCTCTGGGCACCTTGGGCTCTCCCCAGGGCACTCTGGACTACTCTTCCAGCCTTTCTTCTGCCCCAGAGCTCTCTTCTCGCCTTCTGCACCACTGAGCACACTTGGAGGCCCCTCAGAATCCCCCACGACACCTTCTTCCTGCCCTGCAGCCCTCTCATCGGTGCTCCAGTCCCTTCGGCAGCCCGCTGCTCTGCTTCAGAAACCCCCTTTGGCCTATTATTCCACGTCTGCACACCTCTGTTGGCCCTCCAGACCCCTTAGCACTGCTCTAGTGCACTCTGGACTTCCCCTTCAGCCTTCTGTGTGCCCCACAGCTGTATTCTGCCCCCCCCTCAGACTCCTCAGGAACCCTCTAGTCTCCCCGGAATGCCTCCAGCTATCTTGCTTCTTCCCCAGAGTCATCTTGGCCCCTTGGTGTCCCCTCGGAAACCCTGCAGAGCACTCGGGACTACTCTTTCAGCTTTCCTTCTGCCCCAGAGGTTTGTCCTGGGGCCCTCTGGACCCATTAGGCCCCCTCTTGTCCCCTCAGAATCCCCAAGGCCCTTCTTCCTTTCCTGGAGCCCTCTATTGTTGGCACTCCAGCCGCTTCAGCAGCCCACTGCTCTGCTTTGGCCTGCCCCTTTCGCCTTTTATTTTCCTTCGACTGACCTGTGTTGGCCCTCCAGAAGCCTTAGCTCCGCTCTAGTACACTCTGGACTTCCCCTTCAGCCTTCTGTGTGCCCCAGAGCTGCCTTCCGGCCTCCCCAGCTCCCTCAGGAACCCTCCAGTCTCCCCAGAACGCCTCCAGCTATCTTCCTTCCTCCCCAGAGTCTCCTTTGCCTCCAGGAGTCCCCTCAGAAACCCTGCAGAGCACTCGGGACTGCTCTTTCAGCTTTCCTGCTGCCCCAGAGGTTTGTCCTGGCGCCCTCTAGACCCATTAGCCTCCCTCTTGCCCGCTTAGAATGCCCCAGGAGCCCTTCGTCTCGCCCTGCAGCCCTCAGTTGCTGCTCTGGCCCCTGTAGCAGCCTGCTGCTCTGGTTTAGCCTTCTGTTTTCCATCTGCTGACCTCTGTTGTCCCTCTAGAGCCCTTAGCACCTCTCTCGTGCGCTCTGCACTACCCTTGCAGCCTTCCTTGTGCCCCACAGCTGTCTTCTAGTCCCTCAGCCTCTTTAGCAGCCCTCGACCCCCGTCAGAGCCCCTCCGCAGGCCTTCATTCTGCCCCGCAGGACTCCTTCGGTCCTCCAGCCCTCTCTGTGACCCTCTGCTCTGCTCCGCACCCCTCTTTTGACCTCCACGGTGCCCCAGAGTCTTCTCCTGGCCCTCTAGAGCCCCGACGACCCCTCTTGCGCTCTAGAGGACGCCCCTTTTGGATGGAACGGTGGCCCGAGAGCAGGCTTCTGCCTTTGCGGACCCCTTCAGAACCACCCAGTCTTCTCAGAACCCCTCCGGATTCCTACCTTGTTCCCGAGAGTCTTTTGGGGGCCCTCTGGGCACCTTGGGCTCTCCCCAGGGCACTCTGGACTACTCTTCCAGCCTTTCTTCTGCCCCAGAGCTCTCTTCTCGCCTTCTGCACCACTGAGCACACTTGGAGGCCCCTCAGAATCCCCCACGACACCTTCTTCCTGCCCTGCAGCCCTCTCATCGGTGCTCCAGTCCCTTCGGCAGCCCGCTGCTCTGCTTCAGAAACCCCCTTTGGCCTATTATTCCACGTCTGCACACCTCTGTTGGCCCTCCAGACCCCTTAGCACTGCTCTAGTGCACGCTGGACTTCCCCTTGCAGCGTTCTGTGTGCCCCACAGCTGTATTCTGCCCCCCCTCAGACTCCTCAGGAACCCTCTAGTCTCCCCGGAATGCCTCCAGCTATCTTGCTTCTTCCCCAGAGTCATCTTGGCCCCTTGGTGTCCCCTCGGAAACCCTGCAGAGCACTCGGGACTACTCTTTCAGCTTTCCTTCTGCCCCAGAGGTTTGTCCTGGGGCCCTCTGGACCCATTAGGCCCCCTCTTGTCCCCTCAGAATCCCCAAGGCCCTTCTTCCTTTCCTGGAGCCCTCTATTGTTGGCACTCCAGCCGCTTCAGCAGCCCACTGCTCTGCTTTGGCCTGCCCCTTTCGCCTTTTATTTTCCTTCGACTGACCTGTGTTGGCCCTCCAGAAGCCTTAGCTCCGCTCTAGTACACTCTGGACTTCCCCTTCAGCCTTCTGTGTGCCCCAGAGCTGCCTTCCGGCCTCCCCAGCTCCCTCAGGAACCCTCCAGTCTCCCCAGAACGCCTCCAGCTATCTTCCTTCCTCCCCAGAGTCTCCTTTGCCTCCAGGAGTCCCCTCAGAAACCCTGCAGAGCACTCGGGACTGCTCTTTCAGCTTTCCTGCTGCCCCAGAGGTTTGTCCTGGTGCCCTCTAGACCCATTAGCCTCCCTCTTGCCCGCTTAGAATGCCCCAGGAGCCCTTCGTCTCGCCCTGCAGCCCTCAGTTGCTGCTCTGGCCCCTGTAGCAGCCTGCTGCTCTGGTTTAGCCTTCTGTTTTCCATCTGCTGACCTCTGTTGTCCCTCTAGAGCCCTTAGCACCTCTCTCGTGCGCTCTGCACTACCCTTGCAGCCTTCCTTGTGCCCCACAGCTGTCTTCTAGTCCCTCAGCCTCTTTAGCAGCCCTCGACCCCCGTCAGAGCCCCTCCGCAGGCCTTCATTCTGCCCCGCAGGACTCCTTCGGTCCTCCAGCCCTCTCTGTGACCCTCTGCTCTGCTCCGCACCCCTCTTTTGACCTCCACGGTGCCCCAGAGTCTTCTCCTGGCCCTCTAGAGCCCCGACGACCCCTCTTGCGCTCTAGAGGACGCCCCTTTTGGATGGAACGGTGGCCCGAGAGCAGGCTTCTGCCTTTGCGGACCCCTTCAGAACCACCCAGTCTTCTCAGAACCCCTCCGGATTCCTACCTTGTTCCCGAGAGTCTTTTGGGGGCCCTCTGGGCACCTTGGGCTCTCCCCAGGGCACTCTGGACTACTCTTCCAGCCTTTCTTCTGCCCCAGAGCTCTCTTCTCGCCTTCTGCACCACTGAGCACACTTGGAGGCCCCTCAGAATCCCCCACGACACCTTCTTCCTGCCCTGCAGCCCTCTCATCGGTGCTCCAGTCCCTTCGGCAGCCCGCTGCTCTGCTTCAGAAACCCCCTTTGGCCTATTATTCCACGTCTGCACACCTCTGTTGGCCCTCCAGACCCCTTAGCACTGCTCTAGTGCACGCTGGACTTCCCCTTCAGCCTTCTGTGTGCCCCACAGCTGTATTCTGCCCCCCCTCAGACTCCTCAGGAACCCTCTAGTCTCCCCGGAATGCCTCCAGCTATCTTCCTTCTTCCCCAGAGTCATCTTGGCCCCTTGGTGTCCCCTCGGAAACCCTGCAGAGCACTCGGGACTACTCTTTCAGCTTTCCTTCTGCCCCAGAGGTTTGTCCTGGGGCCCTCTGGACCCATTAGGCCCCCTCTTGTCCCCTCAGAATCCCCAAGGCCCTTCTTCCTTTCCTGGAGCCCTCTATTGTTGGCACTCCAGCCGCTTCAGCAGCCCACTGCTCTGCTTTGGCCTGCCCCTTTCGCCTTTTATTTTCCTTCGACTGACCTCTGTTGGCCCTCCAGAAGCCTTAGCTCCGCTCTAGTACACTCTGGACTTCCCCTTCAGCCTTCTGTGTGCCCCAGAGCTGCCTTCCGGCCTCCCCAGCTCCCTCAGGAACCCTCCAGTCTCCCCAGAACGCCTCCAGCTATCTTCCTTCCTCCCCAGAGTCTCCTTTGCCTCCAGGAGTCCCCTCAGAAACCCTGCAGAGCACTCGGGACTGCTCTTTCAGCTTTCCTGCTGCCCCAGAGGTTTGTCCTGGCGCCCTCTAGACCCATTAGCCTCCCTCTTGCCCGCTTAGAATGCCCCAGGAGCCCTTCGTCTCGCCCTGCAGCCCTCAGTTGCTGCTCTGGCCCCTGTAGCAGCCTGCTGCTCTGGTTTAGCCTTCTGTTTTCCATCTGCTGACCTCTGTTGTCCCTCTAGAGCCCTTAGCACCTCTCTCGTGCGCTCTGCACTACCCTTGCAGCCTTCCTTGTGCCCCACAGCTGTCTTCTAGTCCCTCAGCCTCTTTAGCAGCCCTCGACCCCCGTCAGAGCCCCTCCGCAGGCCTTCATTCTGCCCCGCAGGACTCCTTCGGTCCTCCAGCCCTCTCTGTGACCCTCTGCTCTGCTCCGCACCCCTCTTTTGACCTCCACGGTGCCCCAGAGTCTTCTCCTGGCCCTCTAGAGCCCCGACGACCCCTCTTGCGCTCTAGAGGACGCCCCTTTTGGATGGAACGGTGGCCCGAGAGCAGGCTTCTGCCTTTGCGGACCCCTTCAGAACCACCCAGTCTTCTCAGAACCCCTCCGGATTCCTACCTTGTTCCCGAGAGTCTTTTGGGGGCCCTCTGGGCACCTTGGGCTCTCCCCAGGGCACTCTGGACTACTCTTCCAGCCTTTCTTCTGCCCCAGAGCTCTCTTCTCGCCTTCTGCACCACTGAGCACACTTGGAGGCCCCTCAGAATCCCCCACGACACCTTCTTCCTGCCCTGCAGCCCTCTCATCGGTGCTCCAGTCCCTTCGGCAGCCCGCTGCTCTGCTTCAGAAACCCCCTTTGGCCTATTATTCCACGTCTGCACACCTCTGTTGGCCCTCCAGACCCCTTAGCACTGCTCTAGTGCACGCTGGACTTCCCCTTGCAGCCTTCTGTGTGCCCCACAGCTGTATTCTGCCCCCCCTCAGACTCCTCAGGAACCCTCTAGTCTCCCCGGAATGCCTCCAGCTATCTTGCTTCTTCCCCAGAGTCATCTTGGCCCCTTGGTGTCCCCTCGGAAACCCTGCAGAGCACTCGGGACTACTCTTTCAGCTTTCCTTCTGCCCCAGAGGTTTGTCCTGGGGCCCTCTGGACCCATTAGGCCCCCTCTTGTCCCCTCAGAATCCCCAAGGCCCTTCTTCCTTTCCTGGAGCCCTCTATTGTTGGCACTCCAGCCGCTTCAGCAGCCCACTGCTCTGCTTTGGCCTGCCCCTTTCGCCTTTTATTTTCCTTCGACTGACCTCTGTTGGCCCTCCAGAAGCCTTAGCTCCGCTCTAGTACACTCTGGACTTCCCCTTCAGCCTTCTGTGTGCCCCAGAGCTGCCTTCCGGCCTCCCCAGCTCCCTCAGGAACCCTCCAGTCTCCCCAGAACGCCTCCAGCTATCTTCCTTCCTCCCCAGAGTCTCCTTTGCCTCCAGGAGTCCCCTCAGAAACCCTGCAGAGCACTCGGGACTGCTCTTTCAGCTTTCCTGCTGCCCCAGAGGTTTGTCCTGGCGCCCTCTAGACCCATTAGCCTCCCTCTTGCCCGCTTAGAATGCCCCAGGAGCCCTTCGTCTCGCCCTGCAGCCCTCAGTTGCTGCTCTGGCCCCTGTAGCAGCCTGCTGCTCTGGTTTAGCCTTCTGTTTTCCATCTGCTGACCTCCGTTGTCCCTCTAGAGCCCTTAGCACCTCTCTCGTGCGCTCTGCACTACCCTTGCAGCCTTCCTTGTGCCCCACAGCTGTCTTCTAGTCCCTCAGCCTCTTTAGCAGCCCTCGACCCCCGTCAGAGCCCCTCCGCAGGCCTTCATTCTGCCCCGCAGGACTCCTTCGGTCCTCCAGCCCTCTCTGTGACCCTCTGCTCTGCTCCGCACCCCTCTTTTGACCTCCACGGTGCCCCAGAGTCTTCTCCTGGCCCTCTAGAGCCCCGACGACCCCTCTTGCGCTCTAGAGGACGCCCCTTTTGGATGGAACGGTGGCCCGAGAGCAGGCTTCTGCCTTTGCGGACCCCTTCAGAACCACCCAGTCTTCTCAGAACCCCTCCGGATTCCTACCTTGTTCCCGAGAGTCTTTTGGGGGCCCTCTGGGCACCTTGGGCTCTCCCCAGGGCACTCTGGACTACTCTTCCAGCCTTTCTTCTGCCCCAGAGCTCTCTTCTCGCCTTCTGCACCCTGAAGCACTCCTGGAGTGCCCTCAGAATCCCACTGGAGGTCGTCTTCTGGCCTTGGGGCCCCCTGGTTGGTGCTCCAGTCCCTTCGGCAGCCCGCTGCTGCCCTTTAGCAACCTCTTTTGGCCATTTATTTTCTACACTCAGACCTCTGTTGGCCCTCCAGACCCCTTAGCACTGCTCTAGTGCGCTCTGCGCTACCCTTGCAGCCTTCTGTGTGCCCCAGAGCTGCCTTCTGCCCCCCCTCAGACTCCTCAGGAACCCTCCAGTCTCCCCAGAATGCCTCCAGCTATCTTCCTTCCTCCCCAGAGTCTCCTTTGCCTCCAGGAGTCCCCTCAGAAACCCTGCAGAGCACTCGGGATTACTCTTTCAGCTTTCCTTCTGCCCCAGAAGTTTGTCCTGGGGCCCTCTGGACCCATTAGGCCCCCTCTTGTCCCCTCAGAATCCCCAAGACCCTTCTTCCTTTCCTGGAGCCTTCTGTTGGCACTCCAGCCGCTTCAGCAGCCCACTGCTCTGCTTTGGCCTGCCCCTTTCGCCTTTTATTTTCCTTCGACTGACCTGTGTTGGCCCTCCAGAAGCCTTAGCTCCGCTCTAGTACACTCTGGACTTCCCCTTCAGCCTTCTGTGTGCCCCAGAGCTGCCTTCTGGCCTCCCCAGCTCCCTCAGGAACCCTCCAGTCTCCCCAGAATGCCTCCAGCTATCTTCCTTCCTCCCCAGAGTCTCCTTTGCCTCCAGGAGTCCCCTCAGAAACCCTGCAGAGCACTCGGGACTGCTCTTTCAGCTTTCCTTCTGCCCCAGAGGGTTAGGGCGTTAGGGTTAGGGCATTCGGGTTAGGGTTAGGATTGAGAGAACGAGAAAGGCAGCGCGCGCCATTGTTATGAATGTGGAAAGAGGGTGCCCAAAGAAGGTGTTGGCAGCCAAGACAGCTGAGCTGTAAACGGGGACATCTTGAAGAGAAGTGGCTATAGGTAGCGAACCAGCTATTTGGTCATCACCTATGAGGCAAGCATGTGAGTGTAAGAGGAATATGGGAGCTGAATCGAAAAGGTGATAGGTCGGGAACAGAGACAGGCACATCAAGTGCTGTCCTTCTTCCGTGTAGTTAAAGACCGAGGGAATTGTTGGTTAAGCAGGTGCGTGCGAACGTTTGAGAAAGGGTACAAGACAGTAACGATAGTACTGAAGCAGGATAAAAACAAGGCTTCATGGAAGATGGCGTAGGTAAGCATCAGGTGATGCGCCTGCCTGTCTAATATCCTAGCCCTAATTGCTGTACGGAATGTTTCCAAACAGTTTACCCCGTAACGTATGATGTAAAGTGCTGTATTGAGACCTTTCCTTTAAGAAAGGAGGGGAGAGGAGAAGAAAAAAGAAGTATAAAAAGGGGGAAGAACACGGGAAAGAGAAAAAAAGAACATGCGTAAATGCTTTCGTTGCCTTTCATTGAGAGTAAAATGGCAGCTTCTCTCTTTGTTACAGAGCTAGAACCAACGATAGTAAATGCTGACGGAGAGGAAAGCCGGACAAGCGGTCTTTTTGTGATTAATACCTAAGGGACGAAGTGAATGAAACGAGGAAGCAAAAATGCAGTAGACCCCTGATATCCCCAGCAACTGCTGCAGAAGGAGGTGTTCTGCCACAGGCAAGTAAGGCGACTGTTGGTAATGACTGTTTGTTATTTCGGCCTCCCAGAGGCAGTACTGAAGGCTAAGCAACCCTTTCCTGCCCTGTGGATACCGTTAAGTGCATCCACCTTAGTTTTGCTTTGGCTGTTTGTGTTTTGTCTTGTTATCCTACGTGTGCAGATAGAAAGGGAAGGATACAATACTTACACTTTCAGACGAATTGCCACGGCTGAAGTTGAAGAGACCAGAAAAACATAAGCAAGCTGAGGTGCGAAAACCACGTGGAACCAGCCGAGAGCCGTCTCCATCTCCCGCAAACGAAAGCCCGTCCTTCCTGACTAGGAAGGCTCACTGTTAGTAGCGATCGAAATAACAGATCACAGACGTATAACGAAGGTCTGTCCGCCTTACAGCAAGCACGCTACGTACGTGTGTTTCTGCGCGTGTGACTTAACTTGTTTGTGAAAGATCCTAGTTTAAAAGCTATGAGACTGCAAATTATTATCTTAGGGGAATGATACTGAAGTGGCCAAAGTTTCTGAAGAAGGAGAGGGAGAAAGAGAGGGAGGGAGAAAGTGCACGAACTGTAAAATTAAGAGATGGTTTTCAGAGGGATCAATTAGTGCAACCCCCTGGTTAGTCACCTGGCAGTGGTATTTGGGGAAAGAGGAAGGTAGCAGATAGAGGAAACGTTAAAGCCTCGTGGAATTGAGTAACATCTCCTGCCCTCAAATTCCCGCGACAAGGCAAGCCGTTTTCAGCAATGCTTTCCACATCTGCTGACTCTGTGGGAGCAGCACTGTTAGAAAACAGCGGTGAGGGAAAGCAGGTGCCAACAGCAAGATCCTGGCATCCCCTCTGAGGCCAGAACACAAACTCTCTGGGTGTGAGAAAGGCCATTTAGCAGCAGTCTGGGCTGTAACGGTCTTTGAGACTTCTACCTTTGATAGGACAGAGGCAGTCCAACACGCTCAGGTCCTTCTGTAGAAGTAACGCCCGGCACGCGACTGGACAGCAGGGGATCATCTCTGCAAGCGGCTCAGTGGGCGCTCATGTTAACGAGCCGGGGAGGGGGGGCTTACTGTGCGAGCGTTGCGAGCAGTGAGTCTTCCTGCGCGTGCCTGAATTGACTGAGGGGCAGAGCATGCTTGCGCCAAAAACCAGGACGCAGAAGGTTTCCAGCAGGTTAATCTCTAGCGGCCACTTACTCTAACTTCCCTTTCACAGCACACCCGAGCGTCCTCGCACCTTCCAAAACGGGTGGGGGAAGTGGTGTTTGTGGCCTGCGTATTCCCCGTTTACCTTGCCTGCGTGTGTGTGTGTGTGTGTTAGAGCTGCTTTTGTGCTTATAAACCGCTTTGGATTCTCACGATTTTCTGCAGAGGTTTTTTTTTTTTTTTTTTTTTTTTGGTGGTTTTGGGGGGAGGTGGTTTTTTTGTTTTGCTTTCCTCTGTACTTTTGTAGGGTGACGGATTTTACTATGCCTCCATCGACAAGTGGTGGCAGACAAAGTTATAACGTCCCAAGGCAGACTCTTAGGCAAGACGGAGGAGTTCAGCTAGACAGCCTGCTAGAAGAATGTCACCCAAGAGGGGTTGCTAGCCCCCTCTTGAGCTCTAGGCGCTGATGCATCTGCATCGTCCTGTCAGACACACAGACGTTTTCTTTGCTTGCACACGTTTCAGCACGTCTTTACGCCTTACAGCGGTAGCATTTATAAACTGCGTTAATCCTAGGCATTCGTAACGTCAGGGAACGACTGCACGCTGCCGTGAAGAATTACAGGCTACCGCCCTCGGACCTCCGCAAGTTATCGCGTGTCAGGAGCAGCCGGTAGGATCCAAATGCCAGCGGAAAGGTTCTCCTCCCGGTCCCGACAAGGAGCCTTCGGCCGTAGGAAGGTTGGCCGCATCCCTACCTGTGAGTAGTAAGCCGCAATTCACAGGTGGGCAAAGGGAGCAGGGAATAGCGACGGGTAGCCCGGTCACCGTGGCCCTGTTGTTGCTGGCAGGGCCACCGGGTCTGCGTGAAGCCTCAGCTGCCTGCTTGGAGCTGTATTTTGCTCTGTTTACCTGGAAGAAGTGGTGAGGCCTAAAATAAGAATTTTTGTGGCGAGATGAGTAAGCCGGGACCCCACCTGCCTTTTGCCTTGCTTTGCTGCTTCACGTCATAAGAGCAACTTGGGATCCCAGGATGAAAACTGTTACAATGCTGGGGGGGGGTGGAGGGGGGGCACTGCATCTGCCCAGGTTAGGAAACCATCGTTAAAGGTTTGGGAGGGAAAAAGCTCTAAAACGAGAATCTCCCAGGTGGTTTGATTCGCGTTGAGGGTCAGTGTCAGAGCCTAGTACTCTCTGACAGGGTTCTTCTACATATTCGACACACACGGAGAGCACAATGTTATTACAGTGGCTTAATTTAAAGGTATGTGACGTTACGTGAGATTTTTGATTTAGAGGAGTGATACAGTAATATACTGAAATCACAGTACAAGTGTAAATCGTCTTACCGGACTCTATAATACACTCACCGTCACGACGTCGCCGGGAAGGAATACGTGGGTTGAAGCCAGCTCCAGCCCGTCGCTCTCTCCAAAATTTCCTTTGTTGGTTGTTCAGGCCTTATACTCTGTGTTGGGCTGAGCCACGTATGCACTTATACCGTTCCTGAGCTTCAGGGGCATCTTGCCTGCGTTCGACTCCTCTGAGCCTTCTTTCCTTACATGGGTTATCGGTCGGTTACAGTCAGTCGTAACTGTGGACTAGGGAGTAGCTCTAGGAGGGCCGTGCGGCTGCCTGGCCTCTCGGTAGCTGTTCCGGCTTCTTCGCAGGTGCTAAGCGTAGTCTGGCCGTCGAAAGAGCGTTGTCGTCGCTGGGAGCTCTCCGCAGAGATCTGCGTCTGGCCGCCGAAGACGAGCGGAAGGCGAGCCCAGGCTTGCGGCGTGGACGCAGCTAAGTCCCGGGGCTGCGTTGCGTGTGAGCAGGGCTGGGACGTGGCAGTGGTTTTGCCCTTGGCGGTTACGGGTGTCACTGGCCGTGGATGGTTGCCCGCGGAGCTGAGAGGAGCAAAACTATCAACGGTCCGTGGGGGAGACGAATTAGCGCTTGCAGCGTTTCAGGTGCGTTCAGTGGTCGCGCAGCCTGGCGCGATCCAGCGGCACGATTTGTGCACGTGCTTATGCTTTAGCGGCGACTAAGCCCAAGCCTCTAAACAGCAACTGTAACAGGATTGTGGTGCACGTCTTCCTGTTCTGCTGCCCTTCTAAATGAAGGGGAAAGTTCCTAAGCTGTGGGCAAAACTCTTTGGCCGCTTCTTACTGTTCTCATGCTTGTGGGTGCTGTGGCGTTCCTTGCTTAAAGCTAAGGGTTTGGACTTTTTCACTCGAGGTTTATGTAGTTTGTTGCTGAGGGTCTCTCACGCTGCGGTTGTGGTTTCTCACTTTATTTTGTGGGGCTCAGTCTTTATCAGGCACAGTTCACAGGTCCCTCATTTAGCGATCAGGGTGCAGGATTGAAAATGCAACCTCATCCCGAGACTTTACAGCCTCAGAAACCATTTGGGTGCCAAGATGTGCAGTTCGTCACTTCAGGTTCAGGGCTTAGGGCTTCCTGATGAGGGAAAAATCCGTAAATAATAAACTGTAAGCCCTGAAGCCTGAGCAGTGGGCTGCAAGCCCTCCTTCGGCGTTTGCCATCTTCCCCTGTGCTAGCGCTCCGCTCTGCGTGCCGAGCTGAGGCCTGGGTTTGATACGGTGCAGGCCCACCACGCGGACACTGGCGACGTGCGGCGGGCGAGCCGAGAGCCGTGCGAGCGTTCCGCGGGGCTCTGGTCTGGGGTAGAGCGGAAGCGCGGGCAGGCGAGCTCAGGCGTTGTCCTCTCCGATTCTCAGAGCTGAATCCTATCCCCGAAGGAAAAAGCAGAAGGGGCAGGCCGTCGGCTACGCAGACGCCTGCCGCCTCGGGGGCTGCGGCGGGAGCTGACCCTTCCCCGACGGACGGGCAGACGGTCGGAGAGACGGATGCTGGTGTGGCGATGACTCTTCAGGTGTCACGGGGTAAGGGGAAGCGTGCCGGCACCGAGCTCCGTGGCAGGCTCGCTCCCAGGTGGTGTTCCTGCCCAGTAAAACAATAAACAGCCGCTTTATTCTTTGCGGTCATGTCTGTGGTTCCGGACGCCCCCCTGCCTGAAGATGACGCCCAGGGGAGAAGGTTACACGTTGTGCGCCCGGGGCTGGGAGCCGGTGCCCGAGCCCCTTGCGCTTTGGAGTGCCTGCGGTTCCCAGGGGATGCGGTGCTGTTCCCGGGGCTGTGGGGAGTTGCCCTGGCGTGGCCTGGACCCTCGGGACTCTTGGGGGTGGTTCCCATCGTCGTGGGGGCAGCCGGGGCCCCCCCCTCCAGGGCTGTGCGAGGGCACCGGCCTGCTCCCTGGCCTGTCTGGGGCCGGGGCCCGCGTGCCTGGAGCTGGGAGAGCGGCGGGCGTCCGCGGGGCCGCGGAGAGCCTGCAGGCGCCGGTGCCGTCACAGAATCACGGAACGGGTAAGGTTGGAAGGGACCTCTGGGGATCGCCTAGTCCAACCTCTGTGCTCAAGCAGGGTCACCTAGAGCACGTTAGACAGGATCGCGCCCAGGCGGGTTTTGAATATCTCCAGAGAAGGAGACTCCGCCACCTCTCTGGGCAACCCGTTCCAGTGCTCCGTCACTCTCACGGGAAAGAAATCCTTCCTCGCATTCAGGCGCAACTTCCTGTGGTTCGGCTTGTGCCCGTCGCCTCTAGTCCTTTCGCGTGGGAGAACTGGAAAGAGTTTAGCCCCATCCCCTTGCCAACCTGCCTTCAGATACTGATAGATTTTGATAAGATCCCCCCTCAGTCTTCCCCAGGCTAAGAGCCTTTTGTCGAGGCTGAGTCAGCCGCGCTGAGCCCTGCGACGTGCCTTACGGCCCCTTCGGTGTGCCCCGAGGCCCTTTGTCTGTGTGTTGGTTTGCCCCGGAGCCCTGCGTTTGCCCTCTGATGCCCTCAGGAGCCTTCAGTTCACATTTTGGCTCACCCCCACGGCCGCCGTGCGCCTCGGAGCCCTGCGCTCGCTCTGCAGCGCGTGACAATGTTCTCTGTTTTGTCGCAGAGCTTTCTGGGTGTGCCCCAGGGCCCTCCTTTTGCCTTTTGGTGCTCCCAGAATCACCCTGTTTGCTCTGTCTTTGCATTGTAATATACATACATACATAAAATATGTGTGTGTGCGCACACACACACACACCCCGTTTGTTGCACCTGCAGCTCTCAATTTGTTTCCTTGTGCCCTGAATGTCCCCTTTTGCTCCCTGTGCACTCCAGGGTTCCCTGTTGAGCTTTCAGGAAGCTGCTCTCAGAAGCCGGGGGGGGGCCTCTGCTGCCCTGGCAGTCCCAGCTGTCCCTGATGGCCTGCAGCTCTGGGCACTGTGGCTGGGACAAGTCCCAGGTGGGGCCTGTTTGGCTGATTGCAAGGGTAGGAAGTGGGTACATGCTGTCAGCTGGGTCTGCATTTGGAAGTTCATGTCAGTGTTGGTCCAGGACAATGGAGCTGCTGCCACACACTGTCTGCTGGGACTAGAATGTTGGCTGCACTGCAGAGGAGGTGAGCAGGGCTGAGGGGGAGCTGGCCTACGGGTCATGCGCGTGCTGCCGGTCTTAGCGGATGGAGCAGAACTGAGGCGGACCGTGCTGGGGCAAAGCGTACTGGGGGTGGGGGGGGCCCATGTATTGGGACAGTGGGAGGCAAGGACAGGGTGGGGAAGAGCAGTGCATCAGGGTCATAGAGGGTGGGGAGGAAGGTGGTGCGCTGGGGCTGGAGGTGGAAAGATTAATATATTGCATCAGGGCTGTGGTGGGGTTCAGTGCACATCAGATTAGTGAGGGGGGGTCCAGGGTCAGATTGGGACTGTGTCCTGGAGGGGTAGGAGGGATCCCAGGGGAAGCACTGGGGAGGATCACATGGGCCTGGGCAGTGTGGGAGCTGACTCGGAGCTACTCGAGAGGGTGTTGGGGAGCCCCAGGCCCGTGCTGGAGATTGCAAGGCTGCAGTCTGGGCTGTGTGGTGGTTTCCGGCCCTCGAGAGCGAGGGGGGAGCAGAGAGGGGGCAGGCCAGAACAGAAGTGCCGTAGGTGCAGACACCACCGAGCGCTGCAGCCCCCCCGCCCCCCAGCATACCGGAAACAGGAGCCGTAGTCTTCCGGCACTGGGCTTCCGGGCGGACATGTTGTTTTGCGCGGCATGCCGGGAGCAGTAGTCTTCCGGCACCGGGCTTCCGGGCGGACATGTTGTTTTGCGCGGCATGCCGGGAGCAGTAGTCTTCCGGCACCGGGCTTCCGGGCGGACATGTTGTTTTGCGCGGCATGCCGGGAGCAGTAGTCTTCCGGCACCGGGCTTCCGGGCGGACATGTTGTTTTGCGCGGCATGCCGGGAGCAGTAGTCTTCCGGCACCGGGCTTCCGGGCGGACATGTTGTTTTGCGCGGCATGCCGGGAGCAGTAGTCTTCCGGCACCGGGCTTCCGGGCGGACATGTTGTTTTGCGCGGCATGCCGGGAGCAGTAGTCTTCCGGCACCGGGCTTCCGGGCGGACATGTTGTTTTGCGCGGCATGCCGGGAGCAGTAGTCTTCCGGCACCGGGCTTCCGGGCGGACATGTTGTTTTGCGCGGCATGCCGGGAGTAGTAGTCTTCCGGCACCGGGCTTCCGGGAGTTTTTATTTTTCCGCGCGCGGTATGCCGGAAGCACTAGTCCACCTGAATCTGACTTCCGGTCGGCCATTTCAGTGTGCAGCGGATGCCGGGAGAGCTAAGCTTCCTGTCGGCCATATTGCTTTGCTCTGCAAGCCGGTAGATGTAGTGTTCCTGGGGAGCCATTTTAGCCTGCCGCGCGTGCCAGGATCTGTAGTCTTCTGGCACCAGGTTTCCGGAAGGGCGTTTTCATATGCTGCGCATGGTAGGAGGTGTAGTCTTTCGGTACCGGGCTTTTGGGAGGCCATTTTTGTCTGCAGCGCATGCTAGGAGTTGTAGTCTTGTTACTGGAACGCTGCTGCGGAAACCCTGCAAGACTGAAGGACAAGGGAGAGAGGCTATTGTAACACAGTAATGTGAAGGACGACCAGTTGCAGCTGAGTAACATCAAGGAAACAACACTTTGAACAATGTGAAGAGTTGGCAAAACAAAAACAGTAGAATAACCCAGTAATCTGTAAGTTCATTAATACTTATTAACATATTAAATTACACTCCCCTAAATCAATGAGATCAGAATGACATGATAATGACATAGTAATCATGTTACCACCTTCTGAGCTTCTTGTGCTAATTAATAGGAATGTTAAAGTGCAAGCATGGAGTTAATACATGACACGATAAAACTGTAACTAATAGAAAAACGTGTAAAGTACTCCCTGAAAAGTGTATATATAAATAAAGAACGAGGAAAGGAGAAGGTGCGCTAGCTTTGCGGATCTACCACTTAGCACCTATCTCTGCACAGAAATATAATAAACAAATATTTCAACCCTGTGTGTCTGTCGGTTCCTTGCATACCAGATAACATGATTAAGGGCTCCACCCCACTTCAGCAGCCCGCTTCTCTGCTTTGCCCTGCTCCTTTGGCCTTTTATTTTCCATCTGCTGAGCTCTGCTGGCCTTCCAGACCCCTTAGCACCCCTCTCGCGCACTTTGCATTACTCTCGCAGCCCTCCTTGTGCCTCACAGCTATCTTTTGTCCCTCCAGCAGCTTTAGCACCCCTCTACTCCCTTCAGAGTCCCTCTGCAGGCCTTTATTCTGCCCCAGAGCACTCCTTGGATCCTCTAGACCTCTGTGTGACACTCCTTTCTTCCGGCGCTGACCTCTCTTCTGGCCCTCTACACCCATTAGCACCCCTGCAGTCGCTTCAGAATCCCCCGAGAGATCTTCTTGCTGCCCTAGAGCTTTCTGCTTGCCAGTCCAGTCCCTTTAGCGGCCCGCCGCTCTGCTTTGGCTTGCTCCTTCGGCCTTTTATTTTCCGTCTCCTGAGCTCTGCCGGCCCTCTAGACCCCTTAGCTCCGCTCTCGTCCACCTGGACTATCAGCCTTTGGCGTGCCCCAGAGCTGTCTTCTGGCCTCTCCGCCCAGGCAGTTTAGGAACTCTAGTCTCAGAAAGCCTCCAGCTATCTTCCTTCTTCTCCAGAGTCATCTTTGCATCTTGGAGTCCCATAGAAATCCTGTAGCACACTCCAGAATACTCTTTTAGCTTTTCTTCTGCCCCAGAGGTTTGTCTTTGCACCCTGTAGACCCATTAGCCCCTGTCTCGTCCCTTTAGAATCCCCCAGGTGCCCTCCTCCTTGCCCTGCAGCCCTCAGTTGGTGCTCCAGCAGCCTTTAGCAGCCTAGTGCCCCGGTTAAGCCTTCTATTTTCCATCTGCTGACCTCTGTGGCATTTTAGACCCCTTAGCATCCTTCTCGTGCTCTCTGGACTATTCTTGCAGCCTTCCTTGTACCCCACAGCTGTCTTTTCCTTCTCCAGCCTCTCTAGCACACCTTGACTCCCCTCAGAGCCTCTCTGAAGGCCTTTATTCCAACCCAGAGCACTCCTTTGGTCCTCCAGAACCCTGTGTGACGCTGCTCTGCTCCGGACCGCTCTTTCGGCCTCTGTGGTGCCCCAGAGTCTTCTCTTGGCCCTCTAGAGCCCCAAGGACCCCTCTCGTGCTCTCTGGACACCTCTTTTGGACAGAATGGGGCTCAAGAGCAGTCTTCTGCCTTTCTGGACCCTTTCAGGACCACCTAGTCTTCTCAAAACCCCTTCAGATTCCCTCCTTGTTCCTGAAAGTCTCTGTTTTGGCCCTCTGGATGGCTTAGGATCTCTATAGTGCACTCTGGACTATTCTTTCAACCTTTCTTCTGCCCTAGAGCTCTCTTCTGGTCCTTTACACCCATTAGCACCTTGCAGTCCCCTCAGAATCCCCTTGGAGCCCTCTGGTTGCCAGCGCAGCCCCTTTAGTAGCCCTCTCCTCCGGTTTAGCGACCTCTTTTGGCCTTTTTTTTTTACACCTGCAGACCTCTGTTGGCCCTCCAGACCCCTTAGCACCCTTCTAGTGTACTCTGGATTACCCTTTCAGCTTTCTGCGTGCCCCAGAGTTCTCCCCCGCCCCAACGCTTTGGAATCCTCTCTCCAGCTATCTTCCTTGTTCCCCAGAGTAATTCTTTTTGCCATGTAGATTGCTTAGCACTCCTAGTTTCCTCTGGATGTCTCAGCCTTGCTTGTGGTCTTGATGTGTCTTCTGGCCCTCTGGAATCCCATTAGAAAGCATGTAATTTTCTGATAGCCCATCCAGGTTTCTTCTTTATTCCCTAGAGTCATTTGTTTGGCTTTGTAGGCCCCTTTTGAACCGTCGTCATACACTTTAGACTAGTTGCTTCCCTTCATTGTTTGCCAGAGCTGTTGTCTGGCCCTCCCCCTCCCCGGATCCCGCAGTCCCCTCAGAATCCCTCTCGAGTGCTCCTGCCGCCCTAGAGCCCTCTTAGCGCTCCAGCTCTTTGAGCAGCCTACCGCTCAGCTTCGGCCTCCTCTTTCGGCCTTTTGTTTCCCGCCCGCAGACCTGCGTTGGCTGCGTAGGCTCCCCCTTAGCACCATGCTACTCCCCTGGAAACCCTTCAAAAACTCTTCCCTTTAAAGCCCCTTTTCGTGCCCCAGAGCTGTCTTCTGGCCCTCAAAGTTGCTTAAAACCCCTCCAGTTGTTCAAATGGCCTCCTGAGGCCTTTGGCCCTATATATCTCATAAAACCTCTTCTGTGCCCTTAGAATACCTCTAGAAATCTCTCTCGTTAGCAAGTTCTTAATTTTTGGCCATCTAGTCCCCTTACGAGCTGTCTGGTCTGCTCTGAACGCTTCCTGGGATGCTTACTGTGCTCCACAGATTCTCTCTGGCCCTCTAGCCACCTTAGGAACTGTCTAGTCTCCTCAGTAGCCCTCCAGCTATCTTCCTTGTGCCCCAGAGTCATTTTTTAGCCATGCAGGTCTGTTAGGAGCTCTCTAGTGCACTGTGGAGTCTTTTGGCCTTCCATCCTCCCTAGAGCTGTCTTTTGGCAGTCTAGCTTCTTTAGGATTTCTACAGTGTTCTCAAAACTGTTCCTGAGCTTTTTCTTATGCCCCAATCCTTTTTTTTTTTATTTTTTTTCATTCAGCTGCCTGAGCCCCCTTTTCTCCTCTGAACCCTTTGAATGGCCTCGGTTGGACTTTTTGGGTTTTTTTTTTTAAGTTGTTCTCTAGTATCTATAAGAGATGTTTAATGTGCTCTGGATTCTTCTTCAGAGCTTTACTGTGCCACGTGCACCTCTGTTGGCCCTGCAGAGCTCTTAGGAATCCCTTTATTTTAGTCTGGACTATTATTTCAGCCTTCTTTTTGTGCCCAAGTTATGTTTTGGCCTTTTCACCCTTGTAGGACTCCTCTAGTCCCTTCAGGACCTCATTCTGAAGCCTTTGTTGCATCCTAAAGCGCTGTGTTGGTTCTGCAGCCCTGTTAGTACCTTTCTTGTTTTCTGCGAGTCCTCCACTTTGAGATACAGAGCTAGTATTCCCCTGGGGACCTACCTATCCCACCTAGCAACCGCATTTTCTTAATTACTCTACGTACTACACAGGAAACACCCCTCTTGGGAAGCAGTCACCTTACAGAAGCAGGCTTGTTCCAAGAGTTTATTGCGGTATCTCGGTTTGCCCTATAGGAAATGGTGTCCTGCCCGAACAGCTGAATTGTATGCAGGTCTGAACCAACTGACTGTGGTATAATATTCCCTTTAAAGGTTACGTGGAATGTTGTCGTTTTCTTCCAAAGCATAAGCAGAACCGGTTTCTAGTTTTGAATGCAAAGGCTCGCGCTAGTCAGAGTAAAAAGAAGTTTAACAACATACCTCCCGGTATTATAGAAATAGTAGATGAAGGCTCAGTAGCAGAGTAGATAACTCTTTCCGTCAAAATGGTCTGCTGATCCTTTTCATAGTTTGCAGTCTGAGCAGAAGGGAAAGACCTGCTTCTGCCCAGCCCTATGTATTTATGGCTTCCACTGCTTTGCTCCGCCCCTTCCAAGGGCTTGTGGGTAGGGCGGTGGGCGGGCCTAGCGTTACATAAAGGCAGGCCCTCAGCCCAGGGAGATCATTCTGGCTTTGCTCTCTCATGGGAGTAGAGCTCTGGAATTGCCTTAAAATAACAAATGCTGTAAATAACAGCATTTGAGGAAATAAAACCGCCTGCAAAATTTATCGCTGCATTTGGAGTAGCAAGGGTCACGCCTTAACGTAAGAGCGACGGGACGGCCGAACGCAGAGACGCAAGTACGACAGAAAACCCCTCGTACCCCGCGTTTTTTCTCTCCGGTCGGTGTTTCAGTACGGGGCGTTCAGCGGCGGAAAAGGACTTCCGGGTCTCCAGGTATATCTTCTGTTAAGTGTCATTATTGGGTTCTGGCGTTTCTGTGTTTATTGTGGAAGGGTCCCGACTTCATCACTGGGTTCTTCCCAGATGATGAGACCCGAGAAATTATTTGCTCCTCTTTCAGACTGCGAACAAAAGGAGACAGCAGAGGTTCTCAAAAAGCATTTTCTCCTTCTTTCACAGCCTAGGCGGTGGTGTGTTGTGTAGCATCTCCAGTAATTCAGATGCGTGTGAGCTGTCGCTCTCATCGGCTAGTCTGACGGCTTACTTGCTGGATGTTTTGCTGCTCCTCAGAAATATTGTCAGCCCTGTCAGGGAGATACTGCTTGAGACTTCTGTAGTATGTAGACTTGTAGAAGAGTGTAGACTTTATATGAAGAGAGAGGGAAGCACCCTTCCTCCCTACCACCGCAGTATGATGAGAAATGTAGTCATCTCATTGGAAACAGAATCCCAGCATAAGTAAGCATATGTGCTTCAAGAGCTCAAAAATCAACCTACATATAGCTAATCAACTCCCCTCTTTTCCTACCGAAGCATTAGGGCCGAGCAGGAAGAAACTGCTGGACTTCCCTGGGCGAGCAGCAAGCGATTTGCAGCGTTGCCTTCCAGCGCCTGCCTTATATTTGTGCCCCCGAACATGCTGCAGCATACAGTTTCGCGGCTGTGCTTCTGACCCTTACTCTGGCTTTAGGGGCCGCCCGCTCTGTTTTTTCAGGTACCGTGTGGCCCTTCCAAGAAACGGCTGAGCATTTCCGGTGAGGCAGAACAGGTGATGGTACCGGTGTTTCAGTTGGTCAAGGGCTGGTTAGCGCTGCCTGGCAGCACAGTAAGTTTGTCGCGTTGGTTTTCCAGGTACCGCGGACGTCACCGCAGAGAAGTTGCGGGAGCTCGGAATCGGCGTGGCACGGGCGAGCGGCGCACGCACGGCGCTCGGGCGGAGGAAGCTCTCGCGGACGAGGCCGGAGCCGGCCGGCACGGGGGCGACCGCTCGCGTTCCGATTTGGCGGGCGATGAAGGTGAATGTGGCGACCGAAGGAAGATCGGAGAGCGTGCGGCTGCCATTGCGGATGTTTCTTCAGTACAGATAGTGACCCCGAGAACTCCAAAAGCTAAGTTGAGGGGCGAAGAGCGTTGGGGTGTCTTGGCTGCACGTGTGTGCCCGCTGACCCTCAGTGCAGCGCGGAGGGCTCTTCTGGTGCGTGCCGTGTGTGAGGCAGGCACGGCAGAGGGTGGATGGGAGGAAGCGAGAGCGAGCTAGGCGGGGCAGCTCCAGCCTGTGTCTATGTTCGTGTGTAGTTTGTGTTGTGTGTTTTAGCTCTGCTACCTTTTGTTCAGGTCTTGATGTTGCTTTTGTCCTTTGCGCTCAAGGAGCATGATCCACACCGCGCAGCGGTAGCGCGGTAGGCATCCGTCGTCTTTTGCCTGGCGTGACTCATCGGCGTCGCGGCGACAGATCGCCTCTCATTCCATGTGGCCGGCTAAAAGGGGCCGTCCGTCACTCCAGCTTTGCGTCGTAGCCGTTTGCGGCCAATCATCTTTGCCATCGTCGAGGCATCATCGGCCGCTCTTGTTTCGCATCTTTGCGGCGTCCTTTCAGGGTTTTCTTCCCTGCGTCATCGCCGCGTCGGATCTTTCTCGCCGACCTTTCTCGCGTCGATCTTTCTGGCTTTGCCGGAGCTCTCGCCACCGGAAGTGGTGGCACTTGGTTCCTTTCTGGTCTTGTGCAGAGCATCAGAGCTGTGCGGTCGTGATGTTGTAGAGCTTTCTAACCCACAGCATCTTATGTGTGGGAGTAGTTCTTCTTGTGTAGGGCTTTCCTGCATGTTTGTGTCTAATGTTTATCTGTCTGTTTAGTGCTGGAGCTGCCTTGCATGTGGGCGTTAGCAACGGTAGTGCGTAGAGCGTGTCAGTGATGGACCGGAGCGGCAATCGATCGGCCTCCTTGCGCTCTGCTTTGATTTGTTGCAGATATGCAGCGGCTTTCCCGGCGGGCTGAAGAGAGATGGAGGAAGAAAGGGTTGTGCTATAAGAAGATGAGCTAGAGTTGTTTTTGGAAGGAGAGCGGTGTGGTCAACGGTCCCCTTGTTAACTTTTGCTTTGTGCTTGTAGGTGTGGAACAATGTGCAACGAGGGTCCCTCTCACCCGGGAGGAGCGCGGCGAGGCGAGCGTCAGTCCGAGAGAGGATGCGGAACCTAGTATAGAGCCGTCGTCTTGTCGGCGCCGTCCCCGTTGCCCACCGCCGTTCCGATTTTACCGGTGTGTGGCATGCCTCGGCATGGCAACCCATAGCCTGGCGGTCAGGATGGGCAAGCGGAGCAGGTAAGTGTTATAGTGAGGTATGGTTGCAGACGGGGTGTGGTTTTTGGCATCACCTCCAGGTCTAGTCTTTTCTCTGGTTTTGCAGGTTTTGCAGGAAGTCGTGGAGAGGAGAACATGAGCGGCAACAAGAAGGCTGAGCAGGTGAGAGGGGGCACTTGTCAGGCTGGAGTTCCCTTGTCCTGTCGGGTAATGCCAGGCTGCTGGTCAGTAACTTATTTTTTTCTTTTCTTTTCGAGGTACTGTGTGGGCTTTTCCCAGGAATGTTTGAGTGTTTGAGATTAGGTAGAATGGGTGAGTATAATGGTGTGACAGTTCTAGAGCTAAGTCGATGCTGCCTAGCAGAAGAGTACTTTTGTTGTCTCGTTTTTTCCAGGTGCCATGAGTGTTCTCATAGCCACGACGGAGCGTAGAATCGGTGCGGTCCAGGTGAACAGAGCAATTATAACGATTGCGGGGAGGGTGCCGTCGCAGAAGAGGCCGGAGCCGACCGGCACGGGGGCGACCGCTCGCGCTCCGGTTCGGCGAGCGACGAAGGCGAACGTGGCAACCGAAGGAAGATCGGAGAGGATGCGACCGTTATCGAGGATGACTTGTGAGGACAGACGGTGACTCGCAGTACTCCAAAAACGAAATTGAGGGTCAAAGAGTGCGTGTGGGGTGTATATGTGCACACTGACATTCAGTGTAGCATGGAGGGTTCTTCTGGTGATTCCTGTGCGAGGCAAGTGCAGCAGAGGGTGTACGGGAGAAAGCGAGGGTGCGCTAGGCAGGGCAGCTGCAGCTTGTGTCTGTGTTGTGTGTAGCTGTGATACCTTTTTTCTCAGGTCTTGATGTCACTCTTGTTCTTTGTGCTCAAGGAGCACGGCCCATACTGCGCAGCAGTAGAGCGATAGGCATCCGTTGTCTTTTGTCTGGCGCGACTCATCGACATCCTGCCAAGGGATCCTGTCTCATTCTGTACGGCCAGCTAGAAGGGGCGGTCCGTCGCTCCGGCTTCGCATCCCGGTCATTTGCGGCCAATCGTTTCCGCGGTCGTCATCGAGGCCTCGTCGGCTCTCGTCTTGTGGGACCGCTCTCGTTTTGCATCTTGCTGGCACCCTTTCAGGGTTCTCTTCCCTGTACAGGCACAGCTCGGGGTCTTCCGTGGCCGGCTGCTTTGGCATCGACTCTCCTGCCTTTGTCGGCACCTTTGCATCACGGACGCTGGTATTTGACTCTTTTGTGGACTTGTCCAGAGCATCAGAGCCGCACAGCTGTGGCATTGTAGGACTTTCTGGCTAGCAAAGGTGTGTGTGTGTGTGTGTGTTTCTTTTTGTGTAGGACTCTGCTTTGTGTTTGTGTCTGTCCGTCCGTTTGGGGCTGGAGCTGCCTTGCCTGTGGGTGTTAGGAGCGGTAGGATGTAGAGTGTGGCAGGGATGGCTCAGAACATTGATCCGCCAGCCTGCGTGCTCCCCTTTATGCTGTTTTGCAGATGTGCTGCAGCAGCCCACGTGCCCAAGGGAGATGAAGGAAGCGAGAGGCATATCCGCTCTTAGGTTCAGGTGCAGAGCAGCATTCCCAGCGGGCCGAAGGGAGACGGAGGAAGAAAGGGGCACAGTCTTAGAAGGTGATCTAGGGGTTTGTTGTTGGAAAATGGGGTGGTGTTGTGCTACGGTTCCTGGATCAATTCTTGCTTTGTACTTGTAGATGAGGAGCGATGCGGAGGCCAGATCCTTGCACCGAGGCAGAATACAGCAAGGTGAGCGTCGGTCCCAGAGATGAAGCGGAGGCTATATAGGGCTGTTGTCCTGTCGGCGCCGTCCGTGTCGCACACCGCCGTTCTCGTTTTACAGACGGGCCTCGACACTGTGACCGTAGCATGGCAGTCAGCAGGGGTTATAGGAGCGGGTAAAGGTGTGGGAGCAAATGCTTGATGCGGGTGGGCTGTGGTCTTGCACGCATCACCTCAGTGCACGATTGCTCTGTGCTTGCAGGTTTTGCAGGACGCTGTGGAGAGAAGTGGAGTGCTGGCAAGAGCCTGAGCAGGTGAGAGCATATCTTGTTTGTGTCAGAATGTTATTGTGTGGTGGGCGGTGGTGGGCTGCCCCTCGATGATGTCTCTCGCTCTGCTTTTTTGCAGGTACCGTGCCGGCCTTTCCGTGGCACGCCCGGGGTCGCAGGGGAGCGGCTCGGCGTCCGGCATCGTGCGGTCGGCGAGCGCCGTCTGGGTGAAGAGCAATTTTGTTTTTTTGTTTCTTCCGGATGCTGCGGGTGGCGCATCCAGCCGCAGCGTTGGGGTTTGGAAGTGTTGTAGCGAAGGCGAGCAGAGCATCTGCGGTGCTTTGGGGGAGGGTGTTGTTGGGGATGAGGTAGGAGCCGACTGGCACGGAGGTGACCGCTCGTGCTGCGGTTTGGCAGGCGCCGGAGGCGAACGCGGCGATCGAAGGAAGACCGGAGAGGACGCGGCCGCCGTCGCGGGTGCCTCCTGAGGACAGATGGTGACCCACGGACTCAGCACTCTAAAAGCTAAGCTGAAGGGCAAAGGGTGTTGGGGTGTGTTGGCTCAGTGTGTGTGTGTGTGTGCGTGTGTGTGTGCGTGTGCACGTGTGCTGACATCATTGTAGTGTGGAGGGCTCCTCGGGAGGAGTGCTGTGTGTGAGGTAGAGATGGTGGGGTGTGTGTGGCAGAAAGCGAGGGTGTGCTAGGCAGGGCAGCTCCAGGGTGTCGTCTGTGTCCTGGTGTCGTCTGTGTCCTGGTGTCGTCTGTGTCCTGGTGTCGTCTGTGTGTTGTGGCTGTGTTCTCTTTTGCTGAGGTCTTGATGTCGCTCTTGTTTTTTGTGCTCAGGGAGCACAGCCCACACTGCGTAGGAGTAGCGTGGCAGGCATCCGTTGCCCTTTGCCGGGCACGAGTCATCGGCATCGCGCCAAGGGAATCTCGTCTCATTCCGTGCGGCCTACCAAAAGGGGCGGTCCGTCGCTCCGGCTTCGCGTCACGGCCGATCGGGCCGCGGTCGCGGCCTCGCCGGCCGCTCCTCTTCCGAGGCCGCTCTCGTTCCGCATCTTTGCAGCGCCCTTTCAGGGTTCTCTTCCCTGCGTTGTCCCGGGCTCGGGTCTTTCTCGCGAGCCTCCTCTTCCTCGGCGTTCCCGGCTTTGCCGGCTCCTTTCCATCGCGAGCGGTGGCCTTTCCCCCTCTTTTCTGGACTCGTCCAGAGCATCTGAGCTGCACAACTGTGCCATTGCATGGCTTTCTGGCTGACAGAGTCCTCTGTGTGTGTGTGATTCTTTTTGTGTAGGATTCTGCTTTGTGTTTGTGTCTGTCCATCTGGGGTTGGAGCTTCTTTGCCTGTGGATGTAGCAATGGTAGGATGTAAAGTGTTGCAGTGATGGACTGGGGTGGTGATCATTCAGCCTCTGCCTGCTGTGGTTTATTTCTTGTCAGGTGCAGAGCAGCATTCCCAGTGGGCTGAAGGGAGATGGAGGAAGAAAGGGGCATAGTCTTAGATGGTGATCTAGGGGTTTGTTGTTGGAAATGGGGTGGTGTTGTGTTGTGGTTCCTGGATCAATTCTTGCTTTGTGCTTGTAGATGAGGAGCAATGCAGAGGCCAGATTCCTCGCACCCAGGCAGAATACAGCAAGGTGAGCGTCGGTCCAGGAGATGAAGCGGAGGCTATGTAGGGCTGTTATGTAATTGGTGGTGTTTCTGTTGTGCACTGCTGTTCTGGTTTTACAGGGGTGTGGCAGAGCTCGGCACGGTGGCCGTAGCCTGGCGGTCAGCAGGGGTTATAGGAGCGGGTAAAAGGGCGGGCACAAATGCTTGATGCGGGTGGGCTGCGGTCTTGCACACATCACCTCAGTGCACGATTGCTCTGTGCTTGCAGGTTTTGCAGGAAGCTGTGGAAAGAAGTTGAGTGCTGGCAAGAGCCTGAGCAGGTGAGAGCATATCTTGTTTGTGTCAGAATGTTATTGTGTGGTGGGCTGCCCCTCGATGATGTCTCTCGCTCTGCTTTTTTGCAGGTACCGTGCAGGCCTTTGTGTGGCATGCCCGGGGTCTCAGGGGAGCGGCTCAGAGTCTGGCATTGTGCGGTCGGCGAGCGCCGTCTGGATGAGGAGCAATTTTGTTTTTTTGTTTCTTCTGGATGCTGTGGGTGGCCCATCCAGCTGCAGTGTTGGAGTTTGGAAGTGTTGTAGTGAAGGTGAGCAGAGTGTGTATGGCTCTCTGGAGGGTGTTGTTGGGGGTGAGGTAGGAGCTGACTGGCACAGAGGTGACGGCTTGTGTTGTGCTTTGGCAGGTGCCGGAGGCAAACGCGGTGATCGAAGGAAGACCGGAGAGGACGCGGCCGCCGTCGCGGGTGCCTCCTGAGGACAGATGGTGACCCACGGACTCAGCACTCTGAAAGCTAAGCTGGAGGGCAAAGGGTGTTGGGGTGTGTTGGCTCAGTGTGTGTGTGTGTGTGTGTGTGTGTGTGCACGTGTGCTGGCATCATTGTAGTGTGGAGGGCTCCTCGGGAGGAGTGCTGTGTGTGAGGTAGAGATGGTGGGGTGTGTGTGGCAGAAAGCGAGGGTGTGCTAGGCAGGGCAGCTCCGGGGTGTAGTCTGTGTTTGGGTGTAGTCTGTGTTCGGGTGTAGTCTTTGTGTTGTGTGTTGTGGCTGTGTTCTGTTTTGCTGAGGTCTTGATGTCGCTCTTGTTTTTTGTGCTCAGGGAGCACAGCCCACACTGCGTAGGAGTAGCGTGGCAGGCATCCGTTGCCCTTTGCCGGGCACGAGTCATCGGCATCGCGCCAAGGGAATCTCGTCTCATTCCGTGCGGCCTACCAAAAGGGGCGGTCCGTCGCTCCGGCTTCGCGTCACGGCCGATCGGGCCGCGGTCGCGGCCTCGCCGGCCGCTCCTCTTCCGAGGCCGCTCTCGTTCCGCATCTTTGCGGCGCCCTTTCAGGGTTCTCTTCCCTGCGTTGTCCCGGGCTCGGGTCTTTCTCGCGAGCCTCCTCTTCCTCGGCGTTCCCGGCTTTGCCGGCTCCTTTCCATCGCGAGCGGTGGCCTTTCCCCTCTTTTCTGGACTCGTCCAGAGCATCTGAGCCGCACAACCGTAGCGTCATAGGTCTTTCCGGCCGGCAACATTGTCTTCGCTGCCCTTTTTCTATGCTAGGATGTGTGTTTGTGTCTGTATGTACGTCCGTGTCTTTGTTTGGAGCTGCCTTGCCTGTGGATGTAGTTATGGTAGTAGGTAGAATATAGTAATGTAGCTATCCTAGTTTTTTTGGGGGGGGTTAATAAGAGGTAGAGGTATTTATTTATTTATTATTAGTTAGAATTTCCAGTCTGGGGGGCTTCCCGGTCATTCCAACGCAGCATTACCTTTAAGAAGAACGGTAGGAGATAGTTACGTTAGCTCAGGGGATGGATGGCCGTAGCGAGCGTGAACGGGCGGTTGTTTGGTAGTGGGATGGGTCTAATGTTGTATGCTTTTCTTTTTGCCTCTAGGTTGTAGTTAGCATTTTAAATTTATTTTTGGTTTTTATTAAAAAAAAAAAAAAAACCCCAGCTGGGGGATTTTTTTTTTTTTCCCCCAGCTGGGTTTTTTTTCCCCGGTCCCGGCCACTCTGCGAGGCAACTATCGTTGCCCGTGTTGATGCGGAGCTCTGCCTCGGGACCGGGGTTTTTTTTTTTTTTTTTTTTTTTTTTTTTTTTTTTTTTTTTTTTTCCCTCCCTCCCTGGTCCCGGCCACTCTGCGAGGCAACTATTGTCGCCCGTGTCGATGCGGAGCTCTGCCTCGGGACTGGGGTTTTTTAGGATTTTTTTTTCCTTTTTTCTTCTTGGTAACCGTGTTACTGAGAGCTACCTAAAATAGGAGGGGATTGCCTATTACCGCAGTAAGGTAGCGTACGTGCCGGGCGACGCGAGTAGAAGCCGCGAGATTATAGAGACGGATGGCGAGGAGTACGCGGAGCCGCTCTAGGACGCGGAGTTGCTCGTCGAGGTTTTTCTATTGTGATGATCGAAGGCCAAGGTATCTTGTTGCGATAAAGAGATCGTTGACCGGTTTTGAGCAATAAAGACAAAGATAGTTGCGTGTGTCTGTTCTTTCGAATAAAGACAGTTTTGTTTGTTTGCGTCCTCTTAATTAAATCACATCCGTCCCCTCGGCTTTCGGTCCGGCCGAAACGGTCCTTTTTTAGAAAGAAGTCGTAGATTGCTGCTCGCCAGGCTATGACTGCCGTTTCTCTTGCTCCATTTATTCTTTCATCTTCGCTTTGTTTCTCTCTTTCTCTACTCTGCGCACTTGAAATCTGTCTGTCCTTTTGTTTACCTCTTTGCTCTTCTTCTTTTATTTATTTTTTTTTTTTGCTTTATTCAGTATTCTGTCGGCCGGGCCGTGCGCTTCGCTCCGTCGTCTCCATTCTTTGCTCTGTCGCGTTCGCTTTCCGCTTTATTCTCTCCTCTCTAGGCCGTCTTCTTTATTGCTAGACTACTGCTTGGGAGTCAGCTTTCTTCTCCCTGTAGTTATCTGTTTTAATTTGCATATACCATGCCTTCCCTAGCAGAGGGAGGATACTAGCTCGGAGCAAATATTATTAAAAAATTTAATAATTATTTTTTTTTTAAATAAATAAAAAATTATTAAAAATATTTGCTCCGAGCTAGTATCCTCCCTCTGCTAGGGAAGGCATGGTATATGCAAATTAATTTCCCATTTTTATATTTTTTTTTATTTTTTTTTCTTTTTTTTCCCCCCTTCTTCTCTCTCTCCCCAGCCATCCTCTCCCACCCCAACCCCCCCCAGCCATCCTCTCTCCCCCACCTCCCACCCATCCTCTCCCCCCACCCCCAACCCCCCCCACCCCTCCTGTCCCCCCCCCCACCACCTCCCACCCCCAACCCCCCCACCCCTCCTGTCCCCCCCCCACCTCCCACCCCACTCCCCCCACCCATCCCCTCCCCCCCTTCATCCTCTCCCCACCCCACTCCCCCCACCCATCCCCTCCCCCCCTCCACTTCCCACCCCAAGCCCCCCCCCACCCATCCTCTCTCTCCCCAACCCAACCCCCCCCCCTCCCCCACCGGTTTAGGGTTAGAGGGTTAGGGTTAGGGTCATTTAGGGTTAGGGTTACGGTTAGCCATTTGGGGTTAGGGTTGGGGTTGGGGTTGGGGTTGGGGTTAGGGTTAGCCATTTGGGGTTAGGGGTTAGGGTTAGGGTTGGGGTTGGGGTTGGGGTTGGGGTTAGGGTTAGCCATTTGGGGTTAGGGGTTAGGGGTTGGGGTTGGGTTAGGGTTAGGGTTAGGGTTAGGGTTTAGGGTTAGGGTTAGGGTTAGGGTTAGGGTTAGGGTTAGGGTTAGGGTTAGGGTTAGGGTTAGGGTTAGGGTTAGGGTTAGGGTTAGGGTTAGGGTTAGGGCTAGGGTTAGGGCTAGGGCTAGGGTTAGGGTTAGGGTTAGGGCTTAGGGCTAGGGCTAGGGTTAGGGTTAGGGTTAGGGTTAGGGTTAGGGTTAGGGTTAGGGTTAGGGCTTAGGGCTAGGGCTAGGGTTAGGGTTAGGGTTAGGGTTAGGGTTAGGGTTAGGGTTAGGGTTAGGGTTAGGGTTAGGGTTAGGGTTAGGGTTAGGGTTAGGGTTAGGGTTAGGGTTAGGGTTAGGGTTAGGGTTAGGGCTAGGGCTAGGGTTAGGGTTAGGGTTAGGGGTTAGGGGTTAGGGTTAGGGTTAGGGTTAGGGTTAGGGTTAGGGTTAGGGTTAGGGTTAGGGTTAGGGTTAGGGTTAGGGTTAGGGTTAGGGTTAGGGTTAGGGTTAGGGTTAGGGTTAGGGTTAGGGTTAGGGTTAGGGTTAGGGTTAGGGTTAGGGTTAGGGTTAGGGTTAGGGTTAGGGTTAGGGTTAGGGTTAGGGTTAGGGTTAGGGTTAGGGTTAGGGTTAGGGTTAGGGTTAGGGTTAGGGTTAGGGTTAGGGTTAGGGTTAGGGTTAGGGTTAGGGTTAGGGTTAGGGTTAGGGTTAGGGTTAGGGTTAGGGTTAGGGTTAGGGTTAGGGTTAGGGTTAGGGTTAGGGTTAGGGTTAGGGTTAGGGTTAGGGTTAGGGTTAGGGTTAGGGTTAGGGTTAGGGTTAGGGTTAGGGTTAGGGTTAGGGTTAGGGTTAGGGTTAGGGTTAGGGTTAGGGTTAGGGTTAGGGTTAGGGTTAGGGTTAGGGTTAGGGTTAGGGCTTAGGGCTAGGGCTAGGGCTAGGGCTAGGGCTAGGGTTAGGGTTAGGGTTAGGGTTAGGGTTAGGGTTAGGGTTAGGGTTAGGGTTAGGGTTAGGGTTAGGGTTAGGGTTAGGGTTAGGGTTAGGGTTAGGGTTAGGGTTAGGGTTAGGGTTAGGGTTAGGGTTAGGGTTAGGGTTAGGGTTAGGGTTAGGGTTAGGGTTAGGGTTAGGGTTAGGGTTAGGGTTAGGGTTAGGGTTAGGGTTAGGGTTAGGGTTAGGGTTAGGGTTAGGGTTAGGGTTAGGGTTAGGGTTAGGGTTAGGGTTAGGGTTAGGGTTAGGGTTAGGGTTAGGGTTAGGGTTAGGGTTAGGGTTAGGGTTAGGGTTAGGGTTAGGGTTAGGGTTAGGGTTAGGGTTAGGGTTAGGGTTAGGGTTAGGGTTAGGGTTAGGGTTAGGGTTAGGGTTAGGGTTAGGGTTAGGGTTAGGGTTAGGGTTAGGGTTAGGGTTAGGGTTAGGGTTAGGGTTAGGGTTAGGGTTAGGGTTAGGGTTAGGGTTAGGGTTAGGGTTAGGGTTAGGGTTAGGGTTAGGGTTAGGGTTAGGGTTAGGGTTAGGGTTAGGGTTAGGGTTAGGGTTAGGGTTAGGGTTAGGGTTAGGGTTAGGGTTAGGGTTAG